>NC_090854.1:3712500-4912500 GCF_024217435.2 Syngnathus scovelli | reverse complement strand
CGCGGCACTCTCTAGCTGCCAAGAGCACTTTTTACTATGCGCACCCAACCAGAGTGACGGGAGGAGCACTTTTCAGAAAACGTGCTCAGCTCGTCGAGAAAATGCGAATTAAGCAATAAAATTAAAAATGCACCCAAAACCTAAACCAAACGTTGCAGATGGTCATTTCTCCATGCGCAGTGGTCAACGCGGCACTCTCTAGCTGCCAAGAGCACTTTTTACTATGCGCATCCAACCAGAGTGACGGGAGGAGCACATTTCAGAAAACGTGCTCAGCTCGTCGAGAAAATGCGATTTAAGCAATAAAATTAAAAATGCACCTAAAACCCAAACCAAACGTTGCAGGTGGTTATTTCTTCATGCGCAGTGGTCAACGCGGCACTCTCTAGCTGCCAAGAGCACTTTTTACTATGCGCACCCAACCAGAGTGACGGGAGGAGCACATTTCAGAAAATGTGCTCAGCTCGTCGAGAAAATGCCATTTAAGCCGTACAATTAAAAATGCACCTAAAACCTAAACCAAACGTTGCAGGTGGTTATTTCTTCATGCGCAGTGGTCAACGTGGCACTCTCTAGCTGCCAAGAGCACTTTTTACTATGCGCACCCAACCAGAGTGACGGGAGGAGCACATTTCAGAAAACGTGCTCAGCTCGTCGAGAAAATGCGATTTAAGCAATAAAATTAAAAATGCACCTAAAACCTAAACCAAACGTTGCAGGTGGTTATTTCTTCATGCGCAGTGGTCAACGCGGCACTCTGTAGCTGCCAAGAGCACTTTTTACTATGCGCACCCACCCAGAGTGACGGGAGGAGCACATTTCAGAAAACGTGCTCACCTCGTCGAGAAAATGCGATTTAAGCAATAAAATTAAAAATGCACCTAAAACCTAAACCAAACGTTGCAGGTGGTTATTTCTTGATGCGCAGTGGTCAACGCGGCACTCTCTAGCTGCCAAGAGCACTTTTTACTATGCGCACCCAACCAGAGTGACGGGAGGAGCACATTTCAGAAAACGTGCTCAGCTCGTCGAGAAAATGCGATTTAAGCAATAAAATAAAAAACGCACCTAAAACCTAAACCGAACGTTGCAGATGGTCATTTCTTCATGCGCAGTGGTCAACGCGGCACTCTCTAGCTGCCAAGAGCACTTTTTACTATGCACACCCAACCAGAGTGACGGGAGGAGCACATTTCAGAAGACGTGCTCAGCTCGTCGAGAAAATGCGATTTAAGCAATAAAATTAAAAATGCACCCAAAACCTAAACCAAACGTTGCAGGTGGTTATTTCTTCATGCGCAGTGGTCAACGCGGCACTCTCTAGCTGCCAAGAGCACTTTTTACTATGCGCACCCAACCAGAGTGACGGGAGGAGCGCATTTCAGAAAACGTGCTCAGCTCGTCGAGAAAATGCGATTTAAGCAATAAAATTAAAAATGCACCTAAAACCTAAACCAAAAGTTGCAGGTGGTTATTTCTTCATGCGCAGCAGTCAACGCGGCACTCTCTAGCTGCGAAGAGCACTTTTTAATATGCACACCCAACAAGAGTGACGGGAGGAGCGCATTTCAGAAAACGTGCTCAGCTCGACGAGAACATGCGATTTAAGCAATAAAATTAAAAATGCACCCAAAACCTAAACCAAACGTTGCAGGTGGTTATTTCTTCATGCGCAGTGGTCAACGCGGCACTCTCTAGCTGCCAAGAGCACTTTTTACTATGCGCACCCAACCAGAGTGACGGGAGGAGCACATTTCAGAAAACGTGCTCAGCTCGTCGAGAAAATGCGATTTAAGCAATAAAATTAAAAATGCAACTAAAACCTAAACCAAACGTTGCAGGTGGTTATTTCTTCGTGCGCAGCAGTCAACGCGGCACTCTCTAGCTGCCAAGAGCACTTTTTACTATGCACACCCAACCAGAGTGACGGGAGAAGCACATTTCAGAAAACGGGCTCAGCTCGTCCAGAAAATGCGATTTAAGCAATAAAATTAAAAATGCACCCAAAACCTAAACCAAACGTTGCAGGTGGTTATTTCTTCATGCGCAGTGGTCAACGCGGCACTCTCTAGCTGCCAAGAGCACTTTTTACTATGCGCACCCAACCAGAGTGACGGGAGGAGCACATTTCAGAAAACGTGCTCAGCTCGTCGAGAAAATGCGATTTAAGCAATAAAATTAAAAATGCACCCAAAACCTAAACCAAACGTTGCAGGTGGTTATTTCTTCGTGCGCAGCAGTCAACGCGGCACTCTCTAGCTGCCAAGAACACTTTTTATTATGCGCACCCAACCAGAGTGACGGGAGGAGCACATTTCAGAAAACGTGCTCAGCTCGTCGAGAAAATGCGATTTAAGCAATAAAATTAAAAATGCACCTAAAACCTAAACCAAACGTTGCAGGTGGTTATTTCTACATGCGCAGTGGTCAACGCGGCACTCTCTAGCTGCCAAGAGCACTTTTTACTATGCGCACCCAACCAGAGTGACGGGAGGAGCACATTTCAGAAAACGTGCTCAGCTCGTCCAGAAAATGCGATTGAAGCAATAAAATTAAAAATGCACCTAAAACCTAAACCAAACGTTGCAGGTGGTTATTTCTTCATGCGCAGTGGTCAACGCGGCACTCTCTAGCTGCCAAGAGCACTTTTTACTATGCGCACCCAACCAGAGTGACGGGAGGAGCACATTTCAGAAAATGTGCTCAGCTCGTCGAGAAAATGCCATTTAAGCCGTACAATTAAAAATGCACCTAAAACCTAAACCAAACGTTGCAGGTGGTTATTTCTTCATGCGCAGTGGTCAACGTGGCACTCTCTAGCTGCCAAGAGCACTTTTTACTATGCGCACCCAACCAGAGTGACGGGAGGAGCACATTTCAGAAAACGTGCTCAGCTCGTCGAGAAAATGCGATTTAAGCAATAAAATTAAAAATGCACCTAAAACCTAAACCAAACGTTGCAGGTGGTTATTTCTTCATGCGCAGTGGTCAACGCGGCACTCTGTAGCTGCCAAGAGCACTTTTTACTATGCGCACCCACCCAGAGTGACGGGAGGAGCACATTTCAGAAAACGTGCTCACCTCGTCGAGAAAATGCGATTTAAGCAATAAAATTAAAAATGCACCTAAAACCTAAACCAAACGTTGCAGGTGGTTATTTCTTCATGCGCAGTGGTCAACGCGGCACTCTCTAGCTGCCAAGAGCACTTTTTACTATGCGCACCCAACCAGAGTGACGGGAGGAGCACATTTCAGAAAACGTGCTCAGCTCGTCGAGAAAGTGCGATTTAAGCAATAAAATAAAAAACGCACCTAAAACCTAAACCGAACGTTGCAGATGGTCATTTCTTCATGCGCAGTGGTCAACGCGGCACTCTCTAGCTGCCAAGAGCACTTTTTACTATGCACACCCAACCAGAGTGACGGGAGGAGCACATTTCAGAAGACGTGCTCAGCTCGTCGAGAAAATGCGATTTAAGCAATAAAATTAAAAATGCACCCAAAACCTAAACCAAACGTTGCAGGTAGTTATTTCTTCATGCGCAGCAGTCAACGCGGCACTCTCTAGCTGCCAAGAGCACTTTTTACTATGCACACCCAACCAGAGTGACGGGAGGAGCACATTTCAGAAAACGTGCTCAGCTCGACGAGAAAATGCGATTTAAGCAATAAAATTAGAAATGCACCCAAAACCTAAACCAAACGTTGCAGGTGGTTATTTCTTCATGCGCAGTGGTAAACGCGGCACTCTCTAGCTGCCAAGAGCACTTTTTACTATGCGCACCCAACCAGAGTGACGGGAGGAGCACATTTCACAAAACGTGCTCAGCTCGTCCAGAAAATGCTATTTAAGCAATAAAATTAAAAATGCACCTAAAACCTAAACCAAACGTTGCAGATGGTCATTTCTTCATGCGCAGTGGTCAACGCGGCACTCTCTAGCTGCCAAGAGCACTTTTTACTATGCACACCCAACGAGAGTGACGGGAGGAGCACATTTCAGAAAACGTGCTCAGCTCGTCCAGAAAATGCGATTTAAGCAATAAAATTAATAATGCACCCAAAACCTAAACCAAACGTTGCAGGTGGTTATTTCTTCATGCGCAGTGGTCAACGCGGCACTCTCTAGCTGCCAAGAGCACTTTTTACTATGCGCACCCAACCAGAGTGACGGGAGGAGCACATTTCAGAAAACGTGCTCAGCTCGTCGAGAAAATGCGATTTAAGCAATAAAATTAAAAATGCACCCAAAACCTAAACCAAACGTTGCAGGTGGTTATTTCTTCATGCGCAGTGGTAAACGCGGCACTCTCTAGCTGCCAAGAGCACTTTTTACTATGCGCACCCAACCAGAGTGACGGGAGGAGCACATTTCATAAAACGTGCTCAGCTCGTCCAGAAAATGCTATTTAAGCAATAAAATTAAAAATGCACCTAAAACCTAAACCAAACGTTGCAGATGGTCATTTCTTCATGCGCAGTGGTCAACGCGGCACTCTCTAGCTGCCAAGAGCACTTTTTACTATGCACACCCAACCAGAGTGACGGGAGGAGCACATTTCAGAAAACGTGCTCAGCTCGTCCAGAAAATTCGATTTAACCAATAAAATTAAAAATGCACCCAAAACCTAAACCAAACGTTGCAGGTGGTTATTTCTTCATGCGCAGTTGTCAACGCGGCACTCTCTAGCTGCCAAGAGCACTTTTTACTATGCGCACCCAACCAGAGTGACGGGAGGAGCACATTTCAGAAAACGTGCTCAGCTCGTCGAGAAAATGCGATTTAAGCAATAAAATTAAAAATGCACCCAAAACCTAAACCAAACGTTGCAGGTGGTTATTTCTTCATGCGCAGTGGTCAACGCGGCACTCTCTAGCTGCCAAGCGCACTTTTTACTATGCGCACCCAACCAGAGTGACGGGAGGAGCACATTTCAGAAAACGTGCTCAGCTCGTCGAGAAAATGCGATTTAAGCAATAAAATTAAAAATGCACCTAAAAACCTAAACCAAACGTTGCAGGTGGTTATTTCTTCATGCGCAGTGGTCAACGTGGCACTCTCTAGCTGCCAAGAGCATTTTTTACTATGCGCACCCAACCAGAGTGACGGGAGGAGCACATTTCAGAAAACGTGCTCAGCTCGTCCAGAAAATGTTATTTAAGCAATAAAATAAAAAATGCACCTAACACCTAAACCAAACGTTGCAGATGGTCATTTCTTCATGCGCAGTGGTCAATGCGGCACTCTCTAGCTGCCAAGAGCACTTTTTACTATGCGCACCCAACCAGAGTGACGGGAGGAGCACATTTCAGAAAACGTGCTCAGCTCGTCGAGAAAATGCGATTTAAGCAATAAAATTAAAAATGCACCTAAAACCTAAACCAAACGTTGCAGGTGGTTATTTCTTTATGCGCAGTGGTCCTCGCGGCACTCTCTAGCTGCCAAGAGCACTTTTTACTATGCGCACCCAACCAGAGTGACGGGAGGAGCACATTTCAGAAAACGTGCTCAGCTCGTCGAGAAAATGCGATTTAAGCAATAAAATTAAAAATGCACCTAAAACCTAAACCAAACGCTGCAGATGGTCATTTCTTCATGCGCAGTGATCAACGCGGCACTCTCTAGCTGCCAAGAGCACTTTTTACTATGCACACCCAACAAGAGTGACGGGAGGAGCGCATTTCAGAAAACGTGCTCAGCTCGACGAGAAAATGCGATTTAAGCAATAAAATTAAAAATGCACCCAAAACCGAAACCAAACGTTGCAGGTGGTTATTTCTTCATGCGCAGTGGTCAACGCGGCACTCTCTAGCTGCCAAGAGTACTTTTTACTAAGCGCACCCAACCAGAGTGACGGGAGGAGCACATTTCAGAAAACGTGCTCAGCTCGTCGAGAAAATGAGATTTAAGCAATAAAATTAAAAATGCACGTAAAACCTAAACCAAACGTTTCAGGTGGTTATTTCTTCATGCGCAGTGGTCAACGCGGCACTCTCTAGCTGCCAAGAGCACTTTTTACTATGCGCACCCAACCAGAGTGACGGGAGGAGCACATTTCAGAAAACGTGCTCAGCTCGTCGAGAAAATGCGATTTAAGCAATAAAATTAAAAATGCACCCAAAACCTAAACCAAACGTTGCAGGTGGTTATTTCTTCATGCGCAGTGGTCAACGCGGCACTCTCTAGCTGCCAAGAGCACTTTTTACTATGCGCACCCAACCAGAGTAACAGGAGGAGCACATTTCAGAAAACGTGCTCAGCTCGTCGAGAAAATGCGATTTAAGCAATAAAATTAAAAATGCACCTAAAACCTAAACCAAACGTTGCAGGTGCTTATTTCTTCATGCGCAGTGGTCAACGCGGCACTCTCTCGCTGCCAAGAGCACTTTTTACTATGCGCACCCAACCAGAGTGACGGGAGGAGCACATTTCAGAAAACGTGTTCAGCTCGTCCAGACAATGCGATTTAAGCAATAAAATTAAAAATGCACCCAAAACCTAAACCAAACGTTGCAGGTGGTTATTTCTTCATGCGCAGTGGTCAACGCGGCACTCTCTAGCTGCCAAGAGCACTTTTTACTATGCGCACCAAAGCAGAGTGACGGGAGGAGCGCATTTCAGAAAACGTGCTCAGCTCGTCGAGAAAATGCGATTTAAGCAATAAAATTAAAAATGCACCTAAAACCTAAACCAAAAGTTGCAGGTGGTTATTTCTTCATGCGCAGCAGTCAACGCGGCACTCTCTAGCTGCGAAGAGCACTTTTTAATATGCACACCCAACAAGAGTGACGGGAGGAGCGCATTTCAGAAAACGTGCTCAGCTCGACGAGAACATGCGATTTAAGCAATAAAATTAAAAATGCACCCAAAACCTAAACCAAACGTTGCAGGTGGTTATTTCTTCATGCGCAGTGGTCAACGCGGAACTCTCTAGCTGCCAAGAGCACTTTTTACTATGCGCACTCAATAAGAGTGACGGGAGGAGCACATTTCAGAAAACGTGCTCAGCTCGTCGAGAAAATGCGATTTAAGCAATAAAATTAAAAATGCAACTAAAACCTAAACCAAACGTTGCAGGTGGTTATTTCTTCGTGCGCAGCAGTCAACGCAGCACTCTCTAGCTGCCAAGAGCACTTTTTACTATGCACACCCAACCAGAGTGACGGGAGGAGCACATTTCAGAAAACGTGCTCAGCTCGTCCAGAAAATGCGATTTAAGCAATAAAATTAAAAATGCACCCAAAACCTAAACCAAACGTTGCAGGTGGTTATTTCTTCATGCGCAGTGGTCAACGCGGCACTCTCTAGCTGCCAAGAGCACTTTTTACTATGCGCACCCAACCAGAGTGACGGGAGGAGCACATTTCAGAAAACGTGCTCAGCTCGTCGAGAAAATGCGATTTAAGCAATAAAATTAAAAATGCACCCAAAACCTAAACCAAACGTTGCAGGTGGTTATTTCTTCGTGCGCAGCAGTCAACGCGGCACTCTCTAGCTGCCAAGAACACTTTTTATTATGCGCACCCAACCAGAGTGACGGGAGGAGCACATTTCAGAAAACGTGCTCAGCTCGTCGAGAAAATGCGATTTAAGCAATAAAATTAAAAATGCACCTAAAACCTAAACCAAACGTTGCAGGTGGTTATTTCTTCATGCGCAGTGGTCAACGCGGCACTCTCTAGCTGCCAAGAGCACTTTTTACTATGCGCACCCAACCAGAGTGACGGGAGGAGCACATTTCAGAAAACGTGCTCATTTCGTCCAGAAAATGCGATTTAAGCAATAAAATTAAAAATGCACCTAAAACCTAAACCAAACGTTGCAGGTGGTTATTTCTTCATGCGCAGTGGTCAACGCGGCACTCTCCAGCTGCCAAGAGCACTTTTTACTATGCGCACCCAACAAGAGTGACGGGAGGAGCACATTTCAGAAAACTTGCTCAGCTCGTCGAGAAAATGCGATTTAAGCAATAAAATTAAAAATGCACCCAAAACCTAAACCAAACGTTGCAGATGGTCATTTCTTCATGCGCAGTGGTCAACGCGGCACTCTCTAGCTGCCAAGAGCACTTTTTACTATGCACACCCAACCAGAGTGACGGGAGGAGCACATTTCAGAAAACGTGCTCAGCTCGTCCAGAAAATGCGATTTAACCAATAAAATTAAAAATGCACCCAAAACCTAAACCAAACGTTGCAGGTGGTTATTTCTTCATGCGCAGTGGTCAACGCGGCACTCTCTAGCTGCCAAGAGCACTTTTTACTATGCGCACCCAACCAGAGTGACAGGAGGAGCACATTTCAGAAAACGTGCTCAGCTCGTCGAGAAAATGCGATTTAAGCAATAAAATTAAAAATGCACCCAAAACCTAAACCAAACGTTGCAGGAGGTTATTTCTTCATGCGCAGCGGTCAACGCGGCACGCTCTAGCTGCCAAGAGCACTTTTTACGATGCACACCCAACCAGAGTGACGGGAGGAGCGCATTTCAGAAAACGTGCTCAGCTCGTCGAGAAAATGCGATTTAAGCAATAAAATTAAAAATGCACCTAAAACCTAAACCAAACGTTGCAGGTGGTTATTTCTTCATGCGCAGTGGTCAACGCGGCACTCTCTAGCTGCCAAGAGCACTTTTTACTATGCGCACCCAACCAGAGTGACGGGAGGAGCACATTTCAGAAAACGTGCTCAGCTCGTCGAGAAAATGCGATTTAAGCAATAAAATTAAAAATGCACCCAAAACCTAAACCAAACGTTACAGGTGGTTATTTCTTCATGCGCAGTGGTCAACGCGGCACTCTCTAGCTGCCAAGAGCACTTTTTACTATGCGCACCCAACCAGAGTGACGGGAGGAGCACATTTCAGAAAACGTGCTCAGCTCGTCGAGAAAATGCGATTCAAGCAATAAAATTAAAAATCCACCTAAAACCTAAACCAAACGCTGCAGATGGTCATTTCTTCATGTGCAGTGGTCAACGCGGCACTCTCTAGCTGCCAAGAGCACTTTTTACTATGCACACCCAACCAGAGTGACGGGAGGAGCACATTTCAGAAAACGTGCTCAGCTCGTCGAGAAAATGCAATTTAAGCAATAAAATTAAAAATGCACCCAAAACCTAAACCAAACGTTGCAGGTGGTTATTTCTTCATGCGCAGCAGTCAACGCAGCACTCTCTAGCTGCCAAGAGCACTTTTTACTATGCGCACCCAACCAGAGTGATGGGAGGAGCACATTTCAGAAAACGTGCTCAGCTCGTCCAGAAAATGCTATTTAAGCAATAAAATAAAAAATGCAACTAAAACCTAAACCAAACGTTGCAGATGGTCATTTCTTCATGCGCAGTGGTCAACGCGGCACTCTCTAGCTGCCAAGAGCACTTTTTACTATGCGCACCCAACCAGAGTGACGGGAGGAGCACATTTCAGAAAACGTGCTCAGCTCGTCGAGAAAATGCGATTTAAACAATAAAATTTAAAATGCACCTAAAACCTAAACCAAACGTTGCAGGTGGTTATTTTTTCATGCGAGGTGGTCAACGCGGCACTCTCTAGCTGCCAAGAGCACTTTTTACTATGCGCACCCAACCAGAGTGACGGGAGGAGCACATTTCAGAAAACGTGCTCAGCTCGTCGAGAAAATGCGATTTAAGCAATAAAATTAAAAATGCACCCAAAACCTAAACCAAACGTTGCAGATGGTCATTTCTTCATGCGCAGTGGTCAACGCGGCACTCTCTAGCTGCCAAGAGCACTTTTTACTATGCACACCCAACCAGAGTGACGGGAGGAGCACATTTCAGAAAACGTGCTCAGCTCGTCGAGAAAATGCGATTTAAGCAATAAAATTAAAAATGCACCCAAAACCTAAACCAAACGTTGCAGATGGTCATTTCTTCATGCGCAGTTGTCAACGCGGCACTCTCTAGCTGCCAAGAGCACTTTTTACTATGCACACCCAACCAGAGTGACGGGAGGAGCGCATTTCAGAAAACGTGCTCAGCTCGTCCAGAAAATGTTATTTAAGCAATAAAATAAAAAATGCACCTAACACCTAAACCAAACGTTGCAGATGGTCATTTCTTCATGCGCAGTGGTCAATGCGGCACTCTCTAGCTGCCAAGAGCACTTTTTACTATGCGCACCCAACCAGAGTGACGGTAGGAGCACATTTCAGAAAACGTGCTCAGCTCGTCGAGAAAATGCGATTTAAGCAATAAAATTAAAAATGCACCTAAAACCTAAACCAAACGTTGCAGGTGGTTATTTCTTTATGCGCAGTGGTCCTCGCGGCACTCTCTAGCTGCCAAGAGCACTTTTTACTATGCGCACCCAACCAGAGTGACGGGAGGAGCACATTTCAGAAAACGTGCTCAGCTCGTCGAGAAAATGCGATTTAAGCAATAAAATTAAAAATGCACCTAAAACCTAAACCAAACGCTGCAGATGGTCATTTCTTCATGCGCAGTGGTCAACGCGGCACTCTCTAGCTGCCAAGAGCACTTTTTACTATGCACACCCAACCAGAGTGACGGGAGGAGCACATTTCAGAAAACGTGCTCAGCTCGTCGAGAAAATGCGATTTACGCAATAAAATTAAAAATGCACCTAAAACCTAAATCAAACGTTGCAGGTGGTTATTTCTTCATGCGCAGTGGTCAACGCGGCACTCTCTAGCTGCCAAGAGCACTTTTTACTATGCGCACCCAACCAGAGTGACGGGAGGAGCACATTTCAGAAAACGTGCTCATCTCGTCAAGAAAATGCGACTTAAGCAATAAAATTAAAAATGCACCCAAAACCTAAACCAAACGTTGCAGATGGTCATTTCTTCATGCGCAGTGATCAACGCGGCACTCTCTAGCTGCCAAGAGCACTTTTTACTATGCACACCCAACAAGAGTGACGGGAGGAGCGCATTTCAGAAAACGTGCTCAGCTCGACGAGAAAATGCGATTTAAGCAATAAAATTAAAAATGCACCCAAAACCGAAACCAAACGTTGCAGGTGGTTATTTCTTCATGCGCAGTGGTCAACGCGGCACTCTCTAGCTGCCAAGAGTACTTTTTACTAAGCGCACCCAACCAGAGTGACGGGAGGAGCACATTTCAGAAAACGTGCTCAGCTCGTCGAGAAAATGAGATTTAAGCACTAAAATTAAAAATGCACGTAAAACCTAAACCAAACGTTGCAGGTGGTTATTTCTTCATGCGCAGTGGTCAACGCGGCACTCTTTAGCTGCCAAGAGCACTTTTTACTATGCGCACCCAACCAGAGTGACGGGAGGAGCACATTTCAGAAAACGTGCTCAGCTCGTCGAGAAAATGCGATTTAAGCAATAAAATTAAAAAATGCACCCAAAACCTAAACCAAACTTTGCAGGTGGTTATTTCTTCATGTGCAGTGGTCAACGCGGCACTCTCTAGCTGCCAAGAGCACTTTTTACTATGCGCACCCAACCAGAGTGACGGGAGGAGCACATTTCAGAAAACGTGCTAAGCTCGTCGAGAAAATGCGATTTAAGCAATAAAATTAAAAATGCACCCAAAACCTAAACCAAACGTTGCAGGTGGTTATTTCTTCATATGCAGCAGTCAACGCGGCACTCTCTAGCTGCCAAGAGCACTTTTTACTATGCGCACCCAACCAGAGTGAGGGGAGGAGCACATTTCAGAAAACGTGCTCAGCTCGTCGAGAAAATGCGATTTAAGCAATAAAATTAAAAATGCACCTAAAACCTAAACCAAACGTTGCAGGTGGTTATTTCTTCATGCGCAGTGGTCAACGCGGCACTCTCTAGCTGCCAAGAGCACTTTTTACTATGCGCACCCAACCAGAGTGACGGGAGGAGCACATTTCAGAAAACGTGCTCAGCTCGTTGAGAAAATGCGATTTAAGCAATAAAATTAAAAATGCACCTAAAACCTAAACCAAACGTTGCAGGTGGTTATTTCTTCGTGCGCAGCAGTCAACGCGGCACTCTCTAGCTGCCAAGAGCACTTTTTACTATGCGCACCCAACCAGAGTGACGGGAGGAGCACATTTCAGAAAACGTGCTCAGCTCGTCGAGTAAATGCAATTTAAGCAATAAAATTAAAAATGCACCCAAAACCTAAACCAAACGTTGCAGGTGGTTATTTCTTCATGCGCAGTGGTCAACGCGGCACTCTCTAGCTGCCAAGAGCAGTTTTTACTATGCGCACCCAACCAGACTGACGGGAGGAGCACATTTCAGAAAACGTGCTCAGCTCGTCCAGAAAACGCGATTTAAGCAAAAAAATTAAAAATGCACCTAAAACCTAAACCAAACGTTGCAGATGGTCATTTCTTCATGCGCAGTGGTCAACGCGGCACTCTCTAGCTGCCAAGAGCACTTTTTACTATGCACACCCAACCAGAGTGACGGGAGGAGCACATTTCAGAAAACGTGCTCAGCTCGTCCAGACAATGCGATTTAAGCAATAAAATTAAAAATGCACCCAAAACCTAAACCAAACGTTGCAGGTGGTTATTTCTTCATGCGCAGTGGTCAACGCGGCACTCTCTAGCTGCCAAGAGCACTTTTTACTATGCGCACCCAACCAGAGTGACGGGAGGAGCACATTTCAGAAAACGTGCTCAGCTCGTCCAGAAAATGCGATTTAGGCAATAAAATTTAAAATGCACCTAAAACCTAAACCAAACGTTGCAGGTGGTTATTTCTTCATGCGCAGTGGTCAACGCGGCACTCTCTAGCTGCCAACAGCACTTTTTACTATGCGCACCCAACCAGAGTGACGGGAGGAGCACATTTCAGAAAACGTGCTCAGCTCGTCCAGACAATGCGATTTAAGCAATAAAATTAAAAATGCACCCAAAACCTAAACCAAACGTTGCAGGTGGTTATTTCTTCATGCGCAGTGGTCAACGCGGCACTCTCTAGCTGCCAAGAGCACTTTTTACTATGCGCACCCAACCAGAGTGACGGGAGGAGCGCATTTCAGAAAACGTGCTCAGCTCGTCGAGAAAATGCGATTTAAGCAATAGAATTAAAAATGCACCTAAAACCTAAACCAAAAGTTGCAGGTTGTTATTTCTTCATGCGCAGCAGTCAACACGGCACTCTCTAGCTGCCAAGAGCACTTTTTACTATGCGCACCCACCCAGAGTGACGGGAGGAGCATATTTCAGAAAACGTGCTCAGCTCGTCGAGAAAATGCGATTTAAGCAATAAAATTAAAAATGCACCCAAAACCTAAACCAAACGTTGCAGATGGTTATTTCTTCATGCGCAGTGGTCAACGCGGCACTCTCTAGCTGCCAAGAGCACTTTTTACTATGCGCACCCACCCAGAGTGACGGGAGGAGCACATTTCAGAAAACGTGCTCAGCTCGTCGAGAAAATGCGATTTAAGCAATAAAATTAAAAATGCACCTAAAATCTATACCAAACGTTGCAGGTGGTTATTTCTGGTTATTTCTTCATGCGCAGCAGTCAAAGCGGCACTCTCTAGCTGCCAAGAGCACTTTTTACTATGTGCACCCAACCAGAGTGACGGGAGGAGCACATTTCAGAAAACGTGCTCAGCTCGTCGAGAAAATGCGATTCAAGCAATAAAATTTAAAATGCACCTAAAACCTAAACCAAACGTTGCAGGTGGTTATTTCTTCATGCGCATTGGTCAACGCGGCACTCTCTAGCTGCCAAGAGCACTTTTTACTTTGCGCACCCAACCAGAGTGACGGGAGGAGCACATTTCAGAAAACGTGCTCAGCTCGTCGAGAAAATGCGATTTAAGCAATAAAATTAAAAATGCACCCAAAACCTAAACCAAACGTTGCAGGTGGTTATTTCTTCATGCGCAGTTGTCAACGCGGCACTCTCTAGCTGCCAAGAGCACTTTTTACTATGCGCACCCAACCAGAGTGACGGGAGGAGCACATTTCAGAAAACGTGCTCAGCTCGTCCAGAAAAGGCTATTTAAGCAATAAAATAAAAAATGCACCTAAAACCTAAACCAAACGTTGCAGGTGGTTATTTCTTCATGCGCAGTGGTCAACGCGGCACTCTCTAGCTGCCAAGAGCACTTTTTACTATGCGCACCCAACCAGAGTGACGGGAGGAGCACATTTCAGAAAACGTGCTCAGCTCGTCCAGAAAATGCGATTTAAGCAATAAAATTAAAAATGCACCTTAAACCTAAACCAAACGTTGCAGATGGTCATTTCTTCATGCGCAGTGGTCAACGCGGCACTCTCTAGCTGCCAAGAGCACTTTTTACTATGCACACCCAACCAGAGTGACGGGAGGAGCACATTTCAGAAAACGTGCTCAGCTCGTCCAGACAATGCGATTTAAGCAATAAAATTAAAAATGCACCCAAAACCTAAACCAAACGTTGCAGGTGGTTATTTCTTCATGCGCAGTGGTCAACGCGGCACTCTCTAGCTGCCAAGAGCACTTTTTACTATGCGCACCCAACCAGAGTGACGGGAGGAGCACATTTCAGAAAACGTGCTCAGCTCGTCGAGTAAATGCAATTTAAGCAATAAAATTAAAAATGCACCCAAAACCTAAACCAAACGTTGCAGGTGGTTATTTCTTCATGCGCAGTGGTCAACGCGGCACTCTCTAGCTGCCAAGAGCAGTTTTTACTATGCGCACCCAACCAGACTGACGGGAGGAGCACATTTCAGAAAACGTGCTCAGCTCGTCCAGAAAACGCGATTTAAGCAAAAAAATTAAAAATGCACCTAAAACCTAAACCAAACGTTGCAGATGGTCATTTCTTCATGCGCAGTGGTCAACGCGGCACTCTCTAGCTGCCAAGAGCACTTTTTACTATGCACACCCAACCAGAGTGACGGGAGGAGCACATTTCAGAAAACGTGCTCAGCTCGTCCAGACAATGCGATTTAAGCAATAAAATTAAAAATGCACCCAAAACCTAAACCAAACGTTGCAGGTGGTTATTTCTTCATGCGCAGTGGTCAACGCGGCACTCTCTAGCTGCCAAGAGCACTTTTTACTATGCGCACCCAACCAGAGTGACGGGAGGAGCACATTTCAGAAAACGTGCTCAGCTCGTCCAGAAAATGCGATTTAGGCAATAAAATTTAAAATGCACCTAAAACCTAAACCAAACGTTGCAGGTGGTTATTTCTTCATGCGCAGTGGTCAACGCGGCACTCTCTAGCTGCCAACAGCACTTTTTACTATGCGCACCCAACCAGAGTGACGGGAGGAGCACATTTCAGAAAACGTGCTCAGCTCGTCCAGACAATGCGATTTAAGCAATAAAATTAAAAATGCACCCAAAACCTAAACCAAACGTTGCAGGTGGTTATTTCTTCATGCGCAGTGGTCAACGCGGCACTCTCTAGCTGCCAAGAGCACTTTTTACTATGCGCACCCAACCAGAGTGACGGGAGGAGCGCATTTCAGAAAACGTGCTCAGCTCGTCGAGAAAATGCGATTTAAGCAATAGAATTAAAAATGCACCTAAAACCTAAACCAAAAGTTGCAGGTTGTTATTTCTTCATGCGCAGCAGTCAACACGGCACTCTCTAGCTGCCAAGAGCACTTTTTACTATGCGCACCCACCCAGAGTGACGGGAGGAGCATATTTCAGAAAACGTGCTCAGCTCGTCGAGAAAATGCGATTTAAGCAATAAAATTAAAAATGCACCCAAAACCTAAACCAAACGTTGCAGATGGTTATTTCTTCATGCGCAGTGGTCAACGCGGCACTCTCTAGCTGCCAAGAGCACTTTTTACTATGCGCACCCACCCAGAGTGACGGGAGGAGCACATTTCAGAAAACGTGCTCAGCTCGTCGAGAAAATGCGATTTAAGCAATAAAATTAAAAATGCACCTAAAATCTATACCAAACGTTGCAGGTGGTTATTTCTGGTTATTTCTTCATGCGCAGCAGTCAAAGCGGCACTCTCTAGCTGCCAAGAGCACTTTTTACTATGCGCACCCAACCAGAGTGACGGGAGGAGCACATTTCAGAAAACGTGCTCAGCTCGTCCAGAAAATGCGATTTAGGCAATAAAATTTAAAATGCACCTAAAACCTAAACCAAACGTTGCAGGTGGTTATTTCTTCATGCGCAGTGGTCAACGCGGCACTCTCTAGCTGCCAACAGCACTTTTTACTATGCGCACCCAACCAGAGTGACGGGAGGAGCACATTTCAGAAAACGTGCTCAGCTCGTCCAGACAATGCGATTTAAGCAATAAAATTAAAAATGCACCCAAAACCTAAACCAAACGTTGCAGGTGGTTATTTCTTCATGCGCAGTGGTCAACGCGGCACTCTCTAGCTGCCAAGAGCACTTTTTACTATGCGCACCCAACCAGAGTGACGGGAGGAGCGCATTTCAGAAAACGTGCTCAGCTCGTCGAGAAAATGCGATTTAAGCAATAGAATTAAAAATGCACCTAAAACCTAAACCAAAAGTTGCAGGTTGTTATTTCTTCATGCGCAGCAGTCAACACGGCACTCTCTAGCTGCCAAGAGCACTTTTTACTATGCGCACCCACCCAGAGTGACGGGAGGAGCATATTTCAGAAAACGTGCTCAGCTCGTCGAGAAAATGCGATTTAAGCAATAAAATTAAAAATGCACCCAAAACCTAAACCAAACGTTGCAGATGGTTATTTCTTCATGCGCAGTGGTCAACGCGGCACTCTCTAGCTGCCAAGAGCACTTTTTACTATGCGCACCCACCCAGAGTGACGGGAGGAGCACATTTCAGAAAACGTGCTCAGCTCGTCGAGAAAATGCGATTTAAGCAATAAAATTAAAAATGCACCTAAAATCTATACCAAACGTTGCAGGTGGTTATTTCTGGTTATTTCTTCATGCGCAGCAGTCAAAGCGGCACTCTCTAGCTGCCAAGAGCACTTTTTACTATGTGCACCCAACCAGAGTGACGGGAGGAGCACATTTCAGAAAACGTGCTCAGCTCGTCGAGAAAATGCGATTCAAGCAATAAAATTTAAAATGCACCTAAAACCTAAACCAAACGTTGCAGGTGGTTATTTCTTCATGCGCATTGGTCAACGCGGCACTCTCTAGCTGCCAAGAGCACTTTTTACTTTGCGCACCCAACCAGAGTGACGGGAGGAGCACATTTCAGAAAACGTGCTCAGCTCGTCGAGAAAATGCGATTTAAGCAATAAAATTAAAAATGCACCCAAAACCTAAACCAAACGTTGCAGGTGGTTATTTCTTCATGCGCAGTTGTCAACGCGGCACTCTCTAGCTGCCAAGAGCACTTTTTACTATGCGCACCCAACCAGAGTGACGGGAGGAGCACATTTCAGAAAACGTGCTCAGCTCGTCCAGAAAAGGCTATTTAAGCAATAAAATAAAAAATGCACCTAAAACCTAAACCAAACGTTGCAGGTGGTTATTTCTTCATGCGCAGTGGTCAACGCGGCACTCTCTAGCTGCCAAGAGCACTTTTTACTATGCGCACCCAACCAGAGTGACGGGAGGAGCACATTTCAGAAAACGTGCTCAGCTCGTCCAGAAAATGCGATTTAAGCAATAAAATTAAAAATGCACCTTAAACCTAAACCAAACGTTGCAGATGGTCATTTCTTCATGCGCAGTGGTCAACGCGGCACTCTCTAGCTGCCAAGAGCACTTTTTACTATGCACACCCAACCAGAGTGACGGGAGGAGCACATTTCAGAAAACGTGCTCAGCTCGTCCAGACAATGCGATTTAAGCAATAAAATTAAAAATGCACCCAAAACCTAAACCAAACGTTGCAGGTGGTTATTTCTTCATGCGCAGTGGTCAACGCGGCACTCTCTAGCTGCCAAGAGCACTTTTTACTATGCGCACCCAACCAGAGTGACGGGAGGAGCACATTTCAGAAAACGTGCTCAGCTCGTCGAGTAAATGCAATTTAAGCAATAAAATTAAAAATGCACCCAAAACCTAAACCAAACGTTGCAGGTGGTTATTTCTTCATGCGCAGTGGTCAACGCGGCACTCTCTAGCTGCCAAGAGCAGTTTTTACTATGCGCACCCAACCAGACTGACGGGAGGAGCACATTTCAGAAAACGTGCTCAGCTCGTCCAGAAAACGCGATTTAAGCAAAAAAATTAAAAATGCACCTAAAACCTAAACCAAACGTTGCAGATGGTCATTTCTTCATGCGCAGTGGTCAACGCGGCACTCTCTAGCTGCCAAGAGCACTTTTTACTATGCACACCCAACCAGAGTGACGGGAGGAGCACATTTCAGAAAACGTGCTCAGCTCGTCCAGACAATGCGATTTAAGCAATAAAATTAAAAATGCACCCAAAACCTAAACCAAACGTTGCAGGTGGTTATTTCTTCATGCGCAGTGGTCAACGCGGCACTCTCTAGCTGCCAAGAGCACTTTTTACTATGCGCACCCAACCAGAGTGACGGGAGGAGCACATTTCAGAAAACGTGCTCAGCTCGTCCAGAAAATGCGATTTAGGCAATAAAATTTAAAATGCACCTAAAACCTAAACCAAACGTTGCAGGTGGTTATTTCTTCATGCGCAGTGGTCAACGCGGCACTCTCTAGCTGCCAACAGCACTTTTTACTATGCGCACCCAACCAGAGTGACGGGAGGAGCACATTTCAGAAAACGTGCTCAGCTCGTCCAGACAATGCGATTTAAGCAATAAAATTAAAAATGCACCCAAAACCTAAACCAAACGTTGCAGGTGGTTATTTCTTCATGCGCAGTGGTCAACGCGGCACTCTCTAGCTGCCAAGAGCACTTTTTACTATGCGCACCCAACCAGAGTGACGGGAGGAGCGCATTTCAGAAAACGTGCTCAGCTCGTCGAGAAAATGCGATTTAAGCAATAGAATTAAAAATGCACCTAAAACCTAAACCAAAAGTTGCAGGTTGTTATTTCTTCATGCGCAGCAGTCAACACGGCACTCTCTAGCTGCCAAGAGCACTTTTTACTATGCGCACCCACCCAGAGTGACGGGAGGAGCATATTTCAGAAAACGTGCTCAGCTCGTCGAGAAAATGCGATTTAAGCAATAAAATTAAAAATGCACCCAAAACCTAAACCAAACGTTGCAGATGGTTATTTCTTCATGCGCAGTGGTCAACGCGGCACTCTCTAGCTGCCAAGAGCACTTTTTACTATGCGCACCCACCCAGAGTGACGGGAGGAGCACATTTCAGAAAACGTGCTCAGCTCGTCGAGAAAATGCGATTTAAGCAATAAAATTAAAAATGCACCTAAAATCTATACCAAACGTTGCAGGTGGTTATTTCTGGTTATTTCTTCATGCGCAGCAGTCAAAGCGGCACTCTCTAGCTGCCAAGAGCACTTTTTACTATGTGCACCCAACCAGAGTGACGGGAGGAGCACATTTCAGAAAACGTGCTCAGCTCGTCGAGAAAATGCGATTCAAGCAATAAAATTTAAAATGCACCTAAAACCTAAACCAAACGTTGCAGGTGGTTATTTCTTCATGCGCATTGGTCAACGCGGCACTCTCTAGCTGCCAAGAGCACTTTTTACTTTGCGCACCCAACCAGAGTGACGGGAGGAGCACATTTCAGAAAACGTGCTCAGCTCGTCGAGAAAATGCGATTTAAGCAATAAAATTAAAAATGCACCCAAAACCTAAACCAAACGTTGCAGGTGGTTATTTCTTCATGCGCAGTTGTCAACGCGGCACTCTCTAGCTGCCAAGAGCACTTTTTACTATGCGCACCCAACCAGAGTGACGGGAGGAGCACATTTCAGAAAACGTGCTCAGCTCGTCCAGAAAAGGCTATTTAAGCAATAAAATAAAAAATGCACCTAAAACCTAAACCAAACGTTGCAGGTGGTTATTTCTTCATGCGCAGTGGTCAACGCGGCACTCTCTAGCTGCCAAGAGCACTTTTTACTATGCGCACCCAACCAGAGTGACGGGAGGAGCACATTTCAGAAAACGTGCTCAGCTCGTCCAGAAAATGCGATTTAAGCAATAAAATTAAAAATGCACCTTAAACCTAAACCAAACGTTGCAGATGGTCATTTCTTCATGCGCAGTGGTCAACGCGGCACTCTCTAGCTGCCAAGAGCACTTTTTACTATGCACACCCAACCAGAGTGACGGGAGGAGCACATTTCAGAAAACGTGCTCAGCTCGTCCAGACAATGCGATTTAAGCAATAAAATTAAAAATGCACCCAAAACCTAAACCAAACGTTGCAGGTGGTTATTTCTTCATGCGCAGTGGTCAACGCGGCACTCTCTAGCTGCCAAGAGCACTTTTTACTATGCGCACCCAACCAGAGTGACGGGAGGAGCACATTTCAGAAAACGTGCTCAGCTCGTCCAGAAAATGCGATTTAGGCAATAAAATTTAAAATGCACCTAAAACCTAAACCAAACGTTGCAGGTGGATATTTCTTCATGCGCAGTGGTCAACGCGGCACTCTCTAGCTGCCAAGAGCACTTTTTACTATGCGCACCCAACCAGAGTGACGGGAGGAGCACATTTCAGAAAACGTGCTCAGCTCGTCCAGACAATGCGATTTAAGCAATAAAATTAAAAATGCACCCAAAACCTAAACCAAACGTTGCAGGTGGTTATTTCTTCATTCGCAGTGGTCAACGCGGCACTCTCTAGCTGCCAAGAGCACTTTTTACTATGCGCACCCAACCAGAGTGACGGGAGGAGCGCATTTCAGAAAACGTGCTCAGCTCGTCGAGAAAATGCGATTTAAGCAATAAAATTAAAAATGCACCTAAAACCTAAACCAAAAGTTGCAGGTGGTTATTTCTTCATGCGCAGCAGTCAACACGGCACTCTCTAGCTGCCAAGAGCACTTTTTACTATGCGCACCCACCCAGAGTGACGGGAGGAGCACATTTCAGAAAACGTGCTCAGCTCGTCGAGAAAATGCGATTTAAGCAATAAAATTAAAAATGCACCCAAAACCTAAACCAAACGTTGCAGATGGTTATTTCTTCATGCGCAGTGGTCAACGCGGCACTCTCTAGCTGCCAAGAGCACTTTTTACTATGCGCACCCACCCAGAGTGACGGGAGGAGCACATTTCAGAAAACGTGCTCAGCTCGTCGAGAAAATGCAATTTAAGCAATAAAATTAAAAATGCACCTAAAATCTATACCAAACGTTGCAGGTGGTTATTTCTGGTTATTTCTTCATGCGCAGCAGTCAAAGCGGCACTCTCTAGCTGCCAAGAGCACTTTTTACTATGTGCACCCAACCAGAGTGACGGGAGGAGCACATTTCAGAAAACGTGCTCAGCTCGTCGAGAAAATGCGATTCAAGCAATAAAATATAAAATGCACCTAAAACCTAAACCAAACGTTGCAGGTGGTTATTTCTTCATGCGCATTGGTCAACGCGGCACTCTCTAGCTGCCAAGAGCACTTTTTACTTTGCGCACCCAACCAGAGTGACGGGAGGAGCACATTTCAGAAAACGTGCTCAGCTCGTCGAGAAAATGCGATTTAAGCAATAAAATTAAAAATGCACCCAAAACCTAAACCAAACGTTGCAGGTGGTTATTTCTTCATGCGCAGTTGTCAACGCGGCACTCTCTAGCTGCCAAGAGCACTTTTTACTATGCGCACCCAACCAGAGTGACGGGAGGAGCACATTTCAGAAAACGTGCTCAGCTCGTCCAGAAAAGGCTATTTAAGCAATAAAATAAAAAATGCACCTAAAACCTAAACCAAACGTTGCAGATGGTCATTTCTTCATGCACAGTGGTCAATGCGGCACTCTCTAGCTGCCAAGAGCACTTTTTACTATGCGCACCAAACCAGAGTGACGGGAGGAGCACATTTCAGAAAACGTGCTCAGCTCGTCGAAAAAATGCGATTAAAGCAATAAAATTAAAACTGCACCCAAAACCTAAACCAAACGTTGCAGATGGTCATTTCTTCATGCGCAGTGGTCAACGCGGCACTCTCTAGCTGCCAAGAGCACTTTTTACTATGCACACCCAACCAGAGTGACGGGAGGAGCACATTTCAGAAAACGTGCTCAGCTCGTCGAGAAAATGCGATTCAAGCAATAAAATTAAAAATGCACCCAAAACCTAAACCAAACGTTGCAGGTGGTTATTTCTTCATGCGCAGTGGTCAACGCGGCACTCTCTAGCTGCCAAGAGCACTTTTTACTATGCGCACCCAACCAGAGTGACGGGAGGAGCACATTTCAGAAAACGTGCTCAGCTCGTCCAGAAAATGCGATTTAAGCAATAAAATTAAAAATGCACCTAAAACCTAAACCAAACGTTGCAGATGGTCATTTCTTCATGCGCAGTGGTCAACGCGGCACTCTCTAGCTGCCAAGAGCACTTTTTACTATGCCCACCCAACCAGAGTGACGGGAGGAGCGCATTTTAGAAAACGTGCTCAGCTCGACGAGAAAATGCGATTTAAGCAATAAAATTAAAAATGCACCCAAAACCTAAACCAAACGCTGCAGGTGGTTATTTCTTCATGCGCAGTGGTCAACGCGGCACTCTCTAGCTGCCAAGAGCACTTTTTACTATGCGCACCCAACCAGAGTGACGGGAGGAGCACATTTCAGAAAACGTGCTCAGCTCGTCGAGAAAATGCGATTTAAGCAATAAAATTAAAAATGCACCTAAAACCTAAACCAAACGTTGCAGGTGGTTATTTCTTCATGCGCAGCAGTCAACGCGGCACTCTCTAGCTGCCAAGAGCACTTTTTACTATGCGCAGCCAACCAGAGTGACGGGAGGAGCACATTTCAGAAAACGTGCTCAGCTCGTCGAAAAAATGCGATTTAAGCAATGCAATTAAAAATGCACCTAAAACCTAAACCAAACGTTGCAGGTGGTTATTTCTTCATATGCAGCAATCAACGCGGCACTCTCTAGCTGCCAAGAGCACTTTTTACTATGCGCACCCAACCAGAGTGACGGGAGGAGCACATTTTAGAAAACGTGCTCAGCTCGTCGAGAAAATGCGATTTAAGCAATAAAATTAAAAATGCACCTAAAAACCTAAACCAAACGTTGCAGGTGGTTATTTCTTCATGCGCATTGGTCAACGCGGCACTCTCTAGCTGCCAAGAGCACTTTTTACTATGTGCACCCAACCAGAGTGACGTGAGGAGCACATTTCTGAAAACGTACTCAACTCGTCGAGAAAATGCGATTTAAGCAATAAAATTAAAAATGCACCCAAAACCGAAACCAAACGTTGCAGATGGTCATTTCTTCATGCGCAGTGGTCAACGCGGCACTCTCTAGCTGCCAAGAGCACTTTTTACTATGCACACCCAACCAGAGTGACGGGAGGAGCACATTTCAGAAAACGTGCTCAGCTCGTCGAGAAAATGCGATTTAAGCAATAAAATTAAAAATGCACCCAAAACATTAAACCAAACGTTGCAGGTGGTTATTTCTTCATGCGCAGTGGTCAACGCGGCACTCTCTAGCTGCCAAGAGCACTTTTTTACTATGCGCACCCAACCAGAGTGACGGGAGGAGCACATTTCAGAAAACGTGCTCAGCTCGTCGAGAAAATGCGATTTAAGCAATAAAATTAAAAATGCACCCAAAACCTAAACCAAACGTTGCAGGTGGTTATTTCTTCATGCGCAGTTGTCAACGCGGCACTCTCTAGCTGCCAAGAGCACTTTTTACTATGCGCACCCAACCAGAGTGACGGGAGGAGCACATTTCAGAAAACGTGCTCAGCTCGTCCAGAAAAGGCTATTTAAGCAATAAAATAAAAAATGCACCTAAAACCTAAACCAAACGTTGCAGATGGTCATTTCTTCATGCACAGTGGTCAATGCGGCACTCTCTAGCTGCCAAGAGCACTTTTTACTATGCGCACCAAACCAGAGTGACGGGAGGAGCACATTTCAGAAAACGTGCTCAGCTCGTCGAAAAAATGCGATTAAAGCAATAAAATTAAAACTGCACCCAAAACCTAAACCAAACGTTGCAGATGGTCATTTCTTCATGCGCAGTGGTCAACGCGGCACTCTCTAGCTGCCAAGAGCACTTTTTACTATGCACACCCAACCAGAGTGACGGGAGGAGCACATTTCAGAAAACGTGCTCAGCTCGTCGAGAAAATGCGATTCAAGCAATAAAATTAAAAATGCACCCAAAACCTAAACCAAACGTTGCAGGTGGTTATTTCTTCATGCGCAGTGGTCAACGCGGCACTCTCTAGCTGCCAAGAGCACTTTTTACTATGCGCACCCAACCAGAGTGACGGGAGGAGCACATTTCAGAAAACGTGCTCAGCTCGTCCAGAAAATGCGATTTAAGCAATAAAATTAAAAATGCACCTAAAACCTAAACCAAACGTTGCAGATGGTCATTTCTTCATGCGCAGTGGTCAACGCGGCACTCTCTAGCTGCCAAGAGCACTTTTTACTATGCCCACCCAACCAGAGTGACGGGAGGAGCGCATTTTAGAAAACGTGCTCAGCTCGACGAGAAAATGCGATTTAAGCAATAAAATTAAAAATGCACCCAAAACCTAAACCAAACGCTGCAGGTGGTTATTTCTTCATGCGCAGTGGTCAACGCGGCACTCTCTAGCTGCCAAGAGCACTTTTTACTATGCGCACCCAACCAGAGTGACGGGAGGAGCACATTTCAGAAAACGTGCTCAGCTCGTCGAGAAAATGCGATTTAAGCAATAAAATTAAAAATGCACCTAAAACCTAAACCAAACGTTGCAGGTGGTTATTTCTTCATGCGCAGCAGTCAACGCGGCACTCTCTAGCTGCCAAGAGCACTTTTTACTATGCGCAGCCAACCAGAGTGACGGGAGGAGCACATTTCAGAAAACGTGCTCAGCTCGTCGAAAAAATGCGATTTAAGCAATACAATTAAAAATGCACCTAAAACCTAAACCAAACGTTGCAGGTGGTTATTTCTTCATATGCAGCAATCAACGCGGCACTCTCTAGCTGCCAAGAGCACTTTTTACTATGCGCACCCAACCAGAGTGACGGGAGGAGCACATTTTAGAAAACGTGCTCAGCTCGTCGAGAAAATGCGATTTAAGCAATAAAATTAAAAATGCACCTAAAAACCTAAACCAAACGTTGCAGGTGGTAATTTCTTCATGCGCATTGGTCAACGCGGCACTCTCTAGCTGCCAAGAGCACTTTTTACTATGTGCACCCAACCAGAGTGACGTGAGGAGCACATTTCTGAAAACGTACTCAACTCGTCGAGAAAATGCGATTTAAGCAATAAAATTAAAAATGCACCCAAAACCGAAACCAAACGTTGCAGATGGTCATTTCTTCATGCGCAGTGGTCAACGCGGCACTCTCTAGCTGCCAAGAGCACTTTTTACTATGCACACCCAACCAGAGTGACGGGAGGAGCACATTTCAGAAAACGTGCTCAGCTCGTCGAGAAAATGCGATTTAAGCAATAAAATTAAAAATGCACCCAAAACATTAAACCAAACGTTGCAGGTGGTTATTTCTTCATGCGCAGTGGTCAACGCGGCACTCTCTAGCTGCCAAGAGCACTTTTTACTATGCGCACCCAACCAGAGTGACGTGAGGAGCACATTTCAGAAAACGTGCTCAGCTCGTCGAGAAAATGCGATTTAAGCAATAAAATAAAAATGCACCTAAAACCTAAACCAAACGTTGCAGGTGGTTATTTCTTCATGCGCAGCAGTCAACGCGGCACTCTCTAGCTGCCAAGAGCACTTTTTACTATGCGCACCCAACCATAGTGACGGGAGGAGCACATTTCAGAAAACGTGCTCAGCTCGTCGAGAAAATGCGATTTAAGCAATAAAATTAAAAATGCACCCAAAACCTAAACCAAACGTTGCATGTGGTTATTTCTTCATGCGCAGTGGTCAACGCGGCACTCTCTAGCTGCCAAGAGCACTTTTTACTATGCGCACTCAACCAGAGTGACGGGAGGAGCACATTTCAGAAAACGTGCTCAGCTCGTCGAGAAAATGCGATTTAAGCAATAAAATAAAAAATGCACCTAAAACCTAAACCAAACGTTGCAGGTGGATATTTCTTCATGCGCAGTGGTCAACGCGGCACTCTCTAGCTGCCAAGAGCACTTTTTACTATGCGCACCCAACCAGAGTGACGTGAGGAGCACATTTCAGAAAACGTGCTCAGCTCGTCGAGTAAATGCAATTTAAGCAATAAAATTAAAAATGCACCCAAAACCTAAACCAAACGTTGCAGGTGGTTATTTCTTCATGCGCAGTGGTCAACGCGGCACTCTCTAGCTGCCAAGAGCACTTTTTACTATGCGCACCCAACCAGAGTGACGGGAGGAGCACATTTCAGAAAACGTGCTCAGCTCGTCGAGAAAATGCGATTTAAGCAATAAAATTAAAAATGCACCCAAAACCTAAACCAAACGTTGCAGGTGGTTATTTCTTCATGCGCAGTGGTCAACGCGGCACTCTCTAGCTGCCAAGAGCACTTTTTACTATGCGCACCCAACCAGAGTGACGGGAGGAGCACATTTCAGAAAACGTGCTCAGCTCGTCGAGAAAATGCGATTTAAGCAATAAAATTAAAAATGCACCTAAAAACCTAAACCAAACGTTGCAGGTGGTTATTTCTTCATGCGCATTGGTCAACGCGGCACTCTCTAGCTGCCAAGAGCACTTTTTACTATGCGCACCCAACCAGAGTGACGGGAGGAGCACATTTCAGAAAACGTGCTCAGCTCGTCCAGAAAATGCGATTTAAGCAATAAAATTAAAAATGCACCTAAAACCTAAACCAAACGTTGCAGGTGGTTATTTCTTCATGCGCAGTGGTCAACGCGGCACTCTCTAGCTGCCAAGAGCACATTTTACTATGCGCACCCAACCAGAGTGACGGGAGGAGCACATTTCAGAAAACGTGCTCAGCTCGTCGAGAAAATGCGATTTAAGCAATAAAATTAAAAATGCACCTAAAACCTAAACCAAACGTTGCAGGTAGTTATTTCTTCGTGCGCAGCAGTCAACGCGGCACTCTCTAGCTGCCAAGAGCACTTTTTACTATGCGCACCCAACCAGAGTGACGGGAGGAGCACATTTCAGAAAACGTGCTCAGCTCGTCGAGTAAATGCGATTTAAGCAATAAAATTAAAAATGCACCCAAAACCTAAACCAAACGTTGCAGATGGTCATTTCTTCATGTGCAGTGGTGAACGCGGCACTCTCTAGCTGCCAAGAGCACTTTTTACTATGCGCACCCAACCAGAGTGACAGGAGGAGCACATTTCAGAAAACGTGCTCAGCTCGTTGAGAAAATGCGATTTAAGCAATACAATTAAAAATGCACCCAAAACCTAAACCAAACGTTGCAGGTGGTTATTTCTTCATGCGCAATGGTCAACGCGGCAATCTCTAGCTGCCAAGAGCACTTTTTACTATGAGCACCCAACCAGAGTGACGGGAGGAGCGCATTTCAGAAAACGTGCTCAGCTCGACGAGAAAATGCGATTTAAGCAATACAATTAAAAATGCACCCAAAACCTAAACCAAACGTTGCAGGTGGTTATTTCTTCATGCGCAGTGGTCAACGCGGCACTCTCTAGCTGCCAAGAGCACTTTTTACGATGCACACCCAACCAGAGTGACGGGAGGAGCGCATTTTAGAAAACGTGCTCAGCTCGACGAGAAAATACGATTTAAGCAATAAAATTAAAAATGCACCCAAAACATAAACCAAACGTTGCAGGTGGTTATTTCTTCATGCGCAGTGGTCAACGCCGCACTCTCTAGCTGCCAAGAGCACTTTTTACTATGCGCACCCAACCAGAGTGACGGGAGGAGCACATTTCAGAAAACGTGCTCAGCTCGTCGAGTAAATGCAATTTAAGCAATAAAATTAAAAATGCACCCAAAACCTAAACCAAACGTTGCAGGTGGTTATTTCTTCATGCGCAGTGGTCAACGCGGCACTCTCTAGCTGCCAAGAGCACTTTTTACTATGCGCACCCAACCAGAGTGACGGGAGGAGCACATTTCAGAAAACGTGCTCAGCTCGTCGAGAAAATGCGATTTAAGCAATAAAATTAAAAATGCACCCAAAACCTAAACCAAACGTTGCAGGTGGTTATTTCTTCATGCGCAGTGGTCAACGCGGCACTCTCTAGCTGCCAAGAGCACTTTTTACTATGCGCACCCAACCAGAGTGACGGGAGGAGCACATTTCAGAAAACGTGCTCAGCTCGTCGAGAAAATGCGATTTAAGCAATAAAATTAAAAATGCACCTAAAAACCTAAACCAAACGTTGCAGGTGGTTATTTCTTCATGCGCATTGGTCAACGCGGCACTCTCTAGCTGCCAAGAGCACTTTTTACTATGCGCACCCAACCAGAGTGACGGGAGGAGCACATTTCAGAAAACGTGCTCAGCTCGTCCAGAAAATGCGATTTAAGCAATAAAATTAAAAATGCACCTAAAACCTAAACCAAACGTTGCAGGTGGTTATTTCTTCATGCGCAGTGGTCAACGCGGCACTCTCTAGCTGCCAAGAGCACATTTTACTATGCGCACCCAACCAGAGTGACGGGAGGAGCACATTTCAGAAAACGTGCTCAGCTCGTCGAGAAAATGCGATTTAAGCAATAAAATTAAAAATGCACCTAAAACCTAAACCAAACGTTGCAGGTAGTTATTTCTTCGTGCGCAGCAGTCAACGCGGCACTCTCTAGCTGCCAAGAGCACTTTTTACTATGCGCACCCAACCAGAGTGACGGGAGGAGCACATTTCAGAAAACGTGCTCAGCTCGTCGAGTAAATGCGATTTAAGCAATAAAATTAAAAATGCACCCAAAACCTAAACCAAACGTTGCAGATGGTCATTTCTTCATGTGCAGTGGTGAACGCGGCACTCTCTAGCTGCCAAGAGCACTTTTTACTATGCGCACCCAACCAGAGTGACAGGAGGAGCACATTTCAGAAAACGTGCTCAGCTCGTTGAGAAAATGCGATTTAAGCAATACAATTAAAAATGCACCCAAAACCTAAACCAAACGTTGCAGGTGGTTATTTCTTCATGCGCAATGGTCAACGCGGCAATCTCTAGCTGCCAAGAGCACTTTTTACTATGAGCACCCAACCAGAGTGACGGGAGGAGCGCATTTCAGAAAACGTGCTCAGCTCGACGAGAAAATGCGATTTAAGCAATACAATTAAAAATGCACCCAAAACCTAAACCAAACGTTGCAGGTGGTTATTTCTTCATGCGCAGTGGTCAACGCGGCACTCTCTAGCTGCCAAGAGCACTTTTTACGATGCACACCCAACCAGAGTGACGGGAGGAGCGCATTTTAGAAAACGTGCTCAGCTCGACGAGAAAATACGATTTAAGCAATAAAATTAAAAATGCACCCAAAACATAAACCAAACGTTGCAGGTGGTTATTTCTTCATGCGCAGTGGTCAACGCCGCACTCTCTAGCTGCCAAGAGCACTTTTTACTATGCGCACCCAACCAGAGTGACGGGAGGAGCACATTTCAGAAAACGTGCTCAGCTCGTCGAGTAAATGCAATTTAAGCAATAAAATTAAAAATGCACCCAAAACCTAAACCAAACGTTGCAGGTGGTTATTTCTTCATGCGCAGTGGTCAACGCGGCACTCTCTAGCTGCCAAGAGCACTTTTTACTATGCGCACCCAACCAGAGTGACGGGAGGAGCACATTTCAGAAAACGTGCTCAGCTCGTCGAGAAAATGCGATTTAAGCAATAAAATTAAAAATGCACCCAAAACCTAAACCAAACGTTGCAGGTGGTTATTTCTTCATGCGCAGTGGTCAACGCGGCACTCTCTAGCTGCCAAGAGCACTTTTTACTATGCGCACCCAACCAGAGTGACGGGAGGAGCACATTTCAGAAAACGTGCTCAGCTCGTCGAGAAAATGCGATTTAAGCAATAAAATTAAAAATGCACCTAAAAACCTAAACCAAACGTTGCAGGTGGTTATTTCTTCATGCGCATTGGTCAACGCGGCACTCTCTAGCTGCCAAGAGCACTTTTTACTATGCGCACCCAACCAGAGTGACGGGAGGAGCACATTTCAGAAAACGTGCTCAGCTCGTCCAGAAAATGCGATTTAAGCAATAAAATTAAAAATGCACCTAAAACCTAAACCAAACGTTGCAGGTGGTTATTTCTTCATGCGCAGTGGTCAACGCGGCACTCTCTAGCTGCCAAGAGCACATTTTACTATGCGCACCCAACCAGAGTGACGGGAGGAGCACATTTCAGAAAACGTGCTCAGCTCGTCGAGAAAATGCGATTTAAGCAATAAAATTAAAAATGCACCTAAAACCTAAACCAAACGTTGCAGGTAGTTATTTCTTCGTGCGCAGCAGTCAACGCGGCACTCTCTAGCTGCCAAGAGCACTTTTTACTATGCGCACCCAACCAGAGTGACGGGAGGAGCACATTTCAGAAAACGTGCTCAGCTCGTCGAGTAAATGCGATTTAAGCAATAAAATTAAAAATGCACCCAAAACCTAAACCAAACGTTGCAGATGGTCATTTCTTCATGTGCAGTGGTGAACGCGGCACTCTCTAGCTGCCAAGAGCACTTTTTACTATGCGCACCCAACCAGAGTGACAGGAGGAGCACATTTCAGAAAACGTGCTCAGCTCGTTGAGAAAATGCGATTTAAGCAATACAATTAAAAATGCACCCAAAACCTAAACCAAACGTTGCAGGTGGTTATTTCTTCATGCGCAATGGTCAACGCGGCAATCTCTAGCTGCCAAGAGCACTTTTTACTATGAGCACCCAACCAGAGTGACGGGAGGAGCGCATTTCAGAAAACGTGCTCAGCTCGACGAGAAAATGCGATTTAAGCAATACAATTAAAAATGCACCCAAAACCTAAACCAAACGTTGCAGGTGGTTATTTCTTCATGCGCAGTGGTCAACGCGGCACTCTCTAGCTGCCAAGAGCACTTTTTACGATGCACACCCAACCAGAGTGACGGGAGGAGCGCATTTTAGAAAACGTGCTCAGCTCGACGAGAAAATACGATTTAAGCAATAAAATTAAAAATGCACCCAAAACATAAACCAAACGTTGCAGGTGGTTATTTCTTCATGCGCAGTGGTCAACGCCGCACTCTCTAGCTGCCAAGAGCACTTTTTACTATGCGCACCCAACCAGAGTGACGGGAGGAGCACATTTCAGAAAACGTGCTCAGCTCGTCGAGAAAATGCGATTTAAGCAATAAAATTAAAAATGCACCCAAAACATTAAAACAAACGTTGCAGGTGGTTATTTCTTCATGCGCAGTGGTCAACGCGGTACTCTCTAGCTGCCAAGAGCATTTTTTACTATGCGCACCCAACCAGAGTGACGGGAGGAGCACATTTCAGAAAACGTGCTCAGCTCGTCGAGAAAATGCGATTTAAGCAATAAAATTAAAAATGCACCTAAAACCTAAACCAAACGTTGCAGGTGGTTATTTCTTCATGCGCAGTGGTCAACGCGGCACTCTCTAGCTGCCAAGAGCACTTTTTACTATGCGCACCCAACCAGAGTGACGGGAGGAGCACATTTCAGAAAACGTGCTCAGCTCGTCGAGAAAATGCGATTTAAGCAATAAAATTAAAAATGCACCTAAAAACCTAAACCAAACGTTGCAGGTGGTTATTTCTTCATGCGCATTGGTCAACGCGGCACTCTCTAGCTGCCAAGAGCACTTTTTACTATGCGCACCCAACCAGAGTGACGGGAGGAGCACATTTCAGAAAACGTGCTCAGCTCGTCCAGAAAATGCGATTTAAGCAATAAAATTAAAAATGCACCTAAAACCTAAACCAAACGTTGCAGGTGGTTATTTCTTCATGCGCAGTGGTCAACGCGGCACTCTCTAGCTGCCAAGAGCACATTTTACTATGCGCACCCAACCAGAGTGACGGGAGGAGCACATTTCAGAAAACGTGCTCAGCTCGTCGAGAAAATGCGATTTAAGCAATAAAATTAAAAATGCACCTAAAACCTAAACCAAACGTTGCAGGTAGTTATTTCTTCGTGCGCAGCAGTCAACGCGGCACTCTCTAGCTGCCAAGAGCACTTTTTACTATGCGCACCCAACCAGAGTGACGGGAGGAGCACATTTCAGAAAACGTGCTCAGCTCGTCGAGTAAATGCGATTTAAGCAATAAAATTAAAAATGCACCCAAAACCTAAACCAAACGTTGCAGATGGTCATTTCTTCATGTGCAGTGGTGAACGCGGCACTCTCTAGCTGCCAAGAGCACTTTTTACTATGCGCACCCAACCAGAGTGACAGGAGGAGCACATTTCAGAAAACGTGCTCAGCTCGTTGAGAAAATGCGATTTAAGCAATACAATTAAAAATGCACCCAAAACCTAAACCAAACGTTGCAGGTGGTTATTTCTTCATGCGCAATGGTCAACGCGGCAATCTCTAGCTGCCAAGAGCACTTTTTACTATGAGCACCCAACCAGAGTGACGGGAGGAGCGCATTTCAGAAAACGTGCTCAGCTCGACGAGAAAATGCGATTTAAGCAATACAATTAAAAATGCACCCAAAACCTAAACCAAACGTTGCAGGTGGTTATTTCTTCATGCGCAGTGGTCAACGCGGCACTCTCTAGCTGCCAAGAGCACTTTTTACGATGCACACCCAACCAGAGTGACGGGAGGAGCGCATTTTAGAAAACGTGCTCAGCTCGACGAGAAAATACGATTTAAGCAATAAAATTAAAAATGCACCCAAAACATAAACCAAACGTTGCAGGTGGTTATTTCTTCATGCGCAGTGGTCAACGCCGCACTCTCTAGCTGCCAAGAGCACTTTTTACTATGCGCACCCAACCAGAGTGACGGGAGGAGCACATTTCAGAAAACGTGCTCAGCTCGTCGAGAAAATGCGATTTAAGCAATAAAATTAAAAATGCACCCAAAACATTAAAACAAACGTTGCAGGTGGTTATTTCTTCATGCGCAGTGGTCAACGCGGTACTCTCTAGCTGCCAAGAGCATTTTTTACTATGCGCACCCAACCAGAGTGACGGGAGGAGCACATTTCAGAAAACGTGCTCAGCTCGTCGAGAAAATGCGATTTAAGCAATAAAATTAAAAATGCACCTAAAACCTAAACCAAACGTTGCAGGTGGTTATTTCTTCATGCGCAGTGGTCAACGCGGCACTCTCTAGCTGCCAAGAGCACTTTTTACTATGCGCACCCAACCAGAGTGACGGGAGGAGCACATTTCAGAAAACGTGCTCAGCTCGTCGAGAAAATGCGATTTAAGCAATAAAATTAAAAATGCACCTAAAACCTAAACCAAACGTTGCAGGTGGTTATTTCTTCGTGCGCAGCAGTCAACGCGGCACTCTCTAGCTGCCAAGAGCACTTTTTACTATGCGCACCCAACCAGAGTGACGGGAGGAGCACATTTCAGAAAACGTGCTCAGCTCGTCGAGTAAATGCAATTTAAGCAATAAAATTAAAAATGCACCCAAAACCTAAACCAAACGTTGCAGGTGGTTATTTCTTCATGCGCAGTGGTCAACGCGGCACTCTCTAGCTGCCAAGAGCACTTTTTACTATGCGCACCCAACCAGAGTGACGGGAGGAGCACATTTCAGAAAACGTGCTCAGCTCGTCCAGAAAATGCGATTTAAGCAATAAAATTAAAAATGCACCTAAAACCTAAACCAAACGTTGCAGATGGTCAATTCTTCATGCGCAGTGGTCAACGCGGCACTCTCTAGCTGCCAAGAGCACTTTTTACAATGCGCACCCAACCAGAGTGACGGGAGGAGCACATTTCAGAAAACGTGCTCAGCTCGTCCAGACAATGCGATTTAAGCAATAAATTTAAAAATGCACCCAAAACCTAAACCAAACGTTGCAGGTGGTTATTTCTTCATGCGCAGTGCTCAACGCGACACTCTCTAGCTGCCAAGAGCACTTTTTACTATGCGCACCCAACCAGAGTGACGGGAGGAGCACATTTCAGAAAACGTGCTCAGCTCGTCGAGAAAATGCGATTTAAGCAATACAATTTAAAATGCACCTAGAACCTAAACCAAACGTTGCAGGTGGTTATTTCTTCATGCGCAGTGGTCAACGCGGCACTCTCTAGCTGCCAAGAGCACTTTTTACTATGCGCACCCAACCAGAGTGACGGGAGGAGCACATTCCAGAAAACGTGCTCAGCTCGTCGAGAAAATGCGATTTAAGCAATAAAATTAAAAATGCACCCAAAACCTAAACCAAACGTTGCAGATGGTCATTTCTTCATGTGCAGTGGTGAACGCGGCACTCTCTAGCTGCCAAGAGCACTTTTTACTATGCGCACCCAACCAGAGTGACAGGAGGAGCACATTTCAGAAAACGTGCTCAGCTCGTTGAGAAAATGCGATTTAAGCAATAAAATTAAAAATGCACCCAAAACCTAAACCAAACGTTGCAGGTGGTTATTTCTTCATGCGCAGTGGTCAACGCGGCACTCTCTAGCTGCCAAGAGCACTTTTTACTATGCGCACCCAACCAGAGTGACGGAAGGAGCGCATTTCAGAAAACGTGCTCAGCTCGACGAGAAAATGCGATTTAAGCAATAAAATTAAAAATGCACCCAAAACCTAAACCAAACGTTGCAGGTGGTTATTTCTTCATGCGCAGTGGTCAACGCGGCACTCTCTAGCTGCCAAGAGCACTTTTTACGATGCACACCCAACCAGAGTGACGGGAGGAGCGCATTTCAGAAAACGTGCTCAGCTCGACGAGAAAATACGATTTAAGCAATAAAATAAAAAATGCACCCAAAACCTAAACCAAACGTTGCAGGTGGTTATTTCTTCATGCGCAGTGGTCAACGCGGCACTCTCTAGCTGCCAAGAGCACTTTTTACTATGCGCACCCAACCAGAGTGACGGGAGGAGCACATTTCATAAAACGTGCTCAGCTCGTCGAGAAAATGCGATTTAAGCAATAAAATTAAAAATGCACCCAAAACCTAAACCAAACGTTGCAGGTGGTTATTTCTTCATGCGCAGTGGTCAACGCGGCACTCTCTAGCTGCCAAGAGCCCTTTTCACTATGCGCACCCAACCAGAGTGACGGGAGGAGCACATTTCAGAAAACGTGCTCAGCTCGTCGAGAAAATGAGATTTAAGCAATAAAATTAAAAATGCACCTAAAACCTAAACCAAACGTTTCAGGTGGTTATTTCTTCATATGCAGCAGTCAACGCGGCACTCTCTAGCTGCCAAGAACACTTTTTACTATGCGCACCCAACCAGAGTGACGGGAGGAGCACATTTCAGAAAACGTGCTCAGCTCGTCGCGAAAATGCGATTTAAGCAATAAAATTAAAAATGCACCTAAAAACCTAAACCAAACGTTGCAGGTGGTTATTTCTTCATGCGCATTGGTCAACGCGGCACTCTCTAGCTGCCAAGAGCACTTTTTACTATGTGCACCCAACCAGAGTGACGGGAGGAGCACGTTTCAGAAAACGTGCTCAGCTCGTCGAGAAAATGCGATTTAAGCAATAAAATTAAAAATGCACCCAAAACATTAAACCAAACGTTGCAGGTGGTTATTTCTTCATGCGCAGTGGTCAACGCGGCACTCTCTAGCTGCCAAGAGCATTTTTTACTATGCGCACCCAACCAGAGTGACGGGAGGAGCACATTACAGAAAACGTACTCAGCTCGTCGAGAAAATGCGATTTAAGCAATAAAATTAAAAATGCACCTAAAACCTAAACCAAACGTTGCAGGTGGTTATTTCTTCATGCGCAGTGGTCAACGCGGCACTCTCTAGCTGCCAAGAGCACTTTTTACTATGCGCACCCAACCAGAGTGACGGGAGGAGCACATTTCAGAAAACGTGCTCAGCTCGTCGAGAAAATGCGATTTAAGCAATAAAATTAAAAATGCACCTAAAACCTAAACCAAACGTTGCAGGTGGTTATTTCTTCGTGCGCAGCAGTCAACGCAGCACTCTCTAGCTGCCAAGAGCACTTTTTACTATGCGCACCCAACCAGAGTGACGGGAGGAGCACATTTCAGAAAACGTGCTCAGCTCGTCGAGTAAATGCAATTTAAGCAATAAAATTAAAAATGCACCCAAAACCTAAACCAAACGTTGCAGGTGGTTATTTCTTCATGCGCAGTGGTCAACGCGGCACTCTCTAGCTGCCAAGAGCACTTTTTACTATGCGCACCCAACCAGAGTGACGGGAGGAGCACATTTCAGAAAACGTGCTCAGCTCGTCCAGAAAATGCGATTTAAGCAATAAAATTAAAAATGCACCTAAAACCTAAACCAAACGTTGCAGATGGTCATTTCTTCATGCGCAGTGGTCAACGCGGCACTCTCTAGCTGCCAAGAGCACTTTTTACTATGCGCACCCAACCAGAGTGACGGGAGGAGCACATTTCAGAAAACGTGCTCAGCTCGTCCAGACAATGCGATTTAAGCAATAAAATTAAAAATGCACCCAAAACCTAAACCAAACGTTGCAGGTGGTTATTTCTTCATGCGCAGTGGTCAACGCGGCACTCTCTAGCTGCCAAGAGCACTTTTTACTATGCGCACCCAACCAGAGTGACGGGAGGAGCGCATTTCAGAAAACGTGCTCAGCTCGTCGAGAAAATGCGATTTAAGCAATAAATTAAAAATGCACCTAAAACCTAAACCAAAAGTTGCAGGTGGTTATTTCTTCATGCGCAGCAGTCAACACGCCACTCTCTAGCTGCCAAGAGCACTTTTTACTATGCGCACCCACCCAGAGTGACGGGAGGAGCACATTTCAGAAAACGTGCTCAGCTCGTCGAGAAAATGCGATTTAAGCAATAAAATTAAAAATGCACCTAAAACCTAAACCAAAAGTTGCAGGTGGTTATTTCTTCATGCGCAGCAGTCAACACGGCACTCTCTAGCTGCCAAGAGCACTTTTTACTATGCGCACCCACCCAGAGTGACGGGAGGAGCACATTTCAGAAAACGTGCTCAGCTCGTCGAGAAAATGCGATTTAAGCAATAAAATTAAAAATGCACCCAAAACCTAAACCAAACGTTGCAGATGGTTTTTTCTTCATGCGCAGTGGTCAACGCGGCACTCTCTAGCTGCCAAGAGCACTTTTTACTATGCGCACCCAACCAGAGTGACGGGAGGAGCACATTTCAGAAAACGTGCTCAGCTCGTCGAGAAAATGCGATTTAAGCAATAAAATTAAAAATGCACCTAAAAACCTAAACCAAACGTTGCAGGTGGTTATTTCTTCATGCGCATTGGTCAACGCGGCACTCTCTAGCTGCCAAGAGCACTTTTTACTATGTGCACCCAACCAGAGTGACGGGAGGAGCACATTTCAGAAAACGTGCTCAGCTCGTCGAGAAAATGCGATTTAAGCAATAAAATTAAAAATGCACCCAAAACATTAAACCAAACGTTGCAGGTTGTTATTTCTTCATGCGCAGTGGTCAACGCGGCACTCTCTAGCTGCCAAGAGCACTTTTTACTATGCGCACCCAACCAGAGTGACGGGAGGAGCACATTTCAGAAAACGTGATCAGCTCGACGAGAAAATGCGATTTAAGCAATAAAATTAAAAATGCACCCAAAACCTAAACCAAACGTTGCAGGTGGTTATTTCTTCATGCGCAGTGGTCAACGCGGCACTCTCTAGCTGCCAAGAGCACTTTTTACTATGCGCACCCAACCAGAGTGACGGGAGGAGCACATTTCAGAAAACGTGCTCAGCTCGTCGAGAAAATGCGATTTAAGCAATAAAATTAAAAATGCATCCAAAACCTAAACCAAACGTTGCAGGTGGTTATTTCTTCATGCGCAGTGGTCAACGGCACTCTCTAGCTGCCAAGAGCACTTTTTACTATGCGCACCGAACCAGAGTGACGGGAGGAGCACATTTCAGAAAACGTGCTCAGCTCGTCCAGAAAATGCGATTTAAGCAATCAAATTAAAAATGCACCTAAAACCTAAACCAAACGTTGCAGATGGTCATTTCTTCATGCGCAGTGGTCAACGCGGCACTCTCTAGCTGCCAAGAGCACTTTTTACTATGCACACCCAACCAGAGTGACGGGAGGAGCGCATTTTAGAAAACGTGCTCAGCTCGACGAGAAAATGCGATTTAAGCAATAAAATTAAAAATGCACCCAAAACCTAAACCAAACGTTGCAGGTGGTTATTTCTTCATGCGCAGTGGTCAACGCGGCACTCTCTAGCTGCCAAGAGCACTTTTTACTATGCGCACCCAACCAGAGTGACGGGAGGAGCACATTTCAGTTAACGTGCTCAGCTCGTCGAGAAAATGCGATTTAAGCAATAAAATTAAAAATGCACCTAAAACCTAAACCAAACGTTGCAGGTGGTTATTTCTTCATGCGCAGTGGTCAACGCGGCACTCTCTAGCTGCCAAGAGCACTTTTTACTATGCGCACCCACCCAGAGTGACGGGAGGAGCACATTTCAGAAAACGTGCTCAGCTCGTCGAGAAAATGCGATTTAAGCAATAAAATTCAAAATGCACCCAAAACCTAAACCAAACGTTGCAGATGGTCATTTCTTCATGCGCAGTGGTCAACGCGGCACTCTCTAGCTGCCAAGAGCACTTTTTACTATGCGCACCCAACCAGAGTGACGGGAGGAGCACATTTCAGAAAACGTGCTCAGCTCGTCGAGAAAATGCGATTTAAGCAATAAAATTAAAAATGCACCCAAAACCTAAACCAAACGTTGCAGATGGTCATTTCTTCATGTACAGTGGTCAACGCGGCACTCTCTAGCTGCCAAGAGCACTTTTTACTATGCGCACCCAACCAGAGTGACGGGAGGAGCACATTCCAGAAAACGTGCTCAGCTCGTCGAGAAAATGCGATTTAAGCAATAAAATTAAAAATGCACCCAAAACCTAAACCAAACGTTGCAGATGGTCATTTCTTCATGCGCAGTGGTCAACGCGGCACTCTCTAGCTGCCAAGAGCACTTTTTACTATGCGCACCCAACCAGAGTGACGGGAGGAGCACATTTCAGAAAACGTGCTCAGCTCGTTGAGAAAATGCGATTTAAGCAATAAAATTAAAAATGCACCCTAAACCTAAACCAAACGTTGCAGGTGGTTATTTCTTCATATGCAGCAGTCAACGCGGCACTCTCTAGCTGCCAAGAGCACTTTTTACTATGCGCACCCAACCAGAGTGACGGGAGGAGCACATTTCAGAAAACGTGCTCAGCTCGTCGAGAAAATGCGATTTAAGCAATAAAATTAAAAATGCACCCAAAACCTAAACCAAACGTTGCAGGTGGTTATTTCTTCGTGCGCAGCAGTCAACGCGGCACTCTCTAGCTGCCAAGAACACTTTTTATTATGCGCACCCAACCAGAGTGACGGGAGGAGCACATTTCAGAAAACGTGCTCAGCTCGTCGAGAAAATGCGATTTAAGCAATAAAATTAAAAATGCACCTAAAACCTAAACCAAACGTTGCAGGTGGTTATTTCTTCATGCGCAGCAGTCAACGCGGCACTCTCTAGCTGCCAAGAGCACTTTTTACTATGCGCACCCAACCAGAGTGACGGGAGGAGCACATTTCAGAAAACGTGCTCAGCTCGTCGAGAAAATGCGATTTAAGCAATAAAATTAAAAATGCACCCAAAACCTAAACCAAACGTTGCAGATGGTCATTTCTTCATGTGCAGTGGTCAACGCGGCACTCTCTAGCTGCCAAGAGCACTTTTTACTATGCACACCCAACCAGAGTGACGGGAGGAGCGCATTTCAGAAAACGTGCTCAGCTCGTCGAGAAAATGCGATTTAAGCAATTAAATTAAAAATGCACCCAAAACCTAAACCAAACGTTGCAGATGGTCATTTCTTCATGCGCAGTGGTCAACGCGGCACTCTCTAGCTGCCAAGAGCACTTTTTACTATGCGCACCCAGCCAGAGTGACGGGAGGAGCACATTTCAGAATACGTGCTCAGCTCGTTGAGAAAATGCGATTTAAGCAATAAAATTAAAAATGCACCCAAAACCTAAACCAAACGATGCAGGTGGTTATTTCTTCATGCGCAGTGGTCAACGCGGCACTCTCTAGCTGCCAAGAGCACTTTTTACTATGCACACCCAACCAGAGTGACGGGAGGAGCGCATTTCAGAAAACGTGCTCAGCTCGACGAGAAAATGCGATTTAAGCAATAAAATTAAAAATGCACCCAAAACCTAAACCAAACGTTGCAGGTGGTTATTTCTTCATGCGCAGTGGTCAACGCGACACTCTCTAGCTGCCAAGAGCACTTTTTCGATGCACACCCAACCAGAGAGACGGGAGGAGCGCATTTCAGAAAACGTGCTCAGCTCGACGAGAAAATGCGATTTAAGCAATAAAATTAAAAATGCACCCAAAACCTAAACCAAACGTTGCAGATGGTCATTTCTTCATGCGCAGTGGTCAGCGCGGCACTCTCTAGCTGCCAAGAGCACTTTTTACTATGCACACCCAACCAGAGTGACGGGTGGAGCGCATTTCAGAAAACGTGCTCAGCTCGACGAGAAAATGCGATTTAAGCAATACAATTAAAAATGCACCCAAAACCTAAACCAAACGTTGCAGGTGGTTATTTCTTCATGCGCAGTGGTCAACGCGGCACTCTCTAGCTGCCAAGAGCACTTTTTACTATGCGCACCCAACCAGAGTGACGGGAAGAGCACATCTCAGAAAACGTGCTCAGCTCGTCGAGAAAATGCGATTTAAGCAATAAAATTAAAAATGCACCCAAAACCTAAACCAAACGTTGCAGGTGGTTATTTCTTCATGCGCAGTGGTCAACGCGACACTCTCTAGCTGCCAAGAGCACTTTTTACTATGCACACCCAACCAGAGTGACGGGAGGAGCACATTTCAGAAAAGGTGCTCAGCTCGTCGAGAAAATGCGATTTAAGCAATAAAATTAAAAATGCACCTAAAACCTAAACCAAACGTTGCAGGTGGTTATTTCTTTATGCGCAGTGGTCCTCGCGGCACTCTCTAGCTGCCAAGAGCACTTTTTACTATGCGCACCCAACCAGAGTGACGGGAGGAGCGCATTTCAGAAAACGTGCTCAGCTCGACGAGAAAATGCGATTTAAGCAATCAAATTAAAAATGCACCCAAAACCTAAATCAAACGTTGCAGGTGTTTTTTTCTTCATGCGCAGTGGTCAACGTGGCTCTCTAGCTGCCAAGAGCACTTTTTCGATGCACACCCAACCAGAGAGACGGGAGGAGCGCATTTCAGAAAACGTGCTCAGCTCGACGAGAAAATGCGATTTAAGCAATAAAATTAAAAATGCACCCAAAACCTAAACCAAACGTTGCAGATGGTCATTTCGTCATGCGCAGTGGTCAGCGCGGCACTCTCTAGCTGCCAAGAGCACTTTTTACTATGCACACCCAACCAGAGTGACGGGAGGAGCACATCTCAGAAAACGTGCTCAGCTCGTTGAGAAAATGCGATTTAAGCAATAAAATTAAAAATGCACCCATAACCTAAACCAAACGTTGCAGGTGGTTATTTCTTAATGCGCAGTGGTCAACGCGGCACTCTCTAGCTGCCAAGAGCACTTTTTACTATGCGCACCCAACCAGAGTGACGGGAGGAGCACATCTCAGAAAACGTGCTCAGCTCGTCGAGAAAATGCGATTTAAGCAATAAAATTAAAAATGCACCCAAAACCTAAACCAAACGTTGCAGGTGGTTATTTCTTCATGCGCAGTGGTCAACGCTACACTCTCTAGCTGCCAAGAGCACTTTTTACTATGCACACCCAACCAGAGTGACGGGAGGAGCACATTTCAGAAAAGGTGCTCAGCTCGTCGAGAAAATGCGATTTAAGCAATAAAATTAAAAATGCACCTAAAACCTAAACCAAACGTTGCAGGTGGTTATTTCTTTATGCGCAGTGGTCCTCGCGGCACTCTCTAGCTGCCAAGAGCACTTTTTACTATGCGCACCCAACCAGAGTGACGGGAGGAGCGCATTTCAGAAAACGTGCTCAGCTCGACGAGAAAATGCGATTTAAGCAATAAAATTAAAAATGCACCCAAAACCTAAACCAAACGTTGCAGGTGGTTATTTCTTCATGCGCAGTGGTCAACTCGACACTCTCTAGCTGCCAAGAGCACTTTTTCGATGCACACCCAACCAGAGAGACGGGAGGAGCGCATTTCAGAAAACGTGCTCAGCTCGACGAGAAAATGCGATTTAAGCAATAAAATTAAAAATGCACCCAAAACCTAAACCAAACGTTGCAGATGGTCATTTCTTCATGCGCAGTGGTCAGCGCGGCACTCTCTAGCTGCCAAGAGCACTTTTTACTATGCACACCCAACCAGAGTGACGGGTGGAGCGCATTTCAGAAAACGTGCTCAGCTCGACGAGAAAATGCGATTTAAGCAATAAAATTAAAAATGCACCCAAAACCTAAACCAAACGTTGCAGGTGGTTATTTCTTCATGCGCAGTAGTCAACGCGGCACTCTCTAGCTGCCAAGAGCACTTTTTACTATGCGCACCCAACCAGAGTGACGGGAGGAGCACATTTCAGAAAACGTGCTCAGCTCGTCGAGAAAATGCGATTTAAGCAATAAAATTAAAAATGCACCCAAAACCTAAACCAAATGTTGCAGGTGGTTATTTCTTCATGCGCAGTGGTCAACGCGGCACTCTCTAGCTTCCAAGAGCACTTTTTACTATGCGCACCCAACCAGAGTGACGGGAGGAGCACATTTCAGAAAACGTGCTTAGCTCGTCCAGAAAATGCGATTTAAGCAATAAAATTAAAAATGCACCTAAAACCTAAACCAAACGTTGCAGATGGTCATTTCTTCATGCGCAGTGGTCAACGCGGCACTCTCTAGCTGCCAAGAGCACTTTTTACTATGCACACCCAACCAGAGTGACGGGAGGAGCACATTTCAGAAAAGGTGCTCAGCTCGTCGAGAAAATGCGATTTAAGCAATAAAATTAAAAATGCACCTAAAACCTAAACCAAACGTTGCAGGTGGTTATTTCTTTATGCGCAGTGGTCCTCGCGGCACTCTCTAGCTGCCAAGAGCACTTTTTACTATGCGCACCCAACCAGAGTGACGGGAGGAGCACATTTCAGAAAACGTGCTCAGCTCGTCGAGAAAATGCGATTTAAGCAATAAAATTAAAAATGCACCCAAGACCTAAACCAAACGTTGCAGATGGTCATTTCTTCATGCGCAGTGGTCAACGCGGCACTCTCTAGCTGCCAAGAGCACTTTATACTATGCACACCCAACCAGATTGACGGGAGGAGCACATTTCAGAAAACGTGCTCAGCTCGTCCAGACAATGCGATTTAAGCAATAAAATTAAAAATGCACCCAAAACCTAAACCAAACGTTGCAGGTGGTTATTTCTTCATGCGCAGTGGTCAACGCGGCACTCTCTAGCTGCCAAGAGCACTTTTTACTATGCGCACCCAACCAGAGTGACGGGAGGAGCGCATTTCAGAAAACGTGCTCAGCTCGTCGAGAAAATGCGATTTAAGCAATAAAATGAAAAATGCACCTAAAACCTAAACCAAAAGTTGCAGGTGGTTATTTCTTCATGCGCAGCAGTCAACACGGCACTCTCTAGCTGCCAAGAGCACTTTTTACTATGCGCACCCAACCAGAGTGACGGGAGGAGCACATTTCAGAAAACGTGCTCAGCTCGTCGAGAAAATGCGATTTAAGCAATAAAATTAAAAATGCACCTAAAATCTATACCAAACGTTGCAGGTGGTTATTTCTTCATATGCAGTGGTCAACGCGGCACTCTCTAGCTGCCAAGCGCACTTTTTACTATGCGCACTTAACCAGAGTGACGGGAGGAGCACATTCCAGAAAACGTGCTCAGCTTGTCGAGAAAATGCGATTTAAGCAATAAAATTAAAAATGCACCCAAAACCTAAACCAAACGTTGCAGATGGTCATTTCTTCATGCGCAGTGGTCAACGCGGCACTCTCTAGCTGCCAAGAGCACTTTTTACTATGCGCACCCAACCAGAGTGACGGGAGGAGCACATTTCAGAAAACGTGCTCAGCTCGTCGAGAAAATGCGATTTAAGCAATAAAATTAAAAATGCACCCAAAACCTAAACCAAACGTTGCAGATGGTCATTTCTTCATGCGCAGTGGTCAACGCGGCACTCTCTAGCTGCCAAGAGCACTTTTTACTATGCGCACCCAACCAGAGTGACGGGAGGAGCACATTTCAGAAAACGTGCTCAGCTCGTTGAGAAAATGCAATAAAATTAAAAATGCACCCAAAACCTAAACCAAACGTTGCAGGTGGTTATTTCTTAATGCGCAGTGGTCAACGCGGCACTCTCTAGCTGCCAAGAGCACTTTTTACTATGCGCACCCAACCAGAGTGACGGGAGGAGCACATCTCAGAAAACGTGCTCAGCTCGTCGAGAAAATGCGATTTAAGCAATAAAATTAAAAATGCACCTAAAACCTAAACCAAACGTTGCAGGTGGTTATTTCTTCATGCGCAGCAGTCAACGCGGCACTCTCTAGCTGCCAAGAGCACTTTTTACTATGCGCACCCAACCAGAGTGACGGGAGGAGCACATTTCAGAAAACGTGCTCAGCTCGTCGAGAAAATGCGATTTAAGCAATAAAATTAAAAATGCACCCAAGACCTAAACCAAACGTTGCAGATGGTCATTTCTTCATGCGCAGTGGTCAACGCGGCACTCTCTAGCTGCCAAGAGCACTTTATACTATGCACACCCAACCAGATTGACGGGAGGAGCACATTTCAGAAAACGTGCTCAGCTCGTCCAGACAATGCGATTTAAGCAATAAAATTAAAAATGCACCCAAAACCTAAACCAAACGTTGCAGGTGGTTATTTCTTCATGCGCAGTGGTCAACGCGGCACTCTCTAGCTGCCAAGAGCACTTTTTACTATGCGCACCCAACCAGAGTGACGGGAGGAGCGCATTTCAGAAAACGTGCTCAGCTCGTCGAGAAAATGCGATTTAAGCAATAAAATGAAAAATGCACCTAAAACCTAAACCAAAAGTTGCAGGTGGTTATTTCTTCATGCGCAGCAGTCAACACGGCACTCTCTAGCTGCCAAGAGCACTTTTTACTATGCGCACCCAACCAGAGTGACGGGAGGAGCACATTTCAGAAAACGTGCTCAGCTCGTCGAGAAAATGCGATTTAAGCAATAAAATTAAAAATGCACCTAAAATCTATACCAAACGTTGCAGGTGGTTATTTCTTCATATGCAGTGGTCAACGCGGCACTCTCTAGCTGCCAAGCGCACTTTTTACTATGCGCACTTAACCAGAGTGACGGGAGGAGCACATTCCAGAAAACGTGCTCAGCTTGTCGAGAAAATGCGATTTAAGCAATAAAATTAAAAATGCACCCAAAACCTAAACCAAACGTTGCAGATGGTCATTTCTTCATGCGCAGTGGTCAACGCGGCACTCTCTAGCTGCCAAGAGCACTTTTTACTATGCGCACCCAACCAGAGTGACGGGAGGAGCACATTTCAGAAAACGTGCTCAGCTCGTCGAGAAAATGCGATTTAAGCAATAAAATTAAAAATGCACCCAAAACCTAAACCAAACGTTGCAGATGGTCATTTCTTCATGCGCAGTGGTCAACGCGGCACTCTCTAGCTGCCAAGAGCACTTTTTACTATGCGCACCCAACCAGAGTGACGGGAGGAGCACATTTCAGAAAACGTGCTCAGCTCGTTGAGAAAATGCAATAAAATTAAAAATGCACCCAAAACCTAAACCAAACGTTGCAGGTGGTTATTTCTTAATGCGCAGTGGTCAACGCGGCACTCTCTAGCTGCCAAGAGCACTTTTTACTATGCGCACCCAACCAGAGTGACGGGAGGAGCACATTTCAGAAAACGTGCTCAGCTCGTCGAGAAAATGCGATTTAAGCAATAAAATTAAAAATGCACCCAAAACCTAAACCAAACGTTGCAGGTGGTTATTTCTTCATGCGCAGCAGTCAACGCAGCACTCTCTAGCTGCCAAGAGCACTTTTTACTATGCGCACCCAACCAGAGTGACGGGAGGAGCACATTTCAGAAAACGTGCTCAGCTCGTCCAGAAAATGCTATTTAAGCAATAAAATAAAAAATGCAACTAAAACCTAAACCAAACGTTGCACATGGTCATTTCTTCATGCGCAGTGGTCAACGCGGCACTCTCTAGCTGCCAAGAGCACTTTTTACTATGCGCACCTGACCAGAGTGACGGGAGGAGCACATTTCAGAAAACGTGCTCAGCTCGTCGAGAAAATGCGATTTAAGCAATAAAATTAAAAATGCACCCAAAACCTAAACCAAACGTTGCAGGTGGTTATTTCTTCATGCGCAGTGGTCAACGCGGCACTCTCTAGCTGCCAAGAGCACTTTTTACTATGCGCACCCAACCAGAGTGACAGGAGGAGCACATTTCAGAAAACGTGCTCAGCTCGTCGAGAAAATGCGATTTAAGCAATAAAATTAAAAATGCACCTAAAACCTAAACCAAACGTTGCAGGTGGTTATTTCTTCATGCGCAGTGGTCAACGCGGCACTCTCTCGCTGCCAAGAGCACTTTTTACTATGCGCACCCAACCAGAGTGACGGGAGGAGCACATTTCAGAAAACGTGTTCAGCTCGTCCAGACAATGCGATTTAAGCAATAAAATTAAAAATGCACCCAAAACCTAAACCAAACGTTGCAGGTGGTTATTTCTTCATGCGCAGTGGTCAACGCGGCACTCTCTAGCTGCCAAGAGCACTTTTTACTATGCGCACCCAACCAGAGTGACGGGAGGAGCGCATTTCAGAAAACGTGCTCAGCTCGTCGAGAAAATGCGATTTAAGCAATAAAATTAAAAATGCAACTAAAACCTAAACCAAAAGTTGCAGGTGGTTATTTCTTCATGCGCAGCAGTCAACGCGGCACTCTCTAGCTGCGAAGAGCACTTTTTAATATGCACACCCAACAAGAGTGACGGGAGGAGCGCATTTCAGAAAACGTGCTCAGCTCGACGAGAACATGCGATTTAAGCAATAAAATTAAAAATGCACCCAAAACCTAAACCAAACGTTGCAGGTGGTTATTTCTTCATGCGCAGTGGTCAACGCGGCACTCTCTAGCTGCCAAGAGCACTTTTTACTATGCGCACCCAACCAGAGTGACGGGAGGAGCACATTTCAGAAAACGTGCTCAGCTCGTTGAGAAAATGCGATTTAAGCAATAAAATTAAAAATGCAACTAAAACCTAAACCAAACGTTGCAGGTGGTTATTTCTTCGTGCGCAGCAGTCAACGCGGCACTCTCTAGCTGCCAAGAGCACTTTTTACTATGCACACCCAACCAGAGTGACGGGAGGAGCACATTTCAGAAAACGTGCTCAGCTCGTCCAGAAAATGCGATTTAAGCAATAAAATTAAAAATGCACCCAAAACCTAAACCAAACGTTGCAGGTGGTTATTTCTTCATGCGCAGTGGTCAACGCGGCACTCTCTAGCTGCCAAGAGCACTTTTTACTATGCGCACCCAACCAGAGTGACGGGAGGAGCACATTTCAGAAAACGTGCTCAGCTCGTCGAGAAAATGCGATTTAAGCAATAAAATTAAAAATGCACCCAAAACCTAAACCAAACGTTGCAGGTGGTTATTTCTTCGTGCGCAGCAGTCAACGCGGCACTCTCTAGCTGCCAAGAACACTTTTTATTATGCGCACCCAACCAGAGTGACGGGAGGAGCACATTTCAGAAAACGTGCTCAGCTCGTCGAGAAAATGCGATTTAAGCAATAAAATTAAAAATGCACCTAAAACCTAAACCAAACGTTGCAGGTGGTTATTTCTTCATGCGCAGTGGTCAACGCGGCACTCTCTAGCTGCCAAGAGCACTTTTTACTATGCGCACCCAACCAGAGTGACGGGAGGAGCACATTTCAGAAAACGTGCTCAGCTCGTCCAGAAAATGCAATTAAAGCAATAAAATTAAAAATGCACCTAAAACCTAAACCAAACGTTGCAGGTGGTTATTTCTTCATGCGCACTGGTCAACGCGGCACTCTCCAGCTGCCAAGAGCACTTTTTACTATGCGCACCCAACAAGAGTGACGGGAGGAGCACATTTCAGAAAACGTGCTCAGCTCGTCGAGAAAATGCGATTTAAGCAATAAAATTAAAAATGCACCCAAAACCTAAACCAAACGTTGCAGATGGTCATTTCTTCATGCGCAGTGGTCAACGCGGCACTCTCTAGCTGCCAAGAGCACTTTTTAATATGCACACCCAACAAGAGTGACGGGAGGAGCGCATTTCAGAAAACGTGCTCAGCTCGACGAGAACATGCGATTTAAGCAATAAAATTAAAAATGCACCCAAAACCTAAACCAAACGTTGCAGGTGGTTATTTCTTCATGCGCAGTGGTCAACGCGGCACTCTCTAGCTGCCAAGAGCACTTTTTACTATGCGCACCCAACCAGAGTGACGGGAGGAGCACATTTCAGAAAACGTGCTCAGCTCGTCGAGAAAATGCGATTTAAGCAATAAAATTAAAAATGCACCCAAAACCTAAACCAAACGTTGCAGGTGGTTATTTCTTCATGCGCAGTGGTAAACGCGGCACTCTCTAGCTGCCAAGAGCACTTTTTACTATGCGCACCCAACCAGAGTGACGGGAGGAGCACATTTCATAAAACGTGCTCAGCTCGTCCAGAAAATGCTATTTAAGCAATAAAATTAAAAATGCACCTAAAACCTAAACCAAACGTTGCAGATTGTCATTTCTTCATGCGCAGTGGTCAACGCGGCACTCTCTAGCTGCCAAGAGCACTTTTTACTATGCGCACCCAACCAGAGTGACGGGAGGAGCACATTTCAGAAAACGTGCTCAGCTCGTCGAGAAAATGCGATTTAAGCAATAAAATTAAAAATGCACCCAAAACCTAAACCAAACGTTGCAGGTGGTTATTTCTTCGTGCGCAGCAGTCAACGCGGCACTCTCTAGCTGCCAAGAACACTTTTTACTATGCGCACCCAACCAGAGTGACGGGAGGAGCACATTTCAGAAAACGTGCTCAGCTCGTCGAGAAAATGCGATTTAAGCAATAAAATTAAAAATGCACCTAAAACCTAAACCAAACGTTGCAGGTGGTTATTTCTTCATGCGCAGTGGTCAACGCGGCACTCTCTAGCTGCCAAGAGCACTTTTTACTATGCGCACCCAACCAGAGTGACGGGAGGAGCACATTTCAGAAAACGTGCTCAGCTCGTCGAGAAAATGCGATTTAAGCAATAAAATTAAAAATGCACCTAAAACCTAAACCAAACGTTGCAGGTGGTTATTTTTTCATGCGCAGTGGTCAACGCGGCACTCTCTAGCTGCCAAGAGCACTTTTTACTATGCGCACCCAACAAGAGTGACGGGAGGAGCGCATTTCAGAAAACGTGCTCAGCTCGACGAGAACATGCGATTTAAGCAATAAAATTAAAAATGCACCCAAAACCTAAACCAAACGTTGCAGGTGGTTATTTCTTCATGCGCAGTGGTCAACGCGGCACTCTCTAGCTGCCAAGAGCACTTTTTACTATGCGCACCCAACCAGAGTGACGGGAGGAGCACATTTAAGAAAACGTGCTCAGCTCGACGAGAAAATGCGATTTAAGCAATACAATTAAAAATGCACCTAAAACCTAAACCAAACGTTGCAGGTGGTTATTTCTTCATATGCAGCAGTCAACGCGGCACTCTCTAGCTGCCAATAGCACTTTTTACTATGCGCACCCAACCAGAGTGACGGGAGGAGCACATTCCATAAAACGTGCTCAGCTCGTCGAGAAAATGCGATTTAAGCAATAAATATAAAAATGCACCCAAAACCTAAACCAAACGTTGCAGGTGGTTATTTCTTCATGCGCAGTGGTCAACGCGGCACTCTCTAGCTGCCAAGAGCACTTTTTACTATGCGCACCCAACCAGAGTGACGGGAGGAGCACATTTCAGAAAACGTGCTCAGCTCGTCGAGAAAATGCGATTTAAGCAATAACATTAAAAATGCACCTAAAACCTAAACCAAACGTTGCAGGTGGTTATGTCTTCATGCGCAGTGGTCAACGCGGCACTCTCTAGCTGCCAAGAGCACTTTTTACTATGCGCACTCAACCAGAGTGACGGGAGGAGCACATTTCAGAAAACGTGCTCAGCTCGTCGAGAAAATGCGATTTAAGCAATAAAATTAAAAATGCACCCAAAACCCAAACGAAACGCTGCAGATGGTCATTTCTTCATGTGCAGTGGTCAACGCGGCACTCTCTAGCTGCCAAGAGCACTTTTTACTATGCACACCCAACCAGAGTGACGGGAGGAGCACATTTCAGAAAACGTGCTCAGCTCGTCGAGAAAATGCGATTTAAGCAATAAAATTAAAAATGCACCCAAAACCTAAACCAAACGTTGCAGGTGGTTATTTCTTCATGCGCAGCAGTCAACGCGGCACTCTCTAGCTGCCAAGAGCACTTTTTACTATGCGCACCCAACCAGAGTGACGGGAGGAGCACATTTCAGAAAACGTGCTCAGCTCGTCGAGAAAATGCAATTTAAACAATAAAATTTAAAATGCACCTAAAACCTAAACCAAACGTTGCAGGTGGTTATTTTTTCATGCGAAGTGGTCAACGCGGCACTCTCTAGCTGCCAAGAGCACTTTTTACTATGCGCACCCAACCAGAGTGACGGGAGGAGCACATTTCAGAAAACGTGCTCAGCTCGTCGAGAAAATGCGATTTAAGCAATAAAATTAAAAATGCACCCAAAACCTAAACCAAACGTTGCAGATGGTCATTTCTTCATGCGCAGTGGTCAACGCGGCACACTCTAGCTGCCAAGAGCACTTTTTACTATGCACACCCAACCAGAGTGACGGGAGGAGCACATTTCAGAAAACGTGCTCAGCTCGTCGAGAAAATGCGATTTAAGCAATAGAATTAAAAATGCACCTAAAACCTAAATCAAACGTTGCAGATGGTCATTTCTTCATGCGCAGTGGTCAACGCGGCACTCTCTAGCTGCCAAGAGCACTTTTTACTATGCGCACCCAACCAGAGTGACGGGAGGAGCACATTTCAGAAAACGTGCTCAGCTCGTCGAGAAAATGCGATTCAAGCAATAAAATTAAAAATGCACCTAAAACCTAAACCAAACGTTGCAGGTGGTTATTTCTTCATGCGCAGTGGTCAACGCGGCACTCTCTCGCTGCCAAGAGCACTTTTTACTATGCGCACCCAACCAGAGTGACGGGAGGAGCACATTTCAGAAAACGTGCTCAGCTCGTCGAGAAAATGCGATTTAAGCAATAAAATTAAAAATGCACCCAAAACCTAAACCAAACGTTGCAGGTGGTTATTTCTTCATGCGCAGTGGTCAACGCGGCACTCTCTAGCTGCCAAGAGCACTTTTTACTATGCGCACCCAACCAGAGTGACGGGAGGAGCACATTTCAGAAAACGTGCTCAGCTCGTCGAGAAAATGCGATTTAAGCAATAAAATTAAAAATGCACCCAAAACCTAAACCAAACGTTGCAGGTGGTTATTTCTTCATGCGCAGTGGTCAACGCGGCACTCTCTAGCTGCCAAGACCACTTTTTACTATGCGCACCCAACCAGAGTGACGGGAGGAGCACATTTCAGAAAACGTGCTCAGCTCGTCCAGAAAATGTTATTTAACCAATAAAATAAAAAATGCACCTAACACCTAAACCAAACGTTGCAGATGGTCATTTCTTCATGCGCAGTGGTCAATGCGGCACTCTCTAGCTGTCAAGAGCACTTTTTACTATGCGCACCCAACCAGAGTGACGGGAGGAGCACATTTCAGAAAACGTGCTCAGCTCGTCGAGAAAATGCGATTTAAGCAATAAAATTAAAAATGCACCCAAAACCTAAACCAAACGTTGCAGGTGGTTATTTCTTCATGCGCAGTGGTAAACGCGGCACTCTCTAGCTGCCAAGAGCACTTTTTTACTATGCGCACCCAACCAGAGTGACGGGAGGAGCACATTTCATAAAACGTGCTCAGCTCGTCCAGAAAATGCTATTTAAGCAATAAAATTAAAAATGCACCTAAAACCTAAACCAAACGTTGCAGATGGTCATTTCTTCATGCGCAGTGGTCAACGCGGCACTCTCTAGCTGCCAAGAGCACTTTTTACTATGCGCACCCAACCAGAGTGACGGGAGGAGCACATTTCAGAAAACGTGCTCAGCTCGTCAAGAAAATGCGATTTAAGCAATAAAATTAAAAATGCACCCAAAACCTAAACCAAACGTTGCAGGTGGTTATTTCTTCGTGCGCAGCAGTCAACGCGGCACTCTCTAGCTGCCAAGAACACTTTTTACTATGCGCACCCAACCAGAGTGACGGGAGGAGCACATTTCAGAAAACGTGCTCAGCTCGTCGAGAAAATGCGATTTAAGCAATAAAATTAAAAATGCACCTAAAACCTAAACCAAACGTTGCAGGTGGTTATTTCTTCATGCGCAGTGGTCAACGCGGCACTCTCTAGCTGCCAAGAGCACTTTTTACTATGCGCACCCAACCAGAGTGACGGGAGGAGCACATTTCAGAAAACGTGCTCAGCTCGTCGAGAAAATGCGATTTAAGCAATAAAATTAAAAATGCACCTAAAACCTAAACCAAACGTTGCAGGTGGTTATTTTTTCATGCGCAGTGGTCAACGCGGCACTCTCTAGCTGCCAAGAGCACTTTTTACTATGCGCACCCAACAAGAGTGACGGGAGGAGCGCATTTCAGAAAACGTGCTCAGCTCGACGAGAACATGCGATTTAAGCAATAAAATTAAAAATGCACCCAAAACCTAAACCAAACGTTGCAGGTGGTTATTTCTTCGTGCGCAGCAGTCAACGCGGCACTCTCTAGCTGCCAAGAACACTTTTTACTATGCGCACCCAACCAGAGTGACGGGAGGAGCACATTTAAGAAAACGTGCTCAGCTCGACGAGAAAATGCGATTTAAGCAATACAATTAAAAATGCACCTAAAACCTAAACCAAACGTTGCAGGTGGTTATTTCTTCATATGCAGCAGTCAACGCGGCACTCTCTAGCTGCCAATAGCACTTTTTACTATGCGCACCCAATCAGAGTGACGGGAGGAGCACATTCCATAAAACGTGCTCAGCTCGTCGAGAAAATGCGATTTAACCAATAAATATAAAAATGCACCCAAAACCTAAACCAAACGTTGCAGGTGGTTATTTCTTCATGCGCAGTGGTCAACGCGGCACTCTCTAGCTGCCAAGAGCACTTTTTACTATGCGCACCCAACCAGAGTGACGGGAGGAGCACATTTCAGAAAACGTGCTCAGCTCGTCGAGAAAATGCGATTTAAGCAATACAATTAAAAATGCACCTAAAACCTAAACCAAACGTTGCAGGTGGTTATTTCTTCATGCGCAGTGGTCAACGCGGCACTCTCTAGCTGCCAAGAGCACTTTTTACTATGCGCATCCACCCAGAGTGACTGGAGGAGCACATTTCAGAAAACGTGCTCAGCTCGTCGAGAAAATGCGATTTAAGCAATAAAATTAAAAATGCACCTTAAACCTAAACCAAACGTTGCAGATGGTTATTTCTTCATGCGCAGTGGTCAACGCGGCACTCTCTAGCTGCCAAGAGCACTTTTTACTATGCGCACCCAACCAGAGTGACGGGAGGAGCACATTTCAGAAAACGTGCTCAGCTCGTCGAGAAAATGCGATTTAAGCAATAAAATTAAAAATGCACCCAAAACCTAAACCAAACGTTGCAGATGGTCATTTCTTCATGCGCAGTGGTCAACGCGGCACTCTCTAGCTGCCAAGAGCACTTTTTACTATGCACACCCAACCAGAGTGACGGGAGGAGCGCATTTCAGAAAACGTGCTCAGCTCGACGAGAAAATGCGATTTAAGCAATCAAATTAAAAATGCACCCAAAACCTAAATCAAACGTTGCAGGTGGTTATTTCTTCATGCGCAGTGGTCAACGTGGCACTCTCTAGCTGCCAAGAGCACTTTTTACTATGCGCACCCAACCAGAGTGACGGGAGGAGCACATTTCAGAAAACGTGCTCAGCTCGTCGAGAAAATGCGATTTAAGCAATAAAATTAAAAATGCACCTTAAACCTAAACCAACCGTTGCAGATGGTTATTTCTTCATGCGCAGTGGTCAACGCGGCACTCTCTAGCTGCCAAGAGCACTTTTTACTATGCACACCCAACCAGAGTGACGAGAGGAGCGCATTTCAGAAAACGTGCTCAGCTCGTCGAGAAAATGCGATTTAAGCAATAAGATTAAAAATGCACCCAAAACCTAAACCAAACGTTGCAGGTGGTTATTTCTTCATGCGCAGTGGTCAACGCGGCACTCTCTAGCTGCCAAGAGCACTTTTTACTATGCGCACCCAACCAGAGTGACGGGAGGAGCACATTTCAGAAAACGTGCTCAGCTCGTCGAGAAAATGCGATTTAAGCAATAAAATTAAAAATGCACCCAAAACCTAAACCAAACGTTGCAGGTGGTTATTTCTTCATGCGCAGTGGTCAACGCGGCACTCTCTAGCTGAAAAGAGCACTTTTTACTATGCGCACTCAACCAGAGTGACGGGAGGAGCACATTTCAGAAAACGTGCTCAGCTCGTCGAGAAAATGCGATTTAAACAATAAAATTTAAAATGCACCTAAAACCTAAACCAAACGTTGCAGGTGGTTATTTTTTCATGTGAAGTGGTCAACGCGGCACTCTCTAGCTGCCAAGAGCACTTTTTACTATGCGCACCCAACCAGAGTAACGGGAGGAGCACATTTCAGAAAACGTGCTCAGCTCGTCGAGAAAATGCGATTTAAGCAATAAAATTAAAAATGCACCCAAAACCTAAACCAAACGTTGCAGATGGTCATTTCTTCATGCGCAGTGGTCAACGCGGCACTCTCTAGCTGCCAAGAGCACTTTTTACTATGCGCACCCAACCAGAGTGACGGGAGGAGCACATTTCAGAAAACGTGCTCAGCTCGTCGAGAAAATGCGATTTAAGCAATAAAATTAAAAATGCACCCAAAACCTAAACCAAACGTTGCAGATGGTCATTTCTTCATGCGCAGTGGTCAACGCGGCACTCTCTAGCTGCCAAGAGCACTTTTTACTATGCACACCCAACCAGAGTGACGGGAGGAGCGCATTTCAGAAAACGTGCTCAGCTCGACGAGAAAATGCGATTTAAGCAATCAAATTAAAAATGCACCCAAAACCTAAATCAAACGTTGCAGGTGGTTATTTCTTCATGCGCAGTGGTCAACGTGGCACTCTCTAGCTGCCAAGAGCACTTTTTACTATGCGCACCCAACCAGAGTGACGGGAGGAGCACATTTCAGAAAACGTGCTAAGCTCGTCGAGAAAATGCGATTTAAGCAATAAAATTAAAAATGCACCTTAAACCTAAACCAAACGTTGCAGATGGTCATTTCTTCATGCGCAGTGGTCAACGCGGCACTCTCTAGCTGCCAAGAGCACTTTTTACTATGCGCACCCAACCAGAGTGACGGGAGGAGCACATTTCAGAAAACGTGCTCAGCTCGTCGAGAAAATGCGATTTAAGCAATAAAATTAAAAATGCAACTAAAACCTAAACCAAACGTTGCAGGTGGTTATTTCTTCATGCGCAGTGGTCAACGCGGCACTCTCTAGCTGCCAAGAGCACTTTTTACTATGCGCACCCACCCAGAGTGACGGGAGGAGCACATTTCAGAAAACGTGCTCAGCTCGTCGAGAAAATGCGATTTAAACAATAAAATTAAAAATGCACCCAAAACCTAAACCAAACGTTGCAGGTGGTTATTTCTTCGTGCGCAGCAGTCAACGCGGCACTCTCTAGCTGCCAAGAGCACTTTTTACTATGCGCACCCAACCAGAGTGACGGGAGGAGCACATTTCAGAAAACGTGCTCAGCTCGTCGAGAAAATGCGATTTAAACAATAAAATTAAAAATGCACCTAAAATCTATACCAAACGTTGCAGGTGGTTATTTCTTCATATGCAGTGGTCAACGCGGCACTCTCTAGCTGCCAAGAGCACTTTTTACTATGCGCACCCAACCAGAGTGACGGGAGGAGCACATTCCAGAAAACGTGCTCAGCTCGTCGAGAAAATGCGATTTAAGCAATAAAATTAAAAATGCACCCAAAACCTAAACCAAACGTTGCAGATGGTCATTTCTTCATGCGCAGTGGTCAACGCGGCACTCTCTAGCTGCCAAGAGCACTTTTTACTATGCACACCCAACCAGAGTGATGGGAGGAGCGCATTTTAGAAAACGTGCTCAGCTCGACGAGAAAATGCAATTTAAGCAATAAAATTAAAAATGCACCCAAAACCTAAACCAAACGTTGCAGGTGGTTATTTCTTCATGCGCAGTGGTCAACGCGGCACTCTTTAGCTGCCAAGAGCACTTTTTACTATGCGCACCCAACCAGAGTGACGGGAGGAGCACATTTCAGAAAACGTGCTCAGCTCGTCGAGAAAATGCGATTTAAGCAATAAAATTAAAAATGCACCTAAACCAAACGTTGCAGGTGGTTATTTCTTCATATGCAGCAGTCAACGCGGCACTCTCTAGCTGCCAAGAGCACTTTTTACTATGCGCACCCAACCAGAGTGACGGGAGGAGCACATTTCAGAAAACGTGCTCAGCTCGTCGAGAAAATGCGATTTAAGCAATAAAATTAAAAATGCACCTAAAACCTAAACCAAACGTTGCAGGTGGTTATTTCTTCGTGCGCAGCAGTCAACGCGGCACTCTCTAGCTGCCAAGAGCACTTTTTACTATGCGCACCCAACCAGAGTGACGGGAGGAGCAGATTTCAGAAAACGTGCTCAGCTCGTCGAGTAAATGCAATTTAAGCAATAAAATTAAAAATGCACCCAAAACCTAAACCAAACGTTGCAGGTGGTTATTTCTTCATGCGCAGTGGTCAACGCGGCACTCTCTAGCTGCCAAGAGCACTTTTTACTATGCGCACCCAACCAGAGTGACGGGAGGAGCACATTTCAGAAAACGTGCTCAGCTCGTCCAGAAAATGCGATTTAAGCAATAAAATTAAAAATGCACCTAAAACCTAAACCAAACGTTGCAGATGGTCATTTCTTCATGCGCAGTGGTCAACGCGGCACTGTCTAGCTGCCAAGAGCACTTTTTACTATGCGCACCCAACCAGAGTGACGGGAGGAGCACATTCCAGAAAACGTGCTCAGCTCGTCGAGAAAATGCGATTTAAGCAATAAAATTAAAAATGCACCCAAAACCTAAACCAAACGTTGCAAATGGTCATTTCTTCATGCGCAGTGGTCAACGCGGCACTCTCTAGCTGCCAAGAGCACTTTTTACTATGCGCACCCAACCAGAGTGACGGGAGGAGCACATTTCAGAAAACGTGCTCAGCTCGTCGAGAAAATGCGATTTAAGCAATAAAATTAAAAATGCACCTAAAACCTAAACCAAACGTTGCAGGTGGTTATTTCTTCATGCGCAGTGGTCAACGCGGCACTCTCTAGCTGCCAAGAGCACTTTTTACTATGCGCACCCAACCAGAGTGACGGGAGGAGCACATTTCAGAAAACGTGCTCAGCTCGTCGAGAAAATGCGATTTAAGCAATAAAATTAAAAATGCACCCAAAACCTAAACCAAACGTTGCAGGTGGTTATTTCTTCATATGCAGCAGTCAACGCGGCACTCTCTAGCTGCAAAGAGCACTTTTTACTATGCGCACCCAACCAGAGCGACGGGAGGAGCACATTTCAGAAAACGTGCTCAGCTCGTCGAGAAAATGCGATTTAAGCAATAAAATAAAAAATGCACCTAAAACCTAAACCAAACGTTGCAGGTGGATATTTCTTCATGCGCAGTGGTCAACGCGGCACTCTCTAGCTGCCAAGAGCACTTTTTACTATGCGCATCCAACCAGAGTGACGTGAGGAGCACATTTCAGAAAACGTGCTCAGCTCGTCGAGAAAATGCGATTTAAGCAATAACATTAAAAATGCACCTAAAACCTAAACCAAACGTTGCAGGTGGTTATTTCTTGATGCGCAGTGGTCAACGCGGCACTCTCTCGCTGCCAAGAGAACTTTTTACTATGCGCACCCAACCAGAGTAACGGGAGGAGCACATTTTAGAAAACGTGCTCAGCTCGTCGAGAAAATGCGATTTAAGCAATAAAATTAAAAATGCACCCAAAACCTAAACCAAACGTTGCAGATGGTCATTTCTTCATGCGCAGTGGTCAACGCGGCACTCTCTAGCTGCCAAGAGGATTTTTTACTATGCGCACCCAACCAGAGTGACGGGAGGAGCACATTTCAGAAAACGTGCTCAGCTCGTCGAGAAAATGCGATTTAAGCAATAAAATTAAAAATGCACCCAAAACCTAAACCAAACGTTGCAGATGGTCATTTCTTCATGCGCAGTGGTCAACGCGGCACTCTCTAGCTGCCAAGAGTACTTTTTACTATGCGCACCCAACCAGAGTGACGGGAGGAGCACATTTCAGAAAACGTGCTCAGCTCGTTGAGAAAATGCGATTTAAGCAATAAAATTAAAAATGCACCCGAAAACCTAAACCAAACGTTGCAGGTGGTTATTTCTTCATGCGCAGTGGTCAACGCGGCACTCTCTAGCTGCCAAGAGCACTTTTTACTATACACACCCAACCAGAGTGACGGGAGGAGCACATTCCAGAAAACGTGCTCAGCTCGTCGAGAAAATGCGATTTAAGCAATAAAATTAAAAATGCACCCAAAACCTAAACCAAACGTTGCAGGTGGTTATTTCTTCATGCGCAGTGGTCAACGCGGCACTCTCTAGCTGCCAAGAGCACTTTTTACTATGCGCACCCAACCAGAGTGACGGGAGGAGCACATTTCAGAAAACGTGCTCAGCTCGTCCAGAAAATGCGATTTAAGCAATAAAATTAAAAATGCACCTAAAACCTAAACCAAACGTTGCAGATGGTCATTTATTCATGCGCAGTGGTCAACGCGGCACTTTCTAGCTGCCAAGAGCACTTTTTACTATGCGCACCCAACCAGAGTGACGGGAGGAGCACATTCCAGAAAACGTGCTCAGCTCGTCCAGAAAATGCGATTTAAGCAATAAAATTAAAAATGCACCCAAAACCTAAACCAAACGTTGCAGATGGTCATTTCTTCATGCGCAGTGGTCAACGCGGCACTCTCTAGCTGCCAAGAGCACTTTTTACTATGCACACCCAACCAGAGTGATGGGAGGAGCGCATTTTAGAAAACGTGCTCAGCTCGACGAGAAAATGCAATTTAAGCAATAAAATTAAAAATGCACCCAAAACCTAAACCAAACGTTGCAGGTGGTTATTTCTTCATGCGCAGTGGTCAACGCGGCACTCTTTAGCTGCCAAAAGCACTTTTTACTATGCGCACCCAACCAGAGTGACGGGAGGAGCACATTTCAGAAAACGTGCTCAGCTCGTCGAGAAAATGCGATTTAAGCAATAAAATTAAAAATGCACCTAAAACCTAAACCAAACGTTGCAGGTGGTTATTTCTTCATATGCAGCAGTCAACGCGGCACTCTCTAGCTGCCAAGAGCACTTTTTACTATGCGCACCCAACCAGAGTGACGGGAGGAGCACATTTCAGAAAACGTGCTCAGCTCGTCGAGAAAATGCGATTTAAGCAATAAAATTAAAAATGCACCTAAAACCTAAACCAAACGTTGCAGGTGGTTATTTCTTCATATGCAGCAGTCAACGCGGCACTCTCTAGCTGCCAAGAGCACTTTTTACTATGCGCACCCAACCAGAGTGACGGGAGGAGCACATTCCAGAAAACGTGCTCAGCTCGTCGAGAAAATGCGATTTAAGCAATAAAATTAAAAATGCACCCAAAACCTAAACCAAACGTTGCAGATGGTCATTTCTTCATGCGCAGTGGTCAACGCGGCACTCTCTAGCTGCCAAGAGCACTTTTTACTATGCGCACCCAACCAGAGTGACGGGAGGAGCACATTTCAGAAAACGTGCTCACCTCGTTGAGAAAATGCGATTTAAGCAATAAAATTAAAAATGCACCCAAAACCTAAACCAAACGTTGCAGGTGGTTATTTCTTCATGCGCAGTGGTCAACGCGGCACTCTCTAGCTGCCAAGAGCACTTTTTACTATACACACCCAACCAGAGTGACGGGAGGAGCACATTCCAGAAAACGTGCTCAGCTCGTCGAGAAAATGCGATTTAAGCAATAAAATTAAAAATGCACCCAAAACCTAAACCAAACGTTGCAGGTGGTTATTTCTTCATGCGCAGTGGTCAACGCGGCACTCTCTAGCTGCCAAGAGCACTTTTTACTATACACACCCAACCAGAGTGACGGGAGGAGCACATTCCAGAAAACGAGCTGAGCTCGTCGAGAAAATGCGATTTAAGCAATAAAATTAAAAATGCACCCAAAACCTAAACCAAACGTTGCAGATGGTCATTTCTTCATGTGCAGTGGTCAACGCGGCACTCTCTAGCTGCCAAGAGCACTTTTTACTATGCACACCCAACCAGAGTGACGGGAGGAGCGCATTTCAGGAAACGTGCTCAGCTCGTCGAGAAAATGCGATTTAAGCAATAAAATTAAAAATGCACCCAAAACCTAAACCAAACGTTGCAGGTGGTTATTTCTTCATGCGCAGTGGTCAACGCGGCACTCTCTAGCTGCCAAGAGCACTTTTTACTATGCGCACCCAACCAGAGTGACGGGACGAGCACATTTCAGAAAACGTTCTCAGCTCGCCGAGAAAATGCGATTTAAGCAATACAATTAAAAATGCACCTAAAACCTAAACCAAACGTTGCAGGTGGTTATTTCTTCATGTGCAGTGGTCAACGCGGCACTCTCTAGCTGCCAAGAGCACTTTTTACTATGCGCACCCACCCAGAGTGACGGGAGGAGCACATTTCAGAAAACGTGCTCAGCTCGTCGAGAAAATGCGATTTAAGCAATAAAATAAAAAATGCACCTAACACCTAAACCAAACGTTGCAGATGGTCATTTCTTCATGCGCAGTGGTCAACGCGGCACTCTCTAGCTGCCAAGAGCACTTTTTACTATACACACCCAACCAGAGTGACGGGAGGAGCACATTCCAGAAAACGAGCTGAGCTCGTCAAGAAAATGCGATTTAAGCAATAAAATTAAAAATGCACCTAAAACCTAAACCAAACGTTGCAGGTGGTCATTTCTTCATGCGCAGCGGTCAACGCGGCACTCTCTAGCTGCCAAGAGCACTTTTTACTATGCGCACCCAACCAGAGTGACGGGAGGAGCACATTTCAGAAAACGTGCTCAGCTCGTCCAGACAATGCGATTTAAGCAATAAAATTAAAAATGCACCCAAAACCTAAACCAAACGTTGCAGGTGGTTAATTCTTCATGCGCAGTGGTCAACGCGGCACTCTCTAGCTGCCAAGAGCACTTTTTACTATGCGCACCCAACCAGAGTGACGGGAGGAGCACATTTCAGAAAACGTGCTCAGCTTGACGAGAAAATGCGATTTAAGCAATAAAATTAAAAATGCACCTAAAACCTAAACCAAACGCTGCAGATGGTCATTTCTTCATGCGCAGTGGTCAACGCGGCACTCTCTAGCTGCCAAGAGCACTTTTTACTATGCACACCCAACCAGAGTGACGGGAGGAGCACATTCCAGAAAACGTGCTCAGCTCGTCGAGAAAATGCGATTTAAGCAATAAAATTAAAAATGCACCCAAAACCTAAACCAAACGTTGCAGATGGTCATTTCTTCATGTGCAGTGGTCAACGCGGCACTCTCTAGCCTCCAAGAGCACTTTTTACTATGCACACCCAACCAGAGTGATGGGAGGAGCGCATTTTAAAAAACGTGCTCAGCTCGACGAGAAAATGCAATTTAAGCAATAAAATTAAAAATGCACCCAAAACCTAAACCAAACGTTGCAGGTGGTTATTTCTTCATGCGCAGTGGTCAACGCGGCACTCTTTAGCTGCCAAGAGCACTTTTTACTATGCGCACCCAACCAGAGTGACGGGAGGAGCACATTTCAGAAAACGTGCTCAGCTCGTCCAGAAAATGCGATTTAAGCAATAGAATTAAAAATGCACCTAAAACCTAAACCAAACGTTGCAGGTGGATATTTCTTCATGCGCAGTGGTCAACGCGGCACTCTCTAGCTGCCAAGAGCACTTTTTACTATGCGCACCCAACAAGAGTGACGGGAGGAGCACATTTCAGAAAACGTGCTCAGCTCGTCGAGAAAATGCGATTTAAGCAATAAAATTAAAAATGCACCCAAAACCTAAACCAAACGTTGCAGGTGGTTATTTCTTCATATGCAGCAGTCAACGCGGCACTCTCTAGCTGCCAAGAGCACTTTTTACTATGCACACCCAACCAGAGTGACGGGAGGAGCACATTCCAGAAAACGTGCTCAGCTCGTCGAGAAAATGCGATTTAAGCAATAAAATTAAAAATGCACCCAAAACCTAAACCAAACGTTGCAGATGGTCATTTCTTCATGTGCAGTGGTCAACGCGGCACTCTCTAGCTGCCAAGAGCACTTTTTACTATGCGCACCCAACCAGAGTGACGGGAGGAGCACATTTCAGAAAACGTGCTCAGCTCGTCCAGAAAATGCGATTTAAGCAATAAAATTAAAAATGCACCTAAAACATAAACCAAACGTTGCAGATGGTCATTTCTTCATGCGCAGTGGTCAACGCGGCACTCTCTAGCTGCCAAGAGCACTTTTTACTATGCACACCCTACCAGAGTGACGGGAGGAGCACATTTCAGAAAACGTGCTCAGCTCGTCCAGACAATGCGATTTAAGCAATAAAATTAAAAATGCACCCAAAACCTAAACCAAACGTTGCAGGTGGTTATTTCTTCATGCGCAGTGGTCAACGCGGCACTCACTCTCTAGCTGCCAAGAGCACTTTTTACTATGCGCACCCAACCAGAGTGACGGGAGGAGCACATTTCAGAAAACGTGCTCAGCTCGTCGAGAAAATGCGATTTAAGCAACAAAATTAAAAATGCACCTAAAACCTAAACCAAACGTTGCAGGTGGTTATTTCTTCATGCGCAGTGGTCAACGCGGCACTCTCTAGCTGCCAAGAGCACATTTTACTATGCGCACCCAACCAGAGTGACGGGAGGAGCACATTTCAGAAAACGTGCTCAGCTCGTCGAGAAAATGCGATTTAAGCAATAAAATTAAAAATGCACCTAAAACCTAAACCAAACGTTGCAGGTAGTTATTTCTTCGTGCGCAGCAGTCAACGCGGCACTCTCTAGCTGCCAAGAGCACTTTTTACTATGCGCACCCAACCAGAGTGACGGGAGGAGCACATTTCAGAAAACGTGCTCAGCTCGTTGAGAAAATGCGATTTAAGCAATACAATTAAAAATGCACCCAAAACCTAAACCAAACGTTGCAGGTGGTTATTTCTTCATGCGCAGTGGTCAACGCGGCAATCTCTAGCTGCCAAGAGCACTTTTTACTATGCGCACCCAACCAGAGTGACGGGAGGAGCGCATTTCAGAAAACGTGCTCAGCTCGACGAGAAAATGCGATTTAAGCAATACAATTAAAAATGCACCCAAAACCTAAACCAAACGTTGCAGGTGGTTATTTCTTCATGCGCAGTGGTCAACGCGGCACTCTCTAGCTGCCAAGAGCACTTTTTACGATGCACACCCAACCAGAGTGACGGGAGGAGCGCATTTTAGAAAACGTGCTCAGCTCGACGAGAAAATACGATTCAAGCAATAAAATTAAAAATGCACCCAAAACCTAAACCAAACGTTGCAGGTGGTTATTTCTTCATGCGCAGTGGTCAACGCGGCACTCTCTAGCTGCCAAGAGCACTTTTTACTATGCGCACCCAACCAGAGTGACGGGAGGAGCACATTTCAGAAAACGTGCTCAGCTCGTCGAGAAAATGCGATTTAAGCAATAAAATTAAAAATGCACCCAAAACCTAAACCGATCGTTGCAGGTGGTTATTTCTTCATGCGCAGTGGTCAACGCGGCACTCTCTAGCTGCCAAGAGCACTTTTTACTATGCGCACCCAACCAGAGTGACGGGAGGAGCACATTTCAGAAAACGTGCTCAGCTCGTCCAGAAAATGCGATTTAAGCAATAAAATTAAAAATGCACCTAAAACCTAAACCAAACGTTGCAGATGGTCATTTCTTCATGCGCAGTGGTCAACGCAGCACTCTCTAGCTGTTAAGAGCACTTTTTACTATGCACACCCAACCAGAGTGACGGGAGGAGCACAATTCAGAAAACGTGCTCAGCTCGTCGAGATAATGCGATTTAAGCAATAAAATTAAAAATGCACCTAAAAACCTAAACCAAACGTTGCAGGTGGTTATTTCTTCATGCGCAGTGGTCAACGCGGCACTCTCTAGCTGCCAAGAGCACTTTTTACTATGCGCACCCAACCAGAGTGACGGGAGGAGCACATTCCAGAAAACGTGCTCAGCTCGTCGAGAAAATGCGATTTAAGCAATAAAATTAAAAACGGACCCAAAACCTAAACCAAACGTTGCAGATGGTCATTTCTTCATGTGCAGTGGTGAACGCGGCACTCTCTAGCTGCCAAGAGCACTTTTTACTATGCGCACCCAACCAGAGTGACAGGAGGAGCACATTTCAGAAAACGTGCTCAGCTCGTTGAGAAAATGCGATTTAAGCAATAAAAATAAAAATGCACCCAAGACCTAAACCAAACGTTGCAGGTGGTTATTTCTTCATGCGCAGTGGTCAACGCGGCACTCTCTAGCTGCCAAGAGCACTTTTTACTATGCGCACCCAACCAGAGTGACGGGAGGAGCGCACTTCAGAAAACGTGCTCAGCTCGACGAGAAAATGCGATTTAAGCAATAAAATTAAAAATGCACCCAAAACCTAAACCAAACGTTGCAGGTGGTTATTTCTTCATGCGCAGTGGTCAACGCGGCACTCTCTAGCTGCCAAGAGCACTTTTTACGATGCACACCCAACCAGAGTGACGGGAGGAGCGCATTTCAGAAAACGTGCTCAGCTCGACGAGAAAATACGATTTAAGCAATAAAATAAAAAATGCACCCAAAACCTAAACCAAACGTTGCAGGTGGTTATTTCTTCATGCGCAGTGGTCAACGCGGCACTCTCTAGCTGCCAAGAGCACTTTTTACTATGCGCACCCAACCAGAGTGACGGGAGGAGCACATTTCATAAAACGTGCTCAAATCGTCGAGAAAATGCGATTTAAGCAATAAAATTAAAAATGCACCCAAAACCTAAACCAAACGTTGCAGGTGGTTATTTCTTCATGCGCAGTGGTCAACGCGGCACTCTCTAGCTGCCAAGAGCCCTTTTCACTATGCGCACCCAACCAGAGTGACGGGAGGAGCACGTTTCAGAAAACGTGCTCAGCTCGTCGAGAAAATGCGATTTAAGCAATAAAATTAAAAATGCACCCAAAACATTAAACCAAACGTTGCAGGTGGTTATTTCTTCATGCGCAGTGGTCAACGCGGCACTCTCTAGCTGCCAAGAGCACTTTTTACTATGCACACCCAACCAGAGTGACGGGAGGAGCACATTCCAGAAAACGTGCTCAGCTCGTCGAGAAAATGCGATTTAAGCAATAAAATTAAAAATGCACCCAAAACCTAAACCAAACGTTGCAGATGGTCATTTCTTCATGCGCAGTGGTCAACGCGGCACTCTCTAGCTGCCAAGAGCACTTTTTACTATGCGCACCCAACCAGAGTGACGGGAGGAGCACATTTCAGAAAACGTGCTCAGCTCGTCGAGAAAATGCGATTTAAGCAATAAAATTAAAAATGCACCCAAAACCTAAACCAAACGTTGCAGGTGGTTATTTCTTCATGCGCAGTGGTCAACGCGGCACTCTCTAGCTGCCAAGAGCATTTTTTACTATGCGCACCCAACCAGAGTGACGGGAGGAGCACATTTCAGAAAACGTGCTCAGCTCGTCGAGAAAATGCGATTTAAGCAATAAAATTAAAAATGCACCTAAAACCTAAACCAAACGTTGCAGGTGGTTATTTCTTCGTGCGCAGCAGTCAACGCGGCACTCTCTAGCTGCCAAGAGCACTTTTTACTATGCGCACCCAACCAGAGTGACGGGAGGAGCACATTTCAGAAAACGTGCTCAGCTCGTCGAGTAAATGCAATTTAAGCAATAAAATTAAAAATGCACCCAAAACCTAAACTAAACGTTGCAGGTGGTTATTTCTTCATGCGCAGTGGTCAACGCGGCACTCTCTAGCTGCCAAGAGCACTTTTTACTATGCGCACCCAACCAGAGTGACGGGAGGAGCACATTTCAGAAAACGTGCTCAGCTCGTCCAGAAAATGCGATTTAAGCAATAAAATTAAAAATGCACCTAAAACCTAAACCAAACGTTGCAGATGGTCAATTCTTCATGCGCAGTGGTCAACGCGGCACTATCTAGCTGCCAAGAGCACTTTTTACTATGCGCACCCAACCAGAGTGACGGGAGGAGCACATTTCAGAAAACGTGCTCAGCTCGTCGAGAAAATGCGATTTAAGCAATAAAATTAAAAATGCACCTAAAACCTAAACCAAACGCTGCAGATGGTCATTTCTTCATGCGCAGTTGTCAACGCGGCACTCTCTAGCTGCCAAGAGCACTTTTTACTATACACACCCAACCAGAGTGACGGGAGGAGCACATTCCAGAAAACGTGCTCAGCTCGTCGAGAAAATGCGATTTAAGCAATAAAATTAAAAATGCACCCAAAACCTAAACCAAACGTTGCAGATGGTCATTTCTTTATGTGCAGTGGTCTACGCGGCACTCTCTAGCTGCCAAGAGCACTTTTTACTATGCACACCCAACCAGAGTGACGGGAGGAGCGCATTCCAGAAAACGTGCTCAGCTCGTCGAGAAAATGCGATTTAAGCAATAAAATTAAAAATGCACCCAAAACCTAAACCAAACGTTGCAGATGGTCATTTCTTCATGTGCAGTGGTGAACGCGGCACTCTCTAGCTGCCAAGAGCACTTTTTACTATGCCCACCCAATCAGAGTGACAGGAGGAGCACATTTCAGAAAACGTGCTCAGCTCGTTGAGAAAATGCGATTTAAGCAATACAATTAAAAATGCACCCAAAACCTAAACCAAACGTTGCAGGTGGTTATTTCTTCATGCGCAGTGGTCAACGCGGCAATCTCTAGCTGCCAAGAGCACTTTTTACTATGCGCACCCAACCAGAGTGACGGGAGGAGCGCATTTCAGAAAACGTGCTCAGCTCGACGAGAAAATGCGATTTAAGCAATACAATTAAAAATGCACCCAAAACCTAAACCAAACGTTGCAGGTGGTTATTTCTTCATGCGCAGTGGTCAACGCGGCACTCTCTAGCTGCCAAGAGCACTTTTTACGATGCACACCCAACCAGAGTGACGGGAGGAGCGCATTTTAGAAAACGTGCTCAGCTCGACGAGAAAATACGATTTAAGCAATAAAATTAAAAACGCACCCAAAACCTAAACCAAACGTTGCAGGTGGTTATTTCTTCATGCGCAGTGGTCAACGCGGCACTCTCTAGCTGCCAAGAGCACTTTTTACTATGCGCACCCAACCAGAGTGACGGGAGGAGCACATTTCAGAAAACGTGCTCAGCTCGTCGAGAAAATGCGATTCAAGCAATAAAATTAAAAATGCACCCAAAACCTAAACCGAACGTTGCAGGTGGTTATTTCTTCATGCGCAGTGGTCAACGCGGCACTCTCTAGCTGCCAAGAGCACTTTTTACTATGCGCACCCAACCAGAGTGACGGGAGGAGCACATTTCAGAAAACGTGCTCAGCTCGTCCAGAAAATGCGATTTAAGCAATGAAATTAAAAATGCACCTAAAACCTAAACCAAACGTTGCAGATGGTCATTTCTTCATGCGCAGTGGTCAACGCAGCACTCTCTAGCTGCCAAGAGCACTTTTTACTATGCACACCCAACCAGAGTGACGGGAGGAGCACATTTCAGAAAACGTGCTCAGCTCGTCGAGATAATGCGATTTAAGCAATAAAATTAAAAATGCACGTAAAAACCTAAACCAAACGTTGCAGGTGGTTATTTCTTCATGCGCATTGGTCAACGCGGCACTCTCTAGCTGCCAAGAGCACTTTTTACTATGTGCACCCAACCAGAGTGACGGGAGGAGCACATTTCAGAAAACGTGCTCAGCTCGTCGAGAAAATGCGATTTAAGCAATAAAATTAAAAATGCACCCAAAACATTAAACCAAACGTTGCAGGTGGTTGTTTCTTCATGCGCAGTGGTCAACGCGGCACTCTCTAGCTGCCAAGAGCATTTTTTACTATGCGCACCCAACCAGAGTGACGGGAGGAGCACATTTCAGAAAACGTGCTCAGCTCGTCGAGAAAATGCGATTTAAGCAATAAAATTAAAAATGCACCTAAAACCTAAACCAAACGTTGCAGGTGGTTATTTCTTCATGCGCAGTGGTCAACGCGGCACTCTCTAGCTGCCAAGAGCACTTTTTACTATCCGCACCCAACCAGAGTGTCGGGAGGAGCACATTTCAGAAAACGTGCTCAGCTCGTCGAGAAAATGCGATTTAAGCAATCAAATTAAAAATGCACCTAAAACCTAAACCAAACGTTGCAGGTGGTTATTTCTTCGTGCGCAGCAGTCAACGCGGCACTCTCTAGCTGCCAAGAGCACTTTTTACTATGCGCACCCAACCAGAGTGACGGGAGGAGCACATTTCAGAAAACGTGCTCAGCTCGTCGAGTAAATGCAATTTAAGCAATAAAATTAAAAATGCACCCAAAACCTAAACCAAACGTTGCAGGTGGTTATTTCTTCATGCGCAGTGGTCAACGCGGCACTCTCTAGCTGCCAAGAGCACTTTTTACTATCCGCACCCAACCAGAGTGTCGGGAGGAGCACATTTCAGAAAACGTGCTCAGCTCGTCGAGAAAATGCGATTTAAGCAATCAAATTAAAAATGCACCTAAAACCTAAACCAAACGTTGCAGGTGGTTATTTCTTCGTGCGCAGCAGTCAACGCGGCACTCTCTAGCTGCCAAGAGCACTTTTTACTATGCGCACCCAACCAGAGTGACGGGAGGAGCACATTTCAGAAAACGTGCTCAGCTCGTCGAGAAAATGCGATTTAAGCAATAAAATTAAAAATGCACCTAAAACCTAAACCAAACGTTGCAGGTGGTTATTTCTTCATATGCAGCAGTCAACGCGGCACTCTCTAGCTGCCAAGAGCACTTTTTACTATGCGCACCCAACCAGAGTGACGGGAGGAGCACATTTCAGAAAACGTGCTCAGCTCGTCGAGAAAATGCGATTTAAGCAATAAAATTAAAAAATGCACCTAAAACCTAAACCAAACGTTGCAGGTGGTTATTTCTTCATATGCAGCAGTCAACGCGGCACTCTCTAGCTGCCAAGAGCACTTTTTACTATGCGCACCCAACCAGAGTGACGGGAGGAGCACATTCCAGAAAACGTGCTCAGCTCGTCGAGAAAATGCGATTTAAGCAATAAAATTAAAAATGCACCCAAAACCTAAACCAAACGTTGCAGATGGTCATTTCTTCATGCGCAGTGGTCAACGCGGCACTCTCTAGCTGCCAAGAGCACTTTTTACTATGCGCACCCAACCAGAGTGACGGGAGGAGCACATTTCAGAAAACGTGCTCACCTCGTTGAGAAAATGCGATTTAAGCAATAAAATTAAAAATGCACCCAAAACCTAAACCAAACGTTGCAGGTGGTTATTTCTTCATGCGCAGTGGTCAACGCGGCACTCTCTAGCTGCCTAGAGCACTTTTTACTATACACACCCAACCAGAGTGACGGGAGGAGCACATTCCAGAAAACGTGCTCAGCTCGTCGAGAAAATGCGATTTAAGCAATAAAATTAAAAATGCACCCAAAACCTAAACCAAACGTTGCAGGTGGTTATTTCTTCATGCGCAGTGGTCAACGCGGCACTCTCTAGCTGCCAAGAGCACTTTTTACTATACACACCCAACCAGAGTGACGGGAGGAGCACATTCCAGAAAACGAGCTGAGCTCGTCGAGAAAATGCGATTTAAGCAATAAAATTAAAAATGCACCCAAAACCTAAACCAAACGTTGCAGATGGTCATTTCTTCATGTGCAGTGGTCAACGCGGCACTCTCTAGCTGCCAAGAGCACTTTTTACTATGCACACCCAACCAGAGTGACGGGAGGAGCGCATTTCAGGAAACGTGCTCAGCTCGTCGAGAAAATGCGATTTAAGCAATAAAATTAAAAATGCACCCAAAACCTAAACCAAACGTTGCAGGTGGTTATTTCTTCATGCGCAGTGGTCAACGCGGCACTCTCTAGCTGCCAAGAGCACTTTTTACTATGCGCACCCAACCAGAGTGACGGGACGAGCACATTTTAGAAAACGTTCTCAGCTCGCCGAGAAAATGCGATTTAAGCAATACAATTAAAAATGCACCTAAAACCTAAACCAAACGTTGCAGGTGGTTATTTCTTCATGTGCAGTGGTCAACGCGGCACTCTCTAGCTGCCAAGAGCACTTTTTACTATGCGCACCCACCCAGAGTGACGGGAGGAGCACATTTCAGAAAACGTGCTCAGCTCGTCGAGAAAATGCGATTTAAGCAATAAAATAAAAAATGCACCTAACACCTAAACCAAACGTTGCAGATGGTCATTTCTTCATGCGCAGTGGTCAACGCGGCACTCTCTAGCTGCCAAGAGCACTTTTTACTATGCACACCCAACCAGAGTGACGGGAGGAGCACATTTCAGAAAACGTGCTCAGCTCGTCCAGACAATGCGATTTAAGCAATAAAATTAAAAATGCACCCAAAACCTAAACCAAACGTTGCAGGTGGTTATTTCTTCATGCGCAGTGGTCAACGCGGCACTCTCTAGCTGCCAAGAGCACTTTTTACTATGCGCACCCAAACAGAGTGACGGGAGGAGTGCATTTCAGAAAACGTGCTCAGCTCGTCGAGAAAATGCGATTTAAGCAATAAAATTAAAAATGCACCTAAAACCTAAACCAAAAGTTGCAGGTGGTTATTTCTCCATGCGCAGCAGTCAACGCGGCACTCTCTAGCTGCCAAGAGCACTTTTTACTATGCGCACCCAACCAGAGTGACGGGAGGAGCACATTTAAGAAAACGTGCTCAGCTCGTCGAGAAAATGCGATTTAAGCAATAAAATTAAAAATGCACCTAAAACCTAAACCAAACGCTTCAGATGGTCATTTCTTCATGCGCAGTGGTCAACGCGGCACTCTCTAGCTGCCAATAGCATTTTTTACTATGCACACCCAACCAGAGTGACGGGAGGAGCGCATTTCAGAAAACGTGATCAGCTCGTCGAGAAAATGCGATATAAGCAATAAAATTAAAAATGCACCCAAAACCTAAACCAAACGTTGCAGGTGGTTATTTCTTCATGCGCAGTGGTCAACGCGGCACTCTCTAGCTGCCAAGAGCACTTTTTACTATGCGCACCCAACCAGAGTGACGGGAGGAGCACATTTCAGAAAACGGGCTCAGCTCGTCGAGAAAATGCGATTCAAGCAATACAATTAAAAATGCACCTAAAACCTAAACCAAACGCTGCAGATGGTCATTTCTTCATGCGCAGCGGTCAACGCGGCACTCTCTAGCTGCCAAGAGCACTTTTTACTATACACACCCAACCAGAGTGACGGGAGGAGCACATTCCAGAAAACGAGCTGAGCTCGTCAAGAAAATGCGATTTAAGCAATAAAATTAAAAATGCACCTAAAACCTAAACCAAACGTTGCAGGTGGTCATTTCTTCATGCGCAGCGGTCAACGCGGCACTCTCTAGCTGCCAAGAGCACTTTTTACTATGCGCACCCAACCAGAGTGACGGGAGGAGCACATTTCAGAAAACGTGCTCAGCTCGTCCAGACAATGCGATTTAAGCAATAAAATTAAAAATGCACCCAAAACCTAAACCAAACGTTGCAGGTGGTTAATTCTTCATGCGCAGTGGTCAACGCGGCACTCTCTAGCTGCCAAGAGCACTTTTTACTATGCGCACCCAACCAGAGTGACGGGAGGAGCACATTTCAGAAAACGTGCTCAGCTTGACGAGAAAATGCGATTTAAGCAATAAAATTAAAAATGCACCTAAAACCTAAACCAAACGCTGCAGATGGTCATTTCTTCATGCGCAGTGGTCAACGCGGCACTCTCTAGCTGCCAAGAGCACTTTTTACTATGCACACCCAACCAGAGTGACGGGAGGAGCACATTCCAGAAAACGTGCTCAGCTCGTCGAGAAAATGCGATTTAAGCAATAAAATTAAAAATGCACCCAAAACCTAAACCAAACGTTGCAGATGGTCATTTCTTCATGTGCAGTGGTCAACGCGGCACTCTCTAGCCTCCAAGAGCACTTTTTACTATGCACACCCAACCAGAGTGATGGGAGGAGCGCATTTTAAAAAACGTGCTCAGCTCGACGAGAAAATGCAATTTAAGCAATAAAATTAAAAATGCACCCAAAACCTAAACCAAACGTTGCAGGTGGTTATTTCTTCATGCGCAGTGGTCAACGCGGCACTCTTTAGCTGCCAAGAGCACTTTTTACTATGCGCACCCAACCAGAGTGACGGGAGGAGCACATTTCAGAAAACGTGCTCAGCTCGTCCAGAAAATGCGATTTAAGCAATAGAATTAAAAATGCACCTAAAACCTAAACCAAACGTTGCAGATGGTCATTTCTTCATGCGCAGTGGTCAACGCGGCACTCTCTAGCTGCCAAGAGCACTTTTTACTATGCGCACCCAACAAGAGTGACGGGAGGAGCACATTTCAGAAAACGTGCTCAGCTCGTCGAGAAAATGCGATTTAAGCAATAAAATTAAAAATGCACCCAAAACCTAAACCAAACGTTGCAGGTGGTTATTTCTTCATATGCAGCAGTCAACGCGGCACTCTCTAGCTGCCAAGAGCACTTTTTACTATGCACACCCAACCAGAGTGACGGGAGGAGCACATTCCAGAAAACGTGCTCAGCTCGTCGAGAAAATGCGATTTAAGCAATAAAATTAAAAATGCACCCAAAACCTAAACCAAACGTTGCAGATGGTCATTTCTTCATGTGCAGTGGTCAACGCGGCACTCTCTAGCTGCCAAGAGCACTTTTTACTATGCGCACCCAACCAGAGTGACGGGAGGAGCACATTTCAGAAAACGTGCTCAGCTCGTCCAGAAAATGCGATTTAAGCAATAAAATTAAAAATGCACCTAAAACATAAACCAAACGTTGCAGATTGTCATTTCTTCATGCGCAGTGGTCAACGCGGCACTCTCTAGCTGCCAAGAGCACTTTTTACTATGCACACCCAACCAGAGTGACGGGAGGAGCACATTTCAGAAAACGTGCTCAGCTCGTCCAGACAATGCGATTTAAGCAATAAAATTAAAAATGCACCCAAAACCTAAACCAAACGTTGCAGGTGGTTATTTCTTCATGCGCAGTGGTCAACGCGGCACTCACTCTCTAGCTGCCAAGAGCACTTTTTACTATGCGCACCCAACCAGAGTGACGGGAGGAGCACATTTCAGAAAACGTGCTCAGCTCGTCGAGAAAATGCGATTTAAGCAACAAAATTAAAAATGCACCTAAAACCTAAACCAAACGTTGCAGGTGGTTATTTCTTCATGCGCAGTGGTCAACGCGGCACTCTCTAGCTGCCAAGAGCACATTTTACTATGCGCACCCAACCAGAGTGACGGGAGGAGCACATTTCAGAAAACGTGCTCAGCTCGTCGAGAAAATGCGATTTAAGCAATAAAATTAAAAATGCACCCAAAACCTAAACCAAACGTTGCAGGTGGTTATTTCTTCATGCGCAGTGGTCAACGCGGCACTCTCTAGCTGCCAAGAGCCCTTTTCACTATGCGCACCCAACCAGAGTGACGGGAGGAGCACGTTTCAGAAAACGTGCTCAGCTCGTCGAGAAAATGCGATTTAAGCAATAAAATTAAAAATGCACCCAAAACATTAAACCAAACGTTGCAGGTGGTTATTTCTTCATGCGCAGTGGTCAACGCGGCACTCTCTAGCTGCCAAGAGCACTTTTTACTATGCACACCCAACCAGAGTGACGGGAGGAGCACATTCCAGAAAACGTGCTCAGCTCGTCGAGAAAATGCGATTTAAGCAATAAAATTAAAAATGCACCCAAAACCTAAACCAAACGTTGCAGATGGTCATTTCTTCATGCGCAGTGGTCAACGCGGCACTCTCTAGCTGCCAAGAGCACTTTTTACTATGCGCACCCAACCAGAGTGACGGGAGGAGCACATTTCAGAAAACGTGCTCAGCTCGTCGAGAAAATGCGATTTAAGCAATAAAATTAAAAATGCACCCAAAACCTAAACCAAACGTTGCAGGTGGTTATTTCTTCATGCGCAGTGGTCAACGCGGCACTCTCTAGCTGCCAAGAGCACTTTTTACTATACACACCCAACCAGAGTGACGGGAGGAGCACAATCCAGAAAACGTGCTCAGCTCGTCGAGAAAATGCGATTTAAGCAATAAAATTAAAAATGCACCCAAAACCTAAACCAAACGTTGCAGATGGTCATTTCTTTATGTGCAGTGGTCTACGCGGCACTCTCTAGCTGCCAAGAGCACTTTTTACTATGCACACCCAACCAGAGTGACGGGAGGAGCGCATTCCAGAAAACGTGCTCAGCTCGTCGAGAAAATGCGATTTAAGCAATAAAATTAAAAATGCACCCAAAACCTAAACCAAACGTTGCAGATGGTCATTTCTTCATGTGCAGTGGTGAACGCGGCACTCTCTAGCTGCCAAGAGCACTTTTTACTATGCCCACCCAATCAGAGTGACAGGAGGAGCACATTTCAGAAAACGTGCTCAGCTCGTTGAGAAAATGCGATTTAAGCAATACAATTAAAAATGCACCCAAAACCTAAACCAAACGTTGCAGGTGGTTATTTCTTCATGCGCAGTGGTCAACGCGGCAATCTCTAGCTGCCAAGAGCACTTTTTACTATGCGCACCCAACCAGAGTGACGGGAGGAGCGCATTTCAGAAAACGTGCTCAGCTCGACGAGAAAATGCGATTTAAGCAATACAATTAAAAATGCACCCAAAACCTAAACCAAACGTTGCAGGTGGTTATTTCTTCATGCGCAGTGGTCAACGCGGCAATCTCTAGCTGCCAAGAGCACTTTTTACGATGCACACCCAACCAGAGTGACGGGAGGAGCGCATTTTAGAAAACGTGCTCAGCTCGACGAGAAAATACGATTTAAGCAATAAAATTAAAAACGCACCCAAAACCTAAACCAAACGTTGCAGGTGGTTATTTCTTCATGCGCAGTGGTCAACGCGGCACTCTCTAGCTGCCAAGAGCACTTTTTACTATGCGCACCCAACCAGAGTGACGGGAGGAGCACATTTCAGAAAACGTGCTCAGCTCGTCGAGAAAATGCGATTCAAGCAATAAAATTAAAAATGCACCCAAAACCTAAACCGAACGTTGCAGGTGGTTATTTCTTCATGCGCAGTGGTCAACGCGGCACTCTCTAGCTGCCAAGAGCACTTTTTACTATGCGCACCCAACCAGAGTGACGGGAGGAGCACATTTCAGAAAACGTGCTCAGCTCGTCCAGAAAATGCGATTTAAGCAATGAAATTAAAAATGCACCTAAAACCTAAACCAAACGTTGCAGATGGTCATTTCTTCATGCGCAGTGGTCAACGCAGCACTCTCTAGCTGCCAAGAGCACTTTTTACTATGCACACCCAACCAGAGTGACGGGAGGAGCACATTTCAGAAAACGTGCTCAGCTCGTCGAGATAATGCGATTTAAGCAATAAAATTAAAAATGCACGTAAAAACCTAAACCAAACGTTGCAGGTGGTTATTTCTTCATGCGCATTGGTCAACGCGGCACTCTCTAGCTGCCAAGAGCACTTTTTACTATGTGCACCCAACCAGAGTGACGGGAGGAGCACATTTCAGAAAACGTGCTCAGCTCGTCGAGAAAATGCGATTTAAGCAATAAAATTAAAAATGCACCTAAAACCTAAACCAAACGTTGCAGGTGGTTATTTCTTCGTGCGCAGCAGTCAACGCGGCACTCTCTAGCTGCCAAGAGCACTTTTTACTATGCGCACCCAACCAGAGTGACGGGAGGAGCACATTTCAGAAAACGTGCTCAGCTCGTCGAGTAAATGCAATTTAAGCAATAAAATTAAAAATGCACCCAAAACCTAAACTAAACGTTGCAGGTGGTTATTTCTTCATGCGCAGTGGTCAACGCGGCACTCTCTAGCTGCCAAGAGCACTTTTTACTATGCGCACCCAACCAGAGTGACGGGAGGAGCACATTTCAGAAAACGTGCTCAGCTCGTCCAGAAAATGCGATTTAAGCAATAAAATTAAAAATGCACCTAAAACCTAAACCAAACGTTGCAGATGGTCAATTCTTCATGCGCAGTGGTCAACGCGGCACTATCTAGCTGCCAAGAGCACTTTTTACTATGCGCACCCAACCAGAGTGACGGGAGGAGCACATTTCAGAAAACGTGCTCAGCTCGTCGAGAAAATGCGATTTAAGCAATAAAATTAAAAATGCACCTAAAACCTAAACCAAACGCTGCAGATGGTCATTTCTTCATGCGCAGTTGTCAACGCGGCACTCTCTAGCTGCCAAGAGCACTTTTTACTATACACACCCAACCAGAGTGACGGGAGGAGCACATTCCAGAAAACGTGCTCAGCTCGTCGAGAAAATGCGATTTAAGCAATAAAATTAAAAATGCACCCAAAACCTAAACCAAACGTTGCAGATGGTCATTTCTTTATGTGCAGTGGTCTACGCGGCACTCTCTAGCTGCCAAGAGCACTTTTTACTATGCACACCCAACCAGAGTGACGGGAGGAGCGCATTCCAGAAAACGTGCTCAGCTCGTCGAGAAAATGCGATTTAAGCAATAAAATTAAAAATGCACCCAAAACCTAAACCAAACGTTGCAGATGGTCATTTCTTCATGTGCAGTGGTGAACGCGGCACTCTCTAGCTGCCAAGAGCACTTTTTACTATGCCCACCCAATCAGAGTGACAGGAGGAGCACATTTCAGAAAACGTGCTCAGCTCGTTGAGAAAATGCGATTTAAGCAATACAATTAAAAATGCACCCAAAACCTAAACCAAACGTTGCAGGTGGTTATTTCTTCATGCGCAGTGGTCAACGCGGCAATCTCTAGCTGCCAAGAGCACTTTTTACTATGCGCACCCAACCAGAGTGACGGGAGGAGCGCATTTCAGAAAACGTGCTCAGCTCGACGAGAAAATGCGATTTAAGCAATACAATTAAAAATGCACCCAAAACCTAAACCAAACGTTGCAGGTGGTTATTTCTTCATGCGCAGTGGTCAACGCGGCAATCTCTAGCTGCCAAGAGCACTTTTTACGATGCACACCCAACCAGAGTGACGGGAGGAGCGCATTTTAGAAAACGTGCTCAGCTCGACGAGAAAATACGATTTAAGCAATAAAATTAAAAACGCACCCAAAACCTAAACCAAACGTTGCAGGTGGTTATTTCTTCATGCGCAGTGGTCAACGCGGCACTCTCTAGCTGCCAAGAGCACTTTTTACTATGCGCACCCAACCAGAGTGACGGGAGGAGCACATTTCAGAAAACGTGCTCAGCTCGTCGAGAAAATGCGATTCAAGCAATAAAATTAAAAATGCACCCAAAACCTAAACCGAACGTTGCAGGTGGTTATTTCTTCATGCGCAGTGGTCAACGCGGCACTCTCTAGCTGCCAAGAGCACTTTTTACTATGCGCACCCAACCAGAGTGACGGGAGGAGCACATTTCAGAAAACGTGCTCAGCTCGTCCAGAAAATGCGATTTAAGCAATGAAATTAAAAATGCACCTAAAACCTAAACCAAACGTTGCAGATGGTCATTTCTTCATGCGCAGTGGTCAACGCAGCACTCTCTAGCTGCCAAGAGCACTTTTTACTATGCACACCCAACCAGAGTGACGGGAGGAGCACATTTCAGAAAACGTGCTCAGCTCGTCGAGATAATGCGATTTAAGCAATAAAATTAAAAATGCACGTAAAAACCTAAACCAAACGTTGCAGGTGGTTATTTCTTCATGCGCATTGGTCAACGCGGCACTCTCTAGCTGCCAAGAGCACTTTTTACTATGTGCACCCAACCAGAGTGACGGGAGGAGCACATTTCAGAAAACGTGCTCAGCTCGTCGAGAAAATGCGATTTAAGCAATAAAATTAAAAATGCACCCAAAACATTAAACCAAACGTTGCAGGTGGTTGTTTCTTCATGCGCAGTGGTCAACGCGGCACTCTCTAGCTGCCAAGAGCATTTTTTACTATGCGCACCCAACCAGAGTGACGGGAGGAGCACATTTCAGAAAACGTGCTCAGCTCGTCGAGAAAATGCGATTTAAGCAATAAAATTAAAAATGCACCTAAAACCTAAACCAAACGTTGCAGGTGGTTATTTCTTCATGCGCAGTGGTCAACGCGGCACTCTCTAGCTGCCAAGAGCACTTTTTACTATCCGCACCCAACCAGAGTGTCGGGAGGAGCACATTTCAGAAAACGTGCTCAGCTCGTCGAGAAAATGCGATTTAAGCAATCAAATTAAAAATGCACCTAAAACCTAAACCAAACGTTGCAGGTGGTTATTTCTTCGTGCGCAGCAGTCAACGCGGCACTCTCTAGCTGCCAAGAGCACTTTTTACTATGCGCACCCAACCAGAGTGACGGGAGGAGCACATTTCAGAAAACGTGCTCAGCTCGTCGAGTAAATGCAATTTAAGCAATAAAATTAAAAATGTACCCAAAACCTAAACCAAACGTTGCAGGTGGTTATTTCTTCATGCGCAGTGGTCAACGCAGCACTCTCTAGCTGCCAAGAGCACTTTTTACTATGCGCACCCAACCAGAGTGACGGGAGGAGCACATTTCAGAAAACGTGCTCAGCTCGTCCAGAAAATGCGATTTAAGCAATAAAATTAAAAATGCACCTAAAACCTAAACCAAACGTTGCAGATGGTCATTTCTTCATGCGCAGTGGTCAACGCGGCACTCTCTAGCTGCCAAGAGCACTTTTTACTATGCGCACCCAACCAGAGTGACGGGAGGAGCACATTTCAGAAAATGTGCTCAGCTCGTCCAGACAATGCGATTTAAGCAATAAAATTAAAAATGCACCCAGAACCTAAACCAAACGTTGCAGGTGGTTATTTCTTCATGCGCAGTGGTCAACGCGGCACTCTTTAGCTGCCAAGAGCACTTTTTACTATGCGCACCCAACCAGAGTGACGGGAGGAGCACATTTCAGAAAACGTGCTCAGCTCGTCGAGAAAATGCGATTTAAGCAATAAAATTTAAAATGCACCTAAAACCTAAACCAAACGTTGCAGGTGGTTATTTCTTCATGCGCAGTGGTCAACGCGGCACTCTCTAGCTGCCAAGAGCACTTTTTACTATGCGCACCCAACCAGAGTGACGGGAGGAGCACATTCCAGAAAACGTGCTCAGCTCGTCGAGAAAATGCAATTTAAGCAATAAAATTAAAAATGCAACCAAAACCTAAACCAAACGTTGCAGATGGTCATTTCTTCATTTGCAGTGGTGAACGCGGCACTCTCTAGCTGCCAAGAGCACTTTTTACTATGCGCACCCAACCAGAGTGACAGGAGGAGCACATTTCAGAAAACGTGCTCAGCTCGTTGAGAAAATGCGATTTAAGCAATAAAATTAAAAATGCACCCAAAACCTAAACCAAACGTTGCAGGTGGTTATTTCTTCATGCGCAGTGGTCAACGCGGCACTCTCTAGCTGCCAAGAGCACTTTTTACTATGCGCACCCAACCAGAGTGACGGGAGGAGCGCATTTCAGAAAACGTGCTCAGCTCGTCGAGAAAATGCGATTTAAGCAATAAAATTAAAAATGCACCCAAAACCTAAACCAAACGTTGCAGGTGGTTATTTCTTCATATGCAGCAGTCAACGCGGCACTCTCTAGCTGCCAAGAGCACTTTTTACTATGCGCACCCAACCAGAGTGACGGGAGGAGCACATTTCAGAAAACGTGCTCAGCTCGTCGAGAAAATGCGATTTAAGCAATAAAATAAAAAATGCACCTAAAACCTAAACCAAACGTTGCAGGTGGATATTTCTTCATGCGCAGTGGTCAACGCGGCACTCTCTAGCTGCCAAGAGCACTTTTTACGATGCACACCCAACCAGAGTGACGGGAGGAGCGCATTTTAGAAAACGTGCTCAGCTCGACGAGAAAATACGATTTAAGCAATAAAATTAAAAATGCACCCAAAACCTAAACCAAACGTTGCAGGTGGTTATTTCTTCATGCGCAGTGGTCAACGCGGCACTCTCTAGCTGCCAAGAGCACTTTTTACTATGCGCACCCAACCAGAGTGACGGGAGGAGCACATTTCAGAAAACGTGCTCAGCTCGTCGAGTAAATGCAATTTAAGCAATAAAATTAAAAATGCACCTAAAACCCAAACCAAACGTTGCAGGTGGTTATTTCTTCATGCGCAGTGGTCAACGCGGCACTCTCTAGCTGCCAAGAGCACTTTTTACTATGCGCACCCAACCAGAGTGACGGGAGGAGCACATTTCAGAAAACGTGCTCAGCTCGTCGAGAAAATGCGATTTAAGCAATAAAATTAAAAATGCACCCAAAACCTAAACCAAACGTTGCAGGTGGTTATTTCTTCATGCGCAGTGGTCAACGCGGCACTCTCTAGCTGCCAAGAGCACTTTTTACTATGCGCACCCAACCAGAGTGACGGGAGGAGCGCATTTCAGAAAACGTGCTCAGCTCGACGAGAAAATGCGATTTAAGCAATAAAATTAAAAATGCACCCAAAACCTAAACCAAACGTTGCAGGTGGTTATTTCTTCATGCGCAGCAGTCAACGCGGCACTCTCTAGCTGCCAAGAGCACTTTTTACTATGCGCACCCAACCAGAGTGACGGGAGGAGCACATTTCAGAAAACGTGCTCAGCTCGTCGAGAAAATGAGATTTAAGCAATAAAATTAAAAATGCACCTAAAACCTAAACCATACGTTGCAGGTGGTTATTTCTTCATATGCAGCAGTCAACGCGGCACTCTCTAGCTGCCAAGAGCACTTTTTACTATGCGCACCCAACCAGAGTGACGGGAGGAGCACATTTCAGAAAACGTGCTCAGCTCGTCGAGAAAATGCGATTTAAGCAATAAAATTAAAAATGCACCTAAAAACCTAAACCAAACGTTGCAGGTGGTTATTTCTTCATGCGCATTGGTCAACGCGGCACTCTCTAGCTGCCAAGAGCACTTTTTACTATGTGCACCCAACCAGAGTGACGGGAGGAGCATATTTCAGAAAACGTGCTCAGCTCGTCGAGAAAATGCGATTTAAGCAATAAAATTAAAAATGCACCCAAAACATTAAACCAAACGTTGCAGGTGGTTATTTCTTCATGCGCAATGGTCAACGCGGCACTCTCTAGCTGCCAAGAGCATTTTTTCCTTTGCGCACCCAACCAGAGTGACGGGAGGAGCACATTTCAGAAAACGTGCTCAGCTCGTCGAGAAAATGCGATTTAAGCAATACAATTAAAAATGCACCTAAAACCTAAACCAAACGTTGCAGGTGGTTATTTCTTCATGCGCAGTGGTCAACGCGGCACTCTCTAGCTGCCAGGAACACTTTTTACTATGCGCACCCATCCAGAGTGACGGGAGGAGCACATTCCAGAAAACGTGCTCAGCTCGTCGAGAAAATGCGATTTAAGCAATAAAATTAAAAATGCACCCAAAACCTAAACCAAACGTTGCAGATGGTCATTTCTTCATGCGCAGTGGTCAACGCGGCACTCTCTAGCTGCCAAGAGCACTTTTTACTATGCACACCCAACCAGAGTGATGGCAGGAGCGCATTTTAAAAAACGTGCTCAGCTCGACGAGAAAATGCAATTTAAGCAATAAAATTAAAAATGCACCCAAAACCTAAACCAAACGTTGCAGGTGGTTATTTCTTCATGCGCAGTGGTCAACGCGGCACTCTCTAGCTGCCAAGAGCACTTTTTACTATGCGCACCCAACCAGAGTGACGGGAGGAGCACATTTCAGAAAACGTGCTCAGCTCGTCCAGAAAATGCGATTTAAGCAATAAAATTAAAAATGCACCTAAAACATAAACCAAACGTTGCAGATGGTCATTTCTTCATGCGCAGTGGTCAACGCGGCACTCTCTAGCTGCCAAGAGCACTTTTTACTATGCACACCCAACCAGAGTGACGGGAGGAGCACATTTCAGAAAACGTGCTCAGCTCGTCCAGACAATGCGATTTAAGCAATAAAATTAAAAATGCACCCAAAACCTAAACCAAACGTTGCAGGTGGTTATTTCTTCATGCGCAGTGGTCAACGCGGCACTCACTCTCTAGCTGCCAAGAGCACTTTTTACTATGCGCACCCAACCAGAGTGACGGGAGGAGCACATTTCAGAAAACGTGCTCAGCTCGTCGAGAAAATGCGATTTAAGCAACAAAATTAAAAATGCACCTAAAACCTAAACCAAACGTTGCAGGTGGTTATTTCTTCATGCGCAGTGGTCAACGCGGCACTCTCTAGCTGCCAAGAGCACATTTTACTATGCGCACCCAACCAGAGTGACGGGAGGAGCACATTTCAGAAAACGTGCTCAGCTCGTCGAGAAAATGCGATTTAAGCAATAAAATTAAAAATGCACCTAAAAACCTAAACCAAACGTTGCAGGTGGTTATTTCTTCATGCGCATTGGTCAACGCGGCACTCTCTAGCTGCCAAGAGCACTTTTTACTATGCGCACCCAACCAGAGTGACGGGAGGAGCACATTTCAGAAAACGTGCTCAGCTCGTCCAGAAAATGCGATTTAAGCAATAAAATTAAAAATGCACCTAAAACCTAAACCAAAAGTTGCAAGTGGTTATTTCTTCATGCGCAGCAGTCAACGCGGCACTCTCTAGCTGCCAAGAGCACTTTTTACTATGCGCACCCAACCAGAATGACGGGAGGAGCACATTTCAGAAAACGTGCTCAGCTCGTCGAGAAAATGCGATTTAAGCAATAAAATTAAAAATGCACCTAAAACCTAAACCAAACGCTGCAGATGGTCATTTCTTCATGCGCAGTTGTCAACGCGGCACTCTCTAGCTGCCAAGAGCACTTTTTACTATACACACCCAACCAGAGTGACGGGAGGAGCACATTCCAGAAAACGTGCTCAGCTCGTCGAGAAAATGCGATTTAAGCAATAAAATTAAAAATGCACCCAAAACCTAAACCAAACGTTGCAGATGGTCATTTCTTTATGTGCAGTGGTCAACGCGGCACTCTCTAGCTGCCAAGAGCACTTTTTACTATGCACACCCAACCAGAGTGACGGGAGGAGCGCATTCCAGAAAACGTGCTCAGCTCGTCGAGAAAATGCGATTTAAGCAATAAAATTAAAAATGCACCCAAAACCTAAACCAAACGTTGCAGATGGTCATTTCTTCATGTGCAGTGGTGAACGCGGCACTCTCTAGCTGCCAAGAGCACTTTTTACTATGCCCACCCAATCAGAGTGACAGGAGGAGCACATTTCAGAAAACGTGCTCAGCTCGTTGAGAAAATGCGATTTAAGCAATAAAATTAAAAATGCACCCAAAACCTAAACATAACATAGCAGATGGTCATTTCTTCATGTGCAGTGGTGAACGCGGCACTCTCCAGCTGCCAAGAGCACTTTTTACTATGCGCACCCAACCAGAGTGGCAGGAGGAGCACATTTCAGAAAACGTGCTCAGCTCGTTGAGAAAATGCGATTTAAGCAATACAATTAAAAATGCACCCAAAACCTAAACCAAACGTTGCAGGTGGTTATTTCTTCATGCGCAGTGGTCAACGCGGCACTCTCTAGCTGCCAAGAGCACTTTTTACGATGCACACCCAACCAGAGTGACGGGAGGAGCGCATTTTAGAAAACGTGCTCAGCTCGACGAGAAAATACGATTTAAGCAATAAAATTAAAAACGCACCCAAAACCTAAACCAAACGTTGCAGGTGGTTATTTCTTCATGCGCAGTGGTCAACGCGGCACTCTCTAGCTGCCAAGAGCACTTTTTACTATGCGCACCCAACCAGAGTGACGGGAGGAGCACATTTCAGAAAACGTGCTCAGCTCGTCGAGAAAATGCGATTCAAGCAATAAAATTAAAAATGCACCCAAAACCTAAACCGAACGTTGCAGGTGGTTATTTCTTCATGCGCAGTGGTCAACGCGGCACTCTCTAGCTGCCAAGAGCACTTTTTACTATGCGCACCCAACCAGAGTGACGGGAGGAGCACATTTCAGAAAACGTGCTCAGCTCGTCCAGAAAATGCGATTTAAGCAATGAAATTAAAAATGCACCTAAAACCTAAACCAAACGTTGCAGATGGTCATTTCTTCATGCGCAGTGGTCAACGCAGCACTCTCTAGCTGCCAAGAGCACTTTTTACTATGCACACCCAACCAGAGTGACGGGAGGAGCACATTTCAGAAAACGTGCTCAGCTCGTCGAGATAATGCGATTTAAGCAATACAATTAAAAATGCACGTAAAAACCTAAACCAAACGTTGCAGGTGGTTATTTCTTCATGCGCATTGGTCAACGCGGCACTCTCTAGCTGCCAAGAGCACTTTTTACTATGTGCACCCAACCAGAGTGACGGGAGGAGCACATTTCAGAAAACGTGCTCAGCTCGTCGAGAAAATGCGATTTAAGCAATAAAATTAAAAATGCACCCAAAACATTAAACCAAACGTTGCAGGTGGTTGTTTCTTCATGCGCAGTGGTCAACGCGGCACTCTCTAGCTGCCAAGAGCATTTTTTACTATGCGCACCCAACCAGAGTGACGGGAGGAGCACATTTCAGAAAACGTGCTCAGCTCGTCCAGAAAATGCGATTTAAGCAATGAAATTAAAAATGCACCTAAAACCTAAACCAAACGTTGCAGATGGTCATTTCATCATGCGCAGTGGTCAACGCAGCACTCTCTAGCTGCCAAGAGCACTTTTTACTATGCACACCCAACCAGAGTGACGGGAGGAGCACATTTCAGAAAACGTGCTCAGCTCGTCGAGATAATGCGATTTAAGCAATAAAATTAAAAATGCACCTAAAAACCTAAACCAAACGTTGCAGGTGGTTATTTCTTCATGCGCATTGGTCAACGCGGCACTCTCTAGCTGCCAAGAGCACTTTTTACTATGTGCACCCAACCAGAGTGACGGGAGGAGCACATTTCAGAAAACGTGCTCAGCTCGTCGAGAAAATGCGAATTAAGCAATAAAATTAAAAATGCACCCAAAACATTAAACCAAACGTTGCAGGTGGTTGTTTCTTCATGCGCAGTGGTCAACGCGGCACTCTCTAGCTGCCAAGAGCATTTTTTACAATGCGCACCCAACCAGAGTGACGGGAGGAGCACATTTCAGAAAACGTGCTCAGCTCGTCGAGAAAATGCGATTTAAGCAATAAAATTAAAAATGCACCTAAAACCTAAACCAAACGTTGCAGGTGGTTATTTCTTCATGCGCAGTGGTCAACGCGGCACTCTCTAGCTGCCAAGAGCACTTTTTACTATGCGCACCCAACCAGAGTGACGGGAGGAGCACATTTCAGAAAACGTGCTCAGCTCGTCGAGAAAATGCGATTCAAGCAATAAAATTAAAAATGCACCCAAAACCTAAACCGAACGTTGCAGGTGGTTATTTCTTCATGCGCAGTGGTCAACGCGGCACTCTCTAGCTGCCAAGAGCACTTTTTACTATGCGCACCCAACCAGAGTGACGGGAGGAGCACATTTCAGAAAACGTGCTCAGCTCGTCCAGAAAATGCGATTTAAGCAATGAAATTAAAAATGCACCTAAAACCTAAACCAAACGTTGCAGATGGTCATTTCTTCATGCGCAGTGGTCAACGCAGCACTCTCTAGCTGCCAAGAGCACTTTTTACTATGCACACCCAACCAGAGTGACGGGAGGAGCACATTTCAGAAAACGTGCTCAGCTCGTCGAGATAATGCGATTTAAGCAATACAATTAAAAATGCACGTAAAAACCTAAACCAAACGTTGCAGGTGGTTATTTCTTCATGCGCATTGGTCAACGCGGCACTCTCTAGCTGCCAAGAGCACTTTTTACTATGTGCACCCAACCAGAGTGACGGGAGGAGCACATTTCAGAAAACGTGCTCAGCTCGTCGAGAAAATGCGATTTAAGCAATAAAATTAAAAATGCACCCAAAACATTAAACCAAACGTTGCAGGTGGTTGTTTCTTCATGCGCAGTGGTCAACGCGGCACTCTCTAGCTGCCAAGAGCATTTTTTACTATGCGCACCCAACCAGAGTGACGGGAGGAGCACATTTCAGAAAACGTGCTCAGCTCGTCCAGAAAATGCGATTTAAGCAATGAAATTAAAAATGCACCTAAAACCTAAACCAAACGTTGCAGATGGTCATTTCATCATGCGCAGTGGTCAACGCAGCACTCTCTAGCTGCCAAGAGCACTTTTTACTATGCACACCCAACCAGAGTGACGGGAGGAGCACATTTCAGAAAACGTGCTCAGCTCGTCGAGATAATGCGATTTAAGCAATAAAATTAAAAATGCACCTAAAAACCTAAACCAAACGTTGCAGGTGGTTATTTCTTCATGCGCATTGGTCAACGCGGCACTCTCTAGCTGCCAAGAGCACTTTTTACTATGTGCACCCAACCAGAGTGACGGGAGGAGCACATTTCAGAAAACGTGCTCAGCTCGTCGAGAAAATGCGAATTAAGCAATAAAATTAAAAATGCACCCAAAACATTAAACCAAACGTTGCAGGTGGTTGTTTCTTCATGCGCAGTGGTCAACGCGGCACTCTCTAGCTGCCAAGAGCATTTTTTACAATGCGCACCCAACCAGAGTGACGGGAGGAGCACATTTCAGAAAACGTGCTCAGCTCGTCGAGAAAATGCGATTTAAGCAATAAAATTAAAAATGCACCTAAAACCTAAACCAAACGTTGCAGGTGGTTATTTCTTCATGCGCAGTGGTCAACGCGGCACTCTCTAGCTGCCAAGAGCACTTTTTACTATGCGCACCCAACCAGAGTGTCGGGAGGAGCACATTTCAGAAAACGTGCTCAGCTCGTCGAGAAAATGCGATTTAAGCAATAAAATTAAAAATGCACCTAAAACCTAAACCAAACGTTGCAGGTGGTTATTTCTTCGTGCGCAGCAGTCAACGCGGCACTCTCTAGCTGCCAAGAGCACTTTTTACTATGCGCACCCAACCAGAGTGACGGGAGGAGCACATTTCAGAAAACGTGCTCAGCTCGTCGAGTAAATGCAATTTAAGCAATAAAATTAAAAATGCACCCAAAACCTAAACCAAACGTTGCAGGTGGTTATTTCTTCATGCGCAGTGGTCAACGCAGCACTCTCTAGCTGCCAAGAGCACTTTTTACTATGCGCACCCAACCAGAGTGACGGGAGGAGCGCATTTCAGAAAACGTGCTCAGCTCGTCGAGAAAATGCGATTTAAGCAATAAAATTAAAAATGCACCTAAAACCTAAACCAAAAGTTGCAGGTGGTTATTTCTTCATGCGCAGCAGTCAACACGGCACTCTCTAGCTGCCAAGAGCACTTTTTACTATGCGCACCCACCCAGAGTGACGGGAGGAGCACATTTCAGAAAACGTGCTCAGCTCGTCGAGAAAATGCGATTTAAGCAATAAAATTAAAAATGCACCCAAAACCTAAACCAAACGTTGCAGATGGTTATTTCTTCATGCGCAGTGGTCAACGCGGCACTCTCTAGCTGCCAAGAGGACTTTTTACTATGCGCACCCACCCAGAGTGACGGGAGGAGCACATTTCAGAAAACGTGCTCAGCTCGTCGAGAAAATGCGATTTAAGCAATAAAATTAAAAATGCACCTAAAATCTATACCAAACGTTGCAGGTGGTTATTTCTTCATATGCAGTGGTCAACGCGGCACTCTCTAGCTGCCAAGAGCACTTTTTACTATGCGCACCCAACCAGAGTGACGGGAGGAGCACATTCCAGAAAACGTGCTCAGCTCGTCGAGAAAATGCGATTTAAGCAATACAATTAAAAATGCACCCAAAACCTAAACCAAACGTTGCAGATGGTCATTTCTTCATGTGCAGTGGTGAACGCGGCACTCTCTAGCTGCCAAGAGCACTTTTTACTATGCGCACCCAACCAGAGTGACAGGAGGAGCACATTTCAGAAAACGTGCTCAGCTCGTTGAGAAAATGCGATTTAAGCAATAAAATTAAAAATGCACCCAAAACCTAAACCAAACGTTGCAGGTGGTTATTTCTTCATGCGCAGTGGTCAACGCAGCACTCTCTAGCTGCCAAGAGCACTTTTTACTATGCGCACCCAACCAGAGTGACGGGAGGAGCGCATTTCAGAAAACGTGCTCAGCTCGTCGAGAAAATGCGATTTAAGCAATAAAATTAAAAATGCACCTAAAACCTAAACCAAAAGTTGCAGGTGGTTATTTCTTCATGCGCAGCAGTCAACACGGCACTCTCTAGCTGCCAAGAGCACTTTTTACTATGCGCACCCACCCAGAGTGACGGGAGGAGCACATTTCAGAAAACGTGCTCAGCTCGTCGAGAAAATGCGATTTAAGCAATAAAATTAAAAATGCACCCAAAACCTAAACCAAACGTTGCAGATGGTTATTTCTTCATGCGCAGTGGTCAACGCGGCACTCTCTAGCTGCCAAGAGGACTTTTTACTATGCGCACCCACCCAGAGTGACGGGAGGAGCACATTTCAGAAAACGTGCTCAGCTCGTCGAGAAAATGCGATTTAAGCAATAAAATTAAAAATGCACCTAAAATCTATACCAAACGTTGCAGGTGGTTATTTCTTCATATGCAGTGGTCAACGCGGCACTCTCTAGCTGCCAAGAGCACTTTTTACTATGCGCACCCAACCAGAGTGACGGGAGGAGCACATTTCAGAAAACGTGCTCAGCTCGTCGAGAAAATGCGATTTAAGCAATAAAATTAAAAATGCACCCAAAACCTAAACCAAACGTTGCAGATGGTCATTTCTTCATGCGCAATGGTCAACGCGGCACTCTCTAGCTGCCAAGAGCACTTTTTACTATGCGCACCCAACCAGAGTGACGGGAGGAGCACATTTCAGAAAACGTGCTCAGCTCGTCGAGAAAATGCGATTTAAGCAATAAAATTAAAAATGCACCCAAAACCTAAACCAAACGTTGCAGGTGGTCATTTCTTCATGCGCAGTGGTCAACGCGGCACTCTCTAGCTGCCAAGAGCACTTTTTACTATGCGCACCCAACCAGAGTGACGCTAGGAGCACATTTCAGAAAACGTGCTCAGCTCGTCGAGAAAAATGCGATTTAAGCAATAAAATTAAAAATGCACCTAAAACCTAAACCAAACGTTGCAGGTGGTTATTTCTTCGTGCGCAGCAGTAAACGCGGCACTCTCTAGCTGCCAAGAGCACTTTTTACTATGCGCACCCAACCAGAGTGACGGGAGGAGCACATTTCAGAAAACGTGCTCAGCTCGTCGAGTAAATGCGATTTAAGCAATAAAATTAAAAATGCACCCAAAACCTAAACCAAACGTTGCAGGTGGTTATTTCTTCATGCGCAGTGGTCAACGCGGCACTCTCTAGCTGCCAAGAGCACTTTTTACTATGCGCACCCAACCAGAGTGACGGGAGGAGCACATTCCAGAAAACGTGCTCAGCTCGTCGAGAAAATGCGATTTAAGCAATAAAATTAAAAATGCACCCAAAACCTAAACCAAACGTTGCAGATGGTCATTTCTTCATGTGCAGTGGTGAACGTGGCACTCTCTAGCTGCCAAGAGCACTTTTTACTATGCGCACCCAACCAGAGTGACGGGAGGAGCACATTTCAGAAAACGTGCTCAGCTCGTTGAGAAAATGCGATTTAAGCAATAAAATTAAAAATGCACCCAAAACCTAAACCAAACGTTGCAGGTGGTTATTTCTTCATGCGCAGTGGTCAACGCGGCACTCTCTAGCTGCCAAGAGCACTTTTTACTATGCGCACCCAACCAGAGTGACGGGAGCAGCACATTTCAGAAAACGTGCTCAGCTCGTCCAGAAAATGCGATTTAAGCAATAAAATTAAAAATGCACCTAAAACCTAAACCAAACGTTGCAGATGGTCATTTCTTCATGCGCAGTGGTCAACGCGGCACTCTCTAGCTGCCAAGAGCACTTTTTACTATGCGCACCCAACCAGAGTGACGGGAGGAGCACATTCCCGAAAACGTGCTCAGCTCGTCGAGAAAATGCGATTTAAGCAATAAAATTAAAAATGCACCCAAAACCTAAACCAAACGTTGCAGATGGTCATTTCTTAATGCGCAGTGGTCAACGCGGCACTCTCTAGCTGCCAAGTGCACTTTTTACTATGCGCACCCAACCAGAGTGACGGGAGGAGCACATTTCAGAAAACGTGCTCAGCTCGTCCAGACAATGCGATTTAAGCAATAAAATTAAAAATGCACCCAAAACCTAAACCAAACGTTGCAGGTGGTTATTTCTTCATGCGCAGTGGTCAACGCGGCACTCTCTAGCTGCCAAGAGCACTTTTTACTATGCGCACCCAACCAGAGTGACGGGAGGAGCGCATTTCAGAAAACGTGCTCAGCTCGTCGAGAAAATGCGATTTAAGCAATAAAATTAAAAATGCACCTAAAACCTAAACCAAAAGTTGCAGGTGGTTATTTCTTCATGCGCAGCAGTCAACACGGCACTCTCTAGCTGCCAAGAGCACTTTTTACTATGCGCACCCAACCAGAGTGACGGGAGGAGCACATTTCAGAAAACGTGCTCAGCTCGTCGAGAAAATGCGATTTAAGCAATAAAATCAAAAATGCACCCAAAACCTAAACCAAACGTTGCAGGTGGTTATTTCTTCATGTGCAGTGGTCAACGCGGCACTCTCTAGCTGCCAAGAGCACTTTTTACTATGCACACCCAACCAGAGTGACGGGAGGAGCGCATTTCAGAAAACGTGCTCAGCTCGTCGAGAAAATGCGATTTAAGCAATAAAATTAAAAATGCACCCAAAACCTAAACCAAACGTTGCAGGTGGTTATTTCTTCATGCGCAGTGGTCAACGCGGCACTCTCTAGCTGCCAAGAGCACTTTTTACTATGCGCACCCAACCAGAGTGACGGGAGGAGCACATTTCAGAAAACGTGCTCAGCTCGTCGAGAAAATGCGATTTAAGCAATAAAATTAAAAATGCACCCAAAACCTAAACATAACATTGCAGATGGTCATTTCTTCATGTGCAGTGGTGAACGCGGCACTCTCTAGCTGCCAAGAGCACTTTTTACTATGCGCACCCAACCAGAGTGACGGGAGGAGCACATTTCAGAAAACGTGCTCAGCTTGTTGAGAAAATGCGATTTAAGCAATAAAATTAAAAATGCACCCAAAACCTAAACCAAACGTTGCAGGTGGTTATTTCTTCATGCGCAGTGGTCAACGCGGCACTCTTTAGCTGCCAAGAGCACTTTTTACTATGCGCACCCAACCAGAGGGACGGGAGGAGCGCATTTCAGAAAACGTGCTCAGCTCGACGAGAAAATGCGATTTAAGCAATAAAATTAAAAATGCACCCAAAACCTAAACCAAACGTTGCAGGTGATTATTTCTTCATGCGCAGTGGTCAACGCGGCACTCTCTAGCTGCCAAGAGCACTTTTTACGATGCACACCCAACCAGAGTGACGGGAGGAGCGCATTTCAGAAAACGTGCTCAGCTCGACGAGAAAATGCGATTTAAGCAATAAAATTAAAAATGCACCCAAAACCTAAACCAAACGTTGCAGGTGGTTATTTCTTCATGCGCAGTGGTCAACGCGGCACTCTCTAGCTGCCAAGAGCACTTTTTACTATGCGCACCCAACCAGAGTGACGGGAGGAGCACATTTCAGAAAACGTGCTCAGCTCGTCGAGAAAATGCGATTTAAGCAATAAAATTAAAAATGCACCCAAAACCTAAACCAAACGTTGCAGGTGGTTATTTCTTCACGCGCAGCAGTCAACACGGCACTCTCTAGCTGCCAAGAGCACTTTTTACTATGCGCACCCACCCAGAGTGACGGGAGGAGCACATTTCAGAAAACGTGCTCAGCTCGTCGAGAAAATGCGATTTAAGCAATAAAATTAAAAATGCACCCAAAACCTAAACCAAACGTTGCAGATGGTTATTTCTTCATGCGCAGTGGTCAACGCGGCACTCTCTAGCTGCCAAGAGCACTTTTTGCTATGCGCACCCACCCAGAGTGACGGGAGGAGCACATTTCAGAAAACGTGCTCAGTTCGTCGAGAAAATGCGATTTAAGCAATAAAATTAAAAATGCACCTAAAATCTATACCAAACGTTGCAGGTGGTTATTTCTTCATATGCAGTGGTCAACGCGGCACTCTCTAGCTGCCAAGAGCACTTTTTACTATGCGCACCCAACCAGAGTGACGGGAGGAGCACATTCCAGAAAACGTGCTCAGCTCGTCGAGAAAATGCGATTTAAGCAATAAAATTAAAAATGCACCCAAAACCTAAACCAAACGTTGCAGATGGTCATTTCTTCATGCGCAGTGGTCAACGCGGCACTCTCTAGCTGCCAAGAGCACTTTTTACTATGCGCACCCAACCAGAGTGACGGGAGGAGCACATTTCAGAAAACGTGCTCAGCTCGTCGAGAAAATGCGATTTAAGCAATAAAATTAAAAATGCACCCAAAACCTAAACCAAACGTTGCAGGTGGTCATTTCTTCATGCGCAGTGGTCAACGCGGCACTCTCTAGCTGCCAAGAGCACTTTTTACTATGCGCACCCAACCAGAGTGACGGGAGGAGCACATTTCAGAAAACGTGCTCAGCTCGTCGAGAAAAATGCGATTTAAGCAATAAAATTAAAAATGCACCTAAAACCTAAACCAAACGTTGCAGGTGGTTATTTCTTCATGCGCAGTGGTCAACGCGGCACTCTCTAGCTGCCAAGAGCACTTTTTACTATGCGCACCCACCCAGAGTGACGGGAGGAGCACATTTCAGAAAACGTGCTCAGCTCGTCGAGAAAATGCGATTTAAGCAATAAAATTAAAAATGCACCCAAAACATTAAACCAAACGTTGCACGTGGTTATTTCTTCATGCGCAACGGTCAACGCGGCACTCTCTAGCTGCCAAGAGCATTTTTTCCTTTGCGCACCCAACCAGAGTGACGGGAGGAGCACATTTCTGAAAACGTGCTCAGCTCGTCGAGAAAATGCGATTTAAGCAATAACATTAAAAATGCACCTAAAACCTAAACCAAACGTTGCAGGTGGTTATTTCTTCATGCGCAGTGGTCAACGCGGCACTCTCTAGCTGCCAAGAGCACTTTTTACTATGCGCACCCAACCAGAGTGACGGGAGGAGCACATTTCAGAAAACGTGCTCAGCTCGTCGAGAAAATGCGATTTAAGCAATAAAATTAAAAATGCACCTAAAACCTAAACCAAACGTTGCAGGTGGTTATTTCTTCGTGCGCAGCAGTCAACGCGGCACTCTCTAGCTGCCAAGAGCACTTTTTACTATGCGCACCCAACCAGAGTGACGGGAGGAGCACATTTCAGAAAACGTGCTCAGCTCGTCGAGTAAATGCAATTTAAGCAATAAAATTAAAAATGCACCCAAAACCTAAACCAAACGTTGCAGGTGGTTATTTCTTCATGCGCAGTGGTCAACGCGGCACTCTCTAGCTGCCAAGAGCACTTTTTACTATGCGCACCCAACCAGAGTGACGGGAGCAGCACATTTCAGAAAACGTGCTCAGCTCGTCCAGAAAATGCGATTTAAGCAATAAAATTAAAAATGCACCTAAAACCTAAACCAAACGTTGCAGATGGTCATTTCTTCATGCGCAGTGGTCAACGCGGCATTCTCTAGCTGCCAAGAGCACTTTTTACTATGCGCACCCAACCAGAGTGACGGGAGGAGCACATTCCAGAAAACGTGCTCAGCTCGTCGAGAAAATGCGATTTAAGCAATAAAATTAAAAATGCACCCAAAACCTAAACCAAACGTTGCAGATGGTCATTTCTTCATGCGCAGTGGTCAACGCGGCACTCTCTAGCTGCCAAGTGCACTTTTTACTATGCGCACCCAACCAGAGTGACGGGAGGAGCACATTTCAGAAAACGTGCTCAGCTCGTCCAGACAATGCGATTTAAGCAATAAAATTAAAAATGCACCCAAAACCTAAACCAAACGTTGCAGGTGGTTATTTCTTCATGCGCAGTGGTCAACGCGGCACTCTCTAGCTGCCAAGAGCACTTTTTACTATGCGCACCCAACCAGAGTGACGGGAGGAGCGCATTTCAGAAAACGTGCTCAGCTCGTCGAGAAAATGCGATTTAAGCAATAAAATTAAAAATGCACCTAAAACCTAAACCAAAAGTTGCAGATGGTCATTTCTTTATGTGCAGTGGTCAACGCGGCACTCTCTAGCTGCCAAGAGCACTTTTTACTATGCACACCCAACCAGAGTGACGGGAGGAGCACATTTCAGAAAACGTGCTCAGCTCGTCCAGAAAATGCGATTTAAGCAATAAAATTAAAAATGCACCCAAAACCTAAACCAAACGTTGCAGATGGTCATTTCTTTATGTGCAGTGGTGAACGCGGCACTCTCTAGCTGCCAAGAGCACTTTTTACTATGCCCACCCAATCAGAGTGACAGGAGGAGCACATTTCAGAAAACGTGCTCAGCTCGTTGAGAAAATGCGATTTAAGCAATACAATTAAAAATGCACCCAAAACCTAAACCAAACGTTGCAGGTGGTTATTTCTTCATGCGCAGTGGTCAACGCGGCACTCTCTAGCTGCCAAGAGCACTTTTTACTATGCGCACCCAACCAGAGTGACGGGAGGAGCGCATTTCAGAAAACGTGCTCAGCTCGACGAGAAAATGCGATTTAAGCAATAAAATTAAAAATGCACCTAAAACCTAAACCAAACGTTGCAGATGGTCATTTCTTCATGTGCAGTGGTCAACGCGGCACTCTCTAGCTGCCAAGAGCACTTTTTACTATGCACACCCAACCAGAGTGACGGGAGGAGCGCATTTCAGAAAACGTGCTCAGCTCGTCGAAAAAATGCGATTTAAGCAATAAAATTAAAAATGCACCCAAAACCTAAACAAAACGTTGCAGGTGGTTATTTCTTCATGCGCAGTGGTCAACGCGGCACTCTCTAGCTGCCAAGAGCACTTTTTACGATGCACACCCAACCAGAGTGACGGGAGGAGCGCATTTCAGAAAACGTGCTCAGCTCGACGAGAAAATGCGATTTAAGCAATGAAATTAAAAATGCACCCAAAACCTAAACCAAACGTTGCAGGTGGTTATTTCTTCATGCGCAGTGGTCAACGCGGCACTCTCTAGCTGCCAAGAGCACTTTTTACTATGCACACCCAACCAGAGTGACGGGAGGAGCACATTTCAGAAAACGTGCTCAGCTCGTCCAGACAATGCGATTTAAGCAATAAAATTAAAAATGCACCCAAAACCTAAACCAAACGTTGCAGGTGGTTATTTCTTCATGCACAGTGGTCAACGTGGCAATCTCTAGCTGCCAAGAGCACTTTTTACTATGCGCACCCAACCAGAGTGACGGGAGGAGCACATTTCAGAAAACGTGCTCAGCTCGTCGAGAAAATGCGATTTAAGCAATAAAATTAAAAATGCACCTCAAACCTAAACCAAACGCTGCAGATGGTCATTTCTTCATGCGCAGTGGTCAACGCGGCACTCTCTAGCTGCCAAGAGCACTTTTTACTATACACACCCAACCAGAGTGACGGGAGGAGCACATTCCAGAAAACGTGCTCAGCTCGTCGAGAAAATGCGATTTAAGCAATAAAATTAAAAATGCACCCAAAACCTAAACCAAACGTTGCAGATGGTCATTTCTTCATGTGCAGTGGTCAACGCGGCACTCTCTAGCTGCCAAGAGCACTTTTTACTATGCACACCCAACCAGAGTGACGGGAGGAGCGCATTTCAGAAAACGTGCTCAGCTCGTCGAGAAAATGCGATTTAAGCAATAAAATTAAAAATGCACCCAAAACCTAAACCAAACGTTGCAGGTGGTTATTTCTTCATGTGCAGTGGTCAACGCGGCACTCTCTAGCTGCCAAGAGCACTTTTTACTATGCGCACCCAACCAGAGTGACGGGAGGAGCACATTTCAGAAAACGTGCTCAGCTCGTCGAGAAAATGCGATTTAAGCAATAAAATTAAAAATGCATCCTAAACCTAAACCAAACGTTGCAGGTGGTTATTTCTTCATATGCAGCAGTCAACGCGGCACTCTCTAGCTGCCAAGAGCACTTTTTACTATGCGCACCCAACCAGAGTGACGGGAGGAGCACATTTCAGAAAACGTGCTCAGCTCGTCGAGAAAATGCGATTTAAGCAATAAAATAAAAAATGCACCTAAAACCTAAACCAAACGTTGCAGGTGGATATTTCTTCATGCGCAGTGGTCAACGCGGCACTCTCTAGCTGCCAAGAGCACTTTTTACTATGCGCACCCAACCAGAGTGACGTGAGGAGCACATTTCAGAAAACGTGCTCGGCTCGTCGAGAAAATGCGATTTAAGCAATAACATTAAAAATGCACCTAAAACCTAAACCAAACGTTGCAGGTGGTTATTTCTTTATGCGCAGTGGTCAACGCGGCACTCTCTCGCTGCCAAGAGCACTTTTTACTATGCGCACCCATCCAGAGTGACGGGAGGAGCACATTCCAGAAAACGTGCTCAGCTCGTCGAGAAAATGCGATTTAAGCAATAAAATTAAAAATGCACCCAAAACCTAAACCAAACGTTGCAGATGGTCATTTCTTCATGCGCAGTGGTCAACGCGGCACTCTCTAGCTGCCAAGAGCACTTTTTACTATGCGCACCCAACCAGAGTGACGGGAGGAGCACATTTCAGAAAACGTGCTCATCTCGTCGAGAAAATGCGATTTAAGCAATAAAATTAAAAATGCACCCAAAACCTAAACCAAACGTTGCAGGTGGTTATTTCTTCATGCGCAGTGGTCAACGCGGCACTCTCTAGCTGCCAAGAGAACTTTTTACTATGCGCACCCAACCAGAGTGACGGGAGGAGCACATTTCAGAAAACGTGCTCAGCTCGTCGAGAAAATGCGATTTAAGCAATAAAATTAAAAATGCACCCACAACCTAAACCAAACGTTGCAGATGCTCATTTCTTCATGCGCAGTGGTCAACGCGGCACTCTCTAGCTGCCAAGAGCACTTTTTACTATGCACACCCAACCAGAGTGACGGGAGGAGCACATTTCAGAAAACGTGCTCAGCTCGTCGAGAAAATGCGATTTAAGCAATAAAATTAAAAATGCACCCAAAACCTAAACCAAACGTTGCAGGTGGTTATTTCTTCATGCGCAGTGGTCAACGCGGCACTCTCTAGCTGCCAAGAGCACTTTTCACTATGCGCACCCAACCAGAGTGACGGGAGGAGCGCATTTCAGAAAACGTGCTCAGCTCGACGAGAAAATGCGATTTAAGCAATAAAATTAAAAATGCACCCAAAACCTAAACCAAACGTTGCAGGTGGTTATTTCTTCATGCGCAGCAGTCAACGCGGGACTCTCTAGCTGCCAAGAGCACTTTTTACTATGCGCACCCAACCAGAGTGACGGGAGGAGCACATTTCAGAAAACGTGCTCAGCTCGTCGAGAAAATGAGATTTAAGCAATAAAATTAAAAATGCACCTAAAACCTAAACCAAACGTTGCAGGTGGTTATTTCTTCATATGCAGCAGTCAACGCGGCACTCTCTAGCTGCCAAGAGCACTTTTTACTATGCGCACCCAACCAGAGTGACGGGAGGAGCATATTTCAGAAAACGTGCTCAGCTCGTCGAGAAAATGCGATTTAAGCAATAAAATTAAAAATGCACCTAAAAACCTAAACCAAACGTTGCAGGTGGTTATTTCTTCATGCGCATTGGTCAACGCGGCACTCTCTAGCTGCCAAGAGCACTTTTTACTATGTGCACCCAACCAGAGTGACGGGAGGAGCACATTTCAGAAAACGTGCTCAGCTCGTCGAGAAAATGCGATTTAAGCAATAAAATTAAAAATGCACCCAAAACATTAAACCAAACGTTGCAGGTGGTTATTTCTTCATGCGCAGTGGTCAACGCGGCACTCTCTAGCTGCCAAGAGCATTTTTTACTATGCGCACCCAACCAGAGTGACGGGAGGAGCACATTTCAGAAAACGTGCTCGGCTCGTCGAGAAAATGCGATTTAAGCAATAAAATTAAAAATGCACCTAAAACCTAAACCAAACGTTGCAGGTGGTTATTTCTTCATGCGCAGTGGTCAACGCGGAACTCTCTAGCTGCCAAGAGCACTTTTTACTATGCGCACCCAACCAGAGTGACGGGAGGAGCACATTCCAGAAAACGTGCTCAGCTCGTCGAGAAAATGCGATTTAAGCAATAAAATTAAAAATGCACCCAAAACCTAAACCAAACGTTGCAGATGGTCATTTCTTCATGCGCAGTGGTCAACGCGGCACTCTCTAGCTGCCAAGAGCACTTTTTACTATGCACACCCAACCAGAGTGATGGCAGGAGCGCATTTTAAAAAACGTGCTCAGCTCGACGAGAAAATGCAATTTAAGCAATAAAATTAAAAATGCACCCAAAACCTAAACCAAACGTTGCAGGTGGTTATTTCTTCATGCGCAGTGGTCAACGCGGCACTCTCTAGCTGCCAAGAGCACTTTTTACTATGCGCACCCAACCAGAGTGACGGGAGGAGCACATTTCAGAAAACGTGCTCAGCTCGTCCAGAAAATGCGATTTAAGCAATAAAATTAAAAATGCACCTAAAACATAAACCAAACGTTGCAGATGGTCATTTCTTCATGCGCAGTGGTCAACGCGGCACTCTCTAGCTGCCAAGAGCACTTTTTACTATGCACACCCAACCAGAGTGACGGGAGGAGCACATTTCAAAAAACGTGCTCAGCTCGTCCAGACAATGCGATTTAAGCAATAAAATTAAAAATGCACCCAAAACCTAAACCAAACGTTGCAGGTGGTTATTTCTTCATGCGCAGTGGTCAACGCGGCACTCACTCTCTAGCTGCCAAGAGCACTTTTTACTATGCGCACCCAACCAGAGTGACGGGAGGAGCACATTTCAGAAAACGTGCTCAGCTCGTCGAGAAAATGCGATTTAAGCAACAAAATTAAAAATGCACCTTAAACCTAAACCAAACGTTGCAGGTGGTTATTTCTTCATGCGCAGTGGTCAACGCGGCACTCTCTAGCTGCCAAGAGCACATTTTACTATGCGCACCCAACCAGAGTGACGGGAGGAGCACATTTCAGAAAACGTGCTCAGCTCGTCGAGAAAATGCGATTTAAGCAATAAAATTAAAAATGCACCTAAAACCTAAACCAAACGTTGCAGGTAGTTATTTCTTCGTGCGCAGCAGTCAACGCGGCATTCTCTAGCTGCCAAGAGCACTTTTTACTATGCGCACCCAACCAGAGTGACGGGAGGAGCACATTTCAGAAAACGTGCTCAGCTCGTTGAGAAAATGCGATTTAAGCAATACAATTAAAAATGCACCCAAAACCTAAACCAAACGTTGCAGGTGGTTATTTCTTCATGCGCAGTGGTCAACGCGGCAATCTCTAGCTGCCAAGAGCACTTTTTACTATGCGCACCCAACCAGAGTGACGGGAGGAGCGCATTTCAGAAAACGTGCTCAGCTCGACGAGAAAATGCGATTTAAGCAATACAATTAAAAATGCACCCAAAACCTAAACCAAACGTTGCAGGTGGTTATTTCTTCATGCGCAGTGGTCAACGCGGCACTCTCTAGCTGCCAAGAGCACTTTTTACGATGCACACCCAACCAGAGTGACGGGAGGAGCGCATTTTAGAAAACGTGCTCAGCTCGACGAGAAAATACGATTTAAGCAATAAAATTAAAAATGCACCCAAAACCTAAACCAAACGTTGCAGGTGGTTATTTCTTCATGCGCAGTGGTCAACGCGGCACTCTCTAGCTGCCAAGAGCACTTTTTACTATGAGCACCCAACCAGAGTGACGGGAGGAGCACATTTCAGAAAACGTGCTCAGCTCGTCGAGAAAATGCGATTTAAGCAATAAAATTAAAAATGCACCCAAAACCTAAACCGATCGTTGCAGGTGGTTATTTCTTCATGCGCAGTGGTCAACGCGGCACTCTCTAGCTGCCAAGAGCACTTTTTACTATGCGCACCCAACCAGAGTGACGGGAGGAGCACATTTCAGAAAACGTGCTCAGCTCGTCCAGAAAATGCGATTTAAGCAATAAAATTAAAAATGCACCTAAAACCTAAACCAAACGTTGCAGATGGTCATTTCTTCATGCGCAGTGGTCAACGCAGCACTCTCTAGCTGCCAAGAGCACTTTTTACTATGCACACCCAACCAGAGTGACGGGAGGAGCACATTTCAGAAAACGTGCTCAGCTCGTCGAGATAATGCGATTTAAGCAATAAAATTAAAAATGCACCTAAAAACCTAAACCAAACGTTGCAGGTGGTTATTTCTTCATGCGCAGTGGTCAACGCGGCACTCTCTAGCTGCCAAGAGCACTTTTTACTATGCGCACCCAACCAGAGTGACGGGAGGAGCACATTCCAGAAAACGTGCTCAGCTCGTCGAGAAAATGCGATTTAAGCAATAAAATTAAAAACGCACCCAAAACCTAAACCAAACGTTGCAGATGGTCATTTCTTCATGTGCAGTGGTCAACGCGGCACTCTCTAGCTGCCAAGAGCCCTTTTCACTATGCGCACCCAATCAGAGTGACGGGAGGAGCACGTTTCAGAAAACGTGCTCAGCTCGTCGAGAAAATGCGATTTAAGCAATAAAATTAAAAATGCACCCAAAACCTAAACCAAACGTTGCAGGTGGTTATTTCTTCATGCGCAGTGGTCAACGCGGCACTCTCTAGCTGCCAAGAGCACTTTTTACTATGCACACCCAACCAGAGTGACGGGAGGAGCACATTCCAGAAAACGTGCTCAGCTCGTCGAGAAAATGCGATTTAAGCAATAAAATTAAAAATGCACCCAAAACCTAAACCAAACGTTGCAGATGGTCATTTCTTCATGCGCAGTGGTCAACGCGGCACTCTCTAGCTGCCAAGAGCACTTTTTACTATGCGCACCCAACCAGAGTGACGGGAGGAGCACATTTCAGAAAACGTGCTCAGCTCGTCGAGAAAATGCGATTTAAGCAATAAAATTAAAAATGCACCCAAAACCTAAACCAAACGTTGCAGGTGGTTATTTCTTCATGCGCAGTGGTCAACGCGGCACTCTCTAGCTGCCAAGAGCACTTTTTACGATGCACACCCAACCAGAGTGACGGGAGGAGCGCATTTCAGAAAACGTGCTCAGCTCGACGAGAAAATGCGATTTAAGCAATAAAATTAAAAATGCACCCAAAACCTAAACCAAACGTTGCAGGTGGTTATTTCTTCATGCGCAGTGGTCAACGCGGCACTCTCTAGCTGCCAAGAGCACTTTTTACTATGCACACCCAACCAGAGTGACGGGAGGAGCACATTCCAGAAAACGTGCTCAGCTCGTCGAGAAAATGCGATTTAAGCAATAAAATTAAAAATGCACCCAAAACCTAAACCAAACGTTGCAGATGGTCATTTCTTCATGCGCAGTGGTCAACGCGGCACTCTCTAGCTGCCAAGAGCACTTTTTACTATGCGCACCCAACCAGAGTGACGGGAGGAGCACATTTCAGAAAACGTGCTCAGCTCGTCGAGAAAATGCGATTTAAGCAATAAAATTAAAAATGCACCCAAAACCTAAACCAAACGTTGCAGGTGGTTATTTCTTCATGCGCAGTGGTCAACGCGGCACTCTCTAGCTGCCAAGAGCACTTTTTACTATGCGCACCCAACCAGAGTGACGGGAGGAGCACATTTCAGAAAACGTGCTCAGCTCGTCGAGAAAATGCGATTTAAGCAATAAAATTAAAAATGCACCCAAAACCTAAACCAAACGTTGCAGGTGGTTATTTCTTCATGCGCAGTCGTCAACGCGGCACTCTCTAGCTGCCAAGAGCACTTTTTACTATGCGCACCCAACCAGAGTGACGGGAGGAGCACATTTCAGAAAACGTGCTCAGCTCGTCGAGAAAATGCGATTTAAGCAATAAAATTAAAAATGCACCTAAAAACCTAAACCAAACGTTGCAGGTGGTTATTTCTTCATGCGCATTGGTCAACGCGGCACTCTCTAGCTGCCAAGAGCACTTTTTACTATGCGCACCCAACCAGAGTGACGGGAGGAGCACATTTCAGAAAACGTGCTCAGCTCGTCCAGAAAATGCGATTTAAGCAATAAAATTAAAAATGCACCTAAAACCTAAACCAAAAGTTGCAAGTGGTTATTTCTTCATGCGCAGCAGTCAACGCGGCACTCTCTAGCTGCCAAGAGCACTTTTTACTATGCGCACCCAACCAGAGTGACGGGAGGAGCACATTTCAGAAAACGTGCTCAGCTCGTCGAGAAAATGCGATTTAAGCAATAAAATTAAAAATGCACCTAAAACCTAAACCAAACGCTGCAGATGGTCATTTCTTTATGTGCAGTGGTCAACGCGGCACTCTCTAGCTGCCAAGAGCACTTTTTACTATGCACACCCAACCAGAGTGACGGGAGGAGCGCATTCCAGAAAACGTGCTCAGCTCGTCGAGAAAATGCGATTTAAGCAATAAAATTAAAAATGCACCCAAAACCTAAACCAAACGTTGCAGATGGTCATTTCTTCATGTGCAGTGGTGAACGCGGCACTCTCTAGCTGCCAAGAGCACTTTTTACTATGCCCACCCAATCAGAGTGACAGGAGGAGCACATTTCAGAAAACGTGCTCAGCTCGTTGAGAAAATGCGATTTAAGCAATACAATTAAAAATGCACCCAAAACCTAAACCAAACGTTGCAGGTGGTTATTTCTTCATGCGCAGTGGTCAACGCGGCAATCTCTAGCTGCCAAGAGCACTTTTTACTATGCGCACCCAACCAGAGTGACGGGAGGAGCGCATTTCAGAAAACGTGCTCAGCTCGACGAGAAAATGCGATTTAAGCAATACAATTAAAAATGCACCCAAAACCTAAACCAAACGTTGCAGGTGGTTATTTCTTCATGCGCAGTGGTCAACGCGGCACTCTCTAGCTGCCAAGAGCACTTTTTACGATGCACACCCAACCAGAGTGACGGGAGGAGCGCATTTTAGAAAACGTGCTCAGCTCGACGAGAAAATACGATTTAAGCAATAAAATTAAAAACGCACCCAAAACCTAAACCAAACGTTGCAGGTGGTTATTTCTTCATGCGCAGTGGTCAACGCGGCACTCTCTAGCTGCCAAGAGCACTTTTTACTATGCGCACCCAACCAGAGTGACGGGAGGAGCACATTTCAGAAAACGTGCTCAGCTCGTCGAGAAAATGCGATTTAAGCAATAAAATTAAAAATGCACCCAAAACCTAAACCGAACGTTGCAGGTGGTCATTTCTTCATGCGCAGTGGTCAACGCGGCACTCTCTAGCTGCCAAGAGCACTTTTTACTATGCACACCCAACCAGAGTGACGGGAGGAGCACATTTCAAAAAACGTGCTCAGCTCGTCCAGACAATGCGATTTAAGCAATAAAATTAAAAATGCACCCAAAACCTAAACCAAACGTTGCAGGTGGTTATTTCTTCATGCGCAGTGGTCAACGCGGCACTCACTCTCTAGCTGCCAAGAGCACTTTTTACTATGCGCACCCAACCAGAGTGACGGGAGGAGCACATTTCAGAAAACGTGCTCAGCTCGTCGAGAAAATGCGATTTAAGCAACAAAATTAAAAATGCACCTAAAACCTAAACCAAACGTTGCAGGTGGTTATTTCTTCATGCGCAGTGGTCAACGCGGCACTCTCTAGCTGCCAAGAGCACATTTTACTATGCGCACCCAACCAGAGTGACGGGAGGAGCACATTTCAGAAAACGTGCTCAGCTCGTCGAGAAAATGCGATTTAAGCAATAAAATTAAAAATGCACCTAAAACCTAAACCAAACGTTGCAGGTAGTTATTTCTTCGTGCGCAGCAGTCAACGCGGCATTCTCTAGCTGCCAAGAGCACTTTTTACTATGCGCACCCAACCAGAGTGACGGGAGGAGCACATTTCAGAAAACGTGCTCAGCTCGTTGAGAAAATGCGATTTAAGCAATACAATTAAAAATGCACCCAAAACCTAAACCAAACGTTGCAGGTGGTTATTTCTTCATGCGCAGTGGTCAACGCGGCAATCTCTAGCTGCCAAGAGCACTTTTTACTATGCGCACCCAACCAGAGTGACGGGAGGAGCGCATTTCAGAAAACGTGCTCAGCTCGACGAGAAAATGCGATTTAAGCAATACAATTAAAAATGCACCCAAAACCTAAACCAAACGTTGCAGGTGGTTATTTCTTCATGCGCAGTGGTCAACGCGGCACTCTCTAGCTGCCAAGAGCACTTTTTACGATGCACACCCAACCAGAGTGACGGGAGGAGCGCATTTTAGAAAACGTGCTCAGCTCGACGAGAAAATACGATTTAAGCAATAAAATTAAAAATGCACCCAAAACCTAAACCAAACGTTGCAGGTGGTTATTTCTTCATGCGCAGTGGTCAACGCGGCACTCTCTAGCTGCCAAGAGCACTTTTTACTATGAGCACCCAACCAGAGTGACGGGAGGAGCACATTTCAGAAAACGTGCTCAGCTCGTCGAGAAAATGCGATTTAAGCAATAAAATTAAAAATGCACCCAAAACCTAAACCGATCGTTGCAGGTGGTTATTTCTTCATGCGCAGTGGTCAACGCGGCACTCTCTAGCTGCCAAGAGCACTTTTTACTATGCGCACCCAACCAGAGTGACGGGAGGAGCACATTTCAGAAAACGTGCTCAGCTCGTCCAGAAAATGCGATTTAAGCAATAAAATTAAAAATGCACCTAAAACCTAAACCAAACGTTGCAGATGGTCATTTCTTCATGCGCAGTGGTCAACGCAGCACTCTCTAGCTGCCAAGAGCACTTTTTACTATGCACACCCAACCAGAGTGACGGGAGGAGCACATTTCAGAAAACGTGCTCAGCTCGTCGAGATAATGCGATTTAAGCAATAAAATTAAAAATGCACCTAAAAACCTAAACCAAACGTTGCAGGTGGTTATTTCTTCATGCGCAGTGGTCAACGCGGCACTCTCTAGCTGCCAAGAGCACTTTTTACTATGCGCACCCAACCAGAGTGACGGGAGGAGCACATTCCAGAAAACGTGCTCAGCTCGTCGAGAAAATGCGATTTAAGCAATAAAATTAAAAACGCACCCAAAACCTAAACCAAACGTTGCAGATGGTCATTTCTTCATGTGCAGTGGTCAACGCGGCACTCTCTAGCTGCCAAGAGCCCTTTTCACTATGCGCACCCAACCAGAGTGACGGGAGGAGCACGTTTCAGAAAACGTGCTCAGCTCGTCGAGAAAATGCGATTTAAGCAATAAAATTAAAAATGCACCCAAAACCTAAACCAAACGTTGCAGGTGGTTATTTCTTCATGCGCAGTGGTCAACGCGGCACTCTCTAGCTGCCAAGAGCACTTTTTACTATGCACACCCAACCAGAGTGACGGGAGGAGCACATTCCAGAAAACGTGCTCAGCTCGTCGAGAAAATGCGATTTAAGCAATAAAATTAAAAATGCACCCAAAACCTAAACCAAACGTTGCAGATGGTCATTTCTTCATGCGCAGTGGTCAACGCGGCACTCTCTAGCTGCCAAGAGCACTTTTTACTATGCGCACCCAACCAGAGTGACGGGAGGAGCACATTTCAGAAAACGTGCTCAGCTCGTCGAGAAAATGCGATTTAAGCAATAAAATTAAAAATGCACCCAAAACCTAAACCAAACGTTGCAGGTGGTTATTTCTTCATGCGCAGTGGTCAACGCGGCACTCTCTAGCTGCCAAGAGCACTTTTTACTATGCGCACCCAACCAGAGTGACGGGAGGAGCACATTTCAGAAAACGTGCTCAGCTCGTCGAGAAAATGCGATTTAAGCAATAAAATTAAAAATGCACCCAAAACCTAAACCAAACGTTGCAGGTGGTTATTTCTTCATGCGCAGTCGTCAACGCGGCACTCTCTAGCTGCCAAGAGCACTTTTTACTATGCGCACCCAACCAGAGTGACGGGAGGAGCACATTTCAGAAAACGTGCTCAGCTCGTCGAGAAAATGCGATTTAAGCAATAAAATTAAAAATGCACCTAAAAACCTAAACCAAACGTTGCAGGTGGTTATTTCTTCATGCGCATTGGTCAACGCGGCACTCTCTAGCTGCCAAGAGCACTTTTTACTATGCGCACCCAACCAGAGTGACGGGAGGAGCACATTTCAGAAAACGTGCTCAGCTCGTCCAGAAAATGCGATTTAAGCAATAAAATTAAAAATGCACCTAAAACCTAAACCAAAAGTTGCAAGTGGTTATTTCTTCATGCGCAGCAGTCAACGCGGCACTCTCTAGCTGCCAAGAGCACTTTTTACTATGCGCACCCAACCAGAGTGACGGGAGGAGCACATTTCAGAAAACGTGCTCAGCTCGTCGAGAAAATGCGATTTAAGCAATAAAATTAAAAATGCACCTAAAACCTAAACCAAACGCTGCAGATGGTCATTTCTTTATGTGCAGTGGTCAACGCGGCACTCTCTAGCTGCCAAGAGCACTTTTTACTATGCACACCCAACCAGAGTGACGGGAGGAGCGCATTCCAGAAAACGTGCTCAGCTCGTCGAGAAAATGCGATTTAAGCAATAAAATTAAAAATGCACCCAAAACCTAAACCAAACGTTGCAGATGGTCATTTCTTCATGTGCAGTGGTGAACGCGGCACTCTCTAGCTGCCAAGAGCACTTTTTACTATGCCCACCCAATCAGAGTGACAGGAGGAGCACATTTCAGAAAACGTGCTCAGCTCGTTGAGAAAATGCGATTTAAGCAATACAATTAAAAATGCACCCAAAACCTAAACCAAACGTTGCAGGTGGTTATTTCTTCATGCGCAGTGGTCAACGCGGCAATCTCTAGCTGCCAAGAGCACTTTTTACTATGCGCACCCAACCAGAGTGACGGGAGGAGCGCATTTCAGAAAACGTGCTCAGCTCGACGAGAAAATGCGATTTAAGCAATACAATTAAAAATGCACCCAAAACCTAAACCAAACGTTGCAGGTGGTTATTTCTTCATGCGCAGTGGTCAACGCGGCACTCTCTAGCTGCCAAGAGCACTTTTTACGATGCACACCCAACCAGAGTGACGGGAGGAGCGCATTTTAGAAAACGTGCTCAGCTCGACGAGAAAATACGATTTAAGCAATAAAATTAAAAACGCACCCAAAACCTAAACCAAACGTTGCAGGTGGTTATTTCTTCATGCGCAGTGGTCAACGCGGCACTCTCTAGCTGCCAAGAGCACTTTTTACTATGCGCACCCAACCAGAGTGACGGGAGGAGCACATTTCAGAAAACGTGCTCAGCTCGTCGAGAAAATGCGATTTAAGCAATAAAATTAAAAATGCACCCAAAACCTAAACCGAACGTTGCAGGTGGTTATTTCTTCATGCGCAGTGGTCAACGCGGCACTCTCTAGCTGCCAAGAGCACTTTTTACTATGCGCACCCAACCAGAGTGACGGGAGGAGCACATTTCAGAAAACGTGCTCAGCTCGTCGAGATAATGCGATTTAAGCAATAAAATTAAAAATGCACCTAAAAACCTAAACCAAACGTTGCAGGTGGTTATTTCTTCATGCGCATTGGTCAACGCGGCACTCTCTAGCTGCCAAGAGCACTTTTTACTATGCGCACCCAACCAGAGTGACGGGAGGAGCGCATTTCAGAAAACGTGCTCAGCTCGTCGAGAAAATGCGATTTAAGCAATAAAATTAAAAATGCACCTAAAACCTAAACCAAAAGTTGCAGGTGGTTATTTCTTCATGCGCAGCAGTCAACACGGCACTCTCTAGCTGCCAAGAGCACTTTTTACTATGCGCACCCACCCAGAGTGACGGGAGGAGCACATTTCAGAAAACGTGCTCAGCTCGTCGAGAAAATGCGATTTAAGCAATAAAATTAAAAATGCACCCAAAACCTAAACCAAACGTTGCAGATGGTTATTTCTTCATGCGCAGTGGTCAACGCGGCACTCTCTAGCTGCCAAGAGGACTTTTTACTATGCGCACCCACCCAGAGTGACGGGAGGAGCACATTTCAGAAAACGTGCTCAGCTCGTCGAGAAAATGCGATTTAAGCAATAAAATTAAAAATGCACCTAAAATCTATACCAAACGTTGCAGGTGGTTATTTCTTCATATGCAGTGGTCAACGCGGCACTCTCTAGCTGCCAAGAGCACTTTTTACTATGCGCACCCAACCAGAGTGACGGGAGGAGCACATTCCAGAGAAAACGTGCTCAGCTCGTCGAGTAAATGCAATTTAAGCAATAAAATTAAAAATGCACCCAAAACCTAAACCAAACGTTGCAGGTGGTTATTTCTTCATGCGCAGTGGTCAACGCAGCACTCTCTAGCTGCCAAGAGCACTTTTTACTATGCGCACCCAACCAGAGTGACGGGAGGAGCACATTTCAGAAAACGTGCTCAGCTCGTCCAGAAAATGCGATTTAAGCAATAAAATTAAAAATGCAGCTAAAACCTAAGCCAAACGTTGCAGATGGTCATTTCTTCATGCGCAGTGGTCAACGCGGCACTCTCTAGCTATCAAGAGCACTTTTTACTATGCGCACCCAACCAGAGTGACGGGAGGAGCACATTTCAGAAAACGTGCTCAGCTCGTCGAGAAAATGCGATTTAAGCAATAAAATTTAAAATGCACCTAAAACCTAAACCAAACGTTGCAGGTGGTTATTTCTTCATGCGCAGTGGTCAACGCGGCACTCTCTAGCTGCCAAGAGCAATTTTTACTATGCGCACCCAACCAGAGTGACGGGAGGAGCACATTCCAGAAAACGTGCTCAGCTCGTCGAGAAAATGCGATTTAAGCAATAAAATTAAAAATGCACCCAAAACCTAAACCAAACGTTGCAGATGGTCATTTCTTCATGTGCAGTGGTGAACGCCGCACTCTCTAGCTGCCAAGAGCACTTTTTACTATGCGCACCCAACCAGAGTGACAGGAGGAGCACATTTCAGAAAACGTGCTCAGCTCGTTGAGAAAATGCGATTTAAGCAATAAAATTAAAAATGCACCCAAAACCTAAACCAAACGTTGCAGGTGGTTATTTCTTCATGCGCAGTGGTCAACGCGGCACTCTCTAGCTGCCAAGAGCACTTTTTACTATGCGCACCCAACCAGAGTGACGGGAGGAGCGCATTTCAGAAAACGTGCTCAGCTCGTCGAGAAAATGCGATTTAAGCAATAAAATTAAAAATGCACCTAAAACCTAAACCAAAAGTTGCAGGTGGTTATTTCTTCATGCGCAGTGGTCAACACGGCACTCTCTAGCTGCCAAGAGCACTTTTTACTATGCGCACCCACCCAGAGTGACGGGAGGAGCACATTTCAGAAAACGTGCTCAGCTCGTCGAGAAAATGCGATTTAAGCAATAAAATTAAAAATGCACCCAAAACCTAAACCAAACGTTGCAGATGGTTATTTCTTCATGCGCAGTGGTCAACGCGGCACTCTCTAGCTGCCAAGAGGACTTTTTACTATGCGCACCCACCCAGAGTGACGGGAGGAGCACATTTCAGAAAACGTGCTCAGCTCGTCGAGAAAATGCGATTTAAGCAATAAAATTAAAAATGCACCTAAAATCTATACCAAACGTTGCAGGTGGTTATTTCTTCATATGCAGTGGTCAACGCGGCACTCTCTAGCTGCCAAGAGCACTTTTTACTATGCGCACCCAACCAGAGTGACGGGAGGAGCACATTCCAGAAAACGTGCTCAGCTCGTCGAGAAAATGCGATTTAAGCAATAAAATTAAAAATGCACCCAAAACCTAAACCAAACGTTGCAGATGGTCATTTCTTCATGTGCAGTGGTGAACGCGGCACTCTCTAGCTGCCAAGAGCACTTTTTACTATGCGCACCCAACCAGAGTGACAGGAGGAGCACATTTCAGAAAACGTGCTCAGCTCGTTGAGAAAATGCGATTTAAGCAATAAAATTAAAAATGCACCCAAAACCTAAACCAAACGTTGCAGGTGGTTATTTCTTCATGCGCAGTGGTCAACGCGGCACTCTCTAGCTGCCAAGAGCACTTTTTACTATGCGCACCCAACCAGAGTGACGGGAGGAGCGCATTTCAGAAAACGTGCTCAGCTCGTCGAGAAAATGCGATTTAAGCAATAAAATTAAAAATGCACCTAAAACCTAAACCAAATGTTGCAGGTGGTTATTTCTTCATGCGCAGCAGTCAACACGGCACTCTCTCGCTGCCAAGAGCACTTTTTACTATGCGCACCCACCCAGAGTGACGGGAGGAGCACATTTCAGAAAACGTGCTCAGCTCGTCGAGAAAATGCGATTTAAGCAATAAAATTAAAAATGCACCCAAAACCTAAACCAAACGTTGCAGATGGTTATTTCTTCATGCGCAGTGGTCAACGCGGCACTCTCTAGCTGCCAAGAGGACTTTTTACTATGCGCACCCACCCAGAGTGACGGGAGGAGCACATTTCAGAAAACGTGCTCAGCTCGTCGAGAAAATGCGATTTAAGCAATAAAATTAAAAATGCACCTAAAATCTATACCAAACGTTGCAGGTGGTTATTTCTTCATATGCAGTGGTCAACGCGGCACTCTCTAGCTGCCAAGAGCACTTTTTACTATGCGCACCCAACCAGAGTGACGGGAGGAGCACATTTCAGAAAACGTGCTCAGCTCGTCGAGAAAATGCGATTTAAGCAATAAAATTAAAAATGCACCCAAAACCTAAACCAAACGTTGCAGATGGTCATTTCTTCATGCGCAATGGTCAACGCGGCACTCTCTAGCTGCCAAGAGCACTTTTTACTATGCGCACCCAACCAGAGTGACGGGAGGAGCACATTTCAGAAAACGTACTCAGCTCGTCGAGAAAATGCGATTTAAGCAATAAAATTAAAAATGCACCCAAAACCTAAACCAAACGTTGCAGATGGTCATTTCTTCATGTGCAGTGGTGAACGTGGCACTCTCTAGCTGCCAAGAGCACTTTTTACTATGCGCACCCAACCAGAGTGACAGGAGGAGCACATTTCAGAAAACGTGCTCAGCTCGTTGAGAAAATGCGATTTAAGCAATAAAATTAAAAATGCACCCAAAACCTAAACCAAACGTTGCAGGTGGTTATTTCTTCATGCGCAGTGGTCAACGCGGCACTCTCTAGCTGCCAAGAGCACTTTTTACTATGCGCACCCAACCAGAGTGACGGGAGCAGCACATTTCAGAAAACGTGCTCAGCTCGTCCAGAAAATGCGATTTAAGCAATAAAATTAAAAATGCACCTAAAACCTAAACCAAACGTTGCAGATGGTCATTTCTTCATGCGCAGTGGTCAACGCGGCACTCTCTAGCTGCCAAGAGCACTTTTTACTATGCACACCCAACCAGAGTGACGGGAGGAGCACATTCCCGAAAACGTGCTCAGCTCGTCGAGAAAATGCGATTTAAGCAATAAAATTAAAAATGCACCCAAAACCTAAACCAAACGTTGCAGATGGTCATTTCTTCATGCGCAGTGGTCAACGCGGCACTCTCTAGCTGCCAAGTGCACTTTTTACTATGCGCACCCAACCAGAGTGACGGGAGGAGCACATTTCAGAAAACGTGCTCAGCTCGTCCAGACAATGCGATTTAAGCAATAAAATTAAAAATGCACCCAAAACCTAAACCAAACGTTGCAGGTGGTTATTTCTTCATGCGCAGTGGTCAACGCGGCACTCTCTAGCTGCCAAGAGCACTTTTTACTATGCGCACCCAACCAGAGTGACGGGAGGAGCGCATTTCAGAAAACGTGCTCAGCTCGTCGAGAAAATGCGATTTAAGCAATAAAATTAAAAATGCACCTAAAACCTAAACCAAAAGTTGCAGGTGGTTATTTCTTCATGCGCAGCAGTCAACACGGCACTCTCTAGCTGCCAAGAGCACTTTTTACTATGCGCACCCAACCAGAGTGACGGGAGGAGCACATTTCAGAAAACGTGCTCAGCTCGTCGAGAAAATGCGATTTAAGCAATAAAATCAAAAATGCACCCAAAACCTAAACCAAACGTTGCAGGTGGTTATTTCTTCATGTGCAGTGGTCAACGCGGCACTCTCTAGCTGCCAAGAGCACTTTTTACTATGCACACCCAACCAGAGTGACGGGAGGAGCGCATTTCAGAAAACGTGCTCAGCTCGTCGAGAAAATGCGATTTAAGCAATAAAATTAAAAATGCACCCAAAACCTAAACCAAACGTTGCAGGTGGTTATTTCTTCATGCGCAGTGGTCAACGCGGCACTCTCTAGCTGCCAAGAGCACTTTTTACTATGCGCACCCAACCAGAGTGACGGGAGGAGCACATTTCAGAAAACGTGCTCAGCTCGTCGAGAAAATGCGATTTAAGCAATAAAATTAAAAATGCACCCAAAACCTAAACATAACATTGCAGATGGTCATTTCTTCATGTGCAGTGGTGAACGCGGCACTCTCTAGCTGCCAAGAGCACTTTTTACTATGCGCACCCAACCAGAGTGACGGGAGGAGCACATTTCAGAAAACGTGCTCAGCTCGTTGAGAAAATGCGATTTAAGCAATAAAATTAAAAATGCACCCAAAACCTAAACCAAACGTTGCAGGTGGTTATTTCTTCATGCGCAGTGGTCAACGCGGCACTCTTTAGCTGCCAAGAGCACTTTTTACTATGCGCACCCAACCAGAGGGACGGGAGGAGCGCATTTCAGAAAACGTGCTCAGCTCGACGAGAAAATGCGATTTAAGCAATAAAATTAAAAATGCACCCAAAACCTAAACCAAACGTTGCAGGTTATTATTTCTTCATGCGCAGTGGTCAACGCGGCACTCTCTAGCTGCCAAGAGCACTTTTTACGATGCACACCCAACCAGAGTGACGGGAGGAGCGCATTTCAGAAAACGTGCTCAGCTCGACGAGAAAATGCGATTTAAGCAATAAAATTAAAAATGCACCCAAAACCTAAACCAAACGTTGCAGATGGTTATTTCTTCATGCGCAGTGGTCAACGCGGCACTCTCTAGCTGCCAAGAGCACTTTTTACTATGCGCACCCACCCAGAGTGACGGGAGGAGCACATTTCAGAAAACGTGCTCAGTTCGTCGAGAAAATGCGATTTAAGCAATAAAATTAAAAATGCACCTAAAATCTATACCAAACGTTGCAGGTGGTTATTTCTTCATATGCAGTGGTCAACGCGGCACTCTCTAGCTGCCAAGAGCACTTTTTACTATGCGCACCCAACCAGAGTGACGGGAGGAGCACATTCCAGAAAACGTGCTCAGCTCGTCGAGAAAATGCGATTTAAGCAATAAAATTAAAAATGCACCCAAAACCTAAACCAAACGTTGCAGATGGTCATTTCTTCATGCGCAGTGGTCAACGCGGCACTCTCTAGCTGCCAAGAGCACTTTTTACTATGCGCACCCAACCAGAGTGACGGGAGGAGCACATTTCAGAAAACGTGCTCAGCTCGTCGAGAAAATGCGATTTAAGCAATAGAATTAAAAATGCACCTAAAACCTAAATCAAACGTTGCAGATGGTCATTTCTTCATGCGCAGTGGTCAACGCGGCACTCTCTAGCTGCCAAGAGCACTTTTTACTATGCGCACCCAACCAGAGTGACGGGAGGAGCACATTTCAGAAAACGTGCTCAGCTCGACGAGAACATGCGATTTAAGCAATAAAATTAAAAATGCACCCAAAACCTAAACCAAACGTTGCAGGTGGTTATTTCTTCATGCGCAGTGGTCAACGCGGCACTCTCTATCTGCCAAGAGCACTTTTTACTATGCGCACCCAACCAGAGTGACGGAAGGAGCACATTTCAGAAAACGTGCTCAGCTCGTCGAGAAAATGCGATTTAAGCAATAGAATTAAAAATGCACCCAAAACCTAAACCAAACGTTGCAGGTGGTTATTTCTTCATGCGCAGTGGTCAACGCGGCACTCTCTAGCTGCCAAGAGCACTTTTTACTATGCGCACCCAACCAGAGTGACGGGAGGAGCACATTTCAGAAAACGTGCTCAGCTCGTCCAGAAAATGTTATTTAAGCAATAAAATAAAAAATGCACCTAACACCTAAACCAAACGTTGCAGATGGTCATTTCTTCATGCGCAGTGGTCAATGCGGCACTCTCTAGCTGCCAAGAGCACTTTTTACTATGCGCACCCAACCAGAGTGACGGGAGGAGCACATTTCAGAAAACGTGCTCAGCTCGTCGAGAAAATGCGATTTAAGCAATAAAATTAAAAATGCACCTAAAACCTAAACCAAACGTTGCAGTTGTTTATTTCTTTATGCGCACTCGTCCTCGCGGCACTCTCTAGCTGCCAAGAGCACTTTTTACTATGCGCACCCAACCAGAGTGACGGGAGGAGCACATTTCAGAAAACGTGCTCAGCTCGTCGAGAAAATGCGATTTAAGCAATAAAATTAAAAATGCACCTAAAACCTAAACCAAACGCTGCAGATGGTCATTTCTTCATGCGCAGTGGTCAACGCGGCACTCTCTAGCTGCCAAGAGCACTTTTTACTATGCACACCCAACCAGAGTGACGGGAGGAGCACATTTCAGAAAACGTGCTCAGCTCGTCGAGAAAATGCGATTTACGCAATAAAATTAAAAATGCACCTAAAACCTAAACCAAACGTTGCAGGTGGTTATTTCTTCATGCGCAGTGGTCAACGCGGCACTCTATAGCTGCCAAGAGCACTTTTTACTATGCGCACCCAACCAGAGTGACGGGAGGAGCACATTTCAGAAAACGTGCTCAGCTCGTCAAGAAAATGCGACTTAAGCAATAAAATTAAAAATGCACCCAAAACCTAAACCAAACGTTGCAGATGGTCATTTCTTCATGCGCAGTGATCAACGCGGAACTCTCTAGCTGCCAAGAGCACTTTTTACTATGCACACCCAACAAGAGTGACGGGAGGAGCGCATTTCAGAAAACGTGCTCAGCTCGACGAGAAAATGCGATTTAAGCAATAAAATTAAAAATGCACCCAAAACCGAAACCAAACGTTGCAGGTGGTTATTTCTTCATGCGCAGTGGTCAACGCGGCACTCTCTAGCTGCCAAGAGTACTTTTTACTAAGCGCACCCAACCAGAGTGACGGGAGGAGCACATTTCAGAAAACGTGCTCAGCTCGTCGAGAAAATGAGATTTAAGCAATAAAATTAAAAATGCACGTAAAACCTAAACCAAACGTTGCAGGTGGTTATTTCTTCATGCGCAGTGGTCAACGCGGCATTCTCTAGCTGCCAAGAGCACTTTTTACTATGCGCACCCAACCAGAGTGACGGGAGGAGCACATTTCAGAAAACGTGCTCAGCTCGTCGAGAAAATGCGATTTAAGCAATAAAATTAAAAATGCACCCTAAACCTTAACCAAACGTTGCAGGTGGTTATTTCTTCATGCACAGTGGTCAACGCGGCACTCTCTAGCTGCCAAGAGCATTTTTTACTATGCGCACCCAACCAGAGTGACGGGAGGAGCACATTTCAGAAAACGTGCTCAGCTCGTCGAGAAAATGCGATTTAAGCAATAAAATTAAAAAATGCATCTAAAACCTAAACCAAACGTTGCAGGTGGTAATTTCTTCATGCGCAGTGGTCAACGCGGCACTCTTTAGCTGCCAAGAGCACTTTTTACTATGCGCACCCAACCAGAGTGACGGGAGGAGCACATTTCAGAAAACGTGCTCAGCTCGTCGAGAAAATGCGATTTAAGCAATAAAATTAAAAAATGCACCCAAAACCTAAACCAAACTTTGCAGGTGGTTATTTCTTCATGTGAAGTGGTCAACGCGGCACTCTCTAGCTGCCAAGAGCACTTTTTACTATGCGCACCCAACCAGAGTGACGGGAGGAGCACATTTCAGAGAACGTGCTCAGCTCGTCCAGAAAATGCTATTTAAGCAATAAAATAAAAAAATGCACCTAAAACCTAAACCAAACGTTGCAGATGGTCATTTCTTCATGCGCAGTGGTCAACGCGGCACTCTCTAGCTGCCAAGAGCACTTTTTACTATGCGCACCCAACCAGAGTGACGGGAGGAGCACATTTCAGAAAACGTGCTCAGCTCGTCGAGAAAATGCGATTTAAGCAATAAAATTAAAAATGCACCTAAAACCTATACCAAACGTTGCAGGTGGTTATTTCTTCATATGCAGTGGTCAACGCGGCACTCTCTAGCTGCCAAGAGCACTTTTTACTATGCGCACCCAACCAGAGTGACGGGAGGAGCACATTTCAGAAAACGTGCTCAGCTCGTCGAGAAAATGCAATTTAAGCAATAAAATTAAAAATGCACCCAAAGCCTAAACCAAACGTTGCAGATGGTCATTTCTTCATGCGCAGTGGTCAACGCGGCACTCTCTAGCTGCCAAGAGCACTTTTTACTATGCACACCCAACCAGAGTGACGGGAGGAGCGCATTTCAGAAAACGTGCTCAGCTCGACGAGAAAATGCGATTTAAGCAATCAAATTAAAAATGCACCCAAAACCTAAATCAAACGTTGCAGGTGGTTATTTCTTCATGCGCAGTGGTCAACGTGGCACTCTCTAGCTGCCAAGAGCACTTTTTACTATGCGCACCCAACCAGAGTGACGGGAGGAGCACATTTCAGAAAACGTGTTCAGCTCGTCCAGACAATGCGATTTAAGCAATAAAATTAAAAATGCACCCAAAACCTAAACCAAACGTTGCAGGTGGTTATTTCTTCATGCGCAGTGGTCAACGCGGCACTCTATAGCTGCCAAGAGCACTTTTTACTATGCGCACCCAACCAGAGTGACGGGAGGAGCGCATTTCAGAAAACGTGCTCAGCTCGTCGAGAAAATGCGATTTAAGCAATAAAATTAAAAATGCACCTAAAACCTAAACCAAAAGTTGCAGGTGGTTATTTCTTCATGTGCAGCAGTCAACGCGGCACTCTCTAGCTGCGAAGAGCACTTTTTAATACGCACACCCAACAAGAGTGACGGGAGGAGCGCATTTCAGAAAACGTGCTCAGCTCGACGAGAACATGCGATTTAAGCAATAAAATTAAAAATGCACCCAAAACCTAAACCAAACGTTGCAGGTGGTTATTTCTTCATGCGCAGTGGTCAACGCGGCACTCTCTAGCTGCCAAGAGCACCTTTTACTATGCGCACCCAACCAGAGTGACGGGAGGAGCACATTTCAGAAAACGTGCTCAGCTCGTCGAGAAAATGCGATTTAAGCAATAAAATTAAAAATGCAACTAAAACCTAAACCAAACGTTGCAGGTGGTTATTTCTTCGTGCGCAGCAGTCAACGCGGCACTCTCTAGCTGCCAAGAGCACTTTTTACTATGCACACCCAACCAGAGTGACGGGAGGAGCACATTTCAGAAAACGGGCTCAGCTCGTCCAGAAAATGCGATTTAAGCAATAAAATTAAAAATGCACCCAAAACCTAAACCAAACGTTGCAGGTGGTTATTTCTTCATGCGCAAGTGGTCAACGCGGCACTCTCTAGCTGCCAAGAGCACTTTTTACTATGCGCACCCAACCAGAGTGACGGGAGGAGCACATTTCAGAAAACGTGCTCAGCTCGTCGAGAAAATGCGATTTAAGCAATAAAATTAAAAATGCACCCAAAACCTAAACCAAACGTTGCAGGTGGTTAATTCTTCGTGCGCAGCAGTCAACGCGGCACTCTCTAGCTGCCAAGAACACTTTTTATTATGCGCACCCAACCAGAGTGACGGGAGGAGCACATTTCAGAAAACGTGCTCAGCTCGTCCAGAAAATGCGATTTAAGCAATAAAATTAAAAATGCACCTAAAACCTAAACCAAACGTTGCAGGTGGTTATTTCTTCATGCGCAGTGGTCAACGCGGCACTCTCCAGCTGCCAAGAGCACTTTTTACTATGCGCACCCAACAAGAGTGACGGGAGGAGCACATTTCAGAAAACGTGCTCAGCTCGTCGAGAAAATGCGATTTAAGCAATAAAATTAAAAATGCACCCAAAACCTAAACCAAACGTTGCAGATGGTCATTTCTTCATGCGCAGTGGTCAACGCGGCACTCTCTAGCTGCCAAGAGCACTTTTTAATATGCACACCCAACAAGAGTGACGGGAGGAGCGCATTTCAGAAAACGTGCTCAGCTCGACGAGAACATGCGATTTAAGCAATAAAATTAAAAATGCACCCAAAACCTAAACCAAACGTTGCAGGTGGTTATTTCTTCATGCGCAGTGGTCAACGCGGCACTCTCTAGCTGCCAAGAGCACTTTTTACTATGCGCACCCAACCAGAGTGACGGGAGGAGCACATTTCAGAAAACGTGCTCAGCTCGTCGAGAAAATGCGATTTAAGCAATAAAATTAAAAATGCACCTAAAACCTAAACCAAACGTTGCAGGTGGTTATTTTTTCATGCGCAGTGGTCAACGCGGCACTCTCTAGCTGCCAAGAGCACTTTTTACTATGCGCACCCAACCAGAGTGACGGGAGGAGCACATTTCAGAAAACGTGCTCAGCTCGTCGAGAAAATGCGATTTAAGCAATAAAATTAAAAATGCACCCAAAACCTAAACCAAACGTTGCAGGTGGTTATTTCTTCATGCGCAGTGGTCAACGCGGCACTCTCTAGCTGCCAAGAGCACTTTTTACTATGCGCACCCAACCAGAGTGACGGGAGGAGCACTTTTCAGAAAACGTGCTCAGCTCGTCGAGAAAATGCGAATTAAGCAATAAAATTAAAAATGCACCCAAAACCTAAACCAAACGTTGCAGATGGTCATTTCTTCATGCGCAGTGGTCAACGCGGCACTCTCTAGCTGCCAAGAGCACTTTTTACTCTGCGCATCCAACCAGAGTGACGGGAGGAGCACATTTCAGAAAACGTGCTCAGCTCGTCGAGAAAATGCGATTTAAGCAATAAAATTAAAAATGCACCTAAAACCCAAACCAAACGTTGCAGGTGGTTATTTCTTCATGTGCAGTGGTCAACGCGGCACTCTCTAGCTGCCAAGAGCACTTTTTACTATGCGCACCCAACCAGAGTGACGGGAGGAGCACATTTCAGAAAATGTGCTCAGCTCGTCGAGAAAATGCGATTTAAGCAATAAAATTAAAAATGCACCCAAAACCTAAACCAAACGTTGCAGATGGTCATTTCTTCATGTGCAGTGGTGAACGCCGCACTCTCTAGCTGCCAAGAGCACTTTTTACTATGCGCACCCAACCAGAGTGACAGGAGGAGCACATTTCAGAAAACGTGCTCAGCTCGTTGAGAAAATGCGATTTAAGCAATAAAATTAAAAATGCACCCAAAACCTAAACCAAACGTTGCAGGTGGTTATTTCTTCATGCGCAGTGGTCAACGCGGCACTCTCTAGCTGCCAAGAGCACTTTTTACTATGCGCACCCAACCAGAGTGACGGGAGGAGCGCATTTCAGAAAACGTGCTCAGCTCGTCGAGAAAATGCGATTTAAGCAATAAAATTAAAAATGCACCTAAAACCTAAACCAAAAGTTGCAGGTGGTTATTTCTTCATGCGCAGCAGTCAACACGGCACTCTCTAGCTGCCAAGAGCACTTTTTACTATGCGCACCCACCCAGAGTGACGGGAGGAGCACATTTCAGAAAACGTGCTCAGCTCGTCGAGAAAATGCGATTTAAGCAATAAAATTAAAAATGCACCCAAAACCTAAACCAAACGTTGCAGATGGTTATTTCTTCATGCGCAGTGGTCAACGCGGCACTCTCTAGCTGCCAAGAGGACTTTTTACTATGCGCACCCACCCAGAGTGACGGGAGGAGCACATTTCAGAAAACGTGCTCAGCTCGTCGAGAAAATGCGATTTAAGCAATAAAATTAAAAATGCACCTAAAATCTATACCAAACGTTGCAGGTGGTTATTTCTTCATATGCAGTGGTCAACGCGGCACTCTCTAGCTGCCAAGAGCACTTTTTACTATGCGCACCCAACCAGAGTGACGGGAGGAGCACATTTCAGAAAACGTGCTCAGCTCGTCGAGAAAATGCGATTTAAGCAATAAAATTAAAAATGCACCCAAAACCTAAACCAAACGTTGCAGATGGTCATTTCTTCATGCGCAATGGTCAACGCGGCACTCTCTAGCTGCCAAGAGCACTTTTTACTATGCGCACCCAACCAGAGTGACGGGAGGAGCACATTTCAGAAAACGTACTCAGCTCGTCGAGAAAATGCGATTTAAGCAATAAAATTAAAAATGCACCCAAAACCTAAACCAAACGTTGCAGATGGTCATTTCTTCATGTGCAGTGGTGAACGTGGCACTCTCTAGCTGCCAAGAGCACTTTTTACTATGCGCACCCAACCAGAGTGACAGGAGGAGCACATTTCAGAAAACGTGCTCAGCTCGTTGAGAAAATGCGATTTAAGCAATAAAATTAAAAATGCACCCAAAACCTAAACCAAACGTTGCAGGTGGTTATTTCTTCATGCGCAGTGGTCAACGCGGCACTCTCTAGCTGCCAAGAGCACTTTTTACTATGCGCACCCAACCAGAGTGACGGGAGCAGCACATTTCAGAAAACGTGCTCAGCTCGTCCAGAAAATGCGATTTAAGCAATAAAATTAAAAATGCACCTAAAACCTAAACCAAACGTTGCAGATGGTCATTTCTTCATGCGCAGTGGTCAACGCGGCACTCTCTAGCTGCCAAGAGCACTTTTTACTATGCACACCCAACCAGAGTGACGGGAGGAGCACATTCCCGAAAACGTGCTCAGCTCGTCGAGAAAATGCGATTTAAGCAATAAAATTAAAAATGCACCCAAAACCTAAACCAAACGTTGCAGATGGTCATTTCTTCATGCGCAGTGGTCAACGCGGCACTCTCTAGCTGCCAAGTGCACTTTTTACTATGCGCACCCAACCAGAGTGACGGGAGGAGCACATTTCAGAAAACGTGCTCAGCTCGTCCAGACAATGCGATTTAAGCAATAAAATTAAAAATGCACCCAAAACCTAAACCAAACGTTGCAGGTGGTTATTTCTTCATGCGCAGTGGTCAACGCGGCACTCTCTAGCTGCCAAGAGCACTTTTTACTATGCGCACCCAACCAGAGTGACGGGAGGAGCGCATTTCAGAAAACGTGCTCAGCTCGTCGAGAAAATGCGATTTAAGCAATAAAATTAAAAATGCACCTAAAACCTAAACCAAAAGTTGCAGGTGGTTATTTCTTCATGCGCAGCAGTCAACACGGCACTCTCTAGCTGCCAAGAGCACTTTTTACTATGCGCACCCAACCAGAGTGACGGGAGGAGCACATTTCAGAAAACGTGCTCAGCTCGTCGAGAAAATGCGATTTAAGCAATAAAATCAAAAATGCACCCAAAACCTAAACCAAACGTTGCAGGTGGTTATTTCTTCATGTGCAGTGGTCAACGCGGCACTCTCTAGCTGCCAAGAGCACTTTTTACTATGCACACCCAACCAGAGTGACGGGAGGAGCGCATTTCAGAAAACGTGCTCAGCTCGTCGAGAAAATGCGATTTAAGCAATAAAATTAAAAATGCACCCAAAACCTAAACCAAACGTTGCAGGTGGTTATTTCTTCATGCGCAGTGGTCAACGCGGCACTCTCTAGCTGCCAAGAGCACTTTTTACTATGCGCACCCAACCAGAGTGACGGGAGGAGCACATTTCAGAAAACGTGCTCAGCTCGTCGAGAAAATGCGATTTAAGCAATAAAATTAAAAATGCACCCAAAACCTAAACATAACATTGCAGATGGTCATTTCTTCATGTGCAGTGGTGAACGCGGCACTCTCTAGCTGCCAAGAGCACTTTTTACTATGCGCACCCAACCAGAGTGACGGGAGGAGCACATTTCAGAAAACGTGCTCAGCTCGTCGAGAAAATGCGATTTAAGCAATAAAATTAAAAATGCACCTAAAACCTAAACGAAACGCTGCAGATGGTTATTTCTTCATGCGCAGTGGTCAACGCGGCACTCTCTAGCTGCCAAGAGCACTTTTTACTATGCACAACCAACCAGAGTGACGGGAGGAGCACATTTCAGAAAACGTGCTCAGCTCGTCGAGAAAATGCGATTTACGCAATAAAATTAAAAATGCACCCAAAACCTAAACCAAACGTTGCAGGTTATTATTTCTTCATGCGCAGTGGTCAACGCGGCACTCTATAGCTGCCAAGAGCACTTTTTACTATGCGCACCCAACCAGAGTGACGGGAGGAGCACATTTCAGAAAACGTGCTCAGCTCGTCAAGAAAATGCGACTTAAGCAATAAAATTAAAAATGCACCCAAAACCTAAACCAAACGTTGCAGATGGTCATTTCTTCATGCGCAGTGATCAACGCGGAACTCTCTAGCTGCCAAGAGCACTTTTTACTATGCACACCCAACAAGAGTGACGGGAGGAGCGCATTTCAGAAAACGTGCTCAGCTCGACGAGAAAATGCGATTTAAGCAATAAAATTAAAAATGCACCCAAAACCGAAACCAAACGTTGCAGGTGGTTATTTCTTCATGCGCAGTGGTCAACGCGGCACTCTCTAGCTGCCAAGAGTACTTTTTACTAAGCGCACCCAACCAGAGTGACGGGAGGAGCACATTTCAGAAAACGTGCTCAGCTCGTCGAGAAAATGAGATTTAAGCAATAAAATTAAAAATGCACGTAAAACCTAAACCAAACGTTGCAGGTGGTTATTTCTTCATGCGCAGTGGTCAACGCGGCATTCTCTAGCTGCCAAGAGCACTTTTTACTATGCGCACCCAACCAGAGTGACGGGAGGAGCACATTTCAGAAAACGTGCTCAGCTCGTCGAGAAAATGCGATTTAAGCAATAAAATTAAAAATGCACCCTAAACCTTAACCAAACGTTGCAGGTGGTTATTTCTTCATGCACAGTGGTCAACGCGGCACTCTCTAGCTGCCAAGAGCATTTTTTACTATGCGCACCCAACCAGAGTGACGGGAGGAGCACATTTCAGAAAACGTGCTCAGCTCGTCGAGAAAATGCGATTTAAGCAATACAATTAAAAATGCATCTAAAACCTAAACCAAACGTTGCAGGTGGTAATTTCTTCATGCGCAGTGGTCAACGCGGCACTCTTTAGCTGCCAAGAGCACTTTTTACTATGCGCACCCAACCAGAGTGACGGGAGGAGCACATTTCAGAAAACGTGCTCAGCTCGTCGAGAAAATGCGATTTAAGCAATAAAATTAAAAAATGCACCCAAAACCTAAACCAAACTTTGCAGGTGGTTATTTCTTCATGTGAAGTGGTCAACGCGGCACTCTCTAGCTGCCAAGAGCACTTTTTACTATGCGCACCCAACCAGAGTGACGGGAGGAGCACATTTCAGAGAACGTGCTCAGCTCGTCCAGAAAATGCTATTTAAGCAATAAAATAAAAAAATGCACCTAAAACCTAAACCAAACGTTGCAGATGGTCATTTCTTCATGCGCAGTGGTCAACGCGGCACTCTCTAGCTGCCAAGAGCACTTTTTACTATGCGCACCCAACCAGAGTGACGGGAGGAGCACATTTCAGAAAACGTGCTCAGCTCGTCGAGAAAATGCGATTTAAGCAATAAAATTAAAAATGCACCTAAAACCTATACCAAACGTTGCAGGTGGTTATTTCTTCATATGCAGTGGTCAACGCGGCACTCTCTAGCTGCCAAGAGCACTTTTTACTATGCGCACCCAACCAGAGTGACGGGAGGAGCACATTTCAGAAAACGTGCTCAGCTCGTCGAGAAAATGCGATTTAAGCAATAAAATTAAAAATGCAACTAAAACCTAAACCAAACGTTGCAGGTGGTTATTTCTTCGTGCGCAGCAGTCAACGCGGCACTCTCTAGCTGCCAAGAGCACTTTTTACTATGCACACCCAACCAGAGTGACGGGAGGAGCACATTTCAGAAAACGGGCTCAGCTCGTCCAGAAAATGCGATTTAAGCAATAAAATTAAAAATGCACCCAAAACCTAAACCAAACGTTGCAGGTGGTTATTTCTTCATGCGCAGTGGTCAACGCGGCACTCTCTAGCTGCCAAGAGCACTTTTTACTATGCGCACCCAACCAGAGTGACGGGAGGAGCACATTTCAGAAAACGTGCTCAGCTCGTCGAGAAAATGCGATTTAAGCAATAAAATTAAAAATGCACCCAAAACCTAAACCAAACGTTGCAGGTGGTTAATTCTTCGTGCGCAGCAGTCAACGCGGCACTCTCTAGCTGCCAAGAACACTTTTTATTATGCGCACCCAACCAGAGTGACGGGAGGAGCACATTTCAGAAAACGTGCTCAGCTCGTCCAGAAAATGCGATTTAAGCAATAAAATTAAAAATGCACCTAAAACCTAAACCAAACGTTGCAGGTGGTTATTTCTTCATGCGCAGTGGTCAACGCGGCACTCTCCAGCTGCCAAGAGCACTTTTTACTATGCGCACCCAACAAGAGTGACGGGAGGAGAACATTTCAGAAAACGTGCTCAGCTCGTCGAGAAAATGCGATTTAAGCAATAAAATTAAAAATGCACCCAAAACCTAAACCAAACGTTGCAGATGGTCATTTCTTCATGCGCAGTGGTCAACGCGGCACTCTCTAGCTGCCAAGAGCACTTTTTAATATGCACACCCAACAAGAGTGACGGGAGGAGCGCATTTCAGAAAACGTGCTCAGCTCGACGAGAACATGCGATTTAAGCAATAAAATTAAAAATGCACCCAAAACCTAAACCAAACGTTGCAGGTGGTTATTTCTTCATGCGCAGTGGTCAACGCGGCACTCTCTAGCTGCCAAGAGCACTTTTTACTATGCGCACCCAACCAGAGTGACGGGAGGAGCACATTTCAGAAAACGTGCTCAGCTCGTCGAGAAAATGCGATTTAAGCAATAAAATTAAAAATGCACCTAAAACCTAAACCAAACGTTGCAGGTGGTTATTTTTTCATGCGCAGTGGTCAACGCGGCACTCTCTAGCTGCCAAGAGCACTTTTTACTATGCGGACCCAACCAGAGTGACGGGAGGAGCACATTTCAGAAAACGTGCTCAGCTCGTCGAGAAAATGCGATTTAAGCAATAAAATTAAAAATGCACCCAAAACCTAAACCAAACGTTGCAGATGGTTATTTCTTCATGCGCAGTGGTCAACGCGGCACTCTCTAGCTGCCAAGAGCACTTTTTACTATGCACACCCAACCAGAGTGACGGGAGGAGCGCATTTCAGAAAACGTGCTCAGCTCGACGAGAAAATGCGATTTAAGCAATAAAATTAAAAATGCACCCAAAACCTAAACCAAACGTTGCAGGTGGTTATTTCTTCATGCGCAGCAGTCAACGCGGCACTCTCTAGCTGCCAAGAGCACTTTTTACTATGCGCACCCAACCAGAGTGACGGGAGGAGCACATTTCAGAAAACGTGCTCAGCTCGTCGAGAAAATGCGATTTAAGCAATAAAATTAAAAATGCACCCAAAACCTAAACCAAACGTTGCAGGTGGTTATTTCTTCATGCGCAGTGGTCAACGCGGCACTCTCTACCTGCCAAGAGCACTTTTTACTATGCGCACCCAACCAGAGTGACGGGAGGAGCACATTTCAGAAAACGTGCTCAGCTCGTCGAGAAAATGCGATTTAAGCAATACAATTAAAAATGCACCTAAAACCTAAACCAAACGTTGCAGGTGGTTATTTCTTCATGCGCAGTGGTCAACGCGGCACTCTCTAGCTGCCAAGAGCACTTTTTACTATGCGCACCCACCCAGACTGACGGGAGGAGCACATTTCAGAAAACGTGCTCAGCTCGTCGAGAAAATGCGATTTAAGCAATAAAATTAAAAATGCACCTAAAACCTATACCAAACGTTGCAGGTGGTTATTTCTTCATATGCAGTGGTCAACGCGGCACTCTCTAGCTGCAAAGAGCACTTTTTACTATGCGCACCCAACCAGAGTGACGGGAGGAGCACATTTCAGAAAACGTGCTCAGCTCGTCGAGAAAATGCGATTTAAGCAATAAAATTAAAAATGCACCCAAAGCCTAAACCAAACGTTGCAGATGGTCATTTCTTCATGCGCAGTGGTCAACGCGGCACTCTCTAGCTGCCAAGAGCACTTTTTACTATGCACACCCAACCAGAGTGACGGGAGGAGCGCATTTCAGAAAACGTGCTCAGCTCGACGAGAAAATGCGATTTAAGCAATCAAATTAAAAATGCACCCAAAACCTAAATCAAACGTTGCAGGTGGTTATTTCTTCATGCGCAGCAGTCAAGGCGGCACTCTCTCGCTGCCAAGAGCACTTTTTACTATGCACACCCAACCAGAGTGACGGGAGGAGCACATTTCAGAAAACGTGTTCAGCTCGTTTAGACAATGCAATTTAAGCAATAAAATTAAAAACGCACCCAAAACCTAAACCAAACGTTGCAGGTGGTTATTTCTTCATGCGCAGTGGTCAACGCGGCACTCTCTAGCTGCCAAGAGCACTTTTTACTATGCGCACCCAACCAGAGTGACGGGAGGAGCGCATTTCAGAAAACGTGCTCAGCTCGTCGAGAAAATGCGATTTAAGCAATAAAATTAAAAATGCACCTAAAACCTAAACCAAAAGTTGCAGGTGGTTATTTCTTCATGCGCAGCAGTCAACGCGGCACTCTCTAGCTGCGAAGAGCACTTTTTAATATGCACACCCAACAAGAGTGACGGGAGGAGCGCATTTCAGAAAACGTGCTCAGCTCGACGAGAACATGCGATTTAAGCAATAAAATTAAAAATGCACCCAAAACCTAAACCAAACGTTGCAGGTGGTTATTTCTTCATGCGCAGTGGTCAACGCGGCACTCTCTAGCTGCCAAGAGCACTTTTTACTATGCGCACCCAACCAGAGTGACGGGAGGAGCACATTTCAGAAAACGTGCTCAGCTCGTCGAGAAAATGCGATTTAAGCAATAAAATTAAAAATGCAACTAAAACCTAAACCAAACGTTGCAGGTGGTTATTTCTTCGTGCGCAGCAGTCAACGCGGCACTCTCTAGCTGCCAAGAGCACTTTTTACTATGCTCACCCAACCAGAGTGACGGGAGGAGCACATTTCAGAAAACGTGCTCAGCTCGTCGAGAAAATGCGATTTAAGCAATAAAATTAAAAATGCACCCAAAACCTAAACCAAACGTTGCAGATGGTCATTTCTTCATGCGCAGTGGTCAACGCGGCACTCTCTAGCTGCCAAGAGCACTTTTTAATATGCACACCCAACAAGAGTGACGGGAGGAGCGCATTTCAGAAAACGTGCTCAGCTCGACGAGAACATGCGATTTAAGCAATAAAATTAAAAATGCACCCAAAACCTAAACCAAACGTTGCAGGTGGTTATTTCTTCATGCGCAGTGGTCAACGCGGCACTCTCTAGCTGCCAAGAGCACTTTTTACTATGCGCACCCAACCAGAGTGACGGGAGGAGCACATTTCAGAAAACGTGCTCAGCTCGTCGAGAAAATGCGATTTAAGCAATAAAATTAAAAATGCACCTAAAACCTAAACCAAACGTTGCAGGTGGTTATTTTTTCATGCGCAGTGGTCAACGCGGCACTCTCTAGCTGCCAAGAGCACTTTTTACTATGCGCACCCAACCAGAGTGACGGGAGGAGCACATTTCAGAAAACGTGCTCAGCTCGTCGAGAAAATGCGATTTAAGCAATAAAATTAAAAATGCACCCAAAACCTGAACCAAACGTTGCAGATGGTTATTTCTTCATGCGCAGTGGTCAACGCGGCACTCTCTAGCTGCCAAGAGCACTTTTTACTATGCACACCCAACCAGAGTGACGGGAGGAGCGCATTTCAGAAAACGTGCTCAGCTCGACGAGAAAATGCGATTTAAGCAATAAAATTAAAAATGCACCCAAAACCTAAACCAAACGTTGCAGGTGGTTATTTCTTCATGCGCAGCAGTCAACGCGGCACTCTCTAGCTGCCAAGAGCACTTTTTACTATGCGCACCCAACCAGAGTGACGGGAGGAGCACATTTCAGAAAACGTGCTCAGCTCGTCGAGAAAATGCGATTTAAGCAATAAAATTAAAAATGCACCCAAAACCTAAACCAAACGTTGCAGGTGGTTATTTCTTCATGCGCAGTGGTCAACGCGGCACTCTCTAGCTGCCAAGAGCACTTTTTACTATGCGCACCCAACCAGAGTGACGGGAGGAGCACTTTTCAGAAAACGTGCTCAGCTCGTCGAGAAAATGCGAATTAAGCAATAAAATTAAAAATGCACCCAAAACCTAAACCAAACGTTGCAGATGGTCATTTCTTCATGCGCAGTGGTCAACGCGGCACTCTCTAGCTGCCAAGAGCACTTTTTACTCTGCGCATCCAACCAGAGTGACGGGAGGAGCACATTTCAGAAAACGTGCTCAGCTCGTCGAGAAAATGCGATTTAAGCAATAAAATTAAAAATGCACCTAAAACCCAAACCAAACGTTGCAGGTGGTTATTTCTTCATGCGCAGTGGTCAACGCGGCACTCTCTAGCTGCCAAGAGCACTTTTTACTATGCGCACCCAACCAGAGTGACGGGAGGAGCACATTTCAGAAAATGTGCTCAGCTCGTCGAGAAAATGCCATTTAAGCCGTACAATTAAAAATGCACCTAAAACCTAAACCAAACGTTGCAGGTGGTTATTTCTTCATGCGCAGTGGTCAACGTGGCACTCTCTAGCTGCCAAGAGCACTTTTTACTATGCGCACCCAACCAGAGTGACGGGAGGAGCACATTTCAGAAAACGTGCTCAGCTCGTCGAGAAAATGCGATTTAAGCAATAAAATTAAAAATGCACCTAAAACCTAAACCAAACGTTGCAGGTGGTTATTTCTTCATGCGCAGTGGTCAACGCGGCACTCTGTAGCTGCCAAGAGCACTTTTTACTATGCGCACCCACCCAGAGTGACGGGAGGAGCACATTTCAGAAAACGTGCTCACCTCGTCGAGAAAATGCGATTTAAGCAATAAAATTAAAAATGCACCTAAAACCTAAACCAAACGTTGCAGGTGGTTATTTCTTCATGCGCAGTGGTCAACGCGGCACTCTCTAGCTGCCAAGAGCACTTTTTACTATGCGCACCCAACCAGAGTGACGGGAGGAGCACATTTCAGAAAACGTGCTCAGCTCGTCGAGAAAGTGCGATTTAAGCAATAAAATAAAAAACGCACCTAAAACCTAAACCGAACGTTGCAGATGGTCATTTCTTCATGCGCAGTGGTCAACGCGGCACTCTCTAGCTGCCAAGAGCACTTTTTACTATGCACACCCAACCAGAGTGACGGGAGGAGCACATTTCAGAAGACGTGCTCAGCTCGTCGAGAAAATGCGATTTAAGCAATAAAATTAAAAATGCACCCAAAACCTAAACCAAACGTTGCAGGTAGTTATTTCTTCATGCGCAGCAGTCAACGCGGCACTCTCTAGCTGCCAAGAGCACTTTTTACTATGCACACCCAACCAGAGTGACGGGAGGAGCACATTTCAGAAAACGTGCTCAGCTCGACGAGAAAATGCGATTTAAGCAATAAAATTAGAAATGCACCCAAAACCTAAACCAAACGTTGCAGGTGGTTATTTCTTCATGCGCAGTGGTAAACGCGGCACTCTCTAGCTGCCAAGAGCACTTTTTAGTATGCGCACCCAACCAGAGTGACGGGAGGAGCACATTTCATAAAACGTGCTCAGCTCGTCCAGAAAATGCTATTTAAGCAATAAAATTAAAAATGCACCTAAAACCTAAACCAAACGTTGCAGATGGTCATTTCTTCATGCGCAGTGGTCAACGCGGCACTCTCTAGCTGCCAAGAGCACTTTTTACTCTGCGCATCCAACCAGAGTGACGGGAGGAGCACATTTCAGAAAACGTGCTCAGCTCGTCGAGAAAATGCGATTTAAGCAATAAAATTAAAAATGCACCTAAAACCCAAACCAAACGTTGCAGGTGGTTATTTCTTCATGCGCAGTGGTCAACGCGGCACTCTCTAGCTGCCAAGAGCACTTTTTACTATGCGCACCCAACCAGAGTGACGGGAGGAGCACATTTCAGAAAATGTGCTCAGCTCGTCGAGAAAATGCCATTTAAGCCGTACAATTAAAAATGCACCTAAAACCTAAACCAAACGTTGCAGGTGGTTATTTCTTCATGCGCAGTGGTCAACGTGGCACTCTCTAGCTGCCAAGAGCACTTTTTACTATGCGCACCCAACCAGAGTGACGGGAGGAGCACATTTCAGAAAACGTGCTCAGCTCGTCGAGAAAATGCGATTTAAGCAATAAAATTAAAAATGCACCTAAAACCTAAACCAAACGTTGCAGGTGGTTATTTCTTCATGCGCAGTGGTCAACGCGGCACTCTGTAGCTGCCAAGAGCACTTTTTACTATGCGCACCCACTCAGAGTGACGGGAGGAGCACATTTCAGAAAACGTGCTCACCTCGTCGAGAAAATGCGATTTAAGCAATAAAATTAAAAATGCACCTAAAACCTAAACCAAACGTTGCAGGTGGTTATTTCTTCATGCGCAGTGGTCAACGCGGCACTCTCTAGCTGCCAAGAGCACTTTTTACTATGCGCACCCAACCAGAGTGACGGGAGGAGCACATTTCAGAAAACGTGCTCAGCTCGTCGAGAAAGTGCGATTTAAGCAATAAAATAAAAAACGCACCTAAAACCTAAACCGAACGTTGCAGATGGTCATTTCTTCATGCGCAGTGGTCAACGCGGCACTCTCTAGCTGCCAAGAGCACTTTTTACTATGCACACCCAACCAGAGTGACGGGAGGAGCACATTTCAGAAGACGTGCTCAGCTCGTCGAGAAAATGCGATTTAAGCAATAAAATTAAAAATGCACCCAAAACCTAAACCAAACGTTGCAGGTAGTTATTTCTTCATGCGCAGCAGTCAACGCGGCACTCTCTAGCTGCCAAGAGCACTTTTTACTATGCACACCCAACCAGAGTGACGGGAGGAGCACATTTCAGAAAACGTGCTCAGCTCGACGAGAAAATGCGATTTAAGCAATAAAATTAGAAATGCACCCAAAACCTAAACCAAACGTTGCAGGTGGTTATTTCTTCATGCGCAGTGGTAAACGCGGCACTCTCTAGCTGCCAAGAGCACTTTTTAGTATGCGCACCCAACCAGAGTGACGGGAGGAGCACATTTCATAAAACGTGCTCAGCTCGTCCAGAAAATGCTATTTAAGCAATAAAATTAAAAATGCACCTAAAACCTAAACCAAACGTTGCAGATGGTCATTTCTTCATGCGCAGTGGTCAACGCGGCACTCTCTAGCTGCCAAGAGCACTTTTTACTATGCACACCCAACCAGAGTGACGGGAGGAGCACATTTCAGAAAACGTGCTCAGCTCGTCCAGAAAATGCGATTTAAGCAATAAAATTAAAAATGCACCCAAAACCTAAACCAAACGTTGCAGGTGGTTATTTCTTCATGCGCAGTGGTCAACGCGGCACTCTCTAGGTGCCAAGAGCACTTTTTACTATGCGCACCCAACCAGAGTGACGGGAGGAGCACATTTCAGAAAACGTGCTCAGCTCGTCGAGAAAATGCGATTTAAGCAATAAAATTAAAAATGCACCCAAAACCTAAACCAAACGTTGCAGGTGGTTATTTCTTCATGCGCAGTGGTAAACGCGGCACTCTCTAGCTGCCAAGAGCACTTTTTACTATGCGCACCCAACCAGAGTGACGGGAGGAGCACATTTCATAAAACGTGCTCAGCTCGTCCAGAAAATGCTATTTAAGCAATAAAATTAAAAATGCACCTAAAACCTAAACCAAACGTTGCAGATGGTCATTTCTTCATGCGCAGTGGTCAACGCGGCACTCTCTAGCTGCCAAGAGCACTTTTTACTATGCACACCCAACCAGAGTGACGGGAGGAACACATTTCAGAAAACGTGCTCAGCTCGTCCAGAAAATTCGATTTAACCAATAAAATTAAAAATGCACCCAAAACCTAAACCAAACGTTGCAGGTGGTTATTTCTTCATGCGCAGTTGTCAACGCGGCACTCTCTAGCTGCCAAGAGCACTTTTTACTATGCGCACCCAACCAGAGTGACGGGAGGAGCACATTTCAGAAAACGTGCTCAGCTCGACGAGAACATGCGATTTAAGCAATAAAATTAAAAATGCACCCAAAACCTAAACCAAACGTTGCAGGTGGTTATTTCTTCGTGCGCAGCAGTCAACGCGGCACTCTCTAGCTGCCAAGAACACTTTTTACTATGCGCACCCAACCAGAGTGACGGGAGGAGCACATTTCAGAAAACGTGCTCAGCTCGACGAGAAAATGCGATTTAAGCAATAAAATTAGAAATGCACCCAAAACCTAAACCAAACGTTGCAGGTGGTTATTTCTTCATGCGCAGTGGTAAACGCGGCACTCTCTAGCTGCCAAGAGCACTTTTTAGTATGCGCACCCAACCAGAGTGACGGGAGGAGCACATTTCATAAAACGTGCTCAGCTCGTCCAGAAAATGCTATTTAAGCAATAAAATTAAAAATGCACCTAAAACCTAAACCAAACGTTGCAGATGGTCATTTCTTCATGCGCAGTGGTCAACGCGGCACTCTCTAGCTGCCAAGAGCACTTTTTACTATGCACACCCAACCAGAGTGACGGGAGGAGCACATTTCAGAAAACGTGCTCAGCTCGTCCAGAAAATGCGATTTAAGCAATAAAATTAAAAATGCACCCAAAACCTAAACCAAACGTTGCAGGTGGTTATTTCTTCATGCGCAGTGGTCAACGCGGCACTCTCTAGGTGCCAAGAGCACTTTTTACTATGCGCACCCAACCAGAGTGACGGGAGGAGCACATTTCAGAAAACGTGCTCAGCTCGTCGAGAAAATGCGATTTAAGCAATAAAATTAAAAATGCACCCAAAACCTAAACCAAACGTTGCAGGTGGTTATTTCTTCATGCGCAGTGGTAAACGCGGCACTCTCTAGCTGCCAAGAGCACTTTTTACTATGCGCACCCAACCAGAGTGACGGGAGGAGCACATTTCATAAAACGTGCTCAGCTCGTCCAGAAAATGCTATTTAAGCAATAAAATTAAAAATGCACCTAAAACCTAAACCAAACGTTGCAGATGGTCATTTCTTCATGCGCAGTGGTCAACGCGGCACTCTCTAGCTGCCAAGAGCACTTTTTACTATGCACACCCAACCAGAGTGACGGGAGGAACACATTTCAGAAAACGTGCTCAGCTCGTCCAGAAAATTCGATTTAACCAATAAAATTAAAAATGCACCCAAAACCTAAACCAAACGTTGCAGGTGGTTATTTCTTCATGCGCAGTTGTCAACGCGGCACTCTCTAGCTGCCAAGAGCACTTTTTACTATGCGCACCCAACCAGAGTGACGGGAGGAGCACATTTCAGAAAACGTGCTCAGCTCGACGAGAACATGCGATTTAAGCAATAAAATTAAAAATGCACCCAAAACCTAAACCAAACGTTGCAGGTGGTTATTTCTTCGTGCGCAGCAGTCAACGCGGCACTCTCTAGCTGCCAAGAACACTTTTTACTATGCGCACCCAACCAGAGTGACGGGAGGAGCACATTTTAGAAAACGTGCTCAGCTCGTCGAGAAAATGCGATTTAAGCAATAAAATTAAAAATGCACCTAAAACCTAAACCAAACGTTGCAGGTGGTTATTTCTTCATGCGCAGTGGTCAACGCGGCACTCTCTAGCTGCCAAGAGCACTTTTTACTATGCGCACCCAACCAGAGTGACGGGAGGAGCACATTTCAGAAAACGTGCTCAGCTCGTCGAGAAAATGCGATTTAAGCAATAAAATTAAAAATGCACCTAAAACCTAAACCAAACGTTGCAGGTGGTTATTTTTTCATGCGCAGTGGTCAACGCGGCACTCTCTAGCTGCCAAGAGCACTTTTTACTATGCGCACCCAACCAGAGTGACGGGAGGAGCACATTTCAGAAAACGTGCTCAGCTCGTCGAGAAAATGCGATTTAAGCAATAAAATTAAAAATGCACCCAAAACCTAAACCAAACGTTGCAGATGGTCATTTCTTCATGCGCAGCAGTCAACGCGGCACTCTCTAGCTGCCAAGAGCACTTTTTACTATGCGCACCCAACCAGAGTGACGGGAGGAGCACATTTCAGAAAACGTGCTCAGCTCGTCGAGAAAATGCGATTTAAGCAATAAAATTAAAAATGCACCCAAAACCTAAACCAAACGTTGCAGGTGGTTATTTCTTCATGCGCAGTGGTCAACGCGGCACTCTCTAGCTGCCAAGAGCACTTTTTACTATGCGCACCCAACCAGAGTGACGGGAGGAACACATTTCAGAAAACGTGCTCAGCTCGTCGAGAAAATGCGATTTAAGCAATAAAATTAAAAATGCACCCAAAACCTAAACCAAACGTTGCAGGTGGTTATTTCTTCGTGCGCAGCAGTCAACGCGGCACTCTCTAGCTGCCAAGAACACTTTTTATTATGCGCACCCAACCAGAGTGACGGGAGGAGCACATTTCAGAAAACGTGCTCAGCTCGTCGAGAAAATGCGATTTAAGCAATAAAATTAAAAATGCACCTAAAACCTAAACCAAACGTTGCAGGTGGTTATTTCTACATGCGCAGTGGTCAACGCGGCACTCTCTAGCTGCCAAGAGCACTTTTTACTATGCGCACCCAACCAGAGTGACGGGAGGAGCACATTTCAGAAAACGTGCTCAGCTCGTCCAGAAAATGCGATTTAAGCAATAAAATTAAAAATGCACCTAAAACCTAAACCAAACGTTGCAGGTGGTTATTTCTTCATGCGCAGTGGTCAACGCGGCACTCTCCAGCTGCCAAGAGCACTTTTTACTATGCGCACCCAACAAGAGTGACGGGAGGAGCACATTTCAGAAAACGTGCTCAGCTCGTCGAGAAAATGCGATTTAAGCAATAAAATTAAAAATGCACCCAAAACCTAAACCAAACGTTGCAGATGGTCATTTCTTCATGCGCAGTGGTCAACGCGGCACTCTCTAGCTGCCAAGAGCACTTTTTTAATATGCACACCCAACAAGAGTGACGGGAGGAGCGCATTTCAGAAAACGTGCTCAGCTCGACGAGAACATGCGATTTAAGCAATAAAATTAAAAATGCACCCAAAACCTAAACCAAACGTTGCAGGTGGTTATTTCTTCATGCGCAGTGGTCAACGCGGCACTCTCTAGCTGCCAAGAGCACTTTTTACTATGCGCACCCAACCAGAGTGACGGGAGGAGCACATTTCAGAAAACGTGCTCAGCTCGTCGAGAAAATGCGATTTAAGCAATAAAATTAAAAATGCACCTAAAACCTAAACCAAACGTTGCAGGTGGTTATTTTTTCATGCGCAGTGGTCAACGCGGCACTCTCTAGCTGCCAAGAGCACTTTTTACTATGCGCACCCAACCAGAGTGACGGGAGGAGCACATTTCAGAAAACGTGCTCAGCTCGTCGAGAAAATGCGATTTAAGCAATAAAATTAAAAATGCACCCAAAACCTAAACCAAACGTTGCAGATGGTCATTTCTTCATGCGCAGTGGTCAACGCGGCACTCTCTAGCTGCCAAGAGCACTTTTTACTATGCACACCCAACCAGAGTGACGGGAGGAGCGCATTTCAGAAAACGTGCTCAGCTCGACGAGAAAATGCGATTTAAGCAATAAAATAAAAAATGCACCCAAAACCTAAACCAAACGTTGCAGGTGGTTATTTCTTCATGCGCAGTGGTCAACGCGGCACTCTCTAGCTGCCAAGAGCACTTTTTACTATGCGCACCCAACCAGAGTGACGGGAGGAGCACATTTCAGAAAACGTGCTCAGCTCGTCGAGAAAATGCGATTTAAGCAATAAAATTAAAAATGCACCCAAAACCTAAACCAAATGTTGCAGGTGGTTATTTCTTCATGCGCAGTGGTCAACGCGGCACTCTCTAGCTGCCAAGAGCACTTTTTTAATATGCACACCCAACAAGAGTGACGGGAGGAGCGCATTTCAGAAAACGTGCTCAGCTCGACGAGAACATGCGATTTAAGCAATAAAATTAAAAATGCACCCAAAACCTAAACCAAACGTTGCAGGTGGTTATTTCTTCATGCGCAGTGGTCAACGCGGCACTCTCTAGCTGCCAAGAGCACTTTTTACTATGCGCACCCAACCAGAGTGACGGGAGGAGCACATTTCAGAAAACGTGCTCAGCTCGTCGAGAAAATGCGATTTAAGCAATAAAATTAAAAATGCACCTAAAACCTAAACCAAACGTTGCAGGTGGTTATTTTTTCATGCGCAGTGGTCAACGCGGCACTCTCTAGCTGCCAAGAGCACTTTTTACTATGCGCACCCAACCAGAGTGACGGGAGGAGCACATTTCAGAAAACGTGCTCAGCTCGTCGAGAAAATGCGATTTAAGCAATAAAATTAAAAATGCACCCAAAACCTAAACCAAACGTTGCAGATGGTCATTTCTTCATGCGCAGTGGTCAACGCGGCACTCTCTAGCTGCCAAGAGCACTTTTTACTATGCACACCCAACCAGAGTGACGGGAGGAGCGCATTTCAGAAAACGTGCTCAGCTCGACGAGAAAATGCGATTTAAGCAATAAAATAAAAAATGCACCCAAAACCTAAACCAAACGTTGCAGGTGGTTATTTCTTCATGCGCAGTGGTCAACGCGGCACTCTCTAGCTGCCAAGAGCACTTTTTACTATGCGCACCCAACCAGAGTGACGGGAGGAGCACATTTCAGAAAACGTGCTCAGCTCGTCGAGAAAATGCGATTTAAGCAATACAATTAAAAATGCACCCAAAACCTAAACCAAATGTTGCAGGTGGTTATTTCTTCATGCGCAGTGGTCAACGCGGCACTCTCTAGCTTCCAAGAGCACTTTTTACTATGCGCACCCAACCAGAGTGACGGGAGGAGCACATTTCAGAAAACGTGCTTAGCTCGTCCAGAAAATGCGATTTAAGCAATAAAATTAAAAATGCACCTAAAACCTAAACCAAACGTTGCAGATGGTCATTTCTTCATGCGCAGTGGTCAACGCGGCACTCTCTAGCTGCCAAGAGCACTTTTTACTATGCACACCCAACCAGAGTGACGGGAGGAGCACATTTCAGAAAAGGTGCTCAGCTCGTCGAGAAAATGCGATTTAAGCAATAAAATTAAAAATGCACCCAAAACCTAAACCAAACGTTGCAGGTGGTTATTTCTTCATGCGCAGCAGTCAACGCGGCACTCTCTAGCTGCCAAGAGCACTTTTTACTATGCGCACCCAACCAGAGTGACGGGAGGAGCACATTTCAGAAAACGTGCTCAGCTCGACGAGAACATGCGATTTAAGCAATAAAATTAAAAATGCACCCAAAACCTAAACCAAACGTTGCAGGTGGTTATTTCTTCATGCGCAGTGGTCAACGCGGCACTCTCTAGCTGCCAATAGCACTTTTTACTATGCGCACCCAACCAGAGTGACGGGAGGAGCACATTTCAGAAAACGTGCTTAGCTTGTCCAGAAAATGCGATTTAAGCAATAAAATTAAAAATGCACCCAAAACCTAAACCAAACGTTGCAGGTGGTTATTTCTTCATGCGCAGCAGTCAACGCGGCACTCTCTAACTGCCATAGCACTTTTTACTATGCGCACCCAACCAGAGTGACGGGAGGAGCACATTTCAGAAAACGTGCTCAGCTCGACGAGAACATGCGATTTAAGCAATGAAATTAAAAATGCACCCAAAACCTAAACCAAACGTTGCAGGTGGTTATTTCTTCATGCGCAGTGGTCAACGCGGCACTCTCTAGCTGCCAAGAGCACTTTTTACTATGCGCACCCAACCAGAGTGACGGGAGGAGCACATTTCAGAAAACGTGCTCAGCTCGTCGAGAAAATGCGATTTAAGCAATAAAATTAAAAATGCACCCAAAACCTAAACCAAACGTTGCAGGTGGTTATTTCTTCATGCGCAGCAGTCAACGCGGCACTCTCTAGCTGCCAAGAGCACTTTTTACTATGCGCACCCAACCAGAGTGACGGGAGGAGCACATTTCAGAAAACGTGCTCAGCTCGTCGAGAAAATGCGATTTAAGCAACAAAATTAAAAATGCACCTAAAACCTAAACCAAACGTTGCAGGTGGTTATTTCTTCATGCGCAGTGGTCAACGCGGCACTCTCTAGCTGCCAAGAGCACATTTTACTATGCGCACCCAACCAGAGTGACGGGAGGAGCACATTTCAGAAAACGTGCTCAGCTCGTCGAGAAAATGCGATTTAAGCAATAAAATTAAAAATGCACCTAAAACCTAAACCAAACGTTGCAGGTAGTTATTTCTTCGTGCGCAGCAGTCAACGCGGCACTCTCTAGCTGCCAAGAGCACTTTTTACTATGCGCACCCAACCAGAGTGACGGGAGGAGCACATTTCAGAAAACGTGCTCAGCTCGTTGAGAAAATGCGATTTAAGCAATACAATTAAAAATGCACCCAAAACCTAAACCAAACGTTGCAGGTGGTTATTTCTTCATGCGCAGTGGTCAACGCGGCAATCTCTAGCTGCCAAGAGCACTTTTTACTATGCGCACCCAACCAGAGTGACGGGAGGAGCGCATTTCAGAAAACGTGCTCAGCTCGACGAGAAAATGCGATTTAAGCAATACAATTAAAAATGCACCCAAAACCTAAACCAAACGTTGCAGGTGGTTATTTCTTCATGCGCAGTGGTCAACGCGGCACTCTCTAGCTGCCAAGAGCACTTTTTACGATGCACACCCAACCAGAGTGACGGGAGGAGCGCATTTTAGAAAACGTGCTCAGCTCGACGAGAAAATACGATTTAAGCAATAAAATTAAAAATGCACCCAAAACCTAAACCAAACGTTGCAGGTGCTTATTTCTTCATGCGCAGTGGTCAACGCGGCACTCTCTAGCTGCCAAGAGCACTTTTTACTATGCGCACCCAACCAGAGTGACGGGAGGAGCACATTTCAGAAAATGTGCTCAGCTCGTCGAGAAAATGCCATTTAAGCCGTACAATTAAAAATGCACCTAAAACCTAAACCAAACGTTGCAGGTGGTTATTTCTTCATGCGCAGTGGTCAACGTGGCACTCTCTAGCCGCCAAGAGCACTTTTTACTATGCGCACCCAACCAGAGTGACGGGAGGAGCACATTTCAGAAAACGTGCTTAGCTTGTCCAGAAAATGCGATTTAAGCAATAAAATTAAAAATGCACCCAAAACCTAAACCAAACGTTGCAGGTGGTTATTTCTTCATGCGCAGCAGTCAACGCGGCACTCTCTAACTGCCATAGCACTTTTTACTATGCGCACCCAACCAGAGTGACGGGAGGAGCACATTTCAGAAAACGTGCTCAGCTCGACGAGAACATGCGATTTAAGCAATGAAATTAAAAATGCACCCAAAACCTAAACCAAACGTTGCAGGTGGTTATTTCTTCATGCGCAGTGGTCAACGCGGCACTCTCTAGCTGCCAAGAGCACTTTTTACTATGCGCACCCAACCAGAGTGACGGGAGGAGCACATTTCAGAAAACGTGCTCAGCTCGTCGAGAAAATGCGATTTAAGCAATAAAATTAAAAATGCACCCAAAACCTAAACCAAACGTTGCAGGTGGTTATTTCTTCATGCGCAGCAGTCAACGCGGCACTCTCTAGCTGCCAAGAGCACTTTTTACTATGCGCACCCAACCAGAGTGACGGGAGGAGCACATTTCAGAAAACGTGCTCAGCTCGTCGAGAAAATGCGATTTAAGCAACAAAATTAAAAATGCACCTAAAACCTAAACCAAACGTTGCAGGTGGTTATTTCTTCATGCGCAGTGGTCAACGCGGCACTCTCTAGCTGCCAAGAGCACATTTTACTATGCGCACCCAACCAGAGTGACGGGAGGAGCACATTTCAGAAAACGTGCTCAGCTCGTCGAGAAAATGCGATTTAAGCAATAAAATTAAAAATGCACCTAAAACCTAAACCAAACGTTGCAGGTAGTTATTTCTTCGTGCGCAGCAGTCAACGCGGCACTCTCTAGCTGCCAAGAGCACTTTTTACTATGCGCACCCAACCAGAGTGACGGGAGGAGCACATTTCAGAAAACGTGCTCAGCTCGTTGAGAAAATGCGATTTAAGCAATACAATTAAAAATGCACCCAAAACCTAAACCAAACGTTGCAGGTGGTTATTTCTTCATGCGCAGTGGTCAACGCGGCAATCTCTAGCTGCCAAGAGCACTTTTTACTATGCGCACCCAACCAGAGTGACGGGAGGAGCGCATTTCAGAAAACGTGCTCAGCTCGACGAGAAAATGCGATTTAAGCAATACAATTAAAAATGCACCCAAAACCTAAACCAAACGTTGCAGGTGGTTATTTCTTCATGCGCAGTGGTCAACGCGGCACTCTCTAGCTGCCAAGAGCACTTTTTACGATGCACACCCAACCAGAGTGACGGGAGGAGCGCATTTTAGAAAACGTGCTCAGCTCGACGAGAAAATACGATTTAAGCAATAAAATTAAAAATGCACCCAAAACCTAAACCAAACGTTGCAGGTGCTTATTTCTTCATGCGCAGTGGTCAACGCGGCACTCTCTAGCTGCCAAGAGCACTTTTTACTATGCGCACCCAACCAGAGTGACGGGAGGAGCACATTTCAGAAAATGTGCTCAGCTCGTCGAGAAAATGCCATTTAAGCCGTACAATTAAAAATGCACCTAAAACCTAAACCAAACGTTGCAGGTGGTTATTTCTTCATGCGCAGTGGTCAACGTGGCACTCTCTAGCCGCCAAGAGCACTTTTTACTATGCGCACCCAACCAGAGTGACGGGAGGAGCACATTTCAGAAAACGTGCTCAGCTCGTCGAGTAAATGCAATTTAAGCAATAAAATTAAAAATGCACCCAAAACCTAAACCAAACGTTGCAGGTGGTTATTTCTTCATGCGCAGTGGTCAACGCGGCACTCTCTAGCTGCCAAGAGCACTTTTTACTATGCGCACCCAACCAGAGTGACGGGAGGAGCACATTTCAGAAAACGTGCTCAGCTCGTCGAGAAAATGCGATTTAAGCAATAAAATAAAAAACGCACCTAAAACCTAAACCGAACGTTGCAGATGGTCATTTCTTCATGCGCAGTGGTCAACGCGGCACTCTCTAGCTGCCAAGAGCACTCTTTACTATGCACACCCAACCAGAGTAACGGGAGGAGCACATTTCAGAAGACGTGCTCAGCTCGTCGAGAAAATGCGATTTAAGCAATAAAATTAAAAATGCACCCAAAACCTAAACCAAACGTTTTAGGTAGTTATTTCTTCATGCGCAGCAGTCAACGCGGCACTCTCTAGCTGCCAAGAGCACTTTTTACTATGCACACCCAACCAGAGTGACGGGAGGAGCGCATTTCAGAAAACGTGCTCAGCTCGTCGAGAAAATGCGATTTAAGCAATAAAATTAAAAATGCACCCAAAACCTAAACCAAACGTTGCAGGTGGTTATTTCTTCATGCGCAGTGGTCAACGCGGCACTCTCTAGCTGCCAAGAGCACTTTTTACTATGCGCACCCAACCAGAGTGACGGGAGGAGCACATTTCAGAAAACGTGCTCAGCTCGTCGAGAAAATGCGATTTAAGCAATAAAATTAAAAATGCACACAAAACCTAAACCAAACGTTGCAGGTGGTTATTTCTTCATGCGCAGTGGTCAACGCGGCACTCTCTAGCTGCCAAGAGCACTTTTTACTATGCGCACCCAACCAGAGTGACGGGATGAGCACATTTCAGAAAACGTGCTCAGCTCGTCGAGAAAATGCGATTTAAGCAATAAAATTAAAAATGCATCTAAAACCTAAACCAAACGTTGCAGGTGGTTATTTCTTCGTGCGCAGCAGTCAACGCGGCACTCTCTAGCTGCCAAGAGCACTTTTTACTATGCGCACCCAACCAGAGTGACGGGAGGAGCACATTTCAGAAAACGTGCTCAGCTCGTCGAGTAAATGCAATTTAAGCAATAAAATTAAAAATGCACCCAAAACCTAAACCAAACGTTGCAGGTGGTTATTTCTTCATGCGCAGTGGTCAACGCGGCACTCTCTAGCTGCCAAGAGCACTTTTTACTATGCGCACCCAACCAGAGTGACGGGAGGAGCACATTTCAGAAAACGTGCTCAGCTCGTCCAGAAAATGCGATTCAAGCAATAAAATTAAAAATGCACCTAAAACCTAAACCAAACGTTGCAGATGGTCATTTCTTCATGCGCAGTGGTCAACGCGGCAATCTCTAGCTGCCAAGAGCACTTTTTACTATGCACACCCAACCAGAGAGACGGGAGGAGCGCATTTCAGAAAACGTGCTCAACTCGTCGAGAAAATGCGATTTAAGCAATAAAATTAAAAATGCACCCAAAACCGAAACCAAACGTCGCAGATGGTCATTTCTTCATGCGCAGTGGTTAACGCGGCACTCTCTAGCTGCCAAGAGCACTTTTTACTATGCGCACCCAACCAGAGTGACGGGAGGAGCGCATTTCAGAAAACGTGCTCAGCTCGTCGAGAAAATGCGATTTAAGCAATAAAATTAAAAATGCACCCAAAACCTAAACCAAACGTTGTAGGTGGTTATTTCTTCATGCGCAGTGGTCAACGCGGCACTCTCTAGCTGCCAAGAGCACTTTTTACTATGCGCACCCAACCAGAGTGACGGGAGGAGCACATTTCAGAAAACGTGCTAAGCTCGTCGAGAAAATGCGATTCAAGCAATAAAATTAAAAATGCACCTAAAACCTAAACCAAACGCTGCAGATGGTCATTTCTTCTTGCGCAGTGGTCAACGCGGCACTCTCTAGCTGCCAAGAGCACTTTTTACTATACACACCCAACCAGAGTGACGGGAGGAGCACATTCCAGAAAACGTGCTCAGCTCGTCGAGAAAATGCGATTTAAGCAATAAAATTAAAAATGCACCCAAAACCTAAACCAAACGTTGCAGATGGTCATTTCTTCATGTGCAGTGGTCAACGCGGCACTCTCTAGCTGCCAAGAGCACTTTTTACTATGCACACCCAACCAGAGTGACGGGAGGAGCGCATTTCAGAAAACGTGCTCAGCTCGTCGAGAAAATGCGATTTAAGCAATAAAATTAAAAATGCACCCAAAACCTAAACCAAACGTTGCAGGTGGTTATTTCTTCATGCGCAGTGGTCAACGCGGCACTCTCTAGCTGCCAAGAGCACTTTTTACTATGCGCACCCAACCAGAGTGACGGGAGGAGCACATTTCAGAAAACGTGCTCAGCTCGTCGAGAAAATGCGATTTAAGCAATAAAATTAAAAATGCACCCAAAACCTAAACCAAACGTTGCAGGTGGTTATTTCTTCATGCGCAGTGGTCAACGCGGCACTCTCTAGCTGCCAAGAGCACTTTTTACTATGCGCACCCACCCAGAGTGACGGGAGGAGCACATTTCAGAAAACGTGCTCAGCTCGTCGAGAAAATGCGATTTAAGCAATAAAATTAAAAATGCACCTAAAATCTATACCAAACGTTGCAGGTGGTTATTTCTTCATATGCAGTGGTCAACGCGGCACTCTCTAGCTGCCAAGAGCACTTTTTACTATGCGCACTTAACCAGAGTGACGGGAGGAGCACATTCCAGAAAACGTGCTCAGCTCGTCGAGAAAATGCGATTTAAGCAATAAAATTAAAAATGCACCCAAAACCTAAACCAAACGTTGCAGATGGTCATTTCTTCATGCGCAGTGGTCAACGCGGCACTCTCTAGCTGCCAAGAGCACTTTTTACTATGCGCACCCAACCAGAGTGACGGGAGGAGCACATTTCAGAAAACGTGCTCAGCTCGTCGAGAAAATGCGATTTAAGCAATAAAATTAAAAATGCACCCAAAACCTAAACCAAACGTTGCAGGTTTTTATTTCTTCATGCGCAGTGGTCAACGCGGCATTCTCTAGCTGCCAAGAGCACTTTTTAGTATGCGCACCCAACCAGAGTGACGGGAGGAGCACATTTCAGAAAACGTGCTCAGCTCGTTGAGAAAATGCGATTTAAGCAATAAAATTAAAAATGCACCCAAAACCTAAACCAAACGTTGCAGGTGGTTTTTTCTTAATGCGCAGTGGTCAACGCGGCACTCTATAGCTGCCAAGAGCACTTTTTACTATGCACACCCAACCAGAGTGACGGGAGGAGCATATTTCAGAAAACGTGCTCAGCTCGACGAGAAAATGCGATTTAAGCAATAAAATTAGAAATGCACCCAAAACCTAAACCAAACGTTGCAGGTGGTTATTTCTTCATGCGCAGTGGTCAACGCGGCACTCTCTAGCTGCCAAGAGCACTTTTTACGATGCACACCCAACCAGAGAGACGGGAGGAGTGCATTTCAGAAAACGTGCTCAGCTCGACGAGAAAATGCGATTTAAGCAATAAAATTAAAAATGCACCCAAAACCTAAACCAAACGTTGCAGGTGGTTATTTCTTCATGCGCAGTGGTCAACACGGCACTCTCTAGCTGCCAAGAGCACTTTTTACTATGCGCACCCAACCAGAGTGAGGGGAGGAGCACATTTCAGAAAACGTGCTCAGCTCGTCGAGAAAATGCGATTTAAGCAATAAAATTAAAAATGCACCCAAAACCTAAACCAAACGTTGCAGGTGGTTATTTCTTCATGCGCAGTGGTCAACGCGGCACTCTCTAGCTGCCAAGAGCACTTTTTACTATGCGCACCCAACCAGAGTGACGGGAGGAGCACATTTCAGAAAACGTGCTCAGCTAGTCCAGAAAATGCGATTAAAGCAATAAAATTAAAAATGCACCTAAAACCTAAACCAAACGTTGCAGATGGTCATTTCTTCATGCGCAGTGGTCAACGCGGCACTCTCTAGCTGCCAAGAGCACTTTTTACTATGCACACCCAACCAGAGTGACGGGAAGAGCGCATTTTAGAAAACGTGCTCAGCTCGAAGAGAAAATGCGATTTAAGCAATAAAATTAAAAATGCACCCAAAACCTAAACCAAACGTTGCAGGTGGTTATTTCTTCATGCGCAGTGGTCAACGCGGCACTCTCTAGCTGCCAAGAGCACTTTTTACTATGCGCACCCAACCAGAGTGACGGGAGGAGCACATCTCAGAAAACGTGCTCAGCTCGTCGAGAAAATGCGATTTAAGCAATAAAATTAAAAATGCACCTAAAACCTAAACCAAACGTTGCAGGTGGTTATTTCTTCATGCGCAGCAGTCAACGCGGCACTCTCTAGCTGCCAAGAGCACTTTTTACTATGCGCACCCAACCAGAGTGACGGGAGGAGCACATTTCAGAAAACGTGCTCAGCTCGTCGAGAAAATGCGATTTAAGCAATAAAATTAAAAATGCACCTAAAACCTAAACCAAACGTTGCAGGTGGTTATTTCTTCATATGCAGCAGTCAACGCGGCACTCTCTAGCTGCCAAGAGCACTTTTTACTATGCGCACCCAACCAGAGTGACGGGAGGAGCACATTTCAGAAAACGTGCTCAGCTCGTCGAGAAAATGCGATTTAAGCAATAAAATTAAAAATGCACCTAAAAACCTAAACCAAACGTTGCAGGTGGTTATTTCTTCATGCGCATTGGTCAACGCGGCACTCTCTAGCTGCCAAGAGCACTTTTTACTATGTGCACCCAACCAGAGTGACGGGAGGAGCACATTTCAGAAAACGTGCTCAGCTCGTCCAGAAAATGCGATTTAAGCAATAAAATTAAAAATGCACCTAAAACCTAAACCAAACGTTGCAGATGGTCATTTCTTCATGCGCAGTGGTCAACGCGGCACTCTCTAGCTGCCAAGAGCACTTTTTACTATGCACACCCAACCAGAGAGACGGGAGGAGCGCATTTCAGAAAACGTGCTCAACTCGTCGAGAAAATGCGATTTAAGCAATAAAATTAAAAATGCACCCAAAACCGAAACCAAACGTTGCAGATGGTCATTTCTTCATGCGCAGTGGTCAACGCGGCACTCTCTAGCTGCCAAGAGCACTTTTTACTATGCACACCCGACCAGAGTGACGGGAGGAGCGCATTTCAGAAAACGTGCTCAGCTCGACGAGAAAATGCGATTTAAGCAATAAAATTAAAAATGCACCCAAAACCTAAACCAAACGTTGCAGGTGGTTATTTCTTCATGCGCAGTGGTCAACGCGGCACTCTCTAGCTGCCAAGAGCACTTTTTACTATGCGCACCCAACCAGAGTGACGGGAGGAGTGCATTTCAGAAAACGTGCTCAGCTCGTCGAGAAAATGCGATTTAAGCAATAAAATTAAAAATGCACCCAAAACCTAAACCAAACGTTGCAGGTGGTTATTTCTTCATGCGCAGTGGTCAACGCGGCACTCTCTAGCTGCCAAGAGCACTTTTTACTATGCACACCCAACCAGAGTGACGGGAGGAGCACATTTCAGAAAACGTGCTCAGCTCGTCGAGAAAATGCGATTTAAGCAATAAAATTAAAAATGCACCCAAAACATTAAACCAAACGTTGAAGGTGGTTATTTCTTCATGCGCAGTGGTCAACGCGGCACTCTCTAGCTGCCAAGAGCATTTTTTACTATGCGCAACCAACCAGAGTGACGGGAGGAGCACATTTCAGAAAACGTGCTCAGCTCGTCGAGAAAATGCGATTTAAGCAATAAAATTAAAAATGCACACAAAACCTAAACCAAACGTTGCAGATGGTCATTTCTTAATGCGCAGTGGTCAACGCGGCACTCTCTAGCTGCCAAGAGCACTTTTTACTATGCACACCCAACCAGAGAGACGGGAGGAGCGCATTTCAGAAAACGTGCTCAGCTCGACGAGAAAATGCGATTTAAGCAATAAAATTAAAAATGCACCCAAAACCTAAACCAAACGTTGCAGGTGGTTATTTCTTCATGCGCAGTGGTCAACGCGGCACTCTCTAGCTGCCAAGAGCACTTTTTACTATGCGCACCCAACCAGAGTGACGGGAGGAGCACATTTCAGAAAACGTGCTCAGCTCGTCGAGAAAATGCGATTTAAGCAATAAAATTAAAAATGCACCCAAAACCTAAACCAAACGTTGCAGGTGGTTATTTCTTCATGCGCAGTGGGCAACGCGGCACTCTCTAGCTGCCAAGAGCACTTTTTACTATGCGCACCCAACCAGAGTGACGGGAGGAGCACATTTCAGAAAACGTGCTCAGCTCGTCCAGAAAATGCGATTTAAGCAATAAAATTAAAAATGCACCTAAAACCTAAACCAAACGTTGCAGATGGTCATTTCTTCATGCGCAGTGGTCAACGCGGCACTCTCTAGCTGCCAAGAGCACTTTTTACTATGCACACCCAACCAGAGTGACGGGAGGAGCGCATTTTAGAAAACGTGCTCAGCTTGACGAGAAAATGCGAATTAAGCAATAAAATTAAAAATGCACCCAAAACCTAAACCAAACGTTGCAGGTGGTTATTTGTTCATGCGCAGTGGTCAACGCGGCACTCTCTAGCTGCCAAGAGCACTTTTTACTATGCGCACCCAACCAGAGTGACGGGAGGAGCACATTTCAGAAAACGTGCTCAGCTCGTCGAGAAAATGCGATTTAAGCAATAAAATTAAAAATGCACCCAAAACCTAAACCAAACGTTGCAGGTGGTTATTTCTTCATGCGCAGTGGTCAACGCGGCACTCTCTAGCTGCCAAGAGCACTTTTTACTATGCGCACCCAACCAGAGTGACGGGAGGAGCACATTTCAGAAAACGTGCTCAGCTCGTCCAGAAAATGTTATTTAAGCAATAAAATAAAAAATGCACCTAAAACCTAAACCAAACGTTGCAGATGGTCATTTCTTCATGCGCAGTGGTCAATGCGGCACTCTCTAGCTGCCAAGAGCACTTTTTACTATGCGCACCCAACCAGTGTGACGGGAGGAGCACATTTCAGAAAACGTGCTCAGCTCGTCGAGAAAATGCGATTTAACTAATAAAATTAAAAATGCACCTAAAACCTAAACCAAACGTTGCAGGTGGTTATTTCTTTATGCGCAGTGGTCCTCGCGGCACTCTCTAGCTGCCAAGAGCACTTTTTACTATGCGCACCCAACCAGAGTGACGGGAGGAGCACATTTCACAAAACGTGCTCAGCTCGTCGAGAAAATGCGATTTAAGCAATAAAATTAAAAATGCACCTAAAACCTAAACCAAACGCTGCAGATGGTCATTTCTTCATGCGCAGTGGTCAACGCGGCACTCTCTAGCTGCCAAGAGCACTTTTTACTATGCACACCCAACCAGAGTGACGGGAGGAGCACATTTCAGAAAACGTGCTCAGCTCGTCGAGAAAATGCGATTTACGCAATAAAATTAAAAATGCACCTAAAACCTAAACCAAACGTTGCAGGTGGTTATTTCTTCATGCGCAGTGGTCAACGCGGCACTCTCTAGCTGCCAAGAGCACTTTTTACTATGCGCACCCAACCAGAGTGACGGGAGGAGCACATTTCAGAAAACGTGCTCAGCTCGTCAAGAAAATGCGATTTAAGCAATAAAATTAAAAATGCACCCAAAACCTAAACCAAACGTTGCAGATGGTCATTTCTTCATGCGCAGTGATCAACGCGGCACTCTCTAGCTGCCAAGAGCACTTTTTACTATGCACACCCAACAAGAGTGACGGGAGGAGCATATTTCAGAAAACGTGCTCAGCTCGACGAGAAAATGCGATTTAAGCAATAAAATTAAAAATGCACCCAAAACCTAAACCAAACTTTGCAGGTGGTTATTTCTTCATGCGCAGTGGTCAACGCGGCACTCTCTAGCTGCCAAGAGTACTTTTTACTAAGCGCACCCAACCAGAGTGACGGGAGGAGCACATTTCAGAAAACGTGCTCAGCTCGTCGAGAAAATGAGATTTAAGCAATAAAATTAAAAATGCACGCAAAACCTAAACCTAACGTTGCAGGTGGTTATTTCTTCATGCGCAGTGGTCAACGCGGCATTCTCTAGCTGCCAAGAGCACTTTTTACTATGCGAACCCAACCAGAGTGACGGGAGGAGCACATTTCAGAAAACGTGCTCAGCTCGTCCAGAAAATGCTATTTAAGCAATAAAATTAAAAATGCACCTAAAACCTAAATCAAACGTTGCAGATGGTCATTTTCTCATGCGCAGTGGTCAACGCGGCACTCTCTAGCTGCCAAGAGCACTTTTTACTATGCGCACCCAACCAGAGTGACGGGAGGAGCACATTTCAGAAAACGTGCTCAGCTCGTCGAGAAAATGCGATTTAAGCAATAAAATTAAAAATGCACCTAAAACCTAAACCAAACGTTGCAGGTGGTTATTTCTTCGTGCGCAGCAGTCAACGCGGCACTCTCTAGCTGCCAAGAGCACTTTTTACTATGCGCACCCAACCAGAGTGACGGGAGGAGCACATTTCAGAAAACGTGCTCAGCTCGTCGAGAAAATGCGATTTAAGCAAAATAATTAAAAATGCACCTAAAACCTAAACCAAACGTTGCAGGTGGTTATTTCTTCATGCGCAGCAGTCAACGCGGCACTCTCTAGCTGCCAAGAGCACTTTTTACTATGCGCACCCAACCAGAGTGACGGGAGGAGCACATTTCAGAAAACGTGCTCAGCTCGTCGAGAAAATGCGATTTAAGCAATAAAATTTAAAATGCACCTAAAACCTAAACCAAACGTTGCAGGTAGTTATTTCTTCATGCGAAGTGGTCAACGCGGCACTCTCTAGCTGCCAAGAGCACTTTTTACTATGCGCACCCAACCAGAGTGACGGGAGGAGCACATTTCAGAAAACGTGCTCAGCTCGTCGAGAAAATGCGATTTAAGCAATAAAATTAAAAATGCACCCAAAACCTAAACCAAACGTTGCAGATGGTCATTTCTTCATGCGCAGTGGTCAACGCGGCACTCTCTAGCTGCCAAGAGCACTTTTTACTATGCACACCCAACCAGAGTGACGGGAGGAGCACATTTCAGAAAACGTGCTCAGCTCGTCGAGAAAATGCGATTTAAGCAATAAAATTAAAAATGCACCCTAAACCTAAACCAAACGTTGCAGGTGGTTATTTCTTCATGCGCAGTGGTCAACGCGGCACTCTCTAGCTGCCAAGAGCATTTTTTACTATGCGCACCCAACCAGAGTGACGGGAGGAGCACATTTCAGAAAACGTGCTCAGCTCGTCGAGAAAATGCGATTTAAGCAATAAAATTAAAAATGCATCTAAAACCTAAACCAAACGTTGCAGGTGGTTATTTCTTCATGCGCAGTGGTCAACGCGGCACTCTTTAGCTGCCAAGAGCACTTTTTACTATGCGCACCCAACCACAGTGACGGGAGGAGCACATTTCAGAAAACGTGCTCAGCTCGTCGAGAAAATGCGATTTAAGCAATAAAATTAAAAAATGCACCCAAAACCTAAACCAAACGTTGCAGGTGGTTATTTCTTCATGCGCAGTGGTCAACGCGGCACTCTCTAGCTGCCAAGAGCACTTTTTACTATGCGCACCCAACCAGAGTGACGGGAGGAGCACATTTCAGAGAACGTGCTCAGCTCGTCCAGAAAATGCTATATAAGCAAGAAAATAAAAAATGCACCTAAAACCTAAACCGAACGTTGCAGGTGGTTATTTCTTCATATGCAGCAGTCAACGCGGCACTCTCTAGCTGCCAAGAGCACTTTTTACTATGCGCACCCAACCAGAGTGACGGGAGGAGCACATTTCAGAAAACGTGCTCAGCTCGTCGAGTAAATGCAATTTAAGCAATAAAATTAAAAATGCACCCAAAACCTAAACCAAACGTTGCAGGTGGTTATTTCTTCATGCGCAGTGGTCAACGCGGCACTCTCTAGCTGCCAAGAGCACTTTTTACTATGCGCACCCAACCAGAGTGACGGGAGCAGCACATTTCAGAAAACGTGCTCAGCTCGTCCAGAAAATGCGATTTAAGCAATAAAATTAAAAATGCACCTAAAACCTAAACCAAACGTTGCAGATGGTCATTTCTTCATGCGCAGTGGTCAACGCGGCACTCTCTAGCTGCCAAGAGCACTTTTTACTATGCGCATCCAACCAGAGTGACGGGAGGAGCACGTTCCAGAAAACGTGCTCAGCTCGTCGAGAAAATGCGATTTAAGCAATAAAATTAAAAATGCACCCAAAACCTAAACCAAACGTTGCAGATGGTCATTTCTTCATGCGCAGTGGTCAACGCGGCACTCTCTAGCTGCCAAGTGCACTTTTTACTATGCGCACCCAACCAGAGTGACGGGAGGAGCACATTTCAGAAAACGTGCTCAGCTCGTCCAGACAATGCGATTTAAGCAATACAATTAAAAATGCACCCAAAACCTAAACAAAACGTTGCAGGTGGTTATTTCTTCATGCGCAGTGGTCAACGCGGCACTCTCTAGCTGCCAAGAGCACTTTTTACTATGCGCACCCAACCAGAGTGACGGGAGGAGCGCATTTCAGAAAACGTGCTCAGCTCGACGAGAAAATGCGATTTAAGCAATAAAATTAAAAATGCACCCAAAACCTAAACCAAACGTTGCAGGTGGTTATTTCTTCATGCGCAGTGGTCAACGCGGCACTCTCTAGCTGCCAAGAGCACTTTTTACTATGCGCACCCAACCAGAGTGACGGGAGGAGCACATTTCAGAAAACGTGCTCAGCTCGTCGAGAAAATGCGATTTAAGCAATAAAATTAAAAATGCACCCAAAACCTAAACCAAACGTTGCAGGTGGTTATTTCTTCATGCGCAGTGGTCAACGCGGCACTCTCTAGCTGCCAAGAGCAGTTTTTACTATGCGCACCCAACCAGAGTGACGGGAGGAGCACATTTCAGAAAACGTGCTCAGCTCGTCCAGAAAATGCGATTTAAGCAATAAAATTAAAAATGCACCTAAAACCTAAACCAAACGTTGCAGATGGTCATTTCTTCATGCGCAGTGGTCAACGCGGCACTCTCTAGCTGCCAAGAGCACTTTTTACTATGCACACCCAACCAGAGTGACGGGAGGAGCGCATTTTAGAAAACGTGCTCAGCTCGACGAGAAAATGCGATTCAAGCAATAAAATTAAAAATGCACCCAAAACCTAAACCAAACGTTGCAGGTGGTTATTTCTTCATGCGCAGTGGTCAACGCGGCACTCTCTAGCTGCCAAGAGCACTTTTTACTATGCGCACCCAACCAGAGTGACGGGAGGAGCACATTTCAGAAAACGTGCTCAGCTCGTCGAGAAAATGCGATTTAAGCAATAAAATTAAAAATGCACCTAAAACCTAAACCAAACGTTGCAGGTGGTTATTTCTTCATGCGCAGCAGTCAACGCGGCACTTTCTAGCTGCCAAGAGCACTTTTTACTATGCGCACCCAACCAGAGTGACGGGAGGAGCACATTTCAGAAAACGTGCTCAGCTCGTCGAGAAAATGCGATTTAAGCAATAAAATTAAAAATGCACCTAAAACCTAAACCAAACGTTGCAGGTGGTTATTTCTTCATATGCAGCAGTCAACGCGGCACTCTCTAGCTGCCAAGAGCATTTTTTACTATGCGCACCCAACCAGAGTGACGGGAGGAGCACATTTCAGAAAACGTGCTCAGCTCGTCGAGAAAATGCGATTTAAGCAAAATAATTAAAAATGCACCTAAAACCTAAACCAAACGTTGCAGGTGGTTATTTCTTCATGCGCAGCAGTCAACGCGGCACTCTCTAGCTGCCAAGAGCACTTTTTACTATGCGCACCCAACCAGAGTGACGGGAGGAGCACATTTCAGAAAACGTGCTCAGCTCGTCGAGAAAATGCGATTTAAGCAATAAAATTAAAAAATGCACCCAAAACCTAAACCAAACGTTGCAGGTGGTTATTTCTTCATGCGCAGTGGTCAACGCGGCACTCTCTAGCTGCCAAGAGCACTTTTTACTATGCGCACCCAACCAGAGTGACGGGAGGAGCACATTTCAGAGAACGTGCTCAGCTCGTCCAGAAAATGCTATATAAGCAAGAAAATAAAAAATGCACCTAAAACCTAAACCGAACGTTGCAGGTGGTTATTTCTTCATATGCAGCAGTCAACGCGGCACTCTCTAGCTGCCAAGAGCACTTTTTACTATGCGCACCCAACCAGAGTGACGGGAGGAGCACATTTCAGAAAACGTGCTCAGCTCGTCGAGTAAATGCAATTTAAGCAATAAAATTAAAAATGCACCCAAAACCTAAACCAAACGTTGCAGGTGGTTATTTCTTCATGCGCAGTGGTCAACGCGGCACTCTCTAGCTGCCAAGAGCACTTTTTACTATGCGCACCCAACCAGAGTGACGGGAGCAGCACATTTCAGAAAACGTGCTCAGCTCGTCCAGAAAATGCGATTTAAGCAATAAAATTAAAAATGCACCTAAAACCTAAACCAAACGTTGCAGATGGTCATTTCTTCATGCGCAGTGGTCAACGCGGCACTCTCTAGCTGCCAAGAGCACTTTTTACTATGCGCATCCAACCAGAGTGACGGGAGGAGCACGTTCCAGAAAACGTGCTCAGCTCGTCGAGAAAATGCGATTTAAGCAATAAAATTAAAAATGCACCCAAAACCTAAACCAAACGTTGCAGATGGTCATTTCTTCATGCGCAGTGGTCAACGCGGCACTCTCTAGCTGCCAAGTGCACTTTTTACTATGCGCACCCAACCAGAGTGACGGGAGGAGCACATTTCAGAAAACGTGCTCAGCTCGTCCAGACAATGCGATTTAAGCAATACAATTAAAAATGCACCCAAAACCTAAACAAAACGTTGCAGGTGGTTATTTCTTCATGCGCAGTGGTCAACGCGGCACTCTCTAGCTGCCAAGAGCACTTTTTACTATGCGCACCCAACCAGAGTGACGGGAGGAGCGCATTTCAGAAAACGTGCTCAGCTCGACGAGAAAATGCGATTTAAGCAATAAAATTAAAAATGCACCCAAAACCTAAACCAAACGTTGCAGGTGGTTATTTCTTCATGCGCAGTGGTCAACGCGGCACTCTCTAGCTGCCAAGAGCACTTTTTACTATGCGCACCCAACCAGAGTGACGGGAGGAGCACATTTCAGAAAACGTGCTCAGCTCGTCGAGAAAATGCGATTTAAGCAATAAAATTAAAAATGCACCCAAAACCTAAACCAAACGTTGCAGGTGGTTATTTCTTCATGCGCAGTGGTCAACGCGGCACTCTCTAGCTGCCAAGAGCAGTTTTTACTATGCGCACCCAACCAGAGTGACGGGAGGAGCACATTTCAGAAAACGTGCTCAGCTCGTCCAGAAAATGCGATTTAAGCAATAAAATTAAAAATGCACCTAAAACCTAAACCAAACGTTGCAGATGGTCATTTCTTCATGCGCAGTGGTCAACGCGGCACTCTCTAGCTGCCAAGAGCACTTTTTACTATGCACACCCAACCAGAGTGACGGGAGGAGCGCATTTTAGAAAACGTGCTCAGCTCGACGAGAAAATGCGATTCAAGCAATAAAATTAAAAATGCACCCAAAACCTAAACCAAACGTTGCAGGTGGTTATTTCTTCATGCGCAGTGGTCAACGCGGCACTCTCTAGCTGCCAAGAGCACTTTTTACTATGCGCACCCAACCAGAGTGACGGGAGGAGCACATTTCAGAAAACGTGCTCAGCTCGTCGAGAAAATGCGATTTAAGCAATAAAATTAAAAATGCACCTAAAACCTAAACCAAACGTTGCAGGTGGTTATTTCTTCATGCGCCCCAGTCAACGCGGTCTTTCTAGCTGCCAAGAGCACTTTTTACTATGCGCACCCAACCAGAGTGACGGGAGGAGCACATTTCAGAAAACGTGCTCAGCTCGTCGAGAAAATGCGATTTAAGCAATAAAATTAAAAATGCACCTAAAACCTAAACCAAACGTTGCAGGTGGTTATTTCTTCATATGCAGCAGTCAACGCGGCACTCTCTAGCTGCCAAGAGCATTTTTTACTATGCGCACCCAACCAGAGTGACGGGAGGAGCACATTTCAGAAAACGTGCTCAGCTCGTCGAGAAAATGCGATTTAAGCAAAATAATTAAAAATGCACCTAAAACCTAAACCAAACGTTGCAGGTGGTTATTTCTTCATGCGCAGCAGTCAACGCGGCACTCTCTAGCTGCCAAGAGCACTTTTTACTATGCGCACCCAACCAGAGTGACGGGAGGAGCACATTTCAGAAAACGTGCTCAGCTCGTCGAGAAAATGCGATTTAAGCAATAAAATTTAAAATGCACCTAAAACCTAAACCAAACGTTGCAGGTGGTTATTTCTTCATGCGAAGTGGTCAACGCGGCACTCTCTAGCTGCCAAGAGCACTTTTTACTATGCGCACCCAACCAGAGTGACGGGAGGAGCACATTTCAGAAAACGTGCTCAGCTCGTCGAGAAAATGCGATTTAAGCAATAAAATTAAAAATGCACCCAAAACCTAAACCAAACGTTGCAGGTGGTTATTTCTTCATGCGCAGCAGTCAACGCGGCACTCTCTAGCTGCCAAGAGCACTTTTTACTATGCGCACCCAACCAGAGTGACGGGAGGAGCACATTCCAGAAAACGTGCTCAGCTCGTCGAGAAAATGCGATTTAAGCAATAAAATTAAAAATGCACCTAAAACCTAAACCAAAAGTTGCAGGTGGTTATTTCTTCATGCGCAGCAGTCAACACGGCACTCTTTAGCTGCCAAGAGCACTTTTTACTATGCGCACCCAACCAGAGTGACGGGAGGAGCACATTTCAGAAAACGTGCTCAGCTCGTCGAGAAAATGCGATTAAAGCAATCAAATTAAAAATGCACCCAAAACCTAAACCAAACGTTGCAGATGGTCATTTCTTCATGTGCAGTGGTCAACGCGGCACTCTCTAGCTGCCAAGAGCACTTTTTACTATGCACACCCAACCACAGTGACGGGAGGAGCGCATTTCAGAAAACGTGCTCAGCTCGTCGAGAAAATGCGATTTAAGCAATAAAATTAAAAATGCACCCAAAACCTAAACCAAACGTTGCAGGTGGTTATTTCTTCATGCGCAGTGGTCAACGCGGCACTCTCTAGCTGCCAAGAGCACTTTTTACTATGCGCACCCAACCAGAGTGACGGGAGGAGCACATTCCAGAAAACGTGCTCAGCTCGTCGAGAAAATGCGATTTAAGCAATAAAATTAAAAATGCACCCAAAACCTAAACCAAACGTTGCAGGTGGTTATTTCTTCATGCGCAGTGGTCAACGCGGCACTCTCTAGCTGCCAAGAGCACTTTTTACTATGCGCACCCAACCAGAGTGACGGGAGGAGCACATTTCAGAAAATGTGCTCAGCTCGTCGAGAAAATGCCATTTAAGCCGTACAATTAAAAATGCACCTAAAACCTAAACCAAACGTTGCAGGTTGTTGTTTCTTCATGCGCAGTGGTCAACGTGGCACTCTCTAGCTGCCAAGAGCACTTTTTACTATGCGCACCCAACCAGAGTGACGGGAGGAGCACATTCCAGAAAACGTGCTCAGCTCGTCGAGAAAATGCGATTTAAGCAATAAAATTAAAAATGCACCCAAAACCTAAACCAAACGTTGCAGATGGTTATTTCTTCATGTGCAGTGGTCAACGCGGCACTCTCTAGCTGCCAAGAGCACTTTTTACTATGCACACCCAACCAGAGTGACGGGAGGAGCGCATTTCAGAAAACGTGCTCAGCTCGTCGAGAAAATGCGATTTAAGCAATAAAATTAAAAATGCACCCAAAACCTAAACCAAACGTTGCAGGTGGTTATTTCTTCATGCGCAGTGGTCAACGCGGCACTCTCTAGCTGCCAAGAGCACTTTTTACTATGCGCACCCAACCAGAGTGACGGGAGGAGCACATTTCAGAAAACGTGCTCAGCTCGTCGAGAAAATGCGATTTAAGCAATAAAATTAAAAATGCACCCAAAACCTAAACCAAACGTTGCAGGTGGTTATTTCTTCATATGCAGCAGTCAACGCGGCACTCTCTAGCTGCCAAGAGCACTTTTTACTATGCGCACCCAACCAGAGTGACGGGAGGAGCACATTTCAGAAAACGTGCTCAGCTCGTCGAGAAAATGCGATTTAAGCAATAAAATTAAAAATGCACCCAAAACCTAAACCAAACGTTGCAGATGGTCATTTCTTCATGTGCAGTGGTCAACGCGGCACTCTCTAGCTGCCAAGAGCACTTTTTACTATGCGCACCCAACCAGAGTGACGGGAGGAGCACATTCCAGAAAACGTGCTCAGCTCGTCGAGAAAATGCGATTTAAGCAATAAAATTAAAAATGCACCCAAAACCTAAACCAAACGTTGCAGATGGTCATTTCTTCATGCGCAGTGGTCAACGCGGCACTCTCTAGCTGCCAAGAGCACTTTTTACTATGCGCACCCAACCAGAGTGACGGGAGGAGCACATTTCAGAAAACGTGCTCAGCTCGTTGAGAAAATGCGATTTAAGCAATAAAATTAAAAATGCACCCTAAACCTAAACCAAACGTTGCAGGTGGTTATTTCTTCATATGCAGCAGTCAACGCGGCACTCTCTAGCTGCCAAGAGCACTTTTTACTATGCGCACCCAACCAGAGTGACGGGAGGAGCACATTTCAGAAAACGTGCTCAGCTCGTCGAGAAAATGCAATTTAAGCAATAAAATTAAAAATGCACCCAAAACCTAAACCAAACGTTGCAGGTGGTTATTTCTTCGTGCGCAGCAGTCAACGCGGCACTCTCTAGCTGCCAAGAACACTTTTTATTATGCGCACCCAACCAGAGTGACGGGAGGAGCACATTTCAGAAAACGTGCTCAGCTCGTCGAGAAAATGCGATTTAAGCAATAAAATTAAAAATGCACCTAAAACCTAAACCAAACGTTGCAGGTGGTTATTTCTTCATGCGCAGCGGTCAACGCGGCACTCTCTAGCTTCCAAGAGCACTTTTTACTATGCGCACCCAACCAGAGTGACGGGAGGAGCACATTTCAGAAAACGTGCTCAGCTCGAGAAAATGCGATTTAAGCAATAAAATTAAAAATGCACCTAAAACCTAAAGCAAACGTTGCAGGTGGTTATTTTTTCATGCGCAGTGGTCAACGCGGCACTCTCTAGCTGCCAAGAGCACTTTTTACTATGCGCACCCAACCAGAGTGACGGGAGGAGCACATTTCAGAAAACGTGCTCAGCTCGTCGAGAAAATGCGATTTAAGCAATAAAATTAAAAATGCACCCAAAACCTAAACCAAACGTTGCAGATGTTCATTTCTTCATGCGCAGTGGTCAACGCGGCACTCTCTAGCTGCCAAGAGCACTTTTTACTATGCACACCCAACCAGAGTGACGGGAGGAGCGCATTTCAGAAAACGTGCTCAGCTCGACGAGAAAATGCGATTTAGGCAATAAAATTAAAAATGCACCCAAAACCTAAACCAAACGTTGCAGGTGGTTATTTCTTCATGCGCAGTGGTCAACGCGGCACTCTCTAGCTGCCAAGAGCACTTTTTACTATGCGCACCCAACCAGAGTGACGGGAGGAGCACATTTCAGAAAACGTGCTCAGCTCGTCGAGAAAATGCGATTTAAGCAATAAAATTAAAAATGCACCCAAAACCTAAACCAAATGTTGCAGGTGGTTATTTCTTCATGTGCAGTGGTCAACGCGGATCTCTAGCTTCCAAGAGCACTTTTTACTATGCGCACCCAACCAGAGTGACGGGAGGAGCACATTTCAGAAAACGTGCTTAGCTCGTCCAGAAAATGCGATTTAAGCAATAAAATTAAAAATGCACCTAAAACCTAAACCAAACGTTGCAGATGGTCATTTCTTCATGCGCAGTGGTCAACGCGGCACTCTCTAGCTGCCAAGAGCACTTTTTACTATGCACACCCAACCAGAGTGACGGGAGGAGCGCATTTCAGAAAACGTGCTCAGCTCGTCGAGAAAATGCGATTTAAGCAATAAAATTAAAAATGCACCTAAAAACCTAAACCAAACGTTGCAGGTGGTTATTTCTTTATGCGCAGTGGTCAACGCGGCACTCTCGAGCTGCCAAGAGCACTTTTTACTATGCACACCCAACCAGATTGACGGGAGGAGCACATTTCAGAAAACGTGCTCAGCTCGTCCAGACAATGCGATTTAAGCAATAAAATTAAAAATGCACCCAAAACCTAAACCAAACCTTGCAGGTGGTTATTTCTTCATGCGCAGTGGTCAACGCGGCACTCTCTAGCTGCCAAGAGCACTTTTTACTATGCGCACCCAACCAGAGTGACGGGAGGAGCGCATTTCAGAAAACGTGCTCAGCTCGTCGAGAAAATGCGATTTAAGCAATAAAATGAAAAATGCACCTAAAACCTAAACCAAAAGTTGCAGGTGGTTATTTCTTCATGCGCAGCAGTCAACACGGCACTCTCTAGCTGCCAAGAGCACTTTTTACTATGCGCACCCAACCAGAGTGACGGGAGGAGCACATTTCAGAAAACGTGCTCAGCTCGTCGAGAAAATGCGATTTAAGCAATAAAATTAAAAATGCACCTAAAAACCTAAACCAAACGTTGCAGGTGGTTATTTCTTCATGCGCATTGGTCAACGCGGCACTCTCTAGCTGCCAAGAGCACTTTTTACTATGTGCACCCAACCAGAGTGACGTGAGGAGCACATTTCAGAAAACGTGCTCAACTCGTCGAGAAAATGCGATTTAAGCAATAAAATTAAAAATGCACCCAAAACCTAAACCAAACGTTGCAGGTGGTTATTTCTTCATGCGCAGTGGTCAACGCGGCACTCTCTAGCTGCCAAGCGCACTTTTTACTATGCGCACCCAACCAGAGTGACGGGAGGAGCACATTTCAGAAAACGTGCTCAGCTCGTCGAGAAAATGCGATTTAAGCAATAAAATTAAAAATGCACCTAAAAACCTAAACCAAACGTTGCAGGTGGTTATTTCTTCATGCGCAGCAGTCAAGGCGGCACTCTCTAGCTGCCAAGAGCACTTTTTACTATGCGCACCCAACCAGAGTGACGGGAGGAGCACATTTCAGAAAACGTGCTCAGCTCGTCGAGTAAATGCAATTTAAGCAATAAAATTACAAATGCACCCAAAACCTAAACCAAACGTTGCAGGTGGTTATTTCTTCATGCGCAGTGGTCAACGCGGCACTCTCTAGCTGCCAAGAGCACTTTTTACTATGCGCACCCAACCAGAGTGACGGGAGGAGCACATTTCAGAAAACGTGCTCAGCTCGTCCAGAAAATGCGATTTAAGCAATAAAATTAAAAATGCACCCAAAACCTAAACCAAACGTTGCAGATGGTCATTTCTTCATGCGCAGTGGTCAACGCGGCACTCTCTAGCTGCCAAGAGCACTTTTTACTATGCGCACCCAACCAGAGTGACGGGAGGAGCACATTTCAGAAAACGTGCTCAGCTCGTCGAGAAAATGCGATTTAAGCAATAAAATTAAAAATGCACCTAAAACCTAAACCAAACGCTGCAGATGGTCATTTATTCATGCGCAGCGGTCAACGCGGCACTCTCTAGCTGCCAAGAGCACTTTTTACTATACACACCCAACCAGAGTGACGGGAGGAGCACATTCCAGAAAACGAGCTGAGCTCGTCGAGAAAATGCGATTTAAGCAATAAAATTAAAAATGCACCTAAAACCTAAACCAAACGTTGCAGGTGGTTATTTCTTCGTGCGCAGCAGTCAACGCGGCACTCTCTAGCTGCCAAGAGCACTTTTTACTATGCGCACCCAACCAGAGTGACGGGAGGAGCACATTTCAGAAAACGTGCTCAGCTCGTCGAGTAAATGCGATTTAAGCAATAAAATTAAAAATGCACCCAAAACCTAAACCAAACGTTGCAGGTGGTTATTTCTTCATGCGCAGTGGTCAACGCGGCACTCTCTAGCTGCCAAGAGCACTTTTTACTATGCGCACCCAACCAGAGTGACGGGAGGAGCACATTCCAGAAAACGTGCTCAGCTCGTCGAGAAAATGCGATTTAAGCAATAAAATTAAAAATGCACCCAAAACCTAAACCAAACGTTGCAGATGGTCATTTCTTCATGTGCAGTGGTCAACGCGGCACTCTCTAGCTGCCAAGAGCACTTTTTACTATGCACACCCAACCAGAGTGACGGGAGGAGCGCATTTCAGAAAACGTGCTCAGCTCGTCGAGAAAATGCGATTTAAGCAATAAAATTAAAAATGCACCCGAAACCTAAACCAAACGTTGCAGGTGGTTATTTCTTCATGTGCAGTGGTCAACGCGGCACTCTCTAGCTGCCAAGAGCACTTTTTACTATGCGCACCCAACCAGAGTGACGGGAGGAGCACATTTCAGAAAACGTGCTCAGCTCGTCGAGAAAATGCGATTTAAGCAATAAAATTAAAAATGCACCCAAAACCTAAACCAAACGTTTCAGGTGGTTATTTCTTCATATGCAGCAGTCAACGCGGCACTCTCTAGCTGCCAAGAGCACTTTTTACTATGCGCACCCAACCAGAGTGACGGGAGGAGCACATTTCAGAAAACGTGCTCAGCTCGTCGAGAAAATGCGATTTAAGCAATAAAATAAAAAATGCACCTAAAACCTAAACCAAACGTTGCAAGTGGATATTTCTTCATGCGCAGTGGTCAACGCGGCACTCTCTAGCTGCCAAGAGCACTTTTTACTATGCGCACCCAACCAGAGTGACGTGAGGAGCACATTTCAGAAAACGTGCTCGGCTCGTCGAGAAAATGCGATTTAAGCAATAAAATTAAAAATGCACCCAAAACCTAAACCAAACGTTGCAGTTGGTTATTTCTTCATGCGCAGTGGTCAACGCGGCACTCTCTAGCTGCCAAGAGCACTTTTTTACTATGCGCACCCAACCAGAGTGACGGGAGGAGCACATTTCAGAAAACGTGCTCAGCTCGTCGAGTAAATGCAATTTAAGCAATAAAATTAAAAATGCACCTAAAACCCAAACCAAAAGTTGCAGGTGGTTATTTCTTCATGCGCAGTGGTCAACGCGGCACTCTCTAGCTGCCAAGAGCACTTTTTACTATGCGCACCCAACCAGAGTGACGGGAGGAGCACATTTCAGAAAACGTGCTCAGCTCGTCGAGAAAATGCGATTTAAGCAATAAAATTAAAAATGCACCCAAAACCTAAACCAAACGTTGCAGGTGGTTATTTCTTCATGCGCAGTGGTCAACGCGGCACTCTCTAGCTGCCAAGAGCACTTTTTACTATGCGCACCCAACCAGAGTGACGGGAGGAGCGCATTTCAGAAAACGTGCTCAGCTCGACGAGAAAATGCGATTTAAGCAATAGAATTAAAAATGCACCCAAAACCTAAACCAAACGTTGCAGGTGGTTATTTCTTCATGCGCAGCAGTCAACGCGGCACTCTCTAGCTGCCAAGAGCACTTTTTACTATGCGCACCCAACCAGAGTGACGGGAGGAGCACATTTCAGAAAACGTGCTCAGCTCGTCGAGAAAATGAGATTTAAGCAATAAAATTAAAAATGCACCTAAAACCTAAACCAAACGTTGCAGGTGGTTATTTCTTCATATGCAGCAGTCAACGCGGCACTCTCTAGCTGCCAAGAGCACTTTTTACTATGCGCACCCAACCAGAGTGACGGGAGGAGCACATTTCAGAAAACGTGCTCAGCTCGTCGAGAAAATGCGATTTAAGCAATAAAATTAAAAATGCACCTAAAAACCTAAACCAAACGTTGCAGGTGGTTATTTCTTCATGCGCATTGGTCAACGCGGCACTCTCTAGCTGCCAAGAGCACTTTTTACTATGTGCACCCAACCAGAGTGACGGGAGGAGCACATTTCAGAAAACGTGCTCAGCTCGTCGAGAAAATGCGATTTAAGCAATAAAATTAAAAATGCACCCAAAACATTAAACCAAACGTTGCAGGTGGTTATTTCTTCATGCGCAATGGTCAACGCGGCACTCTCTAGCTGCCAAGAGCATTTTTTCCTTTGCGCACCCAACCAGAGTGACGGGAGGAGCACATTTCAGAAAACGTGCTCAGCTCGTCGAGAAAATGCGATTTAAGCAATAAAATTAAAAATGCACCTAAAACCTAAACCAAACGTTGCAGGTGGTTATTTCTTCATGCGCAGTGGTCAACGCGGCACTCTCTAGCTGCCAAGAGCACTTTTTACTATGCGCACCCAACCAGAGTGACGGGAGGAGCACATTTCAGAAAACGTGCTCAGCTCGTCCAGAAAATGCGATTTAAGCAATAAAATTAAAAATGCACCCAAAACCTAAACCAAACGTTGCAGATGGTCATTTCTTCATGCGCAGTGGTCAACGCGGCACTCTCTAGCTGCCAAGAGCACTTTTTACTATGCGCACCCAACCAGAGTGACGGGAGGAGCACATTTCAGAAAACGTGCTCAGCTCGTCGAGAAAATGCGATTTAAGCAATAAAATTAAAAATGCACCTAAAACCTAAACCAAACGCTGCAGATGGTCATTTATTCATGCGCAGCGGTCAACGCGGCACTCTCTAGCTGCCAAGAGCACTTTTTACTATACACACCCAACCAGAGTGACGGGAGGAGCACATTCCAGAAAACGAGCTGAGCTCGTCGAGAAAATGCGATTTAAGCAATAAAATTAAAAATGCACCTAAAACCTAAACCAAACGTTGCAGGTGGTTATTTCTTCGTGCGCAGCAGTCAACGCGGCACTCTCTAGCTGCCAAGAGCACTTTTTACTATGCGCACCCAACCAGAGTGACGGGAGGAGCACATTTCAGAAAACGTGCTCAGCTCGTCGAGTAAATGCGATTTAAGCAATAAAATTAAAAATGCACCCAAAACCTAAACCAAACGTTGCAGGTGGTTATTTCTTCATGCGCAGTGGTCAACGCGGCACTCTCTAGCTGCCAAGAGCACTTTTTACTATGCGCACCCAACCAGAGTGACGGGAGGAGCACATTCCAGAAAACGTGCTCAGCTCGTCGAGAAAATGCGATTTAAGCAATAAAATTAAAAATGCACCCAAAACCTAAACCAAACGTTGCAGATGGTCATTTCTTCATGTGCAGTGGTCAACGCGGCACTCTCTAGCTGCCAAGAGCACTTTTTACTATGCACACCCAACCAGAGTGACGGGAGGAGCGCATTTCAGAAAACGTGCTCAGCTCGTCGAGAAAATGCGATTTAAGCAATAAAATTAAAAATGCACCCGAAACCTAAACCAAACGTTGCAGGTGGTTATTTCTTCATGTGCAGTGGTCAACGCGGCACTCTCTAGCTGCCAAGAGCACTTTTTACTATGCGCACCCAACCAGAGTGACGGGAGGAGCACATTTCAGAAAACGTGCTCAGCTCGTCGAGAAAATGCGATTTAAGCAATAAAATTAAAAATGCACCCAAAACCTAAACCAAACGTTTCAGGTGGTTATTTCTTCATATGCAGCAGTCAACGCGGCACTCTCTAGCTGCCAAGAGCACTTTTTACTATGCGCACCCAACCAGAGTGACGGGAGGAGCACATTTCAGAAAACGTGCTCAGCTCGTCGAGAAAATGCGATTTAAGCAATAAAATAAAAAATGCACCTAAAACCTAAACCAAACGTTGCAAGTGGATATTTCTTCATGCGCAGTGGTCAACGCGGCACTCTCTAGCTGCCAAGAGCACTTTTTACTATGCGCACCCAACCAGAGTGACGTGAGGAGCACATTTCAGAAAACGTGCTCGGCTCGTCGAGAAAATGCGATTTAAGCAATAAAATTAAAAATGCACCCAAAACCTAAACCAAACGTTGCAGTTGGTTATTTCTTCATGCGCAGTGGTCAACGCGGCACTCTCTAGCTGCCAAGAGCACTTTTTTACTATGCGCACCCAACCAGAGTGACGGGAGGAGCACATTTCAGAAAACGTGCTCAGCTCGTCGAGTAAATGCAATTTAAGCAATAAAATTAAAAATGCACCTAAAACCCAAACCAAAAGTTGCAGGTGGTTATTTCTTCATGCGCAGTGGTCAACGCGGCACTCTCTAGCTGCCAAGAGCACTTTTTACTATGCGCACCCAACCAGAGTGACGGGAGGAGCACATTTCAGAAAACGTGCTCAGCTCGTCGAGAAAATGCGATTTAAGCAATAAAATTAAAAATGCACCCAAAACCTAAACCAAACGTTGCAGGTGGTTATTTCTTCATGCGCAGTGGTCAACGCGGCACTCTCTAGCTGCCAAGAGCACTTTTTACTATGCGCACCCAACCAGAGTGACGGGAGGAGCGCATTTCAGAAAACGTGCTCAGCTCGACGAGAAAATGCGATTTAAGCAATAGAATTAAAAATGCACCCAAAACCTAAACCAAACGTTGCAGGTGGTTATTTCTTCATGCGCAGCAGTCAACGCGGCACTCTCTAGCTGCCAAGAGCACTTTTTACTATGCGCACCCAACCAGAGTGACGGGAGGAGCACATTTCAGAAAACGTGCTCAGCTCGTCGAGAAAATGAGATTTAAGCAATAAAATTAAAAATGCACCTAAAACCTAAACCAAACGTTGCAGGTGGTTATTTCTTCATATGCAGCAGTCAACGCGGCACTCTCTAGCTGCCAAGAGCACTTTTTACTATGCGCACCCAACCAGAGTGACGGGAGGAGCACATTTCAGAAAACGTGCTCAGCTCGTCGAGAAAATGCGATTTAAGCAATAAAATTAAAAATGCACCTAAAAACCTAAACCAAACGTTGCAGGTGGTTATTTCTTCATGCGCATTGGTCAACGCGGCACTCTCTAGCTGCCAAGAGCACTTTTTACTATGTGCACCCAACCAGAGTGACGGGAGGAGCACATTTCAGAAAACGTGCTCAGCTCGTCGAGAAAATGCGATTTAAGCAATAAAATTAAAAATGCACCCAAAACATTAAACCAAACGTTGCAGGTGGTTATTTCTTCATGCGCAATGGTCAACGCGGCACTCTCTAGCTGCCAAGAGCATTTTTTCCTTTGCGCACCCAACCAGAGTGACGGGAGGAGCACATTTCAGAAAACGTGCTCAGCTCGTCGAGAAAATGCGATTTAAGCAATAAAATTAAAAATGCACCTAAAACCTAAACCAAACGTTGCAGGTGGTTATTTCTTCATGCGCAGTGGTCAACGCGGCACTCTCTAGCTGCCAAGAGCACTTTTTACTATGCGCACCCATCCAGAGTGACGGGAGGAGCACATTCCAGAAAACGTGCTCAGCTCGTCGAGAAAATGCGATTGAAGCAATAAAATTAAAAATGCACCCAAAACCTAAACCAAACGTTGCAGATGGTCATTTCTTCATGCGCAGTGGTCAACGCGGCACTCTCTAGCTGCCAAGAGCACTTTTTACTATGCACACCCAACCAGAGTGATGGGAGGAGCGCATTTTAAAAAACGTGCTCAGCTCGACGAGAAAATGCAATTTAAGCAATAAAATTAAAAATGCACCCAAAACCTAAACCAAACGTTGCAGGTGGTTATTTCTTCATGCGCAGTGGTCAACGCGGCACTCTTTAGCTGCCAAGAGCACTTTTTACTATGCGCACCCAACCAGAGTGACGGGAGGAGCACATTTCAGAAAACGTGCTCAGCTCGTCCAGAAAATGCGATTTAAGCAATAAAATTAAAAATGCACCTAAAACCTAAACCAAACGTTGCAGGTGGATATTTCTTCATGCGCAGTGGTCAACGCGGCACTCTCTAGCTGCCAAGAGCACTTTTTACTATGCACACCCAACCAGAGTGACGGGAGGAGCACATTTCAGAAAACGTGCTCAGCTCGTCGAGAAAATGCGATTTAAGCAATAAAATTAAAAATGCACCTAAAACCTAAACCAAACGTTGCAGGTGGATATTTCTTCATGCGCAGTGGTCAACGCGGCACTCTCTAGCTGCAAAGAGCACTTTTTACTATGCGCACCCAACCAGAGTGACGGGAGGAGCACATTTCAGAAAACGTGCTCAGCTCGTCGAGAAAATGCGATTTAAGCAATAAAATTAAAAATGCACCCAAAACCTAAACCAAACGTTGCAGGTGGTTATTTCTTCATATGCAGCAGTCAACGCGGCACTCTCTAGCTGCCAAGAGCACTTTTTACTATGCACACCCAACCAGAGTGACGGGAGGAGCACATTCCAGAAAACGTGCTCAGCTCGTCGAGAAAATGCGATTTAAGCAATAAAATTAAAAATGCACCCAAAACCTAAACCAAACGTTGCAGATGGTCATTTCTTCATGTGCAGTGGTCAACGCGGCACTCTCTAGCTGCCAAGAGCACTTTTTACAATGCGCACCCAACCAGAGTGACGGGAGGAGCACATTTCAGAAAACGTGCTCAGCTCGTCCAGAAAATGCGATTTAAGCAATAAAATTAAAAATGCACCTAAAACATAAACCAAACGTTGCAGATGGTCATTTCTTCATGCGCAGTGGTCAACCTTGGCACTCTCTAGCTGCCAAGAGCACTTTTTACTATGCACACCCAACCAGAGTGACGGGAGGAGCACATTTCAGAAAACGTGCTCAGCTCGTCGAGAAAATGCGATTTAAGCAATAAAATTAAAAATGCACCTAAAACCTAAACCAAACGTTGCAGGTGGATATTTCTTCATGCGCAGTGGTCAACGCGGCACTCTCTAGCTGCAAAGAGCACTTTTTACTATGCGCACCCAACCAGAGTGACGGGAGGAGCACATTTCAGAAAACGTGCTCAGCTCGTCGAGAAAATGCGATTTAAGCAATAAAATTAAAAATGCACCCAAAACCTAAACCAAACGTTGCAGGTGGTTATTTCTTCATATGCAGCAGTCAACGCGGCACTCTCTAGCTGCCAAGAGCACTTTTTACTATGCACACCCAACCAGAGTGACGGGAGGAGCACATTCCAGAAAACGTGCTCAGCTCGTCGAGAAAATGCGATTTAAGCAATAAAATTAAAAATGCACCCAAAACCTAAACCAAACGTTGCAGATGGTCATTTCTTCATGTGCAGTGGTCAACGCGGCACTCTCTAGCTGCCAAGAGCACTTTTTACAATGCGCACCCAACCAGAGTGACGGGAGGAGCACATTTCAGAAAACGTGCTCAGCTCGTCCAGAAAATGCGATTTAAGCAATAAAATTAAAAATGCACCTAAAACATAAACCAAACGTTGCAGATGGTCATTTCTTCATGCGCAGTGGTCAACGCGGCACTCTCTAGCTGCCAAGAGCACTTTTTACTATGCACACCCAACCAGAGTGACGGGAGGAGCACATTTCAGAAAACGTGCTCAGCTCGTCCAGACAATGCGATTTAAGCAATACAATTAAAAATGCACCCAAAACCTAAACCAAACGTTGCAGGTGGTTATTTCTTCATGCGCAGTGGTCAACGCGGCACTCACTCTCTAGCTGCCAAGAGCACTTTTTACTATGCGCACCCAACCAGAGTGACGGGAGGAGCACATTTCAGAAAACGTGCTCAGCTCGTCGAGAAAATTTGATTTAAGCAATAAAATTAAAAATGCACCTAAAACCTAAACCAAACGTTGCAGGTGGTTATTTCTTCATGTGCAGTGGTCAACGCGGCACTCTCTAGCTGCCAAGAGCACTTTTTACTATGCACACCCAACCACAGTGACGGGAGGAGCGCATTTCAGAAAACGTGCTCAGCTCGTCGAGAAAATGCGATTTAAGCAATAAAATTAAAAATGCACCCAAAACCTAAACCAAACGTTGCAGGTGGTTATTTCTTCATGCGCAGTGGTCAACGCGGCACTCTCTAGCTGCCAAGAGCACTTTTTACTATGCGCACCCAACCAGAGTGACGGGAGGAGCACATTCCAGAAAACGTGCTCAGCTCGTCGAGAAAATGCGATTTAAGCAATAAAATTAAAAATGCACCCAAAACCTAAACCAAACGTTGCAGGTGGTTATTTCTTCATGCGCAGTGGTCAACGCGGCACTCTCTAGCTGCCAAGAGCACTTTTTACTATGCGCACCCAACCAGAGTGACGGGAGGAGCACATTTCAGAAAATGTGCTCAGCTCGTCGAGAAAATGCCATTTAAGCCGTACAATTAAAAATGCACCTAAAACCTAAACCAAACGTTGCAGGTTGTTGTTTCTTCATGCGCAGTGGTCAACGTGGCACTCTCTAGCTGCCAAGAGCACTTTTTACTATGCGCACCCAACCAGAGTGACGGGAGGAGCACATTCCAGAAAACGTGCTCAGCTCGTCGAGAAAATGCGATTTAAGCAATAAAATTAAAAATGCACCCAAAACCTAAACCAAACGTTGCAGATGGTTATTTCTTCATGTGCAGTGGTCAACGCGGCACTCTCTAGCTGCCAAGAGCACTTTTTACTATGCACACCCAACCAGAGTGACGGGAGGAGCGCATTTCAGAAAACGTGCTCAGCTCGTCGAGAAAATGCGATTTAAGCAATAAAATTAAAAATGCACCCAAAACCTAAACCAAACGTTGCAGGTGGTTATTTCTTCATGCGCAGTGGTCAACGCGGCACTCTCTAGCTGCCAAGAGCACTTTTTACTATGCGCACCCAACCAGAGTGACGGGAGGAGCACATTTCAGAAAACGTGCTCAGCTCGTCGAGAAAATGCGATTTAAGCAATAAAATTAAAAATGCACCCAAAACCTAAACCAAACGTTGCAGGTGGTTATTTCTTCATATGCAGCAGTCAACGCGGCACTCTCTAGCTGCCAAGAGCACTTTTTACTATGCGCACCCAACCAGAGTGACGGGAGGAGCACATTTCAGAAAACGTGCTCAGCTCGTCGAGAAAATGCGATTTAAGCAATAAAATTAAAAATGCACCCAAAACCTAAACCAAACGTTGCAGATGGTCATTTCTTCATGTGCAGTGGTCAACGCGGCACTCTCTAGCTGCCAAGAGCACTTTTTACTATGCGCACCCAACCAGAGTGACGGGAGGAGCACATTCCAGAAAACGTGCTCAGCTCGTCGAGAAAATGCGATTTAAGCAATAAAATTAAAAATGCACCCAAAACCTAAACCAAACGTTGCAGATGGTCATTTCTTCATGCGCAGTGGTCAACGCGGCACTCTCTAGCTGCCAAGAGCACTTTTTACTATGCGCACCCAACCAGAGTGACGGGAGGAGCACATTTCAGAAAACGTGCTCAGCTCGTTGAGAAAATGCGATTTAAGCAATAAAATTAAAAATGCACCCTAAACCTAAACCAAACGTTGCAGGTGGTTATTTCTTCATATGCAGCAGTCAACGCGGCACTCTCTAGCTGCCAAGAGCACTTTTTACTATGCGCACCCAACCAGAGTGACGGGAGGAGCACATTTCAGAAAACGTGCTCAGCTCGTCGAGAAAATGCAATTTAAGCAATAAAATTAAAAATGCACCCAAAACCTAAACCAAACGTTGCAGGTGGTTATTTCTTCGTGCGCAGCAGTCAACGCGGCACTCTCTAGCTGCCAAGAACACTTTTTATTATGCGCACCCAACCAGAGTGACGGGAGGAGCACATTTCAGAAAACGTGCTCAGCTCGTCGAGAAAATGCGATTTAAGCAATAAAATTAAAAATGCACCTAAAACCTAAACCAAACGTTGCAGGTGGTTATTTCTTCATGCGCAGCGGTCAACGCGGCACTCTCTAGCTTCCAAGAGCACTTTTTACTATGCGCACCCAACCAGAGTGACGGGAGGAGCACATTTCAGAAAACGTGCTCAGCTCGAGAAAATGCGATTTAAGCAATAAAATTAAAAATGCACCTAAAACCTAAAGCAAACGTTGCAGGTGGTTATTTTTTCATGCGCAGTGGTCAACGCGGCACTCTCTAGCTGCCAAGAGCACTTTTTACTATGCGCACCCAACCAGAGTGACGGGAGGAGCACATTTCAGAAAACGTGCTCAGCTCGTCGAGAAAATGCGATTTAAGCAATAAAATTAAAAATGCACCCAAAACCTAAACCAAACGTTGCAGATGTTCATTTCTTCATGCGCAGTGGTCAACGCGGCACTCTCTAGCTGCCAAGAGCACTTTTTACTATGCACACCCAACCAGAGTGACGGGAGGAGCGCATTTCAGAAAACGTGCTCAGCTCGACGAGAAAATGCGATTTAGGCAATAAAATTAAAAATGCACCCAAAACCTAAACCAAACGTTGCAGGTGGTTATTTCTTCATGCGCAGTGGTCAACGCGGCACTCTCTAGCTGCCAAGAGCACTTTTTACTATGCGCACCCAACCAGAGTGACGGGAGGAGCACATTTCAGAAAACGTGCTCAGCTCGTCGAGAAAATGCGATTTAAGCAATAAAATTAAAAATGCACCCAAAACCTAAACCAAATGTTGCAGGTGGTTATTTCTTCATGTGCAGTGGTCAACGCGGATCTCTAGCTTCCAAGAGCACTTTTTACTATGCGCACCCAACCAGAGTGACGGGAGGAGCACATTTCAGAAAACGTGCTTAGCTCGTCCAGAAAATGCGATTTAAGCAATAAAATTAAAAATGCACCTAAAACCTAAACCAAACGTTGCAGATGGTCATTTCTTCATGCGCAGTGGTCAACGCGGCACTCTCTAGCTGCCAAGAGCACTTTTTACTATGCACACCCAACCAGAGTGACGGGAGGAGCGCATTTCAGAAAACGTGCTCAGCTCGTCGAGAAAATGCGATTTAAGCAATAAAATTAAAAATGCACCTAAAAACCTAAACCAAACGTTGCAGGTGGTTATTTCTTTATGCGCAGTGGTCAACGCGGCACTCTCGAGCTGCCAAGAGCACTTTTTACTATGCACACCCAACCAGATTGACGGGAGGAGCACATTTCAGAAAACGTGCTCAGCTCGTCCAGACAATGCGATTTAAGCAATAAAATTAAAAATGCACCCAAAACCTAAACCAAACCTTGCAGGTGGTTATTTCTTCATGCGCAGTGGTCAACGCGGCACTCTCTAGCTGCCAAGAGCACTTTTTACTATGCGCACCCAACCAGAGTGACGGGAGGAGCGCATTTCAGAAAACGTGCTCAGCTCGTCGAGAAAATGCGATTTAAGCAATAAAATGAAAAATGCACCTAAAACCTAAACCAAAAGTTGCAGGTGGTTATTTCTTCATGCGCAGCAGTCAACACGGCACTCTCTAGCTGCCAAGAGCACTTTTTACTATGCGCACCCAACCAGAGTGACGGGAGGAGCACATTTCAGAAAACGTGCTCAGCTCGTCGAGAAAATGCGATTTAAGCAATAAAATTAAAAATGCACCTAAAAACCTAAACCAAACGTTGCAGGTGGTTATTTCTTCATGCGCATTGGTCAACGCGGCACTCTCTAGCTGCCAAGAGCACTTTTTACTATGTGCACCCAACCAGAGTGACGTGAGGAGCACATTTCAGAAAACGTGCTCAACTCGTCGAGAAAATGCGATTTAAGCAATAAAATTAAAAATGCACCCAAAACCTAAACCAAACGTTGCAGGTGGTTATTTCTTCATGCGCAGTGGTCAACGCGGCACTCTCTAGCTGCCAAGCGCACTTTTTACTATGCGCACCCAACCAGAGTGACGGGAGGAGCACATTTCAGAAAACGTGCTCAGCTCGTCGAGAAAATGCGATTTAAGCAATAAAATTAAAAATGCACCTAAAAACCTAAACCAAACGTTGCAGGTGGTTATTTCTTCATGCGCAGCAGTCAAGGCGGCACTCTCTAGCTGCCAAGAGCACTTTTTACTATGCGCACCCAACCAGAGTGACGGGAGGAGCACATTTCAGAAAACGTGCTCAGCTCGTCGAGTAAATGCAATTTAAGCAATAAAATTACAAATGCACCCAAAACCTAAACCAAACGTTGCAGGTGGTTATTTCTTCATGCGCAGTGGTCAACGCGGCACTCTCTAGCTGCCAAGAGCACTTTTTACTATGCGCACCCAACCAGAGTGACGGGAGGAGCACATTTCAGAAAACGTGCTCAGCTCGTCCAGAAAATGCGATTTAAGCAATAAAATTAAAAATGCACCCAAAACCTAAACCAAACGTTGCAGATGGTCATTTCTTCATGCGCAGTGGTCAACGCGGCACTCTCTAGCTGCCAAGAGCACTTTTTACTATGCGCACCCAACCAGAGTGACGGGAGGAGCACATTTCAGAAAACGTGCTCAGCTCGTCGAGAAAATGCGATTTAAGCAATAAAATTAAAAATGCACCTAAAACCTAAACCAAACGCTGCAGATGGTCATTTATTCATGCGCAGCGGTCAACGCGGCACTCTCTAGCTGCCAAGAGCACTTTTTACTATACACACCCAACCAGAGTGACGGGAGGAGCACATTCCAGAAAACGAGCTGAGCTCGTCGAGAAAATGCGATTTAAGCAATAAAATTAAAAATGCACCTAAAACCTAAACCAAACGTTGCAGGTGGTTATTTCTTCGTGCGCAGCAGTCAACGCGGCACTCTCTAGCTGCCAAGAGCACTTTTTACTATGCGCACCCAACCAGAGTGACGGGAGGAGCACATTTCAGAAAACGTGCTCAGCTCGTCGAGTAAATGCGATTTAAGCAATAAAATTAAAAATGCACCCAAAACCTAAACCAAACGTTGCAGGTGGTTATTTCTTCATGCGCAGTGGTCAACGCGGCACTCTCTAGCTGCCAAGAGCACTTTTTACTATGCGCACCCAACCAGAGTGACGGGAGGAGCACATTCCAGAAAACGTGCTCAGCTCGTCGAGAAAATGCGATTTAAGCAATAAAATTAAAAATGCACCCAAAACCTAAACCAAACGTTGCAGATGGTCATTTCTTCATGTGCAGTGGTCAACGCGGCACTCTCTAGCTGCCAAGAGCACTTTTTACTATGCACACCCAACCAGAGTGACGGGAGGAGCGCATTTCAGAAAACGTGCTCAGCTCGTCGAGAAAATGCGATTTAAGCAATAAAATTAAAAATGCACCCGAAACCTAAACCAAACGTTGCAGGTGGTTATTTCTTCATGTGCAGTGGTCAACGCGGCACTCTCTAGCTGCCAAGAGCACTTTTTACTATGCGCACCCAACCAGAGTGACGGGAGGAGCACATTTCAGAAAACGTGCTCAGCTCGTCGAGAAAATGCGATTTAAGCAATAAAATTAAAAATGCACCCAAAACCTAAACCAAACGTTTCAGGTGGTTATTTCTTCATATGCAGCAGTCAACGCGGCACTCTCTAGCTGCCAAGAGCACTTTTTACTATGCGCACCCAACCAGAGTGACGGGAGGAGCACATTTCAGAAAACGTGCTCAGCTCGTCGAGAAAATGCGATTTAAGCAATAAAATAAAAAATGCACCTAAAACCTAAACCAAACGTTGCAAGTGGATATTTCTTCATGCGCAGTGGTCAACGCGGCACTCTCTAGCTGCCAAGAGCACTTTTTACTATGCGCACCCAACCAGAGTGACGTGAGGAGCACATTTCAGAAAACGTGCTCGGCTCGTCGAGAAAATGCGATTTAAGCAATAAAATTAAAAATGCACCCAAAACCTAAACCAAACGTTGCAGTTGGTTATTTCTTCATGCGCAGTGGTCAACGCGGCACTCTCTAGCTGCCAAGAGCACTTTTTTACTATGCGCACCCAACCAGAGTGACGGGAGGAGCACATTTCAGAAAACGTGCTCAGCTCGTCGAGTAAATGCAATTTAAGCAATAAAATTAAAAATGCACCTAAAACCCAAACCAAAAGTTGCAGGTGGTTATTTCTTCATGCGCAGTGGTCAACGCGGCACTCTCTAGCTGCCAAGAGCACTTTTTACTATGCGCACCCAACCAGAGTGACGGGAGGAGCACATTTCAGAAAACGTGCTCAGCTCGTCGAGAAAATGCGATTTAAGCAATAAAATTAAAAATGCACCCAAAACCTAAACCAAACGTTGCAGGTGGTTATTTCTTCATGCGCAGTGGTCAACGCGGCACTCTCTAGCTGCCAAGAGCACTTTTTACTATGCGCACCCAACCAGAGTGACGGGAGGAGCGCATTTCAGAAAACGTGCTCAGCTCGACGAGAAAATGCGATTTAAGCAATAGAATTAAAAATGCACCCAAAACCTAAACCAAACGTTGCAGGTGGTTATTTCTTCATGCGCAGCAGTCAACGCGGCACTCTCTAGCTGCCAAGAGCACTTTTTACTATGCGCACCCAACCAGAGTGACGGGAGGAGCACATTTCAGAAAACGTGCTCAGCTCGTCGAGAAAATGAGATTTAAGCAATAAAATTAAAAATGCACCTAAAACCTAAACCAAACGTTGCAGGTGGTTATTTCTTCATATGCAGCAGTCAACGCGGCACTCTCTAGCTGCCAAGAGCACTTTTTACTATGCGCACCCAACCAGAGTGACGGGAGGAGCACATTTCAGAAAACGTGCTCAGCTCGTCGAGAAAATGCGATTTAAGCAATAAAATTAAAAATGCACCTAAAAACCTAAACCAAACGTTGCAGGTGGTTATTTCTTCATGCGCATTGGTCAACGCGGCACTCTCTAGCTGCCAAGAGCACTTTTTACTATGTGCACCCAACCAGAGTGACGGGAGGAGCACATTTCAGAAAACGTGCTCAGCTCGTCGAGAAAATGCGATTTAAGCAATAAAATTAAAAATGCACCCAAAACATTAAACCAAACGTTGCAGGTGGTTATTTCTTCATGCGCAATGGTCAACGCGGCACTCTCTAGCTGCCAAGAGCATTTTTTCCTTTGCGCACCCAACCAGAGTGACGGGAGGAGCACATTTCAGAAAACGTGCTCAGCTCGTCGAGAAAATGCGATTTAAGCAATAAAATTAAAAATGCACCTAAAACCTAAACCAAACGTTGCAGGTGGTTATTTCTTCATGCGCAGTGGTCAACGCGGCACTCTCTAGCTGCCAAGAGCACTTTTTACTATGCGCACCCATCCAGAGTGACGGGAGGAGCACATTCCAGAAAACGTGCTCAGCTCGTCGAGAAAATGCGATTGAAGCAATAAAATTAAAAATGCACCCAAAACCTAAACCAAACGTTGCAGATGGTCATTTCTTCATGCGCAGTGGTCAACGCGGCACTCTCTAGCTGCCAAGAGCACTTTTTACTATGCACACCCAACCAGAGTGATGGGAGGAGCGCATTTTAAAAAACGTGCTCAGCTCGACGAGAAAATGCAATTTAAGCAATAAAATTAAAAATGCACCCAAAACCTAAACCAAACGTTGCAGGTGGTTATTTCTTCATGCGCAGTGGTCAACGCGGCACTCTTTAGCTGCCAAGAGCACTTTTTACTATGCGCACCCAACCAGAGTGACGGGAGGAGCACATTTCAGAAAACGTGCTCAGCTCGTCCAGAAAATGCGATTTAAGCAATAAAATTAAAAATGCACCTAAAACCTAAACCAAACGTTGCAGGTGGATATTTCTTCATGCGCAGTGGTCAACGCGGCACTCTCTAGCTGCCAAGAGCACTTTTTACTATGCACACCCAACCAGAGTGACGGGAGGAGCACATTTCAGAAAACGTGCTCAGCTCGTCGAGAAAATGCGATTTAAGCAATAAAATTAAAAATGCACCTAAAACCTAAACCAAACGTTGCAGGTGGATATTTCTTCATGCGCAGTGGTCAACGCGGCACTCTCTAGCTGCAAAGAGCACTTTTTACTATGCGCACCCAACCAGAGTGACGGGAGGAGCACATTTCAGAAAACGTGCTCAGCTCGTCGAGAAAATGCGATTTAAGCAATAAAATTAAAAATGCACCCAAAACCTAAACCAAACGTTGCAGGTGGTTATTTCTTCATATGCAGCAGTCAACGCGGCACTCTCTAGCTGCCAAGAGCACTTTTTACTATGCACACCCAACCAGAGTGACGGGAGGAGCACATTCCAGAAAACGTGCTCAGCTCGTCGAGAAAATGCGATTTAAGCAATAAAATTAAAAATGCACCCAAAACCTAAACCAAACGTTGCAGATGGTCATTTCTTCATGTGCAGTGGTCAACGCGGCACTCTCTAGCTGCCAAGAGCACTTTTTACAATGCGCACCCAACCAGAGTGACGGGAGGAGCACATTTCAGAAAACGTGCTCAGCTCGTCCAGAAAATGCGATTTAAGCAATAAAATTAAAAATGCACCTAAAACATAAACCAAACGTTGCAGATGGTCATTTCTTCATGCGCAGTGGTCAACCTTGGCACTCTCTAGCTGCCAAGAGCACTTTTTACTATGCACACCCAACCAGAGTGACGGGAGGAGCACATTTCAGAAAACGTGCTCAGCTCGTCGAGAAAATGCGATTTAAGCAATAAAATTAAAAATGCACCTAAAACCTAAACCAAACGTTGCAGGTGGATATTTCTTCATGCGCAGTGGTCAACGCGGCACTCTCTAGCTGCAAAGAGCACTTTTTACTATGCGCACCCAACCAGAGTGACGGGAGGAGCACATTTCAGAAAACGTGCTCAGCTCGTCGAGAAAATGCGATTTAAGCAATAAAATTAAAAATGCACCCAAAACCTAAACCAAACGTTGCAGGTGGTTATTTCTTCATATGCAGCAGTCAACGCGGCACTCTCTAGCTGCCAAGAGCACTTTTTACTATGCACACCCAACCAGAGTGACGGGAGGAGCACATTCCAGAAAACGTGCTCAGCTCGTCGAGAAAATGCGATTTAAGCAATAAAATTAAAAATGCACCCAAAACCTAAACCAAACGTTGCAGATGGTCATTTCTTCATGTGCAGTGGTCAACGCGGCACTCTCTAGCTGCCAAGAGCACTTTTTACAATGCGCACCCAACCAGAGTGACGGGAGGAGCACATTTCAGAAAACGTGCTCAGCTCGTCCAGAAAATGCGATTTAAGCAATAAAATTAAAAATGCACCTAAAACATAAACCAAACGTTGCAGATGGTCATTTCTTCATGCGCAGTGGTCAACGCGGCACTCTCTAGCTGCCAAGAGCACTTTTTACTATGCACACCCAACCAGAGTGACGGGAGGAGCACATTTCAGAAAACGTGCTCAGCTCGTCCAGACAATGCGATTTAAGCAATACAATTAAAAATGCACCCAAAACCTAAACCAAACGTTGCAGGTGGTTATTTCTTCATGCGCAGTGGTCAACGCGGCACTCACTCTCTAGCTGCCAAGAGCACTTTTTACTATGCGCACCCAACCAGAGTGACGGGAGGAGCACATTTCAGAAAACGTGCTCAGCTCGTCGAGAAAATTTGATTTAAGCAATAAAATTAAAAATGCACCTAAAACCTAAACCAAACGTTGCAGGTGGTTATTTCTTCATGCGCAGTGGTCAACGCGGCACTCTCTAGCTGCCAAGAGCACTTTTTACTATGCGCACCCATCCAGAGTGACGGGAGGAGCACATTCCAGAAAACGTGCTCAGCTCGTCGAGAAAATGCGATTGAAGCAATAAAATTAAAAATGCACCCAAAACCTAAACCAAACGTTGCAGATGGTCATTTCTTCATGCGCAGTGGTCAACGCGGCACTCTCTAGCTGCCAAGAGCACTTTTTACTATGCACACCCAACCAGAGTGATGGGAGGAGCGCATTTTAAAAAACGTGCTCAGCTCGACGAGAAAATGCAATTTAAGCAATAAAATTAAAAATGCACCCAAAACCTAAACCAAACGTTACAGGTGGTTATTTCTTCATGCGCAGTGGTCAACGCGGCACTCTTTAGCTGCCAAGAGCACTTTTTACTATGCGCACCCAACCAGAGTGACGGGAGGAGCACATTTCAGAAAACGTGCTCAGCTCGTCCAGAAAATGCGATTTAAGCAATAAAATTAAAAATGCACCTAAAACCTAAACCAAACGTTGCAGGTGGATATTTCTTCATGCGCAGTGGTCAACGCGGCACTCTCTAGCTGCAAAGAGCACTTTTTACTATGCGCACCCAACCAGAGTGACGGGAGGAGCACATTTCAGAAAACGTGCTCAGCTCGTCGAGAAAATGCGATTTAAGCAATAAAATTAAAAATGCACCCAAAACCTAAACCAAACGTTGCAGGTGGTTATTTCTTCATATGCAGCAGTCAACGCGGCACTCTCTAGCTGCCAAGAGCACTTTTTACTATGCACACCCAACCAGAGTGACGGGAGGAGCACATTCCAGAAAACGTGCTCAGCTCGTCGAGAAAATGCGATTTAAGCAATAAAATTAAAAATGCACCCAAAACCTAAACCAAACGTTGCAGATGGTCATTTCTTCATGTGCAGTGGTCAACGCGGCACTCTCTAGCTGCCAAGAGCACTTTTTACTATGCGCACCCAACCAGAGTGACGGGAGGAGCGCATTTCAGAAAACGTGCTCAGCTCGTCGAGAAAATGCGATTTAAGCAATAAAATTAAAAATGCACCTAAAACCTAAACCAAAAGTTGCAGGTGGTTATTTCTTCATGCGCAGCAGTCAACGCGGCACTCTCTAGCTGCCAAGAGCACTTTTTACTATGCGCACCCAACCAGAGTGACGGGAGGAGCACATTTCAGAAAACGTGCTCAGCTCGTCGAGAAAATGCGATTTAAGCAATAAAATTAAAAAATGCACCTAAAACCTAAACCAAACGCTGCAGATGGTCATTTCTTCATGCGCAGTGGTCAACGCGGCACTCTCTAGCTGCCAAGAGCACTTTTTACTATACACACCCAACCAGAGTGACGGGAGGAGCACATTCCAGAAAACGTGCTCAGCTCGTCGAGAAAATGCGATTTAAGCAATAAAATTAAAAATGCACCCAAAACCTAAACCAAACGTTGCAGATGGTCATTTCTTCATGTGCAGTGGTCAACGCGGCACTCTCTAGCTGCCAAGAGCACTTTTTACTATGCGCACCCAACCAGAGTGACGGGAGGAGCACATTTCAGAAAACGTGCTCAGCTCGTCGAGAAAATGCGATTCAAGCAATAAAATTAAAAATGCACCCAAAACCTAAACCAAACGTTGCAGGTGGTTATTTCTTCATATGCAGCAATCAACGCGGCACTCTCTAGCTGCCAAGAGCACTTTTTACTATGCGCACCCAACCAGAGTGACGGGAGGAGCACATTTCAGAAAACGTGCTCAGCTCGTCCAGACAATGCGATTTAAGCAATAAAATTAAAAATGCACCCAAAACCTAAACCAAACGTTGCAGGTGGTTATTTCTTCATGCGCAGTGGTCAACGCGGCACTCTCTAGCTGACAAGAGCACTTTTTACTATGCGCACGCAACCAGAGTGACGGGAGGAGCGCATTTCAGAAAACGTGCTCAGCTCGTCGAGAAAATGCGATTTAAGCAATAAAATTAAAAATGCACCTAAAACCTAAACCAAAAGTTGCAGGTGGTTATTTCTTCATGCGCAGCAGTCAACACGCCACTCTCTAGCTGCCAAGAGCACTTTTTACTATGCGCACCCACCCAGAGTGACGGGAGGAGCACATTTCAGAAAACGTGCTCAGCTCGTCGAGAAAATGCGATTTAAGCAATAAAATTAAAAATGCACCCAAAACCTAAAACAAACGTTGCAGATGGTCATTTCTTCATGCGCAGTGGTCAACGCGACACTCTCTAGCTGCCAAGAGCACTTTTTACTATGCACACCCAACCAGAGTGACGGGAAGAGCGCATTTTAGAAAACGTGCTCAGCTCGACGAGAAAATGCGATTTAAGCAATAAAATTAAAAATGCACCCAAAACCTAAACCAAACGTTGCAGGTGGTTATTTCTTCATGCGCAGTGGTCAACGCGGCACTCTCTAGCTGCCAAGAGCACTTTTTACTATGCGCACCCAACCAGAGTGACGGGAGAAGCACATTTCAGAAAACGTGCTCAGCTCGTCCAGACAATGCGATTTAAGCAATAAAATTAAAAATGCACCCAAAACCTAAACCAAACGTTGCAGGTGGTTATTTCTTCATTCGCAGTGGTCAACGCGGCACTCTCTAGCTGCCAAGAGCACTTTTTACTATGCGCACCCAACCAGAGTGACGGGAGGAGCGCATTTCAGGAAACGTGCTCAGCTCGTCGAGAAAATGCGATTTAAGCAATAAAATTAAAAATGCACCTAAAACCTAAACCAAAAGTTGCAGGTGGTTATTTCTTCATGCGCAGCAGTCAACACGGCACTCTCTAGCTGCCAAGAGCACTTTTTACTATGCGCACCCACCCAGAGTGACGGGAGGAGCACATTTCAGAAAACGTGCTCAGCTCGTCGAGAAAATGCGAATTAAGCAATAAAATTAAAAATGCACCCAAAACATTAAACCAAACGTTGCAGGTGGTTGTTTCTTCATGCGCAGTGGTCAACGCGGCACTCTCTAGCTGCCAAGAGCACATTTTACTATGCGCACCCAACCAGAGTGACGGGAGGAGCACATTTCAGAAAACGTGCTCAGCTCGTCGAGAAAATGCGATTTAAGCAATAAAATTAAAAATGCACCCAAAACCTAAACCAAACGTTGCAGATGGTTATTTCTTCATGTGCAGTGGTCAACGCGGCACTCTCTAGCTGCCAAGAGCACTTTTTACTATGCGCACCCACCCAGAGTGACGGGAGGAGCACATTTCAGAAAACGTGCTCAGCTCGTCGAGAAAATGCAATTTAAGCAATAAAATTAAAAATGCACCTAAAATCTATACCAAACGTTGCAGGTGGTTATTTCTGGTTATTTCTTCATGCGCAGCAGTCAAAGCGGCACTCTCTAGCTGCCAAGAGCACTTTTTACTATGTGCACCCAACCAGAGTGACGGGAGGAGCACATTTCAGAAAACGTGCTCAGCTCGTCGAGAAAATGCGATTCAAGCAATAAAATATAAAATGCACCTAAAACCTAAACCAAACGTTGCAGGTGGTTATTTCTTCATGCGCATTGGTCAACGCGGCACTCTCTAGCTGCCAAGAGCACTTTTTACTTTGCGCACCCAACCAGAGTGACGGGAGGAGCACATTTCAGAAAACGTGCTCAGCTCGTCGAGAAAATGCGATTTAAGCAATAAAATTAAAAATGCACCCAAAACCTAAACCAAACGTTGCAGGTGGTTATTTCTTCATGCGCAGTTGTCAACGCGGCACTCTCTAGCTGCCAAGAGCACTTTTTACTATGCGCACCCAACCAGAGTGACGGGAGGAGCACATTTCAGAAAACGTGCTCAGCTCGTCCAGAAAAGGCTATTTAAGCAATAAAATAAAAAATGCACCTAAAACCTAAACCAAACGTTGCAGATGGTCATTTCTTCATGCGCAGTGGTCAATGCGGCACTCTCTAGCTGCCAAGAGCACTTTTTACTATGCGCACCAAACCAGAGTGACGGGAGGAGCACATTTCAGAAAACGTGCTCAGCTCGTCGAGAAAATGCGATTTAAGCAATAAAATTAAAACTGCACCAAAAACCTAAACCAAACGTTGCAGATGGTCATTTCTTCATGCGCAGTGGTCAACGCGGCACTCTCTAGCTGCCAAGAGCACTTTTTACTATGCACACCCAACCAGAGTGACGGGAGGAGCACATTTCAGAAAACGTGCTCAGCTCGTCGAGAAAATGCGATTCAAGCAATAAAATTAAAAATGCACCCAAAACCTAAACCAAACGTTGCAGGTGGTTATTTCTTCATGCGCAGTGGTCAACGCGGCACTCTCTAGCTGCCAAGAGCACTTTTTACTATGCGCACGCAACCATAGTGACGGGAGGAGCACATTTCAGAAAACGTGCTCAGCTCGTCGAGAAAATGCGATTTAAGCAATAAAATTAAAAATGCACCTAAAAACCTAAACCAAACGTTGCAGGTGGTTATTTCTTCATGCGCATTGGTCAACGCGGCACTCTCTAGCTGCCAAGAGCACTTTTTACTATGTGCACCCAACCAGAGTGACGGGAGGAGCACATTTCAGAAAACGTGCCCAGCTCGTCGAGAAAATGCGATTTAAGCAATAAAATTAAAAAATGCACCCAAAACATTAAACCAAACGTTGCAGGTGGTTATTTCTTCATGTGCAGTGGTCAACGCGGCACTCTCTAGCTGCCAAGAGCACTTTTTACTATGCGCACCCAACCAGAGTGACAGGAGGAGCACATTTCAGAAAACGTGCTCAGCTCTTTGAGAAAATGCGATTTAAGCAATAAAATTAAAAATGCACCCAAAACCTAAACCAAACGTTGCAGGTGGTTATTTCTTCATGCGCAGTGGTCAACGCGGCACTCTTTAGCTGCCAAGAGCACTTTTTACTATGCGCACCCAACCAGAGGGACGGGAGGAGCGCATTTCAGAAAACGTGCTCAGCTCGACGACAAAATGCGATTTAAGCAATAAAATTAAAAATGCACCCAAAACCTAAACCAAACGTTGCAGGTGATTATTTATTCATGCGCAGTGGTCAACGCGGCACTCTCTAGCTGCCAAGAGCACTTTTTACGATGCACACCCAACCAGAGTGACGGGAGGAGCGCATTTCAGAAAACGTGCTCAGCTCGACGAGAAAATGCGATTTAAGCAATAAAATTAAAAATGCACCCAAAACCTAAACCAAACGTTGCAGGTGGTTATTTCTTCATGCGCAGTGGTCAACGCGGCACTCTCTAGCTGCCAAGAGCACTTTTTACTATGCGCACCCAACCAGAGTGACGGGAGGAGCACATTTCAGAAAACGTGCTCAGCTCGTCGAGAAAATGCGATTTAAGCAATAAAATTAAAAATGCACCCAAAACCTAAACCAAACGTTGCAGGTGGTTATTTCTTCATGCGCAGTGGTCAACGCGGCACTCTCTAGCTGCCAAGAGCACTTTTTACTATGCGCACCCAACCAGAGTGACGGGAGGAGCACATTTCAGAAAACGTGCTCAGCTCGTCGAGAAAATGCGATTTAAGCAATAAAATTAAAAATGCACCTAAAAACCTAAACCAAACGTTGCAGGTGGTTATTTCTTCATGCGCATTGGTCAACGCGGCACTCTCTAGCTGCCAAGAGCACTTTTTACTATGCGCACCCAACCAGAGTGACGGGAGGAGCACATTTCAGAAAACGTGCTCAGCTCGTCCAGAAAATGCGATTTAAGCAATAAAATTAAAAATGCACCTAAAACCTAAACCAAACGTTGCAGATGGTCATTTCTTCATGCGCAGTGGTCAACGCGGCACTCTCTAGCTGCCAAGAGCACTTTTTACTATGCACACCCAACCAGAGTGACGGGAGGAGCACATTTCAGAAAACGTGCTCAGCTCGTCCAGACAATGCGATTTAAGCAATAAAATTAAAAATGCACCCAAAACCTAAACCAAACGTTGCAGGTGGTTATTTCTTCATGCGCAGTGGTCAACGCGGCACTCACTCTCTAGCTGCCAAGAGCACTTTTTACTATGCGCACCCAACCAGAGTGACGGGAGGAGCACATTTCAGAAAACGTGCTCAGCTCGTCTAGAAAATGCGATTTAAGCAATAACATTAAAAATGCACCTAAAACCTAAACCAAACGTTGCAGGTGGTTATTTCTTCATGCGCAGTGGTCAACGCGGCACTCTCTCGCTGCCAAGAGCACTTTTTACTATGCGCACCCAACCAGAGTGACGGGAGGAGCACATTTCAGAAAACGTGCTCAGCTCGTCGAGAAAATGCGATTTAAGCAACAAAATTAAAAATGCACCTAAAACCTAAACCAAACGTTGCAGGTGGTTATTTCTTCATGCGCAGTGGTCAACGCGGCACTCTCTAGCTGCCAAGAGCACATTTTACTATGCGCACCCAACCAGAGTGACGGGAGGAGCACATTTCAGAAATCGTGCTCAGCTCGTCGAGAAAATGCGATTTAAGCAACAAAATTAAAAATGCACCTAAAACCTAAACCAAACGTTGCAGGTAGTTATTTCTTCGTGCGCAGCAGTCAACGCGGCACTCTCTAGCTGCCAAGAGCACTTTTTACTATGCGCACCCAACCAGAGTGACGGGAGGAGCACATTTCAGAAAACGTGCTCAGCTCGTCGAGTAAATGCGATTTAAGCAATAAAATTAAAAATGCACCCAAAACCTAAACCAAACGTTGCAGATGGTCATTTCTTCATGTGCAGTGGTGAACGCGGCACTCTCTAGCTGCCAAGAGCACTTTTTACTATGCGCACCCAACCAGAGTGACAGGAGGAGCACATTTCAGAAAACGTGCTCAGCTCGTTGAGAAAATGCGATTTAAGCAATACAATTAAAAATGCACCCAAAACCTAAACCAAACGTTGCAGGTGGTTATTTCTTCATGCGCAATGGTCAACGCGGCAATCTCTAGCTGCCAAGAGCACTTTTTACTATGGGCACCCAACCAGAGTGACGGGAGGAGCGCATTTCAGAAAACGTGCTCAGCTCGACGAGAAAATGCGATTTAAGCAATACAATTAAAAATGCACCCAAAACCTAAACCAAACGTTGCAGGTGGTTATTTCTTCATGCGCAGTGGTCAACGCGGCACTCTCTAGCTGCCAAGAGCACTTTTTACGATGCACACCCAACCAGAGTGACGGGAGGAGCGCATTTTAGAAAACGTGCTCAGCTCGACGAGAAAATACGATTTAAGCAATAAAATTAAAAATGCACCCAAAACCTAAACCAAACGTTGCAGGTGGTTATTTCTTCATGCGCAGTGGTCAACGCGGCACTCTCTAGCTGCCAAGAGCACTTTTTACTATGCGCACCCAACCAGAGTGACGGGAGGAGCACATTTCAGAAAACGTGCTCAGCTCGTCCAGAAAATGCGATTTAAGCAATAAAATTAAAAATGCACCTAAAACCTAAGCCAAACGTTGCAAATGGTCAATTCTTCATGCGCAGTGGTCAACGCGGCACTCTCTAGCTGCCAAGAGCACTTTTTACAATGCGCACCCAACCAGAGTGATCGGAGGAGCACATTTCAGAAAACGTGCTCAGCTCGTCCAGACAATGCGATTTAAGCAATAAATTTAAAAATGCACCCAAAACCTAAACCAAACGTTGCAGGTGGTTATTTCTTCATGCGCAGTGGTCAACGCGGCACTCTCTAGCTGCCAAGAGCACTTTTTACTATGCGCACCCAACCAGAGTGACGGGAGGAGCACATTTCAGAAAACGTGCTCAGCTCGACGAGAAAATGCGATTTAAGCAATAAAATTAAAAATGCACCCAAAACCTAAACCAAACGTTGCAGGTGGTTATTTCTTCATGCGCAGTGGTCAACGCGGCACTATCTAGCTGCCAAGCGCACTTTTTACTATGCACACCCAACCAGAGTGACGGGAGGAGCACATTTCAGAAAACGTGCTCAGCTCGTCCAGACAATGCGATTTAAGCAATAAAATTAAAAATGCACCCAAAACCTAAACCAAACGTTGCAGGTGGTTATTTCTTCATGCGCAGTGGTCAACGCGGCACTCTCTAGCTGCCAAGAGCACTTTTTACTATGCGCACCCAACCAGAGTGACGGGAGGAGCGCATTTCAGAAAACGTGCTCAGCTCGTCGAGAAAATGCGATTTAAGCAATAAAATTAAAAATGCACCTAAAACCTAAACCAAAAGTTGCAGGTGGTTATTTCTTCATGCACAGCAGTCAACACGGCACTCTCTAGCTGCCAAGAGCACTTTTTACTATGCGCACCCAACCAGAGTGACGGGAGGAGCACATTTCAGAAAACGTGCTCAGCTCGTCGAGAAAATGCAATTTAAGCAATAAAATTAAAAATGCACCCAAAACCTAAACCAAACGTTGCAGATGGTCATTTCTTCATGCGCAGTGGTCAACACGGCACTCTCTAGCTGCCAAGAGCACTTTTTACTATGCGCACCCAACCAGAGTGACGGGAGGAGCACATTTCAGAAAACGTGCTCAGCTCGTCGAGAAAATGCGATTTAAGCAATAAAATTAAAAATGCACCTAAAACCCAAACCAAACGTTGCAGGTGGTTATTTCTTCATGCGCAGTGGTCAACGCGGCACTCTCTAGCTGCCAAGAGCACTTTTTACTATACACACCCAACCAGAGTGACGGGAGGAGCACATTTCAGAAAACGTGCTCAGCTCGTCCAGACAATGCGATTTAAGCAATAAAATTAAAAATGCACCCAAAACCTAAACCAAACGTTGCAGGTGGTTATTTCTTCATGCGCAGTGGTCAACGCGGCACTCTCTAGCTGCCAAGAGCACTTTTTACTATGCGCACCCAACCAGAGTGACGGGAGGAGCGCATTTCAGAAAACGTGCTCAGCTCGTCGAGAAAATGCGATTTAAGCAATAAAATTAAAAATGCACCTAAAACCTAAACCAAAAGTTGCAGGTGGTTATTTCTTCATGCACAGCAGTCAACACGGCACTCTCTAGCTGCCAAGAGCACTTTTTACTATGCGCACCCAACCAGAGTGACGGGAGGAGCACATTTCAGAAAACGTGCTCAGCTCGTCGAGAAAATGCAATTTAAGCAATAAAATTAAAAATGCACCCAAAACCTAAACCAAACGTTGCAGATGGTCATTTCTTCATGCGCAATGGTCAACACGGCACTCTCTAGCTGCCAAGAGCACTTTTTACTATGCGCACCCAACCAGAGTGACGGGAGGAGCACATTTCAGAAAACGTGCTCAGCTCGTCGAGAAAATGCGATTTAAGCAATAAAATTAAAAATGCACCTAAAACCCAAACCAAACGTTGCAGGTGGTTATTTCTTCATGCGCAGTGGTCAACGCGGCACTCTCTAGCTGCCAAGAGCACTTTTTACTATACACACCCAACCAGAGTGACGGGAGGAGCACATTTCAGAAAACGTGCTCAGCTCGTCGAGAAAATGCGATTTAAGCAATAAAATTAAAAATGCACCCAAAACCTAAACCAAACGTTGCAGGTGGTTATTTCTTCATGCGCAGTGGTCAACGCGGCACTCTCTAGCTGCCAAGAGCACTTTTTACTATGCGCACCCAACCAGAGTGACGGGAGGAGCACATTTCAGAAAACGTGCTCAGCTCGTCCAGAAAATGCGATTTAAGCAATAAAATTAAAAATGCACATAAAACCTAAACCAAACGTTGCAGATGGTCATTTCTTCATGCGCAGTGGTCAACGCGGCACTCTCTAGCTGCCAAGAGCACTTTTTACTATGCACACCCAACCAGAGTGACGGGAGGAGCGCATTTTAGAAAACGTGCTCAGCTCGACGAGAAAATGCGATTTAAGCAATAAAATTAAAAATGCACCCAAAACCTAAACCAAACGTTGCAGGTGGTTATTTCTTCATGCGCAGTGGTCAACGCGGCACTCTCTAGCTGCCAAGAGCACTTTTTACTATGCGCACCCAACCAGAGTGACGGGAGGAGCACATTTCAGAAAACGTGCTCAGCTCGTCCAGAAATTGCGATTTAAGCAATAAAATTAAAAATGCACATAAAACCTAAACCAAACGTTGCAGATGGTCATTTCTTCATGCGCAGTGGTCAACGCGGCACTCTCTAGCTGCCAAGAGCACTTTTTTACTATGCACACCCAACCAGAGTGACGGGAGGAGCGCATTTTAGAAAACGTGCTCAGCTCGACGAGAAAATGCGATTTAAGCAATAAAATTAAAAATGCACCTAAAACCTAAACCAAACGTTGCAGGTGATTATTTCTTCATGCGCAGTGGTCAACGCGGCACTCTCTAGCTGCCAAGAGCACTTTTTACTATGCGCACCCAACCACAGCGACGGGAGGAGCACATTTCAGAAAACGTGCTCAGCTCGTCGAGAAAATGCGATTTAAGCAATAAAATTAAAAATGCACCTAAAACCTAAACTAAACGTTGCAGGTGGTTATTTCTTCGTGCGCAGCAGTCAACGCGGCACTCTCTAGCTGCCAAGAGCACTTTTTACTATGCGCACCCAACCAGAGTGACGGGAGGAGCACAATTCAGAAAACGTGCTCAGCTCGTCGAGTAAATGCAATTTAAGCAATAAAATTAAAAATGCACCCACAACCTAAACCAAACGTTGCAGGTGGTTATTTCTTCATGCGCAGTGGTCAACGCGGCACTCTCTAGCTGCCAAGAGCACTTTTTACTATGCGCACCCAACCAGAGTGACGGGAGGAGCACATTTCAGAAAACGTGCTCAGCTCGTCGAGAAAATGCGATTTAAGCAATAAAATTAAAAATGCACCTAAAACCTAAACCTAACGTTGCAGGTGGGTATTGCTTCATGCGCAGTGGTCAACGCGGCACTCTCTAGCTGCCAAGAGCACTTTTTACTATGCGCACCCAACCAGAGTGACGGGAGGAGCGCATTTCAGAAAACGTGCTCACCTCGTCGAGAAAATGCGATTTAAGCAATAAAATTAAAAATGCACCTAAAACCTAAACCAAAAGTTGCAGGTGGTTATTTCTTCATGCGCAGCAGTCAACACGGCACTCTCTAGCTGCCAAGAGCACTTTTTACTATGCGCACCCAACCAGAGTGACGGGAGGAGCACATTTCAGAAAACGTGCTCAGCTCGTCGAGAAAATGCGATTAAGCAATAAAATTAAAAATGCACCCAAAACCTAAACCAAACGTTGCAGATGGTCATTTCTTCATGTGCAGTGGTCAACGCGGCTCTCTCTAGCTGCCAAGAGCACTTTTTACTATGCACACCAGACCAGAGTGACGGGAGGAGCGCATTTCAGAAAACGTGCTCAGCTCGTCGAGAAAATGCGATTTAAGCAATAAAATAAAAAAATGCACCCAAAACCTAAACCAAACGTTGCAGGTGGTTATTTCTTCATGCGCAGTGGTCAACGCGGCACTCTCTAGCTGCCAAGAGCACTTTTTACTATGCGCACCCAACCAGAGTGACGGGAGGAGCACATTTCAGAAAACGTGCTCAGCTCGTCGAGAAAATGCGATTTAAGCAATAAAATTAAAAATGCACCTAAAACCTAAACCAAAAGTTGCAGGTGGTCATTTCTTCATGCACAGTGGTCAACGCGGCACTCTCTAGCTGCCAAGAGCACTTTTTACTATGCACACACAACCAGAGTGACGGGAGGAGCACATTTCAGAAAACGTGCTCAGCTCGACGAGAAAATGCGATTTAAGCAATAAAATTAAAAATGCACCCAAAACCTAAACCTAACGTTGCAGGTGGTTATTTCTTCACGCGCAGTGGTCAACGCGGCACGCTCTAGCTGCCAAGAGCATTTTTTACTATGCGCACCCAACCAGAGTGACGGGAGGAGCACATTTCAGAAAACGTGCTCAGCTCGTCGAGAAAATGCGATTTAAGCAATAAAATTAAAAATGCACCTAAAACCTGAACCAAACGTTGCAGGTGGTTATTTCTTCATGCGCAGTGGTCAACGCGGCACTCTCTAGCTGCCAAGAGCACTTTTTACTATGCGCACCCAACCAGAGTGACGGGAGGAGCACATTTCAGAAAACGTGCTCAGCTCGTCGAGAAAATGCGATTTAAGCAATAAAATTAAAAATGCACCTAAAACCTAAACCAAACGTTGCAGGTGGTTATATCTTCGTGCGCAGCAGTCAACGCGGCACTCTCTAGCTGCCAAGAGCACTTTTTACTATGCGCACCCAACCAGAGTGACGGGAGGAGCACATTTCAGAAAACGTGCTCAGCTCGTCGAGTAAATGCGATTTAAGCAATAAAATTAAAAATGCACCCAAAACCTAAACCAAACGTTGCAGGTGGTTATTTCTTCATGCGCAGTGGTCAACGCGGCACTCTCTAGCTGCCAAGAGCACTTTTTACTATGCGCACCCAACCAGAGTGACGGGAGGAGGACATTTCAGAAAACGTGCTCAGCTCGTCCAGAAAATGCGATTTAAGCAATAAAATTAAAAATGCACCTAAAACCTAAACCAAACATTGCAGATGGCCATTTCTTCATGCGCAGTGGTCAACGCGGCACTCTCTAGCTGCCAAGAGCACTTTTTACTATGCACACCCAACCAGAGTGACGGGGGGAGCACATTTCAGAAAACGTGCTCAGCTCGTCCAGACAATGCGATTTAAGGAATAAAATTAAAAATGCACCCAAAACCTAAACCAAACATTGCAGGTGGTTATTTCTTCATGCGCAGTGGTCAACGCGGCACTCTCTAGCTGCCAAGAGCACTTTTTACTATGCGCACCCAACCAGAGTGACGGGAGGAGCACATTTCAGAAAACGTGCTCAGCTCGTCGAGAAAATGCGATTTAAGCAATAAAATTAAAAATGCACCTAAAACCTAAACCAAACGTTGCAGGTGGTTATTTCTTCATGCGCAGCAGTCAACGCGGCACTCTCTAGCTGCCAAGAGCACTTTTTACTATGCGCACCCAACCAGAGTGACGGGAAGAGCACATTTCAGAAAACGTGCTCAGCTCGTCGAGAAAATGCGATTTAAGCAATAAAATTAAAAATGCACCTAAAACCTAAACCAAACGTTGCAGGTGGTTATTTCTTCATATGCAGCAGTCAACGCTGCACTCTCTAGCTGCCAAGAGCACTTTTTACTATGCGCACCCAACCAGAGTGACGGGAGGAGCACATTTCAGAAAACGTGCTCAGCTCGTCGAGAAAATGCGATTTAAGCAATAAAATTAAAAATGCACCTAAAAACCTAAACCAAACGTTGCAGGTGGTTATTTCTTCATGCGCATTGGTCAACGCGGCACTCTCTAGCTGCCAAGAGCACTTTTTACTATGTGCACCCAACCAGAGTGACGTGGGGAGCACATTTCAGAAAACGTGCTCAACTCGTCGAGAAAATGCGATTTAAGCAATAAAATTAAAAATGCACCCAAAACCGAAACCAAACGTTGCAGATGGTCATTTCTTCATGCGCAGTGGTCAACGCGGCACTCTCTAGCTGCCAAGAGCACTTTTTACTATGCGCACCCAACCAGAGTGACCGGAGGAGCACATTTCAGAAAACGTGCTCAGCTCGTCCAGAAATTGCGATTTAAGCAATAAAATTAAAAATGCACATAAAACCTAAACCAAACGTTGCAGATGGTCATTTCTTCATGCGCAGTGGTCAACGCGGCACTCTCTAGCTGCCAAGAGCACTTTTTACTATGCGCACCCAACCAGAGTGACGGGAGGAGCACATTTCAGAAAACGTGCTCAGCTTGTCCAGACAATGCAATTTAAGCAATAAAATTAAAAATGCACCCAAAACCTAAACCAAACGTTGCAGGTGGTTATTTCTTAATGCGCAGTGGTCAACGCGGCACTCTCTAGCTGCCAAGAGCACTTTTTACTATGCGCATCCAACCAGAGTGACGGGAGGAGCGCATTTCAGAAAACGTGCTCAGCTCGTCGAGAAAATGCGATTTAAGCAATAAAATTAAAAATGCACCTAAAACCTAAACCAAACGTTGCAGGTGGTTATTTCTTCATGCGCAGCAGTCAACGCGGCACTCTCTAGCTGCCAAGAGCACTTTTTACTATGCGGACCCAACCAGAGTGACGGGAGGAGCGCATTTCAGAAAACGTGCTCAGCTCGACGAGAACATGCGATTTAAGCAATAAAATTAAAAATGCACCCAAAACCTAAACCAAACGTTGCAGGTGGTTATTTCTTCATGCGCAGTGGTCAACGCGGCACTCTCTAGCTGCCAAGAGCACTTTTTACTATGCGCACCCAACCAGAGTGACGGGAGGAGCACATTTAAGAAAACGTGCTCAGCTCGACGAGAAAATGCGATTTAAGCAATACAATTAAAAATGCACCTAAAACCTAAACCAAACGTTGCAGGTGGTTATTTCTTCATATGCAGCAGTCAACGCGGCACTCTCTAGCTGCCAATAGCACTTTTTACTATGCGCACCCAACCAGAGTGACGGGAGGAGCACATTCCATAAAACGTGCTCAGCTCGTCGAGAAAATGCGATTTAAGCAATAAATATAAAAATGCACCCAAAACCTAAACCAAACGTTGCAGGTGGTTATTTCTTCATGCGCAGTGGTCAACGCGGCACTCTCTAGCTGCCAAGAGCACTTTTTACTATGCGCACCCAACCAGAGTGACGGGAGGAGCACATTTCAGAAAACGTGCTCAGCTCGTCGAGAAAATGCGATTTAAGCAATAAAATTAAAAATGCACCTAAAACCTAAACCAAACGTTGCAGGTGGTTATTTCTTCATGCGCAGTGGTCAACGCGGCACTCTCTAGCCGCCAAGAGCACTTTTTACTATGCGCACCCAACCAGAGTGACGGGAGGAGCACATTTCAGAAAACGTGCTCAGCTCGTCGAGAAAATGCGATTTAAGCAATAAAATTAAAAATGCACCCAAAACCTAAACCAAACGTTGCAGGTGGTTATTTCTTCATGCGCAGTGGTCAACGCGGCACTCTCTAGCTGCCAAGAGCACTTTTTACTATGCGCACCCAACCAGAGTGACGGGAGGAGCACATTTCAGAAAACGTGCTCAGCTCGTCGAGAAAATGCGATTTAAGCAATAAAATTAAAAATGCACCCAAAACCTAAACCAAACGTTGCAGATGGTCATTTCTTCATGCGCAGTGGTCAACGCGGCACACTCTAGCTGCCAAGAGCACTTTTTACTATGCACACCCAACCAGAGTGACGGGAGGAGCACATTTCAGAAAACGTGCTCAGCTCGTCGAGAAAATGCGATTTAAGCAATAGAATTAAAAATGCACCTAAAACCTAAATCAAACGTTGCAGATGGTCATTTCTTCATGCGCAGTGGTCAACGCGGCACTCTCTAGCTGCCAAGAGCACTTTTTACTATGCGCACCCAACCAGAGTGACGGGAGGAGCACATTTCAGAAAACGTGCTCAGCTCGTCGAGAAAATGCGATTCAAGCAATAAAATTAAAAATGCACCTAAAACCTAAACCAAACGTTGCAGGTGGTTATTTCTTCATGCGCAGTGGTCAACGCGGCACTCTCTCGCTGCCAAGAGCACTTTTTACTATGCGCACCCAACCAGAGTGACGGGAGGAGCACATTTCAGAAAACGTGCTCAGCTCGTCGAGAAAATGCGATTTAAGCAATAAAATTAAAAATGCACCCAAAACCTAAACCAAACGCTGCAGATGGTCATTTCTTCATGCGCAGTGGTCAACGCGGCACTCTCTAGCTGCCAAGAGCACTTTTTACTATGCACACCCAACAAGATTGACGGGAGGAGCGCATTTCAGAAAACGTGCTCAGCTCGACGAGAACGTGCGATTTAAGCAATAAAATTAAAAATGCACCCAAAACCTAAACCAAACGTTGCAGGTGGTTATTTCTTCATGCGCAGTGGTCAACGCGGCACTCTCTAGCTGCCAAGAGCACTTTTTACTATGCGCACCCAACCAGAGTGACGGGAGGAGCACATTTCAGAAAACGTGCTCAGCTCGTCGAGAAAATGCGATTTAAGCAATAAAATTAAAAATGCACCCTAAACCTAAACCAAACGTTGCAGGTGGTTATTTCTTCATGCGCAGTGGTCAACGCAGCACTCTCTAGCTGCCAAGAGCATTTTTTACTATGCGCACCCAACCAGAGTGACGGGAGGAGCACATTTCAGAAAACGTGCTCAGCTTGTCGAGAAAATGCGATTTAAGCAATAAAATTAAAAATGCATCTAAAACCTAAACCAAACGTTGCAGGTGGTTATTTCTTCATGCGCAGTGGTCAACGCGGCACTCTTTAGCTGCCAAGAGCACTTTTTACTATGCGCACCCAACCAGAGTGACGGGAGGAGCACATTTCAGAAAACGTGCTCGGCTCGTCGAGAAAATGCGATTTAAGCAATAAAATTAAAAAATGCACCCAAAACCTAAACCAAACGTTGCAGGTGGTTATTTCTTCATGCGCAGTGGTCAACGCGGCACTCTCTAGCTGCCAAGAGCACTTTTTACTATGCGCACCCAACCAGAGTGACGGGAGGAGCACATTTCAGAGAACGTGCTCAGCTCGTCCAGAAAATGCTATTTAAGCAATAAAATAAAAAATGCACCTAAAACCTAAACCAAACGTTGCAGATGGTCATTTCTTCATGCGCAGTGGTCAACGCGGCACTCTCTAGCTGCCAAGAGCACTTTTTACTATGCGCACCCAACCAGAGTGACGGGAGGAGCACATTTCAGAAAACGTGCTCAGCTCGTCGAGAAAATGCGATTTAAGCAATAAAATTAAAAATGCACCTAAAACCTAAACCAAACGTTGCAGGTGGTTATTTCTTTATGCGCAGTGGTCAACGCGGCACTCTCTAGCTGCCAAGAGCACTTTTTACTATGCGCACCCAACCAGAGTGACGGGAGGAGCACATTTCAGAAAATGTGCTCAGCTCGTCGAGAAAATGCGATTTAAGCAATAAAATTAAAAATGCACCCAAAACCTAAACCAAACGTTGCAGGTCGTTATTTCTTCATGCGCAGTGGTCAACGCGGCACTCTCTAGCTGCCAAGAGCACTTTTTACTATGCGCACCCAACCAGAGTGACGGGAGGAGAACATTTCAGAAAACGTGCTCAGCTCGTCGAGAAAATGCGATTTAAGCAATACAATTAAAAATGCACCTAAAACCTAAACCAAACGTTGCAGGTGGTTATTTCTTCATGCGCAGTGGTCAACGCGGCACTCTCTAGCTGCCAAGAGCACTTTTTACTATGCGCACCCACCCAGAGTGACGGGAGGAGCACATTTCAGAAAACGTGCTCAGCTCGTCGAGAAAATGCGATTTAAGCAATAAAATTAAAAATGCACCTAAAACCTATACCAAACGTTGCAGGTGGTTATTTCTTCATATGCAGTGGTCAACGCGGCACTCTCTAGCTGCCAAGAGCACTTTTTACTATGCACACCCAACCAGAGTGACGGGAGGAGCGCATTTCAGAAAACGTGCTCAGCTCGACGAGAAAATGCGATTTAAGCAATCAAATTAAAAATGCACCCAAAACCTAAATCAAACGTTGCAGGTGGTTATTTCTTCATGCGCAGTGGTCAACGTGGCACTCTCTAGCTGCCAAGAGCACTTTTTACTATGCGCACCCAACCAGAGTGACGGGAGGAGCACATTTCAGAAAACGTGCTCAGCTCGTCGAGAAAATGCGATTTAAGCAATAAAATTAAAAATGCACCCAAAACCTAAACCAAACGTTGCAGGTGGTTATTTCTTCATGCGCAGTGGTCAACGCGGCACTCTCTAGCTGAAAAGAGCACTTTTTACTATGCGCACTCAACCAGAGTGACGGGAGGAGCACATTTCAGAAAACGTGCTCAGCTCGTTGAGAAAATGCGATTTAAGCAATAAAATTAAAAATGCAACTAAAACCTAAACCAAACGTTGCAGGTGGTTATTTCTTCGTGCGCAGCAGTCAACGCGGCACTCTCTAGCTGCCAAGAGCACTTTTTACTATGCACACCCAACCAGAGTGACGGGAGGAGCACATTTCAGAAAACGTGCTCAGCTCGTCCAGAAAATGCGATTTAAGCAATAAAATTAAAAATGCACCCAAAACCTAAACCAAACGTTGCAGGTGGTTATTTCTTCATGCGCAGTGGTCAACGCGGCACTCTCTAGCTGCCAAGAGCACTTTTTACTATGCGCACCCAACCAGAGTGACGGGAGGAGCACATTTCAGAAAACGTGCTCAGCTCGTCGAGAAAATGCGATTTAAGCAATAAAATTAAAAATGCACCTTAAACCTAAACCAAACGTTGCAGGTGGTTATTTCTTCGTGCGCAGCAGTCAACGCGGCACTCTCTAGCTGCCAAGAACACTTTTTATTATGCGCACCCAACCAGAGTGACGGGAGGAGCACATTTCAGAAAACGTGCTCAGCTCGTCGAGAAAATGCGATTTAAGCAATAAAATTAAAAATGCACCTAAAACCTAAACCAAACGTTGCAGGTGGTTATTTCTTCATGCGCAGTGGTCAACGCGGCACTCTCTAGCTGCCAAGAGCACTTTTTACTATGCGCACCCAACCAGAGTGACGGGAGGAGCACATTTCAGAAAACGTGCTCAGCTCGTCCAGAAAATGCAATTTAAGCAATAAAATTAAAAATGCACCTAAAACCTAAACCAAACGTTGCAGGTGGTTATTTCTTCATGCGCACTGGTCAACGCGGCACTCTCCAGCTGCCAAGAGCACTTTTTACTATGCGCACCCAACAAGAGTGACGGGAGGAGCACATTTCAGAAAACGTGCTCAGCTCGTCGAGAAAATGCGATTTAAGCAATAAAATTAAAAATGCACCCAAAACCTAAACCAAACGTTGCAGATGGTCATTTCTTCATGCGCAGTGGTCAACGCGGCACTCTCTAGCTGCCAAGAGCACTTTTTAATATGCACACCCAACAAGAGTGACGGGAGGAGCGCATTTCAGAAAACGTGCTCAGCTCGACGAGAACATGCGATTTAAGCAATAAAATTAAAAATGCACCCAAAACCTAAACCAAACGTTGCAGGTGGTTATTTCTTCATGCGCAGTGGTCAACGCGGCACTCTCTAGCTGCCAAGAGCACTTTTTACTATGCGCACCCAACCAGAGTGACGGGAGGAGCACATTTCAGAAAACGTGCTCAGCTCGTCGAGAAAATGCGATTTAAGCAATAAAATTAAAAATGCACCCAAAACCTAAACCAAACGTTGCAGGTGGTTATTTCTTCATGCGCAGTTGTAAACGCGGCACTCTCTAGCTGCCAAGAGCACTTTTTACTATGCGCACCCAACCAGAGTGACGGGAGGAGCACATTTCAGAAAACGTGCTCAGCTCGTCCAGAAAATGTTATTTAACCAATAAAATAAAAAATGCACCTAACACCTAAACCAAACGCTGCAGATGGTCATTTCTTCATGCGCAGTGGTCAACGCGGCACTCTCTAGCTGCCAAGAGCACTTTTTACTATGCACACCCAACAAGATTGACGGGAGGAGCGCATTTCAGAAAACGTGCTCAGCTCGACGAGAACGTGCGATTTAAGCAATAAAATTAAAAATGCACCCAAAACCTAAACCAAACGTTGCAGGTGGTAATTTCTTCATGCGCAGTGGTCAACGCGGCACTCTCTAGCTGCCAAGAGCACTTTTTACTATGCGCACCCAACCAGAGTGACGGGAGGAGCACATTTCAGAAAACGTGCTCAGCTCGTCGAGAAAATGCGATTTAAGCAATAAAATTAAAAATGCACCCAAAACCTAAACCAAACGTTGCAGGTGGTTATTTCTTCATGCGCAGTGGTCAACGCGGCACTCTCTAGCTGCCAAGACCACTTTTTACTATGCGCACCCAACCAGAGTGACGGGAGGAGCACATTTCAGAAAACGTGCTCAGCTCGTCCAGAAAATGTTATTTAACCAATAAAATAAAAAATGCACCTAACACCTAAACCAAACGTTGCAGATGGTCATTTCTTCATGCGCAGTGGTCAATGCGGCACTCTCTAGCTGTCAAGAGCACTTTTTACTATGCGCACCCAACCAGAGTGACGGGGGGAGCACATTTCAGAAAACGTGCTCAGCTCGTCGAGAAAATGCGATTTAAGCAATAAAATTAAAAATGCACCTAAAACCTAAACCAAACGTTGCAGGTGGTTATTTCTTTATGCGCAGTGGTCCTCGCGGCACTCTCTAGCTGCCAAGAGCACTTTTTACTATGCGCACCCAACCAGAGTGACGGGAGGAGCACATTTCAGAAAACGTGCTCAGCTCGTCGAGAAAATGCGATTTAAGCAATAAAATTAAAAATGCACCTAAAACCTAAACCAAACGTTGCAGGTGGTTATTTCTTTATGCGCAGTCGTCAACGCGGCACTCTCTAGCTACCAAGAGCACTTTTTACTATGCGCACCCAACCAGAGTAACGGGAGGACCACATTTCAGAAAACGTGCTCAGCTCGTCGAGAAAATGCGATTTAAGCAATAAAATTAAAAATGCACCCAAAACCTAAACCAAACGTTGCAGGTGGTTATTTCTTCATGCGCAGTGGTCAACGTGGCACTCTCTAGCTGCCAAGAGCACTTTTTACTATGCGCACCCAACCAGAGTGACGGGAGGAGCACATTTCAGAAAACGTGCTCAGCTCGTCGAGAAAATGCGATTTAAGCAATAAAATTAAAAATGCACCTAAAACCTAAACCAAACGTTGCAGGTGGTTAATTTTTCATGCGAGGTGGTCAACGCGGCACTCTCTAGCTGCCAAGAGCACTTTTTACTATGCGCACCCAACCAGAGTGACGGGAGGAGCACATTTCAGAAAACGTGCTCAGCTCGTCGAGAAAATGCGATTTAAGCAATAAAATTAAAAATGCACCCAAAACCTAAACCAAACGTTGCAGATGGTCATTTCTTCATGCGCAGTGGTCAACGCGGCACTCTCTAGCTGCCAAGAGCACTTTTTACTATGCACACCCAACCAGAGTGACGGGAGGAGCACATTTCAGAAAACGTGCTCAGCTCGTCGAGAAAATGCGATTTAAGCAATAAAATTAAAAATGCACCCTAAACCTAAACCAAACGTTGCAGGTGGTTATTTCTTCATGCGCAGTGGTCAACGCGGCACTCTCTAGCTGCCAAGAGCATTTTTTACTATGCGCACCCAACCAGAGTGACGGGAGGAGCACATTTCAGAAAACGTGCTCAGCTTGTCGAGAAAATGCGATTTAAGCAATAAAATTAAAAATGCATCTAAAACCTAAACCAAACGTTGCAGGTGGTTATTTCTTCATGCGCAGTGGTCAACGCGGCACTCTTTAGCTGCCAAGAGCACTTTTTACTATGCGCACCCAACCAGAGTGACGGGAGGAGCACATTTCAGAAAACGTGCTCGGCTCGTCGAGAAAATGCGATTTAAGCAATAAAATTAAAAAATGCACCCAAAACCTAAACCAAACGTTGCAGGTTGTTATTTCTTCATGCGCAGTGGTCAACGCGGCACTCTCTAGCTGTCAAGAGCACTTTTTACTATGCGCACCCAACCAGAGTGACGGGAGGAGCACATTTCAGAGAACGTGCTCAGCTCGTCCAGAAAATGCTATTTAAGCAATAAAATAAAAAATGCACCTAAAACCTAAACCAAACGTTGCAGATGGTCATTTCTTCATGCGCAGTGGTCAACGCGGCACTCTCTAGCTGCCAATAGCACTTTTTACTATGCGCACCCAACCAGAGTGACGGGAGGAGCACATTTCAGAAAACGTGCTCAGCTCGTCGAGAAAATGCGATTTAAGCAATAAAATTAAAAATGCACCTAAAACCTAAACCAAACGTTGCAGGTGGTTATTTCTTTATGCGCAGTGGTCAACGCGGCACTCTCTAGCTGCCAAGAGCACTTTTTACTATGCGCACCCAACCAGAGTGACGGGAGGAGCACATTTCAGAAAATGTGCTCAGCTCGTCGAGAAAATGCGATTTAAGCAATAAAATTAAAAATGCACCCAAAACCTAAACCAAACGTTGCAGGTGGTTATTTCTTCATGCGCAGTGGTCAACGCGTCACTCTCTAGCTGCCAAGAGCACTTTTTACTATGCGCACCCAACCAGAGTGACGGGAGGAGAACATTTCAGAAAACGTGCTCAGCTCGTCGAGAAAATGCGATTTAAGCAATACAATTAAAAATGCACCTAAAACCTAAACCAAACGTTGCAGGTGGTTATTTCTTCATGCGCAGTGGTCAACGCGGCACTCTCTAGCTGCCAAGAGCACTTTTTACTATGCGCACCCACCCAGAGTGACGGAAGGAGCACATTTCAGAAAACGTGCTCAGCTCGTCGAGAAAATGCGATTTAAGCAATAAAATTAAAAATGCACCTAAAACCTATACCAAACGTTGCAGGTGGTTATTTCTTCATATGCAGTGGTCAACGCGGCACTCTCTAGCTGCCAAGAGCACTTTTTACTATGCGCACCCAACCAGAGTGACGGGAGGAGCACATTTCAGAAAACGTGCTCAGCTCGTCGAGAAAATGCGATTTAAGCAATAAAATTAAAAATGCACCCAAAACCTAAACCAAACGTTGCAGATGGTCATTTCTTCATGCGCAGTGGTCAACGCGGCACTCTCTAGCTGCCAAGAGCACTTTTTACTATGCACACCCAACCAGAGTGACGGGAGGAGCGCATTTCAGAAAACGTGCTCAGCTCGACGAGAAAATGCGATTTAAGCAATCAAATTAAAAATGCACCCAAAACCTAAATCAAACGTTGCAGGTGTTTTTTTCTTCATGCGCAGTGGTCAACGTGGCACTCTCTAGCTGCCAAGAGCACTTTTTACTATGCGCACCCAACCAGAGTGACGGGAGGAGCACATTTCAGAAAACGTGCTCAGCTCGTCGAGAAAATGCGATTTAAGCAATAAAATTAAAAATGCACCTTAAACCTAAACCAAACGTTGCAGATGGTTATTTCTTCATGCGCAGTGGTCAACGCGGCACTCTCTAGCTGCCAAGAGCACTTTTTACTATGCGCACCCAACCAGAGTGACGGGAGGAGCACATTTCAGAAAACGTGCTCAGCTCGTCGAGAAAATGCGATTTAAGCAATAAAATTAAAAATGCACCCAAAACCTAAACCAAACGTTGCAGATGGTCATTTCTTCATGCGCAGTGGTCAACGCGGCACTCTCTAGCTGCCAAGAGCACTTTTTACTATGCACACCCAACCAGAGTGACGGGAGGAGCGCATTTCAGAAAACGTGCTCAGCTCGACGAGAAAATGCGATTTGAGCAATCAAATTAAAAATGCACCCAAAACCTAAATCAAACGTTGCAGGTGGTTTTTTCTTCATGCGCAGTGGTCAACGTGGCACTCTCTAGCTGCCAAGAGCACTTTTTACTATGCGCACCCAACCAGAGTGACGGGAGGAGCACATTTCAGAAAACGTGCTCAGCTCGTCGAGAAAATGCGATTTAAGCAATAAAATTAAAAATGCACCTTAAACCTAAACCAAACGTTGCAGATGGTTATTTCTTCATGCGCAGTGGTCAACGCGGCACTCTCTAGCTGCCAAGAGCACTTTTTACTATGCGCACCCAACCAGAGTGACGGGAGGAGCACATTTCAGAAAACGTGCTCAGCTCGTCGAGAAAATGCGATTTAAGCAATAAAATTAAAAATGCACCCAAAACCTAAACCAAACGTTGCAGATGGTCATTTCTTCATGCGCAGTGGTCAACGCGGCACTCTCTAGCTGCCAAGAGCACTTTTTACTATGCACACCCAACCAGAGTGACGGGAGGAGCGCATTTCAGAAAACGTGCTCAGCTCGACGAGAAAATGCGATTTAAGCAACCAAATTAAAAATGCACCCAAAACCTAAATCAAACGTTGCAGGTGGTTATTTCTTCATGCGCAGTGGTCAACGTGGCACTCTCTAGCTGCCAAGAGCACTTTTTACTATGCGCACCCAACCAGAGTGACGGGAGGAGCACATTTCAGAAAACGTGCTCAGCTCGTCGAGAAAATGCGATTTAAGCAATAAAATTAAAAATGCACCCAAAACCTAAACCAAACGTTGCAGGTGGTTATTTCTTCATGCGCAGTGGTCAACGCGGCACTCTCTAGCTGAAAAGAGCACTTTTTACTATGCGCACTCAACCAGAGTGACGGGAGGAGCACATTTCAGAAAACGTGCTCAGCTCGTCGAGAAAATGCGATTTAAACAATAAAATTTAAAATGCACCTAAAACCTAAACCAAACGTTGCAGGTGGTTATTTTTTCATGTGAAGTGGTCAACGCGGCACTCTCTAGCTGCCAAGAGCACTTTTTACTATGCGCACCCAACCAGAGTAACGGGAGGAGCACATTTCAGAAAACGTGCTCAGCTCGTCGAGAAAATGCGATTTAAGCAATAAAATTAAAAATGCACCCAAAACCTAAACCAAACGTTGCAGATGGTCATTTCTTCATGCGCAGTGGTCAACGCGGCACTCTCTAGCTGCCAAGAGCACTTTTTACTATGCACACCCAACCAGAGTGACGGGAGGAGCACATTTCAGAAAACGTGCTCAGCTCGTCGAGAAAATGCGATTTAAGCAATAGAATTAAAAATGCACCTAAAACCTAAATCAAACGTTGCAGATGGTCATTTCTTCATGCGCAGTGGTCAACGCGGCACTCTCTAGCTGCCAAGAGCACTTTTTACTATGCGCACCCAACCAGAGTGACGGGAGGAGCACATTTCAGAAAACGTGCTCAGCTCGTCGAGAAAATGCGATTTAAGCAATAAAATTAAAAATGCACCTAAAAACCTAAACCAAACGTTGCAGGTGGTTATTTCTTCATGCGCATTGGTCAACGCGGCACTCTCTAGCTGCCAAGAGCACTTTTTACTATGTGCACCCAACCAGAGTGACGGGAGGAGCACATTTCAGAAAAAGTGCTGAGCTCGTCGAGAAAATGCGATTTAAGCAATAAAATTAAAAATGCACCCAAAACATTAAACCAAACGTTGCAGGTGGTTATTTCTTCATGCGCAATGGTCAACGCGGCACTCTCTAGCTGCCAAGAGCATTTTTTCCTTTGCGCACCCAACCAGAGTGACGGGAGGAGCACATTTCAGAAAACGTGCTCAGCTCGTCGAGAAAATGCGATTTAAGCAATAAAATTAAAAATGCACCTAAAACCTAAACCAAACGTTGCAGGTGGTTATTTCTTCATGCGCAGTGGTCAACGCGGCACTCTCTAGCTGCCAGGAACACTTTTTACTATGCGCACCCATCCAGAGTGACGGGAGGAGCACATTCCAGAAAACGTGCTCAGCTCGTCGAGAAAATGCGATTTAAGCAATAAAATTAAAAATGCACCCAAAACCTAAACCAAACGTTGCAGATGGTCATTTCTTCATGCGCAGTGGTCAACGCGGCACTCTCTAGCTGCCAAGAGCACTTTTTACTATGCACACCCAACCAGAGTGATGGCAGGAGCGCATTTTAAAAAACGTGCTCAGCTCGACGAGAAAATGCAATTTAAGCAATAAAATTAAAAATGCACCCAAAACCTAAACCAAACGTTGCAGGTGGTTATTTCTTCATGCGCAGTGGTCAACGCGGCACTCTCTAGCTGCCAAGAGCACTTTTTACTATGCGCACCCAACCAGAGTGACGGGAGGAGCACATTTCAGAAAACGTGCTCAGCTCGTCGAGAAAATGCGATTTAAGCAATAAAATTAAAAATGCACCTAAAACCTAAACCAAACGTTGCAGGTGGTTATTTCTTCGTGCGCAGCAGTCAACGCGGCACTCTCTAGCTGCCAAGAGCACTTTTTACTATGCGCACCCAACCAGAGTGACGGGAGGAGCACATTTCAGAAAACGTGCTCAGCTCGTCGAGAAAATGCGATTTAAGCAATAAAATTAAAAATGCACCCAAAACCTAAACCAAACGTTGCAGGTGGTTATTTCTTCATGCGCAGTGGTCAACGCGGCACTCTCTAGCTGCCAAGAGCACTTTTTACTATGCGCACCCAACCAGAGTGACGGGAGGAGCACATTTCAGAAAACGTGCTCAGCTCGTCGAGAAAATGCGATTTAAGCAATAAAATTAAAAATGCACCTAAAACCTAAACCAAACGCTGCAGATGGTCATTTCTTTATGTGCAGTGGTCAACGCGGCACTCTCTAGCTGCCAAGAGCACTTTTTACTATGCACACCCAACCAGAGTGACGGGAGGAGCGCATTCCAGAAAACGTGCTCAGCTCGTCGAGAAAATGCGATTTAAGCAATAAAATTAAAAATGCACCCAAAACCTAAACCAAACGTTGCAGATGGTCATTTCTTCATGTGCAGTGGTGAACGCGGCACTCTCTAGCTGCCAAGAGCACTTTTTACTATGCCCACCCAATCAGAGTGACAGGAGGAGCACATTTCAGAAAACGTGCTCAGCTCGTTGAGAAAATGCGATTTAAGCAATACAATTAAAAATGCACCCAAAACCTAAACCAAACGTTGCAGGTGGTTATTTCTTCATGCGCAGTGGTCAACGCGGCAATCTCTAGCTGCCAAGAGCACTTTTTACTATGCACACCCAACCAGAGTGACGGGAGGAGCGCATTTCAGAAAACGTGCTCAGCTCGACGAGAAAATGCGATTTAAGCAATACAATTAAAAATGCACCCAAAACCTAAACCAAACGTTGCAGGTAGTTATTTCTTCATGCGCAGTGGTCAACGCGGCACTCTCTAGCTGCCAAGAGCACTTTTTACGATGCACACCCAACCAGAGTGACGGGAGGAGCGCATTTTAGAAAACGTGCTCAGCTCGACGAGAAAATACGATTTAAGCAATAAAATTAAAAACGCACCCAAAACCTAAACCAAACGTTGCAGGTGGTTATTTCTTCATGCGCAGTGGTCAACGCGGCACTCTCTAGCTGCCAAGAGCACTTTTTACTATGCGCACCCAACCAGAGTGACGGGAGGAGCACATTTCAGAAAACGTGCTCAGCTCGTCGAGAAAATGCGATTTAAGCAATAAAATTAAAAATGCACCCAAAACCTAAACCGAACGTTGCAGGTGGTTATTTCTTCATGCGCAGTGGTCAACGCGGCACTCTCTAGCTGCCAAGAGCACTTTTTACTATGCGCACCCAACCAGAGTGACGGGAGGAGCACATTTCAGAAAACGTGCTCAGCTCGTCGAGAAAATGCGAATTAAGCAATAAAATTAAAAATGCACCCAAAACATTAAACCAAACGTTGCAGGTGGTTGTTTCTTCATGCGCAGTGGTCAACGCGGCACTCTCTAGCTGCCAAGAGCATTTTTTACTATGCGCACCCAACCAGAGTGACGGGAGGAGCACATTTCAGAAAACGTGCTCAGCTCGTCGAGAAAATGCGATTTAAGCAATAAAATTAAAAATGCACCTAAAACCTAAACCAAACGTTGCAGGTGGTTATTTCTTCATGCGCAGTGGTCAACGCGGCACTCTCTAGCTGCCAAGAGCACTTTTTACTATGCGCACCCAACCAGAGTGTCGGGAGGAGCACATTTCAGAAAACGTGCTCAGCTCGTCGAGAAAATGCGATTTAAGCAATAAAATTAAAAATGCACCTAAAACCTAAACCAAACGTTGCAGGTGGTTATTTCTTCGTGCGCAGCAGTCAACGCGGCACTCTCTAGCTGCCAAGAGCACTTTTTACTATGCGCACCCAACCAGAGTGACGGGAGGAGCACATTTCAGAAAACGTGCTCAGCTCGTCGAGTAAATGCAATTTAAGCAATAAAATTAAAAATGCACCCAAAACCTAAACCAAACGTTGCAGGTGGTTATTTCTTCATGCGCAGTGGTCAACGCAGCACTCTCTAGCTGCCAAGAGCACTTTTTACTATGCGCACCCAACCAGAGTGACGGGAGGAGCACATTTCAGAAAACGTGCTCAGCTCGTCCAGAAAATGCGATTTAAGCAATAAAATTAAAAATGCAGCTAAAACCTAAGCCAAACGTTGCAGATGGTCATTTCTTCATGCGCAGTGGTCAACGCGGCACTCTCTAGCTGCCAAGAGCACTTTTTACTATGCGCACCCAACCAGAGTGACGGGAGGAGCACATTTCAGAAAACGTGCTCAGCTCGTCGAGAAAATGCGATTTAAGCAATAAAATTTAAAATGCACCTAAAACCTAAACCAAACGTTGCAGGTGGTTATTTCTTCATGCGCAGTGGTCAACGCGGCACTCTCTAGCTGCCAAGAGGACTTTTTACTATGCGCACCCAACCAGAGTGACGGGAGGAGCACATTCCAGAAAACGTGCTCAGCTCGTCGAGAAAATGCGATTTAAGCAATACAATTAAAAATGCACCCAAAACCTAAACCAAACGTTGCAGATGGTCATTTCTTCATGTGCAGTGGTGAACGCGGCACTCTCTAGCTGCCAAGAGCACTTTTTACTATGCGCACCCAACCAGAGTGACAGGAGGAGCACATTTCAGAAAACGTGCTCAGCTCGTTGAGAAAATGCGATTTAAGCAATAAAATTAAAAATGCACCCAAAACCTAAACCAAACGTTGCAGGTGGTTATTTCTTCATGCGCAGTGGTCAACGCGGCACTCTCTAGCTGCCAAGAGCACTTTTTACTATGCGCACCCAACCAGAGTGACGGGAGGAGCGCATTTCAGAAAACGTGCTCAGCTCGTCGAGAAAATGCGATTTAAGCAATAAAATTAAAAATGCACCTAAAACCTAAACCAAAAGTTGCAGGTGGTTATTTCTTCATGCGCAGCAGTCAACACGGCACTCTCTAGCTGCCAAGAGCACTTTTTACTATGCGCACCCACCCAGAGTGACGGGAGGAGCACATTTCAGAAAACGTGCTCAGCTCGTCGAGAAAATGCGATTTAAGCAATAAAATTAAAAATGCACCCAAAACCTAAACCAAACGTTGCAGATGGTTATTTCTTCATGCGCAGTGGTCAACGCGGCACTCTCTAGCTGCCAAGAGGACTTTTTACTATGCGCACCCACCCAGAGTGACGGGAGGAGCACATTTCAGAAAACGTGCTCAGCTCGTCGAGAAAATGCGATTTAAGCAATAAAATTAAAAATGCACCTAAAATCTATACCAAACGTTGCAGGTGGTTATTTCTTCATATGCAGTGGTCAACGCGGCACTCTCTAGCTGCCAAGAGCACTTTTTACTATGCGCACCCAACCAGAGTGACGGGAGGAGCACATTTCAGAAAACGTGCTCAGCTCGTCGAGAAAATGCGATTTAAGCAATAAAATTAAAAATGCACCCAAAACCTAAACCAAACGTTGCAGATGGTCATTTCTTCATGCGCAATGGTCAACGCGGCACTCTCTAGCTGCCAAGAGCACTTTTTACTATGCGCACCCAACCAGAGTGACGGGAGGAGCACATTTCAGAAAACGTGCTCAGCTCGTCGAGAAAATGCGATTTAAGCAATAAAATTAAAAATGCACCCAAAACCTAAACCAAACGTTGCAGGTGGTCATTTATTCATGCGCAGTGGTCAACGCGGCACTCTCTAGCTGCCAAGAGCACTTTTTACTATGCGCACCCAACCAGAGTGACGCTAGGAGCACATTTCAGAAAACGTGCTCAGCTCGTCGAGAAAAATGCGATTTAAGCAATAAAATTAAAAATGCACCTAAAACCTAAACCAAACGTTGCAGGTGGTTATTTCTTCGTGCGCAGCAGTAAACGCGGCACTCTCTAGCTGCCAAGAGCACTTTTTACTATGCGCACCCAACCAGAGTGACGGGAGGAGCACATTCCCGAAAACGTGCTCAGCTCGTCGAGAAAATGCGATTTAAGCAATAAAATTAAAAATGCACCCAAAACCTAAACCAAACGTTGCAGATGGTCATTTCTTCATGCGCAGTGGTCAACGCGGCACTCTCTAGCTGCCAAGTGCACTTTTTACTATGCGCACCCAACCAGAGTGACGGGAGGAGCACATTTCAGAAAACGTGCTCAGCTCGTCCAGACAATGCGATTTAAGCAATAAAATTAAAAATGCACCCAAAACCTAAACCAAACGTTGCAGGTGGTTATTTCTTCATGCGCAGTGGTCAACGCGGCACTCTCTAGCTGCCAAGAGCACTTTTTACTATGCGCACCCAACCAGAGTGACGGGAGGAGCACATTTCAGAAAACGTGCTCAGCTCGTCGAGAAAATGCGATTTAAGCAATAAAATTAAAAATGCACCCAAAACCTAAACCAAACGTTGCAGATGGTCATTTCTTCATGCGCAGTGGTCAACGCGGCACACTCTAGCTGCCAAGAGCACTTTTTACTATGCACACCCAACCAGAGTGACGGGAGGAGCACATTTCAGAAAACGTGCTCAGCTCGTCGAGAAAATGCGATTTAAGCAATAGAATTAAAAATGCACCTAAAACCTAAATCAAACGTTGCAGATGGTCATTTCTTCATGCGCAGTGGTCAACGCGGCACTCTCTAGCTGCCAAGAGCACTTTTTACTATGCGCACCCAACCAGAGTGACGGGAGGAGCACATTTCAGAAAACGTGCTCAGCTCGTCGAGAAAATGCGATTCAAGCAATAAAATTAAAAATGCACCTAAAACCTAAACCAAACGTTGCAGGTGGTTATTTCTTCATGCGCAGTGGTCAACGCGGCACTCTCTCGCTGCCAAGAGCACTTTTTACTATGCGCACCCAACCAGAGTGACGGGAGGAGCACATTTCAGAAAACGTGCTCAGCTCGTCGAGAAAATGCGATTTAAGCAATAAAATTAAAAATGCACCCAAAACCTAAACCAAACGCTGCAGATGGTCATTTCTTCATGCGCAGTGGTCAACGCGGCACTCTCTAGCTGCCAAGAGCACTTTTTACTATGCACACCCAACAAGATTGACGGGAGGAGCGCATTTCAGAAAACGTGCTCAGCTCGACGAGAACGTGCGATTTAAGCAATAAAATTAAAAATGCACCCAAAACCTAAACCAAACGTTGCAGGTGGTTATTTCTTCATGCGCAGTGGTCAACGCGGCACTCTCTAGCTGCCAAGAGCACTTTTTACTATGCGCACCCAACCAGAGTGACGGGAGGAGCACATTTCAGAAAACGTGCTCAGCTCGTCGAGAAAATGCGATTTAAGCAATAAAATTAAAAATGCACCCTAAACCTAAACCAAACGTTGCAGGTGGTTATTTCTTCATGCGCAGTGGTCAACGCAGCACTCTCTAGCTGCCAAGAGCATTTTTTACTATGCGCACCCAACCAGAGTGACGGGAGGAGCACATTTCAGAAAACGTGCTCAGCTTGTCGAGAAAATGCGATTTAAGATATAAAATTAAAAATGCATCTAAAACCTAAACCAAACGTTGCAGGTGGTTATTTCTTCATGCGCAGTGGTCAACGCGGCACTCTTTAGCTGCCAAGAGCACTTTTTACTATGCGCACCCAACCAGAGTGACGGGAGGAGCACATTTCAGAAAACGTGCTCGGCTCGTCGAGAAAATGCGATTTAAGCAATAAAATTAAAAAATGCACCCAAAACCTAAACCAAACGTTGCAGGTGGTTATTTCTTCATGCGCAGTGGTCAACGCGGCACTCTCTAGCTGCCAAGAGCACTTTTTACTATGCGCACCCAACCAGAGTGACGGGAGGAGCACATTTCAGAGAACGTGCTCAGCTCGTCCAGAAAATGCTATTTAAGCAATAAAATAAAAAATGCACCTAAAACCTAAACCAAACGTTGCAGATGGTCATTTCTTCATGCGCAGTGGTCAACGCGGCACTCTCTAGCTGCCAAGAGCACTTTTTACTATGCGCACCCAACCAGAGTGACGGGAGGAGCACATTTCAGAAAACGTGCTCAGCTCGTCGAGAAAATGCGATTTAAGCAATAAAATTAAAAATGCACCTAAAACCTAAACCAAACGTTGCAGGTGGTTATTTCTTTATGCGCAGTGGTCAACGCGGCACTCTCTAGCTGCCAAGAGCACTTTTTACTATGCGCACCCAACCAGAGTGACGGGAGGAGCACATTTCAGAAAATGTGCTCAGCTCGTCGAGAAAATGCGATTTAAGCAATAAAATTAAAAATGCACCCAAAACCTAAACCAAACGTTGCAGGTCGTTATTTCTTCATGCGCAGTGGTCAACGCGGCACTCTCTAGCTGCCAAGAGCACTTTTTACTATGCGCACCCAACCAGAGTGACGGGAGGAGAACATTTCAGAAAACGTGCTCAGCTCGTCGAGAAAATGCGATTTAAGCAATACAATTAAAAATGCACCTAAAACCTAAACCAAACGTTGCAGGTGGTTATTTCTTCATGCGCAGTGGTCAACGCGGCACTCTCTAGCTGCCAAGAGCACTTTTTACTATGCGCACCCACCCAGAGTGACGGGAGGAGCACATTTCAGAAAACGTGCTCAGCTCGTCGAGAAAATGCGATTTAAGCAATAAAATTAAAAATGCACCTAAAACCTATACCAAACGTTGCAGGTGGTTATTTCTTCATATGCAGTGGTCAACGCGGCACTCTCTAGCTGCCAAGAGCACTTTTTACTATGCACACCCAACCAGAGTGACGGGAGGAGCGCATTTCAGAAAACGTGCTCAGCTCGACGAGAAAATGCGATTTAAGCAATCAAATTAAAAATGCACCCAAAACCTAAATCAAACGTTGCAGGTGGTTATTTCTTCATGCGCAGTGGTCAACGTGGCACTCTCTAGCTGCCAAGAGCACTTTTTACTATGCGCACCCAACCAGAGTGACGGGAGGAGCACATTTCAGAAAACGTGCTCAGCTCGTCGAGAAAATGCGATTTAAGCAATAAAATTAAAAATGCACCCAAAACCTAAACCAAACGTTGCAGGTGGTTATTTCTTCATGCGCAGTGGTCAACGCGGCACTCTCTAGCTGAAAAGAGCACTTTTTACTATGCGCACTCAACCAGAGTGACGGGAGGAGCACATTTCAGAAAACGTGCTCAGCTCGTTGAGAAAATGCGATTTAAGCAATAAAATTAAAAATGCAACTAAAACCTAAACCAAACGTTGCAGGTGGTTATTTCTTCGTGCGCAGCAGTCAACGCGGCACTCTCTAGCTGCCAAGAGCACTTTTTACTATGCACACCCAACCAGAGTGACGGGAGGAGCACATTTCAGAAAACGTGCTCAGCTCGTCCAGAAAATGCGATTTAAGCAATAAAATTAAAAATGCACCCAAAACCTAAACCAAACGTTGCAGGTGGTTATTTCTTCATGCGCAGTGGTCAACGCGGCACTCTCTAGCTGCCAAGAGCACTTTTTACTATGCGCACCCAACCAGAGTGACGGGAGGAGCACATTTCAGAAAACGTGCTCAGCTCGTCGAGAAAATGCGATTTAAGCAATAAAATTAAAAATGCACCTTAAACCTAAACCAAACGTTGCAGGTGGTTATTTCTTCGTGCGCAGCAGTCAACGCGGCACTCTCTAGCTGCCAAGAACACTTTTTATTATGCGCACCCAACCAGAGTGACGGGAGGAGCACATTTCAGAAAACGTGCTCAGCTCGTCGAGAAAATGCGATTTAAGCAATAAAATTAAAAATGCACCTAAAACCTAAACCAAACGTTGCAGGTGGTTATTTCTTCATGCGCAGTGGTCAACGCGGCACTCTCTAGCTGCCAAGAGCACTTTTTACTATGTGCACCCAACCAGAGTGACGGGAGGAGCACATTTCAGAAAACGTGCTCAGCTCGTCCAGAAAATGCAATTTAAGCAATAAAATTAAAAATGCACCTAAAACCTAAACCAAACGTTGCAGGTGGTTATTTCTTCATGCGCACTGGTCAACGCGGCACTCTCCAGCTGCCAAGAGCACTTTTTACTATGCGCACCCAACAAGAGTGACGGGAGGAGCACATTTCAGAAAACGTGCTCAGCTCGTCGAGAAAATGCGATTTAAGCAATAAAATTAAAAATGCACCCAAAACCTAAACCAAACGTTGCAGATGGTCATTTCTTCATGCGCAGTGGTCAACGCGGCACTCTCTAGCTGCCAAGAGCACTTTTTAATATGCACACCCAACAAGAGTGACGGGAGGAGCGCATTTCAGAAAACGTGCTCAGCTCGACGAGAACATGCGATTTAAGCAATAAAATTAAAAATGCACCCAAAACCTAAACCAAACGTTGCAGGTGGTTATTTCTTCATGCGCAGTGGTCAACGCGGCACTCTCTAGCTGCCAAGAGCACTTTTTACTATGCGCACCCAACCAGAGTGACGGGAGGAGCACATTTCAGAAAACGTGCTCAGCTCGTCGAGAAAATGCGATTTAAGCAATAAAATTAAAAATGCACCCAAAACCTAAACCAAACGTTGCAGGTGGTTATTTCTTCATGCGCAGTTGTAAACGCGGCACTCTCTAGCTGCCAAGAGCACTTTTTACTATGCGCACCCAACCAGAGTGACGGGAGGAGCACATTTCAGAAAACGTGCTCAGCTCGTCCAGAAAATGTTATTTAACCAATAAAATAAAAAATGCACCTAACACCTAAACCAAACGCTGCAGATGGTCATTTCTTCATGCGCAGTGGTCAACGCGGCACTCTCTAGCTGCCAAGAGCACTTTTTACTATGCGCACCCAACCAGAGTGACGGGGGGAGCACATTTCAGAAAACGTGCTCAGCTCGTCGAGAAAATGCGATTTAAGCAATAAAATTAAAAATGCACCTAAAACCTAAACCAAACGTTGCAGGTGGTTATTTCTTTATGCGCAGTGGTCCTCGCGGCACTCTCTAGCTGCCAAGAGCACTTTTTACTATGCGCACCCAACCAGAGTGACGGGAGGAGCACATTTCAGAAAACGTGCTCAGCTCGTCGAGAAAATGCGATTTAAGCAATAAAATTAAAAATGCACCTAAAACCTAAACCAAACGTTGCAGGTGGTTATTTCTTTATGCGCAGTCGTCAACGCGGCACTCTCTAGCTACCAAGAGCACTTTTTACTATGCGCACCCAACCAGAGTAACGGGAGGACCACATTTCAGAAAACGTGCTCAGCTCGTCGAGAAAATGCGATTTAAGCAATAAAATTAAAAATGCACCCAAAACCTAAACCAAACGTTGCAGGTGGTTATTTCTTCATGCGCAGTGGTCAACGTGGCACTCTCTAGCTGCCAAGAGCACTTTTTACTATGCGCACCCAACCAGAGTGACGGGAGGAGCACATTTCAGAAAACGTGCTCAGCTCGTCGAGAAAATGCGATTTAAGCAATAAAATTAAAAATGCACCTAAAACCTAAACCAAACGTTGCAGGTGGTTAATTTTTCATGCGAGGTGGTCAACGCGGCACTCTCTAGCTGCCAAGAGCACTTTTTACTATGCGCACCCAACCAGAGTGACGGGAGGAGCACATTTCAGAAAACGTGCTCAGCTCGTCGAGAAAATGCGATTTAAGCAATAAAATTAAAAATGCACCCAAAACCTAAACCAAACGTTGCAGATGGTCATTTCTTCATGCGCAGTGGTCAACGCGGCACTCTCTAGCTGCCAAGAGCACTTTTTACTATGCACACCCAACCAGAGTGACGGGAGGAGCACATTTCAGAAAACGTGCTCAGCTCGTCGAGAAAATGCGATTTAAGCAATAAAATTAAAAATGCACCCTAAACCTAAACCAAACGTTGCAGGTGGTTATTTCTTCATGCGCAGTGGTCAACGCGGCACTCTCTAGCTGCCAAGAGCATTTTTTACTATGCGCACCCAACCAGAGTGACGGGAGGAGCACATTTCAGAAAACGTGCTCAGCTTGTCGAGAAAATGCGATTTAAGCAATAAAATTAAAAATGCATCTAAAACCTAAACCAAACGTTGCAGGTGGTTATTTCTTCATGCGCAGTGGTCAACGCGGCACTCTTTAGCTGCCAAGAGCACTTTTTACTATGCGCACCCAACCAGAGTGACGGGAGGAGCACATTTCAGAAAACGTGCTCGGCTCGTCGAGAAAATGCGATTTAAGCAATAAAATTAAAAAATGCACCCAAAACCTAAACCAAACGTTGCAGGTTGTTATTTCTTCATGCGCAGTGGTCAACGCGGCACTCTCTAGCTGTCAAGAGCACTTTTTACTATGCGCACCCAACCAGAGTGACGGGAGGAGCACATTTCAGAGAACGTGCTCAGCTCGTCCAGAAAATGCTATTTAAGCAATAAAATAAAAAATGCACCTAAAACCTAAACCAAACGTTGCAGATGGTCATTTCTTCATGCGCAGTGGTCAACGCGGCACTCTCTAGCTGCCAATAGCACTTTTTACTATGCGCACCCAACCAGAGTGACGGGAGGAGCACATTTCAGAAAACGTGCTCAGCTCGTCGAGAAAATGCGATTTAAGCAATAAAATTAAAAATGCACCTAAAACCTAAACCAAACGTTGCAGGTGGTTATTTCTTTATGCGCAGTGGTCAACGCGGCACTCTCTAGCTGCCAAGAGCACTTTTTACTATGCGCACCCAACCAGAGTGACGGGAGGAGCACATTTCAGAAAATGTGCTCAGCTCGTCGAGAAAATGCGATTTAAGCAATAAAATTAAAAATGCACCCAAAACCTAAACCAAACGTTGCAGGTGGTTATTTCTTCATGCGCAGTGGTCAACGCGTCACTCTCTAGCTGCCAAGAGCACTTTTTACTATGCGCACCCAACCAGAGTGACGGGAGGAGAACATTTCAGAAAACGTGCTCAGCTCGTCGAGAAAATGCGATTTAAGCAATACAATTAAAAATGCACCTAAAACCTAAACCAAACGTTGCAGGTGGTTATTTCTTCATGCGCAGTGGTCAACGCGGCACTCTCTAGCTGCCAAGAGCACTTTTTACTATGCGCACCCACCCAGAGTGACGGAAGGAGCACATTTCAGAAAACGTGCTCAGCTCGTCGAGAAAATGCGATTTAAGCAATAAAATTAAAAATGCACCTAAAACCTATACCAAACGTTGCAGGTGGTTATTTCTTCATATGCAGTGGTCAACGCGGCACTCTCTAGCTGCCAAGAGCACTTTTTACTATGCGCACCCAACCAGAGTGACGGGAGGAGCACATTTCAGAAAACGTGCTCAGCTCGTCGAGAAAATGCGATTTAAGCAATAAAATTAAAAATGCACCCAAAACCTAAACCAAACGTTGCAGATGGTCATTTCTTCATGCGCAGTGGTCAACGCGGCACTCTCTAGCTGCCAAGAGCACTTTTTACTATGCACACCCAACCAGAGTGACGGGAGGAGCGCATTTCAGAAAACGTGCTCAGCTCGACGAGAAAATGCGATTTAAGCAATCAAATTAAAAATGCACCCAAAACCTAAATCAAACGTTGCAGGTGTTTTTTTCTTCATGCGCAGTGGTCAACGTGGCACTCTCTAGCTGCCAAGAGCACTTTTTACTATGCGCACCCAACCAGAGTGACGGGAGGAGCACATTTCAGAAAACGTGCTCAGCTCGTCGAGAAAATGCGATTTAAGCAATAAAATTAAAAATGCACCTTAAACCTAAACCAAACGTTGCAGATGGTTATTTCTTCATGCGCAGTGGTCAACGCGGCACTCTCTAGCTGCCAAGAGCACTTTTTACTATGCGCACCCAACCAGAGTGACGGGAGGAGCACATTTCAGAAAACGTGCTCAGCTCGTCGAGAAAATGCGATTTAAGCAATAAAATTAAAAATGCACCCAAAACCTAAACCAAACGTTGCAGATGGTCATTTCTTCATGCGCAGTGGTCAACGCGGCACTCTCTAGCTGCCAAGAGCACTTTTTACTATGCACACCCAACCAGAGTGACGGGAGGAGCGCATTTCAGAAAACGTGCTCAGCTCGACGAGAAAATGCGATTTGAGCAATCAAATTAAAAATGCACCCAAAACCTAAATCAAACGTTGCAGGTGGTTTTTTCTTCATGCGCAGTGGTCAACGTGGCACTCTCTAGCTGCCAAGAGCACTTTTTACTATGCGCACCCAACCAGAGTGACGGGAGGAGCACATTTCAGAAAACGTGCTCAGCTCGTCGAGAAAATGCGATTTAAGCAATAAAATTAAAAATGCACCTTAAACCTAAACCAAACGTTGCAGATGGTTATTTCTTCATGCGCAGTGGTCAACGCGGCACTCTCTAGCTGCCAAGAGCACTTTTTACTATGCGCACCCAACCAGAGTGACGGGAGGAGCACATTTCAGAAAACGTGCTCAGCTCGTCGAGAAAATGCGATTTAAGCAATAAAATTAAAAATGCACCCAAAACCTAAACCAAACGTTGCAGATGGTCATTTCTTCATGCGCAGTGGTCAACGCGGCACTCTCTAGCTGCCAAGAGCACTTTTTACTATGCACACCCAACCAGAGTGACGGGAGGAGCGCATTTCAGAAAACGTGCTCAGCTCGACGAGAAAATGCGATTTAAGCAACCAAATTAAAAATGCACCCAAAACCTAAATCAAACGTTGCAGGTGGTTATTTCTTCATGCGCAGTGGTCAACGTGGCACTCTCTAGCTGCCAAGAGCACTTTTTACTATGCGCACCCAACCAGAGTGACGGGAGGAGCACATTTCAGAAAACGTGCTCAGCTCGTCGAGAAAATGCGATTTAAGCAATAAAATTAAAAATGCACCCAAAACCTAAACCAAACGTTGCAGGTGGTTATTTCTTCATGCGCAGTGGTCAACGCGGCACTCTCTAGCTGAAAAGAGCACTTTTTACTATGCGCACTCAACCAGAGTGACGGGAGGAGCACATTTCAGAAAACGTGCTCAGCTCGTCGAGAAAATGCGATTTAAACAATAAAATTTAAAATGCACCTAAAACCTAAACCAAACGTTGCAGGTGGTTATTTTTTCATGTGAAGTGGTCAACGCGGCACTCTCTAGCTGCCAAGAGCACTTTTTACTATGCGCACCCAACCAGAGTAACGGGAGGAGCACATTTCAGAAAACGTGCTCAGCTCGTCGAGAAAATGCGATTTAAGCAATAAAATTAAAAATGCACCCAAAACCTAAACCAAACGTTGCAGATGGTCATTTCTTCATGCGCAGTGGTCAACGCGGCACTCTCTAGCTGCCAAGAGCACTTTTTACTATGTGCACCCAACCAGAGTGACGGGAGGAGCACATTTCAGAAAAAGTGCTGAGCTCGTCGAGAAAATGCGATTTAAGCAATAAAATTAAAAATGCACCCAAAACATTAAACCAAACGTTGCAGGTGGTTATTTCTTCATGCGCAATGGTCAACGCGGCACTCTCTAGCTGCCAAGAGCATTTTTTCCTTTGCGCACCCAACCAGAGTGACGGGAGGAGCACATTTCAGAAAACGTGCTCAGCTCGTCGAGAAAATGCGATTTAAGCAATAAAATTAAAAATGCACCTAAAACCTAAACCAAACGTTGCAGGTGGTTATTTCTTCATGCGCAGTGGTCAACGCGGCACTCTCTAGCTGCCAGGAACACTTTTTACTATGCGCACCCATCCAGAGTGACGGGAGGAGCACATTCCAGAAAACGTGCTCAGCTCGTCGAGAAAATGCGATTTAAGCAATAAAATTAAAAATGCACCCAAAACCTAAACCAAACGTTGCAGATGGTCATTTCTTCATGCGCAGTGGTCAACGCGGCACTCTCTAGCTGCCAAGAGCACTTTTTACTATGCACACCCAACCAGAGTGATGGCAGGAGCGCATTTTAAAAAACGTGCTCAGCTCGACGAGAAAATGCAATTTAAGCAATAAAATTAAAAATGCACCCAAAACCTAAACCAAACGTTGCAGGTGGTTATTTCTTCATGCGCAGTGGTCAACGCGGCACTCTCTAGCTGCCAAGAGCACTTTTTACTATGCGCACCCAACCAGAGTGACGGGAGGAGCACATTTCAGAAAACGTGCTCAGCTCGTCGAGAAAATGCGATTTAAGCAATAAAATTAAAAATGCACCTAAAACCTAAACCAAACGTTGCAGGTGGTTATTTCTTCGTGCGCAGCAGTCAACGCGGCACTCTCTAGCTGCCAAGAGCACTTTTTACTATGCGCACCCAACCAGAGTGACGGGAGGAGCACATTTCAGAAAACGTGCTCAGCTCGTCGAGAAAATGCGATTTAAGCAATAAAATTAAAAATGCACCCAAAACCTAAACCAAACGTTGCAGGTGGTTATTTCTTCATGCGCAGTGGTCAACGCGGCACTCTCTAGCTGCCAAGAGCACTTTTTACTATGCGCACCCAACCAGAGTGACGGGAGGAGCACATTTCAGAAAACGTGCTCAGCTCGTCGAGAAAATGCGATTTAAGCAATAAAATTAAAAATGCACCTAAAACCTAAACCAAACGCTGCAGATGGTCATTTCTTTATGTGCAGTGGTCAACGCGGCACTCTCTAGCTGCCAAGAGCACTTTTTACTATGCACACCCAACCAGAGTGACGGGAGGAGCGCATTCCAGAAAACGTGCTCAGCTCGTCGAGAAAATGCGATTTAAGCAATAAAATTAAAAATGCACCCAAAACCTAAACCAAACGTTGCAGATGGTCATTTCTTCATGTGCAGTGGTGAACGCGGCACTCTCTAGCTGCCAAGAGCACTTTTTACTATGCCCACCCAATCAGAGTGACAGGAGGAGCACATTTCAGAAAACGTGCTCAGCTCGTTGAGAAAATGCGATTTAAGCAATACAATTAAAAATGCACCCAAAACCTAAACCAAACGTTGCAGGTGGTTATTTCTTCATGCGCAGTGGTCAACGCGGCAATCTCTAGCTGCCAAGAGCACTTTTTACTATGCACACCCAACCAGAGTGACGGGAGGAGCGCATTTCAGAAAACGTGCTCAGCTCGACGAGAAAATGCGATTTAAGCAATACAATTAAAAATGCACCCAAAACCTAAACCAAACGTTGCAGGTAGTTATTTCTTCATGCGCAGTGGTCAACGCGGCACTCTCTAGCTGCCAAGAGCACTTTTTACGATGCACACCCAACCAGAGTGACGGGAGGAGCGCATTTTAGAAAACGTGCTCAGCTCGACGAGAAAATACGATTTAAGCAATAAAATTAAAAACGCACCCAAAACCTAAACCAAACGTTGCAGGTGGTTATTTCTTCATGCGCAGTGGTCAACGCGGCACTCTCTAGCTGCCAAGAGCACTTTTTACTATGCGCACCCAACCAGAGTGACGGGAGGAGCACATTTCAGAAAACGTGCTCAGCTCGTCGAGAAAATGCGATTTAAGCAATAAAATTAAAAATGCACCCAAAACCTAAACCGAACGTTGCAGGTGGTTATTTCTTCATGCGCAGTGGTCAACGCGGCACTCTCTAGCTGCCAAGAGCACTTTTTACTATGCGCACCCAACCAGAGTGACGGGAGGAGCACATTTCAGAAAACGTGCTCAGCTCGTCGAGAAAATGCGAATTAAGCAATAAAATTAAAAATGCACCCAAAACATTAAACCAAACGTTGCAGGTGGTTGTTTCTTCATGCGCAGTGGTCAACGCGGCACTCTCTAGCTGCCAAGAGCATTTTTTACTATGCGCACCCAACCAGAGTGACGGGAGGAGCACATTTCAGAAAACGTGCTCAGCTCGTCGAGAAAATGCGATTTAAGCAATAAAATTAAAAATGCACCTAAAACCTAAACCAAACGTTGCAGGTGGTTATTTCTTCATGCGCAGTGGTCAACGCGGCACTCTCTAGCTGCCAAGAGCACTTTTTACTATGCGCACCCAACCAGAGTGTCGGGAGGAGCACATTTCAGAAAACGTGCTCAGCTCGTCGAGAAAATGCGATTTAAGCAATAAAATTAAAAATGCACCTAAAACCTAAACCAAACGTTGCAGGTGGTTATTTCTTCGTGCGCAGCAGTCAACGCGGCACTCTCTAGCTGCCAAGAGCACTTTTTACTATGCGCACCCAACCAGAGTGACGGGAGGAGCACATTTCAGAAAACGTGCTCAGCTCGTCGAGTAAATGCAATTTAAGCAATAAAATTAAAAATGCACCCAAAACCTAAACCAAACGTTGCAGGTGGTTATTTCTTCATGCGCAGTGGTCAACGCAGCACTCTCTAGCTGCCAAGAGCACTTTTTACTATGCGCACCCAACCAGAGTGACGGGAGGAGCACATTTCAGAAAACGTGCTCAGCTCGTCCAGAAAATGCGATTTAAGCAATAAAATTAAAAATGCAGCTAAAACCTAAGCCAAACGTTGCAGATGGTCATTTCTTCATGCGCAGTGGTCAACGCGGCACTCTCTAGCTGCCAAGAGCACTTTTTACTATGCGCACCCAACCAGAGTGACGGGAGGAGCACATTTCAGAAAACGTGCTCAGCTCGTCGAGAAAATGCGATTTAAGCAATAAAATTTAAAATGCACCTAAAACCTAAACCAAACGTTGCAGGTGGTTATTTCTTCATGCGCAGTGGTCAACGCGGCACTCTCTAGCTGCCAAGAGGACTTTTTACTATGCGCACCCAACCAGAGTGACGGGAGGAGCACATTCCAGAAAACGTGCTCAGCTCGTCGAGAAAATGCGATTTAAGCAATACAATTAAAAATGCACCCAAAACCTAAACCAAACGTTGCAGATGGTCATTTCTTCATGTGCAGTGGTGAACGCGGCACTCTCTAGCTGCCAAGAGCACTTTTTACTATGCGCACCCAACCAGAGTGACAGGAGGAGCACATTTCAGAAAACGTGCTCAGCTCGTTGAGAAAATGCGATTTAAGCAATAAAATTAAAAATGCACCCAAAACCTAAACCAAACGTTGCAGGTGGTTATTTCTTCATGCGCAGTGGTCAACGCGGCACTCTCTAGCTGCCAAGAGCACTTTTTACTATGCGCACCCAACCAGAGTGACGGGAGGAGCGCATTTCAGAAAACGTGCTCAGCTCGTCGAGAAAATGCGATTTAAGCAATAAAATTAAAAATGCACCTAAAACCTAAACCAAAAGTTGCAGGTGGTTATTTCTTCATGCGCAGCAGTCAACACGGCACTCTCTAGCTGCCAAGAGCACTTTTTACTATGCGCACCCACCCAGAGTGACGGGAGGAGCACATTTCAGAAAACGTGCTCAGCTCGTCGAGAAAATGCGATTTAAGCAATAAAATTAAAAATGCACCCAAAACCTAAACCAAACGTTGCAGATGGTTATTTCTTCATGCGCAGTGGTCAACGCGGCACTCTCTAGCTGCCAAGAGGACTTTTTACTATGCGCACCCACCCAGAGTGACGGGAGGAGCACATTTCAGAAAACGTGCTCAGCTCGTCGAGAAAATGCGATTTAAGCAATAAAATTAAAAATGCACCTAAAATCTATACCAAACGTTGCAGGTGGTTATTTCTTCATATGCAGTGGTCAACGCGGCACTCTCTAGCTGCCAAGAGCACTTTTTACTATGCGCACCCAACCAGAGTGACGGGAGGAGCACATTTCAGAAAACGTGCTCAGCTCGTCGAGAAAATGCGATTTAAGCAATAAAATTAAAAATGCACCCAAAACCTAAACCAAACGTTGCAGATGGTCATTTCTTCATGCGCAATGGTCAACGCGGCACTCTCTAGCTGCCAAGAGCACTTTTTACTATGCGCACCCAACCAGAGTGACGGGAGGAGCACATTTCAGAAAACGTGCTCAGCTCGTCGAGAAAATGCGATTTAAGCAATAAAATTAAAAATGCACCCAAAACCTAAACCAAACGTTGCAGGTGGTCATTTCTTCATGCGCAGTGGTCAACGCGGCACTCTCTAGCTGCCAAGAGCACTTTTTACTATGCGCACCCAACCAGAGTGACGCTAGGAGCACATTTCAGAAAACGTGCTCAGCTCGTCGAGAAAAATGCGATTTAAGCAATAAAATTAAAAATGCACCTAAAACCTAAACCAAACGTTGCAGGTGGTTATTTCTTCGTGCGCAGCAGTAAACGCGGCACTCTCTAGCTGCCAAGAGCACTTTTTACTATGCGCACCCAACCAGAGTGACGGGAGGAGCACATTCCCGAAAACGTGCTCAGCTCGTCGAGAAAATGCGATTTAAGCAATAAAATTAAAAATGCACCCAAAACCTAAACCAAACGTTGCAGATGGTCATTTCTTCATGCGCAGTGGTCAACGCGGCACTCTCTAGCTGCCAAGTGCACTTTTTACTATGCGCACCCAACCAGAGTGACGGGAGGAGCACATTTCAGAAAACGTGCTCAGCTCGTCCAGACAATGCGATTTAAGCAATAAAATTAAAAATGCACCCAAAACCTAAACCAAACGTTGCAGGTGGTTATTTCTTCATGCGCAGTGGTCAACGCGGCACTCTCTAGCTGCCAAGAGCACTTTTTACTATGCGCACCCAACCAGAGTGACGGGAGGAGCACATTTCAGAAAACGTGCTCAGCTCGTCGAGAAAATGCGATTTAAGCAATAAAATTAAAAATGCACCCACAACCTAAACCAAACGTTGCAGATGCTCATTTCTTCATGCGCAGTGGTCAACGCGGCACTCTCTAGCTGCCAAGAGCACTTTTTACTATGCACACCCAACCAGAGTGACGGGAGGAGCACATTTCAGAAAACGTGCTCAGCTCGTCGAGAAAATGCGATTTAAGCAATAAAATTAAAAATGCACCCAAAACCTAAACCAAACGTTGCAGGTGGTTATTTCTTCATGCGCAGTGGTCAACGCGGCACTCTCTAGCTGCCAAGAGCACTTTTCACTATGCGCACCCAACCAGAGTGACGGGAGGAGCGCATTTCAGAAAACGTGCTCAGCTCGACGAGAAAATGCGATTTAAGCAATAAAATTAAAAATGCACCCAAAACCTAAACCAAACGTTGCAGGTGGTTATTTCTTCATGCGCAGCAGTCAACGCGGGACTCTCTAGCTGCCAAGAGCACTTTTTACTATGCGCACCCAACCAGAGTGACGGGAGGAGCACATTTCAGAAAACGTGCTCAGCTCGTCGAGAAAATGAGATTTAAGCAATAAAATTAAAAATGCACCTAAAACCTAAACCAAACGTTGCAGGTGGTTATTTCTTCATATGCAGCAGTCAACGCGGCACTCTCTAGCTGCCAAGAGCACTTTTTACTATGCGCACCCAACCAGAGTGACGGGAGGAGCACATTTCAGAAAACGTGCTCAGCTCGTCGAGAAAATGCGATTTAAGCAATAAAATTAAAAATGCACCTAAAAACCTAAACCAAACGTTGCAGGTGGTTATTTCTTCATGCGCATTGGTCAACGCGGCACTCTGTAGCTGCCAAGAGCACTTTTTACTATGTGCACCCAACCAGAGTGACGGGAGGAGCACATTTCAGAAAACGTGCTCAGCTCGTCGAGAAAATGCGATTTAAGCAATAAAATTAAAAATGCACCCAAAACATTAAACCAAACGTTGCAGGTGGTTATTTCTTCATGCGCAGTGGTCAACGCGGCACTCTCTAGCTGCCAAGAGCATTTTTTACTATGCGCACCCAACCAGAGTGACGGGAGGAGCACATTTCAGAAAACGTGCTCGGCTCGTCGAGAAAATGCGATTTAAGCAATAAAATTAAAAATGCACCTAAAACCTAAACCAAACGTTGCAGGTGGTTATTTCTTCATGCGCAGTGGTCAACGCGGCACTCTCTAGCTGCCAAGAGCACTTTTTACTATGCGCACCCAACCAGAGTGACGGGAGGAGCACATTCCAGAAAACGTGCTCAGCTCGTCGAGAAAATGCGATTTAAGCAATAAAATTAAAAATGCACCCAAAACCTTAACCAAACGTTGCAGATGGTCATTTCTTCATGCGCAGTGGTCAACGCGGCACTCTCTAGCTGCCAAGAGCACTTTTTACTATGCACACCCAACCAGAGTGATGGCAGGAGCGCATTTTAAAAAACGTGCTCAGCTCGACGAGAAAATGCAATTTAAGCAATAAAATTAAAAATGCACCCAAAACCTAAACCAAACGTTGCAGGTGGTTATTTCTTCATGCGCAGTGGTCAACGCGGCACTCTCTAGCTGCCAAGAGCACTTTTTACTATGCGCACCCAACCAGAGTGACGGGAGGAGCACATTTCAGAAAACGTGCTCAGCTCGTCCAGAAAATGCGATTTAAGCAATAAAATTAAAAATGCACCTAAAACATAAACCAAACGTTGCAGATGGTCATTTCTTCATGCGCAGTGGTCAACGCGGCACTCTCTAGCTGCCAAGAGCACTTTTTACTATGCACACCCAACCAGAGTGACGGGAGGAGCACATTTCAGAAAACGTGCTCAGCTCGTCCAGACAATGCGATTTAAGCAATAAAATTAAAAATGCACCCAAAACCTAAACCAAACGTTGCAGGTGGTTATTTCTTCATGCGCAGTGGTCAACGCGGCACTCACTCTCTAGCTGCCAAGAGCACTTTTTACTATGCGCACCCAACCAGAGTGACGGGAGGAGCACATTTCAGAAAACGTGCTCAGCTCGTCGAGAAAATGCGATTTAAGCAACAAAATTAAAAATGCACCTAAAACCTAAACCAAACGTTGCAGGTAGTTATTTCTTCGTGCGCAGCAGTCAACGCGGCACTCTCTTGCTGCCAAGAGCACTTTTTACTATGCGCACCCAACCAGAGTGACGGGAGGAGCACATTTCAGAAAACGTGCTCAGCTCGTTGAGAAAATGCGATTTAAGCAATACAATTAAAAATGCACCCAAAACCTAAACCAAACGTTGCAGGTGGTTATTTCTTCATGCGCAGTGGTCAACGCGGCAATCTCTAGCTGCCAAGAGCACTTTTTACTATGCGCACCCAACCAGAGTGACGGGAGGAGCGCATTTCAGAAAACGTGCTCAGCTCGACGAGAAAATGCGATTTAAGCAATACAATTAAAAATGCACCCAAAACCTAAACCAAACGTTGCAGGTGGTTATTTCTTCATGCGCAGTGGTCAACGCGGCACTCTCTAGCTGCCAAGAGCACTTTTTACGATGCACACCCAACCAGAGTGACGGGAGGAGCGCATTTTAGAAAACGTGCTCAGCTCGACGAGAAAATACGATTTAAGCAATAAAATTAAAAATGCACCCAAAACCTAAACCAAACGTTGCAGGTGGTTATTTCTTCATGCGCAGTGGTCAACGCGGCACTCTCTAGCTGCCAAGAGCACTTTTTACTATGAGCACCCAACCAGAGTGACGGGAGGAGCACATTTCAGAAAACGTACTCAGCTCGTCGAGAAAATGCGATTTAAGCAATAAAATTAAAAATGCACCCAAAACCTAAACCGATCGTTGCAGGTGGTTATTTCTTCATGCGCAGTGGTCAACGCGGCACTCTCTAGCTGCCAAGAGCACTTTTTACTATGCGCACCCAACCAGAGTGACGGGAGGAGCACATTTCAGAAAACGTGCTCAGCTCGTCCAGAAAATGCGATTTAAGCAATAAAATTAAAAATGCACCTAAAACCTAAACCAAACGTTGCAGATGGTCATTTCTTCATGCGCAGTGGTCAACGCAGCACTCTCTAGCTGCCAAGAGCACTTTTTACTATGCACACCCAACCAGAGTGACGGGAGGAGCACATTTCAGAAAACGTGCTCAGCTCGTCGAGATAATGCGATTTAAGCAATAAAATTAAAAATGCACCTAAAAACCTAAACCAAACGTTGCAGGTGGTTATTTCTTCATGCGCAGTGGTCAACGCGGCACTCTCTAGCTGCCAAGAGCACTTTTTACTATGCGCACCCAACCAGAGTGACGGGAGGAGCACATTCCAGAAAACGTGCTCAGCTCGTCGAGAAAATGCGATTTAAGCAATAAAATTAAAAACGCACCCAAAACCTAAACCAAACGTTGCAGATGGTCATTTCTTCATGTGCAGTGGTCAACGCGGCACTCTCTAGCTGCCAAGAGCCCTTTTCACTATGCGCACCCAACCAGAGTGACGGGAGGAGCACGTTTCAGAAAACGTGCTCAGCTCGTCGAGAAAATGCGATTTAAGCAATAAAATTAAAAATGCACCCAAAACCTAAACCAAACGTTGCAGGTGGTTATTTCTTCATGCGCAGTGGTCAACGCGGCACTCTCTAGCTGCCAAGAGCACTTTTTACTATGCACACCCAACCAGAGTGACGGGAGGAGCACATTCCAGAAAACGTGCTCAGCTCGTCGAGAAAATGCGATTTAAGCAATAAAATTAAAAATGCACCCAAAACCTAAACCAAACGTTGCAGATGGTCATTTCTTCATGCGCAGTGGTCAACGCGGCACTCTCTAGCTGCCAAGAGCACTTTTTACTATGCGCACCCAACCAGAGTGACGGGAGGAGCACATTTCAGAAAACGTGCTCAGCTCGTCGAGAAAATGCGATTTAAGCAATAAAATTAAAAATGCACCCAAAACCTAAACCAAACGTTGCAGGTGGTTATTTCTTCATGCGCAGTGGTCAACGCGGCACTCTCTAGCTGCCAAGAGCACTTTTTACGATGCACACCCAACCAGAGTGACGGGAGGAGCGCATTTCAGAAAACGTGCTCAGCTCGACGAGAAAATGCGATTTAAGCAATAAAATTAAAAATGCACCCAAAACCTAAACCAAACGTTGCAGGTGGTTATTTCTTCATGCGCAGTGGTCAACGCGGCACTCTCTAGCTGCCAAGAGCACTTTTTACTATGCGCACCCAACCAGAGTGACGGGAGGAGCACATTTCAGAAAACGTGCTCAGCTCGTCGAGAAAATGCGATTTAAGCAATAAAATTAAAAATGCACCCAAAACCTAAACCAAACGTTGCAGGTGGTTATTTCTTCATGCGCAGTCGTCAACGCGGCACTCTCTAGCTGCCAAGAGCACTTTTTACTATGCGCACCCAACCAGAGTGACGGGAGGAGCACATTTCAGAAAACGTGCTCAGCTCGTCGAGAAAATGCGATTTAAGCAATAAAATTAAAAATGCATCTAAAAACCTAAACCAAACGTTGCAGGTGGTTATTTCTTCATGCGCATTGGTCAACGCGGCACTCTCTAGCTGCCAAGAGCACTTTTTACTATGCGCACCCAACCAGAGTGACGGGAGGAGCACATTTCAGAAAACGTGCTCAGCTCGTCCAGAAAATGCGATTTAAGCAATAAAGTTAAAAATGCACCTAAAACCTAAACCAAAAGTTGCAAGTGGTTATTTCTTCATGCGCAGCAGTCAACGCGGCACTCTCTAGCTGCCAAGAGTACTTTTTACTATGCGCACCCAACCAGAGTGACGGGAGGAGCACATTTCAGAAAACGTGCTCAGCTCGTCGAGAAAATGCGATTTAAGCAATAAAATTAAAAATGCACCTAAAACCTAAACCAAACGCTGCAGATGGTCATTTCTTTATGTGCAGTGGTCAACGCGGCACTCTCTAGCTGCCAAGAGCACTTTTTACTATGCACACCCAACCAGAGTGACGGGAGGAGCGCATTCCAGAAAACGTGCTCAGCTCGTCGAGAAAATGCGATTTAAGCAATAAAATTAAAAATGCACCCAAAACCTAAACCAAACGTTGCAGATGGTCATTTCTTCATGTGCAGTGGTGAACGCGGCACTCTCTAGCTGCCAAGAGCACTTTTTACTATGCCCACCCAATCAGAGTGACAGGAGGAGCACATTTCAGAAAACGTGCTCAGCTCGTTGAGAAAATGCGATTTAAGCAATACAATTAAAAATGCACCCAAAACCTAAACCAAACGTTGCAGGTGGTTATTTCTTCATGCGCAGTGGTCAACGCGGCAATCTCTAGCTGCCAAGAGCACTTTTTACTATGCGCACCCAACCAGAGTGACGGGAGGAGCGCATTTCAGAAAACGTGCTCAGCTCGACGAGAAAATGCGATTTAAGCAATACAATTAAAAATGCACCCAAAACCTAAACCAAACGTTGCAGGTGGTTCTTTCTTCATGCGCAGTGGTCAACGCGGCACTCTCTAGCTGCCAAGAGCACTTTTTACGATGCACACCCAACCAGAGTGACGGGAGGAGCGCATTTTAGAAAACGTGCTCAGCTCGACGAGAAAATACGATTTAAGCAATAAAATTAAAAACGCACCCAAAACCTAAACCAAACGTTGCAGGTGGTTATTTCTTCATGCGCAGTGGTCAACGCGGCACTCTCTAGCTGCCAAGAGCACTTTTTACTATGCGCACCCAACCAGAGTGACGGGAGGAGCACATTTCAGAAAACGTGCTCAGCTCGTCGAGAAAATGCGATTTAAGCAATAAAATTAAAAATGCACCCAAAACCTAAACCGAACGTTGCAGGTGGTTATTTCTTCATGCGCAGTGGTCAACGCGGCACTCTCTAGCTGCCAAGAGCACTTTTTACTATGCGCACCCAACCAGAGTGACGGGAGGAGCACATTTCAGAAAACGTGCTCAGCTCGTCCAGAAAATGCGATTTAAGCAATGAAATTAAAAATGCACCTAAAACCTAAACCAAACGTTGCAGATGGTCATTTCTTCATGCGCAGTGGTCAACGCAGCACTCTCTAGCTGCCAAGAGCACTTTTTACTATGCACACCCAACCAGAGTGACGGGAGGAGCACATTTCAGAAAACGTGCTCAGCTCGTCGAGATAATGCGATTTAAGCAATAAAATTAAAAATGCACCTAAAAACCTAAACCAAACGTTGCAGGTGGTTATTTCTTCATGCGCATTGGTCAACGCGGCACTCTCTAGCTGCCAAGAGCACTTTTTACTATGTGCACCCAACCAGAGTGACGGGAGGAGCACATTTCAGAAAACGTGCTCAGCTCGTCGAGAAAATGCGAATTAAGCAATAAAATTAAAAATGCACCCAAAACATTAAACCAAACGTTGCAGGTGGTTGTTTCTTCATGCGCAGTGGTCAACGCGGCACTCTCTAGCTGCCAAGAGCATTTTTTACTATGCGCACCCAACCAGAGTGACGGGAGGAGCACATTTCAGAAAACGTGCTCAGCTCGTCGAGAAAATGCGATTTAAGCAATAAAATTAAAAATGCACCTAAAACCTAAACCAAACGTTGCAGGTGGTTATTTCTTCATGCGCAGTGGTCAACGCGGCACTCTCTAGCTGCCAAGAGCACTTTTTACTATGCGCACCCAACCAGAGTGTCGGGAGGAGCACATTTCAGAAAACGTGCTCAGCTCGTCGAGAAAATGCGATTTAAGCAATAAAATTAAAAATGCACCTAAAACCTAAACCAAACGTTGCAGGTGGTTATTTCTTCGTGCGCAGCAGTCAACGCGGCACTCTCTAGCTGCCAAGAGCACTTTTTACTATGCGCACCCAACCAGAGTGACGGGAGGAGCACATTTCAGAAAACGTGCTCAGCTCGTCGAGTAAATGCAATTTAAGCAATAAAATTAAAAATGCACCCAAAACCTAAACCAAACGTTGCAGGTGGTTATTTCTTCATGCGCAGTGGTCAACGCAGCACTCTCTAGCTGCCAAGAGCACTTTTTACTATGCGCACCCAACCAGAGTGACGGGAGGAGCACATTTCAGAAAACGTGCTCAGCTCGTCCAGAAAATGCGATTTAAGCAATAAAATTAAAAATGCAGCTAAAACCTAAGCCAAACGTTGCAGATGGTCATTTCTTCATGCGCAGTGGTCAACGCGGCACTCTCTAGCTACCAAGAGCACTTTTTACTATGCGCACCCAACCAGAGTTACGGGAGGAGCACATTTCAGAAAACGTGCTCAGCTCGTCGAGAAAATGCGATTTAAGCAATAAAATTTAAAATGCACCTAAAACCTAAACCAAACGTTGCAGGTGGTTATTTCTTCATGCGCAGTGGTCAACGCGGCACTCTCTAGCTGCCAAGAGCACTTTTTACTATGCGCACCCAACCAGAGTGACGGGAGGAGCACATTCCAGAAAACGTGCTCAGCTCGTCGAGAAAATGCGATTTAAGCAATAAAATTAAAAATGCACCCAAAACCTAAACCAAACGTTGCAGATGGTCATTTCTTCATGTGCAGTGGTGAACGCCGCACTCTCTAGCTGCCAAGAGCACTTTTTACTATGCGCACCCAACCAGAGTGACAGGAGGAGCACATTTCAGAAAACGTGCTCAGCTCGTTGAGAAAATGCGATTTAAGCAATAAAATTAAAAATGCACCCAAAACCTAAACCAAACGTTGCAGGTGGTTATTTCTTCATGCGCAGTGGTCAACGCGGCACTCTCTAGCTGCCAAAGAGCACTTTTTACTATGCGCACCCAACCAGAGTGACGGGAGGAGCGCATTTCAGAAAACGTGCTCAGCTCGTCGAGAAAATGCGATTTAAGCAATAAAATTAAAAATGCACCTAAAACCTAAACCAAAAGTTGCAGGTGGTTATTTCTTCATGCGCAGCAGTCAACACGGCACTCTCTAGCTGCCAAGAGCACTTTTTACTATGCGCACCCACCCAGAGTGACGCGAGGAGCACATTTCAGAAAACGTGCTCAGCTCGTCGAGAAAATGCGATTTAAGCAATAAAATTAAAAATGCACCCAAAACCTAAACCAAACGTTGCAGATGGTTATTTCTTCATGCGCAGTGGTCAACGCGGCACTCTCTAGCTGCCAAGAGGACTTTTTACTATGCGCACCCACCCAGAGTGACGGGAGGAGCACATTTCAGAAAACGTGCTCAGCTCGTCGAGAAAATGCGATTTAAGCAATAAAATTAAAAATGCACCTAAAATCTATACCAAACGTTGCAGGTGGTTATTTCTTCATATGCAGTGGTCAACGCGGCACTCTCTAGCTGCCAAGAGCACTTTTTACTATGCGCACCCAACCAGAGTGACGGGAGGAGCACATTCCAGAAAACGTGCTCAGCTCGTCGAGAAAATGCGATTTAAGCAATAAAATTAAAAATGCACCCAAAACCTAAACCAAACGTTGCAGATGGTCATTTCTTCATGTGCAGTGGTGAACGCGGCACTCTCTAGCTGCCAAGAGCACTTTTTACTATGCGCACCCAACCAGAGTGACAGGAGGAGCACATTTCAGAAAACGTGCTCAGCTCGTTGAGAAAATGCGATTTAAGCAATAAAATTAAAAATGCACCCAAAACCTAAACCAAACGTTGCAGGTGGTTATTTCTTCATGCGCAGTGGTCAACGCGGCACTCTCTAGCTGCCAAGAGCACTTTTTACTATGCGCACCCAACCAGAGTGACGGGAGGAGCGCATTTCAGAAAACGTGCTCAGCTCGTCGAGAAAATGCGATTTAAGCAATAAAATTAAAAATGCACCTAAAACCTAAACCAAATGTTGCAGGTGGTTATTTCTTCATGCGCAGCAGTCAACACGGAACTCTCTCGCTGCCAAGAGCACTTTTTACTATGCGCACCCACCCAGAGTGACGGGAGGAGCACATTTCAGAAAACGTGCTCAGCTCGTCGAGAAAATGCGATTTAAGCAATAAAATTAAAAATGCACCCAAAACCTAAACCAAACGTTGCAGATGGTTATTTCTTCATGCGCAGTGGTCAACGCGGCACTCTCTAGCTGCCAAGAGGACTTTTTACTATGCGCACCCACCCAGAGTGACGGGAGGAGCACATTTCAGAAAACGTGCTCAGCTCGTCGAGAAAATGCGATTTAAGCAATAAAATTAAAAATGCACCTAAAATCTATACCAAACGTTGCAGGTGGTTATTTCTTCATATGCAGTGGTCAACGCGGCACTCTCTAGCTGCCAAGAGCACTTTTTACTATGCGCACCCAACCAGAGTGACGGGAGGAGCACATTTCAGAAAACGTGCTCAGCTCGTCGAGAAAATGCGATTTAAGCAATAAAATTAAAAATGCACCCAAAACCTAAACCAAACGTTGCAGATGGTCATTTCTTCATGCGCAATGGTCAACGCGGCACTCTCTAGCTGCCAAGAGCACTTTTTACTATGCGCACCCAACCAGAGTGACGGGAGGAGCACATTTCAGAAAACGTGCTCAGCTCGTCGAGAAAATGCGATTTAAGCAATAAAATTAAAAATGCACCCAAAACCTAAACATAACATTGCAGATGGTCATTTCTTCATGTGCAGTGGTGAACGCGGCACTCTCTAGCTGCCAAGAGCACTTTTTACTATGCGCACCCAACCAGAGTGACGGGAGGAGCACATTTCAGAAAACGTGCTCAGCTCGTTGAGAAAATGCGATTTAAGCAATAAAATTAAAAATGCACCCAAAACCTAAACCAAACGTTGCAGGTGGTTATTTCTTCATGCGCAGTGGTCAACGCGGCACTCTTTAGCTGCCAAGAGCACTTTTTACTATGCGCACCCAACCAGAGGGACGGGAGGAGCGCATTTCAGAAAACGTGCTCAGCTCGACGAGAAAATGCGATTTAAGCAATAAAATTAAAAATGCACCCAAAACCTAAACCAAACGTTGCAGGTTATTATTTCTTCATGCGCAGTGGTCAACGCGGCACTCTCTAGCTGCCAAGAGCACTTTTTACGATGCACACCCAACCAGAGTGACGGGAGGAGCGCATTTCAGAAAACGTGCTCAGCTCGACGAGAAAATGCGATTTAAGCAATAAAATTAAAAATGCACCCAAAACCTAAACCAAACGTTGCAGATGGTTATTTCTTCATGCGCAGTGGTCAACGCGGCACTCTCTAGCTGCCAAGAGCACTTTTTACTATGCGCACCCACCCAGAGTGACGGGAGGAGCACATTTCAGAAAACGTGCTCAGTTCGTCGAGAAAATGCGATTTAAGCAATAAAATTAAAAATGCACCTAAAATCTATACCAAACGTTGCAGGTGGTTATTTCTTCATATGCAGTGGTCAACGCGGCACTCTCTAGCTGCCAAGAGCACTTTTTACTATGCGCACCCAACCAGAGTGACGGGAGGAGCACATTCCAGAAAACGTGCTCAGCTCGTCGAGAAAATGCGATTTAAGCAATAAAATTAAAAACGCACCCAAAACCTAAACCAAACGTTGCAGATGGTCATTTCTTCATGCGCAGTGGTCAACGCGGCACTCTCTAGCTGCCAAGAGCACTTTTTACTATGCGCACCCAACCAGAGTGACGGGAGGAGCACATTTCAGAAAACGTGCTCAGCTCGTCGAGAAAATGCGATTTAAGCAATAAAATTAAAAATGCACCCAAAACCTAAACCAAACGTTGCAGGTGGTCATTTCTTCATGCGCAGTGGTCAACGCGGCACTCTCTAGCTGCCAAGAGCACTTTTTACTATGCGCACCCACCCAGAGTGACGGGAGGAGCACATTTCAGAAAACGTGCTCAGCTCGTCGAGAAAATGCGATTTAAGCAATAAAATTAAAAATGCACCCAAAACATTAAACCAAACGTTGCACGTGGTTATTTCTTCATGCGCAATGGTCAACGCGGCACTCTCTAGCTGCCAAGAGCATTTTTTCCTTTGCGCACCCAACCAGAGTGACGGGAGGAGCACATTTCTGAAAACGTGCTCAGCTCGTCGAGAAAATGCGATTTAAGCAATAAAATTAAAAATGCACCTAAAACCTAAACCAAACGTTGCAGGTGGTTATTTCTTCATGCGCAGTGGTCAACGCGGCACTCTCTAGCTGCCAAGAGCACTTTTTACTATGCGCACCCAACCAGAGTGACGGGAGGAGCACATTTCAGAAAACGTGCTCAGCTCGTCGAGAAAATGCGATTTAAGCAATAAAATTAAAAATGCACCTAAAACCTAAACCAAACGTTGCAGGTGGTTATTTCTTCGTGCGCAGCAGTCAACGCGGCACTCTCTAGCTGCCAAGAGCACTTTTTACTATGCGCACCCAACCAGAGTGACGGGAGCAGCACATTTCAGAAAACGTGCTCAGCTCGTCCAGAAAATGCAATTTAAGCAATAAAATTAAAAATGCACCTAAAACCTAAACCAAACGTTGCAGATGGTCATTTCTTCATGCGCAGTGGTCAACGCGGCATTCTCTAGCTGCCAAGAGCACTTTTTACTATGCGCACCCAACCAGAGTGACGGGAGGAGCACATTCCAGAAAACGTGCTCAGCTCGTCGAGAAAATGCGATTTAAGCAATAAAATTAAAAATGCACCCAAAACCTAAACCAAACGTTGCAGATGGTCATTTCTTCATGCGCAGTGGTCAACGCGGCACTCTCTAGCTGCCAAGTGCACTTTTTACTATGCGCACCCAACCAGAGTGACGGGAGGAGCACATTTCAGAAAACGTGCTCAGCTCGTCCAGACAATGCGATTTAAGCAATAAAATTAAAAATGCACCCAAAACCTAAACCAAACGTTGCAGGTGGTTATTTCTTCATGCGCAGTGGTCAACGCGGCACTCTCTAGCTGCCAAGAGCACTTTTTACTATGCGCACCCAACCAGAGTGACGGGAGGAGCGCATTTCAGAAAACGTGCTCAGCTCGTCGAGAAAATGCGATTTAAGCAATAAAATTAAAAATGCACCTAAAACCTAAACCAAAAGTTGCAGATGGTCATTTCTTTATGTGCAGTGGTCAACGCGGCACTATCTAGCTGCCAAGAGCACTTTTTACTATGCACACCCAACCAGAGTGACGGGAGGAGCACATTTCAGGAAACGTGCTCAGCTCGTCCAGAAAATGCGATTTAAGCAATAAAATTAAAAATGCACCCAAAACCTAAACCAAACGTTGCAGATGGTCATTTCTTTATGTGCAGTGGTGAACGCGGCACTCTCTAGCTGCCAAGAGCACTTTTTACTATGCCCACCCAATCAGAGTGACAGGAGGAGCACATTTCAGAAAACGTGCTCAGCTCGTTGAGAAAATGCGATTTAAGCAATACAATTAAAAATGCACCCAAAACCTAAACCAAACGTTGCAGGTGGTTATTTCTTCATGCGCAGTGGTCAACGCGGCACTCTCTAGCTGCCAAGAGCACTTTTTACTATGCGCACCCAACCAGAGTGACGGGAGGAGCGCATTTCAGAAAACGTGCTCAGCTCGACGAGAAAATGCGATTTAAGCAATAAAATTAAAAATGCACCTAAAACCTACACCAAACGTTGCAGATGGTCATTTCTTCATGTGCAGTGGTCAACGCGGCACTCTCTAGCTGCCAAGAGCACTTTTTACTATGCACACCCAACCAGAGTGACGGGAGGAGCGCATTTCAGAAAACGTGCTCAGCTCGTCCAAAAAATGCGATTTAAGCAATAAAATTAAAAATGCACCCAAAACCTAAACCAAACGTTGCAGGTGGTTATTTCTTCATGCGCAGTGGTCAACGCGGCACTCTCTAGCTGCCAAGAGCACTTTTCACTATGCGCACCCAACCAGAGTGACGGGAGGAGCGCATTTCAGAAAACGTGCTCAGCTCGACGAGAAAATGCGATTTAAGCAATAAAATTAAAAATGCACCCAAAACCTAAACCAAACGTTGCAGGTGGTTATTTCTTCATGCGCAGCAGTCAACGCGGGGCTCTCTAGCTGCCAAGAGCACTTTTTACTATGCGCACCCAACCAGAGTGACGGGAGGAGCACATTTCAGAAAACGTGCTCAGCTCGTCGAGAAAATGAGATTTAAGCAATAAAATTAAAAATGCACCTAAAACCTAAACCAAACGTTGCAGGTGGTTATTTCTTCATATGCAGCAGTCAACGCGGCACTCTCTAGCTGCCAAGAGCACTTTTTACTATGCGCACCCAACCAGAGTGACGGGAGGAGCACATTTCAGAAAACGTGCTCAGCTCGTCGAGAAAATGCGATTTAAGCAATAAAATTAAAAATGCACCTAAAAACCTAAACCAAACGTTGCAGGTGGTTATTTCTTCATGCGCATTGGTCAACGCGGCACTCTCTAGCTGCCAAGAGCACTTTTTACTATGTGCACCCAACCAGAGTGACGGGAGGAGCACATTTCAGAAAACGTGCTCAGCTCGTCGAGAAAATGCGATTTAAGCAATAAAATTAAAAATGCACCCAAAACATTAAACCAAACGTTGCAGGTGGTTATTTCTTCATGCGCAGTGGTCAACGCGGCACTCTCTAGCTGCCAAGAGCATTTTTTACTATGCGCACCCAACCAGAGTGACGGGAGGAGCACATTTCAGAAAACGTGCTCGGCTCGTCGAGAAAATGCGATTTAAGCAATAAAATTAAAAATGCACCTAAAACCTAAACCAAACGTTGCAGGTGGTTATTTCTTCATGCGCAGTGGTCAACGCGGCACTCTCTAGCTGCCAAGAGCACTTTTTACTATGCGCACCCAACCAGAGTGACGGGAGGAGCACATTTCAGAAAACGTGCTCAGCTCGTCGAGAAAATGCAATTTAAGCAATAAAATTAAAAATGCACCTAAAACCTAAACCAAACGTTGCAGGTGGTTATTTCTTCGTGCGCAGCAGTCAACGCGGCACTCTCTAGCTGCCAAGAGCACTTTTTACTATGCGCACCCAACCAGAGTGACGGGAGGAGCACATTTCAGAAAACGTGCTCAGCTCGTCGAGTAAATGCAATTTAAGAAATAAAATTAAAAATGCACCCAAAACCTAAACCAAACGTTGCAGGTGGTTATTTCTTCATGCGCAGTGGTCAACGCGGCACTCTCTAGCTGCCAAGAGCACTTTTTACTATGCGCACCCAACCAGAGTGACGGGAGGAGCACATTTCAGAAAACGTGCTCAGCTCGTCCAGAAAATGCGATTTAAGCAATAAAATTAAAAATGCACCTAAAACCTAAACCAAACGTTGCAGATGGTCATTTCTTCATGCGCAGTGGTCAACGCGGCACTCTCTAGCTGCCAAGAGCACTTTTTACTATGCGCACCCAACCAGAGTGACGGGAGGAGCACATTCCAGAAAACGTGCTCAGCTCGTCGAGAAAATGCGATTTAAGCAATAAAATTAAAAATGCACCCAAAACCTAAACCAAACGTTGCAGGTGGTTATTTCTTCATGCGCAGTGGTCAACGCGGCACTCTCTAGCTGCCAAGAGCACTTTTTACTATGCGCACCCAACCAGAGTGACGGGAGGAGCACATTTCAGAAAACGTGCTCAGCTCGTCGAGTGAATGCAATTTAAGCAATAAAATTAAAAATGCACCCAAAACCTAAACCAAACGTTGCAGATGGTCATTTCTTCATGCGCAGTGGTCAACGCGGCACTCTCTAGCTGCCAATAGCACTTTTTACTATGCACACCCAACAAGATTGACGGGAGGAGCGCATTTCAGAAAACGTGCTCAGCTCGACGAGAACATGCGATTTAAGCAATAAAATTAAAGATGCACCCAAAACCTAAACCAAACGTTGCAGGTGGTTATTTCTTCATGCGCAGTGGTCAACGCGGCACTCTCTAGCTGCCAAGAGAACTTTTTACTATGCGCACCCAACCAGAGTGACGGGAGGAGCAGATTTCAGAAAACGTGCTCAGCTCGTTGAGAAAATGCGATTTACGCAATAAAATTAAAAATGCACCTAAAACCTAAACCAAACGTTGCAGGTGGTTATTTCTTCATGCGCAGTGGTCAACGCGGCACTCTATAGCTGCCAAGAGCACTTTTTACTATGCGCACCCAACCAGAGTGACGGGAGGAGCACATTTCAGAAAACGTGCTCAGCTCGTCAAGAAAATGCGACTTAAGCAATAAAATTAAAAATGCACCCAAAACCTAAACCAAACGTTGCAGATGGTCATTTCTTCATGCGCAGTGATCAACGCGGAACTCTCTAGCTGCCAAGAGCACTTTTTACTATGCACACCCAACAAGAGTGACGGGAGGAGCGCATTTCAGAAAACGTGCTCAGCTCGACGAGAAAATGCGATTTAAGCAATAAAATTAAAAATGCACCCAAAACCGAAACCAAACGTTGCAGGTGGTTATTTCTTCATGCGCAGTGGTCAACGCGGCACTCTCTAGCTGCCAAGAGTACTTTTTACTAAGCGCACCCAACCAGAGTGACGGGAGGACCACATTTCAGAAAACGTGCTCAGCTCGTCGAGAAAATGAGATTTAAGCAATAAAATTAAAAATGCACGTAAAACCTAACCCAAACGTTGCAGGTGGTTATTTCTTCATGCGCAGTGGTCAACGCGGCATTCTCTAGCTGCCAAGAGCACTTTTTACTATGCGCACCCAACCAGAGTGACGGGAGGAGCACATTCCAGAAAACGTGCTCAGCTCGTCGAGAAAATGCGATTTAAGCAATAAAATTAAAAATGCACCTAAAACCTATACCAAACGTTGCAGGTGGTTATTTCTTCATATGCAGTGGTCAACGCGGCACTCTCTAGCTGCCAAGAGCACTTTTTACTATGCGCACCCAACCAGAGTGACGGGAGGAGCACATTTCAGAAAACGTGCTCAGCTCGTCGAGAAAATGCGATTTAAGCAATAAAATTAAAAATGCACCCAAAGCCTAAACCAAACGTTGCAGATGGTCATTTCTTCATGCGCAGTGGTCAACGCGGCACTCTCTAGCTGCCAAGAGCACTTTTTACTATGCACACCCAACCAGAGTGACGGGAGGAGCGCATTTCAGAAAACGTGCTCAGCTCGACGAGAAAATGCGATTTAAGCAATCAAATTAAAAATGCACCCAAAACCTAAATCAAACGTTGCAGGTGGTTATTTCTTCATGCGCAGTGGTCAACGTGGCACTCTCTAGCTGCCAAGAGCACTTTTTACTATGCGCACCCAACCAGAGTGACGGGAGGAGCACATTTCAGAAAACGTGTTCAGCTCGTCCAGACAATGCGATTTAAGCAATAAAATTAAAAATGCACCCAAAACCTAAACCAAACGTTGCAGGTGGTTATTTCTTCATGCGCAGTGGTCAACGCGGCACTCTATAGCTGCCAAGAGCACTTTTTACTATGCGCACCCAACCAGAGTGACGGGAGGAGCGCATTTCAGAAAACGTGCTCAGCTCGTCGAGAAAATGCGATTTAAGCAATAAAATTAAAAATGCACCTAAAACCTAAACCAAAAGTTGCAGGTGGTTATTTCTTCATGCGCAGCAGTCAACGCGGCACTCTCTAGCTGCGAAGAGCACTTTTTAATATGCACACCCAACAAGAGTGACGGGAGGAGCGCATTTCAGAAAACGTGCTCAGCTCGACGAGAACATGCGATTTAAGCAATAAAATTAAAAATGCACCCAAAACCTAAACCAAACGTTGCAGGTGGTTATTTCTTCATGCGCAGTGGTCAACGCGGCACTCTCTAGCTGCCAAGAGCACTTTTTACTATGCGCACCCAACCAGAGTGACGGGAGGAGCGCATTTCAGAAAACGTGCTCAGCTCGTCGAGAAAATGCGATTTAAGCAATAAAATTAAAAATGCACCTAAAACCTAAACCAAAAGTTGCAGGTGGTTATTTCTTCATGCGCAGCAGTCAACGCGGCACTCTCTAGCTGCGAAGAGCACTTTTTAATATGCACACCCAACAAGAGTGACGGGAGGAGCGCATTTCAGAAAACGTGCTCAGCTCGACGAGAACATGCGATTTAAGCAATAAAATTAAAAATGCACCCAAAACCTAAACCAAACGTTGCAGGTGGTTATTTCTTCATGCGCAGTGGTCAACGCGGCACTCTCTAGCTGCCAAGAGCACCTTTTACTATGCGCACCCAACCAGAGTGACGGGAGGAGCACATTTCAGAAAACGTGCTCAGCTCGTCGAGAAAATGCGATTTAAGCAATAAAATTAAAAATGCAACTAAAACCTAAACCAAACGTTGCAGGTGGTTATTTCTTCGTGCGCAGCAGTCAACGCGGCACTCTCTAGCTGCCAAGAGCACTTTTTACTATGCACACCCAACCAGAGTGACGGGAGGAGCACATTTCAGAAAACGGGCTCAGCTCGTCCAGAAAATGCGATTTAAGCAATAAAATTAAAAATGCACCCAAAATCTAAACCAAACGTTGCAGGTGGTTATTTCTTCATGCGCAGTGGTCAACGCGGCACTCTCTAGCTGCCAAGAGCACTTTTTACTATGCGCACCCAACCAGAGTGACGGGAGGAGCACATTTCAGAAAACGTGCTCAGCTCGTCGAGAAAATGCGATTTAAGCAATAAAATTAAAAATGCACCCAAAACCTAAACCAAACGTTGCAGGTGGTTAATTCTTCGTGCGCAGCAGTCAACGCGGCACTCTCTAGCTGCCAAGAACACGTTTTATTATGCGCACCCAACCAGAGTGACGGGAGGAGCACATTTCAGAAAACGTGCTCAGCTCGTCTAGAAAATGCGATTTAAGCAATAAAATTAAAAATGCACCTAAAACCTAAACCAAACGTTGCAAGTGGTTATTTCTTCATGCGCAGTGGTCAACGCGGCACTCTCCAGCTGCCAAGAGCACTTTTTACTATGCGCACCCAACAAGAGTGACGGGAGGAGCACATTTCAGAAAACGTGCTCAGCTCGTCGAGAAAATGCGATTTAAGCAATAAAATTAAAAATGCACCCAAAACCTAAACCAAACGTTGCAGATGGTCATTTCTTCATGCGCAGTGGTCAACGCGGCACTCTCTAGCTGCCAAGAGCACTTTTTAATATGCACACCCAACAAGAGTGACGGGAGGAGCGCATTTCAGAAAACGTGCTCAGCTCGACGAGAACATGCGATTTAAGCAATAAAATTAAAAATGCACCCAAAACCTAAACCAAACGTTGCAGGTGGTTATTTCTTCATGCGCAGTTGTCAACGCGGCACTCTCTAGCTGCCAAGAGCACTTTTTACTATGCGCACCCAACCAGAGTGACGGGAGGAGCACATTTCAGAAAACGTGCTCAGCTCGTCGAGAAAATGCGATTTAAGCAATAAAATTAAAAATGCACCTAAAACCTAAACCAAACGTTGCATGTGGTTATTTTTTCATGCGCAGTGGTCAACGCGGCACTCTCTAGCTGCCAAGAGCACTTTTTACTATGCGGACCCAACCAGAGTGACGGGAGGAGCACATTTCAGAAAACGTGCTCAGCTCGTCGAGAAAATGCGATTTAAGCAATAAAATTAAAAATGCACCCAAAACCTAAACCAAACGTTGCAGATGGTTATTTCTTCATGCGCAGTGGTCAACGCGGCACTCTCTAGCTGCCAAGAGCACTTTTTACTATGCACACCCAACCAGAGTGACGGGAGGAGCGCATTTCAGAAAACGTGCTCAGCTCGACGAGAAAATGCGATTTAAGCAATAAAATTAAAAATGCACCCAAAACCTAAACCAAACGTTGCAGGTGGTTATTTCTTCATGCGCAGCAGTCAACGCGGCACTCTCTAGCTGCCAAGAGCACTTTTTACTATGCGCACCCAACCAGAGTGACGGGAGGAGCACATTTCAGAAAACGTGCTCAGCTCGTCGAGAAAATGCGATTTAAGCAATAAAATTAAAAATGCACCCAAAACCTAAACCAAACGTTGCAGGTGGTTATTTCTTCATGCGCAGTGGTCAACGCGGCACTCTCTACCTGCCAAGAGCACTTTTTACTATGCGCACCCAACCAGAGTGACGGGAGGAGCACATTTCAGAAAACGTGCTCAGCTCGTCGAGAAAATGCGATTTAAGCAATACAATTAAAAATGCACCTAAAACCTAAACCAAACGTTGCAGGTGGTTATTTCTTCATGCGCAGTGGTCAACGCGGCACTCTCTAGCTGCCAAGAGCACTTTTTACTATGCGCACCCACCCAGACTGACGGGAGGAGCACATTTCAGAAAACGTGCTCAGCTCGTCGAGAAAATGCGATTTAAGCAATAAAATTAAAAATGCACCTAAAACCTATACCAAACGTTGCAGGTGGTTATTTCTTCATATGCAGTGGTCAACGCGGCACTCTCTAGCTGCAAAGAGCACTTTTTACTATGCGCACCCAACCAGAGTGACGGGAGGAGCACATTTCAGAAAACGTGCTCAGCTCGTCGAGAAAATGCGATTTAAGCAATAAAATAAAAAATGCACCCAAAGCCTAAACCAAACGTTGCAGATGGTCATTTCTTCATGCGCAGTGGTCAACGCGGCACTCTCTAGCTGCCAAGAGCACTTTTTACTATGCACACCCAACCAGAGTGACGGGAGGAGCGCATTTCAGAAAACGTGCTCAGCTCGACGAGAAAATGCGATTTAAGCAATCAAATTAAAAATGCACCCAAAACCTAAATCAAACGTTGCAGGTGGTTATTTCTTCATGCGCAGTGGTCAACGTGGCACTCTCTAGCTGCCAAGAGCACTTTTTACTATGCGCACCCAACCAGAGTGACGGGAGGAGCACATTTCAGAAAACGTGCTCAGCTCGTCGAGAAAATGCGATTTAAGCAATAAAATTAAAAATGCACCTTAAACCTAAACCAAACGTTGCAGGTGGTTATTTCTTCATGCGCAGTGGTCAACGCGGCACTCTCTAGCTGCCAAGAGCACTTTTTACTATGCGCACCCAACCAGAGTGACAGGAGGAGCACATTTCAGAAAACGTGCTCAGCTCGTCGAGAAAATGCGATTTAAGCAATAAAATTAAAAATGCACCTAAAACCTAAACCAAACGTTGCAGGTGGTTATTTCTTCATGCGCAGTGGTCAACGCGGCACTCTCTCGCTGCCAAGAGCACTTTTTACTATGCACACCCAACCAGAGTGACGGGAGGAGCACATTTCAGAAAACGTGTTCAGCTCGTTTAGACAATGCAATTTAAGCAATAAAATTAAAAACGCACCCAAAACCTAAACCAAACGTTGCAGGTGGTTATTTCTTCATGCGCAGTGGTCAACGCGGCACTCTCTAGCTGCCAAGAGCACTTTTTACTATGCGCACCCAACCAGAGTGACGGGAGGAGCGCATTTAAGAAAACGTGCTCAGCTCGTCGAGAAAATGCGATTTAAGCAATAAAATTAAAAATGCACCTAAAACCTAAACCAAAAGTTGCAGGTGGTTATTTCTTCATGCGCAGCAGTCAACGCGGCACTCTCTAGCTGCGAAGAGCACTTTTTAATATGCACACCCAACAAGAGTGACGGGAGGAGCGCATTTCAGAAAACGTGCTCAGCTCGACGAGAACATGCGATTTAAGCAATAAAATTAAAAATGCACCCAAAACCTAAACCAAACGTTGCAGGTGGTTATTTCTTCATGCGCAGTGGTCAACGCGGCACTCTCTAGCTGCCAAGAGCACTTTTTACTATGCGCACCCAACCAGAGTGACGGGAGGAGCACATTTCAGAAAACGTGCTCAGCTCGTCGAGAAAATGCGATTTAAGCAATAAAATTAAAAATGCAACTAAAACCTAAACCAAACGTTGCAGGTGGTTATTTCTTCGTGCGCAGCAGTCAACGCGGCACTCTCTAGCTGCCAAGAGCACTTTTTACTATGCACACCCAACCAGAGTGACGGGAGGAGCACATTTCAGAAAACGGGCTCAGCTCGTCCAGAAAATGCGATTTAAGCAATAAAATTAAAAATGCACCCAAAACCTAAACCAAACGTTGCAGGTGGTTATTTCTTCATGCGCAGTGGTCAACGCGGCACTCTCTAGCTGCCAAGAGCACTTTTTACTATGCGCACCCAACCAGAGTGACGGGAGGAGCACATTTCAGAAAACGTGCTCAGCTCGTCGAGAAAATGCGATTTAAGCAATAAAATTAAAAATGCACCCAAAACCTAAACCAAACGTTGCAGGTGGTTATTTCTTCGTGCGCAGCAGTCAACGCGGCACTCTCTAGCTGCCAAGAACACTTTTTATTATGCGCACCCAACCAGAGTGACGGGAGGAGCACATTTCAGAAAACGTGCTCAGCTCGTCCAGAAAATGCGATTTAAGCAATAAAATTAAAAATGCACCTAAAACCTAAACCAAACGTTGCAGGTGGTTATTTCTTCATGCGCAGTGGTCAACGCGGCACTCTCCAGCTGCCAAGAGCACTTTTTACTATGCGCACCCAACAAGAGTGACGGGAGGAGCACATTTCAGAAAACGTGCTCAGCTCGTCGAGAAAATGCGATTTAAGCAATAAAATTAAAAATGCACCCAAAACCTAAACCAAACGTTGCAGATGGTCATTTCTTCATGCGCAGTGGTCAACGCGGCACTCTCTAGCTGCCAAGAGCACTTTTTAATATGCACACCCAACAAGAGTGACGGGAGGAGCGCATTTCAGAAAACGTGCTCAGCTCGACGAGAACATGCGATTTAAGCAATAAAATTAAAAATGCACCCAAAACCTAAACCAAACGTTGCAGGTGGTTATTTCTTCATGCGCAGTGGTCAACGCGGCACTCTCTAGCTGCCAAGAGCACTTTTTACTATGCGCACCCAACCAGAGTGACGGGAGGAGCACATTTCAGAAAACGTGCTCAGCTCGTCGAGAAAATGCGATTTAAGCAATAAAATTAAAAATGCACCTAAAACCTAAACCAAACGTTGCAGGTGGTTATTTTTTCATGCGCAGTGGTCAACGCGGCACTCTCTAGCTGCCAAGAGCACTTTTTACTATGCGCACCCAACCAGAGTGACGGGAGGAGCACATTTCAGAAAACGTGCTCAGCTCGTCGAGAAAATGCGATTTAAGCAATAAAATTAAAAATGCACCCAAAACCTGAACCAAACGTTGCAGATGGTTATTTCTTCATGCGCAGTGGTCAACGCGGCACTCTCTAGCTGCCAAGAGCACTTTTTACTATGCACACCCAACCAGAGTGACGGGAGGAGCGCATTTCAGAAAACGTGCTCAGCTCGACGAGAAAATGCGATTTAAGCAATAAAATTAAAAATGCACCCAAAACCTAAACCAAACGTTGCAGGTGGTTATTTCTTCATGCGCAGCAGTCAACGCGGCACTCTCTAGCTGCCAAGAGCACTTTTTACTATGCGCACCCAACCAGAGTGACGGGAGGAGCACATTTCAGAAAACGTGCTCAGCTCGTCGAGAAAATGCGATTTAAGCAATAAAATTAAAAATGCACCCAAAACCTAAACCAAACGTTGCAGGTGGTTATTTCTTCATGCGCAGTGGTCAACGCGGCACTCTCTAGCTGCCAAGAGCACTTTTTACTATGCGCACCCAACCAGAGTGACGGGAGGAGCACTTTTCAGAAAACGTGCTCAGCTCGTCGAGAAAATGCGAATTAAGCAATAAAATTAAAAATGCACCCAAAACCTAAACCAAACGTTGCAGATGGTCATTTCTTCATGCGCAGTGGTCAACGCGGCACTCTCTAGCTGCCAAGAGCACTTTTTACTCTGCGCATCCAACCAGAGTGACGGGAGGAGCACATTTCAGAAAACGTGCTCAGCTCGTCGAGAAAATGCGATTTAAGCAATAAAATTAAAAATGCACCTAAAACCCAAACCAAACGTTGCAGGTGGTTATTTCTTCATGCGCAGTGGTCAACGCGGCACTCTCTAGCTGCCAAGAGCACTTTTTACTATGCGCACCCAACCAGAGTGACGGGAGGAGCACATTTCAGAAAATGTGCTCAGCTCGTCGAGAAAATGCCATTTAAGCCGTACAATTAAAAATGCACCTAAAACCTAAACCAAACGTTGCAGGTGGTTATTTCTTCATGCGCAGTGGTCAACGTGGCACTCTCTAGCTGCCAAGAGCACTTTTTACTATGCGCACCCAACCAGAGTGACGGGAGGAGCACATTTCAGAAAACGTGCTCAGCTCGTCGAGAAAATGCGATTTAAGCAATAAAATTAAAAATGCACCTAAAACCTAAACCAAACGTTGCAGGTGGTTATTTCTTCATGCGCAGTGGTCAACGCGGCACTCTGTAGCTGCCAAGAGCACTTTTTACTATGCGCACCCACCCAGAGTGACGGGAGGAGCACATTTCAGAAAACGTGCTCACCTCGTCGAGAAAATGCGATTTAAGCAATAAAATTAAAAATGCACCTAAAACCTAAACCAAACGTTGCAGGTGGTTATTTCTTCATGCGCAGTGGTCAACGCGGCACTCTCTAGCTGCCAAGAGCACTTTTTACTATGCGCACCCAACCAGAGTGACGGGAGGAGCACATTTCAGAAAACGTGCTCAGCTCGTCGAGAAAGTGCGATTTAAGCAATAAAATAAAAAACGCACCTAAAACCTAAACCGAACGTTGCAGATGGTCATTTCTTCATGCGCAGTGGTCAACGCGGCACTCTCTAGCTGCCAAGAGCACTTTTTACTATGCACACCCAACCAGAGTGACGGGAGGAGCACATTTCAGAAGACGTGCTCAGCTCGTCGAGAAAATGCGATTTAAGCAATAAAATTAAAAATGCACCCAAAACCTAAACCAAACGTTGCAGGTAGTTATTTCTTCATGCGCAGCAGTCAACGCGGCACTCTCTAGCTGCCAAGAGCACTTTTTACTATGCACACCCAACCAGAGTGACGTGAGGAGCGCATTTCAGAAAACGTGCTCAGCTCGACGAGAAAATGCGATTTAAGCAATCAAATTAAAAATGCACCCAAAACCTAAATCAAACGTTGCAGGTTGTTATTTCTTCATGCGCAGTGGTCAACGCGGCACTCTCTAGCTGCCAAGAGCACTTTTTACTATGCGCACCCAACCAGAGTGACGGGAGGAGCACATTTCAGAAAACGTGCTCAGCTCGTCGAGAAAATGCGATTTAAGCAATGAAATAAAAAATGCACCTAAAACCTAAACCAAACGCTTCAGATGGTCATTTCTTCATGTGCAGTGGTCAACGCGGCACTCTCTAGCTGCCAAGAGCACTCTTTACTATGCACACCCAACCAGAGTGACGGGAGGAGCACATTTCAGAAAACGTGCTCAGCTCGTCGAGAAAATGCGATTTAAGCAATAAAATTAAAAATGCACCCAAAACCTAAACCAAACGTTGCAGGTGGTTATTTCTTCATGCGCAGCAGTCAACGCGGCACTCTCTAGCTGCCAAGAGCACTTTTTACTATGCGCACCCAACCTGAGTGACGGGAGGAGCACATTTCAGAAAACGTGCTCAGCTCGTCCAGAAAATGCTATTTAAGCAATAAAATAAAAAATGCAACTAAAACCTAAACCAAACGTTGCAGATGGTCATTTCTTCATGCGCAGTGGTCAACGCGGCACTCTCTAGCTGCCAAGAGCACTTTTTACTATGCGCACCCAACCAGAGTGACGGGAGGAGCACATTTCAGAAAACGTGCTCAGCTCGTCGAGAAAATGCGATTTAAACAATAAAATTTAAAATGCACCTAAAACCTAAACCAAACGTTGCAGGTGGTTATTTTTTCATGCGAAGTGGTCAACGCGGCACTCTCTAGCTGCCAAGAGCACTTTTTACTATGCGCACCCAACCAGAGTGACGGGAGGAGCACATTTCAGAAAACGTGCTCAGCTCGTCGAGAAAATGCGATTTAAGCAATAAAATTAAAAATGCACCCAAAACCTAAACCAAACGTTGCAGATGGTCATTTCTTCATGCGCAGTGGTCAACGCGGCACTCTCTAGCTGCCAAGAGCACTTTTTACTATGCACACCCAACCAGAGTGACGGGAGGAGCACATTTCAGAAAACGTGCTCAGCTCGTCGAGAAAATGCGATTTAAGCAATAGAATTAAAAATGCACCTAAAACCTAAATCAAACGTTGCAGATGGTCAATTCTTCATGCGCAGTGGTCAACGCGGCACTCTCTAGCTGCCAAGAGCACTTTTTACTATGCGCACCCAACCAGAGTGACGGGAGGAGCACATTTCAGAAAACGTGCTCAGCTCGACGAGAACATGCGATTTAAGCAATAAAATTAAAAATGCACCCAAAACCTAAACCAAACGTTGCAGGTGGTTATTTCTTCATGCGCAGTGGTCAACGCGGCACTCTCTATCTGCCAAGAGCACTTTTTACTATGCGCACCCAACCAGAGTGACGGAAGGAGCACATTTCAGAAAACGTGCTCAGCTCGTCGAGAAAATGCGATTTAAGCAATAGAATTAAAAATGCACCCAAAACCTAAACCAAACGTTGCAGGTGGTTATTTCTTCATGCGCAGTGGTCAACGCGGCACTCTCTAGCTGCCAAGAGCACTTTTTACTATGCGCACCCAACCAGAGTGACGGGAGGAGCACATTTCAGAAAACGTGCTCAGCTCGTCCAGAAAATGTTATTTAAGCAATAAAATAAAAAATGCACCTAACACCTAAACCAAACGTTGCAGATGGTCATTTCTTCATGCGCAGTGGTCAATGCGGCACTCTCTAGCTGCCAAGAGCACTTTTTACTATGCGCACCCAACCAGAGTGACGGGAGGAGCACATTTCAGAAAACGTGCTCAGCTCGTCGAGAAAATGCGATTTAAGCAATAAAATTAAAAATGCACCTAAAACCTAAACCAAACGTTGCAGTTGTTTATTTCTTTATGCGCACTCGTCCTCGCGGCACTCTCTAGCTGCCAAGAGCACTTTTTACTATGCGCACCCAACCAGAGTGACGGGAGGAGCACATTTCAGAAAACGTGCTCAGCTCGTCGAGAAAATGCGATTTAAGCAATAAAATTAAAAATGCACCTAAAACCTAAACCAAACGCTGCAGATGGTCATTTCTTCATGCGCAGTGGTCAACGCGGCACTCTCTAGCTGCCAAGAGCACTTTTTACTATGCACACCCAACCAGAGTGACGGGAGGAGCACATTTCAGAAAACGTGCTCAGCTCGTCGAGAAAATGCGATTTACGCAATAAAATTAAAAATGCACCTAAAACCTAAACCAAACGTTGCAGGTGGTTATTTCTTCATGCGCAGTGGTCAACGCGGCACTCTATAGCTGCCAAGAGCACTTTTTACTATGCGCACCCAACCAGAGTGACGGGAGGAGCACATTTCAGAAAACGTGCTCAGCTCGTCAAGAAAATGCGACTTAAGCAATAAAATTAAAAATGCACCCAAAACCTAAACCAAACGTTGCAGATGGTCATTTCTTCATGCGCAGTGATCAACGCGGAACTCTCTAGCTGCCAAGAGCACTTTTTACTATGCACACCCAACAAGAGTGACGGGAGGAGCGCATTTCAGAAAACGTGCTCAGCTCGACGAGAAAATGCGATTTAAGCAATAAAATTAAAAATGCACCCAAAACCGAAACCAAACGTTGCAGGTGGTTATTTCTTCATGCGCAGTGGTCAACGCGGCACTCTCTAGCTGCCAAGAGTACTTTTTACTAAGCGCACCCAACCAGAGTGACGGGAGGAGCACATTTCAGAAAACGTGCTCAGCTCGTCGAGAAAATGAGATTTAAGCAATAAAATTAAAAATGCACGTAAAACCTAAACCAAACGTTGCAGGTGGTTATTTCTTCATGCGCAGTGGTCAACGCGGCATTCTCTAGCTGCCAAGAGCACTTTTTACTATGCGCACCCAACCAGAGTGACGGGAGGAGCACATTTCAGAAAACGTGCTCAGCTCGTCGAGAAAATGCGATTTAAGCAATAAAATTAAAAATGCACCTAAAACCTATACCAAACGTTGCAGGTGGTTATTTCTTCATATGCAGTGGTCAACGCGGCACTCTCTAGCTGCCAAGAGCACTTTTTACTATGCGCACCCAACCAGAGTGACGGGAGGAGCACATTTCAGAAAACGTGCTCAGCTCGTCGAGAAAATGCGATTTAAGCAATAAAATTAAAAATGCACCCAAAGCCTAAACCAAACGTTGCAGATGGTCATTTCTTCATGCGCAGTGGTCAACGCGGCACTCTCTAGCTGCCAAGAGCACTTTTTACTATGCACACCCAACCAGAGTGACGGGAGGAGCGCATTTCAGAAAACGTGCTCAGCTCGACGAGAAAATGCGATTTAAGCAATCAAATTAAAAATGCACCCAAAACCTAAATCAAACGTTGCAGGTGGTTATTTCTTCATGCGCAGTGGTCAACGTGGCACTCTCTAGCTGCCAAGAGCACTTTTTACTATGCGCACCCAACCAGAGTGACGGGAGGAGCACATTTCAGAAAACGTGTTCAGCTCGTCCAGACAATGCGATTTAAGCAATAAAATTAAAAATGCACCCAAAACCTAAACCAAACGTTGCAGGTGGTTATTTCTTCATGCGCAGTGGTCAACGCGGCACTCTATAGCTGCCAAGAGCACTTTTTACTATGCGCACCCAACCAGAGTGACGGGAGGAGCGCATTTCAGAAAACGTGCTCAGCTCGTCGAGAAAATGCGATTTAAGCAATAAAATTAAAAATGCACCTAAAACCTAAACCAAAAGTTGCAGGTGGTTATTTCTTCATGCGCAGCAGTCAACGCGGCACTCTCTAGCTGCGAAGAGCACTTTTTAATATGCACACCCAACAAGAGTGACGGGAGGAGCGCATTTCAGAAAACGTGCTCAGCTCGACGAGAACATGCGATTTAAGCAATAAAATTAAAAATGCACCCAAAACCTAAACCAAACGTTGCAGGTGGTTATTTCTTCATGCGCAGTGGTCAACGCGGCACTCTCTAGCTGCCAAGAGCACTTTTTACTATGCGCACCCAACCAGAGTGACGGGAGGAGCGCATTTCAGAAAACGTGCTCAGCTCGTCGAGAAAATGCGATTTAAGCAATAAAATTAAAAATGCACCTAAAACCTAAACCAAAAGTTGCAGGTGGTTATTTCTTCATGCGCAGCAGTCAACGCGGCACTCTCTAGCTGCGAAGAGCACTTTTTAATATGCACACCCAACAAGAGTGACGGGAGGAGCGCATTTCAGAAAACGTGCTCAGCTCGACGAGAACATGCGATTTAAGCAATAAAATTAAAAATGCACCCAAAACCTAAACCAAACGTTGCAGGTGGTTATTTCTTCATGCGCAGTGGTCAACGCGGCACTCTCTAGCTGCCAAGAGCACCTTTTACTATGCGCACCCAACCAGAGTGACGGGAGGAGCACATTTCAGAAAACGTGCTCAGCTCGTCGAGAAAATGCGATTTAAGCAATAAAATTAAAAATGCAACTAAAACCTAAACCAAACGTTGCAGGTGGTTATTTCTTCGTGCGCAGCAGTCAACGCGGCACTCTCTAGCTGCCAAGAGCACTTTTTACTATGCACACCCAACCAGAGTGACGGGAGGAGCACATTTCAGAAAACGGGCTCAGCTCGTCCAGAAAATGCGATTTAAGCAATAAAATTAAAAATGCACCCAAAATCTAAACCAAACGTTGCAGGTGGTTATTTCTTCATGCGCAGTGGTCAACGCGGCACTCTCTAGCTGCCAAGAGCACTTTTTACTATGCGCACCCAACCAGAGTGACGGGAGGAGCACATTTCAGAAAACGTGCTCAGCTCGTCGAGAAAATGCGATTTAAGCAATAAAATTAAAAATGCACCCAAAACCTAAACCAAACGTTGCAGGTGGTTAATTCTTCGTGCGCAGCAGTCAACGCGGCACTCTCTAGCTGCCAAGAACACGTTTTATTATGCGCACCCAACCAGAGTGACGGGAGGAGCACATTTCAGAAAACGTGCTCAGCTCGTCTAGAAAATGCGATTTAAGCAATAAAATTAAAAATGCACCTAAAACCTAAACCAAACGTTGCAGGTGGTTATTTCTTCATGCGCAGTGGTCAACGCGGCACTCTCCAGCTGCCAAGAGCACTTTTTACTATGCGCACCCAACAAGAGTGACGGGAGGAGCACATTTCAGAAAACGTGCTCAGCTCGTCGAGAAAATGCGATTTAAGCAATAAAATTAAAAATGCACCCAAAACCTAAACCAAACGTTGCAGATGGTCATTTCTTCATGCGCAGTGGTCAACGCGGCACTCTCTAGCTGCCAAGAGCACTTTTTACTATGCACACCCAACAAGAGTGACGGGAGGAGCGCATTTCAGAAAACGTGCTAAGCTCGACGAGAAAATGCGATTTAAGCAATAAAATTAAAAATGCACCCAAAACCTAAACCAAACGTTGCAGGTGGTTATTTCTTCATGCGCAGCAGTCAACGCGGCACTCTCTAGCTGCCAAGAGCACTTTTTACTATGCGCACCCAACCAGAGTGACGGGAGGAGCACATTTCAGAAAACGTGCTCAGCTCGTCGAGAAAATGCGATTTAAGCAATAAAATTAAAAATGCACCCAAAACCTAAACCAAACGTTGCAGGTGGTTATTTCTTCATGCGCAGTGGTCAACGCGGCACTCTCTACCTGCCAAGAGCACTTTTTACTATGCGCACCCAACCAGAGTGACGGGAGGAGCACATTTCAGAAAACGTGCTCAGCTCGTCGAGAAAATGCGATTTAAGCAATACAATTAAAAATGCACCTAAAACCTAAACCAAACGTTGCAGGTGGTTATTTCTTCATGCGCAGTGGTCAACGCGGCACTCTCTAGCTGCCAAGAGCACTTTTTACTATGCGCACCCACCCAGACTGACGGGAGGAGCACATTTCAGAAAACGTGCTCAGCTCGTCGAGAAAATGCGATTTAAGCAATAAAATTAAAAATGCACCTAAAACCTATACCAAACGTTGCAGGTGGTTATTTCTTCATATGCAGTGGTCAACGCGGCACTCTCTAGCTGCAAAGAGCACTTTTTACTATGCGCACCCAACCAGAGTGACGGGAGGAGCACATTTCAGAAAACGTGCTCAGCTCGTCGAGAAAATGCGATTTAAGCAATAAAATTAAAAATGCACCCAAAGCCTAAACCAAACGTTGCAGATGGTCATTTCTTCATGCGCAGTGGTCAACGCGGCACTCTCTAGCTGCCAAGAGCACTTTTTACTATGCACACCCAACCAGAGTGACGGGAGGAGCGCATTTCAGAAAACGTGCTCAGCTCGACGAGAAAATGCGATTTAAGCAATCAAATTAAAAATGCACCCAAAACCTAAATCAAACGTTGCAGGTGGTTATTTCTTCATGCGCAGTGGTCAACGTGGCACTCTCTAGCTGCCAAGAGCACTTTTTACTATGCGCACCCAACCAGAGTGACGGGAGGAGCACATTTCAGAAAACGTGCTCAGCTCGTCGAGAAAATGCGATTTAAGCAATAAAATTAAAAATGCACCTTAAACCTAAACCAAACGTTGCAGGTGGTTATTTCTTCATGCGCAGTGGTCAACGCGGCACTCTCTAGCTGCCAAGAGCACTTTTTACTATGCGCACCCAACCAGAGTGACAGGAGGAGCACATTTCAGAAAACGTGCTCAGCTCGTCGAGAAAATGCGATTTAAGCAATAAAATTAAAAATGCACCTAAAACCTAAACCAAACGTTGCAGGTGGTTATTTCTTCATGCGCAGTGGTCAACGCGGCACTCTCTCGCTGCCAAGAGCACTTTTTACTATGCACACCCAACCAGAGTGACGGGAGGAGCACATTTCAGAAAACGTGTTCAGCTCGTTTAGACAATGCAATTTAAGCAATAAAATTAAAAACGCACCCAAAACCTAAACCAAACGTTGCAGGTGGTTATTTCTTCATGCGCAGTGGTCAACGCGGCACTCTCTAGCTGCCAAGAGCACTTTTTACTATGCGCACCCAACCAGAGTGACGGGAGGAGCGCATTTAAGAAAACGTGCTCAGCTCGTCGAGAAAATGCGATTTAAGCAATAAAATTAAAAATGCACCTAAAACCTAAACCAAAAGTTGCAGGTGGTTATTTCTTCATGCGCAGCAGTCAACGCGGCACTCTCTAGCTGCGAAGAGCACTTTTTAATATGCACACCCAACAAGAGTGACGGGAGGAGCGCATTTCAGAAAACGTGCTCAGCTCGACGAGAACATGCGATTTAAGCAATAAAATTAAAAATGCACCCAAAACCTAAACCAAACGTTGCAGGTGGTTATTTCTTCATGCGCAGTGGTCAACGCGGCACTCTCTAGCTGCCAAGAGCACTTTTTACTATGCGCACCCAACCAGAGTGACGGGAGGAGCACATTTCAGAAAACGTGCTCAGCTCGTCGAGAAAATGCGATTTAAGCAATAAAATTAAAAATGCAACTAAAACCTAAACCAAACGTTGCAGGTGGTTATTTCTTCGTGCGCAGCAGTCAACGCGGCACTCTCTAGCTGCCAAGAGCACTTTTTACTATGCACACCCAACCAGAGTGACGGGAGGAGCACATTTCAGAAAACGTGCTCAGCTCGACGAGAAAATGCGATTTAAGCAATAAAATTAAAAATGCACCCAAAACCTAAACCAAACGTTGCAGGTGGTTATTTCTTCATGCGCAGCAGTCAACGCGGCACTCTCTAGCTGCCAAGAGCACTTTTTACTATGCGCACCCAACCAGAGTGACGGGAGGAGCACATTTCAGAAAACGTGCTCAGCTCGTCGAGAAAATGCGATTTAAGCAATAAAATTAAAAATGCACCTAAAACCTAAACCAAACGTTGCAGGTGGTTATTTCTTCATGCGCAGTGGTCAACGCGGCACTCTGTAGCTGCCAAGAGCACTTTTTACTATGCGCACCCACCCAGAGTGACGGGAGGAGCACATTTCAGAAAACGTGCTCACCTCGTCGAGAAAATGCGATTTAAGCAATAAAATTAAAAATGCACCTAAAACCTAAACCAAACGTTGCAGGTGGTTATTTCTTCATGCGCAGTGGTCAACGCGGCACTCTCTAGCTGCCAAGAGCACTTTTTACTATGCGCACCCAACCAGAGTGACGGGAGGAGCACATTTCAGAAAACGTGCTCAGCTCGTCGAGAAAGTGCGATTTAAGCAATAAAATAAAAAACGCACCTAAAACCTAAACCGAACGTTGCAGATGGTCATTTCTTCATGCGCAGTGGTCAACGCGGCACTCTCTAGCTGCCAAGAGCACTTTTTACTATGCACACCCAACCAGAGTGACGGGAGGAGCACATTTCAGAAGACGTGCTCAGCTCGTCGAGAAAATGCGATTTAAGCAATAAAATTAAAAATGCACCCAAAACCTAAACCAAACGTTGCAGGTAGTTATTTCTTCATGCGCAGCAGTCAACGCGGCACTCTCTAGCTGCCAAGAGCACTTTTTACTATGCACACCCAACCAGAGTGACGGGAGGAGCACATTTCAGAAAACGTGCTCAGCTCGACGAGAAAATGCGATTTAAGCAATAAAATTAGAAATGCACCCAAAACCTAAACCAAACGTTGCAGGTGGTTATTTCTTCATGCGCAGTGGTAAACGCGGCACTCTCTAGCTGCCAAGAGCACTTTTTACTATGCGCACCCAACCAGAGTGACGGGAGGAGCACATTTCATAAAACGTGCTCAGCTCGTCCAGAAAATGCTATTTAAGCAATAAAATTAAAAATGCACCTAAAACCTAAACCAAACGTTGCAGATGGTCATTTCTTCATGCGCAGTGGTCAACGCGGCACTCTCTAGCTGCCAAGAGCACTTTTTACTATGCACACCCAACGAGAGTGACGGGAGGAGCACATTTCAGAAAACGTGCTCAGCTCGTCCAGAAAATGCGATTTAAGCAATAAAATTAAAAATGCACCCAAAACCTAAACCAAACGTTGCAGGTGGTTATTTCTTCATGCGCAGTGGTCAACGCGGCACTCTCTAGCTGCCAAGAGCACTTTTTACTATGCGCACCCAACCAGAGTGACGGGAGGAGCACATTTCAGAAAACGTGCTCAGCTCGTCGAGAAAATGCGATTTAAGCAATAAAATTAAAAATGCACCCAAAACCTAAACCAAACGTTGCAGGTGGTTATTTCTTCATGCGCAGTGGTAAACGCGGCACTCTCTAGCTGCCAAGAGCACTTTTTACTATGCGCACCCAACCAGAGTGACGGGAGGAGCACATTTCATAAAACGTGCTCAGCTCGTCCAGAAAATGCTATTTAAGCAATAAAATTAAAAATGCACCTAAAACCTAAACCAAACGTTGCAGATGGTCATTTCTTCATGCGCAGTGGTCAACGCGGCACTCTCTAGCTGCCAAGAGCACTTTTTACTATGCACACCCAACCAGAGTGACGGGAGGAACACATTTCAGAAAACGTGCTCAGCTCGTCCAGAAAATTCGATTTAACCAATAAAATTAAAAATGCACCCAAAACCTAAACCAAACGTTGCAGGTGGTTATTTCTTCATGCGCAGTTGTCAACGCGGCACTCTCTAGCTGCCAAGAGCACTTTTTACTATGCGCACCCAACCAGAGTGACGGGAGGAGCACATTTCAGAAAACGTGCTCAGCTCGACGAGAACATGCGATTTAAGCAATAAAATTAAAAATGCACCCAAAACCTAAACCAAACGTTGCAGGTGGTTATTTCTTCGTGCGCAGCAGTCAACGCGGCACTCTCTAGCTGCCAAGAACACTTTTTACTATGCGCACCCAACCAGAGTGACGGGAGGAGCACATTTTAGAAAACGTGCTCAGCTCGTCGAGAAAATGCGATTTAAGCAATAAAATTAAAAATGCACCTAAAACCTAAACCAAACGTTGCAGGTGGTTATTTCTTCATGCGCAGTGGTCAACGCGGCACTCTCTAGCTGCCAAGAGCACTTTTTACTATGCGCACCCAACCAGAGTGACGGGAGGAGCACATTTCAGAAAACGTGCTCAGCTCGTCGAGAAAATGCGATTTAAGCAATAAAATTAAAAATGCACCTAAAACCTAAACCAAACGTTGCAGGTGGTTATTTTTTCATGCGCAGTGGTCAACGCGGCACTCTCTAGCTGCCAAGAGCACTTTTTACTATGCGCACCCAACCAGAGTGACGGGAGGAGCACATTTCAGAAAACGTGCTCAGCTCGTCGAGAAAATGCGATTTAAGCAATAAAATTAAAAATGCACCCAAAACCTAAACCAAACGTTGCAGATGGTCATTTCTTCATGCGCAGCAGTCAACGCGGCACTCTCTAGCTGCCAAGAGTACTTTTTACTATGCACACCCAACCAGAGTGACGGGAGGAGCACATTTCAGAAAACGGGCTCAGCTCGTCCAGAAAATGCGATTTAAGCAATAAAATTAAAAATGCACCCAAAACCTAAACCAAACGTTGCAGGTGGTTATTTCTTCATGCGCAGTGGTCAACGCGGCACTCTCTAGCTGCCAAGAGCACTTTTTACTATGCGCACCCAACCAGAGTGACGGGAGGAGCACATTTCATAAAACGTGCTCAGCTCGTCCAGAAAATGCTATTTAAGCAATAAAATTAAAAATGCACCTAAAACCTAAACCAAACGTTGCAGATGGTCATTTCTTCATGCGCAGTGGTCAACGCGGCACTCTCTAGCTGCCAAGAGCACTTTTTACTATGCACACCCAACCAGAGTGACGGGAGGAACACATTTCAGAAAACGTGCTCAGCTCGTCCAGAAAATTCGATTTAACCAATAAAATTAAAAATGAACCCAAAACCTAAACCAAACGTTGCAGGTGGTTATTTCTTCATGCGCAGTTGTCAACGCGGCACTCTCTAGCTGCCAAGAGCACTTTTTACTATGCGCACCCAACCAGAGTGACGGGAGGAGCACATTTCAGAAAACGTGCTCAGCTCGACGAGAACATGCGATTTAAGCAATAAAATTAAAAATGCACCCAAAACCTAAACCAAACGTTGCAGGTGGTTATTTCTTCGTGCGCAGCAGTCAACGCGGCACTCTCTAGCTGCCAAGAGCACTTTTTACTATGCGCACCCAACCAGAGTGACGGGAGGAGCACATTTCAGAAAACGTGCTCAGCTCGTCGAGAAAATGCGATTTAAGCAATAAAATTAAAAATGCACCCAAAACCTAAACCAAACGTTGCAGGTGGTTATTTATTCATGCGCAGTGGTCAACGCGGCACTCTCTAGCTGCCAAGAGCACTTTTTACTATGCGCACCCAACCAGAGTGACGGGAGGAGCACTTTTCAGAAAACGTGCTCAGCTCGTCGAGAAAATGCGAATTAAGCAATAAAATTAAAAATGCACCCAAAACCTAAACCAAACGTTGCAGATGGTCATTTCTTCATGCGCAGTGGTCAACGCGGCACTCTCTAGCTGCCAAGAGCACTTTTTACTATGCGCATCCAACCAGAGTGACGGGAGGAGCACATTTCAGAAAACGTGCTCAGCTCGTCGAGAAAATGCGATTTAAGCAATAAAATTAAAAATGCACCTAAAACCCAAACCAAACGTTGCAGGTGGTTATTTCTTCATGCGCAGTGGTCAACGCGGCACTCTCTAGCTGCCAAGAGCACTTTTTACTATGCGCACCCAACCAGAGTGACGGGAGGAGCACATTTCAGAAAATGTGCTCAGCTCGTCGAGAAAATGCCATTTAAGTCGTACAATTAAAAATGCACCTAAAACCTAAACCAAACGTTGCAGGTGGTTATTTCTTCATGCGCAGTGGTCAACGTGGCACTCTCTAGCTGCCAAGAGCACTTTTTACTATGCGCACCCAACCAGAGTGACGGGAGGAGCACATTTCAGAAAACGTGCTCAGCTCGTCGAGAAAATGCGATTTAAGCAATAAAATTAAAAATGCACCTAAAACCTAAACCAAACGTTGCAGGTGGTTATTTCTTCATGCGCAGTGGTCAACGCGGCACTCTGTAGCTGCCAAGAGCACTTTTTACTATGCGCACCCACCCAGAGTGACGGGAGGAGCACATTTCAGAAAACGTGCTCACCTCGTCGAGAAAATGCGATTTAAGCAATAAAATTAAAAATGCACCTAAAACCTAAACCAAACGTTGCAGGTGGTTATTTCTTCATGCGCAGTGGTCAACGCGGCACTCTCTAGCTGGCAAGAGCACTTTTTACTATGCGCACCCAACCAGAGTGACGGGAGGAGCACATTTCAGAAAACGTGCTCAGCTCGTCGAGAAAATGCGATTTAAGCAATAAAATTAAAAATGCACCCAAAACCTAAACCAAACGTTGCAGGTGGTTATTTCTTCATGCGCAGTGGTCAACGCGGCACTCTCTAGCTGCCAAGAGCACTTTTTACTATGCGCACCCAACCAGAGTGACGGGAGGAGCACTTTTCAGAAAACGTGCTCAGCTCGTCGAGAAAATGCGAATTAAGCAATAAAATTAAAAATGCACCCAAAACCTAAACCAAACGTTGCAGATGGTCATTTCTTCATGCGCAGTGGTCAACGCGGCACTCTCTAGCTGCCAAGAGCACTTTTTACTCTGCGCATCCAACCAGAGTGACGGGAGGAGCACATTTCAGAAAACGTGCTCAGCTCGTCGAGAAAATGCGATTTAAGCAATAAAATTAAAAATGCACCTAAAACCCAAACCAAACGTTGCAGGTGGTTATTTCTTCATGCGCAGTGGTCAACGCGGCACTCTCTAGCTGCCAAGAGCACTTTTTACTATGCGCACCCAACCAGAGTGACGGGAGGAGCACATTTCAGAAAACGTGCTCACCTCGTCGAGAAAATGCGATTTAAGCAATAAAATTAAAAATGCACCTAAAACCTAAACCAAACGTTGCAGGTGGTTATTTCTTCATGCGCAGTGGTCAACGCGGCACTCTCTAGCTGCCAAGAGCACTTTTTACTATGCGCACCCAACCAGAGTGACGGGAGGAGCACATTTCAGAAAACGTGCTCAGCTCGTCGAGAAAGTGCGATTTAAGCAATAAAATAAAAAACGCACCTAAAACCTAAACCGAACGTTGCAGATGGTCATTTCTTCATGCGCAGTGGTCAACGCGGCACTCTCTAGCTGCCAAGAGCACTTTTTACTATGCACACCCAACCAGAGTGACGGGAGGAGCACATTTCAGAAGACGTGCTCAGCTCGTCGAGAAAATGCGATTTAAGCAATAAAATTAAAAATGCACCCAAAACCTAAACCAAACGTTGCAGGTAGTTATTTCTTCATGCGCAGCAGTCAACGCGGCACTCTCTAGCTGCCAAGAGCACTTTTTACTATGCACACCCAACCAGAGTGACGGGAGGAGCACATTTCAGAAAACGTGCTCAGCTCGACGAGAAAATGCGATTTAAGCAATAAAATTAGAAATGCACCCAAAACCTAAACCAAACGTTGCAGGTGGTTATTTCTTCATGCGCAGTGGTAAACGCGGCACTCTCTAGCTGCCAAGAGCACTTTTTACTATGCGCACCCAACCAGAGTGACGGGAGGAGCACATTTCATAAAACGTGCTCAGCTCGTCCAGAAAATGCTATTTAAGCAATAAAATTAAAAATGCACCTAAAACCTAAACCAAACGTTGCAGATGGTCATTTCTTCATGCGCAGTGGTCAACGCGGCACTCTCTAGCTGCCAAGAGCACTTTTTACTATGCACACCCAACGAGAGTGACGGGAGGAGCACATTTCAGAAAACGTGCTCAGCTCGTCCAGAAAATGCGATTTAAGCAATAAAATTAAAAATGCACCCAAAACCTAAACCAAACGTTGCAGGTGGTTATTTCTTCATGCGCAGTGGTCAACGCGGCACTCTCTAGCTGCCAAGAGCACTTTTTACTATGCGCACCCAACCAGAGTGACGGGAGGAGCACATTTCAGAAAACGTGCTCAGCTCGTCGAGAAAATGCGATTTAAGCAATAAAATTAAAAATGCACCCAAAACCTAAACCAAACGTTGCAGGTGGTTATTTCTTCATGCGCAGTGGTAAACGCGGCACTCTCTAGCTGCCAAGAGCACTTTTTACTATGCGCACCCAACCAGAGTGACGGGAGGAGCACATTTCATAAAACGTGCTCAGCTCGTCCAGAAAATGCTATTTAAGCAATAAAATTAAAAATGCACCTAAAACCTAAACCAAACGTTGCAGATGGTCATTTCTTCATGCGCAGTGGTCAACGCGGCACTCTCTAGCTGCCAAGAGCACTTTTTACTATGCACACCCAACCAGAGTGACGGGAGGAACACATTTCAGAAAACGTGCTCAGCTCGTCCAGAAAATTCGATTTAACCAATAAAATTAAAAATGCACCCAAAACCTAAACCAAACGTTGCAGGTGGTTATTTCTTCATGCGCAGTTGTCAACGCGGCACTCTCTAGCTGCCAAGAGCACTTTTTACTATGCGCACCCAACCAGAGTGACGGGAGGAGCACATTTCAGAAAACGTGCTCAGCTCGACGAGAACATGCGATTTAAGCAATAAAATTAAAAATGCACCCAAAACCTAAACCAAACGTTGCAGGTGGTTATTTCTTCGTGCGCAGCAGTCAACGCGGCACTCTCTAGCTGCCAAGAACACTTTTTACTATGCGCACCCAACCAGAGTGACGGGAGGAGCACATTTTAGAAAACGTGCTCAGCTCGTCGAGAAAATGCGATTTAAGCAATAAAATTAAAAATGCACCTAAAACCTAAACCAAACGTTGCAGGTGGTTATTTCTTCATGCGCAGTGGTCAACGCGGCACTCTCTAGCTGCCAAGAGCACTTTTTACTATGCGCACCCAACCAGAGTGACGGGAGGAGCACATTTCAGAAAACGTGCTCAGCTCGTCGAGAAAATGCGATTTAAGCAATAAAATTAAAAATGCACCTAAAACCTAAACCAAACGTTGCAGGTGGTTATTTTTTCATGCGCAGTGGTCAACGCGGCACTCTCTAGCTGCCAAGAGCACTTTTTACTATGCGCACCCAACCAGAGTGACGGGAGGAGCACATTTCAGAAAACGTGCTCAGCTCGTCGAGAAAATGCGATTTAAGCAATAAAATTAAAAATGCACCCAAAACCTAAACCAAACGTTGCAGATGGTCATTTCTTCATGCGCAGCAGTCAACGCGGCACTCTCTAGCTGCCAAGAGTACTTTTTACTATGCACACCCAACCAGAGTGACGGGAGGAGCACATTTCAGAAAACGGGCTCAGCTCGTCCAGAAAATGCAATTTAAGCAATAAAATTAAAAATGCACCCAAAACCTAAACCAAACGTTGCAGGTGGTTATTTCTTCATGCGCAGTGGTCAACGCGGCACTCTCTAGCTGCCAAGAGCACTTTTTACTATGCGCACCCAACCAGAGTGACGGGAGGAGCACATTTCAGAAAACGTGCTCAGCTCGTCGAGAAAATGCGATTTAAGCAATAAAATTAAAAATGCACCCAAAACCTAAACCAAACGTTGCAGGTGGTTATTTCTTCGTGCGCAGCAGTCAACGCGGCACTCTCTAGCTGCCAAGAACACTTTTTATTATGCGCACCCAACCAGAGTGACGGGAGGAGCACATTTCAGAAAACGTGCTCAGCTCGTCGAGAAAATGCGATTTAAGCAATAAAATTAAAAATGCACCTAAAACCTAAACCAAACGTTGCAGGGGGTTATTTCTACATGCGCAGTGGTCAACGCGGCACTCTCTAGCTGCCAAGAGCACTTTTTACTATGCGCACCCAACCAGAGTGACGGGAGGAGCACATTTCAGAAAACGTGCTCAGCTCGTCCAGAAAATGCGATTTAAGCAATAAAATTAAAAATGCACCTAAAACCTAAACCAAACGTTGCAGGTGGTTATTTCTTCATGCGCAGTGGTCAACGCGGCACTCTCCAGCTGCCAAGAGCACTTTTTACTATGCGCACCCAACAAGAGTGACGGGAGGAGCACATTTCAGAAAACGTGCTCAGCTCGTCGAGAAAATGCGATTTAAGCAATAAAATTAAAAATGCACCCAAAACCTAAACCAAACGTTGCAGATGGTCATTTCTTCATGCGCAGTGGTCAACGCGGCACTCTCTAGCTGCCAAGAGCACTTTTTTAATATGCACACCCAACAAGAGTGACGGGAGGAGCGCATTTCAGAAAACGTGCTCAGCTCGACGAGAACATGCAATTTTAAGCAATAAAATTAAAAATGCACCCAAAACCTAAACCAAACGTTGCAGGTGGTTATTTCTTCATGCGCAGTGGTCAACGCGGCACTCTCTAGCTGCCAAGAGCACTTTTTACTATGCGCACCCAACCAGAGTGACGGGAGGAGCACATTTCAGAAAACGTGCTCAGCTCGTCGAGAAAATGCGATTTAAGCAATAAAATTAAAAATGCACCTAAAACCTAAACCAAACGTTGCAGGTGGTTATTTTTTCATGCGCAGTGGTCAACGCGGCACTCTCTAGCTGCCAAGAGCACTTTTTACTATGCGCACCCAACCAGAGTGACGGTAGGAGCACATTTCAGAAAACGTGCTCAGCTCGTCGAGAAAATGCGATTTAAGCAATAAAATTAAAAATGCACCCAAAACCTAAACCAAACGTTGCAGATGGTCATTTCTTCATGCGCAGTGGTCAACGCGGCACTCTCTAGCTGCCAAGAGCACTTTTTACTATGCACACCCAACCAGAGTGACGGGAGGAGCGCATTTCAGAAAACGTGCTCAGCTCGACGAGAAAATGCGATTTAAGCAATAAAATAAAAAATGCACCCAAAACCTAAACCAAACGTTGCAGGTGGTTATTTCTTCATGCGCAGTGGTCAACGCGGCACTCTCTAGCTGCCAAGAGCACTTTTTACTATGCGCACCCAACCAGAGTGACGGGAGGAGCACATTTCAGAAAACGTGCTCAGCTCGTCGAGAAAATGCGATTTAAGCAATAAAATTAAAAATGCACCCAAAACCTAAACCAAATGTTGCAGGTGGTTATTTCTTCATGCGCAGTGGTCAACGCGGCACTCTCTAGCTTCCAAGAGCACTTTTTACTATGCGCACCCAACCAGAGTGACGGGAGGAGCACATTTCAGAAAACGTGCTTAGCTCGTCCAGAAAATGCGATTTAAGCAATAAAATTAAAAATGCACCTAAAACCTAAACCAAACGTTGCAGATGGTCATTTCTTCATGCGCAGTGGTCAACGCGGCACTCTCTAGCTGCCAAGAGCACTTTTTACTATGCACACCCAACCAGAGTGACGGGAGGAGCACATTTCAGAAAAGGTGCTCAGCTCGTCGAGAAAATGCGATTTAAGCAATAAAATTAAAAATGCACCCAAAACCTAAACCAAACGTTGCAGGTGGTTATTTCTTCATGCGCAGCAGTCAACGCGGCACTCTCTAGCTGCCAAGAGCACTTTTTACTATGCGCACCCAACCAGAGTGACGGGAGGAGCACATTTCAGAAAACGTGCTCAGCTCGACGAGAACATGCGATTTAAGCAATAAAATTAAAAATGCACCCAAAACCTAAACCAAACGTTGCAGGTGGTTATTTCTTCATGCGCAGTGGTCAACGCGGCACTCTCTAGCTGCCAAGAGCACTTTTTACTATGCGCACCCAACCAGAGTGACGGGAGGAGCACATTTCAGAAAACGTGCTCAGCTCGTCGAGAAAATGCGATTTAAGCAATAAAATTAAAAATGCACCCAAAACCTAAACCAAACGTTGCAGGTGGTTATTTCTTCATGCGCAGCAGTCAACGCGGCACTCTCTAGCTGCCAAGAGCACTTTTTACTATGCGCACCCAACCAGAGTGACGGGAGGAGCACATTTCAGAAAACGTGCTCAGCTCGTCGAGAAAATGCGATTTAAGCAATAAAATTAAAAATGCACCCAAAACCTAAACCAAACGTTGCAGGTGGTTATTTCTTCATGCGCAGTGGTCAACGCGGCACTCTCTAGCTGCCAAGAGCACTTTTTACTATGCGCACCCAACCAGAGTGACGGGAGGAGCACTTTTCAGAAAACGTGCTCAGCTCGTCGAGAAAATGCGAATTAAGCAATAAAATTAAAAATGCACCCAAAACCTAAACCAAACGTTGCAGATGGTCATTTCTTCATGCGCAGTGGTCAACGCGGCACTCTCTAGCTGCCAAGAGCACTTTTTACTATGCGCATCCAACCAGAGTGACGGGAGGAGCACATTTCAGAAAACGTGCTCAGCTCGTCGAGAAAATGCGATTTAAGCAATAAAATTAAAAATGCACCTAAAACCCAAACCAAACGTTGCAGGTGGTTATTTCTTCATGCGCAGTGGTCAACGCGGCACTCTCTAGCTGCCAAGAGCACTTTTTACTATGCGCACCCAACCAGAGTGACGGGAGGAGCACATTTCAGAAAATGTGCTCAGCTCGTCGAGAAAATGCCATTTAAGTCGTACAATTAAAAATGCACCTAAAACCTAAACCAAACGTTGCAGGTGGTTATTTCTTCATGCGCAGTGGTCAACGTGGCACTCTCTAGCTGCCAAGAGCACTTTTTACTATGCGCACCCAACCAGAGTGACGGGAGGAGCACATTTCAGAAAACGTGCTCAGCTCGTCGAGAAAATGCGATTTAAGCAATAAAATTAAAAATGCACCTAAAACCTAAACCAAACGTTGCAGGTGGTTATTTCTTCATGCGCAGTGGTCAACGCGGCACTCTGTAGCTGCCAAGAGCACTTTTTACTATGCGCACCCACCCAGAGTGACGGGAGGAGCACATTTCAGAAAACGTGCTCACCTCGTCGAGAAAATGCGATTTAAGCAATAAAATTAAAAATGCACCTAAAACCTAAACCAAACGTTGCAGGTGGTTATTTCTTCATGCGCAGTGGTCAACGCGGCACTCTCTAGCTGGCAAGAGCACTTTTTACTATGCGCACCCAACCAGAGTGACGGGAGGAGCACATTTCAGAAAACGTGCTCAGCTCGTCGAGAAAGTGCGATTTAAGCAATAAAATAAAAAACGCACCTAAAACCTAAACCGAACGTTGCAGATGGTCATTTCTTCATGCGCAGTGGTCAACGCGGCACTCTCTAGCTGCCAAGAGCACTTTTTACTATGCACACCCAACCAGAGTGACGGGAGGAGCACATTTCAGAAGACGTGCTCAGCTCGTCGAGAAAATGCGATTTAAGCAATAAAATTAAAAATGCACCCAAAACCTAAACCAAACGTTGCAGGTAGTTATTTCTTCATGCGCAGCAGTCAACGCGGCACTCTCTAGCTGCCAAGAGCACTTTTTACTATGCACACCCAACCAGAGTGACGGGAGGAGCACATTTCAGAAAAGGTGCTCAGCTCGTCCAGAAAATTCGATTTAACCAATAAAATTAAAAATGCACCCAAAACCTAAACCAAACGTTGCAGGTGGTTATTTCTTCATGCGCAGTTGTCAACGCGGCACTCTCTAGCTGCCAAGAGCACTTTTTACTATGCGCACCCAACCAGAGTGACGGGAGGAGCACATTTCAGAAAACGTGCTCAGCTCGTCGAGAAAATGCGATTTAAGCAATAAAATTAAAAATGCACCCAAAACCTAAACCAAACGTTGCAGGTGGTTATTTCTTCGTGCGCAGCAGTCAACGCGGCACTCTCTAGCTGCCAAGAACACTTTTTACTATGCGCACCCAACCAGAGTGACGGGAGGAGCACATTTCAGAAAACGTGCTCAGCTCGTCGAGAAAATGCGATTTAAGCAATAAAATTAAAAATGCACCTAAAACCTAAACCAAACGTTGCAGGTGGTTATTTCTTCATGCGCAGTGGTCAACGCGGCACTCTCTAGCTGCCAAGAGCACTTTTTACTATGCGCACCCAACCAGAGTGACGGGAGGAGCACATTTCAGAAAACGTGCTCAGCTCGTCGAGAAAATGCGATTTAAGCAATAAAATTAAAAATGCACCTAAAACCTAAACCAAACGTTGCAGGTGGTTATTTTTTCATGCGCAGTGGTCAACGCGGCACTCTCTAGCTGCCAAGAGCACTTTTTACTATGCGCACCCAACCAGAGTGACGGGAGGAGCACATTTGAGAAAACGTGCTCAGCTCGTCGAGAAAATGCGATTTAAGCAATAAAATTAAAAATGCACCCAAAACCTAAACCAAACGTTGCAGATGGTCATTTCTTCATGCGCAGTGGTCAACGCGGCACTCTCTAGCTGCCAAGAGCACTTTTTACTATGCACACCCAACCAGAGTGACGGGAGGAGCGCATTTCAGAAAACGTGCTCAGCTCGACGAGAAAATGCGATTTAAGCAATAAAATTAAAAATGCACCCAAAACCTAAACCAAACGTTGCAGGTGGTTATTTCTTCATGCGCAGTGGTCAACGCGGCACTCTCTAGCTGCCAAGAGCACTTTTTACTATGCGCACCCAACCAGAGTGACGGGAGGAGCACATTTCAGAAAACGTGCTCAGCTCGTCGAGAAAATGCGATTTAAGCAATAAAATTAAAAATGCACCCAAAACCTAAACCAAATGTTGCAGGTGGTTATTTCTTCATGCGCAGTGGTCAACGCGGCACTCTCTAGCTTCCAAGACCACTTTTTACTATGCGCACCCAACCAGAGTGACGGGAGGAGCACATTTCAGAAAACGTGCTTAGCTCGTCCAGAAAATGCGATTTAAGCAATAAAATTAAAAATGCACCTAAAACCTAAACCAAACGTTGCAGATGGTCATTTCTTCATGCGCAGTGGTCAACGCGGCACTCTCTAGCTGCCAAGAGCACTTTTTACTATGCACGACCAACCAGAGTGACGGGAGGAGCACATTTCAGAAAAGGTGCTCAGCTCGTCGAGAAAATGCGATTTAAGCAATAAAATTAAAAATGCACCCAAAACCTAAACCAAACGTTGCAGGTGGTTATTTCTTCATGCGCAGCAGTCAACGCGGCACTCTCTAGCTGCCATAGCACTTTTTACTATGCGCACCCAACCAGAGTGACGGGAGGAGCACATTTCAGAAAACGTGCTCAGCTCGACGAGAACATGCGATTTAAGCAATAAAATTAAAAATGCACCCAAAACCTTAACCAAACGTTGCAGGTGGTTATTTCTTCATGCGCAGTGGTCAACGCGGCACTCTCTAGCTGCCAAGAGCACTTTTTACTATGCGCACCCAACCAGAGTGACGGGAGGAGCACATTTCAGAAAACGTGCTCAGCTCGTCGAGAAAATGCGATTTAAGCAATAAAATTAAAAATGCACCCAAAACCTAAACCAAACGTTGCAGGTGGTTATTTCTTCATGCGCAGCAGTCAACGCGGCACTCTCTAGCTGCCAAGAGCACTTTTTACTATGCGCACCCAACCAGAGTGACGGGAGGAGCACATTTCAGAAAACGTGCTCAGCTCGTCGAGAAAATGCGATTTAAGCAACAAAATTAAAAATGCACCTAAAACCTAAACCAAACGTTGCAGGTGGTTATTTCTTCATGCGCAGTGGTCAACGCGGCACTCTCTAGCTGCCAAGAGCACATTTTACTATGCGCACCCAACCAGAGTGACGGGAGGAGCACATTTCAGAAAACGTGCTCAGCTCGTCGAGAAAATGCGATTTAAGCAATAAAATTAAAAATGCACCTAAAACCTAAACCAAACGTTGCAGGTAGTTATTTCTTCGTGCGCAGCAGTCAACGCGGCACTCTCTAGCTGCCAAGAGCACTTTTTACTATGCGCACCCAACCAGAGTGACGGGAGGAGCACATTTCAGAAAACGTGCTCAGCTCGTTGAGAAAATGCGATTTAAGCAATACAATTAAAAATGCACCCAAAACCTAAACCAAACGTTGCAGGTGGTTATTTCTTCATGCGCAGTGGTCAACGCGGCAATCTCTAGCTGCCAAGAGCACTTTTTACTATGCGCACCCAACCAGAGTGACGGGAGGAGCGCATTTCAGAAAACGTGCTCAGCTCGACGAGAAAATGCGATTTAAGCAATACAATTAAAAATGCACCCAAAACCTAAACCAAACGTTGCAGGTGGTTATTTCTTCATGCGCAGTGGTCAACGCGGCACTCTCTAGCTGCCAAGAGCACTTTTTACGATGCACACCCAACCAGAGTGACGGGAGGAGCGCATTTTAGAAAACGTGCTCAGCTCGACGAGAAAATACGATTTAAGCAATAAAATTAAAAATGCACCCAAAACCTAAACCAAACGTTGCAGGTGGTTATTTCTTCATGCGCAGTGGTCAACGCGGCACTCTCTAGCTGCCAAGAGCACTTTTTACTATGCGCACCCAACCAGAGTGACGGGAGGAGCACATTTCAGAAAATGTGCTCAGCTCGTCGAGAAAATACCATTTAAGCCGTACAATTAAAAATGCACCTAAAACCTAAACCAAACGTTGCAGGTGGTTATTTCTTCATGCGCAGTGGTCAACGTGGCACTCTCTAGCCGCCAAGAGCACTTTTTACTATGCGCACCCAACCAGAGTGACGGGAGGAGCACATTTCAGAAAACGTGCTCAGCTCGTCGAGTAAATGCAATTTAAGCAATAAAATTAAAAATGCACCCAAAACCTAAACCAAACGTTGCAGGTGGTTATTTCTTCAAGCGCAGTGGTCAACGCGGCACTCTCTAGCTGCCAAGAGCACTTTTTACTATGCGCACCCAACCAGAGTGACGGGAGGAGCACATTTCAGAAAACGTGCTCAGCTCGTCGAGAAAATGCGATTTAAGCAATAAAATAAAAAACGCACCTAAAACCTAAACCGAACGTTGCAGATGGTCATTTCTTCATGCGCAGTGGTCAACGCGGCACTCTCTAGCTGCCAAGAGCACTCTTTACTATGCACACCCAACCAGAGTGACGGGAGGAGCACATTTCAGAAGACGTGCTCAGCTCGTCGAGAAAATGCGATTTAAGCAATAAAATTAAAAATGCACCCAAAACCTAAACCAAACGTTTTAGGTAGTTATTTCTTCATGCGCAGCAGTCAACGCGGCACTCTCTAGCTGCCAAGAGCACTTTTTACTATGCACACCCAACCAGAGTGACGGGAGGAGCACATTTCAGAAAACGTGCTCAGCTCGACGAGAAAATGCGATTTAAGCAATAAAATTAGAAATGCACCCAAAACCTAAACCAAACGTTGCAGGTGGTTATTTCTTCATGCGCAGTGGTAAACGCGGCACTCTCTAGCTGCCAAGAGCACTTTTTACTATGCGCACCCAACCAGAGTGACGGGAGGAGCACATTTCATAAAACGTGCTCAGCTCGTCCAGAAAATGCTATTTAAGCAATAAAATTAAAAATGCACCTAAAACCTAAACCAAACGTTGCAGATGGTCATTTCTTCATGCGCAGTGGTCAACGCGGCACTCTCTAGCTGCCAAGAGCACTTTTTACTATGCACACCCAACGAGAGTGACGGGAGGAGCAAATTTCAGAAAACGTGCTCAGCTCGTCCAGAAAATGCGATTTAAGCAATAAAATTAAAAATGCACCCAAAACCTAAACCAAACGTTGCAGGTGGTTATTTCTTCATGCGCAGTGGTCAACGCGGCACTCTCTAGCTGCCAAGAGCACTTTTTACTATGCGCACCCAACCAGAGTGACGGGAGGAGCACATTTCAGAAAACGTGCTCAGCTCGTCGAGAAAATGCGATTTAAGCAATAAAATTAAAAATGCACCCAAAACCTAAACCAAACGTTGCAGGCGGTTATTTCTTCGTGCGCAGTGGTCAACGCGGCACTCTCTAGCTGCCAAGAGCATTTTTTACTATGCGCAACCAACCAGAGTGACGGAAGGAGCACATTTCAGAAAACGTGCTCAGCTCGTCAAGAAAATGCGATTTAAGCAATAAACTTAAAAATGCACACAAAACCTAAACCAAACGTTGCAGGTGGTTATTTCTTCATGCGCAGTGGTCAACGCGGCACTCTCTAGCTGCCAAGAGCACTTTTTACTATGCGCACCCAACCAGAGTGACGGGATGAGCACATTTCAGAAAACGTGCTCAGCTCGTCGAGAAAATGCGATTTAAGCAATAAAATTAAAAATGCATCTAAAACCTAAACCAAACGTTGCAGGTGGTTATTTCTTCGTGCGCAGCAGTCAACGCGGCACTCTCTAGCTGCCAAGAGCACTTTTTACTATGCGCACCCAACCAGAGTGACGGGAGGAGCACATTTCAGAAAACGTGCTCAGCTCGTCGAGTAAATGCAATTTAAGCAATAAAATTAAAAATGCACCCAAAACCTAAACCAAACGTTGCAGGTGGTTATTTCTTCATGCGCAGTGGTCAACGCGGCACTCTCTAGCTGCCAAGAGCACTTTTTACTATGCGCACCCAACCAGAGTGACGGGAGGAGCACATTTCAGAAAACGTGCTCAGCTCGTCCAGAAAATGCGATTCAAGCAATAAAATTAAAAATGCACCTAAAACCTAAACCAAACGTTGCAGATGGTCATTTCTTCATGCGCAGTGGTCAACGCGGCAATCTCTAGCTGCCAAGAGCACTTTTTACTATGCACACCCAACCAGAGAGACGGGAGGAGCGCATTTCAGAAAACGTGCTCAACTCGTCGAGAAAATGCGATTTAAGCAATAAAATTAAAAATGCACCCAAAACCGAAACCAAACGTTGCAGATGGTCATTTCTTCATGCGCAGTGGTCAACGCGGCACTCTCTAGCTGCCAAGAGCACTTTTTACTATGCGCACCCAACCAGAGTGACGGGAGGAGCGCATTTCAGAAAACGTGCTCAGCTCGTCGAGAAAATGCGATTTAAGCAATAAAATTAAAAATGCACCCAAAACCTAAACCAAACGTTGTAGGTGGTTATTTCTTCATGCGCAGTGGTCAACGCGGCACTCTCTAGCTGCCAAGAGCACTTTTTACTATGCGCACCCAACCAGAGTGACGGGAGGAGCACATTTCAGAAAACGTGCTAAGCTCGTCGAGAAAATGCGATTCAAGCAATAAAATTAAAAATGCACCTAAAACCTAAACCAAACGCTGCAGATGGTCATTTCTTCTTGCGCAGTGGTCAACGCGGCACTCTCTAGCTGCCAAGAGCACTTTTTACTATACACACCCAACCAGAGTGACGGGAGGAGCACATTCCAGAAAACGTGCTCAGCTCGTCGAGAAAATGCGATTTAAGCAATAAAATTAAAAATGCACCCAAAACCTAAACCAAACGTTGCAGATGGTCATTTCTTCATGTGCAGTGGTCAACGCGGCACTCTCTAGCTGCCAAGAGCACTTTTTACTATGCACACCCAACCAGAGTGACGGGAGGAGCGCATTTCAGAAAACGTGCTCAGCTCGTCGAGAAAATGCGATTTAAGCAATAAAATTAAAAATGCACCCAAAACCTAAACCAAACGTTGCAGGTGGTTATTTCTTCATGCGCAGTGGTCAACGCGGCACTCTCTAGCTGCCAAGAGCACTTTTTACTATGCGCACCCAACCAGAGTGACGGGAGGAGCACATTTCAGAAAACGTGCTCAGCTCGTCGAGAAAATGCGATTTAAGCAATAAAATTAAAAATGCACCCAAAACCTAAACCAAACGTTGCAGGTGGTTATTTCTTCATGCGCAGTGGTCAACGCGGCACTCTCTAGCTGCCAAGAGCACTTTTTACTATGCGCACCCACCCAGAGTGACGGGAGGAGCACATTTCAGAAAACGTGCTCAGCTCGTCGAGAAAATGCGATTTAAGCAATAAAATTAAAAATGCACCTAAAATCTATACCAAACGTTGCAGGTGGTTATTTCTTCATATGCAGTGGTCAACGCGGCACTCTCTAGCTGCCAAGAGCACTTTTTACTATGCGCACTTAACCAGAGTGACGGGAGGAGCACATTCCAGAAAACGTGCTCAGCTCGTCGAGAAAATGCGATTTAAGCAATAAAATTAAAAATGCACCCAAAACCTAAACCAAACGTTGCAGATGGTCATTTCTTCATGCGCAGTGGTCAACGCGGCACTCTCTAGCTGCCAAGAGCACTTTTTACTATGCGCACCCAACCAGAGTGACGGGAGGAGCACATTTCAGAAAACGTGCTCAGCTCGTCGAGAAAATGCGATTTAAGCAATAAAATTAAAAATGCACCCAAAACCTAAACCAAACGTTGCAGGTTTTTATTTCTTCATGCGCAGTGGTCAACGCGGCATTCTCTAGCTGCCAAGAGCACTTTTTACTATGCGCACCCAACCAGAGTGACGGGAGGAGCACATTTCAGAAAACGTGCTCAGCTCGTTGAGAAAATGCGATTTAAGCAATAAAATTAAAAATGCACCCAAAACCTAAACCAAACGTTGCAGGTGTTTTTTTCTTAATGCGCAGTGGTCAACGCGGCACTCTATAGCTGCCAAGAGCACTTTTTACTATGCACACCCAACCAGAGTGACGGGAGGAGCATATTTCAGAAAACGTGCTCAGCTCGACGAGAAAATGCGATTTAAGCAATAAAATTAGAAATGCACCCAAAACCTAAACCAAACGTTGCAGGTGGTTATTTCTTCATGCGCAGTGGTCAACGCGGCACTCTCTAGCTGCCAAGAGCACTTTTTACGATGCACACCCAACCAGAGAGACGGGAGGAGTGCATTTCAGAAAACGTGCTCAGCTCGACGAGAAAATGCGATTTAAGCAATAAAATTAAAAATGCACCCAAAACCTAAACCAAACGTTGCAGGTGGTTATTTCTTCATGCGCAGTGGTCAACACGGCACTCTCTAGCTGCCAAGAGCACTTTTTACTATGCGCACCCAACCAGAGTGAGGGGAGGAGCACATTTCAGAAAACGTGCTCAGCTCGTCGAGAAAATGCGATTTAAGCAATAAAATTAAAAATGCACCCAAAACCTAAACCAAACGTTGCAGGTGGTTATTTCTTCATGCGCAGTGGTCAACGCGGCACTCTCTAGCTGCCAAGAGCACTTTTTACTATGCGCACCCAACCAGAGTGACGGGAGGAGCACATTTCAGAAAACGTGCTCAGCTAGTCCAGAAAATGCGATTAAAGCAATAAAATTAAAAATGCACCTAAAACCTAAACCAAACGTTGCAGATGGTCATTTCTTCATGCGCAGTGGTCAACGCGGCACTCTCTAGCTGCCAAGAGCACTTTTTACTATGCACACCCAACCAGAGTGACGGGAAGAGCGCATTTTAGAAAACGTGCTCAGCTCGAAGAGAAAATGCGATTTAAGCAATAAAATTAAAAATGCACCCAAAACCTAAACCAAACGTTGCAGGTGGTTATTTCTTCATGCGCAGTGGTCAACGCGGCACTCTCTAGCTGCCAAGAGCACTTTTTACTATGCGCACCCAACCAGAGTGACGGGAGGAGCACATCTCAGAAAACGTGCTCAGCTCGTCGAGAAAATGCGATTTAAGCAATAAAATTAAAAATGCACCTAAAACCTAAACCAAACGTTGCAGGTGGTTATTTCTTCATGCGCAGCAGTCAACGCGGCACTCTCTAGCTGCCAAGAGCACTTTTTACTATGCGCACCCAACCAGAGTGACGGGAGGAGCACATTTCAGAAAACGTGCTCAGCTCGTCGAGAAAATGCGATTTAAGCAATAAAATTAAAAATGCACCTAAAACCTAAACCAAACGTTGCAGGTGGTTATTTCTTCATATGCAGCAGTCAACGCGGCACTCTCTAGCTGCCAAGAGCACTTTTTACTATGCGCACCCAACCAGAGTGACGGGAGGAGCACATTTCAGAAAACGTGCTCAGCTCGTCGAGAAAATGCGATTTAAGCAATAAAATTAAAAATGCACCTAAAAACCTAAACCAAACGTTGCAGGTGGTTATTTCTTCATGCGCATTGGTCAACGCGGCACTCTCTAGCTGCCAAGAGCACTTTTTACTATGTGCACCCAACCAGAGTGACGGGAGGAGCACATTTCAGAAAACGTGCTCAGCTCGTCCAGAAAATGCGATTTAAGCAATAAAATTAAAAATGCACCTAAAACCTAAACCAAACGTTGCAGATGGTCATTTCTTCATGCGCAGTGGTCAACGCGGCACTCTCTAGCTGCCAAGAGCACTTTTTACTATGCACACCCAACCAGAGAGACGGGAGGAGCGCATTTCAGAAAACGTGCTCAACTCGTCGAGAAAATGCGATTTAAGCAATAAAATTAAAAATGCACCCAAAACCGAAACCAAACGTTGCAGATGGTCATTTCTTCATGCGCAGTGGTCAACGCGGCACTCTCTAGCTGCCAAGAGCACTTTTTACTATGCACACCCGACCAGAGTGACGGGAGGAGCGCATTTCAGAAAACGTGCTCAGCTCGACGAGAAAATGCGATTTAAGCAATAAAATTAAAAATGCACCCAAAACCTAAACCAAACGTTGCAGGTGGTTATTTCTTCATGCGCAGTGGTCAACGCGGCACTCTCTAGCTGCCAAGAGCACTTTTTACTATGCGCACCCAACCAGAGTGACGGGAGGAGTGCATTTCAGAAAACGTGCTCAGCTCGCCGAGAAAATGCGATTTAAGCAATAAAATTAAAAATGCACCCAAAACCTAAACCAAACGTTGCAGGTGGTTATTTCTTCATGCGCAGTGGTCAACGCGGCACTCTCTAGCTGCCAAGAGCACTTTTTACTATGCACACCCAACCAGAGTGACGGGAGGAGCACATTTCAGAAAACGTGCTCAGCTCGTCGAGAAAATGCGATTTAAGCAATAAAATTAAAAATGCACCCAAAACATTAAACCAAACGTTGAAGTTGGTTATTTCTTCATGCGCAGTGGTCAACGCGGCACTCTCTAGCTGCCAAGAGCATTTTTTACTATGCGCAACCAACCAGAGTGACGGGAGGAGCACATTTCAGAAAACGTGCTCAGCTCGTCGAGAAAATGCGATTTAAGCAATAAAATTAAAAATGCACACAAAACCTAAACCAAACGTTGCAGATGGTCATTTCTTAATGCGCAGTGGTCAACGCGGCACTCTCTAGCTGCCAAGAGCACTTTTTACTATGCACACCCAACCAGAGAGACGGGAGGAGCGCATTTCAGAAAACGTGCTCAGCTCGACGAGAAAATGCGATTTAAGCAATAAAATTAAAAATGCACCCAAAACCTAAACCAAACGTTGCAGGTGGTTATTTCTTCATGCGCAGTGGTCAACGCGGCACTCTCTAGCTGCCAAGAGCACTTTTTACTATGCGCACCCAACCAGAGTGACGGGAGGAGCACATTTCAGAAAACGTGCTCAGCTCGTCCAGAAAATGCGATTTAAGCAATAAAATTAAAAATGCACCCAAAACCTAAACCAAACGTTGCAGGTGGTTATTTCTTCATGCGCAGTGGGCAACGCGGCACTCTCTAGCTGCCAAGAGCACTTTTTACTATGCGCACCCAACCAGAGTGACGGGAGGAGCACATTTCAGAAAACGTGCTCAGCTCGTCGAGAAAATGCGATTTAAGCAATAAAATTAAAAATGCACCCAAAACCTAAATCAAACGTTGCAGGTGGTTATTTCTTCATGCGCAGTGGTCAACGCGGCACTCTCTAGCTGCCAAGAGCACTTTTTACTATGCGCACCCAACCAGAGTGACGGGAGGAGCACATTTCAGAAAACGTGCTCAGCTCGTCCAGAAAATGCGATTTAAGCAATAAAATTAAAAATGCACCTAAAACCTAAACCAAACGTTGCAGATGGTCATTTCTTCATGCGCAGTGGTCAACGCGGCACTCTCTAGCTGCCAAGAGCACTTTTTACTATGCACACCCAACCAGAGTGACGGGAGGAGCGCATTTTAGAAAACGTGCTCAGCTCGACGAGAAAATGCGATTCAAGCAATAAAATTAAAAATGCACCCAAAACCTAAACCAAACGTTGCAGGTGGTTATTTCTTCATGCGCAGTGGTCAACGCGGCACTCTCTAGCTGCCAAGAGCACTTTTTACTATGCGCACCCAACCAGAGTGACGGGAGGAGCACATTTCAGAAAACGTGCTCAGCTCGTCGAGAAAATGCGATTTAAGCAATAAAATTAAAAATGCACCTAAAACCTAAACCAAACGTTGCAGGTGGTTATTTCTTCATGCGCAGCAGTCAACGCGGCACTTTCTAGCTGCCAAGAGCACTTTTTACTATGCGCACCCAACCAGAGTGACGGGAGGAGCACATTTCAGAAAACGTGCTCAGCTCGTCGAGAAAATGCGATTTAAGCAATAAAATTAAAAATGCACCTAAAACCTAAACCAAACGTTGCAGGTGGTTATTTCTTCATATGCAGCAGTCAACGCGGCACTCTCTAGCTGCCAAGAGCATTTTTTACTATGCGCACCCAACCAGAGTGACGGGAGGAGCACATTTCAGAAAACGTGCTCAGCTCGTCGAGAAAATGCGATTTAAGCAAAATAATTAAAAATGCACCTAAAACCTAAACCAAACGTTGCAGGTGGTTATTTCCTCATGCGCAGCAGTCAACGCGGCACTCTCTAGCTGCCAAGAGCACTTTTTACTATGCGCACCCAACCAGAGTGACGGGAGGAGCACATTTCAGAAAACGTGCTCAGCTCGTCGAGAAAATGCGATTTAAGCAATAAAATTTAAAATGCACCTAAAACCTAAACCAAACGTTGCAGGTGGTTATTTCTTCATGCGAAGTGGTCAACGCGGCACTCTCTAGCTGCCAAGAGCACTTTTTACTATGCGCACCCAACCAGAGTGACGGGAGGAGCACATTTCAGAAAACGTGCTCAGCTCGTCGAGAAAATGCGATTTAAGCAATAAAATTAAAAATGCACCCAAAACCTAAACCAAACGTTGCAGGTGGTTATTTCTTCATGCGCAGCAGTCAACGCGGCACTCTCTAGCTGCCAAGAGCACTTTTTACTATGCGCACCCAACCAGAGTGACGGGAGGAGCACATTCCAGAAAACGTGCTCAGCTCGTCGAGAAAATGCGATTTAAGCAATAAAATTAAAAATGCACCTAAAACCTAAACCAAAAGTTGCAGGTGGTTATTTCTTCATGCGCAGCAGTCAACACGGCACTCTTTAGCTGCCAAGAGCACTTTTTACTATGCGCACCCAACCAGAGTGACGGGAGGAGCACATTTCAGAAAACGTGCTCAGCTCGTCGAGAAAATGCGATTAAAGCAATCAAATTAAAAATGCACCCAAAACCTAAACCAAACGTTGCAGATGGTCATTTCTTCATGTGCAGTGGTCAACGCGGCACTCTCTAGCTGCCAAGAGCACTTTTTACTATGCGCACCCAACCAGAGTGACGGGAGGAGCACATTCCAGAAAACGTGCTCAGCTCGTCGAGAAAATGCGATTTAAGCAATAAAATTAAAAATGCACCCAAAACCTAAACCAAACGTTGCAGGTGGTTATTTCTTCATGCGCAGTGGTCAACGCGGCACTCTCTAGCTGCCAAGAGCACTTTTTACTATGCGCACCCAACCAGAGTGACGGGAGGAGCACATTTCAGAAAATGTGCTCAGCTCGTCGAGAAAATGCCATTTAAGCCGTACAATTAAAAATGCACCTAAAACCTAAACCAAACGTTGCAGGTGGTTGTTTCTTCATGCGCAGTGGTCAACGTGGCACTCTCTAGCTGCCAAGAGCACTTTTTACTATGCGCACCCAACCAGAGTGACGGGAGGAGCACATTCCAGAAAAGGTGCTCAGCTCGTCGAGAAAATGCGATTTAAGCAATAAAATTAAAAATGCACCCAAAACCTAAACCAAACGTTGCAGATGGTTATTTCTTCATGCGCAGTGGTCAACGCGGCACTCTCTAGCTGCCAAGAGCACTTTTTACTATGCGCACCCAACCAGAGTGACGGGAGGAGCACATTTCAGAAAACGTGCTCAGCTCGTCGAGAAAATGCGATTTAAGCAATAAAATTAAAAATGCACCCAAAACCTAAACCAAACGTTGCAGGTGGTTATTTCTTCATATGCAGCAGTCAACGCGGCATTCTCTAGCTGCCAAGAGCACTTTTTACTATGCGCACCCAACCAGAGTGACGGGAGGAGCACATTTCAGAAAACGTGCTCAGCTCGTCGAGAAAATGCGATTTAAGCAATAAAATTAAAAATGCACCCAAAACCTAAACCAAACGTTGCAGATGGTCATTTCTTCATGTGCAGTGGTCAACGCGGCACTCTCTAGCTGCCAAGAGCACTTTTTACTATGCGCACCCAACCAGAGTGACGGGAGGAGCACATTCCAGAAAACGTGCTCAGCTCGTCGAGAAAATGCGATTTAAGCAATAAAATTAAAAATGCACCCAAAACCTAAACCAAACGTTGCAGATGGTCATTTCTTCATGCGCAGTGGTCAACGCGGCACTCTCTAGCTGCCAAGAGCACTTTTTACTATGCGGACCCAACCAGAGTGACGGGAGGAGCACATTTCAGAAAACGTGCTCAGCTCGTTGAGAAAATGCGATTTAAGCAATAAAATTAAAAATGCACCCTAAACCTAAACCAAACGTTGCAGGTGGTTATTTCTTCATATGCAGCAGTCAACGCGGCACTCTCTAGCTGCCAAGAGCACTTTTTACTATGCGCACCCAACCAGAGTGACGGGAGGAGCACATTTCAGAAAACGTGCTCAGCTCGAGAAAATGCGATTTAAGCAATAAAATTAAAAATGCACCTAAAACCTAAAGCAAACGTTGCAGGTGGTTATTTTTTCATGCGCAGTGGTCAACGCGGCACTCTCTAGCTGCCAAGAGCACTTTTTACTATGCGCACCCAACCAGAGTGACGGGAGGAGCACATTTCAGAAAACGTGCTCAGCTCGTCGAGAAAATGCGATTTAAGCAATAAAATTAAAAATGCACCCAAAACCTAAACCAAACGTTGCAGATGGTCATTTCTTCATGCGCAGTGGTCAACGCGGCACTCTCTAGCTGCCAAGAGCACTTTTTACTATGCACACCCAACCAGAGTGACGGGAGGAGCGCATTTCAGAAAACGTGCTCAGCTCGACGAGAAAATGCGATTTAAGCAATAAAATTAAAAATGCACCCAAAACCTAAACCAAACGTTGCAGGTGGTTATTTCTTCATGCGCAGTGGTCAACGCGGCACTCTCTAGCTGCCAAGAGCACTTTTTACTATGCGCACCCAACCAGAGTGACGGGAGGAGCACATTTCAGAAAACGTGCTCAGCTCGTCGAGAAAATGCGATTTAAGCAATAAAATTAAAAATGCACCCAAAACCTAAACCAAATGTTGCAGGTGGTTATTTCTTCATGTGCAGTGGTCAACGCGGCACTCTCTAGCTTCCAAGAGCACTTTTTACTATGCGCACCCAACCAGAGTGACGGGAGGAGCACATTTCAGAAAACGTGCTTAGCTCGTCCAGAAAATGCGATTTAAGCAATAAAATTAAAAATGCACCTAAAACCTAAACCAAACGTTGCAGATGGTCATTTCTTCATGCGCAGTGGTCAACGCGGCACTCTCTAGCTGCCAAGAGCACTTTTTACTATGCACACCCAACCAGAGTGACGGGAGGAGCGCATTTCAGAAAACGTGCTCAGCTCGTCGAGAAAATGCGATTTAAGCAATAAAATTAAAAATGCACCTAAAAACCTAAACCAAACGTTGCAGGTGGTTATTTCTTCATGCGCAGTGGTCAACGCGGCACTCTCGAGCTGCCAAGAGCACTTTTTACTATGCACACCCAACCAGATTGACGGGAGGAGCACATTTCAGAAAACGTGCTCAGCTCGTCCAGACAATGCGATTTAAGCAATAAAATTAAAAATGCACCCAAAACCTAAACCAAACCTTGCAGGTGGTTATTTCTTCATGCGCAGTGGTCAACGCGGCACTCTCTAGCTGCCAAGAGCACTTTTTACTATGCGCACCCAACCAGAGTGACGGGAGGAGCGCATTTCAGAAAACGTGCTCAGCTCGTCGAGAAAATGCGATTTAAGCAATAAAATGAAAAATGCACCTAAAACCTAAACCAAAAGTTGCAGGTGGTTATTTCTTCATGCGCAGCAGTCAACACGGCACTCTCTAGCTGCCAAGAGCACTTTTTACTATGCGCACCCAACCAGAGTGACGGGAGGAGCACATTTCAGAAAACGTGCTCAGCTCGTCGAGAAAATGCGATTTAAGCAATAAAATTAAAAATGCACCTAAAAACCTAAACCAAACGTTGCAGGTGGTTATTTCTTCATGCGCATTGGTCAACGCGGCACTCTCTAGCTGCCAAGAGCACTTTTTACTATGCGCACCCAACCAGAGTGACGGGAGGAGCACATTTCAGAAAACGTGCTCAGCTCGTCGAGAAAATGCGATTTAAGCAATAAAATTAAAAATGCACCTAAAAACCTAAACCAAACGTTGCAGGTGGTTATTTCTTCATGCGCAGCAGTCAAGGCGGCACTCTCTAGCTGCCAAGAGCACTTTTTACTATGCGCACCCAACCAGAGTGACGGGAGGAGCACATTTCAGAAAACGTGCTCAGCTCGTCGAGTAAATGCAATTTAAGCAATAAAATTACAAATGCACCCAAAACCTAAACCAAACGTTGCAGGTGGTTATTTCTTCATGCGCAGTGGTCAACGCGGCACTCTCTAGCTGCCAAGAGCACTTTTTACTATGCGCACCCAACCAGAGTGACGGGAGGAGCACATTTCAGAAAACGTGCTCAGCTCGTCCAGAAAATGCGATTTAAGCAATAAAATTAAAAATGCACCCAAAACCTAAACCAAACGTTGCAGATGGTCATTTCTTCATGCGCAGTGGTCAACGCGGCACTCTCTAGCTGCCAAGAGCACTTTTTACTATGCGCACCCAACCAGAGTGACGGGAGGAGCACATTTCAGAAAACGTGCTCAGCTCGTCGAGAAAATGCGATTTAAGCAATAAAATTAAAAATGCACCTAAAACCTAAACCAAACGCTGCAGATGGTCATTTATTCATGCGCAGCGGTCAACGCGGCACTCTCTAGCTGCCAAGAGCACTTTTTACTATACACACCCAACCAGAGTGACGGGAGGAGCACATTCCAGAAAACGAGCTGAGCTCGTCGAGAAAATGCGATTTAAGCAATAAAATTAAAAATGCACCTAAAACCTAAACCAAACGTTGCAGGTGGTTATTTCTTCGTGCGCAGCAGTCAACGCGGCACTCTCTAGCTGCCAAGAGCACTTTTTACTATGCGCACCCAACCAGAGTGACGGGAGGAGCACATTTCAGAAAACGTGCTCAGCTCGTCGAGTAAATGCGATTTAAGCAATAAAATTAAAAATGCACCCAAAACCTAAACCAAACGTTGCAGGTGGTTATTTCTTCATGCGCAGTGGTCAACGCGGCACTCTCTAGCTGCCAAGAGCACTTTTTACTATGCGCACCCAACCAGAGTGACGGGAGGAGCACATTTCAGAAAACGTGCTCAGCTCGTCCAGAAAATGCGATTTAAGCAATACAATTAAAAATGCACCTAAAATCTATACCAAACGTTGCAGGTGGTTATTTCTTCATATGCAGTGGTCAACGCGGCACTCTCTAGCTGCCAAGAGCACTTTTTACTATGCGCACCCAACCAGAGTGACGGGAGGAGCACATTCTAGAAAACGTGCTCAGCTCGTCGAGAAAATGCGATTTAAGCAATAAAATTAAAAATGCACCCAAAACCTAAACCAAACGTTGCAGGTGGTTATTTCTTCATATGCAGCAGTCAACGCGGCACTCTCTAGCTGCCAAGAGCACTTTTTACTATGCGCACCCAACCAGAGTGACGGGAGGAGCACATTTCAGAAAACGTGCTCAGCTCGTCGAGAAAATGCGATTTAAGCAATAAAATAAAAAATGCACCTAAAACCTAAACCAAACGTTGCAAGTGGATATTTCTTCATGCGCAGTGGTCAACGCGGCACTCTCTAGCTGCCAAGAGCACTTTTTACTATGCGCACCCAACCAGAGTGACGTGAGGAGCACATTTCAGAAAACGTGCTCGGCTCGTCGAGAAAATGCGATTTAAGCAATAAAATTAAAAATGCACCCAAAACCTAAACCAAACGTTGCAGTTGGTTATTTCTTCATGCGCAGTGGTCAACGCGGCACTCTCTAGCTGCCAAGAGCACTTTTTTACTATGCGCACCCAACCAGAGTGACGGGAGGAGCACATTTCAGAAAACGTGCTCAGCTCGTCGAGTAAATGCAATTTAAGCAATAAAATTAAAAATGCACCTAAAACCCAAACCAAACGTTGCAGGTGGTTATTTCTTCATGCGCAGTGGTCAACGCGGCACTCTCTAGCTGCCAAGAGCACTTTTTACTATGCGCACCCAACCAGAGTGACGGGAGGAGCACATTTCAGAAAACGTGCTCAGCTCGTCGAGAAAATGCGATTTAAGCAATAAAATTAAAAATGCACCCAAAACCTAAACCAAACGTTGCAGGTGGTTATTTCTTCATGCGCAGTGGTCAACGCGGCACTCTCTAGCTGCCAAGAGCACTTTTTACTATGCGCACCCAACCAGAGTGACGGGAGGAGCGCATTTCAGAAAACGTGCTCAGCTCGACGAGAAAATGCGATTTAAGCAATAGAATTAAAAATGCACCCAAAACCTAAACCAAACGTTGCAGGTGGTTATTTCTTCATGCGCAGCAGTCAACGCGGCACTCTCTAGCTGCCAAGAGCACTTTTTACTATGCGCACCCAACCAGAGTGACGGGAGGAGCACATTTCAGAAAACGTGCTCAGCTCGTCGAGAAAATGAGATTTAAGCAATAAAATTAAAAATGCACCTAAAACCTAAACCAAACGTTGCAGGTGGTTATTTCTTCATATGCAGCAGTCAACGCGGCACTCTCTAGCTGCCAAGAGCACTTTTTACTATGCGCACCCAACCAGAGTGACGGGAGGAGCACATTTCAGAAAACGTGCTCAGCTCGTCGAGAAAATGCGATTTAAGCAATAAAATTAAAAATGCACCTAAAAACCTAAACCAAACGTTGCAGGTGGTTATTTCTTCATGCGCATTGGTCAACGCGGCACTCTCTAGCTGCCAAGAGCACTTTTTACTATGTGCACCCAACCAGAGTGACGGGAGGAGCACATTTCAGAAAACGTGCTCAGCTCGTCGAGAAAATGCGATTTAAGCAATAAAATTAAAAATGCACCCAAAACATTAAACCAAACGTTGCAGGTGGTTATTTCTTCATGCGCAATGGTCAACGCGGCACTCTCTAGCTGCCAAGAGCATTTTTTCCTTTGCGCACCCAACCAGAGTGACGGGAGGAGCACATTTCAGAAAACGTGCTCAGCTCGTCGAGAAAATGCGATTTAAGCAATAAAATTAAAAATGCACCTAAAACCTAAACCAAACGTTGCAGGTGGTTATTTCTTCATGCGCAGTGGTCAACGCGGCACTCTCTAGCTGCCAAGAGCACTTTTTACTATGCGCACCCATCCAGAGTGACGGGAGGAGCACATTCCAGAAAACGTGCTCAGCTCGTCGAGAAAATGCGATTGAAGCAATAAAATTAAAAATGCACCCAAAACCTAAACCAAACGTTGCAGATGGTCATTTCTTCATGCGCAGTGGTCAACGCGGCACTCTCTAGCTGCCAAGAGCACTTTTTACTATGCACACCCAACCAGAGTGATGGGAGGAGCGCATTTTAAAAAACGTGCTCAGCTCGACGAGAAAATGCAATTTAAGCAATAAAATTAAAAATGCACCCAAAACCTAAACCAAACGTTGCAGGTGGTTATTTCTTCATGCGCAGTGGTCAACGCGGCACTCTTTAGCTGCCAAGAGCACTTTTTACTATGCGCACCCAACCAGAGTGACGGGAGGAGCACATTTCAGAAAACGTGCTCAGCTCGTCCAGAAAATGCGATTTAAGCAATAAAATTAAAAATGCACCTAAAACCTAAACCAAACGTTGCAGGTGGATATTTCTTCATGCGCAGTGGTCATCGCGGCACTCTCTAGCTGCCAAGAGCACTTTTTACTATGCACACCCAACCAGAGTGACGGGAGGAGCACATTCCAGAAAACGTGCTCAGCTCGTCGAGAAAATGCGATTTAAGCAATAAAATTAAAAATGCACCCAAAACCTAAACCAAACGTTGCAGATGGTCATTTCTTCATGTGCAGTGGTCAACGCGGCACTCTCTAGCTGCCAAGAGCACTTTTTACTATGCGCACCCAACCAGAGTGACGGGAGGAGCGCATTTCAGAAAACGTGCTCAGCTCGTCGAGTAAATGCAATTTAAGCAATAAAATAAAAAATGCACCCAAAACCTAAACCAAACGTTGCAGGTGGTTATTTCTTCATGCGCAGTGGTCAATGCGGCACTCTCTAGCTGCCAAGAGCACTTTTTACTATGCGCACCCAACCAGAGTGACGGGAGGAGCACATTTCAGAAAACGTGCTCAGCTCGTCCAGAAAATGCGATTTAAGCAATAAAATTAAAAATGCACCTAAAACCTAAACCAAACGTTGCAGATGGTCATTTCTTCATGCACAGTGGTCAACGCGGCACTATCTAGCTGCCAAGTTCACTTTTTACTATGCGCACACAACCAGAGTGACGGGAGGAGCACATTTCAGAAAACGTGCTCAGCTCGTCCAGACAATGCGATTTAAGCAATAAAATTAAAAATGCACCCAAAACCTAAACCAAACGTTGCAGGTGGTTATTTCTTCATGCGCAGTGGTCAACGCGGCACTCTCTAGCTGCCAAGAGCACTTTTTACTATGCGCACCCAACCAGAGTGACGGGAGGAGCGCATTTCAGAAAACGTGCTCAGCTCGTCGAGAAAATGCGATTTAAGCAATAAAATTAAAAATGCACCTAAAACCTAAACCAAAAGTTGCAGGTGGTTATTTCTTCATGCGCAGCAGTCAACACGGCACTCTCTAGCTGCCAAGAGCACTTTTTACTATGCGCACCCAACCAGAGTGATGGGAGGAGCACATTTCAGAAAACGTGCTCAGCTCGTCGAGAAAATGCGATTTAAGCAATAAAATAAAAAATGCACCCAAAACCTAAACCAAACGTTGCAGATGGTCATTTCTTCATGTGCAGTGGTCAACGCGGCACTCTCTAGCTGCCAAGAGAACTTTTTACTATGCACACCCAACCAGAGTGACGGGAGGAGCGCATTTCAGAAAACGTGCTCAGCTCGTCGAAAAAATGCGATTTAAGCAATAAAATTAAAAATGCACCCAAAACCTAAACCAAACGTTGCAGGTGGTTATTTCTTCATGCGCAGTGGTCAACGCGGCACTCTCTAGCTGCCAAGAGCACTTTTTACTATGCGCACCCAACCAGAGTGACGGGAGGAGCACATTTCAGAAAACGTGCTCAGCTCGTCGAGAAAATGCGATTTAAGCAATAAAATTAAAAATGCACCTAAAACCTAAACCAAACGCTGCAGATGGTCATTTCTTCATGCGCAGTGGTCAACGCGGCACTCTCTAGCTGCCAAGAGCACTTTTTACTATACACACCCAACCAGAGTGACGGGAGGAGCACATTCCAGAAAACGTGCTCAGCTCGTCGGGAAAATGCGATTTAAGCAATAAAATTAAAAATGCACCCAAAACCTAAACCAAACCTTGCAGATGGTCATTTCTTCATGTGCAGTGGTCAACGCGGCACTCTCTAGCTGCCAAGAGCACTTTTTACTATGCACACCCAACCAGAGTGACGGGAGGAGCGCATTTCAGAAAACGTGCTCAGCTCGTCGAGAAAATGCGATTTAAGCAATAAAATTAAAAATGCACCCAAAACCTAAACCAAACGTTGCAGGTGGTCATTTCTTCATGTGCAGTGGTCAACGCGGCACTCTCTAGCTGCCAAGAGCACTTTTTACTATGCACACCCAACCAGAGTGACGGGAGGAGCGCATTCCAGAAAACGTGCTCAGCTCATCGAGAAAATGCGATTTAAGCAATAAAATTAAAAATGCACCCAAAACCTAAACCAAACGTTGCAGATGGTCATTTCTTCATGTGCAGTGGTGAACGCGGCACTCTCTAGCTGCCAAGAGCACTTTTTACTATGCGCACCCAACCAGAGTGACGGGAGGAGCACATTTCAGAAAACGTGCTCAGCTCGTCCAGACAATGCGATTTAAGCAATAAAATTAAAAATGCACCCAAAACCTAAACCAAACGTTGCAGGTGGTTATTTCTTCATGCGCAGTGGTCAACGCGGCACTCTCTAGCTGCCAAGAGCACTTTTTACTATGCGCACGCAACCAGAGTGACGGGAGGAGCGCATTTCAGAAAACGTGCTCAGCTCGTCGAGAAAATGCGATTTAAGCAATAAAATTAAAAATGCACCTAAAACCTAAACCAAAAGTTGCAGGTGGTTATTTATTCATGCGCAGCAGTCAACACGCCACTCTCTAGCTGCCAAGAGCACTTTTTACTATGCGCACCCACCCAGAGTGACGGGAGGAGCACATTTCAGAAAACGTGCTCAGCTCGTCGAGAAAATGCGATTTAAGCAATAAAATTAAAAATGCACCTAAAACCTAAACCAAACGTTGCAGATGGTCATTTCTTCATGCGCAGTGGTCAACGCGACACTCTCTAGATGCCAAGAGCATTTTTTACTATGCACACCCAACCAGAGTGACGGGAAGAGCGCATTTTAGAAAACGTGCTCAGCTCGACGAGAAAATGCGATTTAAGCAATAAAATTAAAAATGCACCCAAAACCTAAACCAAACGTTGCAGGTGGTTATTTCTTCATGCGCAGTGGTCAACGCGGCACTCTCTAGCTGCCAAGAGCATTTTTTACTATGCGCACCCAACCAGAGTGACGGGAGGAGCACATTTCAGAAAACGTGCTCAGCTCGTCGAGAAAATGCGATTTAAGCAATAAAATTTAAAATGCACCTAAAACCTAAACCAAACGTACCAGGTGGTTATTTCTTCATGCGCAGTGGTCAACGCGGCACTCTCTAGCTCCCAAGAGCACTTTTTACTATGCGCACCCAACCAGAGTGACGGGAGGAGCACATTCCATAAAACGTGCTCAGCTCGTCGAGAAAATGCGATTTAAGCAATAAAATTAAAAATGCACCCAAAACCTAAACCAAACGTTGCAGATGGTCATTTCTTCATGTGCAGTGGTGAACGCGGCACTCTCTAGCTGCCAAGAGCACTTTTTACTATGCGCACCCAACCAGAGTGACGGGAGGAGCACATTTCAGAAAACGTGCTCAGCTCGTCGAGAAAATGCGATTTAAGCAATAAAATTAAAAATGCACCTAAAAACCTAAACCAAACGTTGCAGGTGGTTATTTCTTCATGCGCATTGGTCAACGCGGCACTCTCTAGCTGCCAAGAGCACTTTTTACTATGCACACCCAACCAGAGTGACGGGAGGAGCACATTTCAGAAAACGTGCTCAGCTCGTCGAGAAAATGCGATTTAAGCAATAAAATTAAAAATGCACCCAAAACATTAAACCAAACGTTGCAGGTGGTTATTTCTTCATGCGCAGTGGTCAACGCGGCACTCTCTAGCTGCCAAGAGCATTTTTTACTATGCGCACCCAACCAGAGTGACGGGAGGAGCACATTTCAGAAAACGTGCTCAGCTCGACGAGAAAATGCGATTTAAGCAATAAAATTAAAAATGCACCCAAAACCTAAACCAAACGTTGCAGGTGGTTATTTCTTCGTGCGCAGCAGTCAACGCGGCACTCTCTAGCTGCCAAGAGCACTTTTTACTATGTGCACCCAACCAGAGTGACGGGAGGAGCACATTTCAGAAAACGTGCTCAGCTCGTCGAGTAAATGCAATTTAAGCAATAAAATTAAAAATGCACCCAAAACCTAAACCAAACGTTGCAGGTGGTTATTTCTTCATGCGCAGTGGTCAACGCGGCACTCTCTAGCTGCCAAGAGCACTTTTTACTATGCGCACCCAACCAGACTGACGGGAGGAGCACATTTCAGAAAACGTGCTCAGCTCGTCCAGAAAACGCGATTTAAGCAAAAAAATTAAAAATGCACCTAAAACCTAAACCAAACGTTGCAGATGGTCATTTCTTCATGCGCAGTGGTCAACGCGGCACTCTCTAGCTGCCAAGAGCACTTTTTACTATGCACACCCAACCAGAGTGACGGGAGGAGCACATTTCAGAAAACGTGCTCAGCTCGTCCAGACAATGCGATTTAAGCAATAAAATTAAAAATGCACCCAAAACCTAAACCAAACGTTGCAGGTGGTTATTTCTTCATGCGCAGTGGTCAACGCGGCACTCTCTAGCTGCCAAGAGCACTTTTTACTATGCGCACCCAACCAGAGTGACGGGAGGAGCACATTTCAGAAAACGTGCTCAGCTCGTCCAGAAAATGCGATTTAGGCAATAAAATTTAAAATGCACCTAAAACCTAAACCAAACGTTGCAGGTGGTTATTTCTTCATGCGCAGTGGTCAACGCGGCGCTGTCTAGCTGCCAACAGCACTTTTTACTATGCGCACCCAACCAGAGTGACGGGAGGAGCACATTTCAGAAAACGTGCTCAGCTCGTCCAGACAATGCGATTTAAGCAATAAAATTAAAAATGCACCCAAAACCTAAACCAAACGTTGCAGGTGGTTATTTCTTCATGCGCAGTGGTCAACGCGGCACTCTCTAGCTGCCAAGAGCACTTTTTACTATGCGCACCCAACCAGAGTGACGGGAGGAGCGCATTTCAGAAAACGTGCTCAGCTCGTCGAGAAAATGCGATTTAAGCAATAAAATTAAAAATGCACCTAAAACCTAAACCAAAAGTTGCAGGTGGTTATTTCTTCATGCGCAGCAGTCAACACGGCACTCTCTAGCTGCCAAGAGCACTTTTTACTATGCGCACCCACCCAGAGTGACGGGAGGAGCATATTTCAGAAAACGTGCTCAGCTCGTCGAGAAAATGCGATTTAAGCAATAAAATTAAAAATGCACCCAAAACCTAAACCAAACGTTGCAGATGGTTATTTCTTCATGCGCAGTGGTCAACGCGGCACTCTCTAGCTGCCAAGAGCACTTTTTACTATGCGCACCCACCCAGAGTGACGGGAGGAGCACATTTCAGAAAACGTGCTCAGCTCGTCGAGAAAATGCGATTTAAGCAATAAAATTAAAAATGCACCTAAAATCTATACCAAACGTTGCAGGTTGTTATTTCTGGTTATTTCTTCATGCGCAGCAGTCAAAGCGGCACTCTCTAGCTGCCAAGAGCACTTTTTACTATGTGCACCCAACCAGAGTGACGGGAGGAGCACATTTCAGAAAACGTGCTCAGCTCGTCGAGAAAATGCGATTCAAGCAATAAAATTTAAAATGCACCTAAAACCTAAACCAAACGTTGCAGGTGGTTATTTCTTCATGCGCATTGGTCAACGCGGCACTCTCTAGCTGCCAAGAGCACTTTTTACTTTGCGCACCCAACCAGAGTGACGGGAGGAGCACATTTCAGAAAACGTGCTCAGCTCGTCGAGAAAATGCGATTTAAGCAATAAAATTAAAAATGCACCCAAAACCTAAACCAAACGTTGCAGGTGGTTATTTCTTCATGCGCAGTTGTCAACGCGGCACTCTCTAGCTGCCAAGAGCACTTTTTACTATGCGCACCCAACCAGAGTGACGGGAGGAGCACATTTCAGAAAACGTGCTCAGCTCGTCCAGAAAAGGCTATTTAAGCAATAAAATAAAAAATGCACCTAAAACCTAAACCAAACGTTGCAGGTGGTTATTTCTTCATGCGCAGCAGTCAACACGGCACTCTCTAGCTGCCAAGAGCACTTTTTACTATGCGCACCCACCCAGAGTGACGGGAGGAGCATATTTCAGAAAACGTGCTCAGCTCGTCGAGAAAATGCGGTTCAAGCAATAAAATTAAAAATGCACCCAAAACATAAACCAAACGTTGCAGGTGGTTATTTCTTCATGCGCAGTGGTCAACGCGGCACTCTCTAGCTGCCAAGAGCACTTTTTACTATGCGCACCCACCCAGAGTGACGGGAGGAGCATATTTCAGAAAACGTGCTCAGCTCGTCGAGAAAATGCGATTTAAGCAATAAAATTAAAAATGCACCCAAAACCTAAACCAAACGTTGCAGGTGGTTATTTCTTCATGCGCAGTGGTCAACGCGGCACTGTCTAGCTGCCAACAGCACTTTTTACTATGCGCACCCAACCAGAGTGACGGGAGGAGCACATTTCAGAAAACGTGCTCAGCTCGTCCAGACAATGCGATTTAAGCAATAAAATTAAAAATGCACCCAAAACCTAAACCAAACGTTGCAGGTGGTTATTTCTTCATGCGCAGTGGTCAACGCGGCACTCTCTAGCTGCCAAGAGCACTTTTTACTATGCGCACCCAACCAGAGTGACGGGAGGAGCGCATTTCAGAAAACGTGCTCAGCTCGTCGAGAAAATGCGATTTAAGCAATAAAATTAAAAATGCACCTAAAACCTAAACCAAAAGTTGCAGGTGGTTATTTCTTCATGCGCAGCAGTCAACACGGCACTCTCTAGCTGCCAAGAGCACTTTTTACTATGCGCACCCACCCAGAGTGACGGGAGGAGCATATTTCAGAAAACGTGCTCAGCTCGTCGAGAAAATGCGATTTAAGCAATAAAATTAAAAATGCACCCAAAACCTAAACCAAACGTTGCAGATGGTTATTTCTTCATGCGCAGTGGTCAACGCGGCACTCTCTAGCTGCCAAGAGCACTTTTTACTATGCGCACCCACCCAGAGTGACGGGAGGAGCACATTTCAGAAAACGTGCTCAGCTCGTCGAGAAAATGCGATTTAAGCAATAAAATTAAAAATGCACCTAAAATCTATACCAAACGTTGCAGGTGGTTATTTCTGGTTATTTCTTCATGCGCAGCAGTCAAAGCGGCACTCTCTAGCTGCCAAGAGCACTTTTTACTATGTGCACCCAACCAGAGTGACGGGAGGAGCACATTTCAGAAAACGTGCTCAGCTCGTCGAGAAAATGCGATTCAAGCAATAAAATTTAAAATGCACCTAAAACCTAAACCAAACGTTGCAGGTGGTTATTTCTTCATGCGCATTGGTCAACGCGGCACTCTCTAGCTGCCAAGAGCACTTTTTACTTTGCGCACCCAACCAGAGTGACGGGAGGAGCACATTTCAGAAAACGTGCTCAGCTCGTCGAGAAAATGCGATTTAAGCAATAAAATTAAAAATGCACCCAAAACCTAAACCAAACGTTGCAGGTGGTTATTTCTTCATGCGCAGTTGTCAACGCGGCACTCTCTAGCTGCCAAGAGCACTTTTTACTATGCGCACCCAACCAGAGTGACGGGAGGAGCACATTTCAGAAAACGTGCTCAGCTCGTCCAGAAAAGGCTATTTAAGCAATAAAATAAAAAATGCACCTAAAACCTAAACCAAACGTTGCAGATGGTCATTTCTTCATGCGCAGTGGTCAATGCGGCACTCTCTAGCTGCCAAGAGCACTTTTTACTATGCGCACCAAATCAGAGTGACGGGAGGAGCACATTTCAGAAAACGTGCTCAGCTCGTCGAGAAAATGCGATTTAAACAATAAAATTAAAACTGCACCCAAAACCTAAACCAAATGTTGCAGATGGTCATTTCTTCATGCGCAGTGGTCAACGCGGCACTCTCTAGCTGCCAAGAGCACTTTTTACTATGCACACCCAACCAGAGTGACGGGAGGAGCATATTTCAGAAAACGTGCTCAGCTCGTCGAGAAAATGCGGTTCAAGCAATAAAATTAAAAATGCACCCAAAACATAAACCAAACGTTGCAGGTGGTTATTTCTTCATGCGCAGTGGTCAACGCGGCACTCTCTAGCTGCCAAGAGCACTTTTTACTATGCGCACCCAACCAGAGTGACGGGAGGAGCACATTTCAGAAAACGTGCTCAGCTCGTCCAGAAAATGCGATTTAAGCTATAAAATTAAAAATGCACCTAAAACCTAAACCAAACGTTGCAGATGTTCATTTCTTCATGCGCAGTGGTCAACGCGGCACTCTCTAGCTGCCAAGAGCACTTTTTACTATGCACACCCAACCAGAGTGACGGGAGGAGCGCATTTTAGAAAACGTGCTCAGCTCGACGAGAAAATGCGATTTAAGCAATAAAATTAAAAATGCACCCAAAACCTAAACCAAACGTTGCAGGTGGTTATTTCTTCATGCGCAGTGGTCAACGCGGCACTCTCTAGCTGCCAAGAGCACTTTTTACTATGCGCACCCAACCAGAGTGACTGGAGGAGCACATTTCAGAAAACGTGCTCAGCTCGTCGAGAAAATGCGATTTAAGCAATAAAATTAAAAATGCACCTAAAACCTAAACCAAACGTTGCAGGTGGTTATTTCTTCATGCGCAGCAGTCAACGCGGCACTCTCTAGCTGCCAAGAGCACTTTTTACTATGCGCACCCAACCAGAGTGACGGGAGGAGCACATTTCAGAAAACGTGCTCAGCTCGTCGAGAAAATGCGATTTAAGCAATAAAATTAAAAATGCACCTAAAACCTAAACCAAACGTTGCAGGTGGTTATTTCTTCATGCGCAGTGGTCAACGCGGCACTCTCTAGCTGCCAAGAGCACTTTTTACTATGCGCACCCAACCAGATTGACGGGAGGAGCACATTTCAGAAAACGTGCTCAGCTCGTTGAGAAAATGCGATTTAAGCAATAAAATTAAAAATGCACCTAAAACCTAAACCAAACGTTGCAGGTGGTTATTTCTTCGTGCGCAGCAGTCAACGCGGCACTCTCTAGCTGCCAAGAGCACTTTTTACTATGCGCACCCAACCAGAGTGACGGGAGGAGCACATTTCAGAAAACGTGCTCAGCTCGTCGAGTAAATGCAATTTAAGCAATAAAATTAAAAATGCACCCAAAACCTAAACCAAACGTTGCAGGTGGTTATTTCTTCATGCGCAGTGGTCAACGCGGCACTCTCTAGCTGCCAAGAGCACTTTTTACTATGCGCACCCAACCAGACTGACGGGAGGAGCACATTTCAGAAAACGTGCTCAGCTCGTCCAGAAAACGCGATTTAAGCAAAAAAATTAAAAATGCACCTAAAACCTAAACCAAACGTTGCAGATGGTCATTTCTTCATGCGCAGTGGTCAACGCGGCACTCTCTAGCTGCCAAGAGCACTTTTTACTATGCACACCCAACCAGAGTGACGGGAGGAGCACATTTCAGAAAACGTGCTCAGCTCGTCCAGACAATGCGATTTAAGCAATAAAATTAAAAATGCACCCAAAACCTAAACCAAACGTTGCAGGTGGTTATTTCTTCATGCGCAGTGGTCAACGCGGCACTCTCTAGCTGCCAAGAGCACTTTTTACTATGCGCACCCAACCAGAGTGACGGGAGGAGCACATTTCAGAAAACGTGCTCAGCTCGTCCAGAAAATGCGATTTAGGCAATAAAATTTAAAATGCACCTAAAACCTAAACCAAACGTTGCAGATGGTCATTTCTTCATGCGCAGTGGTCAATGCGGCACTCTCTAGCTGCCAAGAGCACTTTTTACTATGCGCACCAAACCAGAGTGACGGGAGGAGCACATTTCAGAAAACGTGCTCAGCTCGTCAAGAAAATGCGATTTAAGCAATAAAATTAAAACTGCACCCAAAACCTAAACCAAACGTTGCAGATGGTCATTTCTTCATGCGCAGTGGTCAACGCGGCACTCTCTAGCTGCCAAGAGCACTTTTTACTATGCACACCCAACCAGAGTGACGGGAGGAGCACATTTCAGAAAACGTGCTCAGCTCGTCGAGAAAATGCGATTCAAGCAATAAAATTAAAAATGCACCCAAAACCTAAACCAAACGTTGCAGGTGGTTATTTCTTCATGCGCAGTGGTCAACGCGGCACTCTCTAGCTGCCAAGAGCACTTTTTACTATGCGCACCCAACCAGAGTGACGGGAGGAGCACATTTCAGAAAACGTGCTCAGCTCGTCCAGAAAATGCGATTTAAGCAATAAAATTAAAAATGCACCTAAAACCTAAACCAAACGTTGCAGATGGTCATTTCTTCATGCGCAGTGGTCAACGCGGCACTCTCTAGCTGCCAAGAGCACTTTTTACTATGCACACCCAACCAGAGTGACGGGAGGAGCGCGTTTTAGAAAACGTGCTCAGCTCGACGAGAAAATGCGATTTAAGCAATACAATTAAAAATGCACCCAAAACCTAAATCAAACGTTGCAGGTGGTTATTTCTTCATGCGCAGTGGTCAACGCGGCACTCTCTAGCTGCCAAGAGCACTTTTTACTATGCGCACCCAACCAGAGTGACGGGAGGAGCACATTTCAGAAAACGTGCTCAGCTCGTCGAGAAAATGCGATTTAAGCAATAAAATTAAAAATGCACCTAAAACCTAAACCAAACGTTGCAGGTGGTTATTTCTTCATGCGCAGCGGTCAACGCGGCACTCTCTAGCTGCCAAGAGCACTTTTTACTATGCGCACCCAACCAGAGTGACGGGAGGAGCACATTTCCGAAAACGTGCTCAGCTCGTCCAGAAAATGCGATTTAAGCAATAAAATTAAAAATGCACCTAAAACCTAAACCAAACGTTGCAGGTGGTTATTTCTTCATATGCAGCAGTCAACGCGGCACTCTCTAGCTGCCAAGAGCACTTTTTACTATGCGCACCCAACCAGAGTGACGGGAGGAGCACATTTCAGAAAACGTGCTCAGCTCGACGAGAAAATACGATTTAACCATTAAATTTAAAAATGCACCCAAAACCTAAACCAAACGTTGCAGGCGGTTATTTCTTCATGCGCAGTGGTCAACGCGACACTCTCTAGCTGCCAAGAGCACTTTTTACTACGCGCACCCAACCAGAGTGACGGGAGGAGCACATTTCAGAAAACGTGCTCAGCTCGTCGAGAAAATGCGATTTAAGCAATACAATTTAAAATGCACCTAGAACCTAAACCAAACGTTGCAGGTGGTTATTTCTTCATGCGCAGTGGTCAACGCGGCACTCTCTAGCTGCCAAGAGCACTTTTTACTATGCGCACCCAACCAGAGTGACGGGAGGAGCACATTCCAGAAAACGTGCTCAGCTCGTCGAGAAAATGCGATTTAAGCAATAAAATTAAAAATGCACCCAAAACCTAAACCAAACGTTGCAGATGGTCATTTCTTCATGTGCAGTGGTGAACGCGGCACTCTCTAGCTGCCAAGAGCACTTTTTACTATGCGCACCCAACCAGAGTGACAGGAGGAGCACATTTCAGAAAACGTGCTCAGCTCGTTGAGAAAATGCGATTTAAGCAATAAAATTAAAAATGCACCCAAAACCTAAACCAAACGTTGCAGGTGGTTATTTCTTCATGCGCAGCGGTCAACGCGGCACTCTCTAGCTGCCAAGAGCACTTTTTACTATGCGCACCCAACCAGAGTGACGGGAGGAGCACATTTCAGAAAACGTGCTCAGCTCGTCCAGAAAATGCGATTTAAGCAATAAAATTAAAAATGCACCTAAAACCTAAACCAAACGTTGCAGATGGTCATTTCTTCATGCGCAGTGGTCAACGCGGCACTCTCTAGCTGCCAAGAGCACTTTTTACTATGCGCACCCAACCAGAGTGACGGGAGGAGCACATTTCAGAAAACGTGCTCAGCTCGTCCAGACAATGCGATTTAAGCAATAAAATTAAAAATGCACCCAAAACCTAAACCAAACGTTGCAGGTGGTTATTTCTTCATGTGCAGTGGTCAACGCGGCACTCTCTAGCTGCCAAGAGCACTTTTTACTATGCGCACCCAACCAGAGTGACGGGAGGAGCACATTCCAGAAAACGTGCTCAGCTCGTCGAGAAAATGCGATTTAAGCAATAAAATTAAAAATGCACCCAAAACCTAAACCAAACGTTGCAGATGGTCATTTCTTCATGCGCAGTGGTCAACGCGGCACTCTCTAGCTGCCAAGAGCACTTTTTACTATGCGCACCCAACCAGAGTGACGGGAGGAGCACATTTCAGAAAACGTGCTCAGCTCGTTGAGAAAATGCGATTTAAGCAATAAAATTAAAAATGCACCCTAAACCTAAACCAAACGTTGCAGGTGGTTATTTCTTCATATGCAGCAGTCAACGCGGCACTCTCTAGCTGCCAAGAGCACTTTTTACTATGCGCACCCAACCAGAGTGACGGGAGGAGCACATTTCAGAAAACGTGCTCAGCTCGTCGAGAAAATGCGATTTAAGCAATAAAATTAAAAATGCATCCAAAACCTAAACCAAACGTTGCAGGTGGTTATTTCTTCGTGCGCAGCAGTCAACGCGGCACTCTCTAGCTGCCAAGAACACTTTTTATTATGCGCACCCAACCAGAGTGACGGGAGGAGCACATTTCAGAAAACGTGCTCAGCTCGTCGAGAAAATGCGATTTAAGCAATAAAATTAAAAATGCACCTAAAACCTAAACCAAACGTTGCAGGTGGTTATTTCTTCATGCGCAGCAGTCAACGCGGCACTCTCTAGCTGCCAAGAGCACTTTTTACTATGCGCACCCAACCAGAGTGACGGGAGGAGCACATTTCAGAAAACGTGCTCAGCTCGTCGAGAAAATGCGATTTAAGCAATAAAATTAAAAATGCACCCAAAACCTAAACCAAACGTTGCAGATGGTCATTTCTTCATGTGCAGTGGTCAACGCGGCACTCTCTAGCTGCCAAGAGCACTTTTTACTATGCACACCCAACCAGAGTGACGGGAGGAGCGCATTTCAGAAAACGTGCTCAGCTCGTCCAGAAAATGCGATTTAAGCAATAAAATTAAAAATGCACCCAAAACCTAAACCAAACGTTGCAGATGGTCATTTCTTCATGCGCAGTGGTCAACGCGGCACTCTCTAGCTGCCAAGAGCACTTTTTACTATGCGCACCCAGCCAGAGTGACGGGAGGAGCACATTTCAGAATACGTGCTCAGCTCGTTGAGAAAATGCGATTTAAGCAATAAAATTAAAAATGCACCCAAAACCTAAACCAAACGATGCAGGTGGTTATTTCTTCATGCGCAGTGGTCAACGCGGCACTCTCTAGCTGCCAAGAGCACTTTTTACTATGCACACCCAACCAGAGTGACGGGAGGAGCGCATTTCAGAAAACGTGCTCAGCTCGACGAGAAAATGCGATTTAAGCAATAAAATTAAAAATGCACCCAAAACCTAAACCAAACGTTGCAGGTGGTTATTTCTTCATGCGCAGTGGTCAACGCGACACTCTCTAGCTGCCAAGAGCACTTTTTCGATGCACACCCAACCAGAGAGACGGGAGGAGCGCATTTCAGAAAACGTGCTCAGCTCGACGAGAAAATGCGATTTAAGCAATAAAATTAAAAATGCACCCAAAACCTAAACCAAACGTTGCAGATGGTCATTTCTTCATGCGCAGTGGTCAGCGCGGCACTCTCTAGCTGCCAAGAGCACTTTTTACTGTGCACACCCAACCAGAGTGACGGGTGGAGCGCATTTCAGAAAACGTGCTCAGCTCGACGAGAAAATGCGATTTAAGCAATAAAATTAAAAATGCACCCAAAACCTAAACCAAACGTTGCAGGTGGTTATTTCTTCATGCGCAGTGGTCAACGCGGCACTCTCTAGCTGCCAAGAGCACTTTTTACTATGCGCACCCAACCAGAGTGACGGGAGGAGCGCATTTCAGAAAACGTGCTCAGCTCGTCGAGAAAATGCGATTTAAGCAATAAAATGAAAAATGCACCTAAAACCTAAACCAAAAGTTGCAGGTGGTTATTTCTTCATGCGCAGCAGTCAACACGGCACTCTCTAGCTGCCAAGAGCACTTTTTACTATGCGCACCCAACCAGAGTGACGGGAGGAGCACATTTCAGAAAACGTGCTCAGCTCGTTGAGAAAATGCGATTTAAGCAATAAAATTAAAAATGCACCTAAAATCTATACCAAACGTTGCAGGTGGTTATTTCTTCATATGCAGTGGTCAACGCGGCACTCTCTAGCTGCCAAGAGCACTTTTTACTATGCGCACTTAACCAGAGTGACGGGAGGAGCACATTCCAGAAAACGTGCTCAGCTTGTCGAGAAAATGCGATTTAAGCAATAAAATTAAAAATGCACCCAAAACCTAAACCAAACGTTGCAGATGGTCATTTCTTCATGCGCAGTGGTCAACGCGGCACTCTCTAGCTGCCAAGAGCACTTTTTACTATGCGCACCCAACCAGAGTGACGGGAGGAGCACATTTCAGAAAACGTGCTCAGCTCGTCGAGAAAATGCGATTTAAGCAATAAAATTAAAAATGCACCCAAAACCTAAACCAAACGTTGCAGATGGTCATTTCTTCATGCGCAGTGGTCAACGCGGCACTCTCTAGCTGCCAAGAGCACTTTTTACTATGCGCACCCAACCAGAGTGACGGGAGGAGCACATTTCAGAAAACGTGCTCAGCTCGTTGAGAAAATGCGATTTAAGCAATAAAATTAAAAATGCACCCAAAACCTAAACCAAACGTTGCAGGTGGTTTTTTCTTAATGCGCAGTGGTCAACGCGGCACTCTCTAGCTGCCAAGAGCACTTTTTACTATGCGCACCCAACCAGAGTGACGGGAGGAGCACATCTCAGAAAACGTGCTCAGCTCGTCGAGAAAATGCGATTTAAGCAATAAAATTAAAAATGCACCCAAAACCTAAACCAAACGTTGCAGGTGGTTATTTCTTCATGCGCAGTGGTCAACGCGACACTCTCTAGCTGCCAAGAGCACTTTTTACTATGCACACCCAACCAGAGTGACGGGAGGAGCACATTTCAGAAAAGGTGCTCAGCTCGTCGAGAAAATGCGATTTAAGCAATAAAATTAAAAATGCACCTAAAACCTAAACCAAACGTTGCAGGTGGTTATTTCTTTATGCGCAGTGGTCAACGCGGCACTCTCTAGCTGCCAAGAGCACTTTTTACTATGCGCACCCAACCAGAGTGACGGGAGGAGCACATTTCAGAAAACGTGCTCAGCTCGTCGAGAAAATGCGATTTAAGCAATAAAATTAAAAATGCACCTTAAACCTAAACCAAACGTTGCAGATGGTTATTTCTTCATGCGCAGTGGTCAACGCGGCACTCTCTAGCTGCCAAGAGCACTTTTTACTATGCGCACCCAACCAGAGTGACGGGAGGAGCACATTTCAGAAAACGTGCTCAGCTCGTCGAGAAAATGCGATTTAAGCAATAAAATTAAAAATGCACCCAAAACCTAAACCAAACGTTGCAGATGGTCATTTCTTCATGCGCAGTGGTCAACGCGGCACTCTCTAGCTGCCAAGAGCACTTTTTACTATGCACACCCAACCAGAGTGACGGGAGGAGCGCATTTCAGAAAACGTGCTCAGCTCGACGAGAAAATGCGATTTAAGCAATCAAATTAAAAATGCACCCAAAACCTAAATCAAACGTTGCAGGTGGTTATTTCTTCATGCGCAGTGGTCAACGTGGCACTCTCTAGCTGCCAAGAGCACTTTTTACTATGCGCACCCAACCAGAGTGACGGGAGGAGCACATTTCAGAAAACGTGCTCAGCTCGTCGAGAAAATGCGATTTAAGCAATAAAATTAAAAATGCACCCAAAACCTAAACCAAACGTTGCAGGTGGTTATTTCTTCATGCGCAGTGGTCAACGCGGCACTCTCTAGCTGAAAAGAGCACTTTTTACTATGCGCACTCAACCAGAGTGACGGGAGGAGCACATTTCAGAAAACGTGCTCAGCTCGTCGAGAAAATGCGATTTAAACAATAAAATTTAAAATGCACCTAAAACCTAAACCAAACGTTGCAGGTGGTTATTTTTTCATGTGAAGTGGTCAACGCGGCACTCTCTAGCTGCCAAGAGCACTTTTTACTATGCACACCCAACCAGAGTGACGGGAGGAGCACATTTCAGAAAACGTGCTCAGCTCGTCCAGAAAATGCGATTTAAGCAATAAAATTAAAAATGCACCCAAAACCTAAACCAAACGTTGCAGGTGGTTATTTCTTCATGCGCAGCAGTCAACACGGCACTCTCTAGCTGCCAAGAGCACTTTTTACTATGCGCACCCACCCAGAGTGACGGGAGGAGCACATTTCAGAAAACGTGCTCAGCTCGTCGAGAAAATGCGATTTAAGCAATAAAATTAAAAATGCACCCAAAACCTAAACCAAACGTTGCAGATGGTTATTTCTTCATGCGCAGTGGTCAACGCGGCACTCTCTAGCTGCCAAGAGGACTTTTTACTATGCGCACCCACCCAGAGTGACGGGATAGCACATTTCAGAAAACGTGCTCAGCTCGTCGAGAAAATGCGATTTAAGCAATAAAATTAAAAATGCACCTAAAATCTATACCAAACGTTGCAGGTGGTTATTTCTTCATATGCAGTGGTCAACGCGGCACTCTCTAGCTGCCAAGAGCACTTTTTACTATGCGCACCCAACCAGAGTGACGGGAGGAGCACATTCCAGAAAACGTGCTCAGCTCGTCGAGAAAATGCGATTTAAGCAATACAATTAAAAATGCACCCAAAACCTAAACCAAACGTTGCAGATGGTCATTTCTTCATGTGCAGTGGTGAACGCGGCACTCTCTAGCTGCCAAGAGCACTTTTTACTATGCGCACCCAACCAGAGTGACAGGAGGAGCACATTTCAGAAAACGTGCTCAGCTCGTTGAGAAAATGCGATTTAAGCAATAAAATTAAAAATGCACCCAAAACCTAAACCAAACGTTGCAGGTGGTTATTTCTTCATGCGCAGTGGTCAACGCGGCACTCTCTAGCTGCCAAGAGCACTTTTTACTATGCGCACCCAACCAGAGTGACGGGAGGAGCGCATTTCAGAAAACGTGCTCAGCTCGTCGAGAAAATGCGATTTAAGCAATAAAATTAAAAATGCACCTAAAACCTAAACCAAAAGTTGCAGGTGGTTATTTCTTCATGCGCAGCAGTCAACACGGCACTCTCTAGCTGCCAAGAGCACTTTTTACTATGCGCACCCACCCAGAGTGACGGGAGGAGCACATTTCAGAAAACGTGCTCAGCTCGTCGAGAAAATGCGATTTAAGCAATAAAATTAAAAATGCACCCAAAACCTAAACCAAACGTTGCAGATGGTTATTTCTTCATGCGCAGTGGTCAACGCGGCACTCTCTAGCTGCCAAGAGGACTTTTTACTATGCGCACCCACCCAGAGTGACGGGAGGAGCACATTTCAGAAAACGTGCTCAGCTCGTCGAGAAAATGCGATTTAAGCAATAAAATTAAAAATGCACCTAAAATCTATACCAAACGTTGCAGGTGGTTATTTCTTCATATGCAGTGGTCAACGCGGCACTCTCTAGCTGCCAAGAGCACTTTTTACTATGCGCACCCAACCAGAGTGACGGGAGGAGCAAATTTCAGAAAACGTGCTCAGCTCGTCGAGAAAATGCGATTTAAGCAATAAAATTAAAAATGCACCCAAAACCTAAACCAAACGTTGCAGATGGTCATTTCTTCATGCGCAATGGTCAACGCGGCACTCTCTAGCTGCCAAGAGCACTTTTTACTATGCGCACCCAACCAGAGTGACGGGAGGAGCACATTTCAGAAAACGTGCTCAGCTCGTCGAGAAAATGCGATTTAAGCAATAAAATTAAAAATGCACCCAAAACCTAAACCAAACGTTGCAGGTGGTCATTTCTTCATGCGCAGTGGTCAACGCGGCACTCTCTAGCTGCCAAGAGCACTTTTTACTATGCGCACCCAACCAGAGTGACGCTAGGAGCACATTTCAGAAAACGTGCTCAGCTCGTCGAGAAAAATGCGATTTAAGCAATAAAATTAAAAATGCACCTAAAACCTAAACCAAACGTTGCAGGTGGTTATTTCTTCGTGCGCAGCAGTAAACGCGGCACTCTCTAGCTGCCAAGAGCACTTTTTACTATGCGCACCCAACCAGAGTGACGGGAGGAGCACATTCCCGAAAACGTGCTCAGCTCGTCGAGAAAATGCGATTTAAGCAATAAAATTAAAAATGCACCCAAAACCTAAACCAAACGTTGCAGATGGTCATTTCTTCATGCGCAGTGGTCAACGCGGCACTCTCTAGCTGCCAAGTGCACTTTTTACTATGCGCACCCAACCAGAGTGACGGGAGGAGCACATTTCAGAAAACGTGCTCAGCTCGTCCAGACAATGCGATTTAAGCAATAAAATTAAAAATGCACCCAAAACCTAAACCAAACGTTGCAGGTGGTTATTTCTTCATGCGCAGTGGTCAACGCGGCACTCTCTAGCTGCCAAGAGCACTTTTTACTATGCGCACCCAACCAGAGTGACGGGAGGAGCGCATTTCAGAAAACGTGCTCAGCTCGTCGAGAAAATGCGATTTAAGCAATAAAATTAAAAATGCACCTAAAACCTAAACCAAAAGTTGCAGGTGGTTATTTCTTCATGCGCAGCAGTCAACACGGCACTCTCTAGCTGCCAAGAGCACTTTTTACTATGCGCACCCAACCAGAGTGACGGGAGGAGCACATTTCAGAAAACGTGCTCAGCTCGTCGAGAAAATGCGATTTAAGCAATAAAATCAAAAATGCACCCAAAACCTAAACCAAACGTTGCAGGTGGTTATTTCTTCATGTGCAGTGGTCAACGCGGCACTCTCTAGCTGCCAAGAGCACTTTTTACTATGCACACCCAACCAGAGTGACGGGAGGAGCGCATTTCAGAAAACGTGCTCAGCTCGTCGAGAAAATGCGATTTAAGCAATAAAATTAAAAATGCACCCAAAACCTAAACCAAACGTTGCAGGTGGTTATTTCTTCATGCGCAGTGGTCAACGCGGCACTCTCTAGCTGCCAAGAGCACTTTTTACTATGCGCACCCAACCAGAGTGACGGGAGGAGCACATTTCAGAAAACGTGCTCAGCTCGTCGAGAAAATGCGATTTAAGCAATAAAATTAAAAATGCACCCAAAACCTAAACATAACATTGCAGATGGTCATTTCTTCATGTGCAGTGGTGAACGCGGCACTCTCTAGCTGCCAAGAGCACTTTTTACTATGCGCACCCAACCAGAGTGACGGGAGGAGCACATTTCAGAAAACGTGCTCAGCTCGTTGAGAAAATGCGATTTAAGCAATAAAATTAAAAATGCACCCAAAACCTAAACCAAACGTTGCAGGTGGTTATTTCTTCATGCGCAGTGGTCAACGCGGCACTCTTTAGCTGCCAAGAGCACTTTTTACTATGCGCACCCAACCAGAGGGACGGGAGGAGCGCATTTCAGAAAACGTGCTCAGCTCGACGAGAAAATGCGATTTAAGCAATAAAATTAAAAATGCACCCAAAACCTAAACCAAACGTTGCAGGTGATTATTTCTTCATGCGCAGTGGTCAACGCGGCACTCTCTAGCTGCCAAGAGCACTTTTTACGATGCACACCCAACCAGAGTGACGGGAGGAGCGCATTTCAGAAAACGTGCTCAGCTCGACGAGAAAATGCGATTTAAGCAATAAAATTAAAAATGCACCCAAAACCTAAACCAAACGTTGCAGGTGGTTATTTCTTCATGCGCAGTGGTCAACGCGGCACTCTCTAGCTGCCAAGAGCACTTTTTACTATGCGCACCCAACCAGAGTGACGGGAGGAGCACATTTCAGAAAACGTGCTCAGCTCGTCGAGAAAATGCGATTTAAGCAATAAAATTAAAAATGCACCCAAAACCTAAACCAAACGTTGCAGGTGGTTATTTCTTCATGCGCAGCAGTCAACACGGCACTCTCTAGCTGCCAAGAGCACTTTTTACTATGCGCACCCACCCAGAGTGACGGGAGGAGCACATTTCAGAAAACGTGCTCAGCTCGTCGAGAAAATGCGATTTAAGGAATAAAATTAAAAATGCACCCAAAACCTAAACCAAACGTTGCAGATGGTTATTTCTTCATGCGCAGTGGTCAACGCCGCACTCTCTAGCTGCCAAGAGCACTTTTTACTATGCGCACCCACCCAGAGTGACGGGAGGAGCACATTTCAGAAAACGTGCTCAGTTCGTCGAGAAAATGCGATTTAAGCAATAAAATTAAAAATGCACCTAAAATCTATACCAAACGTTGCAGGTGGTTATTTCTTCATATGCAGTGGTCAACGCGGCACTCTCTAGCTGCCAAGAGCACTTTTTACTATGCGCACCCAACCAGAGTGACGGGAGGAGCACATTCCAGAAAACGTGCTCAGCTCGTCGAGAAAATGCGATTTAAGCAATAAAATTAAAAATGCACCCAAAACCTAAACCAAACGTTGCAGATGGTCATTTCTTCATGCGCAGTGGTCAACGCGGCACTCTCTAGCTGCCAAGAGCACTTTTTACTATGCGCACCCAACCAGAGTGACGGGAGGAGCACATTTCAGAAAACGTGCTCAGCTCGTCGAGAAAATGCGATTTAAGCAATAAAATTAAAAATGCACCCAAAACCTAAACCAAACGTTGCAGGTGGTCATTTCTTCATGCGCAGTGGTCAACGCGGCACTCTCTAGCTGCCAAGAGCACTTTTTTACTATGCGCACCCAACCAGAGTGACGGGAGGAGCACATTTCAGAAAACGTGCTCAGCTCGTCGAGAAAAATGCGATTTAAGCAATAAAATTAAAAATGCACCTAAAACCTAAACCAAACGTTGCAGGTGGTTATTTCTTCATGCGCAGTGGTCAACGCGGCACTCTCTAGCTGCTAAGAGCACTTTTTACTATGCGCACCCACCCAGAGTGACGGGAGGAGCACATTTCAGAAAACGTGCTCAGCTCGTCGAGAAAATGCGATTTAAGCAATAAAATTAAAAATGCACCCAAAACATTAAACCAAACGTTGCACGTGGTTATTTCTTCATGCGCAATGGTCAACGCGGCACTCTCTAGCTGCCAAGAGCATTTTTTCCTTTGCGCACCCAACCAGAGTGACGGGAGGAGCACATTTCAGAAAACGTGCTCAGCTCGTCGAGAAAATGCGATTTAAGCAATAAAATTAAAAATGCACCTAAAACCTAAACCAAACGTTGCAGGTGGTTATTTCTTCGTGCGCAGCAGTCAACGCGGCACTCTCTAGCTGCCAAGAGCACTTTTTACTATGCGCACCCAACCAGAGTGACGGGAGGAGCACATTTCAGAAAAGGTGCTCAGCTCGTCGAGTAAATGCAATTTAAGCAATACAATTAAAAATGCACCCAAAACCTAAACCAAACGTTGCAGGTGGTTATTTCTTCATGCGCAGTGGTCAACGCGGCACTCTCTAGCTGCCAAGAGCACTTTTTACTATGCGCACCCAACCAGAGTGACGGGAGCAGCACATTTCAGAAAACGTGCTCAGCTCGTCCAGAAAATGCGATTTAAGCAATAAAATTAAAAATGCACCTAAAACCTAAACCAAACGTTGCAGATGGTCATTTCTTCATGCGCAGTGGTCAACGCGGCATTCTCTAGCTGCCAAGAGCACTTTTTACTATGCGCACCCAACCAGAGTGACGGGAGGAGCACATTCCAGAAAACGTGCTCAGCTCGTCGAGAAAATGCGATTTAAGCAATAAAAATGCACCCAAAACCTAAACCAAACGTTGCAGATGGTCATTTCTTCATGCGCAGTGGTCAACGCGGCACTCTCTAGCTGCCAAGTGCACTTTTTACTATGCGCACCCAACCAGAGTGACGGGAGGAGCACATTTCAGAAAACGTGCTCAGCTCGTCCAGACAATGCGATTTAAGCAATAAAATTAAAAATGCACCCAAAACCTAAACCAAACGTTGCAGGTGGTTATTTCTTCATGCGCAGTGGTCAACGCGGCACTCTCTAGCTGCCAAGAGCACTTTTTACTATGCGCACCCAACCAGAGTGACGGGAGGAGCGCATTTCAGAAAACGTGCTCAGCTCGTCGAGAAAATGCGATTTAAGCAATAAAATTAAAAATGCACCTAAAACCTAAACCAAAAGTTGCAGATGGTCATTTCTTTATGTGCAGTGGTCAACGCGGCACTATCTAGCTGCCAAGAGCACTTTTTACTATGCACACCCAACCAGAGTGACGGGAGGAGCACATTTCAGAAAACGTGCTCAGCTCGTCCAGAAAATGCGATTTAAGCAATAAAATTAAAAATGCACCCAAAACCTAAACCAAACGTTGCAGATGGTCATTTCTTTATGTGCAGTGGTGAACGCGGCACTCTCTAGCTGCCAAGAGCACTTTTTACTATGCGCACCCAACCAGAGTGACGGGAGGAGCACATTTCAGAAAACGTGCTCAGCTCGTCGAGAAAATGCGATTTAAGCAATAAAATTAAAAATGCATCCAAAACCTAAACCAAACGTTGCAGGTGGTTATTTCTTCATATGCAGCAGTCAACGCGGCACTCTCTAGCTGCCAAGAGCACTTTTTACTATGCGCACCCAACCAGAGTGACGGGAGGAGCACATTTCAGAAAACGTGCTCAGCTCGTCGAGAAAATGCGATTTAAGCAATAAAATAAAAAATGCACCTAAAACCTAAACCAAACGTTGCAGGTGGATATTTCTTCATGCGCAGTGGTCAACGCGGCACTCTCTAGCTGCCAAGAGCACTTTTTACTATGCGCACCCAACCAGAGTGACGTGAGGAGCACATTTCAGAAAACGTGCTCGGCTCGTCGAGAAAATGCGATTTAAGCAATAACATTAAAAATGCACCTAAAACCTAAACCAAACGTTGCAGGTGGTTATTTCTTCATGCGCAGTGGTCAACGCGGCACTCTCTCGCTGCCAAGAGCACTTTTTACTATGCGCACCCATCCAGAGTGACGGGAGGAGCACATTCCAGAAAACGTGCTCAGCTCGTCGAGAAAATGCGATTTAAGCAATAAAATTAAAAATGCACCCAAAACCTAAACCAAACGTTGCAGATGGTCATTTCTTCATGCGCAGTGGTCAACGCGGCACTCTCTAGCTGCCAAGAGCACTTTTTACTATGCGCACCCAACCAGAGTGACGGGAGGAGCACATTTCAGAAAACGTGCTCATCTCGTCGAGAAAATGCGATTTAAGCAATAAAATTAAAAATGCACCCAAAACCTAAACCAAACGTTGCAGGTGGTTATTTCTTCATGCGCAGTGGTCAACGCGGCACTCTCTAGCTGCCAAGAGCACTTTTTACTATGCACACCCAACCAGAGTGACGGGAGGAGCACATTTCAGAAAACGTGCTCAGCTCGTCCAGACAATGCGATTTAAGCAATAAAATTAAAAATGCACCCAAAACCTAAACCAAACGTTGCAGGTGGTTATTTCTTCATGCGCAGTGGTCAACGCGGCACTCACTCTCTAGCTGCCAAGAGCACTTTTTACTATGCGCACCCAACCAGAGTGACGGGAGGAGCACATTTCAGAAAACGTGCTCAGCTCGTCGAGAAAATGCGATTTAAGCAACAAAATTAAAAATGCACCTAAAACCTAAACCAAACGTTGCAGGTGGTTATTTCTTCATGCGCAGTGGTCAACGCGGCACTCTCTAGCTGCCAAGAGCACATTTTACTATGCGCACCCAACCAGAGTGACGGGAGGAGCACATTTCAGAAAACGTGCTCAGCTCGTCGAGAAAATCCGATTTAAGCAATAAAATTAAAAATGCACCTAAAACCTAAACCAAACGTTGCAGGTAGTTATTTCTTCGTGCGCAGCAGTCAACGCGGCACTCTCTTGCTGCCAAGAGCACTTTTTACTATGCGCACCCAACCAGAGTGACGGGAGGAGCGCATTTCAGAAAACGTGCTCAGCTCGTTGAGAAAATGCGATTTAAGCAATACAATTAAAAATGCACCCAAAACCTAAACCAAACGTTGCAGGTGGTTATTTCTTCATGCGCAGTGGTCAACGCGGCAATCTCTAGCTGCCAAGAGCACTTTTTACTATGCGCACCCAACCAGAGTGACGGGAGGAGCGCATTTCAGAAAACGTGCTCAGCTCGACGAGAAAATGCGATTTAAGCAATACAATTAAAAATGCACCCAAAACCTAAACCAAACGTTGCAGGTGGTTATTTCTTCATGCGCAGTGGTCAACGCGGCACTCTCTAGCTGCCAAGAGCACTTTTTACGATGCACACCCAACCAGAGTGACGGGAGGAGCGCATTTTAGAAAACGTGCTCAGCTCGACGAGAAAATACGATTTAAGCAATAAAATTAAAAATGCACCCAAAACCTAAACCAAACGTTGCAGGTGGTTATTTCTTCATGCGCAGTGGTCAACGCGGCACTCTCTAGCTGCCAAGAGCACTTTTTACTATGAGCACCCAACCAGAGTGACGGGAGGAGCACATTTCAGAAAACGTGCTCAGCTCGTCGAGAAAATGCGATTTAAGCAATAAAATTAAAAATGCACCCAAAACCTAAACCGATCGTTGCAGGTGGTTATTTCTTCATGCGCAGTGGTCAACGCGGCACTCTCTAGCTGCCAAGAGCACTTTTTACTATGCGCACCCAACCAGAGTGACGGGAGGAGCACATTTCAGAAAACGTGCTCAGCTCGTCCAGAAAATGCGATTTAAGCAATAAAATTAAAAATGCACCTAAAACCTAAACCAAACGTTGCAGATGGTCATTTCTTCATGCGCAGTGGTCAACGCAGCACTCTCTAGCTGCCAAGAGCACTTTTTACTATGCACACCCAACCAGAGTGACGGGAGGAGCACATTTCAGAAAACGTGCTCAGCTCGTCGAGATAATGCGATTTAAGCAATAAAATTAAAAATGCACCTAAAAACCTAAACCAAACGTTGCAGGTGGTTATTTCTTCATGCGCAGTGGTCAACGCGGCACTCTCTAGCTGCCAAGAGCACTTTTTACTATGCGCACCCAACCAGAGTGACGGGAGGAGCACATTCCAGAAAACGTGCTCAGCTCGTCGAGAAAATGCGATTTAAGCAATAAAATTAAAAACGCACCCAAAACCTAAACCAAACGTTGCAGATGGTCATTTCTTCATGTGCAGTGGTCAACGCGGCACTCTCTAGCTGCCAAGAGCCCTTTTCACTATGCGCACCCAACCAGAGTGACGGGAGGAGCACGTTTCAGAAAACGTGCTCAGCTCGTCGAGAAAATGCGATTTAAGCAATAAAATTAAAAATGCACCCAAAACCTAAACCAAACGTTGCAGGTGGTTATTTCTTCATGCGCAGTGGTCAACGCGGCACTCTCTAGCTGCCAAGAGCACTTTTTACTATGCACACCCAACCAGAGTGACGGGAGGAGCACATTCCAGAAAACGTGCTCAGCTCGTCGAGAAAATGCAATTTAAGCAATAAAATTAAAAATGCACCCAAAACCTAAACCAAACGTTGCAGATGGTCATTTCTTCATGCGCAGTGGTCAACGCGGCACTCTCTAGCTGCCAAGAGCACTTTTTACTATGCGCACCCAACCAGAGTGACGGGAGGAGCACATTTCAGAAAACGTGCTCAGCTCGTCGAGAAAATGCGATTTAAGCAATAAAATTAAAAATGCACCCAAAACCTAAACCAAACGTTGCAGGTGGTTATTTCTTCATGCGCAGTGGTCAACGCGGCACTCTCTAGCTGCCAAGAGCACTTTTTACGATGCACACCCAACCAGAGTGACGGGAGGAGCGCATTTCAGAAAACGTGCTCAGCTCGACGAGAAAATGCGATTTAAGCAATAAAATTAAAAATGCACCCAAAACCTAAACCAAACGTTGCAGGTGGTTATTTCTTCATGCGCAGTGGTCAACGCGGCACTCTCTAGCTGCCAAGAGCACTTTTTACTATGCGCACCCAACCAGAGTGACGGGAGGAGCACATTTCAGAAAACGTGCTCAGCTCGTCGAGAAAATGCGATTTAAGCAATAAAATTAAAAATGCACCCAAAACCTAAACCAAACGTTGCAGGTGGTTATTTCTTCATGCGCAGTCGTCAACGCGGCACTCTCTAGCTGCCAAGAGCACTTTTTACTATGCGCACCCAACCAGAGTGACGGGAGGAGCACATTTCAGAAAACGTGCTCAGCTCGTCGAGAAAATGCGATTTAAGCAATAAAATTAAAAATGCACCCAAAACCTAAACCGAACGTTGCAGGTGGTTATTTCTTCATGCGCAGTGGTCAACGCGGCACTCTCTAGCTGCCAAGAGCACTTTTTACTATGCGCACCCAACCAGAGTGACGGGAGGAGCACATTTCAGAAAACGTGCTCAGCTCGTCCAGAAAATGCGATTTAAGCAATGAAATTAAAAATGCACCTAAAACCTAAACCAAACGTTGCAGATGGTCATTTCTTCATGCGCAGTGGTCAACGCAGCACTCTCTAGCTGCCAAGAGCACTTTTTACTATGCGCACCCAACCAGAGTGACGGGAGGAGCACATTTCAGAAAACGTGCTCAGCTCGTCGAGTAAATGCAATTTAAGCAATACAATTAAAAATGCACCCAAAACCTAAACCAAACGTTGCAGGTGGTTATTTCTTCATGCGCAGTGGTCAACGCGGCACTCTCTAGCTGCCAAGAGCACTTTTTACTATGCGCACCCAACCAGAGTGACGGGAGCAGCACATTTCAGAAAACGTGCTCAGCTCGTCCAGAAAATGCGATTTAAGCAATAAAATTAAAAATGCACCTAAAACCTAAACCAAACGTTGCAGATGGTCATTTCTTCATGCGCAGTGGTCAACGCGGCATTCTCTAGCTGCCAAGAGCACTTTTTACTATGCGCACCCAACCAGAGTGACGGGAGGAGCACATTCCAGAAAACGTGCTCAGCTCGTCGAGAAAATGCGATTTAAGCAATAAAAATGCACCCAAAACCTAAACCAAACGTTGCAGATGGTCATTTCTTCATGCGCAGTGGTCAACGCGGCACTCTCTAGCTGCCAAGTGCACTTTTTACTATGCGCACCCAACCAGAGTGACGGGAGGAGCACATTTCAGAAAACGTGCTCAGCTCGTCCAGACAATGCGATTTAAGCAATAAAATTAAAAATGCACCCAAAACCTAAACCAAACGTTGCAGGTGGTTATTTCTTCATGCGCAGTGGTCAACGCGGCACTCTCTAGCTGCCAAGAGCACTTTTTACTATGCGCACCCAACCAGAGTGACGGGAGGAGCGCATTTCAGAAAACGTGCTCAGCTCGTCGAGAAAATGCGATTTAAGCAATAAAATTAAAAATGCACCTAAAACCTAAACCAAAAGTTGCAGATGGTCATTTCTTTATGTGCAGTGGTCAACGCGGCACTATCTAGCTGCCAAGAGCACTTTTTACTATGCACACCCAACCAGAGTGACGGGAGGAGCACATTTCAGAAAACGTGCTCAGCTCGTCCAGAAAATGCGATTTAAGCAATAAAATTAAAAATGCACCCAAAACCTAAACCAAACGTTGCAGATGGTCATTTCTTTATGTGCAGTGGTGAACGCGGCACTCTCTAGCTGCCAAGAGCACTTTTTACTATGCGCACCCAACCAGAGTGACGGGAGGAGCACATTTCAGAAAACGTGCTCAGCTCGTCGAGAAAATGCGATTTAAGCAATAAAATTAAAAATGCACCTCAAACCTAAACCAAACGCTGCAGATGGTCATTTCTTCATGCGCAGTGGTCAACGCGGCACTCTCTAGCTGCCAAGAGCACTTTTTACTATACACACCCAACCAGAGTGACGGGAGGAGCACATTCCAGAAAACGTGCTCAGCTCGTCGAGAAAATGCGATTTAAGCAATAAAATTAAAAATGCACCCAAAACCTAAACCAAACGTTGCAGATGGTCATTTCTTCATGTGCAGTGGTCAACGCGGCACTCTCTAGCTGCCAAGAGCACTTTTTACTATGCACACCCAACCAGAGTGACGGGAGGAGCGCATTTCAGAAAACGTGCTCAGCTCGTCGAGAAAATGCGATTTAAGCAATAAAATTAAAAATGCACCCAAAACCTAAACCAAACGTTGCAGGTGGTTATTTCTTCATGTGCAGTGGTCAACGCGGCACTCTCTAGCTGCCAAGAGCACTTTTTACTATGCGCACCCAACCAGAGTGACGGGAGGAGCACATTTCAGAAAACGTGCTCAGCTCGTCGAGAAAATGCGATTTAAGCAATAAAATTAAAAATGCATCCAAAACCTAAACCAAACGTTGCAGGTGGTTATTTCTTCATATGCAGCAGTCAACGCGGCACTCTCTAGCTGCCAAGAGCACTTTTTACTATGCGCACCCAACCAGAGTGACGGGAGGAGCACATTTCAGAAAACGTGCTCAGCTCGTCGAGAAAATGCGATTTAAGCAATAAAATAAAAAATGCACCTAAAACCTAAACCAAACGTTGCAGGTGGATATTTCTTCATGCGCAGTGGTCAACGCGGCACTCTCTAGCTGCCAAGAGCACTTTTTACTATGCGCACCCAACCAGAGTGACGTGAGGAGCACATTTCAGAAAACGTGCTCGGCTCGTCGAGAAAATGCGATTTAAGCAATAACATTAAAAATGCACCTAAAACCTAAACCAAACGTTGCAGGTGGTTATTTCTTCATGCGCAGTGGTCAACGCGGCACTCTCTCGCTGCCAAGAGCACTTTTTACTATGCGCACCCATCCAGAGTGACGGGAGGAGCACATTCCAGAAAACGTGCTCAGCTCGTCGAGAAAATGCGATTTAAGCAATAAAATTAAAAATGCACCCAAAACCTAAACCAAACGTTGCAGATGGTCATTTCTTCATGCGCAGTGGTCAACGCGGCACTCTCTAGCTGCCAAGAGCACTTTTTACTATGCGCACCCAACCAGAGTGACGGGAGGAGCACATTTCAGAAAACGTGCTCATCTCGTCGAGAAAATGCGATTTAAGCAATAAAATTAAAAATGCACCCAAAACCTAAACCAAACGTTGCAGGTGGTTATTTCTTCATGCGCAGTGGTCAACGCGGCACTCTCTAGCTGCCAAGAGCACTTTTTACTATGCGCACCCAACCAGAGTGACGGGAGGAGCACATTTCAGAAAACGTGCTCAGCTCGTCGAGAAAATGCGATTTAAGCAATAAAATTAAAAATGCACCCACAACCTAAACCAAACGTTGCAGATGCTCATTTCTTCATGCGCAGTGGTCAACGCGGCACTCTCTAGCTGCCAAGAGCACTTTTTACTATGCACACCCAACCAGAGTGACGGGAGGAGCACATTTCAGAAAACGTGCTCAGCTCGTCGAGAAAATGCGATTTAAGCAATAAAATTAAAAATGCACCCAAAACCTAAACCAAACGTTGCAGGTGGTTATTTCTTCATGCGCAGTGGTCAACGCGGCACTCTCTAGCTGCCAAGAGCACTTTTTACTATGCACACCCAACCAGAGTGATGGCAGGAGCGCATTTTAAAAAACGTGCTCAGCTCGACGAGAAAATGCAATTTAAGCAATAAAATTAAAAATGCACCCAAAACCTAAACCAAACGTTGCAGGTGGTTATTTCTTCATGCGCAGTGGTCAACGCGGCACTCTCTAGCTGCCAAGAGCACTTTTTACTATGCGCACCCAACCAGAGTGACGGGAGGAGCACATTTCAGAAAACGTGCTCAGCTCGTCCAGAAAATGCGATTTAAGCAATAAAATTAAAAATGCACCTAAAACATAAACCAAACGTTGCAGATGGTCATTTCTTCATGCGCAGTGGTCAACGCGGCACTCTCTAGCTGCCAAGAGCACTTTTTACTATGCACACCCAACCAGAGTGACGGGAGGAGCACATTTCAGAAAACGTGCTCAGCTCGTCCAGACAATGCGATTTAAGCAATAAAATTAAAAATGCACCCAAAACCTAAACCAAACGTTGCAGGTGGTTATTTCTTCATGCGCAGTGGTCAACGCGGCACTCACTCTCTAGCTGCCAAGAGCACTTTTTACTATGCGCACCCAACCAGAGTGACGGGAGGAGCACATTTCAGAAAACGTGCTCAGCTCGTCGAGAAAATGCGATTTAAGCAACAAAATTAAAAATGCACCTAAAACCTAAACCAAACGTTGCAGGTGGTTATTTCTTCATGCGCAGTGGTCAACGCGGCACTCTCTAGCTGCCAAGAGCACATTTTACTATGCGCACCCAACCAGAGTGACGGGAGGAGCACATTTCAGAAAACGTGCTCAGCTCGTCGAGAAAATCCGATTTAAGCAATAAAATTAAAAATGCACCTAAAACCTAAACCAAACGTTGCAGGTAGTTATTTCTTCGTGCGCAGCAGTCAACGCGGCACTCTCTTGCTGCCAAGAGCACTTTTTACTATGCGCACCCAACCAGAGTGACGGGAGGAGCGCATTTCAGAAAACGTGCTCAGCTCGTTGAGAAAATGCGATTTAAGCAATACAATTAAAAATGCACCCAAAACCTAAACCAAACGTTGCAGGTGGTTATTTCTTCATGCGCAGTGGTCAACGCGGCAATCTCTAGCTGCCAAGAGCACTTTTTACTATGCGCACCCAACCAGAGTGACGGGAGGAGCGCATTTCAGAAAACGTGCTCAGCTCGACGAGAAAATGCGATTTAAGCAATACAATTAAAAATGCACCCAAAACCTAAACCAAACGTTGCAGGTGGTTATTTCTTCATGCGCAGTGGTCAACGCGGCACTCTCTAGCTGCCAAGAGCACTTTTTACGATGCACACCCAACCAGAGTGACGGGAGGAGCGCATTTTAGAAAACGTGCTCAGCTCGACGAGAAAATACGATTTAAGCAATAAAATTAAAAATGCACCCAAAACCTAAACCAAACGTTGCAGGTGGTTATTTCTTCATGCGCAGTGGTCAACGCGGCACTCTCTAGCTGCCAAGAGCACTTTTTACTATGAGCACCCAACCAGAGTGACGGGAGGAGCACATTTCAGAAAACGTGCTCAGCTCGTCGAGAAAATGCGATTTAAGCAATAAAATTAAAAATGCACCCAAAACCTAAACCGATCGTTGCAGGTGGTTATTTCTTCATGCGCAGTGGTCAACGCGGCACTCTCTAGCTGCCAAGAGCACTTTTTACTATGCGCACCCAACCAGAGTGACGGGAGGAGCACATTTCAGAAAACGTGCTCAGCTCGTCCAGAAAATGCGATTTAAGCAATAAAATTAAAAATGCACCTAAAACCTAAACCAAACGTTGCAGATGGTCATTTCTTCATGCGCAGTGGTCAACGCAGCACTCTCTAGCTGCCAAGAGCACTTTTTACTATGCACACCCAACCAGAGTGACGGGAGGAGCACATTTCAGAAAACGTGCTCAGCTCGTCGAGATAATGCGATTTAAGCAATAAAATTAAAAATGCACCTAAAAACCTAAACCAAACGTTGCAGGTGGTTATTTCTTCATGCGCAGTGGTCAACGCGGCACTCTCTAGCTGCCAAGAGCACTTTTTACTATGCGCACCCAACCAGAGTGACGGGAGGAGCACATTCCAGAAAACGTGCTCAGCTCGTCGAGAAAATGCGATTTAAGCAATAAAATTAAAAACGCACCCAAAACCTAAACCAAACGTTGCAGATGGTCATTTCTTCATGTGCAGTGGTCAACGCGGCACTCTCTAGCTGCCAAGAGCCCTTTTCACTATGCGCACCCAACCAGAGTGACGGGAGGAGCACGTTTCAGAAAACGTGCTCAGCTCGTCGAGAAAATGCGATTTAAGCAATAAAATTAAAAATGCACCCAAAACCTAAACCAAACGTTGCAGGTGGTTATTTCTTCATGCGCAGTGGTCAACGCGGCACTCTCTAGCTGCCAAGAGCACTTTTTACTATGCACACCCAACCAGAGTGACGGGAGGAGCACATTCCAGAAAACGTGCTCAGCTCGTCGAGAAAATGCGATTTAAGCAATAAAATTAAAAATGCACCCAAAACCTAAACCAAACGTTGCAGATGGTCATTTCTTCATGCGCAGTGGTCAACGCGGCACTCTCTAGCTGCCAAGAGCACTTTTTACTATGCGCACCCAACCAGAGTGACGGGAGGAGCACATTTCAGAAAACGTGCTCAGCTCGTCGAGAAAATGCGATTTAAGCAATAAAATTAAAAATGCACCCAAAACCTAAACCAAACGTTGCAGGTGGTTATTTCTTCATGCGCAGTGGTCAACGCGGCACTCTCTAGCTGCCAAGAGCACTTTTTACGATGCACACCCAACCAGAGTGACGGGAGGAGCGCATTTCAGAAAACGTGCTCAGCTCGACGAGAAAATGCGATTTAAGCAATAAAATTAAAAATGCACCCAAAACCTAAACCAAACGTTGCAGGTGGTTATTTCTTCATGCGCAGTGGTCAACGCGGCACTCTCTAGCTGCCAAGAGCACTTTTTACTATGCGCACCCAACCAGAGTGACGGGAGGAGCACATTTCAGAAAACGTGCTCAGCTCGTCGAGAAAATGCGATTTAAGCAATAAAATTAAAAATGCACCCAAAACCTAAACCAAACGTTGCAGCGCACCCAACCAGAGTGACGGGAGGAGCACATTTCAGAAAACGTGCTCAGCTCGTCGAGAAAATGCGATTTAAGCAATAAAATTAAAAATGCACCTAAAAACCTAAACCAAACGTTGCAGGTGGTTATTTCTTCATGCGCATTGGTCAACGCGGCACTCTCTAGCTGCCAAGAGCACTTTTTACTATGTGCACCCAACCAGAGTGACGGGAGGAGCACATTTCAGAAAACGTGCTCAGCTCGTCCAGAAAATGCGATTTAAGCAATAAAGTTAAAAATGCACCTAAAACCTAAACCAAAAGTTGCAAGTGGTTATTTCTTCATGCGCAGCAGTCAACGCGGCACTCTCTAGCTGCCAACAGCACTTTTTACTATGCGCACCCAACCAGAGTGACGGGAGGAGCACATTTCAGAAAACGTGCTCAGCTCGTCGAGAAAATGCGATTTAAGCAATAAAATTAAAAATGCACCTAAAACCTAAACCAAACGCTGCAGATGGTCATTTCTTTATGTGCAGTGGTCAACGCGGCACTCTCTAGCTGCCAAGAGCACTTTTTACTATGCACACCCAACCAGAGTGACGGGAGGAGCGCATTCCAGAAAACGTGCTCAGCTCGTCGAGAAAATACGATTTAAGCAATAAAATTAAAAATGCACCCAAAACCTAAACCAAACGTTGCAGATGGTCATTTCTTCATGTGCAGTGGTGAACGCGGCACTCTCTAGCTGCCAAGAGCACTTTTTACTATGCCCACCCAATCAGAGTGACAGGAGGAGCACATTTCAGAAAACGTGCTCAGCTCGTTGAGAAAATGCGATTTAAGCAATACAATTAAAAATGCACCCAAAACCTAAACCAAACGTTGCAGGTGGTTATTTCTTCATGCGCAGTGGTCAACGCGGCAATCTCTAGCTGCCAAGAGCACTTTTTACTATGCGCACCCAACCAGAGTGACGGGAGGAGCGCATTTCAGAAAACGTGCTCAGCTCGACGAGAAAATGCGATTTAAGCAATACAATTAAAAATGCACCCAAAACCTAAACCAAACGTTGCAGGTGGTTATTTCTTCATGCGCAGTGGTCAACGCGGCACTCTCTAGCTGCCAAGAGCACTTTTTACTATGCGCACCCAACCAGAGTGACGGGAGGAGCACATTTCAGAAAACGTGCTCAGCTCGTCGAGAAAATGCGATTTAAGCAATAAAATTAAAAATGCACCCAAAACCTAAACCGAACGTTGCAGGTGGTTATTTCTTCATGCGCAGTGGTCAACGCGGCACTCTCTAGCTGCCAAGAGCACTTTTTACTATGCGCACCCAACCAGAGTGACGGGAGGAGCACATTTCAGAAAACGTGCTCAGCTCGTCCAGAAAATGCGATTTAAGCAATGAAATTAAAAATGCACCTAAAACCTAAACCAAACGTTGCAGATGGTCATTTCTTCATGCGCAGTGGTCAACGCAGCACTCTCTAGCTGCCAAGAGCACTTTTTACTATGCACACCCAACCAGAGTGACGGGAGGAGCACATTTCAGAAAACGTGCTCAGCTCGTCCAGACAATGCGATTTAAGCAATAAAATTAAAAATGCACCCAAAACCTAAACCAAACCTTGCAGGTGGTTATTTCTTCATGCGCAGTGGTCAACGCGGCACTCTCTAGCTGCCAAGAGCACTTTTTACTATGCGCACCCAACCAGAGTGACGGGAGGAGCACATTTCAGAAAACGTGCTCAGCTCGTCCAGAAAATGCGATTTAAGCAATAAAATTAAAAATGCACCTAAAACCTAAACCAAACGTTGCAGATGGTCATTTCTTCATGCGCAGTGGTCAACGCAGCACTCTCTAGCTGCCAAGAGCACTTTTTACTATGCACACCCAACCAGAGTGACGGGAGGAGCACATTTCAGAAAACGTGCTCAGCTCGTCGAGATAATGCGATTTAAGCAATAAAATTAAAAATGCACCTAAAAACCTAAACCAAACGTTGCAGGTGGTTATTTCTTCATGCGCAGTGGTCAACGCGGCACTCTCTAGCTGCCAAGAGCACTTTTTACTATGCGCACCCAACCAGAGTGACGGGAGGAGCACATTCCAGAAAACGTGCTCAGCTCGTCGAGAAAATGCGATTTAAGCAACAAAATTAAAAATGCACCTAAAACCTAAACCAAACGTTGCAGGTGGTTATTTCTTCATGCGCAGTGGTCAACGCGGCACTCTCTAGCTGCCAAGAGCACATTTTACTATGCGCACCCAACCAGAGTGACGGGAGGAGCACATTTCAGAAAACGTGCTCAGCTCGTCGAGAAAATCCGATTTAAGCAATAAAATTAAAAATGCACCTAAAACCTAAACCAAACGTTGCAGGTAGTTATTTCTTCGTGCGCAGCAGTCAACGCGGCACTCTCTTGCTGCCAAGAGCACTTTTTACTATGCGCACCCAACCAGAGTGACGGGAGGAGCGCATTTCAGAAAACGTGCTCAGCTCGTTGAGAAAATGCGATTTAAGCAATACAATTAAAAATGCACCCAAAACCTAAACCAAACGTTGCAGGTGGTTATTTCTTCATGCGCAGTGGTCAACGCGGCAATCTCTAGCTGCCAAGAGCACTTTTTACTATGCGCACCCAACCAGAGTGACGGGAGGAGCGCATTTCAGAAAACGTGCTCAGCTCGACGAGAAAATGCGATTTAAGCAATACAATTAAAAATGCACCCAAAACCTAAACCAAACGTTGCAGGTGGTTATTTCTTCATGCGCAGTGGTCAACGCGGCACTCTCTAGCTGCCAAGAGCACTTTTTACGATGCACACCCAACCAGAGTGACGGGAGGAGCGCATTTTAGAAAACGTGCTCAGCTCGACGAGAAAATACGATTTAAGCAATAAAATTAAAAATGCACCCAAAACCTAAACCAAACGTTGCAGGTGGTTATTTCTTCATGCGCAGTGGTCAACGCGGCACTCTCTAGCTGCCAAGAGCACTTTTTACTATGAGCACCCAACCAGAGTGACGGGAGGAGCACATTTCAGAAAACGTGCTCAGCTCGTCGAGAAAATGCGATTTAAGCAATAAAATTAAAAATGCACCCAAAACCTAAACCAAACGTTGCAGCGCACCCAACCAGAGTGACGGGAGGAGCACATTTCAGAAAACGTGCTCAGCTCGTCGAGAAAATGCGATTTAAGCAATAAAATTAAAAATGCACCTAAAAACCTAAACCAAACGTTGCAGGTGGTTATTTCTTCATGCGCATTGGTCAACGCGGCACTCTCTAGCTGCCAAGAGCACTTTTTACTATGTGCACCCAACCAGAGTGACGGGAGGAGCACATTTCAGAAAACGTGCTCAGCTCGTCCAGAAAATGCGATTTAAGCAATAAAGTTAAAAATGCACCTAAAACCTAAACCAAAAGTTGCAAGTGGTTATTTCTTCATGCGCAGCAGTCAACGCGGCACTCTCTAGCTGCCAACAGCACTTTTTACTATGCGCACCCAACCAGAGTGACGGGAGGAGCACATTTCAGAAAACGTGCTCAGCTCGTCGAGAAAATGCGATTTAAGCAATAAAATTAAAAATGCACCTAAAACCTAAACCAAACGCTGCAGATGGTCATTTCTTTATGTGCAGTGGTCAACGCGGCACTCTCTAGCTGCCAAGAGCACTTTTTACTATGCACACCCAACCAGAGTGACGGGAGGAGCGCATTCCAGAAAACGTGCTCAGCTCGTCGAGAAAATACGATTTAAGCAATAAAATTAAAAATGCACCCAAAACCTAAACCAAACGTTGCAGATGGTCATTTCTTCATGTGCAGTGGTGAACGCGGCACTCTCTAGCTGCCAAGAGCACTTTTTACTATGCCCACCCAATCAGAGTGACAGGAGGAGCACATTTCAGAAAACGTGCTCAGCTCGTTGAGAAAATGCGATTTAAGCAATACAATTAAAAATGCACCCAAAACCTAAACCAAACGTTGCAGGTGGTTATTTCTTCATGCGCAGTGGTCAACGCGGCAATCTCTAGCTGCCAAGAGCACTTTTTACTATGCGCACCCAACCAGAGTGACGGGAGGAGCGCATTTCAGAAAACGTGCTCAGCTCGACGAGAAAATGCGATTTAAGCAATACAATTAAAAATGCACCCAAAACCTAAACCAAACGTTGCAGGTGGTTATTTCTTCATGCGCAGTGGTCAACGCGGCACTCTCTAGCTGCCAAGAGCACTTTTTACTATGCGCACCCAACCAGAGTGACGGGAGGAGCACATTTCAGAAAACGTGCTCAGCTCGTCGAGAAAATGCGATTTAAGCAATAAAATTAAAAATGCACCCAAAACCTAAACCGAACGTTGCAGGTGGTTATTTCTTCATGCGCAGTGGTCAACGCGGCACTCTCTAGCTGCCAAGAGCACTTTTTACTATGCGCACCCAACCAGAGTGACGGGAGGAGCACATTTCAGAAAACGTGCTCAGCTCGTCCAGAAAATGCGATTTAAGCAATGAAATTAAAAATGCACCTAAAACCTAAACCAAACGTTGCAGATGGTCATTTCTTCATGCGCAGTGGTCAACGCAGCACTCTCTAGCTGCCAAGAGCACTTTTTACTATGCACACCCAACCAGAGTGACGGGAGGAGCACATTTCAGAAAACGTGCTCAGCTCGTCGAGATAATGCGATTTAAGCAATAAAATTAAAAATGCACCTAAAAACCTAAACCAAACGTTGCAGGTGTTTATTTCTTCATGCGCATTGGTCAACGCGGCACTCTCTAGCTGCCAAGAGCACTTTTTACTATGTGCACCCAACCAGAGTGACGGGAGGAGCACATTTCAGAAAACGTGCTCAGCTCGTCGAGAAAATGCGAATTAAGCAATAAAATTAAAAATGCACCCAAAACATTAAACCAAACGTTGCAGGTGGTTGTTTCTTCATGCGCAGTGGTCAACGCGGCACTCTCTAGCTGCCAAGAGCATTTTTTACTATGCGCACCCAACCAGAGTGACGGGAGGAGCACATTTCAGAAAACGTGCTCAGCTCGTCGAGAAAATGCGATTTAAGCAATAAAATTAAAAATGCACCTAAAACCTAAACCAAACGTTGCAGGTGGTTATTTCTTCATGCGCAGTGGTCAACGCGGCACTCTCTAGCTGCCAAGAGCACTTTTTACTATGCGCACCCAACCAGAGTGTCGGGAGGAGCACATTTCAGAAAACGTGCTCAGCTCGTCGAGAAAATGCGATTTAAGCAATAAAATTAAAAATGCACCTAAAACCTAAACCAAACGTTGCAGGTGGTTATTTCTTCGTGCGCAGCAGTCAACGCGGCACTCTCTAGCTGCCAAGAGCACTTTTTACTATGCGCACCCAACCAGAGTGACGGGAGGAGCACATTTCAGAAAACGTGCTCAGCTCGTCGAGTAAATGCAATTTAAGCAATAAAATTAAAAATGCACCCAAAACCTAAACCAAACGTTGCAGGTGGTTATTTCTTCATGCGCAGTGGTCAACGCAGCACTCTCTAGCTGCCAAGAGCACTTTTTACTATGCGCACCCAACCAGAGTGACGGGAGGAGCACATTTCAGAAAACGTGCTCAGCTCGTCCAGAAAATGCGATTTAAGCAATAAAATTAAAAATGCAGCTAAAACCTAAGCCAAACGTTGCAGATGGTCATTTCTTCATGCGCAGTGGTCAACGCGGCACTCTCTAGCTATCAAGAGCACTTTTTACTATGCGCACCCAACCAGAGTGACGGGAGGAGCACATTTCAGAAAACGTGCTCAGCTCGTCGAGAAAATGCGATTTAAGCAATAAAATTTAAAATGCACCTAAAACCTAAACCAAACGTTGCAGGTGGTTATTTCTTCATGCGCAGTGGTCAACGCGGCACTCTCTAGCTGCCAAGAGCACTTTTTACTATGCGCACCCAACCAGAGTGACGGGAGGAGCACATTCCAGAAAACGTGCTCAGCTCGTCGAGAAAATGCGATTTAAGCAATAAAATTAAAAATGCACCCAAAACCTAAACCAAACGTTGCAGATGGTCATTTCTTCATGTGCAGTGGTGAACGCCGCACTCTCTAGCTGCCAAGAGCACTTTTTACTATGCGCACCCAACCAGAGTGACAGGAGGAGCACATTTCAGAAAACGTGCTCAGCTCGTTGAGAAAATGCGATTTAAGCAATAAAATTAAAAATGCACCCAAAACCTAAACCAAACGTTGCAGGTGGTTATTTCTTCATGCGCAGTGGTCAACGCGGCACTCTCTAGCTGCCAAGAGCACTTTTTACTATGCGCACCCAACCAGAGTGACGGGAGGAGCGCATTTCAGAAAACGTGCTCAGCTCGTCGAGAAAATGCGATTTAAGCAATAAAATTAAAAATGCACCTAAAACCTAAACCAAAAGTTGCAGGTGGTTATTTCTTCATGCGCAGCAGTCAACACGGCACTCTCTAGCTGCCAAGAGCACTTTTTACTATGCGCACCCACCCAGAGTGACGGGAGGAGCACATTTCAGAAAACGTGCTCAGCTCGTCGAGAAAATGCGATTTAAGCAATAAAATTAAAAATGCACCCAAAACCTAAACCAAACGTTGCAGATGGTTATTTCTTCATGCGCAGTGGTCAACGCGGCACTCTCTAGCTGCCAAGAGGACTTTTTACTATGCGCACCCACCCAGAGTGACGGGAGGAGCACATTTCAGAAAACGTGCTCAGCTCGTCGAGAAAATGCGATTTAAGCAATAAAATTAAAAATGCACCTAAAATCTATACCAAACGTTGCAGGTGGTTATTTCTTCATATGCAGTGGTCAACGCGGCACTCTCTAGCTGCCAAGAGCACTTTTTACTATGCGCACCCAACCAGAGTGACGGGAGGAGCACATTCCAGAAAACGTGCTCAGCTCGTCGAGAAAATGCGATTTAAGCAATAAAATTAAAAATGCACCCAAAACCTAAACCAAACGTTGCAGATGGTCATTTCTTCATGTGCAGTGGTGAACGCGGCACTCTCTAGCTGCCAAGAGCACTTTTTACTATGCGCACCCAACCAGAGTGACAGGAGGAGCACATTTCAGAAAACGTGCTCAGCTCGTTGAGAAAATGCGATTTAAGCAATAAAATTAAAAATGCACCCAAAACCTAAACCAAACGTTGCAGGTGGTTATTTCTTCATGCGCAGTGGTCAACGCGGCACTCTCTAGCTGCCAAGAGCACTTTTCACTATGCGCACCCAACCAGAGTGACGGGAGGAGCGCATTTCAGAAAACGTGCTCAGCTCGTCGAGAAAATGCGATTTAAGCAATAAAATTAAAAATGCACCTAAAACCTAAACCAAATGTTGCAGGTGGTTATTTCTTCATGCGCAGCAGTCAACACGGCACTCTCTCGCTGCCAAGAGCACTTTTTACTATGCGCACCCACCCAGAGTGACGGGAGGAGCACATTTCAGAAAACGTGCTCAGCTCGTCGAGAAAATGCGATTTAAGCAATAAAATTAAAAATGCACCCAAAACCTAAACCAAACGTTGCAGATGGTTATTTCTTCATGCGCAGTGGTCAACGCGGCACTCTCTAGCTGCCAAGAGGACTTTTTACTATGCGCACCCACCCAGAGTGACGGGAGGAGCACATTTCAGAAAACGTGCTCAGCTCGTCGAGAAAATGCGATTTAAGCAATAAAATTAAAAATGCACCTAAAATCTATACCAAACGTTGCAGGTGGTTATTTCTTCATATGCAGTGGTCAACGCGGCACTCTCTAGCTGCCAAGAGCACTTTTTACTATGCGCACCCAACCAGAGTGACGGGAGGAGCACATTTCAGAAAACGTGCTCAGCTCGTCGAGAAAATGCGATTTAAGCAATAAAATTAAAAATGCACCCAAAACCTAAACCAAACGTTGCAGATGGTCATTTCTTCATGCGCAATGGTCAACGCGGCACTCTCTAGCTGCCAAGAGCACTTTTTACTATGCGCACCCAACCAGAGTGACGGGAGGAGCACATTTCAGAAAACGTACTCAGCTCGTCGAGAAAATGCGATTTAAGCAATAAAATTAAAAATGCACCCAAAACCTAAACCAAACGTTGCAGATGGTCATTTCTTCATGTGCAGTGGTGAACGTGGCACTCTCTAGCTGCCAAGAGCACTTTTTACTATGCGCACCCAACCAGAGTGACAGGAGGAGCACATTTCAGAAAACGTGCTCAGCTCGTTGAGAAAATGCGATTTAAGCAATAAAATTAAAAATGCACCCAAAACCTAAACCAAACGTTGCAGGTGGTTATTTCTTCATGCGCAGTGGTCAACGCGGCACTCTCTAGCTGCCAAGAGCACTTTTTACTATGCGCACCCAACCAGAGTGACGGGAGCAGCACATTTCAGAAAACGTGCTCAGCTCGTCCAGAAAATGCGATTTAAGCAATAAAATTAAAAATGCACCTAAAACCTAAACCAAACGTTGCAGATGGTCATTTCTTCATGCGCAGTGGTCAACGCGGCACTCTCTAGCTGCCAAGAGCACTTTTTACTATGCACACCCAACCAGAGTGACGGGAGGAGCACATTCCCGAAAACGTGCTCAGCTCGTCGAGAAAATGCGATTTAAGCAATAAAATTAAAAATGCACCCAAAACCTAAACCAAACGTTGCAGATGGTCATTTCTTCATGCGCAGTGGTCAACGCGGCACTCTCTAGCTGCCAAGTGCACTTTTTACTATGCGCACCCAACCAGAGTGACGGGAGGAGCACATTTCAGAAAACGTGCTCAGCTCGTCCAGACAATGCGATTTAAGCAATAAAATTAAAAATGCACCCAAAACCTAAACCAAACGTTGCAGGTGGTTATTTCTTCATGCGCAGTGGTCAACGCGGCACTCTCTAGCTGCCAAGAGCACTTTTTACTATGCGCACCCAACCAGAGTGACGGGAGGAGCGCATTTCAGAAAACGTGCTCAGCTCGTCGAGAAAATGCGATTTAAGCAATAAAATTAAAAATGCACCTAAAACCTAAACCAAAAGTTGCAGGTGGTTATTTCTTCATGCGCAGCAGTCAACACGGCACTCTCTAGCTGCCAAGAGCACTTTTTACTATGCGCACCCAACCAGAGTGACGGGAGGAGCACATTTCAGAAAACGTGCTCAGCTCGTCGAGAAAATGCGATTTAAGCAATAAAATCAAAAATGCACCCAAAACCTAAACCAAACGTTGCAGGTGGTTATTTCTTCATGTGCAGTGGTCAACGCGGCACTCTCTAGCTGCCAAGAGCACTTTTTACTATGCACACCCAACCAGAGTGACGGGAGGAGCGCATTTCAGAAAACGTGCTCAGCTCGTCGAGAAAATGCGATTTAAGCAATAAAATTAAAAATGCACCCAAAACCTAAACCAAACGTTGCAGGTGGTTATTTCTTCATGCGCAGTGGTCAACGCGGCACTCTCTAGCTGCCAAGAGCACTTTTTACTATGCGCACCCAACCAGAGTGACGGGAGGAGCACATTTCAGAAAACGTGCTCAGCTCGTCGAGAAAATGCGATTTAAGCAATAAAATTAAAAATGCACCCAAAACCTAAACATAACATTGCAGATGGTCATTTCTTCATGTGCAGTGGTGAACGCGGCACTCTCTAGCTGCCAAGAGCACTTTTTACTATGCGCACCCAACCAGAGTGACGGGAGGAGCACATTTCAGAAAACGTGCTCAGCTCGTTGAGAAAATGCGATTTAAGCAATAAAATTAAAAATGCACCCAAAACCTAAACCAAACGTTGCAGGTGGTTATTTCTTCATGCGCAGTGGTCAACGCGGCACTCTTTAGTTGCCAAGAGCACTTTTTACTATGCGCACCCAACCAGAGGGACGGGAGGAGCGCATTTCAGAAAACGTGCTCAGCTCGACGAGAAAATGCGATTTAAGCAATAAAATTAAAAATGCACCCAAAACCTAAACCAAACGTTGCAGGTTATTATTTCTTCATGCGCAGTGGTCAACGCGGCACTCTCTAGCTGCCAAGAGCACTTTTTACGATGCACACCCAACCAGAGTGACGGGAGGAGCGCATTTCAGAAAACGTGCTCAGCTCGACGAGAAAATGCGATTTAAGCAATAAAATTAAAAATGCACCCAAAACCTAAACCAAACGTTGCAGATGGTTATTTCTTCATGCGCAGTGGTCAACGCGGCACTCTCTAGCTGCCAAGAGCACTTTTTACTATGCGCACCCACCCAGAGTGACGGGAGGAGCACATTTCAGAAAACGTGCTCAGTTCGTCGAGAAAATGCGATTTAAGCAATAAAATTAAAAATGCACCTAAAATCTATACCAAACGTTGCAGGTGGTTATTTCTTCATATGCAGTGGTCAACGCGGCACTCTCTAGCTGCCAAGAGCACTTTTTACTATGCGCACCCAACCAGAGTGACGGGAGGAGCACATTCCAGAAAACGTGCTCAGCTCGTCGAGAAAATGCGATTTAAGCAATAAAATTAAAAATGCACCCAAAACCTAAACCAAACGTTGCAGATGGTCATTTCTTCATGCGCAGTGGTCAACGCGGCACTCTCTAGTAGCTGCCAAGAGCACTTTTTACTATGCGCACCCAACCAGAGTGACGGGAGGAGCACATTTCAGAAAACGTGCTCAGCTCGTCGAGAAAATGCGATTTAAGCAATAGAATTAAAAATGCACCTAAAACCTAAATCAAACGTTGCAGATGGTCATTTCTTCATGCGCAGTGGTCAACGCGGCACTCTCTAGCTGCCAAGAGCACTTTTTACTATGCGCACCCAACCAGAGTGACGGGAGGAGCACATTTCAGAAAACGTGCTCAGCTCGACGAGAACATGCGATTTAAGCAATAAAATTAAAAATGCACCCAAAACCTAAACCAAACGTTGCAGGTGGTTATTTCTTCATGCGCAGTGGTCAACGCGGCACTCTCTATCTGCCAAGAGCACTTTTTACTATGCGCACCCAACCAGAGTGACGGAAGGAGCACATTTCAGAAAACGTGCTCAGCTCGTCGAGAAATTGCGATTTAAGCAATAGAATTAAAAATGCACCCAAAACCTAAACCAAACGTTGCAGGTGGTTATTTCTTCATGCGCAGTGGTCAACGCGGCACTCTCTAGCTGCCAAGAGCACTTTTTACTATGCGCACCCAACCAGAGTGACGGGAGGAGCACATTTCAGAAAACGTGCTCAGCTCGTCGAGAAAATGCGATTTAAGCAATAAAATTAAAAATGCACCTAAAACCTAAACCAAACGCTGCAGATGGTCATTTCTTCATGCGCAGTGGTCAACGCGGCACTCTCTAGCTGCCAAGAGCACTTTTTACTATGCACACCCAACCAGAGTGACGGGAGGAGCACATTTCAGAAAACGTGCTCAGCTCGTCGAGAAAATGCGATTTACGCAATAAAATTAAAAATGCACCTAAAACCTAAACCAAACGTTGCAGGTGGTTATTTCTTCATGCGCAGTGGTCAACGCGGCACTCTATAGCTGCCAAGAGCACTTTTTACTATGCGCACCCAACCAGAGTGACGGGAGGAGCACATTTCAGAAAACGTGCTCAGCTCGTCAAGAAAATGCGACTTAAGCAATAAAATTAAAAATGCACCCAAAACCTAAACCAAACGTTGCAGATGGTCATTTCTTCATGCGCAGTGATCAACGCGGAACTCTCTAGCTGCCAAGAGCACTTTTTACTATGCACACCCAACAAGAGTGACGGGAGGAGCGCATTTCAGAAAACGTGCTCAGCTCGACGAGAAAATGCGATTTAAGCAATAAAATTAAAAATGCACCCAAAACCGAAACCAAACGTTGCAGGTGGTTATTTCTTCATGCGCAGTGGTCAACGCGGCACTCTCTAGCTGCCAAGAGTACTTTTTACTAAGCGCACCCAACCAGAGTGACGGGAGGAGCACATTTCAGAAAACGTGCTCAGCTCGTCGAGAAAATGAGATTTAAGCAATAAAATTAAAAATGCACGTAAAACCTAAACCAAACGTTGCAGGTGGTTATTTCTTCATGCGCAGTGGTCAACGCGGCATTCTCTAGCTGCCAAGAGCACTTTTTACTATGCGCACCCAACCAGAGTGACGGGAGGAGCACATTTCAGAAAACGTGCTCAGCTCGTCGAGAAAATGCGATTTAAGCAATAAAATTAAAAATGCACCCTAAACCTTAACCAAACGTTGCAGGTGGTTATTTCTTCATGCACAGTGGTCAACGCGGCACTCTCTAGCTGCCAAGAGCATTTTTTACTATGCGCACCCAACCAGAGTGACGGGAGGAGCACATTTCAGAAAACGTGCTCAGCTCGTCGAGAAAATGCGATTTAAGCAATAAAATTAAAAATGCATCTAAAACCTAAACCAAACGTTGCAGGTGGTAATTTCTTCATGCGCAGTGGTCAACGCGGCACTCTTTAGCTGCCAAGAGCACTTTTTACTATGCGCACCCAACCAGAGTGACGGGAGGAGCACATTTCAGAAAACGTGCTCAGCTCGTCGAGAAAATGCGATTTAAGCAATAAAATTAAAAAATGCACCCAAAACCTAAACCAAACTTTGCAGGTGGTTATTTCTTCATGTGAAGTGGTCAACGCGGCACTCTCTAGCTGCCAAGAGCACTTTTTACTATGCGCACCCAACCAGAGTGACGGGAGGAGCACATTTCAGAGAACGTGCTCAGCTCGTCCAGAAAATGCTATTTAAGCAATAAAATAAAAAAATGCACCTAAAACCTAAACCAAACGTTGCAGATGGTCATTTCTTCATGCGCAGTGGTCAACGCGGCACTCTCTAGCTGCCAAGAGCACTTTTTACTATGCGCACCCAACCAGAGTGACGGGAGGAGCACATTTCAGAAAACGTGCTCAGCTCGTCGAGAAAATGCGATTTAAGCAATAAAATTAAAAATGCACCTAAAACCTATACCAAACGTTGCAGGTGGTTATTTCTTCATATGCAGTGGTCAACGCGGCACTCTCTAGCTGCCAAGAGCACTTTTTACTATGCGCACCCAACCAGAGTGACGGGAGGAGCACATTTCAGAAAACGTGCTCAGCTCGTCGAGAAAATGCAATTTAAGCAATAAAATTAAAAATGCACCCAAAGCCTAAACCAAACGTTGCAGATGGTCATTTCTTCATGCGCAGTGGTCAACGCGGCACTCTCTAGCTGCCAAGAGCACTTTTTACTATGCACACCCAACCAGAGTGACGGGAGGAGCGCATTTCAGAAAACGTGCTCAGCTCGACGAGAAAATGCGATTTAAGCAATCAAATTAAAAATGCACCCAAAACCTAAATCAAACGTTGCAGGTGGTTATTTCTTCATGCGCAGTGGTCAACGTGGCACTCTCTAGCTGCCAAGAGCACTTTTTACTATGCGCACCCAACCAGAGTGACGGGAGGAGCACATTTCAGAAAACGTGTTCAGCTCGTCCAGACAATGCGATTTAAGCAATAAAATTAAAAATGCACCCAAAACCTAAACCAAACGTTGCAGGTGGTTATTTCTTCATGCGCAGTGGTCAACGCGGCACTCTATAGCTGCCAAGAGCACTTTTTACTATGCGCACCCAACCAGAGTGACGGGAGGAGCGCATTTCAGAAAACGTGCTCAGCTCGTCGAGAAAATGCGATTTAAGCAATAAAATTAAAAATGCACCTAAAACCTAAACCAAAAGTTGCAGGTGGTTATTTCTTCATGTGCAGCAGTCAACGCGGCACTCTCTAGCTGCGAAGAGCACTTTTTAATATGCACACCCAACAAGAGTGACGGGAGGAGCGCATTTCAGAAAACGTGCTCAGCTCGACGAGAACATGCGATTTAAGCAATAAAATTAAAAATGCACCCAAAACCTAAACCAAACGTTGCAGGTGGTTATTTCTTCATGCGCAGTGGTCAACGCGGCACTCTCTAGCTGCCAAGAGCACCTTTTACTATGCGCACCCAACCAGAGTGACGGGAGGAGCACATTTCAGAAAACGTGCTCAGCTCGTCGAGAAAATGCGATTTAAGCAATAAAATTAAAAATGCAACTAAAACCTAAACCAAACGTTGCAGGTGGTTATTTCTTCGTGCGCAGCAGTCAACGCGGCACTCTCTAGCTGCCAAGAGCACTTTTTACTATGCACACCCAACCAGAGTGACGGGAGGAGCACATTTCAGAAAACGGGCTCAGCTCGTCCAGAAAATGCGATTTAAGCAATAAAATTAAAAATGCACCCAAAACCTAAACCAAACGTTGCAGGTGGTTATTTCTTCATGCGCAGTGGTCAACGCGGCACTCTCTAGCTGCCAAGAGCACTTTTTACTATGCGCACCCAACCAGAGTGACGGGAGGAGCACATTTCAGAAAACGTGCTCAGCTCGTCGAGAAAATGCGATTTAAGCAATAAAATTAAAAATGCACCCAAAACCTAAACCAAACATTGCAGGTGGTTAATTCTTCGTGCGCAGCAGTCAACGCGGCACTCTCTAGCTGCCAAGAACACTTTTTATTATGCGCACCCAACCAGAGTGACGGGAGGAGCACATTTCAGAAAACGTGCTCAGCTCGTCCAGAAAATGCGATTTAAGCAATAAAATTAAAAATGCACCTAAAACCTAAACCAAACGTTGCAGGTGGTTATTTCTTCATGCGCAGTGGTCAACGCGGCACTCTCCAGCTGCCAAGAGCACTTTTTACTATGCGCACCCAACAAGAGTGACGGGAGGAGCACATTTCAGAAAACGTGCTCAGCTCGTCGAGAAAATGCGATTTAAGCAATAAAATTAAAAATGCACCCAAAACCTAAACCAAACGTTGCAGATGGTCATTTCTTCATGCGCAGTGGTCAACGCGGCACTCTCTAGCTGCCAAGAGCACTTTTTAATATGCACACCCAACAAGAGTGACGGGAGGAGCGCATTTCAGAAAACGTGCTCAGCTCGACGAGAACATGCGATTTAAGCAATAAAATTAAAAATGCACCCAAAACCTAAACCAAACGTTGCAGGTGGTTATTTCTTCATGCGCAGTGGTCAACGCGGCACTCTCTAGCTGCCAAGAGCACTTTTTACTATGCGCACCCAACCAGAGTGACGGGAGGAGCACATTTCAGAAAACGTGCTCAGCTCGTCGAGAAAATGCGATTTAAGCAATAAAATTAAAAATGCACCTAAAACCTAAACCAAACGTTGCAGGTGGTTATTTTTTCATGCGCAGTGGTCAACGCGGCACTCTCTAGCTGCCAAGAGCACTTTTTACTATGCGGACCCAACCAGAGTGACGGGAGGAGCACATTTCAGAAAACGTGCTCAGCTCGTCGAGAAAATGCGATTTAAGCAATAAAATTAAAAATGCACCCAAAACCTAAACCAAACGTTGCAGATGGTTATTTCTTCATGCGCAGTGGTCAACGCGGCACTCTCTAGCTGCCAAGAGCACTTTTTACTATGCACACCCAACCAGAGTGACGGGAGGAGCGCATTTCAGAAAACGTGCTCAGCTCGACGAGAAAATGCGATTTAAGCAATAAAATTAAAAATGCACCCAAAACCTAAACCAAACGTTGCAGGTGGTTATTTCTTCATGCGCAGCAGTCAACGCGGCACTCTCTAGCTGCCAAGAGCACTTTTTACTATGCGCACCCAACCAGAGTGACGGGAGGAGCACATTTCAGAAAACGTGCTCAGCTCGTCGAGAAAATGCGATTTAAGCAATAAAATTAAAAATGCACCCAAAACCTAAACCAAACGTTGCAGGTGGTTATTTCTTCATGCGCAGTGGTCAACGCGGCACTCTCTACCTGCCAAGAGCACTTTTTACTATGCGCACCCAACCAGAGTGACGGGAGGAGCACATTTCAGAAAACGTGCTCAGCTCGTCGAGAAAATGCGATTTAAGCAATACAATTAAAAATGCACCTAAAACCTAAACCAAACGTTGCAGGTGGTTATTTCTTCATGCGCAGTGGTCAACGCGGCACTCTCTAGCTGCCAAGAGCACTTTTTACTATGCGCACCCACCCAGACTGACGGGAGGAGCACATTTCAGAAAACGTGCTCAGCTCGTCGAGAAAATGCGATTTAAGCAATAAAATTAAAAATGCACCTAAAACCTATACCAAACGTTGCAGGTGGTTATTTCTTCATATGCAGTGGTCAACGCGGCACTCTCTAGCTGCAAAGAGCACTTTTTACTATGCGCACCCAACCAGAGTGACGGGAGGAGCACATTTCAGAAAACGTGCTCAGCTCGTCGAGAAAATGCGATTTAAGCAATAAAATTAAAAATGCACCCAAAGCCTAAACCAAACGTTGCAGATGGTCATTTCTTCATGCGCAGTGGTCAACGCGGCACTCTCTAGCTGCCAAGAGCACTTTTTACTATGCACACCCAACCAGAGTGACGGGAGGAGCGCATTTCAGAAAACGTGCTCAGCTCGACGAGAAAATGCGATTTAAGCAATCAAATTAAAAATGCACCCAAAACCTAAATCAAACGTTGCAGGTGGTTATTTCTTCATGCGCAGCAGTCAAGGCGGCACTCTCTCGCTGCCAAGAGCACTTTTTACTATGCACACCCAACCAGAGTGACGGGAGGAGCACATTTCAGAAAACGGGCTCAGCTCGTCCAGAAAATGCGATTTAAGCAATAAAATTAAAAATGCACCCAAAACCTAAACCAAACGTTGCAGGTGGTTATTTCTTCATGCGCAGTGGTCAACGCGGCACTCTCTAGCTGCCAAGAGCACTTTTTACTATGCGCACCCAACCAGAGTGACGGGAGGAGCACATTTCAGAAAACGTGCTCAGCTCGTCGAGAAAATGCGATTTAAGCAATAAAATTAAAAATGCACCCAAAACCTAAACCAAACGTTGCAGGTGGTTATTTCTTCGTGCGCAGCAGTCAACGCGGCACTCTCTAGCTGCCAAGAACACTTTTTATTATGCGCACCCAACCAGAGTGACGGGAGGAGCACATTTCAGAAAACGTGCTCAGCTCGTCCAGAAAATGCGATTTAAGCAATAAAATTAAAAATGCACCTAAAACCTAAACCAAACGTTGCAGGTGGTTATTTCTTCATGCGCAGTGGTCAACGCGGCACTCTCCAGCTGCCAAGAGCACTTTTTACTATGCGCACCCAACAAGAGTGACGGGAGGAGCACATTTCAGAAAACGTGCTCAGCTCGTCGAGAAAATGCGATTTAAGCAATAAAATTAAAAATGCACCCAAAACCTAAACCAAACGTTGCAGATGGTCATTTCTTCATGCGCAGTGGTCAACGCGGCACTCTCTAGCTGCCAAGAGCACTTTTTAATATGCACACCCAACAAGAGTGACGGGAGGAGCGCATTTCAGAAAACGTGCTCAGCTCGACGAGAACATGCGATTTAAGCAATAAAATTAAAAATGCACCCAAAACCTAAACCAAACGTTGCAGGTGGTTATTTCTTCATGCGCAGTGGTCAACGCGGCACTCTCTAGCTGCCAAGAGCACTTTTTACTATGCGCACCCAACCAGAGTGACGGGAGGAGCACATTTCAGAAAACGTGCTCAGCTCGTCGAGAAAATGCGATTTAAGCAATAAAATTAAAAATGCACCTAAAACCTAAACCAAACGTTGCAGGTGGTTCTTTTTTCATGCGCAGTGGTCAACGCGGCACTCTCTAGCTGCCAAGAGCACTTTTTACTATGCGCACCCAACCAGAGTGACGGGAGGAGCACATTTCAGAAAACGTGCTCAGCTCGTCGAGAAAATGCGATTTAAGCAATAAAATTAAAAATGCACCCAAAACCTGAACCAAACGTTGCAGATGGTTATTTCTTCATGCGCAGTGGTCAACGCGGCACTCTCTAGCTGCCAAGAGCACTTTTTACTATGCACACCCAACCAGAGTGACGGGAGGAGCGCATTTCAGAAAACGTGCTCAGCTCGACGAGAAAATGCGATTTAAGCAATAAAATTAAAAATGCACCCAAAACCTAAACCAAACGTTGCAGGTGGTTATTTCTTCATGCGCAGCAGTCAACGCGGCACTCTCTAGCTGCCAAGAGCACTTTTTACTATGCGCACCCAACCAGAGTGACGGGAGGAGCACATTTCAGAAAACGTGCTCAGCTCGTCGAGAAAATGCGATTTAAGCAATAAAATTAAAAATGCACCCAAAACCTAAACCAAACGTTGCAGGTGGTTATTTCTTCATGCGCAGTGGTCAACGCGGCACTCTCTAGCTGCCAAGAGCACTTTTTACTATGCGCACCCAACCAGAGTGACGGGAGGAGCACTTTTCAGAAAACGTGCTCAGCTCGTCGAGAAAATGCGAATTAAGCAATAAAATTAAAAATGCACCCAAAACCTAAACCAAACGTTGCAGATGGTCATTTCTTCATGCGCAGTGGTCAACGCGGCACTCTCTAGCTGCCAAGAGCACTTTTTACTCTGCGCATCCAACCAGAGTGACGGGAGGAGCACATTTCAGAAAACGTGCTCAGCTCGTCGAGAAAATGCGATTTAAGCAATAAAATTAAAAATGCACCTAAAACCCAAACCAAACGTTGCAGGTGGTTATTTCTTCATGCGCAGTGGTCAACGCGGCACTCTCTAGCTGCCAAGAGCACTTTTTACTATGCGCACCCAACCAGAGTGACGGGAGGAGCACATTTCAGAAAATGTGCTCAGCTCGTCGAGAAAATGCGATTTAAGCAATAAAATTAAAAATGCACCCAAAACCTAAACCAAACGTTGCAGATGGTCATTTCTTCATGTGCAGTGGTGAACGCCGCACTCTCTAGCTGCCAAGAGCACTTTTTACTATGCGCACCCAACCAGAGTGACAGGAGGAGCACATTTCAGAAAACGTGCTCAGCTCGTTGAGAAAATGCGATTTAAGCAATAAAATTAAAAATGCACCCAAAACCTAAACCAAACGTTGCAGGTGGTTATTTCTTCATGCGCAGTGGTCAACGCGGCACTCTCTAGCTGCCAAGAGCACTTTTTACTATGCACACCCAACCAGAGTGACGGGAGGAGCGCATTTCAGAAAACGTGCTCAGCTCGACGAGAAAATGCGATTTAAGCAATCAAATTAAAAATGCACCCAAAACCTAAATCAAACGTTGCAGGTGGTTATTTCTTCATGCGCAGCAGTCAAGGCGGCACTCTCTCGCTGCCAAGAGCACTTTTTACTATGCACACCCAACCAGAGTGACGGGAGGAGCACATTTCAGAAAACGGGCTCAGCTCGTCCAGAAAATGCGATTTAAGCAATAAAATTAAAAATGCACCCAAAACCTAAACCAAACGTTGCAGGTGGTTATTTCTTCATGCGCAGTGGTCAACGCGGCACTCTCTAGCTGCCAAGAGCACTTTTTACTATGCGCACCCAACCAGAGTGACGGGAGGAGCACATTTCAGAAAACGTGCTCAGCTCGTCGAGAAAATGCGATTTAAGCAATAAAATTAAAAATGCACCCAAAACCTAAACCAAACGTTGCAGGTGGTTATTTCTTCGTGCGCAGCAGTCAACGCGGCACTCTCTAGCTGCCAAGAACACTTTTTATTATGCGCACCCAACCAGAGTGACGGGAGGAGCACATTTCAGAAAACGTGCTCAGCTCGTCCAGAAAATGCGATTTAAGCAATAAAATTAAAAATGCACCTAAAACCTAAACCAAACGTTGCAGGTGGTTATTTCTTCATGCGCAGTGGTCAACGCGGCACTCTCCAGCTGCCAAGAGCACTTTTTACTATGCGCACCCAACAAGAGTGACGGGAGGAGCACATTTCAGAAAACGTGCTCAGCTCGTCGAGAAAATGCGATTTAAGCAATAAAATTAAAAATGCACCCAAAACCTAAACCAAACGTTGCAGATGGTCATTTCTTCATGCGCAGTGGTCAACGCGGCACTCTCTAGCTGCCAAGAGCACTTTTTAATATGCACACCCAACAAGAGTGACGGGAGGAGCGCATTTCAGAAAACGTGCTCAGCTCGACGAGAACATGCGATTTAAGCAATAAAATTAAAAATGCACCCAAAACCTAAACCAAACGTTGCAGGTGGTTATTTCTTCATGCGCAGTGGTCAACGCGGCACTCTCTAGCTGCCAAGAGCACTTTTTACTATGCGCACCCAACCAGAGTGACGGGAGGAGCACATTTCAGAAAACGTGCTCAGCTCGTCGAGAAAATGCGATTTAAGCAATAAAATTAAAAATGCACCTAAAACCTAAACCAAACGTTGCAGGTGGTTATTTTTTCATGCGCAGTGGTCAACGCGGCACTCTCTAGCTGCCAAGAGCACTTTTTACTATGCGCACCCAACCAGAGTGACGGGAGGAGCACATTTCAGAAAACGTGCTCAGCTCGTCGAGAAAATGCGATTTAAGCAATAAAATTAAAAATGCACCCAAAACCTGAACCAAACGTTGCAGATGGTTATTTCTTCATGCGCAGTGGTCAACGCGGCACTCTCTAGCTGCCAAGAGCACTTTTTACTATGCACACCCAACCAGAGTGACGGGAGGAGCGCATTTCAGAAAACGTGCTCAGCTCGACGAGAAAATGCGATTTAAGCAATAAAATTAAAAATGCACCCAAAACCTAAACCAAACGTTGCAGGTGGTTATTTCTTCATGCGCAGCAGTCAACGCGGCACTCTCTAGCTGCCAAGAGCACTTTTTACTATGCGCACCCAACCAGAGTGACGGGAGGAGCACATTTCAGAAAACGTGCTCAGCTCGTCGAGAAAATGCGATTTAAGCAATAAAATTAAAAATGCACCCAAAACCTAAACCAAACGTTGCAGGTGGTTATTTCTTCATGCGCAGTGGTCAACGCGGCACTCTCTAGCTGCCAAGAGCACTTTTTACTATGCGCACCCAACCAGAGTGACGGGAGGAGCACTTTTCAGAAAACGTGCTCAGCTCGTCGAGAAAATGCGAATTAAGCAATAAAATTAAAAATGCACCCAAAACCTAAACCAAACGTTGCAGATGGTCATTTCTTCATGCGCAGTGGTCAACGCGGCACTCTCTAGCTGCCAAGAGCACTTTTTACTCTGCGCATCCAACCAGAGTGACGGGAGGAGCACATTTCAGAAAACGTGCTCAGCTCGTCGAGAAAATGCGATTTAAGCAATAAAATTAAAAATGCACCTAAAACCCAAACCAAACGTTGCAGGTGGTTATTTCTTCATGCGCAGTGGTCAACGCGGCACTCTCTAGCTGCCAAGAGCACTTTTTACTATGCGCACCCAACCAGAGTGACGGGAGGAGCACATTTCAGAAAATGTGCTCAGCTCGTCGAGAAAATGCGATTTAAGCAATAAAATTAAAAATGCACCCAAAACCTAAACCAAACGTTGCAGATGGTCATTTCTTCATGTGCAGTGGTGAACGCCGCACTCTCTAGCTGCCAAGAGCACTTTTTACTATGCGCACCCAACCAGAGTGACAGGAGGAGCACATTTCAGAAAACGTGCTCAGCTCGTTGAGAAAATGCGATTTAAGCAATAAAATTAAAAATGCACCCAAAACCTAAACCAAACGTTGCAGGTGGTTATTTCTTCATGCGCAGTGGTCAACGCGGCACTCTCTAGCTGCCAAGAGCACTTTTTACTATGCGCACCCAACCAGAGTGACGGGAGGAGCGCATTTCAGAAAACGTGCTCAGCTCGTCGAGAAAATGCGATTTAAGCAATAAAATTAAAAATGCACCTAAAACCTAAACCAAAAGTTGCAGGTGGTTATTTCTTCATGCGCAGCAGTCAACACGGCACTCTCTAGCTGCCAAGAGCACTTTTTACTATGCGCACCCACCCAGAGTGACGGGAGGAGCACATTTCAGAAAACGTGCTCAGCTCGTCGAGAAAATGCGATTTAAGCAATAAAATTAAAAATGCACCCAAAACCTAAACCAAACGTTGCAGATGGTTATTTCTTCATGCGCAGTGGTCAACGCGGCACTCTCTAGCTGCCAAGAGGACTTTTTACTATGCGCACCCACCCAGAGTGACGGGAGGAGCACATTTCAGAAAACGTGCTCAGCTCGTCGAGAAAATGCGATTTAAGCAATAAAATTAAAAATGCACCTAAAATCTATACCAAACGTTGCAGGTGGTTATTTCTTCATATGCAGTGGTCAACGCGGCACTCTCTAGCTGCCAAGAGCACTTTTTACTATGCGCACCCAACCAGAGTGACGGGAGGAGCACATTCCAGAAAACGTGCTCAGCTCGTCGAGAAAATGCGATTTAAGCAATAAAATTAAAAATGCACCCAAAACCTAAACCAAACGTTGCAGATGGTCATTTCTTCATGTGCAGTGGTGAACGCGGCACTCTCTAGCTGCCAAGAGCACTTTTTACTATGCGCACCCAACCAGAGTGACAGGAGGAGCACATTTCAGAAAACGTGCTCAGCTCGTTGAGAAAATGCGATTTAAGCAATAAAATTAAAAATGCACCCAAAACCTAAACCAAACGTTGCAGGTGGTTATTTCTTCATGCGCAGTGGTCAACGCGGCACTCTCTAGCTGCCAAGAGCACTTTTTACTATGCGCACCCAACCAGAGTGACGGGAGGAGCGCATTTCAGAAAACGTGCTCAGCTCGTCGAGAAAATGCGATTTAAGCAATAAAATTAAAAATGCACCTAAAACCTAAACCAAATGTTGCAGGTGGTTATTTCTTCATGCGCAGCAGTCAACACGGCACTCTCTCGCTGCCAAGAGCACTTTTTACTATGCGCACCCACCCAGAGTGACGGGAGGAGCACATTTCAGAAAACGTGCTCAGCTCGTCGAGAAAATGCGATTTAAGCAATAAAATTAAAAATGCACCCAAAACCTAAACCAAACGTTGCAGATGGTTATTTCTTCATGCGCAGTGGTCAACGCGGCACTCTCTAGCTGCCAAGAGGACTTTTTACTATGCGCACCCACCCAGAGTGACGGGAGGAGCACATTTCAGAAAACGTGCTCAGCTCGTCGAGAAAATGCGATTTAAGCAATAAAATTAAAAATGCACCTAAAATCTATACCAAACGTTGCAGGTGGTTATTTCTTCATATGCAGTGGTCAACGCGGCACTCTCTAGCTGCCAAGAGCACTTTTTACTATGCGCACCCAACCAGAGTGACGGGAGGAGCACATTTCAGAAAACGTGCTCAGCTCGTCGAGAAAATGCGATTTAAGCAATAAAATTAAAAATGCACCCAAAACCTAAACCAAACGTTGCAGATGGTCATTTCTTCATGCGCAATGGTCAACGCGGCACTCTCTAGCTGCCAAGAGCACTTTTTACTATGCGCACCCAACCAGAGTGACGGGAGGAGCACATTTCAGAAAACGTACTCAGCTCGTCGAGAAAATGCGATTTAAGCAATAAAATTAAAAATGCACCCAAAACCTAAACCAAACGTTGCAGATGGTCATTTCTTCATGTGCAGTGGTGAACGTGGCACTCTCTAGCTGCCAAGAGCACTTTTTACTATGCGCACCCAACCAGAGTGACAGGAGGAGCACATTTCAGAAAACGTGCTCAGCTCGTTGAGAAAATGCGATTTAAGCAATAAAATTAAAAATGCACCCAAAACCTAAACCAAACGTTGCAGGTGGTTATTTCTTCATGCGCAGTGGTCAACGCGGCACTCTCTAGCTGCCAAGAGCACTTTTTACTATGCGCACCCAACCAGAGTGACGGGAGCAGCACATTTCAGAAAACGTGCTCAGCTCGTCCAGAAAATGCGATTTAAGCAATAAAATTAAAAATGCACCTAAAACCTAAACCAAACGTTGCAGATGGTCATTTCTTCATGCGCAGTGGTCAACGCGGCACTCTCTAGCTGCCAAGAGCACTTTTTACTATGCACACCCAACCAGAGTGACGGGAGGAGCACATTCCCGAAAACGTGCTCAGCTCGTCGAGAAAATGCGATTTAAGCAATAAAATTAAAAATGCACCCAAAACCTAAACCAAACGTTGCAGATGGTCATTTCTTCATGCGCAGTGGTCAACGCGGCACTCTCTAGCTGCCAAGTGCACTTTTTACTATGCGCACCCAACCAGAGTGACGGGAGGAGCACATTTCAGAAAACGTGCTCAGCTCGTCCAGACAATGCGATTTAAGCAATAAAATTAAAAATGCACCCAAAACCTAAACCAAACGTTGCAGGTGGTTATTTCTTCATGCGCAGTGGTCAACGCGGCACTCTCTAGCTGCGAAGAGCACTTTTTACTATGCGCACCCAACCAGAGTGACGGGAGGAGCGCATTTCAGAAAACGTGCTCAGCTCGTCGAGAAAATGCGATTTAAGCAATAAAATTAAAAATGCACCTAAAACCTAAACCAAAAGTTGCAGGTGGTTATTTCTTCATGCGCAGCAGTCAACACGGCACTCTCTAGCTGCCAAGAGCACTTTTTACTATGCGCACCAAACCAGAGTGACGGGAGGAGCACATTTCAGAAAACGTGCTCAGCTCGTCGAGAAAATGCGATTTAAGCAATAAAATCAAAAATGCACCCAAAACCTAAACCAAACGTTGCAGGTGGTTATTTCTTCATGTGCAGTGGTCAACGCGGCACTCTCTAGCTGCCAAGAGCACTTTTTACTATGCACACCCAACCAGAGTGACGGGAGGAGCGCATTTCAGAAAACGTGCTCAGCTCGTCGAGAAAATGCGATTTAAGCAATAAAATTAAAAATGCACCCAAAACCTAAACCAAACGTTGCAGGTGGTTATTTCTTCATGCGCAGTGGTCAACGCGGCACTCTCTAGCTGCCAAGAGCACTTTTTACTATGCGCACCCAACCAGAGTGACGGGAGGAGCACATTTCAGAAAACGTGCTCAGCTCGTCGAGAAAATGCGATTTAAGCAATAAAATTAAAAATGCACCCAAAACCTAAACATAACATTGCAGATGGTCATTTCTTCATGTGCAGTGGTGAACGCGGCACTCTCTAGCTGCCAAGAGCACTTTTTACTATGCGCACCCAACCAGAGTGACGGGAGGAGCACATTTCAGAAAACGTGCTCAGCTCGTTGAGAAAATGCGATTTAAGCAATAAAATTAAAAATGCACCCAAAACCTAAACCAAACGTTGCAGGTGGTTATTTCTTCATGCGCAGTGGTCAACGCGGCACTCTTTAGCTGCCAAGAGCACTTTTTACTATGCGCACCCAACCAGAGGGACGGGAGGAGCGCATTTCAGAAAACGTGCTCAGCTCGACGAGAAAATGCGATTTAAGCAATAAAATTAAAAATGCACCCAAAACCTAAACCAAACGTTGCAGGTTATTATTTCTTCATGCGCAGTGGTCAACGCGGCACTCTCTAGCTGCCAAGAGCACTTTTTACGATGCACACCCAACCAGAGTGACGGGAGGAGCGCATTTCAGAAAACGTGCTCAGCTCGACGAGAAAATGCGATTTAAGCAATAAAATTAAAAATGCACCCAAAACGTAAACCAAACGTTGCAGATGGTTATTTCTTCATGCGCAGTGGTCAACGCGGCACTCTCTAGCTGCCAAGAGCACTTTTTACTATGCGCACCCACCCAGAGTGACGGGAGGAGCACATTTCAGAAAACGTGCTCAGTTCGTCGAGAAAATGCGATTTAAGCAATAAAATTAAAAATGCACCTAAAATCTATACCAAACGTTGCAGGTGGTTATTTCTTCATATGCAGTGGTCAACGCGGCACTCTCTAGCTGCCAAGAGCACTTTTTACTATGCGCACCCAACCAGAGTGACGGGAGGAGCACATTCCAGAAAACGTGCTCAGCTCGTCGAGAAAATGCGATTTAAGCAATAAAATTAAAAATGCACCCAAAACCTAAACCAAACGTTGCAGATGGTCATTTCTTCATGCGCAGTGGTCAACGCGGCACTCTCTAGCTGCCAAGAGCACTTTTTACTATGCGCACCCAACCAGAGTGACGGGAGGAGCACATTTCAGAAAACGTGCTCAGCTCGTCGAGAAAATGCGATTTAAGCAATAGAATTAAAAATGCACCTAAAACCTAAATCAAACGTTGCAGATGGTCATTTCTTCATGCGCAGTGGTCAACGCGGCACTCTCTAGCTGCCAAGAGCACTTTTTACTATGCGCACCCAACCAGAGTGACGGGAGGAGCACATTTCAGAAAACGTGCTCAGCTCGACGAGAACATGCGATTTAAGCAATAAAATTAAAAATGCACCCAAAACCTAAACCAAACGTTGCAGGTGGTTATTTCTTCATGCGCAGTGGTCAACGCGGCACTCTCTATCTGCCAAGAGCACTTTTTACTATGCGCACCCAACCAGAGTGACGGAAGGAGCACATTTCAGAAAACGTGCTCAGCTCGTCGAGAAAATGCGATTTAAGCAATAGAATTAAAAATGCACCCAAAACCTAAACCAAACGTTGCAGGTGGTTATTTCTTCATGCGCAGTGGTCAACGCGGCACTCTCTAGCTGCCAAGAGCACTTTTTACTATGCGCACCCAACCAGAGTGACGGGAGGAGCACATTTCAGAAAACGTGCTCAGCTCGTCCAGAAAATGTTATTTAAGCAATAAAATAAAAAATGCACCTAACACCTAAACCAAACGTTGCAGATGGTCATTTCTTCATGCGCAGTGGTCAATGCGGCACTCTCTAGCTGCCAAGAGCACTTTTTACTATGCGCACCCAACCAGAGTGACGGGAGGAGCACATTTCAGAAAACGTGCTCAGCTCGTCGAGAAAATGCGATTTAAGCAATAAAATTAAAAATGCACCTAAAACCTAAACCAAACGTTGCAGTTGTTTATTTCTTTATGCGCACTCGTCCTCGCGGCACTCTCTAGCTGCCAAGAGCACTTTTTACTATGCGCACCCAACCAGAGTGACGGGAGGAGCACATTTCAGAAAACGTGCTCAGCTCGTCGAGAAAATGCGATTTAAGCAATAAAATTAAAAATGCACCTAAAACCTATACCAAACGTTGCAGGTGGTTATTTCTTCATATGCAGTGGTCAACGCGGCACTCTCTAGCTGCCAAGAGCACTTTTTACTATGCGCACCCAACCAGAGTGACGGGAGGAGCACATTTCAGAAAACGTGCTCAGCTCGTCGAGAAAATGCGATTTAAGCAATAAAATTAAAAATGCAACTAAAACCTAAACCAAACGTTGCAGGTGGTTATTTCTTCGTGCGCAGCAGTCAACGCGGCACTCTCTAGCTGCCAAGAGCACTTTTTACTATGCACACCCAACCAGAGTGACGGGAGGAGCACATTTCAGAAAACGGGCTCAGCTCGTCCAGAAAATGCGATTTAAGCAATAAAATTAAAAATGCACCCAAAACCTAAACCAAACGTTGCAGGTGGTTATTTCTTCATGCGCAGTGGTCAACGCGGCACTCTCTAGCTGCCAAGAGCACTTTTTACTATGCGCACCCAACCAGAGTGACGGGAGGAGCACATTTCAGAAAACGTGCTCAGCTCGTCGAGAAAATGCGATTTAAGCAATAAAATTAAAAATGCACCCAAAACCTAAACCAAACGTTGCAGGTGGTTAATTCTTCGTGCGCAGCAGTCAACGCGGCACTCTCTAGCTGCCAAGAACACTTTTTATTATGCGCACCCAACCAGAGTGACGGGAGGAGCACATTTCAGAAAACGTGCTCAGCTCGTCCAGAAAATGCGATTTAAGCAATAAAATTAAAAATGCACCTAAAACCTAAACCAAACGTTGCAGGTGGTTATTTCTTCATGCGCAGTGGTCAACGCGGCACTCTCCAGCTGCCAAGAGCACTTTTTACTATGCGCACCCAACAAGAGTGACGGGAGGAGAACATTTCAGAAAACGTGCTCAGCTCGTCGAGAAAATGCGATTTAAGCAATAAAATTAAAAATGCACCCAAAACCTAATCCAAACGTTGCAGATGGTCATTTCTTCATGCGCAGTGGTCAACGCGGCACTCTCTAGCTGCCAAGAGCACTTTTTAATATGCACACCCAACAAGAGTGACGGGAGGAGCGCATTTCAGAAAACGTGCTCAGCTCGACGAGAACATGCGATTTAAGCAATAAAATTAAAAATGCACCCAAAACCTAAACCAAACGTTGCAGGTGGTTATTTCTTCATGCGCAGTGGTCAACGCGGCACTCTCTAGCTGCCAAGAGCACTTTTTACTATGCGCACCCAACCAGAGTGACGGGAGGAGCACATTTCAGAAAACGTGCTCAGCTCGTCGAGAAAATGCGATTTAAGCAATAAAATTAAAAATGCACCTAAAACCTAAACCAAACGTTGCAGGTGGTTATTTTTTCATGCGCAGTGGTCAACGCGGCACTCTCTAGCTGCCAAGAGCACTTTTTACTATGCGGACCCAACCAGAGTGACGGGAGGAGCACATTTCAGAAAACGTGCTCAGCTCGTCGAGAAAATGCGATTTAAGCAATAAAATTAAAAATGCACCCAAAACCTAAACCAAACGTTGCAGATGGTTATTTCTTCATGCGCAGTGGTCAACGCGGCACTCTCTAGCTGCCAAGAGCACTTTTTACTATGCACACCCAACCAGAGTGACGGGAGGAGCGCATTTCAGAAAACGTGCTCAGCTCGACGAGAAAATGCGATTTAAGCAATAAAATTAAAAATGCACCCAAAACCTAAACCAAACGTTGCAGGTGGTTATTTCTTCATGCGCAGCAGTCAACGCGGCACTCTCTAGCTGCCAAGAGCACTTTTTACTATGCGCACCCAACCAGAGTGACGGGAGGAGCACATTTCAGAAAACGTGCTCAGCTCGTCGAGAAAATGCGATTTAAGCAATAAAATTAAAAATGCACCCAAAACCTAAACCAAACGTTGCAGGTGGTTATTTCTTCATGCGCAGTGGTCAACGCGGCACTCTCTACCTGCCAAGAGCACTTTTTACTATGCGCACCCAACCAGAGTGACGGGAGGAGCACATTTCAGAAAACGTGCTCAGCTCGTCGAGAAAATGCGATTTAAGCAATACAATTAAAAATGCACCTAAAACCTAAACCAAACGTTGCAGGTGGTTATTTCTTCATGCGCAGTGGTCAACGCGGCACTCTCTAGCTGCCAAGAGCACTTTTTACTATGCGCACCCACCCAGACTGACGGGAGGAGCACATTTCAGAAAACGTGCTCAGCTCGTCGAGAAAATGCGATTTAAGCAATAAAATTAAAAATGCACCTAAAACCTATACCAAACGTTGCAGGTGGTTATTTCTTCATATGCAGTGGTCAACGCGGCACTCTCTAGCTGCAAAGAGCACTTTTTACTATGCGCACCCAACCAGAGTGACGGGAGGAGCACATTTCAGAAAACGTGCTCAGCTCGTCGAGAAAATGCGATTTAAGCAATAAAATTAAAAATGCACCCAAAGCCTAAACCAAACGTTGCAGATGGTCATTTCTTCATGCGCAGTGGTCAACGCGGCACTCTCTAGCTGCCAAGAGCACTTTTTACTATGCACACCCAACCAGAGTGACGGGAGGAGCGCATTTCAGAAAACGTGCTCAGCTCGACGAGAAAATGCGATTTAAGCAATCAAATTAAAAATGCACCCAAAACCTAAATCAAACGTTGCAGGTGGTTATTTCTTCATGCGCAGCAGTCAAGGCGGCACTCTCTCGCTGCCAAGAGCACTTTTTACTATGCACACCCAACCAGAGTGACGGGAGGAGCACATTTCAGAAAACGTGTTCAGCTCGTTTAGACAATGCAATTTAAGCAATAAAATTAAAAACGCACCCAAAACCTAAACCAAACGTTGCAGGTGGTTATTTCTTCATGCGCAGTGGTCAACGCGGCACTCTCTAGCTGCCAAGAGCACTTTTTACTATGCGCACCCAACCAGAGTGACGGGAGGAGCGCATTTCAGAAAACGTGCTCAGCTCGTCGAGAAAATGCGATTTAAGCAATAAAATTAAAAATGCACCTAAAACCTAAACCAAAAGTTGCAGGTGGTTATTTCTTCATGCGCAGCAGTCAACGCGGCACTCTCTAGCTGCGAAGAGCACTTTTTAATATGCACACCCAACAAGAGTGACGGGAGGAGCGCATTTCAGAAAACGTGCTCAGCTCGACGAGAACATGCGATTTAAGCAATAAAATTAAAAATGCACCCAAAACCTAAACCAAACGTTGCAGGTGGTTATTTCTTCATGCGCAGTGGTCAACGCGGCACTCTCTAGCTGCCAAGAGCACTTTTTACTATGCGCACCCAACCAGAGTGACGGGAGGAGCACATTTCAGAAAACGTGCTCAGCTCGTCGAGAAAATGCGATTTAAGCAATAAAATTAAAAATGCAACTAAAACCTAAACCAAACGTTGCAGGTGGTTATTTCTTCGTGCGCAGCAGTCAACGCGGCACTCTCTAGCTGCCAAGAGCACTTTTTACTATGCACACCCAACCAGAGTGACGGGAGGAGCACATTTCAGAAAACGGGCTCAGCTCGTCCAGAAAATGCGATTTAAGCAATAAAATTAAAAATGCACCCAAAACCTAAACCAAACGTTGCAGGTGGTTATTTCTTCATGCGCAGTGGTCAACGCGGCACTCTCTAGCTGCCAAGAGCACTTTTTACTATGCGCACCCAACCAGAGTGACGGGAGGAGCACATTTCAGAAAACGTGCTCAGCTCGTCGAGAAAATGCGATTTAAGCAATAAAATTAAAAATGCACCCAAAACCTAAACCAAACGTTGCAGGTGGTTATTTCTTCGTGCGCAGCAGTCAACGCGGCACTCTCTAGCTGCCAAGAACACTTTTTATTATGCGCACCCAACCAGAGTGACGGGAGGAGCACATTTCAGAAAACGTGCTCAGCTCGTCCAGAAAATGCGATTTAAGCAATAAAATTAAAAATGCACCTAAAACCTAAACCAAACGTTGCAGGTGGTTATTTCTTCATGCGCAGTGGTCAACGCGGCACTCTCCAGCTGCCAAGAGCACTTTTTACTATGCGCACCCAACAAGAGTGACGGGAGGAGCACATTTCAGAAAACGTGCTCAGCTCGTCGAGAAAATGCGATTTAAGCAATAAAATTAAAAATGCACCCAAAACCTAAACCAAACGTTGCAGATGGTCATTTCTTCATGCGCAGTGGTCAACGCGGCACTCTCTAGCTGCCAAGAGCACTTTTTAATATGCACACCCAACAAGAGTGACGGGAGGAGCGCATTTCAGAAAACGTGCTCAGCTCGACGAGAACATGCGATTTAAGCAATAAAATTAAAAATGCACCCAAAACCTAAACCAAACGTTGCAGGTGGTTATTTCTTCATGCGCAGTGGTCAACGCGGCACTCTCTAGCTGCCAAGAGCACTTTTTACTATGCGCACCCAACCAGAGTGACGGGAGGAGCACATTTCAGAAAACGTGCTCAGCTCGTCGAGAAAATGCGATTTAAGCAATAAAATTAAAAATGCACCTAAAACCTAAACCAAACGTTGCAGGTGGTTATTTTTTCATGCGCAGTGGTCAACGCGGCACTCTCTAGCTGCCAAGAGCACTTTTTACTATGCGCACCCAACCAGAGTGACGGGAGGAGCACATTTCAGAAAACGTGCTCAGCTCGTCGAGAAAATGCGATTTAAGCAATAAAATTAAAAATGCACCCAAAACCTGAACCAAACGTTGCAGATGGTTATTTCTTCATGCGCAGTGGTCAACGCGGCACTCTCTAGCTGCCAAGAGCACTTTTTACTATGCACACCCAACCAGAGTGACGGGAGGAGCGCATTTCAGAAAACGTGCTCAGCTCGACGAGAAAATGCGATTTAAGCAATAAAATTAAAAATGCACCCAAAACCTAAACCAAACGTTGCAGGTGGTTATTTCTTCATGCGCAGCAGTCAACGCGGCACTCTCTAGCTGCCAAGAGCACTTTTTACTATGCGCACCCAACCAGAGTGACGGGAGGAGCACATTTCAGAAAACGTGCTCAGCTCGTCGAGAAAATGCGATTTAAGCAATAAAATTAAAAATGCACCCAAAACCTAAACCAAACGTTGCAGGTGGTTATTTCTTCATGCGCAGTGGTCAACGCGGCACTCTCTAGCTGCCAAGAGCACTTTTTACTATGCGCACCCAACCAGAGTGACGGGAGGAGCACTTTTCAGAAAACGTGCTCAGCTCGTCGAGAAAATGCGAATTAAGCAATAAAATTAAAAATGCACCCAAAACCTAAACCAAACGTTGCAGATGGTCATTTCTTCATGCGCAGTGGTCAACGCGGCACTCTCTAGCTGCCAAGAGCACTTTTTACTCTGCGCATCCAACCAGAGTGACGGGAGGAGCACATTTCAGAAAACGTGCTCAGCTCGTCGAGAAAATGCGATTTAAGCAATAAAATTAAAAATGCACCTAAAACCCAAACCAAACGTTGCAGGTGGTTATTTCTTCATGCGCAGTGGTCAACGCGGCACTCTCTAGCTGCCAAGAGCACTTTTTACTATGCGCACCCAACCAGAGTGACGGGAGGAGCACATTTCAGAAAATGTGCTCAGCTCGTCGAGAAAATGCCATTTAAGCCGTACAATTAAAAATGCACCTAAAACCTAAACCAAACGTTGCAGGTGGTTATTTCTTCATGCGCAGTGGTCAACGTGGCACTCTCTAGCTGCCAAGAGCACTTTTTACTATGCGCACCCAACCAGAGTGACGGGAGGAGCACATTTCAGAAAACGTGCTCAGCTCGTCGAGAAAATGCGATTTAAGCAATAAAATTAAAAATGCACCTAAAACCTAAACCAAACGTTGCAGGTGGTTATTTCTTCATGCGCAGTGGTCAACGCGGCACTCTGTAGCTGCCAAGAGCACTTTTTACTATGCGCACCCACCCAGAGTGACGGGAGGAGCACATTTCAGAAAACGTGCTCACCTCGTCGAGAAAATGCGATTTAAGCAATAAAATTAAAAATGCACCTAAAACCTAAACCAAACGTTGCAGGTGGTTATTTCTTCATGCGCAGTGGTCAACGCGGCACTCTCTAGCTGCCAAGAGCACTTTTTACTATGCGCACCCAACCAGAGTGACGGGAGGAGCACATTTCAGAAAACGTGCTCAGCTCGTCGAGAAAGTGCGATTTAAGCAATAAAATAAAAAACGCACCTAAAACCTAAACCGAACGTTGCAGATGGTCATTTCTTCATGCGCAGTGGTCAACGCGGCACTCTCTAGCTGCCAAGAGCACTTTTTACTATGCACACCCAACCAGAGTGACGGGAGGAGCACATTTCAGAAGACGTGCTCAGCTCGTCGAGAAAATGCGATTTAAGCAATAAAATTAAAAATGCACCCAAAACCTAAACCAAACGTTGCAGGTAGTTATTTCTTCATGCGCAGCAGTCAACGCGGCACTCTCTAGCTGCCAAGAGCACTTTTTACTATGCACACCCAACCAGAGTGACGGGAGGAGCACATTTCAGAAAACGTGCTCAGCTCGACGAGAAAATGCGATTTAAGCAATAAAATTAGAAATGCACCCAAAACCTAAACCAAACGTTGCAGGTGGTTATTTCTTCATGCGCAGTGGTAAACGCGGCACTCTCTAGCTGCCAAGAGCACTTTTTAGTATGCGCACCCAACCAGAGTGACGGGAGGAGCACATTTCATAAAACGTGCTCAGCTCGTCCAGAAAATGCTATTTAAGCAATAAAATTAAAAATGCACCTAAAACCTAAACCAAACGTTGCAGATGGTCATTTCTTCATGCGCAGTGGTCAACGCGGCACTCTCTAGCTGCCAAGAGCACTTTTTACTATGCACACCCAACCAGAGTGACGGGAGGAGCACATTTCAGAAAACGTGCTCAGCTCGTCCAGAAAATGCGATTTAAGCAATAAAATTAAAAATGCACCCAAAACCTAAACCAAACGTTGCAGGTGGTTATTTCTTCATGCGCAGTGGTCAACGCGGCACTCTCTAGCTGCCAAGAGCACTTTTTACTATGCGCACCCAACCAGAGTGACGGGAGGAGCACATTTCAGAAAACGTGCTCAGCTCGTCGAGAAAATGCGATTTAAGCAATAAAATTAAAAATGCACCCAAAACCTAAACCAAACGTTGCAGGTGGTTATTTCTTCATGCGCAGTGGTAAACGCGGCACTCTCTAGCTGCCAAGAGCACTTTTTACTATGCGCACCCAACCAGAGTGACGGGAGGAGCACATTTCATAAAACGTGCTCAGCTCGTCCAGAAAATGCTATTTAAGCAATAAAATTAAAAATGCACCCAAAACCTAAACCAAACGTTGCAGGTGGTTATTTCTTCATGCGCAGTGGTCAACGCGGCACTCTCTAGCTGCCAAGAGCACTTTTTACTATGCGCACCCAACCAGAGTGACGGGAGGAGCACATTTCAGAAAACGTGCTCAGCTCGTCGAGAAAATGCGATTTAAGCAATAAAATTAAAAATGCACCTAAAACCTAAACCAAACGTTGCAGGTGGTTATTTTTTCATGCGCAGTGGTCAACGCGGCACTCTCTAGCTGCCAAGAGCACTTTTTACTATGCGCACCCAACCAGAGTGACGGGAGGAGCACATTTCAGAAAACGTGCTCAGCTCGTCGAGAAAATGCGATTTAAGCAATAAAATTAAAAATGCACCCAAAACCTAAACCAAACGTTGCAGATGGTCATTTCTTCATGCGCAGCAGTCAACGCGGCACTCTCTAGCTGCCAAGAGCACTTTTTACTATGCGCACCCAACCAGAGTGACGGGAGGAGCACATTTCAGAAAACGTGCTCAGCTCGTCGAGAAAATGCGATTTAAGCAATAAAATTAAAAATGCACCCAAAACCTAAACCAAACGTTGCAGGTGGTTATTTCTTCATGCGCAGTGGTCAACGCGGCACTCTCTAGCTGCCAAGAGCACTTTTTACTATGCGCACCCAACCAGAGTGACGGGAGGAGCACTTTTCAGAAAACGTGCTCAGCTCGTCGAGAAAATGCGAATTAAGCAATAAAATTAAAAATGCACCCAAAACCTAAACCAAACGTTGCAGATGGTCATTTCTTCATGCGCAGTGGTCAACGCGGCACTCTCTAGCTGCCAAGAGCACTTTTTACTCTGCGCATCCAACCAGAGTGACGGGAGGAGCACATTTCAGAAAACGTGCTCAGCTCGTCGAGAAAATGCGATTTAAGCAATAAAATTAAAAATGCACCTAAAACCCAAACCAAACGTTGCAGGTGGTTATTTCTTCATGCGCAGTGGTCAACGCGGCACTCTCTAGCTGCCAAGAGCACTTTTTACTATGCGCACCCAACCAGAGTGACGGGAGGAGCACATTTCAGAAAACGTGCTCACCTCGTCGAGAAAATGCGATTTAAGCAATAAAATTAAAAATGCACCTAAAACCTAAACCAAACGTTGCAGGTGGTTATTTCTTCATGCGCAGTGGTCAACGCGGCACTCTCTAGCTGCCAAGAGCACTTTTTACTATGCGCACCCAACCAGAGTGACGGGAGGAGCACATTTCAGAAAACGTGCTCAGCTCGTCGAGAAAGTGCGATTTAAGCAATAAAATAAAAAACGCACCTAAAACCTAAACCGAACGTTGCAGATGGTCATTTCTTCATGCGCAGTGGTCAACGCGGCACTCTCTAGCTGCCAAGAGCACTTTTTACTATGCACACCCAACCAGAGTGACGGGAGGAGCACATTTCAGAAGACGTGCTCAGCTCGTCGAGAAAATGCGATTTAAGCAATAAAATTAAAAATGCACCCAAAACCTAAACCAAACGTTGCAGGTAGTTATTTCTTCATGCGCAGCAGTCAACGCGGCACTCTCTAGCTGCCAAGAGCACTTTTTACTATGCACACCCAACCAGAGTGACGGGAGGAGCACATTTCAGAAAACGTGCTCAGCTCGACGAGAAAATGCGATTTAAGCAATAAAATTAGAAATGCACCCAAAACCTAAACCAAACGTTGCAGGTGGTTATTTCTTCATGCGCAGTGGTAAACGCGGCACTCTCTAGCTGCCAAGAGCACTTTTTACTATGCGCACCCAACCAGAGTGACGGGAGGAGCACATTTCATAAAACGTGCTCAGCTCGTCCAGAAAATGCTATTTAAGCAATAAAATTAAAAATGCACCTAAAACCTAAACCAAACGTTGCAGATGGTCATTTCTTCATGCGCAGTGGTCAACGCGGCACTCTCTAGCTGCCAAGAGCACTTTTTACTATGCACACCCAACGAGAGTGACGGGAGGAGCACATTTCAGAAAACGTGCTCAGCTCGTCCAGAAAATGCGATTTAAGCAATAAAATTAAAAATGCACCCAAAACCTAAACCAAACGTTGCAGGTGGTTATTTCTTCATGCGCAGTGGTCAACGCGGCACTCTCTAGCTGCCAAGAGCACTTTTTACTATGCGCACCCAACCAGAGTGACGGGAGGAGCACATTTCAGAAAACGTGCTCAGCTCGTCGAGAAAATGCGATTTAAGCAATAAAATTAAAAATGCACCCAAAACCTAAACCAAACGTTGCAGGTTGTTATTTCTTCATGCGCAGTGGTAAACGCGGCACTCTCTAGCTGCCAAGAGCACTTTTTACTATGCGCACCCAACCAGAGTGACGGGAGGAGCACATTTCATAAAACGTGCTCAGCTCGTCCAGAAAATGCTATTTAAGCAATAAAATTAAAAATGCACCTAAAACCTAAACCAAACGTTGCAGATGGTCATTTCTTCATGCGCAGTGGTCAACGCGGCACTCTCTAGCTGCCAAGAGCACTTTTTACTATGCACACCCAACCAGAGTGACGGGAGGAACACATTTCAGAAAACGTGCTCAGCTCGTCCAGAAAATTCGATTTAACCAATAAAATTAAAAATGCACCCAAAACCTAAACCAAACGTTGCAGGTGGTTATTTCTTCATGCGCAGTTGTCAACGCGGCACTCTCTAGCTGCCAAGAGCACTTTTTACTATGCGCACCCAACCAGAGTGACGGGAGGAGCACATTTCAGAAAACGTGCTCAGCTCGACGAGAACATGCGATTTAAGCAATAAAATTAAAAATGCACCCAAAACCTAAACCAAACGTTGCAGGTGGTTATTTCTTCGTGCGCAGCAGTCAACGCGGCACTCTCTAGCTGCCAAGAACACTTTTTACTATGCGCACCCAACCAGAGTGACGGGAGGAGCACATTTTAGAAAACGTGCTCAGCTCGTCGAGAAAATGCGATTTAAGCAATAAAATTAAAAATGCACCTAAAACCTAAACCAAACGTTGCAGGTGGTTATTTCTTCATGCGCAGTGGTCAACGCGGCACTCTCTAGCTGCCAAGAGCACTTTTTACTATGCGCACCCAACCAGAGTGACGGGAGGAGCACATTTCAGAAAACGTGCTCAGCTCGTCGAGAAAATGCGATTTAAGCAATAAAATTAAAAATGCACCTAAAACCTAAACCAAACGTTGCAGGTGGTTATTTTTTCATGCGCAGTGGTCAACGCGGCACTCTCTAGCTGCCAAGAGCACTTTTTACTATGCGCACCCAACCAGAGTGACGGGAGGAGCACATTTCAGAAAACGTGCTCAGCTCGTCGAGAAAATGCGATTTAAGCAATAAAATTAAAAATGCACCCAAAACCTAAACCAAACGTTGCAGATGGTCATTTCTTCATGCGCAGCAGTCAACGCGGCACTCTCTAGCTGCCAAGAGTACTTTTTACTATGCACACCCAACCAGAGTGACGGGAGGAGCACATTTCAGAAAACGGGCTCAGCTCGTCCAGAAAATGCGATTTAAGCAATAAAATTAAAAATGCACCCAAAACCTAAACCAAACGTTGCAGGTGGTTATTTCTTCATGCGCAGTGGTCAACGCGGCACTCTCTAGCTGCCAAGAGCACTTTTTACTATGCGCACCCAACCAGAGTGACGGGAGGAGCACATTTCAGAAAACGTGCTCAGCTCGTCGAGAAAATGCGATTTAAGCAATAAAATTAAAAATGCACCCAAAACCTAAACCAAACGTTGCAGGTGGTTATTTCTTCGTGCGCAGCAGTCAACGCGGCACTCTCTAGCTGCCAAGAACACTTTTTATTATGCGCACCCAACCAGAGTGACGGGAGGAGCACATTTCAGAAAACGTGCTCAGCTCGTCGAGAAAATGCGATTTAAGCAATAAAATTAAAAATGCACCTAAAACCTAAACCAAACGTTGCAGGTGGTTATTTCCACATGCGCAGTGGTCAACGCGGCACTCTCTAGCTGCCAAGAGCACTTTTTACTATGCGCACCCAACCAGAGTGACGGGAGGAGCACATTTCAGAAAACGTGCTCAGCTCGTCCAGAAAATGCGATTTAAGCAATAAAATTAAAAATGCACCTAAAACCTAAACCAAACGTTGCAGGTGGTTATTTCTTCATGCGCAGTGGTCAACGCGGCACTCTCCAGCTGCCAAGAGCACTTTTTACTATGCGCACCCAACAAGAGTGACGGGAGGAGCACATTTCAGAAAACGTGCTCAGCTCGTCGAGAAAATGCGATTTAAGCAATAAAATTAAAAATGCACCCAAAACCTAAACCAAACGTTGCAGATGGTCATTTCTTCATGCGCAGTGGTCAACGCGGCACTCTCTAGCTGCCAAGAGCACTTTTTTAATATGCACACCCAACAAGAGTGACGGGAGGAGCGCATTTCAGAAAACGTGCTCAGCTCGACGAGAACATGCGATTTAAGCAATAAAATTAAAAATGCACCCAAAACCTAAACCAAACGTTGCAGGTGGTTATTTCTTCATGCGCAGTGGTCAACGCGGCACTCTCTAGCTGCCAAGAGCACTTTTTACTATGCGCACCCAACCAGAGTGACGGGAGGAGCACATTTCAGAAAACGTGCTCAGCTCGTCGAGAAAATGCGATTTAAGCAATAAAATTAAAAATGCACCTAAAACCTAAACCAAACGTTGCAGGTGGTTATTTTTTCATGCGCAGTGGTCAACGCGGCACTCTCTAGCTGCCAAGAGCACTTTTTACTATGCGCACCCAACCAGAGTGACGGGAGGAGCACATTTCAGAAAACGTGCTCAGCTCGTCGAGAAAATGCGATTTAAGCAATAAAATTAAAAATGCACCCAAAACCTAAACCAAACGTTGCAGATGGTCATTTCTTCATGCGCAGTGGTCAACGCGGCACTCTCTAGCTGCCAAGAGCACTTTTTACTATGCACACCCAACCAGAGTGACGGGAGGAGCGCATTTCAGAAAACGTGCTCAGCTCGACGAGAAAATGCGATTTAAGCAATAAAATAAAAAATGCACCCAAAACCTAAACCAAACGTTGCAGGTGGTTATTTCTTCATGCGCAGTGGTCAACGCGGCACTCTCTAGCTGCCAAGAGCACTTTTTACTATGCGCACCCAACCAGAGTGACGGGAGGAGCACATTTCAGAAAACGTGCTCAGCTCGTCGAGAAAATGCGATTTAAGCAATAAAATTAAAAATGCACCCAAAACCTAAACCAAATGTTGCAGGTGGTTATTTCTTCATGCGCAGTGGTCAACGCGGCACTCTCTAGCTGCCAAGAGCACTTTTTTAATATGCACACCCAACAAGAGTGACGGGAGGAGCGCATTTCAGAAAACGTGCTCAGCTCGACGAGAACATGCGATTTAAGCAATAAAATTAAAAATGCACCCAAAACCTAAACCAAACGTTGCAGGTGGTTATTTCTTCATGCGCAGTGGTCAACGCGGCACTCTCTAGCTGCCAAGAGCACTTTTTACTATGCGCACCCAACCAGAGTGACGGGAGGATCACATTTCAGAAAACGTGCTCAGCTCGTCGAGAAAATGCGATTTAAGCAATAAAATTAAAAATGCACCTAAAACCTAAACCAAACGTTGCAGGTGGTTATTTTTTCATGCGCAGTGGTCAACGCGGCACTCTCTAGCTGCCAAGAGCACTTTTTACTATGCGCACCCAACCAGAGTGACGGGAGGAGCACATTTCAGAAAACGTGCTCAGCTCGTCGAGAAAATGCGATTTAAGCAATAAAATTAAAAATGCACCCAAAACCTAAACCAAACGTTGCAGATGGTCATTTCTTCATGCGCAGTGGTCAACGCGGCACTCTCTAGCTGCCAAGAGCACTTTTTACTATGCACACCCAACCAGAGTGACGGGAGGAGCGCATTTCAGAAAACGTGCTCAGCTCGACGAGAAAATGCGATTTAAGCAATAAAATAAAAAATGCACCCAAAACCTAAACCAAACGTTGCAGGTGGTTATTTCTTCATGCGCAGTGGTCAACGCGGCACTCTCTAGCTGCCAAGAGCACTTTTTACTATGCGCACCCAACCAGAGTGACGGGAGGAGCACATTTCAGAAAACGTGCTCAGCTCGTCGAGAAAATGCGATTTAAGCAATAAAATTAAAAATGCACCCAAAACCTAAACCAAATGTTGCAGGTGGTTATTTCTTCATGCGCAGTGGTCAACGCGGCACTCTCTAGCTTCCAAGAGCACTTTTTACTATGCGCACCCAACCAGAGTGACGGGAGGAGCACATTTCAGAAAACGTGCTTAGCTCGTCCAGAAAATGCGATTTAAGCAATAAAATTAAAAATGCACCTAAAACCTAAACCAAACGTTGCAGATGGTCATTTCTTCATGCGCAGTGGTCAACGCGGCACTCTCTAGCTGCCAAGAGCACTTTTTACTATGCACACCCAACCAGAGTGACGGGAGGAGCACATTTCAGAAAAGGTGCTCAGCTCGTCGAGAAAATGCGATTTAAGCAATAAAATTAAAAATGCACCCAAAACCTAAACCAAACGTTGCAGGTGGTTATTTCTTCATGCGCAGCAGTCAACGCGGCACTCTCTAGCTGCCAAGAGCACTTTTTACTATGCGCACCCAACCAGAGTGACGGGAGGAGCACATTTCAGAAAACGTGCTCAGCTCGACGAGAACATGCGATTTAAGCAATAAAATTAAAAATGCACCCAAAACCTAAACCAAACGTTGCAGGTGGTTATTTCTTCATGCGCAGTGGTCAACGCGGCACTCTCTAGCTGCCAAGAGCACTTTTTACTATGCGCACCCAACCAGAGTGACGGGAGGAGCACATTTCAGAAAACGTGCTCAGCTCGTCGAGAAAATGCGATTTAAGCAATAAAATTAAAAATGCACCCAAAACCTAAACCAAACGTTGCAGGTGCTTATTTCTTCATGCGCAGTGGTCAACGCGGCACTCTCTAGCTGCCAAGAGCACTTTTTACTATGCGCACCCAACCAGAGTGACGGGAGGAGCACATTTCAGAAAATGTGCTCAGCTCGTCGAGAAAATGCCATTTAAGCCGTACAATTAAAAATGCACCTAAAACCTAAACCAAACGTTGCAGGTGGTTATTTCTTCATGCGCAGTGGTCAACGTGGCACTCTCTAGCCGCCAAGAGCACTTTTTACTATGCGCACCCAACCAGAGTGACGGGATGAGCACATTTCAGAAAACGTGCTCAGCTCGTCGAGAAAATGCGATTTAAGCAATAAAATTAAAAATGCATCTAAAACCTAAACCAAACGTTGCAGGTGGTTATTTCTTCGTGCGCAGCAGTCAACGCGGCACTCTCTAGCTGCCAAGAGCACTTTTTACTATGCGCACCCAACCAGAGTGACGGGAGGAGCACATTTCAGAAAACGTGCTCAGCTCGTCGAGTAAATGCAATTTAAGCAATAAAATTAAAAATGCACCCAAAACCTAAACCAAACGTTGCAGGTGGTTATTTCTTCATGCGCAGTGGTCAACGCGGCACTCTCTAGCTGCCAAGAGCACTTTTTACTATGCGCACCCAACCAGAGTGACGGGAGGAGCACATTTCAGAAAACGTGCTCAGCTCGTCCAGAAAATGCGATTCAAGCAATAAAATTAAAAATGCACCTAAAACCTAAACCAAACGTTGCAGATGGTCATTTCTTCATGCGCAGTGGTCAACGCGGCAATCTCTAGCTGCCAAGAGCACTTTTTACTATGCACACCCAACCAGAGAGACGGGAGGAGCGCATTTCAGAAAACGTGCTCAACTCGTCGAGAAAATGCGATTTAAGCAATAAAATTAAAAATGCACCCAAAACCGAAACCAAACGTTGCAGATGGTCATTTCTTCATGCGCAGTGGTTAACGCGGCACTCTCTAGCTGCCAAGAGCACTTTTTACTATGCGCACCCAACCAGAGTGACGGGAGGAGCGCATTTCAGAAAACGTGCTCAGCTCGTCGAGAAAATGCGATTTAAGCAATAAAATTAAAAATGCACCCAAAACCTAAACCAAACGTTGTAGGTGGTTATTTCTTCATGCGCAGTGGTCAACGCGGCACTCTCTAGCTGCCAAGAGCACTTTTTACTATGCGCACCCAACCAGAGTGACGGGAGGAGCACATTTCAGAAAACGTGCTAAGCTCGTCGAGAAAATGCGATTCAAGCAATAAAATTAAAAATGCACCTAAAACCTAAACCAAACGCTGCAGATGGTCATTTCTTCTTGCGCAGTGGTCAACGCGGCACTCTCTAGCTGCCAAGAGCACTTTTTACTATACACACCCAACCAGAGTGACGGGAGGAGCACATTCCAGAAAACGTGCTCAGCTCGTCGAGAAAATGCGATTTAAGCAATAAAATTAAAAATGCACCCAAAACCTAAACCAAACGTTGCAGATGGTCATTTCTTCATGTGCAGTGGTCAACGCGGCACTCTCTAGCTGCCAAGAGCACTTTTTACTATGCACACCCAACCAGAGTGACGGGAGGAGCGCATTTCAGAAAACGTGCTCAGCTCGTCGAGAAAATGCGATTTAAGCAATAAAATTAAAAATGCACCCAAAACCTAAACCAAACGTTGCAGGTGGTTATTTCTTCATGCGCAGTGGTCAACGCGGCACTCTCTAGCTGCCAAGAGCACTTTTTACTATGCGCACCCAACCAGAGTGACGGGAGGAGCACATTTCAGAAAACGTGCTCAGCTCGTCGAGAAAATGCGATTTAAGCAATAAAATTAAAAATGCACCCAAAACCTAAACCAAACGTTGCAGGTGGTTATTTCTTCATGCGCAGTGGTCAACGCGGCACTCTCTAGCTGCCAAGAGCACTTTTTACTATGCGCACCCACCCAGAGTGACGGGAGGAGCACATTTCAGAAAACGTGCTCAGCTCGTCGAGAAAATGCGATTTAAGCAATAAAATTAAAAATGCACCTAAAATCTATACCAAACGTTGCAGGTGGTTATTTCTTCATATGCAGTGGTCAACGCGGCACTCTCTAGCTGCCAAGAGCACTTTTTACTATGCGCACTTAACCAGAGTGACGGGAGGAGCACATTCCAGAAAACGTGCTCAGCTCGTCGAGAAAATGCGATTTAAGCAATAAAATTAAAAATGCACCCAAAACCTAAACCAAACGTTGCAGATGGTCATTTCTTCATGCGCAGTGGTCAACGCGGCACTCTCTAGCTGCCAAGAGCACTTTTTACTATGCGCACCCAACCAGAGTGACGGGAGGAGCACATTTCAGAAAACGTGCTCAGCTCGTCGAGAAAATGCGATTTAAGCAATAAAATTAAAAATGCACCCAAAACCTAAACCAAACGTTGCAGGTTTTTATTTCTTCATGCGCAGTGGTCAACGCGGCATTCTCTAGCTGCCAAGAGCACTTTTTACTATGCGCACCCAACCAGAGTGACGGGAGGAGCACATTTCAGAAAACGTGCTCAGCTCGTTGAGAAAATGCGATTTAAGCAATAAAATTAAAAATGCACCCAAAACCTAAACCAAACGTTGCAGGTGGTTTTTTCTTAATGCGCAGTGGTCAACGCGGCACTCTATAGCTGCCAAGAGCACTTTTTACTATGCACACCCAACCAGAGTGACGGGAGGAGCATATTTCAGAAAACGTGCTCAGCTCGACGAGAAAATGCGATTTAAGCAATAAAATTAGAAATGCACCCAAAACCTAAACCAAACGTTGCAGGTGGTTATTTCTTCATGCGCAGTGGTCAACGCGGCACTCTCTAGCTGCCAAGAGCACTTTTTACGATGCACACCCAACCAGAGAGACGGGAGGAGTGCATTTCAGAAAACGTGCTCAGCTCGACGAGAAAATGCGATTTAAGCAATAAAATTAAAAATGCACCCAAAACCTAAACCAAACGTTGCAGGTGGTTATTTCTTCATGCGCAGTGGTCAACACGGCACTCTCTAGCTGCCAAGAGCACTTTTTACTATGCGCACCCAACCAGAGTGAGGGGAGGAGCACATTTCAGAAAACGTGCTCAGCTCGTCGAGAAAATGCGATTTAAGCAATAAAATTAAGAATGCACCCAAAACCTAAACCAAACGTTGCAGGTGGTTATTTCTTCATGCGCAGTGGTCAACGCGGCACTCTCTAGCTGCCAAGAGCACTTTTTACTATGCGCACCCAACCAGAGTGACGGGAGGAGCACATTTCAGAAAACGTGCTCAGCTAGTCCAGAAAATGCGATTAAAGCAATAAAATTAAAAATGCACCTAAAACCTAAACCAAACGTTGCAGATGGTCATTTCTTCATGCGCAGTGGTCAACGCGGCACTCTCTAGCTGCCAAGACCACTTTTTACTATGCACACCCAACCAGAGTGACGGGAAGAGCGCATTTTAGAAAACGTGCTCAGCTCGAAGAGAAAATGCGATTTAAGCAATAAAATTAAAAATGCACCCAAAACCTAAACCAAACGTTGCAGGTGGTTATTTCTTCATGCGCAGTGGTCAACGCGGCACTCTCTAGCTGCCAAGAGCACTTTTTACTATGCGCACCCAACCAGAGTGACGGGAGGAGCACATCTCAGAAAACGTGCTCAGCTCGTCGAGAAAATGCGATTTAAGCAATAAAATTAAAAATGCACCTAAAACCTAAACCAAACGTTGCAGGTGGTTATTTCTTCATGCGCAGCAGTCAACGCGGCACTCTCTAGCTGCCAAGAGCACTTTTTACTATGCGCACCCAACCAGAGTGACGGGAGGAGCACATTTCAGAAAACGTGCTCAGCTCGTCGAGAAAATGCGATTTAAGCAATAAAATTAAAAATGCACCTAAAACCTAAACCAAACGTTGCAGGTGGTTATTTCTTCATATGCAGCAGTCAACGCGGCACTCTCTAGCTGCCAAGAGCACTTTTTACTATGCGCACCCAACCAGAGTGACGGGAGGAGCACATTTCAGAAAACGTGCTCAGCTCGTCGAGAAAATGCGATTTAAGCAATAAAATTAAAAATGCACCTAAAAACCTAAACCAAACGTTGCAGGTGGTTATTTCTTCATGCGCATTGGTCAACGCGGCACTCTCTAGCTGCCAAGAGCACTTTTTACTATGTGCACCCAACCAGAGTGACGGGAGGAGCACATTTCAGAAAACGTGCTCAGCTCGTCCAGAAAATGCGATTTAAGCAATAAAATTAAAAATGCACCTAAAACCTAAACCAAACGTTGCAGATGGTCATTTCTTCATGCGCAGTGGTCAACGCGGCACTCTCTAGCTGCCAAGAGCACTTTTTACTATGCACACCCAACCAGAGAGACGGGAGGAGCGCATTTCAGAAAACGTGCTCAACTCGTCGAGAAAATGCGATTTAAGCAATAAAATTAAAAATGCACCCAAAACCGAAACCAAACGTTGCAGATGGTCATTTCTTCATGCGCAGTGGTCAACGCGGCACTCTCTAGCTGCCAAGAGCACTTTTTACTATGCACACCCGACCAGAGTGACGGGAGGAGCGCATTTCAGAAAACGTGCTCAGCTCGACGAGAAAATGCGATTTAAGCAATAAAATTAAAAATGCACCCAAAACCTAAACCAAACGTTGCAGGTGGTTATTTCTTCATGCGCAGTGGTCAACGCGGCACTCTCTAGCTGCCAAGAGCACTTTTTACTATGCGCACCCAACCAGAGTGACGGGAGGAGTGCATTTCAGAAAACGTGCTCAGCTCGTCGAGAAAATGCGATTTAAGCAATAAAATTAAAAATGCACCCAAAACCTAAACCAAACGTTGCAGGTGGTTATTTCTTCATGCGCAGTGGTCAACGCGGCACTCTCTAGCTGCCAAGAGCACTTTTTACTATGCACACCCAACCAGAGTGACGGGAGGAGCACATTTCAGAAAACGTGCTCAGCTCGTCGAGAAAATGCGATTTAAGCAATAAAATTAAAAATGCACCCAAAACATTAAACCAAACGTTGAAGGTGGTTATTTCTTCATGCGCAGTGGTCAACGCGGCACTCTCTAGCTGCCAAGAGCATTTTTTACTATGCGCAACCAACCAGAGTGACGGGAGGAGCACATTTCAGAAAACGTGCTCAGCTCGTCGAGAAAATGCGATTTAAGCAATAAAATTAAAAATGCACACAAAACCTAAACCAAACGTTGCAGATGGTCATTTCTTAATGCGCAGTGGTCAACGCGGCACTCTCTAGCTGCCAAGAGCACTTTTTACTATGCACACCCAACCAGAGAGACGGGAGGAGCGCATTTCAGAAAACGTGCTCAGCTCGACGAGAAAATGCGATTTAAGCAATAAAATTAAAAATGCACCCAAAACCTAAACCAAACGTTGCAGGTGGTTATTTCTTCATGCGCAGTGGTCAACGCGGCACTCTCTAGCTGCCAAGAGCACTTTTTACTATGCGCACCCAACCAGAGTGACGGGAGGAGCACATTTCAGAAAACGTGCTCAGCTCGTCGAGAAAATGCGATTTAAGCAATAAAATTAAAAATGCACCCAAAACCTAAACCAAACGTTGCAGGTGGTTATTTCTTCATGCGCAGTGGGCAACGCGGCACTCTCTAGCTGCCAAGAGCACTTTTTACTATGCGCACCCAACCAGAGTGACGGGAGGAGCACATTTCAGAAAACGTGCTCAGCTCGTCCAGAAAATGCGATTTAAGCAATAAAATTAAAAATGCACCTAAAACCTAAACCAAACGTTGCAGATGGTCATTTCTTCATGCGCAGTGGTCAACGCGGCACTCTCTAGCTGCCAAGAGCACTTTTTACTATGCACACCCAACCAGAGTGACGGGAGGAGCGCATTTTAGAAAACGTGCTCAGCTTGACGAGAAAATGCGAATTAAGCAATAAAATTAAAAATGCACCCAAAACCTAAACCAAACGTTGCAGGTGGTTATTTGTTCATGCGCAGTGGTCAACGCGGCACTCTCTAGCTGCCAAGAGCACTTTTTACTATGCGCACCCAACCAGAGTGACGGGAGGAGCACATTTCAGAAAACGTGCTCAGCTCGTCGAGAAAATGCGATTTAAGCAATAAAATTAAAAATGCACCCAAAACCTAAACCAAACGTTGCAGGTGGTTATTTCTTCATGCGCAGTGGTCAACGCGGCACTCTCTAGCTGCCAAGAGCACTTTTTACTATGCGCACCCAACCAGAGTGACGGGAGGAGCACATTTCAGAAAACGTGCTCAGCTCGTCCAGAAAATGTTATTTAAGCAATAAAATAAAAAATGCACCTAAAACCTAAACCAAACGTTGCAGATGGTCATTTCTTCATGCGCAGTGGTCAATGCGGCACTCTCTAGCTGCCAAGAGCACTTTTTACTATGCGCACCCAACCAGTGTGACGGGAGGAGCACATTTCAGAAAACGTGCTCAGCTCGTCGAGAAAATGCGATTTAACTAATAAAATTAAAAATGCACCTAAAACCTAAACCAAACGTTGCAGGTGGTTATTTCTTTATGCGCAGTGGTCCTCGCGGCACTCTCTAGCTGCCAAGAGCACTTTTTACTATGCGCACCCAACCAGAGTGACGGGAGGAGCACATTTCACAAAACGTGCTCAGCTCGTCGAGAAAATGCGATTTAAGCAATAAAATTAAAAATGCACCTAAAACCTAAACCAAACGCTGCAGATGGTCATTTCTTCATGCGCAGTGGTCAACGCGGCACTCTCTAGCTGCCAAGAGCACTTTTTACTATGCACACCCAACCAGAGTGACGGGAGGAGCACATTTCAGAAAACGTGCTCAGCTCGTCGAGAAAATGCGATTTACGCAATAAAATTAAAAATGCACCTAAAACCTAAACCAAACGTTGCAGGTGGTTATTTCTTCATGCGCAGTGGTCAACGCGGCACTCTCTAGCTGCCAAGAGCACTTTTTACTATGCGCACCCAACCAGAGTGACGGGAGGAGCACATTTCAGAAAACGTGCTCAGCTCGTCAAGAAAATGCGATTTAAGCAATAAAATTAAAAATGCACCCAAAACCTAAACCAAACGTTGCAGATGGTCATTTCTTCATGCGCAGTGATCAACGCGGCACTCTCTAGCTGCCAAGAGCACTTTTTACTATGCACACCCAACAAGAGTGACGGGAGGAGCATATTTCAGAAAACGTGCTCAGCTCGACGAGAAAATGCGATTTAAGCAATAAAATTAAAAATGCACCCAAAACCTAAACCAAACTTTGCAGGTGGTTATTTCTTCATGCGCAGTGGTCAACGCGGCACTCTCTAGCTGCCAAGAGTACTTTTTACTAAGCGCACCCAACCAGAGTGACGGGAGGAGCACATTTCAGAAAACGTGCTCAGCTCGTCGAGAAAATGAGATTTAAGCAATAAAATTAAAAATGCACGCAAAACCTAAACCTAACGTTGCAGGTGGTTATTTCTTCATGCGCAGTGGTCAACGCGGCATTCTCTAGCTGCCAAGAGCACTTTTTACTATGCGAACCCAACCAGAGTGACGGGAGGAGCACATTTCAGAAAACGTGCTCAGCTCGTCCAGAAAATGCTATTTAAGCAATAAAATTAAAAATGCACCTAAAACCTAAATCAAACGTTGCAGATGGTCATTTTCTCATGCGCAGTGGTCAACGCGGCACTCTCTAGCTGCCAAGAGCACTTTTTACTATGCGCACCCAACCAGAGTGACGGGAGGAGCACATTTCAGAAAACGTGCTCAGCTCGTCGAGAAAATGCGATTTAAGCAATAAAATTAAAAATGCACCTAAAACCTAAACCAAACGTTGCAGGTGGTTATTTCTTCGTGCGCAGCAGTCAACGCGGCACTCTCTAGCTGCCAAGAGCACTTTTTACTATGCGCACCCAACCAGAGTGACGGGAGGAGCACATTTCAGAAAACGTGCTCAGCTCGTCGAGAAAATGCGATTTAAGCAAAATAATTAAAAATGCACCTAAAACCTAAACCAAACGTTGCAGGTGGTTATTTCTTCATGCGCAGCAGTCAACGCGGCACTCTCTAGCTGCCAAGAGCACTTTTTACTATGCGCACCCAACCAGAGTGACGGGAGGAGCACATTTCAGAAAACGTGCTCAGCTCGTCGAGAAAATGCGATTTAAGCAATAAAATTTAAAATGCACCTAAAACCTAAACCAAACGTTGCAGGTAGTTATTTCTTCATGCGAAGTGGTCAACGCGGCACTCTCTAGCTGCCAAGAGCACTTTTTACTATGCGCACCCAACCAGAGTGACGGGAGGAGCACATTTCAGAAAACGTGCTCAGCTCGTCGAGAAAATGCGATTTAAGCAATAAAATTAAAAATGCACCCAAAACCTAAACCAAACGTTGCAGATGGTCATTTCTTCATGCGCAGTGGTCAACGCGGCACTCTCTAGCTGCCAAGAGCACTTTTTACTATGCACACCCAACCAGAGTGACGGGAGGAGCACATTTCAGAAAACGTGCTCAGCTCGTCGAGAAAATGCGATTTAAGCAATAAAATTAAAAATGCACCCTAAACCTAAACCAAACGTTGCAGGTGGTTATTTCTTCATGCGCAGTGGTCAACGCGGCACTCTCTAGCTGCCAAGAGCATTTTTTACTATGCGCACCCAACCAGAGTGACGGGAGGAGCACATTTCAGAAAACGTGCTCAGCTCGTCGAGAAAATGCGATTTAAGCAATAAAATTAAAAATGCATCTAAAACCTAAACCAAACGTTGCAGGTGGTTATTTCTTCATGCGCAGTGGTCAACGCGGCACTCTTTAGCTGCCAAGAGCACTTTTTACTATGCGCACCCAACCACAGTGACGGGAGGAGCACATTTCAGAAAACGTGCTCAACTCGTCGAGAAAATGCGATTTAAGCAATAAAATTAAAAAATGCACCCAAAACCTAAACCAAACGTTGCAGGTGGTTATTTCTTCATGCGCAGTGGTCAACGCGGCACTCTCTAGCTGCCAAGAGCACTTTTTACTATGCGCACCCAACCAGAGTGACGGGAGGAGCACATTTCAGAGAACGTGCTCAGCTCGTCCAGAAAATGCTATATAAGCAAGAAAATAAAAAATGCACCTAAAACCTAAACCGAACGTTGCAGGTGGTTATTTCTTCATATGCAGCAGTCAACGCGGCACTCTCTAGCTGCCAAGAGCACTTTTTACTATGCGCACCCAACCAGAGTGACGGGAGGAGCACATTCCAGAAAACGTGCTCAGCTCGTCGAGAAAATGCGATTTAAGCAATAAAATTAAAAATGCACCCAAAACCTAAACCAAACGTTGCAGATGGTTATTTCTTCATGTGCAGTGGTCAACGCGGCACTCTCTAGCTGCCAAGAGCACTTTTTACTATGCACACCCAACCAGAGTGACGGGAGGAGCGCATTTCAGAAAACGTGCTCAGCTCGTCGAGAAAATGCGATTTAAGCAATAAAATTAAAAATGCACCCAAAACCTAAACCAAACGTTGCAGGTGGTTATTTCTTCATGCGCAGTGGTCAACGCGGCACTCTCTAGCTGCCAAGAGCACTTTTTACTATGCGCACCCAACCAGAGTGACGGGAGGAGCACATTTCAGAAAACGTGCTCAGCTCGTCGAGAAAATGCGATTTAAGCAATAAAATTAAAAATGCACCCAAAACCTAAACCAAACGTTGCAGGTGGTTATTTCTTCATATGCAGCAGTCAACGCGGCACTCTCTAGCTGCCAAGAGCACTTTTTACTATGCGCACCCAACCAGAGTGACGGGAGGAGCACATTTCAGAAAACGTGCTCAGCTCGTCGAGAAAATGCGATTTAAGCAATAAAATTAAAAATGCACCCAAAACCTAAACCAAACGTTGCAGATGGTCATTTCTTCATGTGCAGTGGTCAACGCGGCACTCTCTAGCTGCCAAGAGCACTTTTTACTATGCGCACCCAACCAGAGTGACGGGAGGAGCACATTCCAGAAAACGTGCTCAGCTCGTCGAGAAAATGCGATTTAAGCAATAAAATTAAAAATGCACCCAAAACCTAAACCAAACGTTGCAGATGGTCATTTCTTCATGCGCAGTGGTCAACGCGGCACTCTCTAGCTGCCAAGAGCACTTTTTACTATGCGCACCCAACCAGAGTGACGGGAGGAGCACATTTCAGAAAACGTGCTCAGCTCGTTGAGAAAATGCGATTTAAGCAATAAAATTAAAAATGCACCCTAAACCTAAACCAAACGTTGCAGGTGGTTATTTCTTCATATGCAGCAGTCAACGCGGCACTCTCTAGCTGCCAAGAGCACTTTTTACTATGCGCACCCAACCAGAGTGACGGGAGGAGCACATTTCAGAAAACGTGCTCAGCTCGTCGAGAAAATGCAATTTAAGCAATAAAATTAAAAATGCACCCAAAACCTAAACCAAACGTTGCAGGTGGTTATTTCTTCGTGCGCAGCAGTCAACGCGGCACTCTCTAGCTGCCAAGAACACTTTTTATTATGCGCACCCAACCAGAGTGACGGGAGGAGCACATTTCAGAAAACGTGCTCAGCTCGTCGAGAAAATGCGATTTAAGCAATAAAATTAAAAATGCACCTAAAACCTAAACCAAACGTTGCAGGTGGTTATTTCTTCATGCGCAGCGGTCAACGCGGCACTCTCTAGCTTCCAAGAGCACTTTTTACTATGCGCACCCAACCAGAGTGACGGGAGGAGCACATTTCAGAAAACGTGCTCAGCTCGAGAAAATGCGATTTAAGCAATAAAATTAAAAATGCACCTAAAACCTAAAGCAAACGTTGCAGGTGGTTATTTTTTCATGCGCAGTGGTCAACGCGGCACTCTCTAGCTGCCAAGAGCACTTTTTACTATGCGCACCCAACCAGAGTGACGGGAGGAGCACATTTCAGAAAACGTGCTCAGCTCGTCGAGAAAATGCGATTTAAGCAATAAAATTAAAAATGCACCCAAAACCTAAACCAAACGTTGCAGATGTTCATTTCTTCATGCGCAGTGGTCAACGCGGCACTCTCTAGCTGCCAAGAGCACTTTTTACTATGCACACCCAACCAGAGTGACGGGAGGAGCGCATTTCAGAAAACGTGCTCAGCTCGACGAGAAAATGCGATTTAGGCAATAAAATTAAAAATGCACCCAAAACCTAAACCAAACGTTGCAGGTGGTTATTTCTTCATGCGCAGTGGTCAACGCGGCACTCTCTAGCTGCCAAGAGCACTTTTTACTATGCGCACCCAACCAGAGTGACGGGAGGAGCACATTTCAGAAAACGTGCTCAGCTCGTCGAGAAAATGCGATTTAAGCAATAAAATTAAAAATGCACCCAAAACCTAAACCAAATGTTGCAGGTGGTTATTTCTTCATGTGCAGTGGTCAACGCGGATCTCTAGCTTCCAAGAGCACTTTTTACTATGCGCACCCAACCAGAGTGACGGGAGGAGCACATTTCAGAAAACGTGCTTAGCTCGTCCAGAAAATGCGATTTAAGCAATAAAATTAAAAATGCACCTAAAACCTAAACCAAACGTTGCAGATGGTCATTTCTTCATGCGCAGTGGTCAACGCGGCACTCTCTAGCTGCCAAGAGCACTTTTTACTATGCACACCCAACCAGAGTGACGGGAGGAGCGCATTTCAGAAAACGTGCTCAGCTCGTCGAGAAAATGCGATTTAAGCAATAAAATTAAAAATGCACCTAAAAACCTAAACCAAACGTTGCAGGTGGTTATTTCTTTATGCGCAGTGGTCAACGCGGCACTCTCGAGCTGCCAAGAGCACTTTTTACTATGCACACCCAACCAGATTGACGGGAGGAGCACATTTCAGAAAACGTGCTCAGCTCGTCCAGACAATGCGATTTAAGCAATAAAATTAAAAATGCACCCAAAACCTAAACCAAACCTTGCAGGTGGTTATTTCTTCATGCGCAGTGGTCAACGCGGCACTCTCTAGCTGCCAAGAGCACTTTTTACTATGCGCACCCAACCAGAGTGACGGGAGGAGCGCATTTCAGAAAACGTGCTCAGCTCGTCGAGAAAATGCGATTTAAGCAATAAAATGAAAAATGCACCTAAAACCTAAACCAAAAGTTGCAGGTGGTTATTTCTTCATGCGCAGCAGTCAACACGGCACTCTCTAGCTGCCAAGAGCACTTTTTACTATGCGCACCCAACCAGAGTGACGGGAGGAGCACATTTCAGAAAACGTGCTCAGCTCGTCGAGAAAATGCGATTTAAGCAATAAAATTAAAAATGCACCTAAAAACCTAAACCAAACGTTGCAGGTGGTTATTTCTTCATGCGCATTGGTCAACGCGGCACTCTCTAGCTGCCAAGAGCACTTTTTACTATGTGCACCCAACCAGAGTGACGTGAGGAGCACATTTCAGAAAACGTGCTCAACTCGTCGAGAAAATGCGATTTAAGCAATAAAATTAAAAATGCACCCAAAACCTAAACCAAACGTTGCAGGTGGTTATTTCTTCATGCGCAGTGGTCAACGCGGCACTCTCTAGCTGCCAAGCGCACTTTTTACTATGCGCACCCAACCAGAGTGACGGGAGGAGCACATTTCAGAAAACGTGCTCAGCTCGTCGAGAAAATGCGATTTAAGCAATAAAATTAAAAATGCACCTAAAAACCTAAACCAAACGTTGCAGGTGGTTATTTCTTCATGCGCAGCAGTCAAGGCGGCACTCTCTAGCTGCCAAGAGCACTTTTTACTATGCGCACCCAACCAGAGTGACGGGAGGAGCACATTTCAGAAAACGTGCTCAGCTCGTCGAGTAAATGCAATTTAAGCAATAAAATTACAAATGCACCCAAAACCTAAACCAAACGTTGCAGGTGGTTATTTCTTCATGCGCAGTGGTCAACGCGGCACTCTCTAGCTGCCAAGAGCACTTTTTACTATGCGCACCCAACCAGAGTGACGGGAGGAGCACATTTCAGAAAACGTGCTCAGCTCGTCCAGAAAATGCGATTTAAGCAATAAAATTAAAAATGCACCCAAAACCTAAACCAAACGTTGCAGATGGTCATTTCTTCATGCGCAGTGGTCAACGCGGCACTCTCTAGCTGCCAAGAGCACTTTTTACTATGCGCACCCAACCAGAGTGACGGGAGGAGCACATTTCAGAAAACGTGCTCAGCTCGTCGAGAAAATGCGATTTAAGCAATAAAATTAAAAATGCACCCAAAACCTAAACCAAACGTTGCAGATGGTCATTTCTTCATGTGCAGTGGTCAACGCGGCACTCTCTAGCTGCCAAGAGCACTTTTTACTATGCGCACCCATCCAGAGTGACGGGAGGAGCACATTCCAGAAAACGTGCTCAGCTCGTCGAGTAAATGCGATTTAAGCAATAAAATTAAAAATGCACCCAAAACCTAAACCAAACGTTGCAGGTGGTTATTTCTTCATGCGCAGTGGTCAACGCGGCACTCTCTAGCTGCCAAGAGCACTTTTTACTATGCGCACCCAACCAGAGTGACGGGAGGAGCACATTTCAGAAAACGTGCTCAGCTCGTCCAGAAAATGCGATTTAAGCAATACAATTAAAAATGCACCTAAAATCTATACCAAACGTTGCAGGTGGTTATTTCTTCATATGCAGTGGTCAACGCGGCACTCTCTAGCTGCCAAGAGCACTTTTTACTATGCGCACCCAACCAGAGTGACGGGAGGAGCACATTCTAGAAAACGTGCTCAGCTCGTCGAGAAAATGCGATTTAAGCAATAAAATTAAAAATGCACCCAAAACCTAAACCAAACGTTGCAGATGGTCATTTCTTCATGCGCAGTGGTCAACGCGGTACTCTCTAGCTGCCAAGAGCACTTTTTACTATGCACACCCAACCAGAGTGATGGGAGGAGCGCATTTTAAAAAACGTGCTCAGCTCGACGAGAAAATGCAATTTAAGCAATAAAATTAAAAATGCACCCAAAACCTAAACCAAACGTTGCAGGTGGTTATTTCTTCATGCGCAGTGGTCAACGCGGCACTCTTTAGCTGCCAAGAGCACTTTTTACTATGCGCACCCAACCAGAGTGACGGGAGGAGCACATTTCAGAAAACGTGCTCAGCTCGTCCAGAAAATGCGATTTAAGCAATAAAATTAAAAATGCACCTAAAACCTAAACCAAACGTTGCAGATGGTCATTTCTTCATGCGCAGTGGTCAACGCGGCACTCTCTAGCTGCCAAGAGCACTTTTTACTATGCACACCCAACCAGAGTGACGGGAGGAGCACATTTCAGAAAACGTGCTCAGCTCGTCCAGACAATGCGATTTAAGCAATAAAATTAAAAATGCACCCAAAACCTAAACCAAACGTTGCAGGTGGTTAATTCTTCATGCGCAGTGGTCAACGCGGCACTCTCTAGCTGCCAAGAGCACTTTTTTACTATGCGCACCCAACCAGAGTGACGGGAGGAGCACATTTCAGAAAACGTGCTCAGCTCGTCGAGAAAATGCGATTTAAGCAATAAAATTAAAAATGCACCTAAAATCTAAACCAAACGCTGCAGATGGTCATTTCTTCATGCGCAGTGGTCAACGCGGCACTCTCTAGCTGCCAAGAGCACTTTTTACTATGCACACCCAACCAGAGTGACGGGAGGAGCACATTCCAGAAAACGTGCTCAGCTCGTCGAGAAAATGCGATTTAAGCAATAAAATTAAAAATGCACCCAAAACCTAAACCAAACGTTGCAGATGGTCATTTCTTCATGTGCAGTGGTCAACGCGGCACTCTCTAGCTGCCAAGAGCACTTTTTACTATGCACACCCAACCAGAGTGACGGGAGGAGCGCATTTCAGAAAACGTGCTCAGCTCGTCGAGAAAATGCGATTTAAGCAATAAAATTAAAAATGCACCCGAAACCTAAACCAAACGTTGCAGGTGGTTATTTCTTCATGTGCAGTGGTCAACGCGGCACTCTCTAGCTGCCAAGAGCACTTTTTACTATGCGCACCCAACCAGAGTGACGGGAGGAGCACATTTCAGAAAACGTGCTCAGCTCGTCGAGAAAATGCGATTTAAGCAATAAAATTAAAAATGCACCCAAAACCTAAACCAAACGTTTCAGGTGGTTATTTCTTCATATGCAGCAGTCAACGCGGCACTCTCTAGCTGCCAAGAGCACTTTTTACTATGCGCACCCAACCAGAGTGACGGGAGGAGCACATTTCAGAAAACGTGCTCAGCTCGTCGAGAAAATGCGATTTAAGCAATAAAATAAAAAATGCACCTAAAACCTAAACCAAACGTTGCAAGTGGATATTTCTTCATGCGCAGTGGTCAACGCGGCACTCTCTAGCTGCCAAGAGCACTTTTTACTATGCGCACCCAACCAGAGTGACGTGAGGAGCACATTTCAGAAAACGTGCTCGGCTCGTCGAGAAAATGCGATTTAAGCAATAAAATTAAAAATGCACCCAAAACCTAAACCAAACGTTGCAGTTGGTTATTTCTTCATGCGCAGTGGTCAACGCGGCACTCTCTAGCTGCCAAGAGCACTTTTTTACTATGCGCACCCAACCAGAGTGACGGGAGGAGCACATTTCAGAAAACGTGCTCAGCTCGTCGAGTAAATGCAATTTAAGCAATAAAATTAAAAATGCACCTAAAACCCAAACCAAAAGTTGCAGGTGGTTATTTCTTCATGCGCAGTGGTCAACGCGGCACTCTCTAGCTGCCAAGAGCACTTTTTACTATGCGCACCCAACCAGAGTGACGGGAGGAGCACATTTCAGAAAACGTGCTCAGCTCGTCGAGAAAATGCGATTTAAGCAATAAAATTAAAAATGCACCCAAAACCTAAACCAAACGTTGCAGGTGGTTATTTCTTCATGCGCAGTGGTCAACGCGGCACTCTCTAGCTGCCAAGAGCACTTTTTACTATGCGCACCCAACTAGAGTGACGGGAGGAGCGCATTTCAGAAAACGTGCTCAGCTCGACGAGAAAATGCGATTTAAGCAATAGAATTAAAAATGCACCCAAAACCTAAACCAAACGTTGCAGGTGGTTATTTCTTCATGCGCAGCAGTCAACGCGGCACTCTCTAGCTGCCAAGAGCACTTTTTACTATGCGCACCCAACCAGAGTGACGGGAGGAGCACATTTCAGAAAACGTGCTCAGCTCGTCGAGAAAATGAGATTTAAGCAATAAAATTAAAAATGCACCTAAAACCTAAACCAAACGTTGCAGGTGGTTATTTCTTCATATGCAGCAGTCAACGCGGCACTCTCTAGCTGCCAAGAGCACTTTTTACTATGCGCACCCAACCAGAGTGACGGGAGGAGCACATTTCAGAAAACGTGCTCAGCTCGTCGAGAAAATGCGATTTAAGCAATAAAATTAAAAATGCACCTAAAAACCTAAACCAAACGTTGCAGGTGGTTATTTCTTCATGCGCATTGGTCAACGCGGCACTCTCTAGCTGCCAAGAGCACTTTTTACTATGTGCACCCAACCAGAGTGACGGGAGGAGCACATTTCAGAAAACGTGCTCAGCTCGTCGAGAAAATGCGATTTAAGCAATAAAATTAAAAATGCACCCAAAACATTAAACCAAACGTTGCAGGTGGTTATTTCTTCATGCGCAATGGTCAACGCGGCACTCTCTAGCTGCCAAGAGCATTTTTTCCTTTGCGCACCCAACCAGAGTGACGGGAGGAGCACATTTCAGAAAACGTGCTCAGCTCGTCGAGAAAATGCGATTTAAGCAATAAAATTAAAAATGCACCTAAAACCTAAACCAAACGTTGCAGGTGGTTATTTCTTCATGCGCAGTGGTCAACGCGGCACTCTCTAGCTGCCAAGAGCACTTTTTACTATGCGCACCCATCCAGAGTGACGGGAGGAGCACATTCCAGAAAACGTGCTCAGCTCGTCGAGAAAATGCGATTGAAGCAATAAAATTAAAAATGCACCCAAAACCTAAACCAAACGTTGCAGATGGTCATTTCTTCATGCGCAGTGGTCAACGCGGCACTCTCTAGCTGCCAAGAGCACTTTTTACTATGCACACCCAACCAGAGTGATGGGAGGAGCGCATTTTAAAAAACGTGCTCAGCTCGACGAGAAAATGCAATTTAAGCAATAAAATTAAAAATGCACCCAAAACCTAAACCAAACGTTGCAGGTGGTTATTTCTTCATGCGCAGTGGTCAACGCGGCACTCTTTAGCTGCCAAGAGCACTTTTTACTATGCGCACCCAACCAGAGTGACGGGAGGAGCACATTTCAGAAAACGTGCTCAGCTCGTCCAGAAAATGCGATTTAAGCAATAAAATTAAAAATGCACCTAAAACCTAAACCAAACGTTGCAGGTGGATATTTCTTCATGCGCAGTGGTCAACGCGGCACTCTCTAGCTGCCAAGAGCACTTTTTACTATGCACACCCAACCAGAGTGACGGGAGGAGCACATTTCAGAAAACGTGCTCAGCTCGTCGAGAAAATGCGATTTAAGCAATAAAATTAAAAATGCACCTAAAACCTAAACCAAACGTTGCAGGTGGATATTTCTTCATGCGCAGTGGTCAACGCGGCACTCTCTAGCTGCAAAGAGCACTTTTTACTATGCGCACCCAACCAGAGTGACGGGAGGAGCACATTTCAGAAAACGTGCTCAGCTCGTCGAGAAAATGCGATTTAAGCAATAAAATTAAAAATGCACCCAAAACCTAAACCAAACGTTGCAGATGGTCATTTCTTCATGTGCAGTGGTCAACGCGGCACTCTCTAGCTGCCAAGAGCACTTTTTACAATGCGCACCCAACCAGAGTGACGGGAGGAGCACATTTCAGAAAACGTGCTCAGCTCGTCCAGAAAATGCGATTTAAGCAATAAAATTAAAAATGCACCTAAAACATAAACCAAACGTTGCAGATGGTCATTTCTTCATGCGCAGTGGTCAACGCGGCACTCTCTAGCTGCCAAGAGCACTTTTTACTATGCACACCCAACCAGAGTGACGGGAGGAGCACATTTCAGAAAACGTGCTCAGCTCGTCGAGAAAATGCGATTTAAGCAATAAAATTAAAAATGCACCTAAAACCTAAACCAAACGTTGCAGGTGGATATTTCTTCATGCGCAGTGGTCAACGCGGCACTCTCTAGCTGCAAAGAGCACTTTTTACTATGCGCACCCAACCAGAGTGACGGGAGGAGCACATTTCAGAAAACGTGCTCAGCTCGTCGAGAAAATGCGATTTAAGCAATAAAATTAAAAATGCACCCAAAACCTAAACCAAACGTTGCAGGTGGTTATTTCTTCATATGCAGCAGTCAACGCGGCACTCTCTAGCTGCCAAGAGCACTTTTTACTATGCACACCCAACCAGAGTGACGGGAGGAGCACATTCCAGAAAACGTGCTCAGCTCGTCGAGAAAATGCGATTTAAGCAATAAAATTAAAAATGCACCCAAAACCTAAACCAAACGTTGCAGATGGTCATTTCTTCATGTGCAGTGGTCAACGCGGCACTCTCTAGCTGCCAAGAGCACTTTTTACAATGCGCACCCAACCAGAGTGACGGGAGGAGCACATTTCAGAAAACGTGCTCAGCTCGTCCAGAAAATGCGATTTAAGCAATAAAATTAAAAATGCACCTAAAACATAAACCAAACGTTGCAGATGGTCATTTCTTCATGCGCAGTGGTCAACGCGGCACTCTCTAGCTGCCAAGAGCACTTTTTACTATGCACACCCAACCAGAGTGACGGGAGGAGCACATTTCAGAAAACGTGCTCAGCTCGTCCAGACAATGCGATTTAAGCAATACAATTAAAAATGCACCCAAAACCTAAACCAAACGTTGCAGGTGGTTATTTCTTCATGCGCAGTGGTCAACGCGGCACTCACTCTCTAGCTGCCAAGAGCACTTTTTACTATGCGCACCCAACCAGAGTGACGGGAGGAGCACATTTCAGAAAACGTGCTCAGCTCGTCGAGAAAATTTGATTTAAGCAATAAAATTAAAAATGCACCTAAAACCTAAACCAAACGTTGCAGGTGGTTATTTCTTCATGCGCAGTGGTCAACGCGGCACTCTCTAGCTGCCAAGAGCACTTTTTACTATGCGCACCCATCCAGAGTGACGGGAGGAGCACATTCCAGAAAACGTGCTCAGCTCGTCGAGAAAATGCGATTGAAGCAATAAAATTAAAAATGCACCCAAAACCTAAACCAAACGTTGCAGATGGTCATTTCTTCATGCGCAGTGGTCAACGCGGCACTCTCTAGCTGCCAAGAGCACTTTTTACTATGCACACCCAACCAGAGTGATGGGAGGAGCGCATTTTAAAAAACGTGCTCAGCTCGACGAGAAAATGCAATTTAAGCAATAAAATTAAAAATGCACCCAAAACCTAAACCAAACGTTACAGGTGGTTATTTCTTCATGCGCAGTGGTCAACGCGGCACTCTTTAGCTGCCAAGAGCACTTTTTACTATGCGCACCCAACCAGAGTGACGGGAGGAGCACATTTCAGAAAACGTGCTCAGCTCGTCCAGAAAATGCGATTTAAGCAATAAAATTAAAAATGCACCTAAAACCTAAACCAAACGTTGCAGGTGGATATTTCTTCATGCGCAGTGGTCAACGCGGCACTCTCTAGCTGCAAAGAGCACTTTTTACTATGCGCACCCAACCAGAGTGACGGGAGGAGCACATTTCAGAAAACGTGCTCAGCTCGTCGAGAAAATGCGATTTAAGCAATAAAATTAAAAATGCACCCAAAACCTAAACCAAACGTTGCAGGTGGTTATTTCTTCATATGCAGCAGTCAACGCGGCACTCTCTAGCTGCCAAGAGCACTTTTTACTATGCACACCCAACCAGAGTGACGGGAGGAGCACATTCCAGAAAACGTGCTCAGCTCGTCGAGAAAATGCGATTTAAGCAATAAAATTAAAAATGCACCCAAAACCTAAACCAAACGTTGCAGATGGTCATTTCTTCATGTGCAGTGGTCAACGCGGCACTCTCTAGCTGCCAAGAGCACTTTTTACTATGCGCACCCAACCAGAGTGACGGGAGGAGCACATTTCAGAAAACGTGCTCAGCTCGTCCAGAAAATGCGATTTAAGCAATAAAATTAAAAATGCACCTAAAACATAAACCAAACGTTGCAGATGGTCATTTCTTCATGCGCAGTGGTCAACGCGGCACTCTCTAGCTGCCAAGAGCACTTTTTACTATGCACACCCAACCAGAGTGACGGGAGGAGCACATTTCAGAAAACGTGCTCAGCTCGTCCAGACAATGCGATTTAAGCAATACAATTAAAAATGCACCCAAAACCTAAACCAAACGTTGCAGGTGGTTATTTCTTCATGCGCAGTGGTCAACGCGGCACTCACTCTCTAGCTGCCAAGAGCACTTTTTACTATGCGCACCCAACCAGAGTGACGGGAGGAGCACATTTCAGAAAACGTGCTCAGCTCGTCGAGAAAATTTGATTTAAGCAATAACATTAAAAATGCACCTAAAACCTAAACCAAACGTTGCAGGTGGTTATTTCTTCATGCGCAGTGGTCAACGCGGCACTCTCTCGCTGCCAAGAGCACTTTTTACTATGCGCACCCATCCAGAGTGACGGGAGGAGCACATTCCAGAAAACGTGCTCAGCTCGTCGAGAAAATGCGATTTAAGCAATAAAATTAAAAATGCGCCCAAAACCTAAACCAAACGTTGCAGGTGGTTATTTCTTCATGCGCAGTGGTCAACGCGGCACTCTCACGCTGCCAAGAGCACATTTTACTATGCGCACCCAACCAGAGTGACGGGAGGAGCACATTTCAGAAAACGTGCTCATCTCGTCCAGAAAATGCGATTTAAGCAATAAAATTAAAAATGCACCTAAAACCTAAACCAAACGTTGCAGATGGTCATTTCTTCATGCGCAGTGGTCAACGCGGCACTCTTTAGCTGCCAAGAGCACTTTTTACTATGCGCACCCAACCAGAGTGACGGGAGGAGCACATTTCAGAAAACGTGCTCAGCTCGTCCAGAAAATGCGATTTAAGCAATAAAATTAAAAATGCACCTAAAACCTAAACCAAACGTTGCAGGTGGATATTTCTTCATGCGCAGTGGTCAACGCGGCACTCTCTAGCTGCAAAGAGCACTTTTTACTATGCGCACCCAACCAGAGTGACGGGAGGAGCACATTTCAGAAAACGTGCTCAGCTCGTCGAGAAAATGCGATTTAAGCAATAAAATTAAAAATGCACCCAAAACCTAAACCAAACGTTGCAGGTGGTTATTTCTTCATATGCAGCAGTCAACGCGGCACTCTCTAGCTGCCAAGAGCACTTTTTACTATGCACACCCAACCAGAGTGACGGGAGGAGCACATTCCAGAAAACGTGCTCAGCTCGTCGAGAAAATGCGATTTAAGCAATAAAATTAAAAATGCACCCAAAACCTAAACCAAACGTTGCAGATGGTCATTTCTTCATGTGCAGTGGTCAACGCGGCACTCTCTAGCTGCCAAGAGCACTTTTTACTATGCGCACCCAACCAGAGTGACGGGAGGAGCACATTTCAGAAAACGTGCTCAGCTCGTCCAGAAAATGCGATTTAAGCAATAAAATTAAAAATGCACCTAAAACATAAACCAAACGTTGCAGATGGTCATTTCTTCATGCGCAGTGGTCAACGCGGCACTCTCTAGCTGCCAAGAGCACTTTTTACTATGCACACCCAACCAGAGTGACGGGAGGAGCACATTTCAGAAAACGTGCTCAGCTCGTCCAGACAATGCGATTTAAGCAATACAATTAAAAATGCACCCAAAACCTAAACCAAACGTTGCAGGTGGTTATTTCTTCATGCGCAGTGGTCAACGCGGCACTCACTCTCTAGCTGCCAAGAGCACTTTTTACTATGCGCACCCAACCAGAGTGACGGGAGGAGCACATTTCAGAAAACGTGCTCAGCTCGTCGAGAAAATTTGATTTAAGCAATAACATTAAAAATGCACCTAAAACCTAAACCAAACGTTGCAGGTGGTTATTTCTTCATGCGCAGTGGTCAACGCGGCACTCTCTCGCTGCCAAGAGCACTTTTTACTATGCGCACCCATCCAGAGTGACGGGAGGAGCACATTCCAGAAAACGTGCTCAGCTCGTCGAGAAAATGCGATTTAAGCAATAAAATTAAAAATGCGCCCAAAACCTAAACCAAACGTTGCAGGTGGTTATTTCTTCATGCGCAGTGGTCAACGCGGCACTCACTCTCTAGCTGCCAAGAGCACTTTTTACTATGCGCACCCAACCAGAGTGACGGGAGGAGCACATTTCAGAAAACGTGCTCAGCTCGTCGAGAAAATGCGAATTAAGCAATAAAATTAAAAATGCACCTAAAACCCAAACCAAACGTTGCAGGTGGTTATTTCTTCATGCGCAGTGGTCAACGCGGCACTCTCTAGCTGCCAAGAGCACTTTTTACTATGCGCACCCAACCAGAGTGACGGGAGGAGCACATTCCAGAAAACGTGCTCAGCTCGTCGAGAAAATGCGATTTAAGCAACAAAATTAAAAATGCACCTAAAACCTAAACCAAACGTTGCAGGTGGTTATTTCTTCATGCGCAGTGGTCAACGCGGCACTCTCACGCTGCCAAGAGCACATTTTACTATGCGCACCCAACCAGAGTGACGGGAGGAGCACATTTCAGAAAACGTGCTCATCTCGTCCAGAAAATGCGATTTAAGCAATAAAATTAAAAATGCACCTAAAACCTAAACCAAACGTTGCAGATGGTCATTTCTTCATGCGCAGTGGTCAACGCGGCACTCTCTAGCTGCCAAGAGCACTTTTTACTATGCACACCCAACCAGAGTGACGGGAGGAGCACATTTCAGAAAACGTACTCAGCTCGTCCAGACAATGCGATTTAAGCAATAAAATTAAAAATGCACCCAAAACCTAAACCAAACGTTGCAGGTGGTTATTTCTTCATGCGCAGTGGTCAACGCGGCACTCTCTAGCTGCCAAGAGCACTTTTTACTATGCGCACCCAACCAGAGTGACGGGAGGAGCGCATTTCAGAAAACGTGCTCAGCTCGTCGAGAAAATGCGATTTAAGCAATAAAATTAAAAATGCACCTAAAACCTAAACCAAAAGTTGCAGGTGGTTATTTCTTCATGCGCAGCAGTCAACGCGGCACTCTCTAGCTGCCAAGAGCACTTTTTACTATGCGCACCCAACCAGAGTGACGGGAGGAGCACATTTCAGAAAACGTGCTCAGCTCGTCGAGAAAATGCGATTTAAGCAATAAAATTAAAAAATGCACCTAAAACCTAAACCAAACGCTGCAGATGGTCATTTCTTCATGCGCAGTGGTCAACGCGGCACTCTCTAGCTGCCAAGCGCACTTTTTACTATACACACCCAACCAGAGTGACGGGAGGAGCACATTCCAGAAAACGTGCTCAGCTCGTCGAGAAAATGCGATTTAAGCAATAAAATTAAAAATGCACCCAAAACCTAAACCAAACGTTGCAGATGGTCATTTCTTCATGTGCAGTGGTCAACGCGGCACTCTCTAGCTGCCAAGAGCACTTTTTACTATGCGCACCCAACCAGAGTGACGGGAGGAGCACATTTCAGAAAACGTGCTCAGCTCGTCGAGAAAATGCGATTCAAGCAATAAAATTAAAAATGCACCCAAAACCTAAACCAAACGTTGCAGGTGGTTATTTCTTCATATGCAGCAATCAACGCGGCACTCTCTAGCTGCCAAGAGCACTTTTTACTATGCGCACCCAACCAGAGTGACGGGAGGAGCACATTTCAGAAAACGTGCTCAGCTCGTCCAGACAATGCGATTTAAGCAATAAAATTAAAAATGCACCCAAAACCTAAACCAAACGTTGCAGGTGGTTATTTCTTCATGCGCAGTGGTCAACGCGGCACTCTCTAGCTGACAAGAGCACTTTTTACTATGCGCACGCAACCAGAGTGACGGGAGGAGCGCATTTCAGAAAACGTGCTCAGCTCGTCGAGAAAATGCGATTTAAGCAATAAAATTAAAAATGCACCTAAAACCTAAACCAAAAGTTGCAGGTGGTTATTTCTTCATGCGCAGCAGTCAACACGCCACTCTCTAGCTGCCAAGAGCACTTTTTACTATGCGCACCCACCCAGAGTGACGGGAGGAGCACATTTCAGAAAACGTGCTCAGCTCGTCGAGAAAATGCGATTTAAGCAATAAAATTAAAAATGCACCCAAAACCTAAACCAAACGTTGCAGATGGTCATTTCTTCATGCGCAGTGGTCAACGCGACACTCTCTAGCTGCCAAGAGCACTTTTTACTATGCACACCCAACCAGAGTGACGGGAAGAGCGCATTTTAGAAAACGTGCTCAGCTCGACGAGAAAATGCGATTTAAGCAATAAAATTAAAAATGCACCCAAAACCTAAACCAAACGTTGCAGGTGGTTATTTCTTCATGCGCAGTGGTCAACGCGGCACTCTCTAGCTGCCAAGAGCACTTTTTACTATGCGCACCCAACCAGAGTGACGGGAGAAGCACATTTCAGAAAACGTGCTCAGCTCGTCCAGACAATGCGATTTAAGCAATAAAATTAAAAATGCACCCAAAACCTAAACCAAACGTTGCAGGTGGTTATTTCTTCATTCGCAGTGGTCAACGCGGCACTCTCTAGCTGCCAAGAGCACTTTTTACTATGCGCACCCAACCAGAGTGACGGGAGGAGCGCATTTCAGGAAACGTGCTCAGCTCGTCGAGAAAATGCGATTTAAGCAATAAAATTAAAAATGCACCTAAAACCTAAACCAAAAGTTGCAGGTGGTTATTTCTTCATGCGCAGCAGTCAACACGGCACTCTCTAGCTGCCAAGAGCACTTTTTACTATGCGCACCCACCCAGAGTGACGGGAGGAGCACATTTCAGAAAACGTGCTCAGCTCGTCGAGAAAATGCGATTTAAGCAATAAAATTAAAAATGCACCCAAAACCTAAACCAAACGTTGCAGATGGTTATTTCTTCATGTGCAGTGGTCAACGCGGCACTCTCTAGCTGCCAAGAGCACTTTTTACTATGCGCACCCACCCAGAGTGACGGGAGGAGCACATTTCAGAAAACGTGCTCAGCTCGTCGAGAAAATGCAATTTAAGCAATAAAATTAAAAATGCACCTAAAATCTATACCAAACGTTGCAGGTGGTTATTTCTGGTTATTTCTTCATGCGCAGCAGTCAAAGCGGCACTCTCTAGCTGCCAAGAGCACTTTTTACTATGTGCACCCAACCAGAGTGACGGGAGGAGCACATTTCAGAAAACGTGCTCAGCTCGTCGAGAAAATGCGATTCAAGCAATAAAATATAAAATGCACCTAAAACCTAAACCAAACGTTGCAGGTGGTTATTTCTTCATGCGCATTGGTCAACGCGGCACTCTCTAGCTGCCAAGAGCACTTTTTACTTTGCGCACCCAACCAGAGTGACGGGAGGAGCACATTTCAGAAAACGTGCTCAGCTCGTCGAGAAAATGCGATTTAAGCAATAAAATTAAAAATGCACCCAAAACCTAAACCAAACGTTGCAGGTGGTTATTTCTTCATGCGCAGTTGTCAACGCGGCACTCTCTAGCTGCCAAGAGCACTTTTTACTATGCGCACCCAACCAGAGTGACGGGAGGAGCACATTTCAGAAAACGTGCTCAGCTCGTCCAGAAAAGGCTATTTAAGCAATAAAATAAAAAATGCACCTAAAACCTAAACCAAACGTTGCAGATGGTCATTTCTTCATGCGCAGTGGTCAATGCGGCACTCTCTAGCTGCCAAGAGCACTTTTTACTATGCGCACCAAACCAGAGTGACGGGAGGAGCACATTTCAGAAAACGTGCTCAGCTCGTCGAGAAAATGCGATTTAAGCAATAAAATTAAAACTGCACCAAAAACCTAAACCAAACGTTGCAGATGGTCATTTCTTCATGCGCAGTGGTCAACGCGGCACTCTCTAGCTGCCAAGAGCACTTTTTACTATGCACACCCAACCAGAGTGACGGGAGGAGCACATTTCAGAAAACGTGCTCAGCTCGTCGAGAAAATGCGATTCAAGCAATAAAATTAAAAATGCACCCAAAACCTAAACCAAACGTTGCAGGTGGTTATTTCTTCATGCGCAGTGGTCAACGCGGCACTCTCTAGCTGCCAAGAGCACTTTTTACTATGCGCACCCAACCATAGTGACGGGAGGAGCACATTTCAGAAAACGTGCTCAGCTCGTCGAGAAAATGCGATTTAAGCAATAAAATTAAAAATGCACCTAAAATCCTAAACCAAACGTTGCAGGTGGTTATTTCTTCATGCGCATTGGTCAACGCGGCACTCTCTAGCTGCCAAGAGCACTTTTTACTATGTGCACCCAACCAGAGTGACGGGAGGAGCACATTTCAGAAAACGTGCCCAGCTCGTCGAGAAAATGCGATTTAAGCAATAAAATTAAAAAATGCACCCAAAACATTAAACCAAACGTTGCAGGTGGTTATTTCTTCATGTGCAGTGGTCAACGCGGCACTCTCTAGCTGCCAAGAGCACTTTTTACTATGCGCACCCAACCAGAGTGACAGGAGGAGCACATTTCAGAAAACGTGCTCAGCTCTTTGAGAAAATGCGATTTAAGCAATAAAATTAAAAATGCACCCAAAACCTAAACCAAACGTTGCAGGTGGTTATTTCTTCATGCGCAGTGGTCAACGCGGCACTCTTTAGCTGCCAAGAGCACTTTTTACTATGCGCACCCAACCAGAGGGACGGGAGGAGCGCATTTCAGAAAACGTGCTCAGCTCGACGACAAAATGCGATTTAAGCAATAAAATTAAAAATGCACCCAAAACCTAAACCAAACGTTGCAGGTGATTATTTATTCATGCGCAGTGGTCAACGCGGCACTCTCTAGCTGCCAAGAGCACTTTTTACGATGCACACCCAACCAGAGTGACGGGAGGAGCGCATTTCAGAAAACGTGCTCAGCTCGACGAGAAAATGCGATTTAAGCAATAAAATTAAAAATGCACCCAAAACCTAAACCAAACGTTGCAGGTGGTTATTTCTTCATGCGCAGTGGTCAACGCGGCACTCTCTAGCTGCCAAGAGCACTTTTTACTATGCGCACCCAACCAGAGTGACGGGAGGAGCACATTTCAGAAAACGTGCTCAGCTCGTCGAGAAAATGCGATTTAAGCAATAAAATTAAAAATGCACCCAAAACCTAAACCAAACGTTGCAGGTGGTTATTTCTTCATGCGCAGTGGTCAACGCGGCACTCTCTAGCTGCCAAGAGCACTTTTTACTATGCGCACCCAACCAGAGTGACGGGAGGAGCACATTTCAGAAAACGTGCTCAGCTCGTCGAGAAAATGCGATTTAAGCAATAAAATTAAAAATGCACCTAAAAACCTAAACCAAACGTTGCAGGTGGTTATTTCTTCATGCGCATTGGTCAACGCGGCACTCTCTAGCTGCCAAGAGCACTTTTTACTATGCGCACCCAACCAGAGTGACGGGAGGAGCACATTTCAGAAAACGTGCTCAGCTCGTCCAGAAAATGCGATTTAAGCAATAAAATTAAAAATGCACCTAAAACCTAAACCAAACGTTGCAGATGGTCATTTCTTCATGCGCAGTGGTCAACGCGGCACTCTCTAGCTGCCAAGAGCACTTTTTACTATGCACACCCAACCAGAGTGACGGGAGGAGCACATTTCAGAAAACGTGCTCAGCTCGTCCAGACAATGCGATTTAAGCAATAAAATTAAAAATGCACCCAAAACCTAAACCAAACGTTGCAGGTGGTTATTTCTTCATGCGCAGTGGTCAACGCGGCACTCACTCTCTAGCTGCCAAGAGCACTTTTTACTATGCGCACCCAACCAGAGTGACGGGAGGAGCACATTTCAGAAAACGTGCTCAGCTCGTCTAGAAAATGCGATTTAAGCAATAACATTAAAAATGCACCTAAAACCTAAACCAAACGTTGCAGGTGGTTATTTCTTCATGCGCAGTGGTCAACGCGGCACTCTCTCGCTGCCAAGAGCACTTTTTACTATGCGCACCCAACCAGAGTGACGGGAGGAGCACATTTCAGAAAACGTGCTCAGCTCGTCGAGAAAATGCGATTTAAGCAACAAAATTAAAAATGCACCTAAAACCTAAACCAAACGTTGCAGGTGGTTATTTCTTCATGCGCAGTGGTCAACGCGGCACTCTCTAGCTGCCAAGAGCACATTTTACTATGCGCACCCAACCAGAGTGACGGGAGGAGCACATTTCAGAAAACGTGCTCAGCTCGTCGAGAAAATGCGATTTAAGCAACAAAATTAAAAATGCACCTAAAACCTAAACCAAACGTTGCAGGTAGTTATTTCTTCGTGCGCAGCAGTCAACGCGGCACTCTCTAGCTGCCAAGAGCACTTTTTACTATGCGCACCCAACCAGAGTGACGGGAGGAGCACATTTCAGAAAACGTGCTCAGCTCGTCGAGTAAATGCGATTTAAGCAATAAAATTAAAAATGCACCCAAAACCTAAACCAAACGTTGCAGATGGTCATTTCTTCATGTGCAGTGGTGAACGCGGCACTCTCTAGCTGCCAAGAGCACTTTTTACTATGCGCACCCAACCAGAGTGACAGGAGGAGCACATTTCAGAAAACGTGCTCAGCTCGTTGAGAAAATGCGATTTAAGCAATACAATTAAAAATGCACCCAAAACCTAAACCAAACGTTGCAGGTGGTTATTTCTTCATGCGCAATGGTCAACGCGGCAATCTCTAGCTGCCAAGAGCACTTTTTACTATGAGCACCCAACCAGAGTGACGGGAGGAGCGCATTTCAGAAAACGTGCTCAGCTCGACGAGAAAATGCGATTTAAGCAATACAATTAAAAATGCACCCAAAACCTAAACCAAACGTTGCAGGTGGTTATTTCTTCATGCGCAGTGGTCAACGCGGCACTCTCTAGCTGCCAAGAGCACTTTTTACGATGCACACCCAACCAGAGTGACGGGAGGAGCGCATTTTAGAAAACGTGCTCAGCTCGACGAGAAAATACGATTTAAGCAATAAAATTAAAAATGCACCCAAAACCTAAACCAAACGTTGCAGGTGGTTATTTCTTCATGCGCAGTGGTCAACGCGGCACTCTCTAGCTGCCAAGAGCACTTTTTACTATGCGCACCCAACCAGAGTGACGGGAGGAGCACATTTCAGAAAACGTGCTCAGCTCGTCCAGAAAATGCGATTTAAGCAATAAAATTAAAAATGCACCTAAAACCTAAGCCAAACGTTGCAAATGGTCAATTCTTCATGCGCAGTGGTCAACGCGGCACTCTCTAGCTGCCAAGAGCACTTTTTACAATGCGCACCCAACCAGAGTGATCGGAGGAGCACATTTCAGAAAACGTGCTCAGCTCGTCCAGACAATGCGATTTAAGCAATAAATTTAAAAATGCACCCAAAACCTAAACCAAACGTTGCAGGTGGTTATTTCTTCATGCGCAGTGGTCAACGCGGCACTCTCTAGCTGCCAAGAGCACTTTTTACTATGCGCACCCAACCAGAGTGACGGGAGGAGCACATTTCAGAAAACGTGCTCAGCTCGACGAGAAAATGCGATTTAAGCAATAAAATTAAAAATGCACCCAAAACCTAAACCAAACGTTGCAGGTGGTTATTTCTTCATGCGCAGTGGTCAACGCGGCACTATCTAGCTGCCAAGAGCACTTTTTACTATGCACACCCAACCAGAGTGACGGGAGGAGCACATTTCAGAAAACGTGCTCAGCTCGTCCAGACAATGCGATTTAAGCAATAAAATTAAAAATGCACCCAAAACCTAAACCAAACGTTGCAGGTGGTTATTTCTTCATGCGCAGTGGTCAACGCGGCACTCTCTAGCTGCCAAGAGCACTTTTTACTATGCGCACCCAACCAGAGTGACGGGAGGAGCGCATTTCAGAAAACGTGCTCAGCTCGTCGAGAAAATGCGATTTAAGCAATAAAATTAAAAATGCACCTAAAACCTAAACCAAAAGTTGCAGGTGGTTATTTATTCATGCACAGCAGTCAACACGACACTCTCTAGCTGCCAAGAGCACTTTTTACTATGCGCACCCAACCAGAGTGACGGGAGGAGCACATTTCAGAAAACGTGCTCAGCTCGTCGAGAAAATGCAATTTAAGCAATAAAATTAAAAATGCACCCAAAACCTAAACCAAACGTTGCAGATGGTCATTTCTTCATGCGCAGTGGTCAACACGGCACTCTCTAGCTGCCAAGAGCACTTTTTACTATGCGCACCCAACCAGAGTGACGGGAGGAGCACATTTCAGAAAACGTGCTCAGCTCGTCGAGAAAATGCGATTTAAGCAATAAAATTAAAAATGCACCTAAAACCCAAACCAAACGTTGCAGGTGGTTATTTCTTCATGCGCAGTGGTCAACGCGGCACTCTCTAGCTGCCAAGAGCACTTTTTACTATACACACCCAACCAGAGTGACGGGAGGAGCACATTTCAGAAAACGTGCTCAGCTCGTCCAGACAATGCGATTTAAGCAATAAAATTAAAAATGCACCCAAAACCTAAACCAAACGTTGCAGGTGGTTATTTCTTCATGCGCAGTGGTCAACGCGGCACTCTCTAGCTGCCAAGAGCACTTTTTACTATGCGCACCCAACCAGAGTGACGGGAGGAGCGCATTTCAGAAAACGTGCTCAGCTCGTCGAGAAAATGCGATTTAAGCAATAAAATTAAAAATGCACCTAAAACCTAAACCAAAAGTTGCAGGTGGTTATTTCTTCATGCACAGCAGTCAACACGGCACTCTCTAGCTGCCAAGAGCACTTTTTACTATGCGCACCCAACCAGAGTGACGGGAGGAGCACATTTCAGAAAACGTGCTCAGCTCGTCGAGAAAATGCAATTTAAGCAATAAAATTAAAAATGCACCCAAAACCTAAACCAAACGTTGCAGATGGTCATTTCTTCATGCGCAATGGTCAACACGGCACTCTCTAGCTGCCAAGAGCACTTTTTACTATGCGCACCCAACCAGAGTGACGGGAGGAGCACATTTCAGAAAACGTGCTCAGCTCGTCGAGAAAATGCGATTTAAGCAATAAAATTAAAAATGCACCTAAAACCCAAACCAAACGTTGCAGGTGGTTATTTCTTCATGCGCAGTGGTCAACGCGGCACTCTCTAGCTGCCAAGAGCACTTTTTACTATACACACCCAACCAGAGTGACGGGAGGAGCACATTCCAGAAAACGTGCTCAGCTCGTCGAGAAAATGCGATTTAAGCAATAAAATTAAAAATGCACCCAAAACCTAAACCAAACGTTGCAGGTGGTTATTTCTTCATGGGCAGTGGTCAACGCGGCACTCTCTAGCTGCCAAGAGCACTTTTTACTATGCGCACCCAACCAGAGTGACGGGAGGAGCACATTTCAGAAAACGTGCTCAGCTCGCCGAGAAAATGCGATTTAAGCAATACAATTAAAAATGCACCTAAACCCTAAACCAAACGTTGCAGGTGGTTATTTCTTCATGCGCAGCAGTCAACGCGGCACTCTCTAGCTGCCAAGAGCACTTCTTACTATGCGCACCCAACCGGAGTGACGGGAGGAGCACATTTAAGAAAACGTGCTCAGCTCGTCGAGAAAATGCGATTTGAGCAATAAAATTAAAAAATACACCCAAAACCTAAACCAAACGTTGCAGATGGTCATTTCTTCATGTGCAGTGGTCAACGCGGCACTCTCTAGCTGCCAAGAGCACTTTTTACTATGCACACCCAACCATAGTGACGGGAGGAGCGCATTTCAGAAAACGTGCTCAGCTCGTCGAGAAAATGCGATTTAAGCAATAAAATTAAAAATGCACCCAAAACTTAAACCAAACGTTGGAGGTGGTTATTTCTTCATGCGCAGTGGTCAACGCGGCACTCTCTAGCTGCCAAGAGCACTTTTTACTATGCGCACCCAACCAGAGTGACGGGAGGAGCACATTTCAGAAAACGTGCTCAGCTCGTCGTGAAAATGCGATTTAAGCATTACAATTAAAAATGCACCTAAAACCTAAACCAAACGTTGCAGGTGGTTATTTCTTCATGCGCAGTGGTCAACGCGGCACTCTCTAGCTGCCAAGAGCACTTTTTAATATGCGCACCCACCCAGAGTGACGGGAGGAGCACATTTCAGAAAACGTGCTCAGCTCGTCGAGAAAATGCGATTTAAGCAATAAAATTAAAAATGCACCTAAATTCTATACCAAACGTTGCAGGTGGTTATTTCTTCATATGCAGTGGTCAACGCGGCACTCTCTAGCTGCCAAGAGCACTTTTTACTATGCGCACCCAACCAGAGTGACGGAAGGAGCACATTCCAGAAAACGTGCTATGCTCGTCGAGAAAATGCGATTTAAGCAATAAAATTAAAAATGCACCCAAAACCTAAACCAAACGTTGCAGATGGTCATTTCTTCATGCGCAGTAGTCAACGCGGCACTCTCTAGCTGCCAAGAGCACTTTTTACTATGCACACCCAACCAGAGTGACGGGAGGACCGCATTTTAGAAAACGTGCTCAGCTCGACGAGAAAATGCGATTTAAGCAATAAAATTAAAAATGCACCCAAAACCTAAACCAAACGTTGCAGGTGGTTATTTCTTCATGCGCAGTGGTCAACGCGGCACTCTCTAGCTGCCAAGAGCACTTTTTACTATGCGCACCCAACCAGAGTGACGGGAGGAGCACATTTCAGAAAACGTGCTCAACTCGTCGAGAAAATGCGATTTAAGCAATAAAATTTAAAATGCACCTAAAACCTAAACCAAACGTTGCAGGTGGTTATTTCTTCATGCGCAGTGGTCAACGCGGCACTCTCTAGCTGCCAAGAGCACTTTTTACTATGCGCACCCAACCAGAGTGACGGGAGGAGCACATTCCAGAAAACGTGCTCAGCTCGTCGAGAAAATGCGATTTAAGCAATAAAATTAAAAATGCACCCAAAACCTAAACCAAACGTTGCAGATGGTCATTTCTTCATGTGCAGTGGTGAACGCGGCACTCTCTAGCTGCCAAGAGCACTTTTTACTATGCGCACCCAACCAGAGTGACAGGAGGAGCATATTTCAGAAAACGTGCTCAGCTCGTTGAGAAAATGCAATTTAAGCAATAAAATTAAAAATGCACCCAAAACCTAAACCAAACGTTGCAGGTGGTTATTTCTTCATGCGCAGTGGTCAACGCGGCACTCTCTAGCTGCCAAGAGCACTTTTTACTATGCGCACCCAACCAGAGTGACGGGAGGAGCACATTTCAGAAAACGTGCTCAGCTCGTCGAGAAAATGCGATTTAAGCAATAAAATTAAAAATGCACCTAAAAACCTAAACCAAACGTTGCAGGTGGTTATTTCTTCATGCGCATTGGTCAACGCGGCACTCTCTAGCTGCCAAGAGCACTTATTACTATGTGCACCCAACCAGAGTGACGGGAGGAGCACATTTCAGAAAACGTGCTCAGCTCGTCGAGAAAATGCGATTTAAGCAATAAAAGTAAAAATGCACGCAAAACATTAAACCAAACGTTGCAGGTGGTTATTTCTTCATGCGCAGTGATCAACGCGGCACTCTCTAGCTGCCAAGAGCATTTTTTACTATGCGCACCCAACCAGAGTGACGGGAGGAGCACATTTCAGAAAACGTGCTCAGCTCGTCGAGAAAATGCGATTTAAGCAATAAAATTAAAAATGCACCTAAAACCTAAACCAAACGTTGCAGGTGGTTATTTCTTCGTGCGCAGCAGTCAACGCGGCACTCTCTAGCTGCCAAGAGCACTTTTTACTATGCGCACCCAACCAGAGTGACGGGAGGAGCACATTTCAGAAAACGTGCTCAGCTCGTCGAGTAAATGCAATTTAAGCAATAAAATTAAAAATGCACCCAAAACCTAAACCAAACGTTGCAGGTGGTTATTTCTTCATGCGCAGTGGTCAACGCGGCACTCTCTAGCTGCCAAGAGCACTTTTTACTATGCGCACCCAACCAGAGTGACGGGAGGAGCACATTTCAGAAAACGTGCTCAGCTCGTCCAGAAAATGCGATTTAAGCAATAAAATTAAAAATGCACCTAAAACCTAAACCAAACGTTGCAGATGGTCATTTCTTCATGCGCAGTGGTCAACGCGGCACTCTCTAGCTGCCAAGATCACTTTTTACTATGCACACCCAACCAGAGTGACGGGAGGAGCACATTTCAGAAAACGTGCTCAGCTCGTCCAGACAATGCGATTTAAGCAATAAAATTAAAAATGCACCCAAAACCAAAACCAAACGTTGCAGGTGGTTATTTCTTCATGCGCAGTGGTCAACGCGGCACTCTCTAGCTGCCAAGAGCACTTTTTACTATGCGCACCCAACCAGAGTGACGGGAGGAGCACATTTCAGAAAACGTGCTCAGCTCACCGAGAAAATGCGATTTAAGCAATACAATTAAAAATGCACCTAAAACCTAAACCAAACGTTGCAGGTGGTTATTTCTTCATGTGCAGTGGTCAACGCGGCACTCTCTAGCTGCCAAGAGCACTTTTTACTATGCGCACCCACCCAGAGTGACGGGAGGAGCACATTTCAGAAAACGTGCTCAGCTCGTCGAGAAAATGCGATTTAAGCAATAAAATTAAAAATGCACCTAAAATCTATACCAAACGTTGCAGGTGGTTATTTCTTCATATGCAGTGGTCAACGCGGCACTCTCTAGCTGCCAAGAGCACTTTTTACTATGCGCACCCAACCAGAGTGACGGGAGGAGCACATTCCAGAAAACGTGCTCAGCTCGTCGAGAAAATGCGATTTAAGCAATAAAATTAAAAATGCACCCAAAACCTAAACCAAACGTTGCAGATGGTCATTTCTTCATGCGCAGTGGTCAACGCGGCACTCTCTAGCTGCCAAGAGCACTTTTTACTATGCGCACCCAACCAGAGTGACGGGAGGAGCACATTTCAGAAAACGTGCTCAGCTCGTCGAGAAAAAGCGATTTAAGCAATAAAATTAAAAATGCACCCAAAACCTAAACCAAACGTTGCTGGTGGTTATTTCTTCATGCGCAGTGGTCAACGCGGCATTCTCTAGCTGCCAAGAGCACTTTTTACTATGCGCACCCAACCAGAGTGACGGGAGGAGCACATTTCAGAAAACGTGCTCAGCTCGTCGAGAAAATGCGATTTAAGCAATAAAATTAAAAATGCACCCAAAACCTAAACCAAACGTTGCAGATGGTCATTTCTTCATGCGCAGTGGTCAACGCGGCACTCTCTAGCTGCCAAGAGCACTTTTTACTATGCACACCCAACCAGAGTGACGGGAGGAGCGCATTTTAGAAAACGTGCTCAGCTCGACGAGAAAATGCGATTTAAGCAATAAAATTAAAAATGCACCCAAAACCTAAACCAAACGTTGCAGGTGGTTATTTCTTCATGCGCAGTGGTCAACGCGGCACTCTCTAGCTGCCAAGAGCACTTTTTACTATGCGCACCCAACCAGAGTGACGGGAGGAGCACATTTCAGAAAACGTGCTCAGCTCGTCGAGAAAATGCGATTTAAGCAATAAAATTAAAAATGCACCCAAAACCTAAACCAAACGTTGCAGGTGGTTATTTCTTCATGCGCAGTGGTCAACGCGGCACTCTCTAGCTGCCAAGAGCACTTTTTACTATGCGCACCCAACCAGAGTGACGGGAGGAGCACATTTCAGAAAACGTGCTCAGCTCGTCCAGAAAATGCGATTTAAGCAATAAAATTAAAAATGCACATAAAACCTAAACCAAACGTTGCAGATGGTCATTTCTTCATGCGCAGTGGTCAACGCGGCACTCTCTAGCTGCCAAGAGCACTTTTTACTATGCACACCCAACCAGAGTGACGGGAGGAGCGCATTTTAGAAAACGTGCTCAGCTCGACGAGAAAATGCGATTTAAGCAATAAAATTAAAAATGCACCCAAAACCTAAACCAAACGTTGCAGGTGGTTATTTCTTCATGCGCAGTGGTCAACGCGGCACTCTCTAGCTGCCAAGAGCACTTTTTACTATGCGCACCCAACCAGAGTGACGGGAGGAGCACATTTCAGAAAACGTGCTCAGCTCGTCCAAAAATTGCGATTTAAGCAATAAAATTAAAAATGCACATAAAACCTAAACCAAACGTTGCAGATGGTCATTTCTTCATGCGCAGTGGTCAACGCGGCACTCTCTAGCTGCCAAGAGCACTTTTTTACTATGCACACCCAACCAGAGTGACGGGAGGAGCGCATTTTAGAAAACGTGCTCAGCTCGACGAGAAAATGCGATTTAAGCAATAAAATTAAAAATGCACCTAAAACCTAAACCAAACGTTGCAGGTGATTATTTCTTCATGCGCAGTGGTCAACGCGGCACTCTCTAGCTGCCAAGAGCACTTTTTACTATGCGCACCCAACCACAGCGACGGGAGGAGCACATTTCAGAAAACGTGCTCAGCTCGTCGAGAAAATGCGATTTAAGCAATAAAATTAAAAATGCACCTAAAACCTAAACTAAACGTTGCAGGTGGTTATTTCTTCGTGCGCAGCAGTCAACGCGGCACTCTCTAGCTGCCAAGAGCACTTTTTACTATGCGCACCCAACCAGAGTGACGGGAGGAGCACAATTCAGAAAACGTGCTCAGCTCGTCGAGTAAATGCAATTTAAGCAATAAAATTAAAAATGCACCCACAACCTAAACCAAACGTTGCAGGTGGTTATTTCTTCATGCACAGTGGTCAACGCGGCACTCTCTAGCTGCCAAGAGCACTTTTTACTATGCGCACCCAACCAGAGTGACGGGAGGAGCACATTTCAGAAAACGTGCTCAGCTCGTCGAGAAAATGCGATTTAAGCAATAAAATTAAAAATGCACCTAAAACCTAAACCAAACGTTGCAGGTGGTTATTGCTTCATGCGCAGTGGTCAACGCGGCACTCTCTAGCTGCCAAGAGCACTTTTTACTATGCGCACCCAACCAGAGTGACGGGAGGAGCGCATTTCAGAAAACGTGCTCACCTCGTCGAGAAAATGCGATTTAAGCAATAAAATTAAAAATGCACCTAAAACCTAAACCAAAAGTTGCAGGTGGTTATTTCTTCATGCGCAGCAGTCAACACGGCACTCTCTAGCTGCCAAGAGCACTTTTTACTATGCGCACCCAACCAGAGTGACGGGAGGAGCACATTTCAGAAAACGTGCTCAGCTCGTCGAGAAAATGCGATTAAGCAATAAAATTAAAAATGCACCCAAAACCTAAACCAAACGTTGCAGATGGTCATTTCTTCATGTGCAGTGGTCAACGCGGCACTCTCTAGCTGCCAAGAGCACTTTTTACTATGCACACCCAACCAGAGTGACGGGAGGAGCGCATTTCAGAAAACGTGCTCAGCTCGTCGAGAAAATGCGATTTAAGCAATAAAATAAAAAAATGCACCCAAAACCTAAACCAAACGTTGCAGGTGGTTATTTCTTCATGCGCAGTGGTCAACGCGGCACTCTCTAGCTGCCAAGAGCACTTTTTACTATGCGCACCCAACCAGAGTGACGGGAGGAGCACATTTCAGAAAACGTGCTCAGCTCGTCGAGAAAATGCGATTTAAGCAATAAAATTAAAAATGCACCTAAAACCTAAACCAAAAGTTGCAGGTGGTCATTTCTTCATGCACAGTGGTCAACGCGGCACTCTCTAGCTGCCAAGAGCACTTTTTACTATGCACACACAACCAGAGTGACGGGAGGAGCACATTTCAGAAAACGTGCTCAGCTCGTCGAGAAAATGCGATTTAAGCAATAAAATTAAAAATGCACCTAAAACCTAAACCAAACGTTGCAGGTGGTTATATCTTCGTGCGCAGCGGTCAACGCGGCACTCTCTAGCTGCCAAGAGCACTTTTTACTATGCGCACCCAACCAGAGTGACGGGAGGAGCACATTTCAGAAAACGTGCTCAGCTCGTCGAGTAAATGCGATTTAAGCAATAAAATTAAAAATGCACCCAAAACCTAAACCAAACGTTGCAGGTGGTTATTTCTTCATGCGCAGTGGTCAACGCGGCACTCTCTAGCTGCCAAGAGCACTTTTTACTATGCGCACCCAACCAGAGTGACGGGAGGAGGACATTTCAGAAAACGTGCTCAGCTCGTCCAGAAAATGCGATTTAAGCAATAAAATTAAAAATGCACCTAAAACCTAAACCAAACATTGCAGATGGCCATTTCTTCATGCGCAGTGGTCAACGCGGCACTCTCTAGCTGCCAAGAGCACTTTTTACTATGCACACCCAACCAGAGTGACGGGGGGAGCACATTTCAGAAAACGTGCTCAGCTCGTCCAGACAATGCGATTTAAGGAATAAAATTAAAAATGCACCCAAAACCTAAACCAAACGTTGCAGGTGGTTATTTCTTCATGCGCAGTGGTCAACGCGGCACTCTCTAGCTGCCAAGAGCACTTTTTACTATGCGCACCCAACCAGAGTGACGGGAGGAGCACATTTCAGAAAACGTGCTCAGCTCGTCGAGAAAATGCGATTTAAGCAATAAAATTAAAAATGCACCTAAAACCTAAACCAAACGTTGCAGGTGGTTATTTCTTCATGCGCAGCAGTCAACGCGGCACTCTCTAGCTGCCAAGAGCACTTTTTACTATGCGCACCCAACCAGAGTGACGGGAAGAGCACATTTCAGAAAACGTGCTCAGCTCGTCGAGAAAATGCGATTTAAGCAATAAAATTAAAAATGCACCTAAAACCTAAACCAAACGTTGCAGGTGGTTATTTCTTCATATGCAGCAGTCAACGCTGCACTCTCTAGCTGCCAAGAGCACTTTTTACTATGCGCACCCAACCAGAGTGACGGGAGGAGCACATTTCAGAAAACGTGCTCAGCTCGTCGAGAAAATGCGATTTAAGCAATAAAATTAAAAATGCACCTAAAAACCTAAACCAAACGTTGCAGGTGGTTATTTCTTCATGCGCATTGGTCAACGCGGCACTCTCTAGCTGCCAAGAGCACTTTTTACTATGTGCACCCAACCAGAGTGACGTGGGGAGCACATTTCAGAAAACGTGCTCAACTCGTCGAGAAAATGCGATTTAAGCAATAAAATTAAAAATGCACCCAAAACCGAAACCAAACGTTGCAGATGGTCATTTCTTCATGCGCAGTGGTCAACGCGGCACTCTCTAGCTGCCAAGAGCACTTTTTACTATGCGCACCCAACCAGAGTGACCGGAGGAGCACATTTCAGAAAACGTGCTCAGCTCGTCCAGAAATTGCGATTTAAGCAATAAAATTAAAAATGCACATAAAACCTAAACCAAACGTTGCAGATGGTCATTTCTTCATGCGCAGTGGTCAACGCGGCACTCTCTAGCTGCCAAGAGCACTTTTTACTATGCGCACCCAACCAGAGTGACGGGAGGAGCACATTTCAGAAAACGTGCTCAGCTTGTCCAGACAATGCAATTTAAGCAATAAAATTAAAAATGCACCCAAAACCTAAACCAAACGTTGCAGGTGGTTATTTCTTAATGCGCAGTGGTCAACGCGGCACTCTCTAGCTGCCAAGAGCACTTTTTACTATGCGCATCCAACCAGAGTGACGGGAGGAGCGCATTTCAGAAAACGTGCTCAGCTCGTCGAGAAAATGCGATTTAAGCAATAAAATTAAAAATGCACCTAAAACCTAAACCAAACGTTGCAGGTGGTTATTTCTTCATGCGCAGCAGTCAACGCGGCACTCTCTAGCTGCCAAGAGCACTTTTTACTATGCGGACCCAACCAGAGTGACGGGAGGAGCGCATTTCAGAAAACGTGCTCAGCTCGACGAGAACATGCGATTTAAGCAATAAAATTAAAAATGCACCCAAAACCTAAACCAAACGTTGCAGGTGGTTATTTCTTCATGCGCAGTGGTCAACGCGGCACTCTCTAGCTGCCAAGAGCACTTTTTACTATGCGCACCCAACCAGAGTGACGGGAGGAGCACATTTAAGAAAACGTGCTCAGCTCGACGAGAAAATGCGATTTAAGCAATACAATTAAAAATGCACCTAAAACCTAAACCAAACGTTGCAGGTGGTTATTTCTTCATATGCAGCAGTCAACGCGGCACTCTCTAGCTGCCAATAGCACTTTTTACTATGCGCACCCAACCAGAGTGACGGGAGGAGCACATTCCATAAAACGTGCTCAGCTCGTCGAGAAAATGCGATTTAAGCAATAAATATAAAAATGCACCCAAAACCTAAACCAAACGTTGCAGGTGGTTATTTCTTCATGCGCAGTGGTCAACGCGGCACTCTCTAGCTGCCAAGAGCACTTTTTACTATGCGCACTCAACCAGAGTGACGGGAGGAGCACATTTCAGAAAACGTGCTCAGCTCGTCGAGAAAATGCGATTTAAGCAATAAAATTAAAAATGCACCTAAAACCCAAACGAAACGCTGCAGATGGTCATTTCTTCATGTGCAGTGGTCAACGCGGCACTCTCTAGCTGCCAAGAGCACTTTTTACTATGCGCACCCACCCAGAGTGACGGGAGGAGCACATTTCAGAAAACGTGCTCAGCTCGTCGAGAAAATGCGATTTAAGCAATAAAATTAAAAATGCACCCAAAACCTAAACCAAACGTTGCAGGTGGTTATTTCTTCATGCGCAGTTGTCAACGCGGCACTCTCTAGCTGCCAAGAGCACTTTTTACTATGCGCACCCAACCAGAGTGACGGGAGGAGCACATTTCAGAAAACGTGCTCAGCTCGTCCAGAAAAGGCTATTTAAGCAATAAAATAAAAAATGCACCTAAAACCTAAACCAAACGTTGCAGATGGTCATTTCTTCATGCGCAGTGGTCAATGCGGCACTCTCTAGCTGCCAAGAGCACTTTTTACTATGCGCACCAAACCAGAGTGACGGGAGGAGCACATTTCAGAAAACGTGCTCAGCTCGTCGAGAAAATGCGATTTAAGCAATAAAATTAAAACTGCACCAAAAACCTAAACCAAACGTTGCAGATGGTCATTTCTTCATGCGCAGTGGTCAACGCGGCACTCTCTAGCTGCCAAGAGCACTTTTTACTATGCACACCCAACCAGAGTGACGGGAGGAGCACATTTCAGAAAACGTGCTCAGCTCGTCGAGAAAATGCGATTCAAGCAATAAAATTAAAAATGCACCCAAAACCTAAACCAAACGTTGCAGGTGGTTATTTCTTCATGCGCAGTGGTCAACGCGGCACTCTCTAGCTGCCAAGAGCACTTTTTACTATGCGCACCCAACCATAGTGACGGGAGGAGCACATTTCAGAAAACGTGCTCAGCTCGTCGAGAAAATGCGATTTAAGCAATAAAATTAAAAATGCACCTAAAATCCTAAACCAAACGTTGCAGGTGGTTATTTCTTCATGCGCATTGGTCAACGCGGCACTCTCTAGCTGCCAAGAGCACTTTTTACTATGTGCACCCAACCAGAGTGACGGGAGGAGCACATTTCAGAAAACGTGCCCAGCTCGTCGAGAAAATGCGATTTAAGCAATAAAATTAAAAAATGCACCCAAAACATTAAACCAAACGTTGCAGGTGGTTATTTCTTCATGTGCAGTGGTCAACGCGGCACTCTCTAGCTGCCAAGAGCACTTTTTACTATGCGCACCCAACCAGAGTGACAGGAGGAGCACATTTCAGAAAACGTGCTCAGCTCTTTGAGAAAATGCGATTTAAGCAATAAAATTAAAAATGCACCCAAAACCTAAACCAAACGTTGCAGGTGGTTATTTCTTCATGCGCAGTGGTCAACGCGGCACTCTTTAGCTGCCAAGAGCACTTTTTACTATGCGCACCCAACCAGAGGGACGGGAGGAGCGCATTTCAGAAAACGTGCTCAGCTCGACGACAAAATGCGATTTAAGCAATAAAATTAAAAATGCACCCAAAATCTAAACCAAACGTTGCAGGTGATTATTTATTCATGCGCAGTGGTCAACGCGGCACTCTCTAGCTGCCAAGAGCACTTTTTACGATGCACACCCAACCAGAGTGACGGGAGGAGCGCATTTCAGAAAACGTGCTCAGCTCGACGAGAAAATGCGATTTAAGCAATAAAATTAAAAATGCACCCAAAACCTAAACCAAACGTTGCAGGTGGTTATTTCTTCATGCGCAGTGGTCAACGCGGCACTCTCTAGCTGCCAAGAGCACTTTTTACTATGCGCACCCAACCAGAGTGACGGGAGGAGCACATTTCAGAAAACGTGCTCAGCTCGTCGAGAAAATGCGATTTAAGCAATAAAATTAAAAATGCACCCAAAACCTAAACCAAACGTTGCAGGTGGTTATTTCTTCATGCGCAGTGGTCAACGCGGCACTCTCTAGCTGCCAAGAGCACTTTTTACTATGCGCACCCAACCAGAGTGACGGGAGGAGCACATTTCAGAAAACGTGCTCAGCTCGTCGAGAAAATGCGATTTAAGCAATAAAATTAAAAATGCACCTAAAAACCTAAACCAAACGTTGCAGGTGGTTATTTCTTCATGCGCATTGGTCAACGCGGCACTCTCTAGCTGCCAAGAGCACTTTTTACTATGCGCACCCAACCAGAGTGACGGGAGGAGCACATTTCAGAAAACGTGCTCAGCTCGTCCAGAAAATGCGATTTAAGCAATAAAATTAAAAATGCACCTAAAACCTAAACCAAACGTTGCAGATGGTCATTTCTTCATGCGCAGTGGTCAACGCGGCACTCTCTAGCTGCCAAGAGCACTTTTTACTATGCACACCCAACCAGAGTGACGGGAGGAGCACATTTCAGAAAACGTGCTCAGCTCGTCCAGACAATGCGATTTAAGCAATAAAATTAAAAATGCACCCAAAACCTAAACCAAACGTTGCAGGTGGTTATTTCTTCATGCGCAGTGGTCAACGCGGCACTCACTCTCTAGCTGCCAAGAGCACTTTTTACTATGCGCACCCAACCAGAGTGACGGGAGGAGCACATTTCAGAAAACGTGCTCAGCTCGTCTAGAAAATGCGATTTAAGCAATAACATTAAAAATGCACCTAAAACCTAAACCAAACGTTGCAGGTGGTTATTTCTTCATGCGCAGTGGTCAACGCGGCACTCTCTCGCTGCCAAGAGCACTTTTTACTATGCGCACCCAACCAGAGTGACGGGAGGAGCACATTTCAGAAAACGTGCTCAGCTCGTCGAGAAAATGCGATTTAAGCAACAAAATTAAAAATGCACCTAAAACCTAAACCAAACGTTGCAGGTGGTTATTTCTTCATGCGCAGTGGTCAACGCGGCACTCTCTAGCTGCCAAGAGCACATTTTACTATGCGCACCCAACCAGAGTGACGGGAGGAGCACATTTCAGAAAACGTGCTCAGCTCGTCGAGAAAATGCGATTTAAGCAACAAAATTAAAAATGCACCTAAAACCTAAACCAAACGTTGCAGGTAGTTATTTCTTCGTGCGCAGCAGTCAACGCGGCACTCTCTAGCTGCCAAGAGCACTTTTTACTATGCGCACCCAACCAGAGTGACGGGAGGAGCACATTTCAGAAAACGTGCTCAGCTCGTCGAGTAAATGCGATTTAAGCAATAAAATTAAAAATGCACCCAAAACCTAAACCAAACGTTGCAGATGGTCATTTCTTCATGTGCAGTGGTGAACGCGGCACTCTCTAGCTGCCAAGAGCACTTTTTACTATGCGCACCCAACCAGAGTGACAGGAGGAGCACATTTCAGAAAACGTGCTCAGCTCGTTGAGAAAATGCGATTTAAGCAATACAATTAAAAATGCACCCAAAACCTAAACCAAACGTTGCAGGTGGTTATTTCTTCATGCGCAATGGTCAACGCGGCAATCTCTAGCTGCCAAGAGCACTTTTTACTATGAGCACCCAACCAGAGTGACGGGAGGAGCGCATTTCAGAAAACGTGCTCAGCTCGACGAGAAAATGCGATTTAAGCAATACAATTAAAAATGCACCCAAAACCTAAACCAAACGTTGCAGGTGGTTATTTCTTCATGCGCAGTGGTCAACGCGGCACTCTCTAGCTGCCAAGAGCACTTTTTACGATGCACACCCAACCAGAGTGACGGGAGGAGCGCATTTTAGAAAACGTGCTCAGCTCGACGAGAAAATACGATTTAAGCAATAAAATTAAAAATGCACCCAAAACCTAAACCAAACGTTGCAGGTGGTTATTTCTTCATGCGCAGTGGTCAACGCGGCACTCTCTAGCTGCCAAGAGCACTTTTTACTATGCGCACCCAACCAGAGTGACGGGAGGAGCACATTTCAGAAAACGTGCTCAGCTCGTCCAGAAAATGCGATTTAAGCAATAAAATTAAAAATGCACCTAAAACCTAAGCCAAACGTTGCAAATGGTCAATTCTTCATGCGCAGTGGTCAACGCGGCACTCTCTAGCTGCCAAGAGCACTTTTTACAATGCGCACCCAACCAGAGTGATCGGAGCAGCACATTTCAGAAAACGTGCTCAGCTCGTCCAGACAATGCGATTTAAGCAATAAATTTAAAAATGCACCCAAAACCTAAACCAAACGTTGCAGGTGGTTATTTCTTCATGCGCAGTGGTCAACGCGGCACTCTCTAGCTGCCAAGAGCACTTTTTACTATGCGCACCCAACCAGAGTGACGGGAGGAGCACATTTCAGAAAACGTGCTCAGCTCGACGAGAAAATGCGATTTAAGCAATAAAATTAAAAATGCACCCAAAACCTAAACCAAACGTTGCAGGTGGTTATTTCTTCATGCGCAGTGGTCAACGCGGCACTATCTAGCTGCCAAGAGCACTTTTTACTATGCACACCCAACCAGAGTGACGGGAGGAGCACATTTCAGAAAACGTGCTCAGCTCGTCCAGACAATGCGATTTAAGCAATAAAATTAAAAATGCACCCAAAACCTAAACCAAACGTTGCAGGTGGTTATTTCTTCATGCGCAGTGGTCAACGCGGCACTCTCTAGCTGCCAAGAGCACTTTTTACTATGCGCACCCAACCAGAGTGACGGGAGGAGCGCATTTCAGAAAACGTGCTCAGCTCGTCGAGAAAATGCGATTTAAGCAATAAAATTAAAAATGCACCTAAAACCTAAACCAAAAGTTGCAGGTGGTTATTTCTTCATGCACAGCAGTCAACACGACACTCTCTAGCTGCCAAGAGCACTTTTTACTATGCGCACCCAACCAGAGTGACGGGAGGAGCACATTTCAGAAAACGTGCTCAGCTCGTCGAGAAAATGCAATTTAAGCAATAAAATTAAAAATGCACCCAAAACCTAAACCAAACGTTGCAGATGGTCATTTCTTCATGCGCAGTGGTCAACACGGCACTCTCTAGCTGCCAAGAGCACTTTTTACTATGCGCACCCAACCAGAGTGACGGGAGGAGCACATTTCAGAAAACGTGCTCAGCTCGTCGAGAAAATGCGATTTAAGCAATAAAATTAAAAATGCACCTAAAACCCAAACCAAACGTTGCAGGTGGTTATTTCTTCATGCGCAGTGGTCAACGCGGCACTCTCTAGCTGCCAAGAGCACTTTTTACTAGACACACCCAACCAGAGTGACGGGAGGAGCACATTTCAGAAAACGTGCTCAGCTCGTCCAGACAATGCGATTTAAGCAATAAAATTAAAAATGCACCCAAAACCTAAACCAAACGTTGCAGGTGGTTATTTCTTCATGCGCAGTGGTCAACGCGGCACTCTCTAGCTGCCAAGAGCACTTTTTACTATGCGCACCCAACCAGAGTGACGGGAGGAGCGCATTTCAGAAAACGTGCTCAGCTCGTCGAGAAAATGCGATTTAAGCAATAAAATTAAAAATGCACCTAAAACCTAAACCAAAAGTTGCAGGTGGTTATTTCTTCATGCACAGCAGTCAACACGGCACTCTCTAGCTGCCAAGAGCACTTTTTACTATGCGCACCCAACCAGAGTGACGGGAGGAGCACATTTCAGAAAACGTGCTCAGCTCGTCGAGAAAATGCAATTTAAGCAATAAAATTAAAAATGCACCCAAAACCTAAACCAAACGTTGCAGATGGTCATTTCTTCATGCGCAATGGTCAACACGGCACTCTCTAGCTGCCAAGAGCACTTTTTACTATGCGCACCCAACCAGAGTGACGGGAGGAGCACATTTCAGAAAACGTGCTCAGCTCGTCGAGAAAATGCGATTTAAGCAATAAAATTAAAAATGCACCTAAAACCCAAACCAAACGTTGCAGGTGGTTATTTCTTCATGCGCAGTGGTCAACGCGGCACTCTCTAGCTGCCAAGAGCACTTTTTACTATACACACCCAACCAGAGTGACGGGAGGAGCACATTCCAGAAAACGTGCTCAGCTCGTCGAGAAAATGCGATTTAAGCAATAAAATTAAAAATGCACCCAAAACCTAAACCAAACGTTGCAGGTGGTTATTTCTTCATGGGCAGTGGTCAACGCGGCACTCTCTAGCTGCCAAGAGCACTTTTTACTATGCGCACCCAACCAGAGTGACGGGAGGAGCACATTTCAGAAAACGTGCTCAGCTCGCCGAGAAAATGCGATTTAAGCAATACAATTAAAAATGCACCTAAACCCTAAACCAAACGTTGCAGGTGGTTATTTCTTCATGCGCAGCAGTCAACGCGGCACTCTCTAGCTGCCAAGAGCACTTCTTACTATGCGCACCCAACCGGAGTGACGGGAGGAGCACATTTAAGAAAACGTGCTCAGCTCGTCGAGAAAATGCGATTTGAGCAATAAAATTAAAAAATACACCCAAAACCTAAACCAAACGTTGCAGATGGTCATTTCTTCATGTGCAGTGGTCAACGCGGCACTCTCTAGCTGCCAAGAGCACTTTTTACTATGCACACCCAACCATAGTGACGGGAGGAGCGCATTTCAGAAAACGTGCTCAGCTCGTCGAGAAAATGCGATTTAAGCAATAAAATTAAAAATGCACCCAAAACTTAAACCAAACGTTGGAGGTGGTTATTTCTTCATGCGCAGTGGTCAACGCGGCACTCTCTAGCTGCCAAGAGCACTTTTTACTATGCGCACCCAACCAGAGTGACGGGAGGAGCACATTTCAGAAAACGTGCTCAGCTCGTCGTGAAAATGCGATTTAAGCATTACAATTAAAAATGCACCTAAAACCTAAACCAAACGTTGCAGGTGGTTATTTCTTCATGCGCAGTGGTCAACGCGGCACTCTCTAGCTGCCAAGAGCACTTTTTAATATGCGCACCCACCCAGAGTGACGGGAGGAGCACATTTCAGAAAACGTGCTCAGCTCGTCGAGAAAATGCGATTTAAGCAATAAAATTAAAAATGCACCTAAATTCTATACCAAACGTTGCAGGTGGTTATTTCTTCATATGCAGTGGTCAACGCGGCACTCTCTAGCTGCCAAGAGCACTTTTTACTATGCGCACCCAACCAGAGTGACGGAAGGAGCACATTCCAGAAAACGTGCTATGCTCGTCGAGAAAATGCGATTTAAGCAATAAAATTAAAAATGCACCCAAAACCTAAACCAAACGTTGCAGATGGTCATTTCTTCATGCGCAGTAGTCAACGCGGCACTCTCTAGCTGCCAAGAGCACTTTTTACTATGCACACCCAACCAGAGTGACGGGAGGACCGCATTTTAGAAAACGTGCTCAGCTCGACGAGAAAATGCGATTTAAGCAATAAAATTAAAAATGCACCCAAAACCTAAACCAAACGTTGCAGGTGGTTATTTCTTCATGCGCAGTGGTCAACGCGGCACTCTCTAGCTGCCAAGAGCACTTTTTACTATGCGCACCCAACCAGAGTGACGGGAGGAGCACATTTCAGAAAACGTGCTCAACTCGTCGAGAAAATGCGATTTAAGCAATAAAATTTAAAATGCACCTAAAACCTAAACCAAACGTTGCAGGTGGTTATTTCTTCATGCGCAGTGGTCAACGCGGCACTCTCTAGCTGCCAAGAGCACTTTTTACTATGCGCACCCAACCAGAGTGACGGGAGGAGCACATTCCAGAAAACGTGCTCAGCTCGTCGAGAAAATGCGATTTAAGCAATAAAATTAAAAATGCACCCAAAACCTAAACCAAACGTTGCAGATGGTCATTTCTTCATGTGCAGTGGTGAACGCGGCACTCTCTAGCTGCCAAGAGCACTTTTTACTATGCGCACCCAACCAGAGTGACAGGAGGAGCATATTTCAGAAAACGTGCTCAGCTCGTTGAGAAAATGCAATTTAAGCAATAAAATTAAAAATGCACCCAAAACCTAAACCAAACGTTGCAGGTGGTTATTTCTTCATGCGCAGTGGTCAACGCGGCACTCTCTAGCTGCCAAGAGCACTTTTTACTATGCGCACCCAACCAGAGTGACGGGAGGAGCACATTTCAGAAAACGTGCTCAGCTCGTCGAGAAAATGCGATTTAAGCAATAAAATTAAAAATGCACCTAAAAACCTAAACCAAACGTTGCAGGTGGTTATTTCTTCATGCGCATTGGTCAACGCGGCACTCTCTAGCTGCCAAGAGCACTTATTACTATGTGCACCCAACCAGAGTGACGGGAGGAGCACATTTCAGAAAACGTGCTCAGCTCGTCGAGAAAATGCGATTTAAGCAATAAAAGTAAAAATGCACGCAAAACATTAAACCAAACGTTGCAGGTGGTTATTTCTTCATGCGCAGTGATCAACGCGGCACTCTCTAGCTGCCAAGAGCATTTTTTACTATGCGCACCCAACCAGAGTGACGGGAGGAGCACATTTCAGAAAACGTGCTCAGCTCGTCGAGAAAATGCGATTTAAGCAATAAAATTAAAAATGCACCTAAAACCTAAACCAAACGTTGCAGGTGGTTATTTCTTCGTGCGCAGCAGTCAACGCGGCACTCTCTAGCTGCCAAGAGCACTTTTTACTATGCGCACCCAACCAGAGTGACGGGAGGAGCACATTTCAGAAAACGTGCTCAGCTCGTCGAGTAAATGCAATTTAAGCAATAAAATTAAAAATGCACCCAAAACCTAAACCAAACGTTGCAGGTGGTTATTTCTTCATGCGCAGTGGTCAACGCGGCACTCTCTAGCTGCCAAGAGCACTTTTTACTATGCGCACCCAACCAGAGTGACGGGAGGAGCACATTTCAGAAAACGTGCTCAGCTCGTCCAGAAAATGCGATTTAAGCAATAAAATTAAAAATGCACCTAAAACCTAAACCAAACGTTGCAGATGGTCATTTCTTCATGCGCAGTGGTCAACGCGGCACTCTCTAGCTGCCAAGATCACTTTTTACTATGCACACCCAACCAGAGTGACGGGAGGAGCACATTTCAGAAAACGTGCTCAGCTCGTCCAGACAATGCGATTTAAGCAATAAAATTAAAAATGCACCCAAAACCAAAACCAAACGTTGCAGGTGGTTATTTCTTCATGCGCAGTGGTCAACGCGGCACTCTCTAGCTGCCAAGAGCACTTTTTACTATGCGCACCCAACCAGAGTGACGGGAGGAGCACATTTCAGAAAACGTGCTCAGCTCACCGAGAAAATGCGATTTAAGCAATACAATTAAAAATGCACCTAAAACCTAAACCAAACGTTGCAGGTGGTTATTTCTTCATGTGCAGTGGTCAACGCGGCACTCTCTAGCTGCCAAGAGCACTTTTTACTATGCGCACCCACCCAGAGTGACGGGAGGAGCACATTTCAGAAAACGTGCTCAGCTCGTCGAGAAAATGCGATTTAAGCAATAAAATTAAAAATGCACCTAAAATCTATACCAAACGTTGCAGGTGGTTATTTCTTCATATGCAGTGGTCAACGCGGCACTCTCTAGCTGCCAAGAGCACTTTTTACTATGCGCACCCAACCAGAGTGACGGGAGGAGCACATTCCAGAAAACGTGCTCAGCTCGTCGAGAAAATGCGATTTAAGCAATAAAATTAAAAATGCACCCAAAACCTAAACCAAACGTTGCAGATGGTCATTTCTTCATGCGCAGTGGTCAACGCGGCACTCTCTAGCTGCCAAGAGCACTTTTTACTATGCGCACCCAACCAGAGTGACGGGAGGAGCACATTTCAGAAAACGTGCTCAGCTCGTCGAGAAAAAGCGATTTAAGCAATAAAATTAAAAATGCACCCAAAACCTAAACCAAACGTTGCTGGTGGTTATTTCTTCATGCGCAGTGGTCAACGCGGCATTCTCTAGCTGCCAAGAGCACTTTTTACTATGCGCACCCAACCAGAGTGACGGGAGGAGCACATTTCAGAAAACGTGCTCAGCTCGTCGAGAAAATGCGATTTAAGCAATAAAATTAAAAATGCACCCAAAACCTAAACCAAACGTTGCAGATGGTCATTTCTTCATGCGCAGTGGTCAACGCGGCACTCTCTAGCTGCCAAGAGCACTTTTTACTATGCACACCCAACCAGAGTGACGGGAGGAGCGCATTTTAGAAAACGTGCTCAGCTCGACGAGAAAATGCGATTTAAGCAATAAAATTAAAAATGCACCCAAAACCTAAACCAAACGTTGCAGGTGGTTATTTCTTCATGCGCAGTGGTCAACGCGGCACTCTCTAGCTGCCAAGAGCACTTTTTACTATGCGCACCCAACCAGAGTGACGGGAGGAGCACATTTCAGAAAACGTGCTCAGCTCGTCGAGAAAATGCGATTTAAGCAATAAAATTAAAAATGCACCCAAAACCTAAACCAAACGTTGCAGGTGGTTATTTCTTCATGCGCAGTGGTCAACGCGGCACTCTCTAGCTGCCAAGAGCACTTTTTACTATGCGCACCCAACCAGAGTGACGGGAGGAGCACATTTCAGAAAACGTGCTCAGCTCGTCCAGAAAATGCGATTTAAGCAATAAAATTAAAAATGCACATAAAACCTAAACCAAACGTTGCAGATGGTCATTTCTTCATGCGCAGTGGTCAACGCGGCACTCTCTAGCTGCCAAGAGCACTTTTTACTATGCACACCCAACCAGAGTGACGGGAGGAGCGCATTTTAGAAAACGTGCTCAGCTCGACGAGAAAATGCGATTTAAGCAATAAAATTAAAAATGCACCCAAAACCTAAACCAAACGTTGCAGGTGGTTATTTCTTCATGCGCAGTGGTCAACGCGGCACTCTCTAGCTGCCAAGAGCACTTTTTACTATGCGCACCCAACCAGAGTGACGGGAGGAGCACATTTCAGAAAACGTGCTCAGCTCGTCCAAAAATTGCGATTTAAGCAATAAAATTAAAAATGCACATAAAACCTAAACCAAACGTTGCAGATGGTCATTTCTTCATGCGCAGTGGTCAACGCGGCACTCTCTAGCTGCCAAGAGCACTTTTTTACTATGCACACCCAACCAGAGTGACGGGAGGAGCGCATTTTAGAAAACGTGCTCAGCTCGACGAGAAAATGCGATTTAAGCAATAAAATTAAAAATGCACCTAAAACCTAAACCAAACGTTGCAGGTGATTATTTCTTCATGCGCAGTGGTCAACGCGGCACTCTCTAGCTGCCAAGAGCACTTTTTACTATGCGCACCCAACCACAGCGACGGGAGGAGCACATTTCAGAAAACGTGCTCAGCTCGTCGAGAAAATGCGATTTAAGCAATAAAATTAAAAATGCACCTAAAACCTAAACTAAACGTTGCAGGTGGTTATTTCTTCGTGCGCAGCAGTCAACGCGGCACTCTCTAGCTGCCAAGAGCACTTTTTACTATGCGCACCCAACCAGAGTGACGGGAGGAGCACAATTCAGAAAACGTGCTCAGCTCGTCGAGTAAATGCAATTTAAGCAATAAAATTAAAAATGCACCCACAACCTAAACCAAACGTTGCAGGTGGTTATTTCTTCATGCACAGTGGTCAACGCGGCACTCTCTAGCTGCCAAGAGCACTTTTTACTATGCGCACCCAACCAGAGTGACGGGAGGAGCACATTTCAGAAAACGTGCTCAGCTCGTCGAGAAAATGCGATTTAAGCAATAAAATTAAAAATGCACCTAAAACCTAAACCAAACGTTGCAGGTGGTTATTGCTTCATGCGCAGTGGTCAACGCGGCACTCTCTAGCTGCCAAGAGCACTTTTTACTATGCGCACCCAACCAGAGTGACGGGAGGAGCGCATTTCAGAAAACGTGCTCACCTCGTCGAGAAAATGCGATTTAAGCAATAAAATTAAAAATGCACCTAAAACCTAAACCAAAAGTTGCAGGTGGTTATTTCTTCATGCGCAGCAGTCAACACGGCACTCTCTAGCTGCCAAGAGCACTTTTTACTATGCGCACCCAACCAGAGTGACGGGAGGAGCACATTTCAGAAAACGTGCTCAGCTCGTCGAGAAAATGCGATTAAGCAATAAAATTAAAAATGCACCCAAAACCTAAACCAAACGTTGCAGATGGTCATTTCTTCATGTGCAGTGGTCAACGCGGCACTCTCTAGCTGCCAAGAGCACTTTTTACTATGCACACCCAACCAGAGTGACGGGAGGAGCGCATTTCAGAAAACGTGCTCAGCTCGTCGAGAAAATGCGATTTAAGCAATAAAATAAAAAAATGCACCCAAAACCTAAACCAAACGTTGCAGGTGGTTATTTCTTCATGCGCAGTGGTCAACGCGGCACTCTCTAGCTGCCAAGAGCACTTTTTACTATGCGCACCCAACCAGAGTGACGGGAGGAGCACATTTCAGAAAACGTGCTCAGCTCGTCGAGAAAATGCGATTTAAGCAATAAAATTAAAAATGCACCTAAAACCTAAACCAAAAGTTGCAGGTGGTCATTTCTTCATGCACAGTGGTCAACGCGGCACTCTCTAGCTGCCAAGAGCACTTTTTACTATGCACACACAACCAGAGTGACGGGAGGAGCACATTTCAGAAAACGTGCTCAGCTCGTCGAGAAAATGCGATTTAAGCAATAAAATTAAAAATGCACCTAAAACCTAAACCAAACGTTGCAGGTGGTTATATCTTCGTGCGCAGCAGTCAACGCGGCACTCTCTAGCTGCCAAGAGCACTTTTTACTATGCGCACCCAACCAGAGTGACGGGAGGAGCACATTTCAGAAAACGTGCTCAGCTCGTCGAGTAAATGCGATTTAAGCAATAAAATTAAAAATGCACCCAAAACCTAAACCAAACGTTGCAGGTGGTTATTTCTTCATGCGCAGTGGTCAACGCGGCACTCTCTAGCTGCCAAGAGCACTTTTTACTATGCGCACCCAACCAGAGTGACGGGAGGAGGACATTTCAGAAAACGTGCTCAGCTCGTCCAGAAAATGCGATTTAAGCAATAAAATTAAAAATGCACCTAAAACCTAAACCAAACATTGCAGATGGCCATTTCTTCATGCGCAGTGGTCAACGCGGCACTCTCTAGCTGCCAAGAGCACTTTTTACTATGCACACCCAACCAGAGTGACGGGGGGAGCACATTTCAGAAAACGTGCTCAGCTCGTCCAGACAATGCGATTTAAGGAATAAAATTAAAAATGCACCCAAAACCTAAACCAAACGTTGCAGGTGGTTATTTCTTCATGCGCAGTGGTCAACGCGGCACTCTCTAGCTGCCAAGAGCACTTTTTACTATGCGCACCCAACCAGAGTGACGGGAGGAGCACATTTCAGAAAACGTGCTCAGCTCGTCGAGAAAATGCGATTTAAGCAATAAAATTAAAAATGCACCTAAAACCTAAACCAAACGTTGCAGGTGGTTATTTCTTCATGCGCAGCAGTCAACGCGGCACTCTCTAGCTGCCAAGAGCACTTTTTACTATGCGCACCCAACCAGAGTGACGGGAAGAGCACATTTCAGAAAACGTGCTCAGCTCGTCGAGAAAATGCGATTTAAGCAATAAAATTAAAAATGCACCTAAAACCTAAACCAAACGTTGCAGGTGGTTATTTCTTCATATGCAGCAGTCAACGCTGCACTCTCTAGCTGCCAAGAGCACTTTTTACTATGCGCACCCAACCAGAGTGACGGGAGGAGCACATTTCAGAAAACGTGCTCAGCTCGTCGAGAAAATGCGATTTAAGCAATAAAATTAAAAATGCACCTAAAAACCTAAACCAAACGTTGCAGGTGGTTATTTCTTCATGCGCATTGGTCAACGCGGCACTCTCTAGCTGCCAAGAGCACTTTTTACTATGTGCACCCAACCAGAGTGACGTGGGGAGCACATTTCAGAAAACGTGCTCAACTCGTCGAGAAAATGCGATTTAAGCAATAAAATTAAAAATGCACCCAAAACCGAAACCAAACGTTGCAGATGGTCATTTCTTCATGCGCAGTGGTCAACGCGGCACTCTCTAGCTGCCAAGAGCACTTTTTACTATGCGCACCCAACCAGAGTGACCGGAGGAGCACATTTCAGAAAACGTGCTCAGCTCGTCCAGAAATTGCGATTTAAGCAATAAAATTAAAAATGCACATAAAACCTAAACCAAACGTTGCAGATGGTCATTTCTTCATGCGCAGTGGTCAACGCGGCACTCTCTAGCTGCCAAGAGCACTTTTTACTATGCGCACCCAACCAGAGTGACGGGAGGAGCACATTTCAGAAAACGTGCTCAGCTTGTCCAGACAATGCAATTTAAGCAATAAAATTAAAAATGCACCCAAAACCTAAACCAAACGTTGCAGGTGGTTATTTCTTAATGCGCAGTGGTCAACGCGGCACTCTCTAGCTGCCAAGAGCACTTTTTACTATGCGCATCCAACCAGAGTGACGGGAGGAGCGCATTTCAGAAAACGTGCTCAGCTCGTCGAGAAAATGCGATTTAAGCAATAAAATTAAAAATGCACCTAAAACCTAAACCAAACGTTGCAGGTGGTTATTTCTTCATGCGCAGCAGTCAACGCGGCACTCTCTAGCTGCCAAGAGCACTTTTTACTATGCGGACCCAACCAGAGTGACGGGAGGAGCGCATTTCAGAAAACGTGCTCAGCTCGACGAGAACATGCGATTTAAGCAATAAAATTAAAAATGCACCCAAAACCTAAACCAAACGTTGCAGGTGGTTATTTCTTCATGCGCAGTGGTCAACGCGGCACTCTCTAGCTGCCAAGAGCACTTTTTACTATGCGCACCCAACCAGAGTGACGGGAGGAGCACATTTAAGAAAACGTGCTCAGCTCGACGAGAAAATGCGATTTAAGCAATACAATTAAAAATGCACCTAAAACCTAAACCAAACGTTGCAGGTGGTTATTTCTTCATATGCAGCAGTCAACGCGGCACTCTCTAGCTGCCAATAGCACTTTTTACTATGCGCACCCAACCAGAGTGACGGGAGGAGCACATTCCATAAAACGTGCTCAGCTCGTCGAGAAAATGCGATTTAAGCAATAAATATAAAAATGCACCCAAAACCTAAACCAAACGTTGCAGGTGGTTATTTCTTCATGCGCAGTGGTCAACGCGGCACTCTCTAGCTGCCAAGAGCACTTTTTACTATGCGCACTCAACCAGAGTGACGGGAGGAGCACATTTCAGAAAACGTGCTCAGCTCGTCGAGAAAATGCGATTTAAGCAATAAAATTAAAAATGCACCTAAAACCCAAACGAAACGCTGCAGATGGTCATTTCTTCATGTGCAGTGGTCAACGCGGCACTCTCTAGCTGCCAAGAGCACTTTTTACTATGCACACCCAACCAGAGTGACGGGAGGAGCACATTTCAGAAAACGTGCTCAGCTCGTCGAGAAAATGCGATTTAAGCAATAAAATTAAAAATGCACCCAAAACCTAAACCAAACGTTGCAGGTGGTTATTTCTTCATGCGCAGCAGTCAACGCGGCACTCTCTAGCTGCCAAGAGCACTTTTTACTATGCGCACCCAACCAGAGTGACGGGAGGAGCACATTTCAGAAAACGTGCTCAGCTCGTCGAGAAAATGCGATTTAAACAATAAAATTTAAAATGCACCTAAAACCTAAACCAAACGTTGCAGGTGGTTATTTTTTCATGCGAAGTGGTCAACGCGGCACTCTCTAGCTGCCAAGAGCACTTTTTACTATGCGCACCCAACCAGAGTGACGGGAGGAGCACATTTCAGAAAACGTGCTCAGCTCGTCGAGAAAATGCGATTTAAGCAATAAAATTAAAAATGCACCCAAAACCTAAACCAAACGTTGCAGATGGTCATTTCTTCATGCGCAGTGGTCAACGCGGCACACTCTAGCTGCCAAGAGCACTTTTTACTATGCACACCCAACCAGAGTGACGGGAGGAGCACATTTCAGAAAACGTGCTCAGCTCGTCGAGAAAATGCGATTTAAGCAATAGAATTAAAAATGCACCTAAAACCTAAATCAAACGTTGCAGATGGTCATTTCTTCATGCGCAGTGGTCAACGCGGCACTCTCTAGCTGCCAAGAGCACTTTTTATTATGCGCACCCAACCAGAGTGACGGGAGGAGCACATTTCAGAAAACGTGCTCAGCTCGTCGAGAAAATGCGATTCAAGCAATAAAATTAAAAATGCACCTAAAACCTAAACCAAACGTTGCAGGTGGTTATTTCTTCATGCGCAGTGGTCAACGCGGCACTCTCTCGCTGCCAAGAGCACTTTTTACTATGCGCACCCAACCAGAGTGACGGGAGGAGCACATTTCAGAAAACGTGCTCAGCTCGTCGAGAAAATGCGATTTAAGCAATAAAATTAAAAATGCACCCAAAACCTAAACCAAACGCTGCAGATGGTCATTTCTTCATGCGCAGTGGTCAACGCGGCACTCTCTAGCTGCCAAGAGCACTTTTTACTATGCACACCCAACAAGATTGACGGGAGGAGCGCATTTCAGAAAACGTGCTCAGCTCGACGAGAACGTGCGATTTAAGCAATAAAATTAAAAATGCACCCAAAACCTAAACCAAACGTTGCAGGTGGTTATTTCTTCATGCGCAGTGGTCAACGCGGCACTCTCTAGCTGCCAAGAGCACTTTTTACTATGCGCACCCAACCAGAGTGACGGGAGGAGCACATTTCAGAAAACGTGCTCAGCTCGTCGAGAAAATGCGATTTAAGCAATAAAATTAAAAATGCACCCAAAACCTAAACCAAACGTTGCAGGTGGTTATTTCTTCATGCGCAGTGGTCAACGCGGCACTCTCTAGCTGCCAAGACCACTTTTTACTATGCGCACCCAACCAGAGTGACGGGAGGAGCACATTTCAGAAAACGTGCTCAGCTCGTCCGGAAAATGTTATTTAACCAATAAAATAAAAAATGCACCTAACACCTAAACCAAACGTTGCAGATGGTCATTTCTTCATGCGCAGTGGTCAATGCGGCACTCTCTAGCTGTCAAGAGCACTTTTTACTATGCGCACCCAACCAGAGTGACGGGGGGAGCACATTTCAGAAAACGTGCTCAGCTCGTCGAGAAAATGCGATTTAAGCAATAAAATTAAAAATGCACCTAAAACCTAAACCAAACGTTGCAGGTGGTTATTTCTTTATGCGCAGTGGTCCTCGCGGCACTCTCTAGCTGCCAAGAGCACTTTTTACTATGCGCACCCAACCAGAGTGACGGGAGGAGCACATTTCAGAAAACGTGCTCAGCTCGTCGAGAAAATGCGATTTAAGCAATAAAATTAAAAATGCACCTAAAACCTAAACCAAACGTTGCAGGTGGTTATTTCTTTATGCGCAGTGGTCAACGCGGCACTCTCTAGCTACCAAGAGCACTTTTTACTATGCGCACCCAACCAGAGTAACGGGAGGACCACATTTCAGAAAACGTGCTCAGCTCGTCGAGAAAATGCGATTTAAGCAATAAAATTAAAAATGCACCCTAAACCTAAACCAAACGTTGCAGGTGGTTATTTCTTCATGCGCAGTGGTCAACGCGGCACTCTCTAGCTGCCAAGAGCATTTTTTACTATGCGCACCCAACCAGAGTGACGGGAGGAGCACATTTCAGAAAACGTGCTCAGCTTGTCGAGAAAATGCGATTTAAGCAATAAAATTAAAAATGCATCTAAAACCTAAACCAAACGTTGCAGGTGGTTATTTCTTCATGCGCAGTGGTCAACGCGGCACTCTTTAGCTGCCAAGAGCACTTTTTACTATGCGCACCCAACCAGAGTGACGGGAGGAGCACATTTCAGAAAACGTGCTCGGCTCGTCGAGAAAATGCGATTTAAGCAATAAAATTAAAAAATGCACCCAAAACCTAAACCAAACGTTGCAGGTGGTTATTTCTTCATGCGCAGTGGTCAACGCGGCACTCTCTAGCTGCCAAGAGCACTTTTTACTATGCGCACCCAACCAGAGTGACGGGAGGAGCACATTTCAGAGAACGTGCTCAGCTCGTCCAGAAAATGCTATTTAAGCAATAAAATAAAAAATGCACCTAAAACCTAAACCAAACGTTGCAGATGGTCATTTCTTCATGCGCAGTGGTCAACGCGGCACTCTCTAGCTGCCAAGAGCACTTTTTACTATGCGCACCCAACCAGAGTGACGGGAGGAGCACATTTCAGAAAACGTGCTCAGCTCGTCGAGAAAATGCGATTTAAGCAATAAAATTAAAAATGCACCTAAAACCTAAACCAAACGTTGCAGGTGGTTATTTCTTTATGCGCAGTGGTCAACGCGGCACTCTCTAGCTGCCAAGAGCACTTTTTACTATGCGCACCCAACCAGAGTGACGGGAGGAGCACATTTCAGAAAATGTGCTCAGCTCGTCGAGAAAATGCGATTTAAGCAATAAAATTAAAAATGCACCCAAAACCTAAACCAAACGTTGCAGGTCGTTATTTCTTCATGCGCAGTGGTCAACGCGGCACTCTCTAGCTGCCAAGAGCACTTTTTACTATGCGCACCCAACCAGAGTGACGGGAGGAGAACATTTCAGAAAACGTGCTCAGCTCGTCGAGAAAATGCGATTTAAGCAATACAATTAAAAATGCACCTAAAACCTAAACCAAACGTTGCAGGTGGTTATTTCTTCATGCGCAGTGGTCAACGCGGCACTCTCTAGCTGCCAAGAGCACTTTTTACTATGCGCACCCACCCAGAGTGACGGGAGGAGCACATTTCAGAAAACGTGCTCAGCTCGTCGAGAAAATGCGATTTAAGCAATAAAATTAAAAATGCACCTAAAACCTATACCAAACGTTGCAGGTGGTTATTTCTTCATATGCAGTGGTCAACGCGGCACTCTCTAGCTGCCAAGAGCACTTTTTACTATGCACACCCAACCAGAGTGACGGGAGGAGCGCATTTCAGAAAACGTGCTCAGCTCGACGAGAAAATGCGATTTAAGCAATCAAATTAAAAATGCACCCAAAACCTAAATCAAACGTTGCAGGTGGTTATTTCTTCATGCGCAGTGGTCAACGTGGCACTCTCTAGCTGCCAAGAGCACTTTTTACTATGCGCACCCAACCAGAGTGACGGGAGGAGCACATTTCAGAAAACGTGCTCAGCTCGTCGAGAAAATGCGATTTAAGCAATAAAATTAAAAATGCACCCAAAACCTAAACCAAACGTTGCAGGTGGTTATTTCTTCATGCGCAGTGGTCAACGCGGCACTCTCTAGCTGAAAAGAGCACTTTTTACTATGCGCACTCAACCAGAGTGACGGGAGGAGCACATTTCAGAAAACGTGCTCAGCTCGTTGAGAAAATGCGATTTAAGCAATAAAATTAAAAATGCAACTAAAACCTAAACCAAACGTTGCAGGTGGTTATTTCTTCGTGCGCAGCAGTCAACGCGGCACTCTCTAGCTGCCAAGAGCACTTTTTACTATGCACACCCAACCAGAGTGACGGGAGGAGCACATTTCAGAAAACGTGCTCAGCTCGTCCAGAAAATGCGATTTAAGCAATAAAATTAAAAATGCACCCAAAACCTAAACCAAACGTTGCAGGTGGTTATTTCTTCATGCGCAGTGGTCAACGCGGCACTCTCTAGCTGCCAAGAGCACTTTTTACTATGCGCACCCAACCAGAGTGACGGGAGGAGCACATTTCAGAAAACGTGCTCAGCTCGTCGAGAAAATGCGATTTAAGCAATAAAATTAAAAATGCACCTTAAACCTAAACCAAACGTTGCAGGTGGTTATTTCTTCGTGCGCAGCAGTCAACGCGGCACTCTCTAGCTGCCAAGAACACTTTTTATTATGCGCACCCAACCAGAGTGACGGGAGGAGCACATTTCAGAAAACGTGCTCAGCTCGTCGAGAAAATGCGATTTAAGCAATAAAATTAAAAATGCACCTAAAACCTAAACCAAACGTTGCAGGTGGTTATTTCTTCATGCGCAGTGGTCAACGCGGCACTCTCTAGCTGCCAAGAGCACTTTTTACTATGCGCACCCAACCAGAGTGACGGGAGGAGAACATTTCAGAAAACGTGCTCAGCTCGTCCAGAAAATGCAATTTAAGCAATAAAATTAAAAATGCACCTAAAACCTAAACCAAACGTTGCAGGTGGTTATTTCTTCATGCGCACTGGTCAACGCGGCACTCTCCAGCTGCCAAGAGCACTTTTTACTATGCGCACCCAACAAGAGTGACGGGAGGAGCACATTTCAGAAAACGTGCTCAGCTCGTCGAGAAAATGCGATTTAAGCAATAAAATTAAAAATGCACCCAAAACCTAAACCAAACGTTGCAGATGGTCATTTCTTCATGCGCAGTGGTCAACGCGGCACTCTCTAGCTGCCAAGAGCACTTTTTAATATGCACACCCAACAAGAGTGACGGGAGGAGCGCATTTCAGAAAACGTGCTCAGCTCGACGAGAACATGCGATTTAAGCAATAAAATTAAAAATGCACCCAAAACCTAAACCAAACGTTGCAGGTGGTTATTTCTTCATGCGCAGTGGTCAACGCGGCACTCTCTAGCTGCCAAGAGCACTTTTTACTATGCGCACCCAACCAGAGTGACGGGAGGAGCACATTTCAGAAAACGTGCTCAGCTCGTCGAGAAAATGCGATTTAAGCAATAAAATTAAAAATGCACCCAAAACCTAAACCAAACGTTGCAGGTGGTTATTTCTTCATGCGCAGTTGTAAACGCGGCACTCTCTAGCTGCCAAGAGCACTTTTTACTATGCGCACCCAACCAGAGTGACGGGAGGAGCACATTTCAGAAAACGTGCTCAGCTCGTCCAGAAAATGTTATTTAACCAATAAAATAAAAAATGCACCTAACACCTAAACCAAACGCTGCAGATGGTCATTTCTTCATGCGCAGTGGTCAACGCGGCACTCTCTAGCTGCCAAGAGCACTTTTTACTATGCACACCCAACAAGATTGACGGGAGGAGCGCATTTCAGAAAACGTGCTCAGCTCGACGAGAACGTGCGATTTAAGCAATAAAATTAAAAATGCACCCAAAACCTAAACCAAACGTTGCAGGTGGTTATTTCTTCATGCGCAGTGGTCAACGCGGCACTCTCTAGCTGCCAAGAGCACTTTTTACTATGCGCACCCAACCAGAGTGACGGGAGGAGCACATTTCAGAAAACGTGCTCAGCTCGTCGAGAAAATGCGATTTAAGCAATAAAATTAAAAATGCACCCAAAACCTAAACCAAACGTTGCAGGTGGTTATTTCTTCATGCGCAGTGGTCAACGCGGCACTCTCTAGCTGCCAAGACCACTTTTTACTATGCGCACCCAACCAGAGTGACGGGAGGAGCACATTTCAGAAAACGTGCTCAGCTCGTCCAGAAAATGTTATTTAACCAATAAAATAAAAAATGCACCTAACACCTAAACCAAACGTTGCAGATGGTCATTTCTTCATGCGCAGTGGTCAATGCGGCACTCTCTAGCTGTCAAGAGCACTTTTTACTATGCGCACCCAACCAGAGTGACGGGGGGAGCACATTTCAGAAAACGTGCTCAGCTCGTCGAGAAAATGCGATTTAAGCAATAAAATTAAAAATGCACCTAAAACCTAAACCCAACGTTGCAGGTGGTTATTTCTTTATGCGCAGTGGTCCTCGCGGCACTCTCTAGCTGCCAAGAGCACTTTTTACTATGCGCACCCAACCAGAGTGACGGGAGGAGCACATTTCAGAAAACGTGCTCAGCTCGTCGAGAAAATGCGATTTAAGCAATAAAATTAAAAATGCACCTAAAACCTAAACCAAACGTTGCAGGTGGTTATTTCTTTATGCGCAGTGGTCAACGCGGCACTCTCTAGCTACCAAGAGCACTTTTTACTATGCGCACCCAACCAGAGTAACGGGAGGACCACATTTCAGAAAACGTGCTCAGCTCGTCGAGAAAATGCGATTTAAGCAATAAAATTAAAAATGCACCCAAAACCTAAACCAAACGTTGCAGGTGGTTATTTCTTCATGCGCAGTGGTCAACGTGGCACTCTCTAGCTGCCAAGAGCACTTTTTACTATGCGCACCCAACCAGAGTGACGGGAGGAGCACATTTCAGAAAACGTGCTCAGCTCGTCGAGAAAATGCGATTTAAGCAATAAAATTAAAAATGCACCTAAAACCTAAACCAAACGTTGCAGGTGGTTAATTTTTCATGCGAGGTGGTCAACGCGGCACTCTCTAGCTGCCAAGAGCACTTTTTACTATGCGCACCCAACCAGAGTGACGGGAGGAGCACATTTCAGAAAACGTGCTCAGCTCGTCGAGAAAATGCGATTTAAGCAATAAAATTAAAAATGCACCCAAAACCTAAACCAAACGTTGCAGATGGTCATTTCTTCATGCGCAGTGGTCAACGCGGCACTCTCTAGCTGCCAAGAGCACTTTTTACTATGCACACCCAACCAGAGTGACGGGAGGAGCACATTTCAGAAAACGTGCTCAGCTCGTCGAGAAAATGCGATTTAAGCAATAAAATTAAAAATGCACCCTAAACCTAAACCAAACGTTGCAGGTGGTTATTTCTTCATGCGCAGTGGTCAACGCGGCACTCTCTAGCTGCCAAGAGCATTTTTTACTATGCGCACCCAACCAGAGTGACGGGAGGAGCACATTTCAGAAAACGTGCTCAGCTTGTCGAGAAAATGCGATTTAAGCAATAAAATTAAAAATGCATCTAAAACCTAAACCAAACGTTGCAGGTGGTTATTTCTTCATGCGCAGTGGTCAACGCGGCACTCTCTAGCTGCCAAGAGCACTTTTTACTATGCGCACCCACCCAGAGTGACGGGAGGAGCACATTTCAGAAAACGTGCTCAGCTCGTCGAGAAAATGCGATTTAAGCAATAAAATTAAAAATGCACCTAAAACCTATACCAAACGTTGCAGGTGGTTATTTCTTCATATGCAGTGGTCAACGCGGCACTCTCTAGCTGCCAAGAGCACTTTTTACTATGCGCACCCAACCAGAGTGACGGGAGGAGCACATTTCAGAAAACGTGCTCAGCTCGTCGAGAAAATGCGATTTAAGCAATAAAATTAAAAATGCACCCAAAACCTAAACCAAACGTTGCAGATGGTCATTTCTTCATGCGCAGTGGTCAACGCGGCACTCTCTAGCTGCCAAGAGCACTTTTTACTATGCACACCCAACCAGAGTGACGGGAGGAGCGCATTTCAGAAAACGTGCTCAGCTCGACGAGAAAATGCGATTTAAGCAATCAAATTAAAAATGCACCCAAAACCTAAATCAAACGTTGCAGGTGGTTTTTTCTTCATGCGCAGTGGTCAACGTGGCACTCTCTAGCTGCCAAGATCACTTTTTACTATGCGCACCCAACCAGAGTGACGGGAGGAGCACATTTCAGAAAACGTGCTCAGCTCGTCGAGAAAATGCGATTTAAGCAATAAAATTAAAAATGCACCTTAAACCTAAACCAAACGTTGCAGATGGTTATTTCTTCATGCGCAGTGGTCAACGCGGCACTCTCTAGCTGCCAAGAGCACTTTTTACTATGCGCACCCAACCAGAGTGACGGGAGGAGCACATTTCAGAAAACGTGCTCAGCTCGTCGAGAAAATGCGATTTAAGCAATAAAATTAAAAATGCACCCAAAACCTAAACCAAACGTTGCAGATGGTCATTTCTTCATGCGCAGTGGTCAACGCGGCACTCTCTAGCTGCCAAGAGCACTTTTTACTATGCACACCCAACCAGAGTGACGGGAGGAGCGCATTTCAGAAAACGTGCTCAGCTCGACGAGAAAATGCGATTTGAGCAATCAAATTAAAAATGCACCCAAAACCGAAATCAAACGTTGCAGGTGGTTTTTTCTTCATGCGCAGTGGTCAACGTGGCACTCTCTAGCTGCCAAGAGCACTTTTTACTATGCGCACCCAACCAGAGTGACGGGAGGAGCACATTTCAGAAAACGTGCTCAGCTCGTCGAGAAAATGCGATTTAAGCAATAAAATTAAAAATGCACCTTAAACCTAAACCAAACGTTGCAGATGGTTATTTCTTCATGCGCAGTGGTCAACGCGGCACTCTCTAGCTGCCAAGAGCACTTTTTACTATGCGCACCCAACCAGAGTGACGGGAGGAGCACATTTCAGAAAACGTGCTCAGCTCGTCGAGAAAATGCGATTTAAGCAATAAAATTAAAAATGCACCCAAAACCTAAACCAAACGTTGCAGATGGTCATTTCTTCATGCGCAGTGGTCAACGCGGCACTCTCTAGCTGCCAAGAGCACTTTTTACTATGCACACCCAACCAGAGTGACGGGAGGAGCGCATTTCAGAAAACGTGCTCAGCTCGACGAGAAAATGCGATTTAAGCAACCAAATTAAAAATGCACCCAAAACCTAAATCAAACGTTGCAGGTGGTTATTTCTTCATGCGCAGTGGTCAACGTGGCACTCTCTAGCTGCCAAGAGCACTTTTTACTATGCGCACCCAACCAGAGTGACGGGAGGAGCACATTTCAGAAAACGTGCTCAGCTCGTCGAGAAAATGCGATTTAAGCAATAAAATTAAAAATGCACCCAAAACCTAAACCAAACGTTGCAGGTGGTTATTTCTTCATGCGCAGTGGTCAACGCGGCACTCTCTAGCTGAAAAGAGCACTTTTTACTATGCGCACTCAACCAGAGTGACGGGAGGAGCACATTTCAGAAAACGTGCTCAGCTCGTCGAGAAAATGCGATTTAAACAATAAAATTTAAAATGCACCTAAAACCTAAACCAGACGTTGCAGGTGGTTATTTTTTCATGTGAAGTGGTCAACGCGGCACTCTCTAGCTGCCAAGAGCACTTTTTACTATGCGCACCCAACCAGAGTAACGGGAGGAGCACATTTCAGAAAACGTGCTCAGCTCGTCGAGAAAATGCGATTTAAGCAATAAAATTAAAAATGCACCCAAAACCTAAACCAAACGTTGCAGATGGTCATTTCTTCATGCGCAGTGGTCAACGCGGCACTCTCTAGCTGCCAAGAGCACTTTTTACTATGCACACCCAACCAGAGTGACGGGAGGAGCACATTTCAGAAAACGTGCTCAGCTCGTCGAGAAAATGCGATTTAAGCAATAGAATTAAAAATGCACCTAAAACCTAAATCAAACGTTGCAGATGGTCATTTCTTCATGCGCAGTGGTCAACGCGGCACTCTCTAGCTGCCAAGAGCACTTTTTACTATGCGCACCCAACCAGAGTGACGGGAGGAGCACATTTCAGAAAACGTGCTCAGCTCGTCGAGAAAATGCGATTTAAGCAATAAAATTAAAAATGCACCTAAAAACCTAAACCAAACGTTGCAGGTGGTTATTTCTTCATGCGCATTGGTCAACGCGGCACTCTCTAGCTGCCAAGAGCACTTTTTACTATGTGCACCCAACCAGAGTGACGGGAGGAGCACATTTCAGAAAAAGTGCTGAGCTCGTCGAGAAAATGCGATTTAAGCAATAAAATTAAAAATGCACCCAAAACATTAAACCAAACGTTGCAGGTGGTTATTTCTTCATGCGCAATGGTCAACGCGGCACTCTCTAGCTGCCAAGAGCATTTTTTCCTTTGCGCACCCAACCAGAGTGACGGGAGGAGCACATTTCAGAAAACGTGCTCAGCTCGTCGAGAAAATGCGATTTAAGCAATAAAATTAAAAATGCACCTAAAACCTAAACCAAACGTTGCAGGTGGTTATTTCTTCATGCGCAGTGGTCAACGCGGCACTCTCTAGCTGCCAAGAGCACTTTTTACTATGCACACCCAACCAGAGTGACGGGAGGAGCGCATTCCAGAAAACGTGCTCAGCTCGTCGAGAAAATGCGATTTAAGCAATAAAATTAAAAATGCACCCAAAACCTAAACCAAACGTTGCAGATGGTCATTTCTTCATGTGCAGTGGTGAACGCGGCACCCTCTAGCTGCCAAGAGCACTTTTTACTATGCCCACCCAATCAGAGTGACAGGAGGAGCACATTTCAGAAAACGTGCTCAGCTCGTTGAGAAAATGCGATTTAAGCAATACAATTAAAAATGCACCCAAAACCTAAACCAAACGTTGCAGGTGGTTATTTCTTCATGCGCAGTGGTCAACGCGGCAATCTCTAGCTGCCAAGAGCACTTTTTACTATGCACACCCAACCAGAGTGACGGGAGGAGCGCATTTCAGAAAACGTGCTCAGCTCGACGAGAAAATGCGATTTAAGCAATACAATTAAAAATGCACCCAAAACCTAAACCAAACGTTGCAGGTAGTTATTTCTTCATGCGCAGTGGTCAACGCGGCACTCTCTAGCTGCCAAGAGCACTTTTTACGATGCACACCCAACCAGAGTGACGGGAGGAGCGCATTTTAGAAAACGTGCTCAGCTCGACGAGAAAATACGATTTAAGCAATAAAATTAAAAACGCACCCAAAACCTAAACCAAACGTTGCAGGTGGTTATTTCTTCATGCGCAGTGGTCAACGCGGCACTCTCTAGCTGCCAAGAGCACTTTTTACTATGCGCACCCAACCAGAGTGACGGGAGGAGCACATTTCAGAAAACGTGCTCAGCTCGTCGAGAAAATGCGATTTAAGCAATAAAATTAAAAATGCACCCAAAACCTAAACCGAACGTTGCAGGTGGTTATTTCTTCATGCGCAGTGGTCAACGCGGCACTCTCTAGCTGCCAAGAGCACTTTTTACTATGCGCACCCAACCAGAGTGACGGGAGGAGCACATTTCAGAAAACGTGCTCAGCTCGTCGAGAAAATGCGAATTAAGCAATAAAATTAAAAATGCACCCAAAACATTAAACCAAACGTTGCAGGTGGTTGTTTCTTCATGCGCAGTGGTCAACGCGGCACTCTCTAGCTGCCAAGAGCATTTTTTACTATGCGCACCCAACCAGAGTGACGGGAGGAGCACATTTCAGAAAACGTGCTCAGCTCGTCGAGAAAATGCGATTTAAGCAATAAAATTAAAAATGCACCTAAAACCTAAACCAAACGTTGCAGGTGGTTATTTCTTCATGCGCAGTGGTCAACGCGGCACTCTCTAGCTGCCAAGAGCACTTTTTACTATGCGCACCCAACCAGAGTGTCGGGAGGAGCACATTTCAGAAAACGTGCTCAGCTCGTCGAGAAAATGCGATTTAAGCAATAAAATTAAAAATGCACCTAAAACCTAAACCAAACGTTGCAGGTGGTTATTTCTTCGTGCGCAGCAGTCAACGCGGCACTCTCTAGCTGCCAAGAGCACTTTTTACTATGCGCACCCAACCAGAGTGACGGGAGGAGCACATTTCAGAAAACGTGCTCAGCTCGTCGAGTAAATGCAATTTAAGCAATAAAATTAAAAATGCACCCAAAACCTAAACCAAACGTTGCAGGTGGTTATTTCTTCATGCGCAGTGGTCAACGCAGCACTCTCTAGCTGCCAAGAGCACTTTTTACTATGCGCACCCAACCAGAGTGACGGGAGGAGCACATTTCAGAAAACGTGCTCAGCTCGTCCAGAAAATGCGATTTAAGCAATAAAATTAAAAATGCAGCTAAAACCTAAGCCAAACGTTGCAGATGGTCATTTCTTCATGCGCAGTGGTCAACGCGGCACTCTCTAGCTGCCAAGAGCACTTTTTACTATGCGCACCCAACCAGAGTGACGGGAGGAGCACATTTCAGAAAACGTGCTCAGCTCGTCGAGAAAATGCGATTTAAGCAATAAAATTTAAAATGCACCTAAAACCTAAACCAAACGTTGCAGGTGGTTATTTCTTCATGCGCAGTGGTCAACGCGGCACTCTCTAGCTGCCAAGAGGACTTTTTACTATGCGCACCCAACCAGAGTGACGGGAGGAGCACATTCCAGAAAACGTGCTCAGCTCGTCGAGAAAATGCGATTTAAGCAATACAATTAAAAATGCACCCAAAACCTAAACCAAACGTTGCAGATGGTCATTTCTTCATGTGCAGTGGTGAACGCGGCACTCTCTAGCTGCCAAGAGCACTTTTTACTATGCGCACCCAACCAGAGTGACAGGAGGAGCACATTTCAGAAAACGTGCTCAGCTCGTTGAGAAAATGCGATTTAAGCAATAAAATTAAAAATGCACCCAAAACCTAAACCAAACGTTGCAGGTGGTTATTTCTTCATGCGCAGTGGTCAACGCGGCACTCTCTAGCTGCCAAGAGCACTTTTTACTATGCGCACCCAACCAGAGTGACGGGAGGAGCGCATTTCAGAAAACGTGCTCAGCTCGTCGAGAAAATGCGATTTAAGCAATAAAATTAAAAATGCACCTAAAACCTAAACCAAAAGTTGCAGGTGGTTATTTCTTCATGCGCAGCAGTCAACACGGCACTCTCTAGCTGCCAAGAGCACTTTTTACTATGCGCACCCACCCAGAGTGACGGGAGGAGCACATTTCAGAAAACGTGCTCAGCTCGTCGAGAAAATGCGATTTAAGCAATAAAATTAAAAATGCACCCAAAACCTAAACCAAACGTTGCAGATGGTTATTTCTTCATGCGCAGTGGTCAACGCGGCACTCTCTAGCTGCCAAGAGGACTTTTTACTATGCGCACCCACCCAGAGTGACGGGAGGAGCACATTTCAGAAAACGTGCTCAGCTCGTCGAGAAAATGCGATTTAAGCAATAAAATTAAAAATGCACCTAAAATCTATACCAAACGTTGCAGGTGGTTATTTCTTCATATGCAGTGGTCAACGCGGCACTCTCTAGCTGCCAAGAGCACTTTTTACTATGCGCACCCAACCAGAGTGACGGGAGGAGCACATTTCAGAAAACGTGCTCAGCTCGTCGAGAAAATGCGATTTAAGCAATAAAATTAAAAATGCACCCAAAACCTAAACCAAACGTTGCAGATGGTCATTTCTTCATGCGCAATGGTCAACGCGGCACTCTCTAGCTGCCAAGAGCACTTTTTACTATGCGCACCCAACCAGAGTGACGGGAGGAGCACATTTCAGAAAACGTGCTCAGCTCGTCGAGAAAATGCGATTTAAGCAATAAAATTAAAAATGCACCCAAAACCTAAACCAAACGTTGCAGGTGGTCATTTCTTCATGCGCAGTGGTCAACGCGGCACTCTCTAGCTGCCAAGAGCACTTTTTACTATGCGCACCCAACCAGAGTGACGCTAGGAGCACATTTCAGAAAACGTGCTCAGCTCGTCGAGAAAAATGCGATTTAAGCAATAAAATTAAAAATGCACCTAAAACCTAAACCAAACGTTGCAGGTGGTTATTTCTTCGTGCGCAGCAGTAAACGCGGCACTCTCTAGCTGCCAAGAGCACTTTTTACTATGCGCACCCAACCAGAGTGACGGGAGGAGCACATTCCCGAAAACGTGCTCAGCTCGTCGAGAAAATGCGATTTAAGCAATAAAATTAAAAATGCACCCAAAACCTAAACCAAACGTTGCAGATGGTCATTTCTTCATGCGCAGTGGTCAACGCGGCACTCTCTAGCTGCCAAGTGCACTTTTTACTATGCGCACCCAACCAGAGTGACGGGAGGAGCACATTTCAGAAAACGTGCTCAGCTCGTCCAGACAATGCGATTTAAGCAATAAAATTAAAAATGCACCCAAAACCTAAACCAAACGTTGCAGGTGGTTATTTCTTCATGCGCAGTGGTCAACGCGGCACTCTCTAGCTGCCAAGAGCACTTTTCACTATGCGCACCCAACCAGAGTGACGGGAGGAGCGCATTTCAGAAAACGTGCTCAGCTCGACGAGAAAATGCGATTTAAGCAATAAAATTAAAAATGCACCCAAAACCTAAACCAAACGTTGCAGGTGGTTATTTCTTCATGCGCAGCAGTCAACGCGGGACTCTCTAGCTGCCAAGAGCACTTTTTACTATGCGCACCCAACCAGAGTGACGGGAGGAGCACATTTCAGAAAACGTGCTCAGCTCGTCGAGAAAATGAGATTTAAGCAATAAAATTAAAAATGCACCTAAAACCTAAACCAAACGTTGCAGGTGGTTATTTCTTCATATGCAGCAGTCAACGCGGCACTCTCTAGCTGCCAAGAGCACTTTTTACTATGCGCACCCAACCAGAGTGACGGGAGGAGCACATTTCAGAAAACGTGCTCAGCTCGTCGAGAAAATGCGATTTAAGCAATAAAATTAAAAATGCACCTAAAAACCTAAACCAAACGTTGCAGGTGGTTATTTCTTCATGCGCATTGGTCAACGCGGCACTCTGTAGCTGCCAAGAGCACTTTTTACTCTGTGCACCCAACCAGAGTGACGGGAGGAGCACATTTCAGAAAACGTGCTCAGCTCGTCGAGAAAATGCGATTTAAGCAATAAAATTAAAAATGCACCCAAAACATTAAACCAAACGTTGCAGGTGGTTATTTCTTCATGCGCAGTGGTCAACGCGGCACTCTCTAGCTGCCAAGAGCATTTTTTACTATGCGCACCCAACCAGAGTGACGGGAGGAGCACATTTCAGAAAACGTGCTCGGCTCGTCGAGAAAATGCGATTTAAGCAATAAAATTAAAAATGCACCTAAAACCTAAACCAAACGTTGCAGATGGTCATTTCTTCATGCGCAGTGGTCAACGCGGCACTCTCTAGCTGCCAAGAGCACTTTTTACTATGCACACCCAACCAGAGTGACGGGAGGAGCACATTTCAGAAAACGTGCTCAGCTCGTCCAGACAATGCGATTTAAGCAATAAAATTAAAAATGCACCCAAAACCTAAACCAAACGTTGCAGGTGGTTATTTCTTCATGCGCAGTGGTCAACGCGGCACTCACTCTCTAGCTGCCAAGAGCACTTTTTACTATGCGCACCCAACCAGAGTGACGGGAGGAGCACATTTCAGAAAACGTGCTCAGCTCGTCGAGAAAATGCGATTTAAGCAACAAAATTAAAAATGCACCTAAAACCTAAACCAAACGTTGCAGGTGGTTATTTCTTCATGCGCAGTGGTCAACGCGGCACTCTCTAGCTGCCAAGAGCACATTTTACTATGCGCACCCAACCAGAGTGACGGGAGGAGCACATTTCAGAAAACGTGCTCAGCTCGTCGAGAAAATGCGATTTAAGCAATAAAATTTAAAATGCACCTAAAACCTAAACCAAACGTTGCAGGTAGTTATTTTCTTCGTGCGCAGCAGTCAACGCGGCACTCTCTTGCTGCCAAGAGCACTTTTTACTATGCGCACCCAACCAGAGTGACGGGAGGAGCACATTTCAGAAAACGTGCTCAGCTCGTTGAGAAAATGCGATTTAAGCAATACAATTAAAAATGCACCCAAAACCTAAACCAAACGTTGCAGGTGGTTATTTCTTCATGCGCAGTGGTCAACGCGGCACTCTCTAGCTGCCAAGAGCACTTTTTACGATGCACACCCAACCAGAGTGACGGGAGGAGCGCATTTTAGAAAACGTGCTCAGCTCGACGAGAAAATACGATTTAAGCAATAAAATTAAAAATGCACCCAAAACCTAAACCAAACGTTGCAGGTGGTTATTTCTTCATGCGCAGTGGTCAACGCGGCACTCTCTAGCTGCCAAGAGCACTTTTTACTATGAGCACCCAACCAGAGTGACGGGAGGAGCACATTTCAGAAAACGTACTCAGCTCGTCGAGAAAATGCGATTTAAGCAATAAAATTAAAAATGCACCCAAAACCTAAACCGATCGTTGCAGGTGGTTATTTCTTCATGCGCAGTGGTCAACGCGGCACTCTCTAGCTGCCAAGAGCACTTTTTACTATGCGCACCCAACCAGAGTGACGGGAGGAGCACATTTCAGAAAACGTGCTCAGCTCGTCCAGAAAATGCGATTTAAGCAATAAAATTAAAAATGCACCTAAAACCTAAACCAAACGTTGCAGATGGTCATTTCTTCATGCGCAGTGGTCAACGCAGCACTCTCTAGCTGCCAAGAGCACTTTTTACTATGCACACCCAACCAGAGTGACGGGAGGAGCACATTTCAGAAAACGTGCTCAGCTCGTCGAGATAATGCGATTTAAGCAATAAAATTAAAAATGCACCTAAAAACCTAAACCAAACGTTGCAGGTGGTTATTTCTTCATGCGCAGTGGTCAACGCGGCACTCTCTAGCTGCCAAGAGCACTTTTTACTATGCGCACCCAACCAGAGTGACGGGAGGAGCACATTCCAGAAAACGTGCTCAGCTCGTCGAGAAAATGCGATTTAAGCAATAAAATTAAAAACGCACCCAAAACCTAAACCAAACGTTGCAGATGGTCATTTCTTCATGTGCAGTGGTCAACGCGGCACTCTCTAGCTGCCAAGAGCCCTTTTCACTATGCGCACCCAACCAGAGTGACGGGAGGAGCACGTTTCAGAAAACGTGCTCAGCTCGTCGAGAAAATGCGATTTAAGCAATAAAATTAAAAATGCACCCAAAACCTAAACCAAACGTTGCAGGTGGTTATTTCTTCATGCGCAGTGGTCAACGCGGCACTCTCTAGCTGCCAAGAGCACTTTTTACTATGCACACCCAACCAGAGTGACGGGAGGAGCACATTCCAGAAAACGTGCTCAGCTCGTCGAGAAAATGCGATTTAAGCAATAAAATTAAAAATGCACCCAAAACCTAAACCAAACGTTGCAGATGGTCATTTCTTCATGCGCAGTGGTCAACGCGGCACTCTCTAGCTGCCAAGAGCACTTTTTACTATGCGCACCCAACCAGAGTGACGGGAGGAGCACATTTCAGAAAACGTGCTCAGCTCGTCGAGAAAATGCGATTTAAGCAATAAAATTAAAAATGCACCCAAAACCTAAACCAAACGTTGCAGGTGGTTATTTCTTCATGCGCAGTGGTCAACGCGGCACTCTCTAGCTGCCAAGAGCACTTTTTACGATGCACACCCAACCAGAGTGACGGGAGGAGCGCATTTCAGAAAACGTGCTCAGCTCGACGAGAAAATGCGATTTAAGCAATAAAATTAAAAATGCACCCAAAACCTAAACCAAACGTTGCAGGTGGTTATTTCTTCATGCGCAGTGGTCAACGCGGCACTCTCTAGCTGCCAAGAGCACTTTTTACTATGCGCACCCAACCAGAGTGACGGGAGGAGCACATTTCAGAAAACGTGCTCAGCTCGTCGAGAAAATGCGATTTAAGCAATAAAATTAAAAATGCACCCAAAACCTAAACCAAACGTTGCAGGTGGTTATTTCTTCATGCGCAGTCGTCAACGCGGCACTCTCTAGCTGCCAAGAGCACTTTTTACTATGCGCACCCAACCAGAGTGACGGGAGGAGCACATTTCAGAAAACGTGCTCAGCTCGTCGAGAAAATGCGATTTAAGCAATAAAATTAAAAATGCATCTAAAAACCTAAACCAAACGTTGCAGGTGGTTATTTCTTCATGCGCATTGGTCAACGCGGCACTCTCTAGCTGCCAAGAGCACTTTTTACTATGCGCACCCAACCAGAGTGACGGGAGGAGCACATTTCAGAAAACGTGCTCAGCTCGTCCAGAAAATGCGATTTAAGCAATAAAGTTAAAAATGCACCTAAAACCTAAACCAAAAGTTGCAAGTGGTTATTTCTTCATGCGCAGCAGTCAACGCGGCACTCTCTAGCTGCCAAGAGCACTTTTTACTATGCGCACCCAACCAGAGTGACGGGAGGAGCACATTTCAGAAAACGTGCTCAGCTCGTCGAGAAAATGCGATTTAAGCAATAAAATTAAAAATGCACCTAAAACCTAAACCAAACGCTGCAGATGGTCATTTCTTTATGTGCAGTGGTCAACGCGGCACTCTCTAGCTGCCAAGAGCACTTTTTACTATGCACACCCAACCAGAGTGACGGGAGGAGCGCATTCCAGAAAACGTGCTCAGCTCGTCGAGAAAATGCGATTTAAGCAATAAAATTAAAAATGCACCCAAAACCTAAACCAAACGTTGCAGATGGTCATTTCTTCATGTGCAGTGGTGAACGCGGCACTCTCTAGCTGCCAAGAGCACTTTTTACTATGCCCACCCAATCAGAGTGACAGGAGGAGCACATTTCAGAAAACGTGCTCAGCTCGTTGAGAAAATGCGATTTAAGCAATACAATTAAAAATGCACCCAAAACCTAAACCAAACGTTGCAGGTGGTTATTTCTTCATGCGCAGTGGTCAACGCGGCAATCTCTAGCTGCCAAGAGCACTTTTTACTATGCGCACCCAACCAGAGTGACGGGAGGAGCGCATTTCAGAAAACGTGCTCAGCTCGACGAGAAAATGCGATTTAAGCAATACAATTAAAAATGCACCCAAAACCTAAACCAAACGTTGCAGGTGGTTCTTTCTTCATGCGCAGTGGTCAACGCGGCACTCTCTAGCTGCCAAGAGCACTTTTTACGATGCACACCCAACCAGAGTGACGGGAGGAGCGCATTTTAGAAAACGTGCTCAGCTCGACGAGAAAATACGATTTAAGCAATAAAATTAAAAACGCACCCAAAACCTAAACCAAACGTTGCAGGTGGTTATTTCTTCATGCGCAGTGGTCAACGCGGCACTCTCTAGCTGCCAAGAGCACTTTTTACTATGCGCACCCAACCAGAGTGACGGGAGGAGCACATTTCAGAAAACGTGCTCAGCTCGTCGAGAAAATGCGATTTAAGCAATAAAATTAAAAATGCACCCAAAACCTAAACCGAACGTTGCAGGTGGTTATTTCTTCATGCGCAGTGGTCAACGCGGCACTCTCTAGCTGCCAAGAGCACTTTTTACTATGCGCACCCAACCAGAGTGACGGGAGGAGCACATTTCAGAAAACGTGCTCAGCTCGTCCAGAAAATGCGATTTAAGCAATGAAATTAAAAATGCACCTAAAACCTAAACCAAACGTTGCAGATGGTCATTTCTTCATGCGCAGTGGTCAACGCAGCACTCTCTAGCTGCCAAGAGCACTTTTTACTATGCACACCCAACCAGAGTGACGGGAGGAGCACATTTCAGAAAACGTGCTCAGCTCGTCGAGATAATGCGATTTAAGCAATAAAATTAAAAATGCACCTAAAAACCTAAACCAAACGTTGCAGGTGGTTATTTCTTCATGCGCATTGGTCAACGCGGCACTCTCTAGCTGCCAAGAGCACTTTTTACTATGTGCACCCAACCAGAGTGACGGGAGGAGCACATTTCAGAAAACGTGCTCAGCTCGTCGAGAAAATGCGAATTAAGCAATAAAATTAAAAATGCACCCAAAACATTAAACCAAACGTTGCAGGTGGTTGTTTCTTCATGCGCAGTGGTCAACGCGGCACTCTCTAGCTGCCAAGAGCATTTTTTACTATGCGCACCCAACCAGAGTGACGGGAGGAGCACATTTCAGAAAACGTGCTCAGCTCGTCGAGAAAATGCGATTTAAGCAATAAAATTAAAAATGCACCTAAAACCTAAACCAAACGTTGCAGGTGGTTATTTCTTCATGCGCAGTGGTCAACGCGGCACTCTCTAGCTGCCAAGAGCACTTTTTACTATGCGCACCCAACCAGAGTGTCGGGAGGAGCACATTTCAGAAAACGTGCTCAGCTCGTCGAGAAAATGCGATTTAAGCAATAAAATTAAAAATGCACCTAAAACCTAAACCAAACGTTGCAGGTGGTTATTTCTTCGTGCGCAGCAGTCAACGCGGCACTCTCTAGCTGCCAAGAGCACTTTTTACTATGCGCACCCAACCAGAGTGACGGGAGGAGCACATTTCAGAAAACGTGCTCAGCTCGTCGAGTAAATGCAATTTAAGCAATAAAATTAAAAATGCACCCAAAACCTAAACCAAACGTTGCAGGTGGTTATTTCTTCATGCGCAGTGGTCAACGCGGCACTCTCTAGCTGCCAAGAGCACTTTTTACTATGCGCACCCAACCAGAGTGACGGGAGCAGCACATTTCAGAAAACGTGCTCAGCTCGTCCAGAAAATGCGATTTAAGCAATAAAATTAAAAATGCACCTAAAACCTAAACCAAACGTTGCAGATGGTCATTTCTTCATGCGCAGTGGTCAACGCGGCACTCTCTAGCTGCCAAGAGCACTTTTTACTATGCGCACCCAACCAGAGTGACGGGAGGAGCACATTCCCGAAAACGTGCTCAGCTCGTCGAGAAAATGCGATTTAAGCAATAAAATTAAAAATGCACCCAAAACCTAAACCAAACGTTGCAGATGGTCATTTCTTCATGCGCAGTGGTCAACGCGGCACTCTCTAGCTGCCAAGTGCACTTTTTACTATGCGCACCCAACCAGAGTGACGGGAGGAGCACATTTCAGAAAACGTGCTCAGCTCGTCCAGACAATGCGATTTAAGCAATAAAATTAAAAATGCACCCAAAACCTAAACCAAACGTTGCAGGTGGTTATTTCTTCATGCGCAGTGGTCAACGCGGCACTCTCTAGCTGCCAAGAGCACTTTTTACTATGCGCACCCAACCAGAGTGACGGGAGGAGCGCATTTCAGAAAACGTGCTCAGCTCGTCGAGAAAATGCGATTTAAGCAATAAAATTAAAAATGCACCTAAAACCTAAACCAAAAGTTGCAGGTGGTTATTTCTTCATGCGCAGCAGTCAACACGGCACTCTCTAGCTGCCAAGAGCACTTTTTACTATGCGCACCCAACCAGAGTGACGGGAGGAGCACATTTCAGAAAACGTGCTCAGCTCGTCGAGAAAATGCGATTTAAGCAATAAAATCAAAAATGCACCCAAAACCTAAACCAAACGTTGCAGGTGGTTATTTCTTCATGTGCAGTGGTCAACGCGGCACTCTCTAGCTGCCAAGAGCACTTTTTACTATGCACACCCAACCAGAGTGACGGGAGGAGCGCATTTCAGAAAACGTGCTCAGCTCGTCGAGAAAATGCGATTTAAGCAATAAAATTAAAAATGCACCCAAAACCTAAACCAAACGTTGCAGGTGGTTATTTCTTCATGCGCAGTGGTCAACGCGGCACTCTCTAGCTGCCAAGAGCACTTTTTACTATGCGCACCCAACCAGAGTGACGGGAGGAGCACATTTCAGAAAACGTGCTCAGCTCGTCGAGAAAATGCGATTTAAGCAATAAAATTAAAAATGCACCCAAAACCTAAACATAACATTGCAGATGGTCATTTCTTCATGTGCAGTGGTGAACGCGGCACTCTCTAGCTGCCAAGAGCACTTTTTACTATGCGCACCCAACCAGAGTGACGGGAGGAGCACATTTCAGAAAACGTGCTCAGCTCGTTGAGAAAATGCGATTTAAGCAATAAAATTAAAAATGCACCCAAAACCTAAACCAAACGTTGCAGGTGGTTATTTCTTCATGCGCAGTGGTCAACGCGGCACTCTTTAGCTGCCAAGAGCACTTTTTACTATGCGCACCCAACCAGAGGGACGGGAGGAGCGCATTTCAGAAAACGTGCTCAGCTCGACGAGAAAATGCGATTTAAGCAATAAAATTAAAAATGCACCCAAAACCTAAACCAAACGTTGCAGGTTATTATTTCTTCATGCGCAGTGGTCAACGCGGCACTCTCTAGCTGCCAAGAGCACTTTTTACGATGCACACCCAACCAGAGTGACGGGAGGAGCGCATTTCAGAAAACGTGCTCAGCTCGACGAGAAAATGCGATTTAAGCAATAAAATTAAAAATGCACCCAAAACCTAAACCAAACGTTGCAGATGGTTATTTCTTCATGCGCAGTGGTCAACGCGGCACTCTCTAGCTGCCAAGAGCACTTTTTACTATGCGCACCCAACCAGAGTGACGGGAGGAGCACATTTCAGAAAACGTGCTCAGCTCGTCGAGTAAATGCAATTTAAGAAATAAAATTAAAAATGCACCCAAAACCTAAACCAAACGTTGCAGGTGGTTATTTCTTCATGCGCAGTGGTCAACGCGGCACTCTCTAGCTGCCAAGAGCACTTTTTACTATGCGCACCCAACCAGAGTGACGGGAGGAGCACATTTCAGAAAACGTGCTCAGCTCGTCCAGAAAATGCGATTTAAGCAATAAAATTAAAAATGCACCTAAAACCTAAACCAAACGTTGCAGATGGTCATTTCTTCATGCGCAGTGGTCAACGCGGCACTCTCTAGCTGCCAAGAGCACTTTTTACTATGCGCACCCAACCAGAGTGACGGGAGGAGCACATTCCAGAAAACGTGCTCAGCTCGTCGAGAAAATGCGATTTAAGCAATAAAATTAAAAATGCACCCAAAACCTAAACCAAACGTTGCAGGTGGTTATTTCTTCATGCGCAGTGGTCAACGCGGCACTCTCTAGCTGCCAAGAGCACTTTTTACTATGCGCACCCAACCAGAGTGACGGGAGGAGCACATTTCAGAAAACGTGCTCAGCTCGTCGAGTGAATGCAATTTAAGCAATAAAATTAAAAATGCACCCAAAACCTAAACCAAACGTTGCAGATGGTCATTTCTTCATGCGCAGTGGTCAACGCGGCACTCTCTAGCTGCCAATAGCACTTTTTACTATGCACACCCAACAAGATTGACGGGAGGAGCGCATTTCAGAAAACGTGCTCAGCTCGACGAGAACATGCGATTTAAGCAATAAAATTAAAGATGCACCCAAAACCTAAACCAAACGTTGCAGGTGGTTATTTCTTCATGCGCAGTGGTCAACGCGGCACTCTCTAGCTGCCAAGAGAACTTTTTACTATGCGCACCCAACCAGAGTGACGGGAGGAGCACATTTCAGAAAACGTGCTCAGCTCGTTGAGAAAATGCGATTTAAGCAATAAAATTAAAAATGCACCCAAAACCTAAACCAAACGTTGCAGGTGGTTATTTCTTCATGCGCAGTGGTCAACGCGGCACTCTCTAGCTGCCAAGAGCAATTTTTACTATGCGCACCCAACCAGAGTGACGGGAGGAGCACATTTCAGAAAACGTGCTCAGCTCGTCCAGAAAATGCTATTTAAGCAATAAAATAAAAAATGCACCTAAAACCTAAACCAAACTTTGCAGATGGTCATTTCTTCATGCGCAGTGGTCAATGTGGCACTCTCTAGCTGCCAAGAGCACTTTTTACTATGCGCACCCAACCAGAGTGACGGGAGGAGCACATTTCAGAAAACGTGCTCAGCTCGTCGAGAAAATGCGATTTAAGCAATAAAATTAAAAATGCACCCAAAACCTAAACCAAACGTTGCAGGTGGTTATTTCTTCATGCGCAGTGGTCAACGCAGCACTCTCTAGCTGCCAAGAGCACTTTTTACTATGCGCACCCAACCAGAGTGACGGGAGGAGCACATTTCAGAAAACGTGCTCAGCTCGTCGAGAAAATGCGATTTAAGCAATACAATTAAAAATGCACCTAAAACCTAAACCAAACGTTGCAGGTGGTTATTTCTTCATGCGCAGTGGTCAACGCGGCACTCTCTAGCTGCCAAGAGCACTTTTTACTATGCGCACCCACCCAGAGTGACGGGAGGAGCACATTTCAGAAAACGTGCTCAGCTCGTCGAGAAAATGCGATTTAAGCAATAAAATTAAAAATGCACCTAAAACCTATACCAAACGTTGCAGGTGGTTATTTCTTCATATGCAGTGGTCAACGCGGCACTCTCTAGCTGCCAAGAGCACTTTTTACTATGCGCACCCAACCAGAGTGACGGGAGGAGCACATTTCAGAAAACGTGCTCAGCTCGTCGAGAAAATGCGATTTAAGCAATAAAATTAAAAATGCACCCAAAACCTAAACCAAACGTTGCAGATGGTCATTTCTTCATGCGCAGTGGTCAACGCGGCACTCTCTAGCTGCCAAGAGCACTTTTTACTATGCACACCCAACCAGAGTGACGTGAGGAGCGCATTTCAGAAAACGTGCTCAGCTCGACGAGAAAATGCGATTTAAGCAATCAAATTAAAAATGCACCCAAAACCTAAATCAAACGTTGCAGGTTGTTATTTCTTCATGCGCAGTGGTCAACGCGGCACTCTCTAGCTGCCAAGAGCACTTTTTACTATGCGCACCCAACCAGAGTGACGGGAGGAGCACATTTCAGAAAACGTGCTCAGCTCGTCGAGAAAATGCGATTTAAGCAATGAAATAAAAAATGCACCTAAAACCTAAACCAAACGCTTCAGATGGTCATTTCTTCATGTGCAGTGGTCAACGCGGCACTCTCTAGCTGCCAAGAGCACTCTTTACTATGCACACCCAACCAGAGTGACGGGAGGAGCACATTTCAGAAAACGTGCTCAGCTCGTCGAGAAAATGCGATTTAAGCAATAAAATTAAAAATGCACCCAAAACCTAAACCAAACGTTGCAGGTGGATATTTCTTCATGCGCAGCAGTCAACGCGGCACTCTCTAGCTGCCAAGAGCACTTTTTACTATGCGCACCCAACCTGAGTGACGGGAGGAGCACATTTCAGAAAACGTGCTCAGCTCGTCCAGAAAATGCTATTTAAGCAATAAAATAAAAAATGCAACTAAAACCTAAACCAAACGTTGCAGATGGTCATTTCTTCATGCGCAGTGGTCAACGCGGCACTCTCTAGCTGCCAAGAGCACTTTTTACTATGCGCACCCAACCAGAGTGACGGGAGGAGCACATTTCAGAAAACGTGCTCAGCTCGTCGAGAAAATGCGATTTAAACAATAAAATTTAAAATGCACCTAAAACCTAAACCAAACGTTGCAGGTGGTTATTTTTTCATGCGAAGTGGTCAACGCGGCACTCTCTAGCTGCCAAGAGCACTTTTTACTATGCGCACCCAACCAGAGTGACGGGAGGAGCACATTTCAGAAAACGTGCTCAGCTCGTCGAGAAAATGCGATTTAAGCAATAAAATTAAAAATGCACCCAAAACCTAAACCAAACGTTGCAGGTGGTCATTTCTTCATGCGCAGTGGTCAACGCGGCACTCTCTAGCTGCCAAGAGCACTTTTTACTATGCACACCCAACCAGAGTGACGGGAGGAGCACATTTCAGAAAACGTGCTCAGCTCGTCCAGAAAATGTTATTTAAGCAATAAAATAAAAAATGCACCTAACACCTAAACCAAACGTTGCAGATGGTCATTTCTTCATGCGCAGTGGTCAATGCGGCACTCTCTAGCTGCCAAGAGCACTTTTTACTATGCGCACCCAACCAGAGTGACGGGAGGAGCACATTTCAGAAAACGTGCTCAGCTCGTCGAGAAAATGCGATTTAAGCAATAAAATTAAAAATGCACCTAAAACCTAAACCAAACGTTGCAGTTGTTTATTTCTTTATGCGCACTCGTCCTCGCGGCACTCTCTAGCTGCCAAGAGCACTTTTTACTATGCGCACCCAACCAGAGTGACGGGAGGAGCACATTTCAGAAAACGTGCTCAGCTCGTCGAGAAAATGCGATTTAAGCAATAAAATTAAAAATGCACCTAAAACCTAAACCAAACGCTGCAGATGGTCATTTCTTCATGCGCAGTGGTCAACGCGGCACTCTCTAGCTGCCAAGAGCACTTTTTACTATGCACACCCAACCAGAGTGACGGGAGGAGCACATTTCAGAAAACGTGCTCAGCTCGTCGAGAAAATGCGATTTACGCAATAAAATTAAAAATGCACCTAAAACCTAAACCAAACGTTGCAGGTGGTTATTTCTTCATGCGCAGTGGTCAACGCGGCACTCTATAGCTGCCAAGAGCACTTTTTACTATGCGCACCCAACCAGAGTGACGGGAGGAGCACATTTCAGAAAACGTGCTCAGCTCGTCAAGAAAATGCGACTTAAGCAATAAAATTAAAAATGCACCCAAAACCTAAACCAAACGTTGCAGATGGTCATTTCTTCATGCGCAGTGATCAACGCGGAACTCTCTAGCTGCCAAGAGCACTTTTTACTATGCACACCCAACAAGAGTGACGGGAGGAGCGCATTTCAGAAAACGTGCTCAGCTCGACGAGAAAATGCGATTTAAGCAATAAAATTAAAAATGCACCCAAAACCGAAACCAAACGTTGCAGGTGGTTATTTCTTCATGCGCAGTGGTCAACGCGGCACTCTCTAGCTGCCAAGAGTACTTTTTACTAAGCGCACCCAACCAGAGTGACGGGAGGAGCACATTTCAGAAAACGTGCTCAGCTCGTCGAGAAAATGAGATTTAAGCAATAAAATTAAAAATGCACGTAAAACCTAAACCAAACGTTGCAGGTGGTTATTTCTTCATGCGCAGTGGTCAACGCGGCATTCTCTAGCTGCCAAGAGCACTTTTTACTATGCGCACCCAACCAGAGTGACGGGAGGAGCACATTTCAGAAAACGTGCTCAGCTCGTCGAGAAAATGCGATTTAAGCAATAAAATTAAAAATGCACCTAAAACCTATACCAAACGTTGCAGGTGGTTATTTCTTCATATGCAGTGGTCAACGCGGCACTCTCTAGCTGCCAAGAGCACTTTTTACTATGCGCACCCAACCAGAGTGACGGGAGGAGCACATTTCAGAAAACGTGCTCAGCTCGTCGAGAAAATGCGATTTAAGCAATAAAATTAAAAATGCACCCAAAGCCTAAACCAAACGTTGCAGATGGTCATTTCTTCATGCGCAGTGGTCAACGCGGCACTCTCTAGCTGCCAAGAGCACTTTTTACTATGCACACCCAACCAGAGTGACGGGAGGAGCGCATTTCAGAAAACGTGCTCAGCTCGACGAGAAAATGCGATTTAAGCAATCAAATTAAAAATGCACCCAAAACCTAAATCAAACGTTGCAGGTGGTTATTTCTTCATGCGCAGTGGTCAACGTGGCACTCTCTAGCTGCCAAGAGCACTTTTTACTATGCGCACCCAACCAGAGTGACGGGAGGAGCACATTTCAGAAAACGTGTTCAGCTCGTCCAGACAATGCGATTTAAGCAATAAAATTAAAAATGCACCCAAAACCTAAACCAAACGTTGCAGGTGGTTATTTCTTCATGCGCAGTGGTCAACGCGGCACTCTATAGCTGCCAAGAGCACTTTTTACTATGCGCACCCAACCAGAGTGACGGGAGGAGCGCATTTCAGAAAACGTGCTCAGCTCGTCGAGAAAATGCGATTTAAGCAATAAAATTAAAAATGCACCTAAAACCTAAACCAAAAGTTGCAGGTGGTTATTTCTTCATGCGCAGCAGTCAACGCGGCACTCTCTAGCTGCGAAGAGCACTTTTTAATATGCACACCCAACAAGAGTGACGGGAGGAGCGCATTTCAGAAAACGTGCTCAGCTCGACGAGAACATGCGATTTAAGCAATAAAATTAAAAATGCACCCAAAACCTAAACCAAACGTTGCAGGTGGTTATTTCTTCATGCGCAGTGGTCAACGCGGCACTCTCTAGCTGCCAAGAGCACCTTTTACTATGCGCACCCAACCAGAGTGACGGGAGGAGCACATTTCAGAAAACGTGCTCAGCTCGTCGAGAAAATGCGATTTAAGCAATAAAATTAAAAATGCAACTAAAACCTAAACCAAACGTTGCAGGTGGTTATTTCTTCGTGCGCAGCAGTCAACGCGGCACTCTCTAGCTGCCAAGAGCACTTTTTACTATGCACACCCAACCAGAGTGACGGGAGGAGCACATTTCAGAAAACGGGCTCAGCTCGTCCAGAAAATGCGATTTAAGCAATAAAATTAAAAATGCACCCAAAATCTAAACCAAACGTTGCAGGTGGTTATTTCTTCATGCGCAGTGGTCAACGCGGCACTCTCTAGCTGCCAAGAGCACTTTTTACTATGCGCACCCAACCAGAGTGACGGGAGGAGCACATTTCAGAAAACGTGCTCAGCTCGTCGAGAAAATGCGATTTAAGCAATAAAATTAAAAATGCACCCAAAACCTAAACCAAACGTTGCAGGTGGTTAATTCTTCGTGCGCAGCAGTCAACGCGGCACTCTCTAGCTGCCAAGAACACGTTTTATTATGCGCACCCAACCAGAGTGACGGGAGGAGCACATTTCAGAAAACGTGCTCAGCTCGTCTAGAAAATGCGATTTAAGCAATAAAATTAAAAATGCACCTAAAACCTAAACCAAACGTTGCAGGTGGTTATTTCTTCATGCGCAGTGGTCAACGCGGCACTCTCCAGCTGCCAAGAGCACTTTTTACTATGCGCACCCAACAAGAGTGACGGGAGGAGCACATTTCAGAAAACGTGCTCAGCTCGTCGAGAAAATGCGATTTAAGCAATAAAATTAAAAATGCACCCAAAACCTAAACCAAACGTTGCAGATGGTCATTTCTTCATGCGCAGTGGTCAACGCGGCACTCTCTAGCTGCCAAGAGCACTTTTTAATATGCACACCCAACAAGAGTGACGGGAGGAGCGCATTTCAGAAAACGTGCTCAGCTCGACGAGAACATGCGATTTAAGCAATAAAATTAAAAATGCACCCAAAACCTAAACCAAACGTTGCAGGTGGTTATTTCTTCATGCGCAGTGGTCAACGCGGCACTCTCTAGCTGCCAAGAGCACTTTTTACTATGCGCACCCAACCAGAGTGACGGGAGGAGCACATTTCAGAAAACGTGCTCAGCTCGTCGAGAAAATGCGATTTAAGCAATAAAATTAAAAATGCACCTAAAACCTAAACCAAACGTTGCATGTGGTTATTTTTTCATGCGCAGTGGTCAACGCGGCACTCTCTAGCTGCCAAGAGCACTTTTTACTATGCGGACCCAACCAGAGTGACGGGAGGAGCACATTTCAGAAAACGTGCTCAGCTCGTCGAGAAAATGCGATTTAAGCAATAAAATTAAAAATGCACCCAAAACCTAAACCAAACGTTGCAGATGGTTATTTCTTCATGCGCAGTGGTCAACGCGGCACTCTCTAGCTGCCAAGAGCACTTTTTACTATGCACACCCAACCAGAGTGACGGGAGGAGCGCATTTCAGAAAACGTGCTCAGCTCGACGAGAAAATGCGATTTAAGCAATAAAATTAAAAATGCACCCAAAACCTAAACCAAACGTTGCAGGTGGTTATTTCTTCATGCGCAGCAGTCAACGCGGCACTCTCTAGCTGCCAAGAGCACTTTTTACTATGCGCACCCAACCAGAGTGACGGGAGGAGCACATTTCAGAAAACGTGCTCAGCTCGTCGAGAAAATGCGATTTAAGCAATAAAATTAAAAATGCACCCAAAACCTAAACCAAACGTTGCAGGTGGTTATTTCTTCATGCGCAGTGGTCAACGCGGCACTCTCTACCTGCCAAGAGCACTTTTTACTATGCGCACCCAACCAGAGTGACGGGAGGAGCACATTTCAGAAAACGTGCTCAGCTCGTCGAGAAAATGCGATTTAAGCAATACAATTAAAAATGCACCTAAAACCTAAACCAAACGTTGCAGGTGGTTATTTCTTCATGCGCAGTGGTCAACGCGGCACTCTCTAGCTGCCAAGAGCACTTTTTACTATGCGCACCCACCCAGACTGACGGGAGGAGCACATTTCAGAAAACGTGCTCAGCTCGTCGAGAAAATGCGATTTAAGCAATAAAATTAAAAATGCACCTAAAACCTATACCAAACGTTGCAGGTGGTTATTTCTTCATATGCAGTGGTCAACGCGGCACTCTCTAGCTGCAAAGAGCACTTTTTACTATGCGCACCCAACCAGAGTGACGGGAGGAGCACATTTCAGAAAACGTGCTCAGCTCGTCGAGAAAATGCGATTTAAGCAATAAAATTAAAAATGCACCCAAAGCCTAAACCAAACGTTGCAGATGGTCATTTCTTCATGCGCAGTGGTCAACGCGGCACTCTCTAGCTGCCAAGAGCACTTTTTACTATGCACACCCAACCAGAGTGACGAAAGGAGCGCATTTCAGAAAACGTGCTCAGCTCGACGAGAAAATGCGATTTAAGCAATCAAATTAAAAATGCACCCAAAACCTAAATCAAACGTTGCAGGTGGTTATTTCTTCATGCGCAGTGGTCAACGTGGCACTCTCTAGCTGCCAAGAGCACTTTTTACTATGCGCACCCAACCAGAGTGACGGGAGGAGCACATTTCAGAAAACGTGCTCAGCTCGTCGAGAAAATGCGATTTAAGCAATAAAATTAAAAATGCACCTTAAACCTAAACCAAACGTTGCAGGTGGTTATTTCTTCATGCGCAGTGGTCAACGCGGCACTCTCTAGCTGCCAAGAGCACTTTTTACTATGCGCACCCAACCAGAGTGACAGGAGGAGCACATTTCAGAAAACGTGCTCAGCTCGTCGAGAAAATGCGATTTAAGCAATAAAATTAAAAATGCACCTAAAACCTAAACCAAACGTTGCAGGTGGTTATTTCTTCATGCGCAGTGGTCAACGCGGCACTCTCTCGCTGCCAAGAGCACTTTTTACTATGCACACCCAACCAGAGTGACGGGAGGAGCACATTTCAGAAAACGTGTTCAGCTCGTTTAGACAATGCAATTTAAGCAATAAAATTAAAAACGCACCCAAAACCTAAACCAAACGTTGCAGGTGGTTATTTCTTCATGCGCAGTGGTCAACGCGGCACTCTCTAGCTGCCAAGAGCACTTTTTACTATGCGCACCCAACCAGAGTGACGGGAGGAGCGCATTTAAGAAAACGTGCTCAGCTCGTCGAGAAAATGCGATTTAAGCAATAAAATTAAAAATGCACCTAAAACCTAAACCAAAAGTTGCAGGTGGTTATTTCTTCATGCGCAGCAGTCAACGCGGCACTCTCTAGCTGCGAAGAGCACTTTTTAATATGCACACCCAACAAGAGTGACGGGAGGAGCGCATTTCAGAAAACGTGCTCAGCTCGACGAGAACATGCGATTTAAGCAATAAAATTAAAAATGCACCCAAAACCTAAACCAAACGTTGCAGGTGGTTATTTCTTCATGCGCAGTGGTCAACGCGGCACTCTCTAGCTGCCAAGAGCACTTTTTACTATGCGCACCCAACCAGAGTGACGGGAGGAGCACATTTCAGAAAACGTGCTCAGCTCGTCGAGAAAATGCGATTTAAGCAATAAAATTAAAAATGCAACTAAAACCTAAACCAAACGTTGCAGGTGGTTATTTCTTCGTGCGCAGCAGTCAACGCGGCACTCTCTAGCTGCCAAGAGCACTTTTTACTATGCACACCCAACCAGAGTGACGGGAGGAGCACATTTCAGAAAACGGGCTCAGCTCGTCCAGAAAATGCGATTTAAGCAATAAAATTAAAAATGCACCCAAAACCTAAACCAAACGTTGCAGGTGGTTATTTCTTCATGCGCAGTGGTCAACGCGGCACTCTCTAGCTGCCAAGAGCACTTTTTACTATGCGCACCCAACCAGAGTGACGGGAGGAGCACATTTCAGAAAACGTGCTCAGCTCGTCGAGAAAATGCGATTTAAGCAATAAAATTAAAAATGCACCCAAAACCTAAACCAAACGTTGCAGGTGGTTATTTCTTCGTGCGCAGCAGTCAACGCGGCACTCTCTAGCTGCCAAGAACACTTTTTATTATGCGCACCCAACCAGAGTGACGGGAGGAGCACATTTCAGAAAACGTGCTCAGCTCGTCCAGAAAATGCGATTTAAGCAATAAAATTAAAAATGCACCTAAAACCTAAACCAAACGTTGCAGGTGGTTATTTCTTCATGCGCAGTGGTCAACGCGGCACTCTCCAGCTGCCAAGAGCACTTTTTACTATGCGCACCCAACAAGAGTGACGGGAGGAGCACATTTCAGAAAACGTGCTCAGCTCGTCGAGAAAATGCGATTTAAGCAATAAAATTAAAAATGCACCCAAAACCTAAACCAAACGTTGCAGATGGTCATTTCTTCATGCGCAGTGGTCAACGCGGCACTCTCTAGCTGCCAAGAGCACTTTTTAATATGCACACCCAACAAGAGTGACGGGAGGAGCGCATTTCAGAAAACGTGCTCAGCTCGACGAGAACATGCGATTTAAGCAATAAAATTAAAAATGCACCCAAAACCTAAACCAAACGTTGCAGGTGGTTATTTCTTCATGCGCAGTGGTCAACGCGGCACTCTCTAGCTGCCAAGAGCACTTTTTACTATGCGCACCCAACCAGAGTGACGGGAGGAGCACATTTCAGAAAACGTGCTCAGCTCGTCGAGAAAATGCGATTTAAGCAATAAAATTAAAAATGCACCTAAAACCTAAACCAAACGTTGCAGGTGGTTATTTTTTCATGCGCAGTGGTCAACGCGGCACTCTCTAGCTGCCAAGAGCACTTTTTACTATGCGCACCCAACCAGAGTGACGGGAGGAGCACATTTCAGAAAACGTGCTCAGCTCGTCGAGAAAATGCGATTTAAGCAATAAAATTAAAAATGCACCCAAAACCTGAACCAAACGTTGCAGATGGTTATTTCTTCATGCGCAGTGGTCAACGCGGCACTCTCTAGCTGCCAAGAGCACTTTTTACTATGCACACCCAACCAGAGTGACGGGAGGAGCGCATTTCAGAAAACGTGCTCAGCTCGACGAGAAAATGCGATTTAAGCAATAAAATTAAAAATGCACCCAAAACCTAAACCAAACGTTGCAGGTGGTTATTTCTTCATGCGCAGCAGTCAACGCGGCACTCTCTAGCTGCCAAGAGCACTTTTTACTATGCGCACCCAACCAGAGTGACGGGAGGAGCACATTTCAGAAAACGTGCTCAGCTCGTCGAGAAAATGCGATTTAAGCAATAAAATTAAAAATGCACCCAAAACCTAAACCAAACGTTGCAGGTGGTTATTTCTTCATGCGCAGTGGTCAACGCGGCACTCTCTAGCTGCCAAGAGCACTTTTTACTATGCGCACCCAACCAGAGTGACGGGAGGAGCACATTTCATAAAACGTGCTCAGCTCGTCCAGAAAATGCTATTTAAGCAATAAAATTAAAAATGCACCTAAAACCTAAACCAAACGTTGCAGATGGTCATTTCTTCATGCGCAGTGGTCAACGCGGCACTCTCTAGCTGCCAAGAGCACTTTTTACTATGCACACCCAACGAGAGTGACGGGAGGAGCACATTTCAAAAAACGTGCTCAGCTCGTCCAGAAAATGCGATTTAAGCAATAAAATTAAAAATGCACCCAAAACCTAAACCAAACGTTGCAGGTGGTTATTTCTTCATGCGCAGTGGTCAACGCGGCACTCTCTAGCTGCCAAGAGCACTTTTTACTATGCGCACCCAACCAGAGTGACGGGAGGAGCACATTTCAGAAAACGTGCTCAGCTCGTCGAGAAAATGCGATTTAAGCAATAAAATTAAAAATGCACCCAAAACCTAAACCAAACGTTGCAGGTGGTTATTTCGTCATATGCAGCAGTCAACGCGGCACTCTCTAGCTGCCAAGAGCACTTTTTACTATGCGCACCCAACCAGAGTGACGGGAGGAGCACATTCCAGAAAACGTGCTCAGCTCGTCGAGAAAATGCGATTTAAGCAATAAAATTAAAAATGCACCCAAAACCTAAACCAAACGTTGCAGGTGGTTATTTCTTCATGCGCAGTGGTCAACGCGGCACTCTCTAGCTGCCAAGAGCACTTTTTACTATGCGCACCCAACCAGAGTGACGGGAGGAGCACATTTCAGAAAACGTGCTCAGCTCGTCGAGTGAATGCAATTTAAGCAATAAAATTAAAAATGCACCCAAAACCTAAACCAAACGTTGCAGATGGTCATTTCTTCATGCGCAGTGGTCAACGCGGCACTCTCTAGCTGCCAATAGCACTTTTTACTATGCACACCCAACAAGATTGACGGGAGGAGCGCATTTCAGAAAACGTGCTCAGCTCGACGAGAACATGCGATTTAAGCAATAAAATTAAAGATGCACCCAAAACCTAAACCAAACGTTGCAGGTGGTTATTTCTTCATGCGCAGTGGTCAACGCGGCACTCTCTAGCTGCCAAGAGAACTTTTTACTATGCGCACCCAACCAGAGTGACGGGAGGAGCACATTTCAGAAAACGTGCTCAGCTCGTTGAGAAAATGCGATTTAAGCAATAAAATTAAAAATGCACCCAAAACCTAAACCAAACGTTGCAGGTGGTTATTTCTTCATGCGCAGTGGTCAACGCGGCACTCTCTAGCTGCCAAGAGCAATTTTTACTATGCGCACCCAACCAGAGTGACGGGAGGAGCACATTTCAGAAAACGTGCTCAGCTCGTCCAGAAAATGCTATTTAAGCAATAAAATAAAAAATGCACCTAAAACCTAAACCAAACTTTGCAGATGGTCATTTCTTCATGCGCAGTGGTCAATGTGGCACTCTCTAGCTGCCAAGAGCACTTTTTACTATGCGCACCCAACCAGAGTGACGGGAGGAGCACATTTCAGAAAACGTGCTCAGCTCGTCGAGAAAATGCGATTTAAGCAATAAAATTAAAAATGCACCCAAAACCTAAACCAAACGTTGCAGGTGGTTATTTCTTCATGCGCAGTGGTCAACGCAGCACTCTCTAGCTGCCAAGAGCACTTTTTACTATGCGCACCCAACCAGAGTGACGGGAGGAGCACATTTCAGAAAACGTGCTCAGCTCGTCGAGAAAATGCGATTTAAGCAATACAATTAAAAATGCACCTAAAACCTAAACCAAACGTTGCAGGTGGTTATTTCTTCATGCGCAGTGGTCAACGCGGCACTCTCTAGCTGCCAAGAGCACTTTTTACTATGCGCACCCACCCAGAGTGACGGGAGGAGCACATTTCAGAAAACGTGCTCAGCTCGTCGAGAAAATGCGATTTAAGCAATAAAATTAAAAATGCACCTAAAACCTATACCAAACGTTGCAGGTGGTTATTTCTTCATATGCAGTGGTCAACGCGGCACTCTCTAGCTGCCAAGACCACTTTTTACTATGCGCACCCAACCAGAGTGACGGGAGGAGCACATTTCAGAAAACGTGCTCAGCTCGTCGAGAAAATGCGATTTAAGCAATAAAATTAAAAATGCACCCAAAACCTAAACCAAACGTTGCAGATGGTCATTTCTTCATGCGCAGTGGTCAACGCGGCACTCTCTAGCTGCCAAGAGCACTTTTTACTATGCACACCCAACCAGAGTGACGTGAGGAGCGCATTTCAGAAAACGTGCTCAGCTCGACGAGAAAATGCGATTTAAGCAATCAAATTAAAAATGCACCCAAAACCTAAATCAAACGTTGCAGGTTGTTATTTCTTCATGCGCAGTGGTCAACGCGGCACTCTCTAGCTGCCAAGAGCACTTTTTACTATGCGCACCCAACCAGAGCGACGGGAGGAGCACATTTCAGAAAACGTGCTCAGCTCGTCGAGAAAATGCGATTTAAGCAATGAAATAAAAAATGCACCTAAAACCTAAACCAAACGCTTCAGATGGTCATTTCTTCATGTGCAGTGGTCAACGCGGCACTCTCTAGCTGCCAAGAGCACTCTTTACTATGCACACCCAACCAGAGTGACGGGAGGAGCACATTTCAGAAAACGTGCTCAGCTCGTCGAGAAAATGCGATTTAAGCAATAAAATTAAAAATGCACCCAAAACCTAAACCAAACGTTGCAGGTGGTTATTTCTTCATGCGCAGCAGTCAACGCGGCACTCTCTAGCTGCCAAGAGCACTTTTTACTATGCGCACCCAACCTGAGTGACGGGAGGAGCACATTTCAGAAAACGTGCTCAGCTCGTCCAGAAAATGCTATTTAAGCAATAAAATAAAAAATGCAACTAAAACCTAAACCAAACGTTGCAGATGGTCATTTCTTCATGCGCAGTGGTCAACGCGGCACTCTCTAGCTGCCAAGAGCACTTTTTACTATGCGCACCCAACCAGAGTGACGGGAGGAGCACATTTCAGAAAACGTGCTCAGCTCGTCGAGAAAATGCGATTTAAACAATAAAATTTAAAATGCACCTAAAACCTAAACCAAACGTTGCAGGTGGTTATTTTTTCATGCGAAGTGGTCAACGCGGCACTCTCTAGCTGCCAAGAGCACTTTTTACTATGCGCACCCAACCAGAGTGACGGGAGGAGCACATTTCAGAAAACGTGCTCAGCTCGTCGAGAAAATGCGATTTAAGCAATAAAATTAAAAATGCACCCAAAACCTAAACCAAACGTTGCAGATGGTCATTTCTTCATGCGCAGTGGTCAACGCGGCACTCTCTAGCTGCCAAGAGCACTTTTTACTATGCACACCCAACCAGAGTGACGGGAGGAGCACATTTCAGAAAACGTGCTCAGCTCGTCGAGAAAATGCGATTTAAGCAATAGAATTAAAAATGCACCTAAAACCTAAATCAAACGTTGCAGATGGTCAATTCTTCATGCGCAGTGGTCAACGCGGCACTCTCTAGCTGCCAAGAGCACTTTTTACTATGCGCACCCAACCAGAGTGACGGGAGGAGCACATTTCAGAAAACGTGCTCAGCTCGACGAGAACATGCGATTTAAGCAATAAAATTAAAAATGCACCCAAAACCTAAACCAAACGTTGCAGGTGGTTATTTCTTCATGCGCAGTGGTCAACGCGGCACTCTCTATCTGCCAAGAGCACTTTTTACTATGCGCACCCAACCAGAGTGACGGAAGGAGCACATTTCAGAAAACGTGCTCAGCTCGTCGAGAAAATGCGATTTAAGCAATAGAATTAAAAATGCACCCAAAACCTAAACCAAACGTTGCAGGTGGTTATTTCTTCATGCGCAGTGGTCAACGCGGCACTCTCTAGCTGCCAAGAGCACTTTTTACTATGCGCACCCAACCAGAATGACGGGAGGAGCACATTTCAGAAAACGTGCTCAGCTCGTCCAGAAAATGTTATTTAAGCAATAAAATAAAAAATGCACCTAACACCTAAACCAAACGTTGCAGATGGTCATTTCTTCATGCGCAGTGGTCAATGCGGCACTCTCTAGCTGCCAAGAGCACTTTTTACTATGCGCACCCAACCAGAGTGACGGGAGGAGCACATTTCAGAAAACGTGCTCAGCTCGTCGAGAAAATGCGATTTAAGCAATAAAATTAAAAATGCACCTAAAACCTAAACCAAACGTTGCAGTTGTTTATTTCTTTATGCGCACTCGTCCTCGCGGCACTCTCTAGCTGCCAAGAGCACTTTTTACTATGCGCACCCAACCAGAGTGACGGGAGGAGCACATTTCAGAAAACGTGCTCAGCTCGTCGAGAAAATGCGATTTAAGCAATAAAATTAAAAATGCACCTAAAACCTAAACCAAACGCTGCAGATGGTCATTTCTTCATGCGCAGTGGTCAACGCGGCACTCTCTAGCTGCCAAGAGCACTTTTTACTATGCACACCCAACCAGAGTGACGGGAGGAGCACATTTCAGAAAACGTGCTCAGCTCGTCGAGAAAATGCGATTTACGCAATAAAATTAAAAATGCACCTAAAACCTAAACCAAACGTTGCAGGTGGTTATTTCTTCATGCGCAGTGGTCAACGCGGCACTCTATAGCTGCCAAGAGCACTTTTTACTATGCGCACCCAACCAGAGTGACGGGAGGAGCACATTTCAGAAAACGTGCTCAGCTCGTCAAGAAAATGCGACTTAAGCAATAAAATTAAAAATGCACCCAAAACCTAAACCAAACGTTGCAGATGGTCATTTCTTCATGCGCAGTGATCAACGCGGAACTCTCTAGCTGCCAAGAGCACTTTTTACTATGCACACCCAACAAGAGTGACGGGAGGAGCGCATTTCAGAAAACGTGCTCAGCTCGACGAGAAAATGCGATTTAAGCAATAAAATTAAAAATGCACCCAAAACCGAAACCAAACGTTGCAGGTGGTTATTTCTTCATGCGCAGTGGTCAACGCGGCACTCTCTAGCTGCCAAGAGTACTTTTTACTAAGCGCACCTAACCAGAGTGACGGGAGGAGCACATTTCAGAAAACGTGCTCAGCTCGTCGAGAAAATGAGATTTAAGCAATAAAATTAAAAATGCACGTAAAACCTAAACCAAACGTTGCAGGTGGTTATTTCTTCATGCGCAGTGGTCAACGCGGCATTCTCTAGCTGCCAAGAGCACTTTTTACTATGCGCACCCAACCAGAGTGACGGGAGGAGCACATTTCAGAAAACGTGCTCAGCTCGTCGAGAAAATGCGATTTAAGCAATAAAATTAAAAATGCACCTAAAACCTATACCAAACGTTGCAGGTGGTTATTTCTTCATATGCAGTGGTCAACGCGGCACTCTCTAGCTGCCAAGAGCACTTTTTACTATGCGCACCCAACCAGAGTGACGGGAGGAGCACATTTCAGAAAACGTGCTCAGCTCGTCGAGAAAATGCGATTTAAGCAATAAAATTAAAAATGCACCCAAAGCCTAAACCAAACGTTGCAGATGGTCATTTCTTCATGCGCAGTGGTCAACGCGGCACTCTCTAGCTGCCAAGAGCACTTTTTACTATGCACACCCAACCAGAGTGACGGGAGGAGCGCATTTCAGAAAACGTGCTCAGCTCGACGAGAAAATGCGATTTAAGCAATCAAATTAAAAATGCACCCAAAACCTAAATCAAACGTTGCAGGTGGTTATTTCTTCATGCGCAGTGGTCAACGTGGCACTCTCTAGCTGCCAAGAGCACTTTTTACTATGCGCACCCAACCAGAGTGACGGGAGGAGCACATTTCAGAAAACGTGTTCAGCTCGTCCAGACAATGCGATTTAAGCAATAAAATTAAAAATGCACCCAAAACCTAAACCAAACGTTGCAGGTGGTTATTTCTTCATGCGCAGTGGTCAACGCGGCACTCTATAGCTGCCAAGAGCACTTTTTACTATGCGCACCCAACCAGAGTGACGGGAGGAGCGCATTTCAGAAAACGTGCTCAGCTCGTCGAGAAAATGCGATTTAAGCAATAAAATTAAAAATGCACCTAAAACCTAAACCAAAAGTTGCAGGTGGTTATTTCTTCATGCGCAGCAGTCAACGCGGCACTCTCTAGCTGCGAAGAGCACTTTTTAATATGCACACCCAACAAGAGTGACGGGAGGAGCGCATTTCAGAAAACGTGCTCAGCTCGACGAGAACATGCGATTTAAGCAATAAAATTAAAAATGCACCCAAAACCTAAACCAAACGTTGCAGGTGGTTATTTCTTCATGCGCAGTGGTCAACGCGGCACTCTCTAGCTGCCAAGAGCACTTTTTACTATGCGCACCCAACCAGAGTGACGGGAGGAGCGCATTTCAGAAAACGTGCTCAGCTCGTCGAGAAAATGCGATTTAAGCAATAAAATTAAAAATGCACCTAAAACCTAAACCAAAAGTTGCAGGTGGTTATTTCTTCATGCGCAGCAGTCAACGCGGCACTCTCTAGCTGCGAAGAGCACTTTTTAATATGCACACCCAACAAGAGTGACGGGAGGAGCGCATTTCAGAAAACGTGCTCAGCTCGACGAGAACATGCGATTTAAGCAATAAAATTAAAAATGCACCCAAAACCTAAACCAAACGTTGCAGGTGGTTATTTCTTCATGCGCAGTGGTCAACGCGGCACTCTCTAGCTGCCAAGAGCACCTTTTACTATGCGCACCCAACCAGAGTGACGGGAGGAGCACATTTCAGAAAACGTGCTCAGCTCGTCGAGAAAATGCGATTTAAGCAATAAAATTAAAAATGCAACTAAAACCTAAACCAAACGTTGCAGGTGGTTATTTCTTCGTGCGCAGCAGTCAACGCGGCACTCTCTAGCTGCCAAGAGCACTTTTTACTATGCACACCCAACCAGAGTGACGGGAGGAGCACATTTCAGAAAACGGGCTCAGCTCGTCCAGAAAATGCGATTTAAGCAATAAAATTAAAAATGCACCCAAAACCTAAACCAAACGTTGCAGGTGGTTATTTCTTCATGCGCAGTGGTCAACGCGGCACTCTCTAGCTGCCAAGAGCACTTTTTACTATGCGCACCCAACCAGAGTGACGGGAGGAGCACATTTCAGAAAACGTGCTCAGCTCGTCGAGAAAATGCGATTTAAGCAATAAAATTAAAAATGCACCCAAAACCTAAACCAAACGTTGCAGGTGGTTATTTCTTCGTGCGCAGCAGTCAACGCGGCACTCTCTAGCTGCCAAGAACACTTTTTATTATGCGCACCCAACCAGAGTGACGGGAGGAGCACATTTCAGAAAACGTGCTCAGCTCGTCCAGAAAATGCGATTTAAGCAATAAAATTAAAAATGCACCTAAAACCTAAACCAAACGTTGCAGGTGGTTATTTCTTCATGCGCAGTGGTCAACGCGGCACTCTCCAGCTGCCAAGAGCACTTTTTACTATGCGCACCCAACAAGAGTGACGGGAGGAGCACATTTCAGAAAACGTGCTCAGCTCGTCGAGAAAATGCGATTTAAGCAATAAAATTAAAAATGCACCCAAAACCTAAACCAAACGTTGCAGATGGTCATTTCTTCATGCGCAGTGGTCAACGCGGCACTCTCTAGCTGCCAAGAGCACTTTTTAATATGCACACCCAACAAGAGTGACGGGAGGAGCGCATTTCAGAAAACGTGCTCAGCTCGACGAGAACATGCGATTTAAGCAATAAAATTAAAAATGCACCCAAAACCTAAACCAAACGTTGCAGGTGGTTATTTCTTCATGCGCAGTGGTCAACGCGGCACTCTCTAGCTGCCAAGAGCACTTTTTACTATGCGCACCCAACCAGAGTGACGGGAGGAGCACATTTCAGAAAACGTGCTCAGCTCGTCGAGAAAATGCGATTTAAGCAATAAAATTAAAAATGCACCTAAAACCTAAACCAAACGTTGCAGGTGGTTATTTTTTCATGCGCAGTGGTCAACGCGGCACTCTCTAGCTGCCAAGAGCACTTTTTACTATGCGCACCCAACCAGAGTGACGGGAGGAGCACATTTCAGAAAACGTGCTCAGCTCGTCGAGAAAATGCGATTTAAGCAATAAAATTAAAAATGCACCCAAAACCTGAACCAAACGTTGCAGATGGTTATTTCTTCATGCGCAGTGGTCAACGCGGCACTCTCTAGCTGCCAAGAGCACTTTTTACTATGCACACCCAACCAGAGTGACGGGAGGAGCGCATTTCAGAAAACGTGCTCAGCTCGACGAGAAAATGCGATTTAAGCAATAAAATTAAAAATGCACCCAAAACCTAAACCAAACGTTGCAGGTGGTTATTTCTTCATGCGCAGCAGTCAACGCGGCACTCTCTAGCTGCCAAGAGCACTTTTTACTATGCGCACCCAACCAGAGTGACGGGAGGAGCACATTTCAGAAAACGTGCTCAGCTCGTCGAGAAAATGCGATTTAAGCAATAAAATTAAAAATGCACCCAAAACCTAAACCAAACGTTGCAGGTGGTTATTTCTTCATGCGCAGTGGTCAACGCGGCACTCTCTAGCTGCCAAGAGCACTTTTTACTATGCGCACCCAACCAGAGTGACGGGAGGAGCACTTTTCAGAAAACGTGCTCAGCTCGTCGAGAAAATGCGAATTAAGCAATAAAATTAAAAATGCACCCAAAACCTAAACCAAACGTTGCAGATGGTCATTTCTTCATGCGCAGTGGTCAACGCGGCACTCTCTAGCTGCCAAGAGCACTTTTTACTCTGCGCATCCAACCAGAGTGACGGGAGGAGCACATTTCAGAAAACGTGCTCAGCTCGTCGAGAAAATGCGATTTAAGCAATAAAATTAAAAATGCACCTAAAACCCAAACCAAACGTTGCAGGTGGTTATTTCTTCATGCGCAGTGGTCAACGCGGCACTCTCTAGCTGCCAAGAGCACTTTTTACTATGCGCACCCAACCAGAGTGACGGGAGGAGCACATTTCAGAAAATGTGCTCAGCTCGTCGAGAAAATGCCATTTAAGCCGTACAATTAAAAATGCACCTAAAACCTAAACCAAACGTTGCAGGTGGTTATTTCTTCATGCGCAGTGGTCAACGTGGCACTCTCTAGCTGCCAAGAGCACTTTTTACTATGCGCACCCAACCAGAGTGACGGGAGGAGCACATTTCAGAAAACGTGCTCAGCTCGTCGAGAAAATGCGATTTAAGCAATAAAATTAAAAATGCACCTAAAACCTAAACCAAACGTTGCAGGTGGTTATTTCTTCATGCGCAGTGGTCAACGCGGCACTCTGTAGCTGCCAAGAGCACTTTTTACTATGCGCACCCACCCAGAGTGACGGGAGGAGCACATTTCAGAAAACGTGCTCACCTCGTCGAGAAAATGCGATTTAAGCAATAAAATTAAAAATGCACCTAAAACCTAAACCAAACGTTGCAGGTGGTTATTTCTTCATGCGCAGTGGTCAACGCGGCACTCTCTAGCTGCCAAGAGCACTTTTTACTATGCGCACCCAACCAGAGTGACGGGAGGAGCACATTTCAGAAAACGTGCTCAGCTCGTCGAGAAAGTGCGATTTAAGCAATAAAATAAAAAACGCACCTAAAACCTAAACCGAACGTTGCAGATGGTCATTTCTTCATGCGCAGTGGTCAACGCGGCACTCTCTAGCTGCCAAGAGCACTTTTTACTATGCACACCCAACCAGAGTGACGGGAGGAGCACATTTCAGAAGACGTGCTCAGCTCGTCGAGAAAATGCGATTTAAGCAATAAAATTAAAAATGCACCCAAAACCTAAACCAAACGTTGCAGGTAGTTATTTCTTCATGCGCAGCAGTCAACGCGGCACTCTCTAGCTGCCAAGAGCACTTTTTACTATGCACACCCAACCAGAGTGACGGGAGGAGCACATTTCAGAAAACGTGCTCAGCTCGACGAGAAAATGCGATTTAAGCAATAAAATTAGAAATGCACCCAAAACCTAAACCAAACGTTGCAGGTGGTTATTTCTTCATGCGCAGTGGTAAACGCGGCACTCTCTAGCTGCCAAGAGCACTTTTTACTATGCGCACCCAACCAGAGTGACGGGAGGAGCACATTTCATAAAACGTGCTCAGCTCGTCCAGAAAATGCTATTTAAGCAATAAAATTAAAAATGCACCTAAAACCTAAACCAAACGTTGCAGATGGTCATTTCTTCATGCGCAGTGGTCAACGCGGCACTCTCTAGCTGCCAAGAGCACTTTTTACTATGCACACCCAACGAGAGTGACGGGAGGAGCACATTTCAGAAAACGTGCTCAGCTCGTCCAGAAAATGCGATTTAAGCAATAAAATTAAAAATGCACCCAAAACCTAAACCAAACGTTGCAGGTGGTTATTTCTTCATGCGCAGTGGTCAACGCGGCACTCTCTAGCTGCCAAGAGCACTTTTTACTATGCGCACCCAACCAGAGTGACGGGAGGAGCACATTTCAGAAAACGTGCTCAGCTCGTCGAGAAAATGCGATTTAAGCAATAAAATTAAAAATGCACCCAAAACCTAAACCAAACGTTGCAGGTGGTTATTTCGTCATGCGCAGTGGTAAACGCGGCACTCTCTAGCTGCCAAGAGCACTTTTTACTATGCGCACCCAACCAGAGTGACGGGAGGAGCACATTTCATAAAACGTGCTCAGCTCGTCCAGAAAATGCTATTTAAGCAATAAAATTAAAAATGCACCTAAAACCTAAACCAAACGTTGCAGATGGTCATTTCTTCATGCGCAGTGGTCAACGCGGCACTCTCTAGCTGCCAAGAGCACTTTTTACTATGCACACCCAACCAGAGTGACGGGAGGAACACATTTCAGAAAACGTGCTCAGCTCGTCCAGAAAATTCGATTTAACCAATAAAATTAAAAATGCACCCAAAACCTAAACCAAACGTTGCAGGTGGTTATTTCTTCATGCGCAGTTGTCAACGCGGCACTCTCTAGCTGCCAAGAGCACTTTTTACTATGCGCACCCAACCAGAGTGACGGGAGGAGCACATTTCAGAAAACGTGCTCAGCTCGACGAGAACATGCGATTTAAGCAATAAAATTAAAAATGCACCCAAAACCTAAACCAAACGTTGCAGGTGGTTATTTCTTCGTGCGCAGCAGTCAACGCGGCACTCTCTAGCTGCCAAGAACACTTTTTACTATGCGCACCCAACCAGAGTGACGGGAGGAGCACATTTTAGAAAACGTGCTCAGCTCGTCGAGAAAATGCGATTTAAGCAATAAAATTAAAAATGCACCTAAAACCTAAACCAAACGTTGCAGGTGGTTATTTCTTCATGCGCAGTGGTCAACGCGGCACTCTCTAGCTGCCAAGAGCACTTTTTACTATGCGCACCCAACCAGAGTGACGGGAGGAGCACATTTCAGAAAACGTGCTCAGCTCGTCGAGAAAATGCGATTTAAGCAATAAAATTAAAAATGCACCTAAAACCTAAACCAAACGTTGCAGGTGGTTATTTTTTCATGCGCAGTGGTCAACGCGGCACTCTCTAGCTGCCAAGAGCACTTTTTACTATGCGCACCCAACCAGAGTGACGGGAGGAGCACATTTCAGAAAACGTGCTCAGCTCGTCGAGAAAATGCGATTTAAGCAATAAAATTAAAAATGCACCCAAAACCTAAACCAAACGTTGCAGATGGTCATTTCTTCATGCGCAGCAGTCAACGCGGCACTCTCTAGCTGCCAAGAGTACTTTTTACTATGCACACCCAACCAGAGTGACGGGAGGAGCACATTTCAGAAAACGGGCTCAGCTCGTCCAGAAAATGCGATTTAAGCAATAAAATTAAAAATGCACCCAAAACCTAAACCAAACGTTGCAGGTGGTTATTTCTTCATGCGCAGTGGTCAACGCGGCACTCTCTAGCTGCCAAGAGCACTTTTTACTATGCGCACCCAACCAGAGTGACGGGAGGAGCACATTTCAGAAAACGTGCTCAGCTCGTCGAGAAAATGCGATTTAAGCAATAAAATTAAAAATGCACCCAAAACCTAAACCAAACGTTGCAGGTGGTTATTTCTTCGTGCGCAGCAGTCAACGCGGCACTCTCTAGCTGCCAAGAACACTTTTTATTATGCGCACCCAACCAGAGTGACGGGAGGAGCACATTTCAGAAAACGTGCTCAGCTCGTCGAGAAAATGCGATTTAAGCAATAAAATTAAAAATGCACCTAAAACCTAAACCAAACGTTGCAGGTGGTTATTTCTACATGCGCAGTGGTCAACGCGGCACTCTCTAGCTGCCAAGAGCACTTTTTACTATGCACACCCAACCAGAGTGACGGGAGGAGCGCATTTCAGAAAACGTGCTCAGCTCGACGAGAAAATGCGATTTAAGCAATAAAATTAAAAATGCACCCAAAACCTAAACCAAACGTTGCAGGTGGTTATTTCTTCATGCGCAGCAGTCAACGCGGCACTCTCTAGCTGCCAAGAGCACTTTTTACTATGCGCACCCAACCAGAGTGACGGGAGGAGCACATTTCAGAAAACGTGCTCAGCTCGTCGAGAAAATGCGATTTAAGCAATAAAATTAAAAATGCACCCAAAACCTAAACCAAACGTTGCAGGTGGTTATTTCTTCATGCGCAGTGGTCAACGCGGCACTCTCTAGCTGCCAAGAGCACTTTTTACTATGCGCACCCAACCAGAGTGACGGGAGGAGCACTTTTCAGAAAACGTGCTCAGCTCGTCGAGAAAATGCGAATTAAGCAATAAAATTAAAAATGCACCCAAAACCTAAACCAAACGTTGCAGATGGTCATTTCTTCATGCGCAGTGGTCAACGCGGCACTCTCTAGCTGCCAAGAGCACTTTTTACTCTGCGCATCCAACCAGAGTGACGGGAGGAGCACATTTCAGAAAACGTGCTCAGCTCGTCGAGAAAATGCGATTTAAGCAATAAAATTAAAAATGCACCTAAAACCCAAACCAAACGTTGCAGGTGGTTATTTCTTCATGCGCAGTGGTCAACGCGGCACTCTCTAGCTGCCAAGAGCACTTTTTACTATGCGCACCCAACCAGAGTGACGGGAGGAGCACATTTCAGAAAACGTGCTCACCTCGTCGAGAAAATGCGATTTAAGCAATAAAATTAAAAATGCACCTAAAACCTAAACCAAACGTTGCAGGTGGTTATTTCTTCATGCGCAGTGGTCAACGCGGCACTCTCTAGCTGCCAAGAGCACTTTTTACTATGCGCACCCAACCAGAGTGACGGGAGGAGCACATTTCAGAAAACGTGCTCAGCTCGTCGAGAAAGTGCGATTTAAGCAATAAAATAAAAAACGCACCTAAAACCTAAACCGAACGTTGCAGATGGTCATTTCTTCATGCGCAGTGGTCAACGCGGCACTCTCTAGCTGCCAAGAGCACTTTTTACTATGCACACCCAACCAGAGTGACGGGAGGAGCACATTTCAGAAGACGTGCTCAGCTCGTCGAGAAAATGCGATTTAAGCAATAAAATTAAAAATGCACCCAAAACCTAAACCAAACGTTGCAGGTAGTTATTTCTTCATGCGCAGCAGTCAACGCGGCACTCTCTAGCTGCCAAGAGCACTTTTTACTATGCACACCCAACCAGAGTGACGGGAGGAGCACATTTCAGAAAACGTGCTCAGCTCGACGAGAAAATGCGATTTAAGCAATAAAATTAGAAATGCACCCAAAACCTAAACCAAACGTTGCAGGTGGTTATTTCTTCATGCGCAGTGGTAAACGCGGCACTCTCTAGCTGCCAAGAGCACTTTTTACTATGCGCACCCAACCAGAGTGACGGGAGGAGCACATTTCATAAAACGTGCTCAGCTCGTCCAGAAAATGCTATTTAAGCAATAAAATTAAAAATGCACCTAAAACCTAAACCAAACGTTGCAGATGGTCATTTCTTCATGCGCAGTGGTCAACGCGGCACTCTCTAGCTGCCAAGAGCACTTTTTACTATGCACACCCAACGAGAGTGACGGGAGGAGCACATTTCAGAAAACGTGCTCAGCTCGTCCAGAAAATGCGATTTAAGCAATAAAATTAAAAATGCACCCAAAACCTAAACCAAACGTTGCAGGTGGTTATTTCTTCATGCGCAGTGGTCAACGCGGCACTCTCTAGCTGCCAAGAGCACTTTTTACTATGCGCACCCAACCAGAGTGACGGGAGGAGCACATTTCAGAAAACGTGCTCAGCTCGTCGAGAAAATGCGATTTAAGCAATAAAATTAAAAATGCACCCAAAACCTAAACCAAACGTTGCAGGTGGTTATTTCTTCATGCGCAGTGGTAAACGCGGCACTCTCTAGCTGCCAAGAGCACTTTTTACTATGCGCACCCAACCAGAGTGACGGGAGGAGCACATTTCATAAAACGTGCTCAGCTCGTCCAGAAAATGCTATTTAAGCAATAAAATTAAAAATGCACCTAAAACCTAAACCAAACGTTGCAGATGGTCATTTCTTCATGCGCAGTGGTCAACGCGGCACTCTCTAGCTGCCAAGAGCACTTTTTACTATGCACACCCAACCAGAGTGACGGGAGGAACACATTTCAGAAAACGTGCTCAGCTCGTCCAGAAAATTCGATTTAACCAATAAAATTAAAAATGCACCCAAAACCTAAACCAAACGTTGCAGGTGGTTATTTCTTCATGCGCAGTTGTCAACGCGGCACTCTCTAGCTGCCAAGAGCACTTTTTACTATGCGCACCCAACCAGAGTGACGGGAGGAGCACATTTCAGAAAACGTGCTCAGCTCGACGAGAACATGCGATTTAAGCAATAAAATTAAAAATGCACCCAAAACCTAAACCAAACGTTGCAGGTGGTTATTTCTTCGTGCGCAGCAGTCAACGCGGCACTCTCTAGCTGCCAAGAACACTTTTTACTATGCGCACCCAACCAGAGTGACGGGAGGAGCACATTTTAGAAAACGTGCTCAGCTCGTCGAGAAAATGCGATTTAAGCAATAAAATTAAAAATGCACCTAAAACCTAAACCAAACGTTGCAGGTGGTTATTTCTTCATGCGCAGTGGTCAACGCGGCACTCTCTAGCTGCCAAGAGCACTTTTTACTATGCGCACCCAACCAGAGTGACGGGAGGAGCACATTTCAGAAAACGTGCTCAGCTCGTCGAGAAAATGCGATTTAAGCAATAAAATTAAAAATGCACCTAAAACCTAAACCAAACGTTGCAGGTGGTTATTTTTTCATGCGCAGTGGTCAACGCGGCACTCTCTAGCTGCCAAGAGCACTTTTTACTATGCGCACCCAACCAGAGTGACGGGAGGAGCACATTTCAGAAAACGTGCTCAGCTCGTCGAGAAAATGCGATTTAAGCAATAAAATTAAAAATGCACCCAAAACCTAAACCAAACGTTGCAGATGGTCATTTCTTCATGCGCAGCAGTCAACGCGGCACTCTCTAGCTGCCAAGAGTACTTTTTACTATGCACACCCAACCAGAGTGACGGGAGGAGCACATTTCAGAAAACGGGCTCAGCTCGTCCAGAAAATGCGATTTAAGCAATAAAATTAAAAATGCACCCAAAACCTAAACCAAACGTTGCAGGTGGTTATTTCTTCATGCGCAGTGGTCAACGCGGCACTCTCTAGCTGCCAAGAGCACTTTTTACTATGCGCACCCAACCAGAGTGACGGGAGGAGCACATTTCAGAAAACGTGCTCAGCTCGTCGAGAAAATGCGATTTAAGCAATAAAATTAAAAATGCACCCAAAACCTAAACCAAACGTTGCAGGTGGTTATTTCTTCGTGCGCAGCAGTCAACGCGGCACTCTCTAGCTGCCAAGAACACTTTTTATTATGCGCACCCAACCAGAGTGACGGGAGGAGCACATTTCAGAAAACGTGCTCAGCTCGTCGAGAAAATGCGATTTAAGCAATAAAATTAAAAATGCACCTAAAACCTAAACCAAACGTTGCAGGTGGTTATTTCTACATGCGCAGTGGTCAACGCGGCACTCTCTAGCTGCCAAGAGCACTTTTTACTATGCACACCCAACCAGAGTGACGGGAGGAGCGCATTTCAGAAAACGTGCTCAGCTCGACGAGAAAATGCGATTTAAGCAATAAAATTAAAAATGCACCCAAAACCTAAACCAAACGTTGCAGGTGGTTATTTCTTCATGCGCAGCAGTCAACGCGGCACTCTCTAGCTGCCAAGAGCACTTTTTACTATGCGCACCCAACCAGAGTGACGGGAGGAGCACATTTCAGAAAACGTGCTCAGCTCGTCGAGAAAATGCGATTTAAGCAATAAAATTAAAAATGCACCCAAAACCTAAACCAAACGTTGCAGGTGGTTATTTCTTCATGCGCAGTGGTCAACGCGGCACTCTCTAGCTGCCAAGAGCACTTTTTACTATGCGCACCCAACCAGAGTGACGGGAGGAGCACTTTTCAGAAAACGTGCTCAGCTCGTCGAGAAAATGCGAATTAAGCAATAAAATTAAAAATGCACCCAAAACCTAAACCAAACGTTGCAGATGGTCATTTCTTCATGCGCAGTGGTCAACGCGGCACTCTCTAGCTGCCAAGAGCACTTTTTACTCTGCGCATCCAACCAGAGTGACGGGAGGAGCACATTTCAGAAAACGTGCTCAGCTCGTCGAGAAAATGCGATTTAAGCAATAAAATTAAAAATGCACCTAAAACCCAAACCAAACGTTGCAGGTGGTTATTTCTTCATGCGCAGTGGTCAACGCGGCACTCTCTAGCTGCCAAGAGCACTTTTTACTATGCGCACCCAACCAGAGTGACGGGAGGAGCACATTTCAGAAAACGTGCTCACCTCGTCGAGAAAATGCGATTTAAGCAATAAAATTAAAAATGCACCTAAAACCTAAACCAAACGTTGCAGGTGGTTATTTCTTCATGCGCAGTGGTCAACGCGGCACTCTCTAGCTGCCAAGAGCACTTTTTACTATGCGCACCCAACCAGAGTGACGGGAGGAGCACATTTCAGAAAACGTGCTCAGCTCGTCGAGAAAGTGCGATTTAAGCAATAAAATAAAAAACGCACCTAAAACCTAAACCGAACGTTGCAGATGGTCATTTCTTCATGCGCAGTGGTCAACGCGGCACTCTCTAGCTGCCAAGAGCACTTTTTACTATGCACACCCAACCAGAGTGACGGGAGGAGCACATTTCAGAAGACGTGCTCAGCTCGTCGAGAAAATGCGATTTAAGCAATAAAATTAAAAATGCACCCAAAACCTAAACCAAACGTTGCAGGTAGTTATTTCTTCATGCGCAGCAGTCAACGCGGCACTCTCTAGCTGCCAAGAGCACTTTTTACTATGCACACCCAACCAGAGTGACGGGAGGAGCACATTTCATAAAACGTGCTCAGCTCGTCCAGAAAATGCTATTTAAGCAATAAAATTAAAAATGCACCTAAAACCTAAACCAAACGTTGCAGATGGTCATTTCTTCATGCGCAGTGGTCAACGCGGCACTCTCTAGCTGCCAAGAGCACTTTTTACTATGCACACCCAACCAGAGTGACGGGAGGAACACATTTCAGAAAACGTGCTCAGCTCGTCCAGAAAATTCGATTTAACCAATAAAATTAAAAATGCACCCAAAACCTAAACCAAACGTTGCAGGTGGTTATTTCTTCATGCGCAGTTGTCAACGCGGCACTCTCTAGCTGCCAAGAGCACTTTTTACTATGCGCACCCAACCAGAGTGACGGGAGGAGCACATTTCAGAAAACGTGCTCAGCTCGACGAGAACATGCGATTTAAGCAATAAAATTAAAAATGCACCCAAAACCTAAACCAAACGTTGCAGGTGGTTATTTCTTCGTGCGCAGCAGTCAACGCGGCACTCTCTAGCTGCCAAGAACACTTTTTACTATGCGCACCCAACCAGAGTGACGGGAGGAGCACATTTTAGAAAACGTGCTCAGCTCGTCGAGAAAATGCGATTTAAGCAATAAAATTAAAAATGCACCTAAAACCTAAACCAAACGTTGCAGGTGGTTATTTCTTCATGCGCAGTGGTCAACGCGGCACTCTCTAGCTGCCAAGAGCACTTTTTACTATGCGCACCCAACCAGAGTGACGGGAGGAGCACATTTCAGAAAACGTGCTCAGCTCGTCGAGAAAATGCGATTTAAGCAATAAAATTAAAAATGCACCTAAAACCTAAACCAAACGTTGCAGGTGGTTATTTTTTTCATGCGCAGTGGTCAACGCGGCACTCTCTAGCTGCCAAGAGCACTTTTTACTATGCGCACCCAACCAGAGTGACGGGAGGAGCACATTTCAGAAAACGTGCTCAGCTCGTCGAGAAAATGCGATTTAAGCAATAAAATTAAAAATGCACCCAAAACCTAAACCAAACGTTGCAGATGGTCATTTCTTCATGCGCAGCAGTCAACGCGGCACTCTCTAGCTGCCAAGAGTACTTTTTACTATGCACACCCAACCAGAGTGACGGGAGGAGCACATTTCAGAAAACGGGCTCAGCTCGTCCAGAAAATGCAATTTAAGCAATAAAATTAAAAATGCACCCAAAACCTAAACCAAACGTTGCAGGTGGTTATTTCTTCATGCGCAGTGGTCAACGCGGCACTCTCTAGCTGCCAAGAGCACTTTTTACTATGCGCACCCAACCAGAGTGACGGGAGGAGCACATTTCAGAAAACGTGCTCAGCTCGTCGAGAAAATGCGATTTAAGCAATAAAATTAAAAATGCACCCAAAACCTAAACCAAACGTTGCAGGTGGTTATTTCTTCGTGCGCAGCAGTCAACGCGGCACTCTCTAGCTGCCAAGAACACTTTTTATTATGCGCACCCAACCAGAGTGACGGGAGGAGCACATTTCAGAAAACGTGCTCAGCTCGTCGAGAAAATGCGATTTAAGCAATAAAATTAAAAATGCACCTAAAACCTAAACCAAACGTTGCAGGTGGTTATTTCTACATGCGCAGTGGTCAACGCGGCACTCTCTAGCTGCCAAGAGCACTTTTTACTATGCGCACCCAACCAGAGTGACGGGAGGAGCACATTTCAGAAAACGTGCTCAGCTCGTCCAGAAAATGCGATTTAAGCAATAAAATTAAAAATGCACCTAAAACCTAAACCAAACGTTGCAGGTGGTTATTTCTTCATGCGCAGTGGTCAACGCGGCACTCTCCAGCTGCCAAGAGCACTTTTTACTATGCGCACCCAACAAGAGTGACGGGAGGAGCACATTTCAGAAAACGTGCTCAGCTCGTCGAGAAAATGCGATTTAAGCAATAAAATTAAAAATGCACCCAAAACCTAAACCAAACGTTGCAGATGGTCATTTCTTCATGCGCAGTGGTCAACGCGGCACTCTCTAGCTGCCAAGAGCACTTTTTTAATATGCACACCCAACAAGAGTGACGGGAGGAGCGCATTTCAGAAAACGTGCTCAGCTCGACGAGAACATGCGATTTAAGCAATAAAATTAAAAATGCACCCAAAACCTAAACCAAACGTTGCAGGTGGTTATTTCTTCATGCGCAGTGGTCAACGCGGCACTCTCTAGCTGCCAAGAGCACTTTTTACTATGCGCACCCAACCAGAGTGACGGGAGGAGCACATTTCAGAAAACGTGCTCAGCTCGTCGAGAAAATGCGATTTAAGCAATAAAATTAAAAATGCACCCAAAACCTAAACCAAATGTTGCAGGTGGTTATTTCTTCATGCGCAGTGGTCAACGCGGCACTCTCTAGCTGCCAAGAGCACTTTTTACTATGCGCACCCAACCAGAGTGACGGGAGGAGCACATTTCATAAAACGTGCTCAGCTCGTCCAGAAAATGCTATTTAAGCAATAAAATTAAAAATGCACCTAAAACCTAAACCAAACGTTGCAGATGGTCATTTCTTCATGCGCAGTGGTCAACGCGGCACTCTCTAGCTGCCAAGAGCACTTTTTACTATGCACACCCAACCAGAGTGACGGGAGGAACACATTTCAGAAAACGTGCTCAGCTCGTCCAGAAAATTCGATTTAACCAATAAAATTAAAAATGAACCCAAAACCTAAACCAAACGTTGCAGGTGGTTATTTCTTCATGCGCAGTTGTCAACGCGGCACTCTCTAGCTGCCAAGAGCACTTTTTACTATGCGCACCCAACCAGAGTGACGGGAGGAGCACATTTCAGAAAACGTGCTCAGCTCGACGAGAACATGCGATTTAAGCAATAAAATTAAAAATGCACCCAAAACCTAAACCAAACGTTGCAGGTGGTTATTTCTTCGTGCGCAGCAGTCAACGCGGCACTCTCTAGCTGCCAAGAGCACTTTTTACTATGCGCACCCAACCAGAGTGACGGGAGGAGCACATTTCAGAAAACGTGCTCAGCTCGTCGAGAAAATGCGATTTAAGCAATAAAATTAAAAATGCACCCAAAACCTAAACCAAACGTTGCAGGTGGTTATTTCTTCATGCGCAGTGGTCAACGCGGCACTCTCTAGCTGCCAAGAGCACTTTTTACTATGCGCACCCAACCAGAGTGACGGGAGGAGCACTTTTCAGAAAACGTGCTCAGCTCGTCGAGAAAATGCGAATTAAGCAATAAAATTAAAAATGCACCCAAAACCTAAACCAAACGTTGCAGATGGTCATTTCTTCATGCGCAGTGGTCAACGCGGCACTCTCTAGCTGCCAAGAGCACTTTTTACTATGCGCATCCAACCAGAGTGACGGGAGGAGCACATTTCAGAAAACGTGCTCAGCTCGTCGAGAAAATGCGATTTAAGCAATAAAATTAAAAATGCACCTAAAACCCAAACCAAACGTTGCAGGTGGTTATTTCTTCATGCGCAGTGGTCAACGCGGCACTCTCTAGCTGCCAAGAGCACTTTTTACTATGCGCACCCAACCAGAGTGACGGGAGGAGCACATTTCAGAAAATGTGCTCAGCTCGTCGAGAAAATGCCATTTAAGTCGTACAATTAAAAATGCACCTAAAACCTAAACCAAACGTTGCAGGTGGTTATTTCTTCATGCGCAGTGGTCAACGTGGCACTCTCTAGCTGCCAAGAGCACTTTTTACTATGCGCACCCAACCAGAGTGACGGGAGGAGCACATTTCAGAAAACGTGCTCAGCTCGTCGAGAAAATGCGATTTAAGCAATAAAATTAAAAATGCACCTAAAACCTAAACCAAACGTTGCAGGTGGTTATTTCTTCATGCGCAGTGGTCAACGCGGCACTCTGTAGCTGCCAAGAGCACTTTTTACTATGCGCACCCACCCAGAGTGACGGGAGGAGCACATTTCAGAAAACGTGCTCACCTCGTCGAGAAAATGCGATTTAAGCAATAAAATTAAAAATGCACCTAAAACCTAAACCAAACGTTGCAGGTGGTTATTTCTTCATGCGCAGTGGTCAACGCGGCACTCTCTAGCTGGCAAGAGCACTTTTTACTATGCGCACCCAACCAGAGTGACGGGAGGAGCACATTTCAGAAAACGTGCTCAGCTCGTCGAGAAAATGCGATTTAAGCAATAAAATTAAAAATGCACCCAAAACCTAAACCAAACGTTGCAGGTGGTTATTTCTTCATGCGCAGTGGTCAACGCGGCACTCTCTAGCTGCCAAGAGCACTTTTTACTATGCGCACCCAACCAGAGTGACGGGAGGAGCACTTTTCAGAAAACGTGCTCAGCTCGTCGAGAAAATGCGAATTAAGCAATAAAATTAAAAATGCACCCAAAACCTAAACCAAACGTTGCAGATGGTCATTTCTTCATGCGCAGTGGTCAACGCGGCACTCTCTAGCTGCCAAGAGCACTTTTTACTCTGCGCATCCAACCAGAGTGACGGGAGGAGCACATTTCAGAAAACGTGCTCAGCTCGTCGAGAAAATGCGATTTAAGCAATAAAATTAAAAATGCACCTAAAACCCAAACCAAACGTTGCAGGTGGTTATTTCTTCATGCGCAGTGGTCAACGCGGCACTCTCTAGCTGCCAAGAGCACTTTTTACTATGCGCACCCAACCAGAGTGACGGGAGGAGCACATTTCAGAAAACGTGCTCACCTCGTCGAGAAAATGCGATTTAAGCAATAAAATTAAAAATGCACCTAAAACCTAAACCAAACGTTGCAGGTGGTTATTTCTTCATGCGCAGTGGTCAACGCGGCACTCTCTAGCTGCCAAGAGCACTTTTTACTATGCGCACCCAACCAGAGTGACGGGAGGAGCACATTTCAGAAAACGTGCTCAGCTCGTCGAGAAAATGCGATTTAAGCAATAAAATTAAAAATGCACCCAAAACCTAAACCAAACGTTGCAGATGGTCATTTCTTCATGCGCAGTGGTCAACGCGGCACTCTCTAGCTGCCAAGAGCACTTTTTTAATATGCACACCCAACAAGAGTGACGGGAGGAGCGCATTTCAGAAAACGTGCTCAGCTCGACGAGAACATGCAATTTTAAGCAATAAAATTAAAAATGCACCCAAAACCTAAACCAAACGTTGCAGGTGGTTATTTCTTCATGCGCAGTGGTCAACGCGGCACTCTCTAGCTGCCAAGAGCACTTTTTACTATGCGCACCCAACCAGAGTGACGGGAGGAGCACATTTCAGAAAACGTGCTCAGCTCGTCGAGAAAATGCGATTTAAGCAATAAAATTAAAAATGCACCTAAAACCTAAACCAAACGTTGCAGGTGGTTATTTTTTCATGCGCAGTGGTCAACGCGGCACTCTCTAGCTGCCAAGAGCACTTTTTACTATGCGCACCCAACCAGAGTGACGGTAGGAGCACATTTCAGAAAACGTGCTCAGCTCGTCGAGAAAATGCGATTTAAGCAATAAAATTAAAAATGCACCCAAAACCTAAACCAAACGTTGCAGATGGTCATTTCTTCATGCGCAGTGGTCAACGCGGCACTCTCTAGCTGCCAAGAGCACTTTTTACTATGCACACCCAACCAGAGTGACGGGAGGAGCGCATTTCAGAAAACGTGCTCAGCTCGACGAGAAAATGCGATTTAAGCAATAAAATAAAAAATGCACCCAAAACCTAAACCAAACGTTGCAGGTGGTTATTTCTTCATGCGCAGTGGTCAACGCGGCACTCTCTAGCTGCCAAGAGCACTTTTTACTATGCGCACCCAACCAGAGTGACGGGAGGAGCACATTTCAGAAAACGTGCTCAGCTCGTCGAGAAAATGCGATTTAAGCAATAAAATTAAAAATGCACCCAAAACCTAAACCAAATGTTGCAGGTGGTTATTTCTTCATGCGCAGTGGTCAACGCGGCACTCTCTAGCTTCCAAGAGCACTTTTTACTATGCGCACCCAACCAGAGTGACGGGAGGAGCACATTTCAGAAAACGTGCTTAGCTCGTCCAGAAAATGCGATTTAAGCAATAAAATTAAAAATGCACCTAAAACCTAAACCAAACGTTGCAGATGGTCATTTCTTCATGCGCAGTGGTCAACGCGGCACTCTCTAGCTGCCAAGAGCACTTTTTACTATGCACACCCAACCAGAGTGACGGGAGGAGCACATTTCAGAAAAGGTGCTCAGCTCGTCGAGAAAATGCGATTTAAGCAATAAAATTAAAAATGCACCCAAAACCTAAACCAAACGTTGCAGGTGGTTATTTCTTCATGCGCAGCAGTCAACGCGGCACTCTCTAGCTGCCAAGAGCACTTTTTACTATGCGCACCCAACCAGAGTGACGGGAGGAGCACATTTCAGAAAATGTGCTCAGCTCGACGAGAAAATGCCATTTAAGTCGTACAATTAAAAATGCACCTAAAACCTAAACCAAACGTTGCAGGTGGTTATTTCTTCATGCGCAGTGGTCAACGTGGCACTCTCTAGCTGCCAAGAGCACTTTTTACTATGCGCACCCAACCAGAGTGACGGGAGGAGCACATTTCAGAAAACGTGCTCAGCTCGTCGAGAAAATGCGATTTAAGCAATAAAATTAAAAATGCACCCAAAACCTAAACCAAACGTTGCAGGTGGTTATTTCTTCGTGCGCAGCAGTCAACGCGGCACTCTCTAGCTGCCAAGAACACTTTTTACTATGCGCACCCAACCAGAGTGACGGGAGGAGCACATTTCAGAAAACGTGCTCAGCTCGTCGAGAAAATGCGATTTAAGCAATAAAATTAAAAATGCACCTAAAACCTAAACCAAACGTTGCAGGTGGTTATTTCTTCATGCGCAGTGGTCAACGCGGCACTCTCTAGCTGCCAAGAGCACTTTTTACTATGCGCACCCAACCAGAGTGACGGGAGGAGCACATTTCAGAAAACGTGCTCAGCTCGTCGAGAAAATGCGATTTAAGCAATAAAATTAAAAATGCACCTAAAACCTAAACCAAACGTTGCAGGTGGTTATTTTTTCATGCGCAGTGGTCAACGCGGCACTCTCTAGCTGCCAAGAGCACTTTTTACTATGCGCACCCAACCAGAGTGACGGGAGGAGCACATTTGAGAAAACGTGCTCAGCTCGTCGAGAAAATGCGATTTAAGCAATAAAATTAAAAATGCACCCAAAACCTAAACCAAACGTTGCAGATGGTCATTTCTTCATGCGCAGTGGTCAACGCGGCACTCTCTAGCTGCCAAGAGCACTTTTTACTATGCACACCCAACCAGAGTGACGGGAGGAGCGCATTTCAGAAAACGTGCTCAGCTCGACGAGAAAATGCGATTTAAGCAATAAAATTAAAAATGCACCCAAAACCTAAACCAAACGTTGCAGGTGGTTATTTCTTCATGCGCAGTGGTCAACGCGGCACTCTCTAGCTGCCAAGAGCACTTTTTACTATGCGCACCCAACCAGAGTGACGGGAGGAGCACATTTCAGAAAACGTGCTCAGCTCGTCGAGAAAATGCGATTTAAGCAATAAAATTAAAAATGCACCCAAAACCTAAACCAAATGTTGCAGGTGGTTATTTCTTCATGCGCAGTGGTCAACGCGGCACTCTCTAGCTTCCAAGACCACTTTTTACTATGCGCACCCAACCAGAGTGACGGGAGGAGCACATTTCAGAAAACGTGCTCAGCTCGTCGAGAAAGTGCGATTTAAGCAATAAAATAAAAAACGCACCTAAAACCTAAACCGAACGTTGCAGATGGTCATTTCTTCATGCGCAGTGGTCAACGCGGCACTCTCTAGCTGCCAAGAGCACTTTTTACTATGCACACCCAACCAGAGTGACGGGAGGAGCACATTTCAGAAGACGTGCTCAGCTCGTCGAGAAAATGCGATTTAAGCAATAAAATTAAAAATGCACCCAAAACCTAAACCAAACGTTGCAGGTAGTTATTTCTTCATGCGCAGCAGTCAACGCGGCACTCTCTAGCTGCCAAGAGCACTTTTTACTATGCACACCCAACCAGAGTGACGGGAGGAGCACATTTCAGAAAAGGTGCTCAGCTCGTCCAGAAAATTCGATTTAACCAATAAAATTAAAAATGCACCCAAAACCTAAACCAAACGTTGCAGGTGGTTATTTCTTCATGCGCAGTTGTCAACGCGGCACTCTCTAGCTGCCAAGAGCACTTTTTACTATGCGCACCCAACCAGAGTGACGGGAGGAGCACATTTCAGAAAACGTGCTCAGCTCGTCGAGAAAATGCGATTTAAGCAATAAAATTAAAAATGCACCCAAAACCTAAACCAAACGTTGCAGGTGGTTATTTCTTCGTGCGCAGCAGTCAACGCGGCACTCTCTAGCTGCCAAGAACACTTTTTACTATGCGCACCCAACCAGAGTGACGGGAGGAGCACATTTCAGAAAACGTGCTCAGCTCGTCGAGAAAATGCGATTTAAGCAATAAAATTAAAAATGCACCTAAAACCTAAACCAAACGTTGCAGGTGGTTATTTCTTCATGCGCAGTGGTCAACGCGGCACTCTCTAGCTGCCAAGAGCACTTTTTACTATGCGCACCCAACCAGAGTGACGGGAGGAGCACATTTCAGAAAACGTGCTCAGCTCGTCGAGAAAATGCGATTTAAGCAATAAAATTAAAAATGCACCTAAAACCTAAACCAAACGTTGCAGGTGGTTATTTTTTCATGCGCAGTGGTCAACGCGGCACTCTCTAGCTGCCAAGAGCACTTTTTACTATGCGCACCCAACCAGAGTGACGGGAGGAGCACATTTGAGAAAACGTGCTCAGCTCGTCGAGAAAATGCGATTTAAGCAATAAAATTAAAAATGCACCCAAAACCTAAACCAAACGTTGCAGATGGTCATTTCTTCATGCGCAGTGGTCAACGCGGCACTCTCTAGCTGCCAAGAGCACTTTTTACTATGCACACCCAACCAGAGTGACGGGAGGAGCGCATTTCAGAAAACGTGCTCAGCTCGACGAGAAAATGCGATTTAAGCAATAAAATTAAAAATGCACCCAAAACCTAAACCAAACGTTGCAGGTGGTTATTTCTTCATGCGCAGTGGTCAACGCGGCACTCTCTAGCTGCCAAGAGCACTTTTTACTATGCGCACCCAACCAGAGTGACGGGAGGAGCACATTTCAGAAAACGTGCTCAGCTCGTCGAGAAAATGCGATTTAAGCAATAAAATTAAAAATGCACCCAAAACCTAAACCAAATGTTGCAGGTGGTTATTTCTTCATGCGCAGTGGTCAACGCGGCACTCTCTAGCTTCCAAGACCACTTTTTACTATGCGCACCCAACCAGAGTGACGGGAGGAGCACATTTCAGAAAACGTGCTTAGCTCGTCCAGAAAATGCGATTTAAGCAATAAAATTAAAAATGCACCTAAAACCTAAACCAAACGTTGCAGATGGTAATTTCTTCATGCGCAGTGGTCAACGCGGCACTCTCTAGCTGCCAAGAGCACTTTTTACTATGCACGACCAACCAGAGTGACGGGAGGAGCACATTTCAGAAAAGGTGCTCAGCTCGTCGAGAAAATGCGATTTAAGCAATAAAATTAAAAATGCACCCAAAACCTAAACCAAACGTTGCAGGTGGTTATTTCTTCATGCGCAGCAGTCAACGCGGCACTCTCTAGCTGCCATAGCACTTTTTACTATGCGCACCCAACCAGAGTGACGGGAGGAGCACATTTCAGAAAACGTGCTCAGCTCGACGAGAACATGCGATTTAAGCAATAAAATTAAAAATGCACCCAAAACCTAAACCAAACGTTGCAGGTGGTTATTTCTTCATGCGCAGTGGTCAACGCGGCACTCTCTAGCTGCCAAGAGCACTTTTTACTATGCGCACCCAACCAGAGTGACGGGAGGAGCACATTTCAGAAAACGTGCTCAGCTCGTCGAGAAAATGCGATTTAAGCAATAAAATTAAAAATGCACCCAAAACCTAAACCAAACGTTGCAGGTGGTTATTTCTTCATGCGCAGCAGTCAACGCGGCACTCTCTAGCTGCCAAGAGCACTTTTTACTATGCGCACCCAACCAGAGTGACGGGAGGAGCACATTTCAGAAAACGTGCTCAGCTCGTCGAGAAAATGCGATTTAAGCAACAAAATTAAAAATGCACCTAAAACCTAAACCAAACGTTGCAGGTGGTTATTTCTTCATGCGCAGTGGTCAACGCGGCACTCTCTAGCTGCCAAGAGCACATTTTACTATGCGCACCCAACCAGAGTGACGGGAGGAGCACATTTCAGAAAACGTGCTCAGCTCGTCGAGAAAATGCGATTTAAGCAATAAAATTAAAAATGCACCTAAAACCTAAACCAAACGTTGCAGGTAGTTATTTCTTCGTGCGCAGCAGTCAACGCGGCACTCTCTAGCTGCCAAGAGCACTTTTTACTATGCGCACCCAACCAGAGTGACGGGAGGAGCACATTTCAGAAAACGTGCTCAGCTCGTTGAGAAAATGCGATTTAAGCAATACAATTAAAAATGCACCCAAAACCTAAACCAAACGTTGCAGGTGGTTATTTCTTCATGCGCAGTGGTCAACGCGGCAATCTCTAGCTGCCAAGAGCACTTTTTACTATGCGCACCCAACCAGAGTGACGGGAGGAGCGCATTTCAGAAAACGTGCTCAGCTCGACGAGAAAATGCGATTTAAGCAATACAATTAAAAATGCACCCAAAACCTAAACCAAACGTTGCAGGTGGTTATTTCTTCATGCGCAGTGGTCAACGCGGCACTCTCTAGCTGCCAAGAGCACTTTTTACGATGCACACCCAACCAGAGTGACGGGAGGAGCGCATTTTAGAAAACGTGCTCAGCTCGACGAGAAAATACGATTTAAGCAATAAAATTAAAAATGCACCCAAAACCTAAACCAAACGTTGCAGGTGGTTATTTCTTCATGCGCAGTGGTCAACGCGGCACTCTCTAGCTGCCAAGAGCACTTTTTAGTATGCGCACCCAACCAGAGTGACGGGAGGAGCACATTTCAGAAAATGTGCTCAGCTCGTCGAGAAAATGCCATTTAAGCCGTACAATTAAAAATGCACCTAAAACCTAAACCAAACGTTGCAGGTGGTTATTTCTTCATGCGCAGTGGTCAACGTGGCACTCTCTAGCCGCCAAGAGCACTTTTTACTATGCGCACCCAACCAGAGTGACGGGAGGAGCACATTTCAGAAAACGTGCTCAGCTCGTCGAGTAAATGCAATTTAAGCAATAAAATTAAAAATGCACCCAAAACCTAAACCAAACGTTGCAGGTGGTTATTTCTTCAAGCGCAGTGGTCAACGCGGCACTCTCTAGCTGCCAAGAGCACTTTTTACTATGCGCACCCAACCAGAGTGACGGGAGGAGCACATTTCAGAAAACGTGCTCAGCTCGTCGAGAAAATGCGATTTAAGCAATAAAATAAAAAACGCACCTAAAACCTAAACCGAACGTTGCAGATGGTCATTTCTTCATGCGCAGTGGTCAACGCGGCACTCTCTAGCTGCCAAGAGCACTCTTTACTATGCACACCCAACCAGAGTGACGGGAGGAGCACATTTCAGAAGACGTGCTCAGCTCGTCGAGAAAATGCGATTTAAGCAATAAAATTAAAAATGCACCCAAAACCTAAACCAAACGTTTTAGGTAGTTATTTCTTCATGCGCAGCAGTCAACGCGGCACTCTCTAGCTGCCAAGAGCACTTTTTACTATGCACACCCAACCAGAGTGACGGGAGGAGCACATTTCAGAAAACGTGCTCAGCTCGACGAGAAAATGCGATTTAAGCAATAAAATTAGAAATGCACCCAAAACCTAAACCAAACGTTGCAGGTGGTTATTTCTTCATGCGCAGTGGTAAACGCGGCACTCTCTAGCTGCCAAGAGCACTTTTTACTATGCGCACCCAACCAGAGTGACGGGAGGAGCACATTTCATAAAACGTGCTCAGCTCGTCCAGAAAATGCTATTTAAGCAATAAAATTAAAAATGCACCTAAAACCTAAACCAAACGTTGCAGATGGTCATTTCTTCATGCGCAGTGGTCAACGCGGCACTCTCTAGCTGCCAAGAGCACTTTTTACTATGCACACCCAACGAGAGTGACGGGAGGAGCAAATTTCAGAAAACGTGCTCAGCTCGTCCAGAAAATGCGATTTAAGCAATAAAATTAAAAATGCACCCAAAACCTAAACCAAACGTTGCAGGTGGTTATTTCTTCATGCGCAGTGGTCAACGCGGCACTCTCTAGCTGCCAAGAGCACTTTTTACTATGCGCACCCAACCAGAGTGACGGGAGGAGCACATTTCAGAAAACGTGCTCAGCTCGTCGAGAAAATGCGATTTAAGCAATAAAATTAAAAATGCACCCAAAACCTAAACCAAACGTTGCAGGCGGTTATTTCTTCGTGCGCAGTGGTCAACGCGGCACTCTCTAGCTGCCAAGAGCATTTTTTACTATGCGCAACCAACCAGAGTGACGGAAGGAGCACATTTCAGAAAACGTGCTCAGCTCGTCAAGAAAATGCGATTTAAGCATCCATCCATCCATTTTCTGAACCGCTTAGTCCCCACGGGGGTCGCGGGCGTGCTGGAGCCTATCCCAGCCGTCATCGGGCAGTAGGCGGGGGACACCCTGAACTGGTTGCCAGCCAATCGCAGGGCACACAGAGACAGACAACCAATCGCACTCACACTCACACCTAGGGACAATTTGGAGTCTTCAATCGGCCTACCAAGCATGTTTTTGGAATGTGGGAGGAAACCGGAGTGCCCGGAGAAAACCCACACGGGCCCGGGGAGAACATGCAAACTCCACACAGGGAGGGCCGGAGGTGGAATCGAACCCGCACCCTCCTAACTGTGAGGCGGACGTGCTACCCAGTGCGCCACCGAGCCGCGATTTAAGCAATAAACTTAAAAATGCACACAAAACCTAAACCAAACGTTGCAGGTGGTTATTTCTTCATGCGCAGTGGTCAACGCGGCACTCTCTAGCTGCCAAGAGCACTTTTTACTATGCGCACCCAACCAGAGTGACGGGATGAGCACATTTCAGAAAACGTGCTCAGCTCGTCGAGAAAATGCGATTTAAGCAATAAAATTAAAAATGCATCTAAAACCTAAACCAAACGTTGCAGGTGGTTATTTCTTCGTGCGCAGCAGTCAACGCGGCACTCTCTAGCTGCCAAGAGCACTTTTTACTATGCGCACCCAACCAGAGTGACGGGAGGAGCACATTTCAGAAAACGTGCTCAGCTCGTCGAGTAAATGCAATTTAAGCAATAAAATTAAAAATGCACCCAAAACCTAAACCAAACGTTGCAGGTGGTTATTTCTTCATGCGCAGTGGTCAACGCGGCACTCTCTAGCTGCCAAGAGCACTTTTTACTATGCGCACCCAACCAGAGTGACGGGAGGAGCACATTTCAGAAAACGTGCTCAGCTCGTCCAGAAAATGCGATTCAAGCAATAAAATTAAAAATGCACCTAAAACCTAAACCAAACGTTGCAGATGGTCATTTCTTAATGCGCAGTGGTCAACGCGGCAATCTCTAGCTGCCAAGAGCACTTTTTACTATGCACACCCAACCAGAGAGACGGGAGGAGCGCATTTCAGAAAACGTGCTCAACTCGTCGAGAAAATGCGATTTAAGCAATAAAATTAAAAATGCACCCAAAACCGAAACCAAACGTTGCAGATGGTCATTTCTTCATGCGCAGTGGTCAACGCGGCACTCTCTAGCTGCCAAGAGCACTTTTTACTATGCGCACCCAACCAGAGTGACGGGAGGAGCGCATTTCAGAAAACGTGCTCAGCTCGTCGAGAAAATGCGATTTAAGCAATAAAATTAAAAATGCACCCAAAACCTAAACCAAACGTTGTAGGTGGTTATTTCTTCATGCGCAGTGGTCAACGCGGCACTCTCTAGCTGCCAAGAGCACTTTTTACTATGCGCACCCAACCAGAGTGACGGGAGGAGCACATTTCAGAAAACGTGCTAAGCTCGTCGAGAAAATGCGATTCAAGCAATAAAATTAAAAATGCACCTAAAACCTAAACCAAACGCTGCAGATGGTCATTTCTTCTTGCGCAGTGGTCAACGCGGCACTCTCTAGCTGCCAAGAGCACTTTTTACTATACACACCCAACCAGAGTGACGGGAGGAGCACATTCCAGAAAACGTGCTCAGCTCGTCGAGAAAATGCGATTTAAGCAATAAAATTAAAAATGCACCCAAAACCTAAACCAAACGTTGCAGATGGTCATTTCTTCATGTGCAGTGGTCAACGCGGCACTCTCTAGCTGCCAAGAGCACTTTTTACTATGCACACCCAACCAGAGTGACGGGAGGAGCGCATTTCAGAAAACGTGCTCAGCTCGTCGAGAAAATGCGATTTAAGCAATAAAATTAAAAATGCACCCAAAACCTAAACCAAACGTTGCAGGTGGTTATTTCTTCATGCGCAGTGGTCAACGCGGCACTCTCTAGCTGCCAAGAGCACTTTTTACTATGCGCACCCAACCAGAGTGACGGGAGGAGCACATTTCAGAAAACGTGCTCAGCTCGTCGAGAAAATGCGATTTAAGCAATAAAATTAAAAATGCACCCAAAACCTAAACCAAACGTTGCAGGTGGTTATTTCTTCATGCGCAGTGGTCAACGCGGCACTCTCTAGCTGCCAAGAGCACTTTTTACTATGCGCACCCACCCAGAGTGACGGGAGGAGCACATTTCAGAAAACGTGCTCAGCTCGTCGAGAAAATGCGATTTAAGCAATAAAATTAAAAATGCACCTAAAATCTATACCAAACGTTGCAGGTGGTTATTTCTTCATATGCAGTGGTCAACGCGGCACTCTCTAGCTGCCAAGAGCACTTTTTACTATGCGCACTTAACCAGAGTGACGGGAGGAGCACATTCCAGAAAACGTGCTCAGCTCGTCGAGAAAATGCGATTTAAGCAATAAAATTAAAAATGCACCCAAAACCTAAACCAAACGTTGCAGATGGTCATTTCTTCATGCGCAGTGGTCAACGCGGCACTCTCTAGCTGCCAAGAGCACTTTTTACTATGCGCACCCAACCAGAGTGACGGGAGGAGCACATTTCAGAAAACGTGCTCAGCTCGTCGAGAAAATGCGATTTAAGCAATAAAATTAAAAATGCACCCAAAACCTAAACCAAACGTTGCAGGTTTTTATTTCTTCATGCGCAGTGGTCAACGCGGCATTCTCTAGCTGCCAAGAGCACTTTTTACTATGCGCACCCAACCAGAGTGACGGGAGGAGCACATTTCAGAAAACGTGCTCAGCTCGTTGAGAAAATGCGATTTAAGCAATAAAATTAAAAATGCACCCAAAACCTAAACCAAACGTTGCAGGTGTTTTTTTCTTAATGCGCAGTGGTCAACGCGGCACTCTATAGCTGCCAAGAGCACTTTTTACTATGCACACCCAACCAGAGTGACGGGAGGAGCATATTTCAGAAAACGTGCTCAGCTCGACGAGAAAATGCGATTTAAGCAATAAAATTAGAAATGCACCCAAAACCTAAACCAAACGTTGCAGGTGGTTATTTCTTCATGCGCAGTGGTCAACGCGGCACTCTCTAGCTGCCAAGAGCACTTTTTACGATGCACACCCAACCAGAGAGACGGGAGGAGTGCATTTCAGAAAACGTGCTCAGCTCGACGAGAAAATGCGATTTAAGCAATAAAATTAAAAATGCACCCAAAACCTAAACCAAACGTTGCAGGTGGTTATTTCTTCATGCGCAGTGGTCAACACGGCACTCTCTAGCTGCCAAGAGCACTTTTTACTATGCGCACCCAACCAGAGTGAGGGGAGGAGCACATTTCAGAAAACGTGCTCAGCTCGTCGAGAAAATGCGATTTAAGCAATAAAATTAAAAATGCACCCAAAACCTAAACCAAACGTTGCAGGTGGTTATTTCTTCATGCGCAGTGGTCAACGCGGCACTCTCTAGCTGCCAAGAGCACTTTTTACTATGCGCACCCAACCAGAGTGACGGGAGGAGCACATTTCAGAAAACGTGCTCAGCTAGTCCAGAAAATGCGATTAAAGCAATAAAATTAAAAATGCACCTAAAACCTAAACCAAACGTTGCAGATGGTCATTTCTTCATGCGCAGTGGTCAACGCGGCACTCTCTAGCTGCCAAGAGCACTTTTTACTATGCACACCCAACCAGAGTGACGGGAAGAGCGCATTTTAGAAAACGTGCTCAGCTCGAAGAGAAAATGCGATTTAAGCAATAAAATTAAAAATGCACCCAAAACCTAAACCAAACGTTGCAGGTGGTTATTTCTTCATGCGCAGTGGTCAACGCGGCACTCTCTAGCTGCCAAGAGCACTTTTTACTATGCGCACCCAACCAGAGTGACGGGAGGAGCACATCTCAGAAAACGTGCTCAGCTCGTCGAGAAAATGCGATTTAAGCAATAAAATTAAAAATGCACCTAAAACCTAAACCAAACGTTGCAGGTGGTTATTTCTTCATGCGCAGCAGTCAACGCGGCACTCTCTAGCTGCCAAGAGCACTTTTTACTATGCGCACCCAACCAGAGTGACGGGAGGAGCACATTTCAGAAAACGTGCTCAGCTCGTCGAGAAAATGCGATTTAAGCAATAAAATTAAAAATGCACCTAAAACCTAAACCAAACGTTGCAGGTGGTTATTTCTTCATATGCAGCAGTCAACGCGGCACTCTCTAGCTGCCAAGAGCACTTTTTACTATGCGCACCCAACCAGAGTGACGGGAGGAGCACATTTCAGAAAACGTGCTCAGCTCGTCGAGAAAATGCGATTTAAGCAATAAAATTAAAAATGCACCTAAAAACCTAAACCAAACGTTGCAGGTGGTTATTTCTTCATGCGCATTGGTCAACGCGGCACTCTCTAGCTGCCAAGAGCACTTTTTACTATGTGCACCCAACCAGAGTGACGGGAGGAGCACATTTCAGAAAACGTGCTCAGCTCGTCCAGAAAATGCGATTTAAGCAATACAATTAAAAATGCACCTAAAACCTAAACCAAACGTTGCAGATGGTCATTTCTTCATGCGCAGTGGTCAACGCGGCACTCTCTAGCTGCCAAGAGCACTTTTTACTATGCACACCCAACCAGAGAGACGGGAGGAGCGCATTTCAGAAAACGTGCTCAACTCGTCGAGAAAATGCGATTTAAGCAATAAAATTAAAAATGCACCCAAAACCGAAACCAAACGTTGCAGATGGTCATTTCTTCATGCGCAGTGGTCAACGCGGCACTCTCTAGCTGCCAAGAGCACTTTTTACTATGCACACCCGACCAGAGTGACGGGAGGAGCGCATTTCAGAAAACGTGCTCAGCTCGACGAGAAAATGCGATTTAAGCAATAAAATTAAAAATGCACCCAAAACCTAAACCAAACGTTGCAGGTGGTTATTTCTTCATGCGCAGTGGTCAACGCGGCACTCTCTAGCTGCCAAGAGCACTTTTTACTATGCGCACCCAACCAGAGTGACGGGAGGAGTGCATTTCAGAAAACGTGCTCAGCTCGCCGAGAAAATGCGATTTAAGCAATAAAATTAAAAATGCACCCAAAACCTAAACCAAACGTTGCAGGTGGTTATTTCTTCATGCGCAGTGGTCAACGCGGCACTCTCTAGCTGCCAAGAGCACTTTTTACTATGCACACCCAACCAGAGTGACGGGAGGAGCACATTTCAGAAAACGTGCTCAGCTCGTCGAGAAAATGCGATTTAAGCAATAAAATTAAAAATGCACCCAAAACATTAAACCAAACGTTGAAGTTGGTTATTTCTTCATGCGCAGTGGTCAACGCGGCACTCTCTAGCTGCCAAGAGCATTTTTTACTATGCGCAACCAACCAGAGTGACGGGAGGAGCACATTTCAGAAAACGTGCTCAGCTCGTCGAGAAAATGCGATTTAAGCAATAAAATTAAAAATGCACACAAAACCTAAACCAAACGTTGCAGGTGGTTATTTCTTCATGCGCAGCAGTCAACGCGGCACTTTCTAGCTGCCAAGAGCACTTTTTACTATGCGCACCCAACCAGAGTGACGGGAGGAGCGCATTTCAGAAAACGTGCTCAGCTCGTCGAGAAAATGCGATTTAAGCAATAAAATTAAAAATGCACCTAAAACCTAAACCAAACGTTGCAGGTGGTTATTTCTTCATATGCAGCAGTCAACGCGGCACTCTCTAGCTGCCAAGAGCATTTTTTACTATGCGCACCCAACCAGAGTGACGGGAGGAGCACATTTCAGAAAACGTGCTCAGCTCGTCGAGAAAATGCGATTTAAGCAAAATAATTAAAAATGCACCTAAAACCTAAACCAAACGTTGCAGGTGGTTATTTCCTCATGCGCAGCAGTCAACGCGGCACTCTCTAGCTGCCAAGAGCACTTTTTACTATGCGCACCCAACCAGAGTGACGGGAGGAGCACATTTCAGAAAACGTGCTCAGCTCGTCGAGAAAATGCGATTTAAGCAATAAAATTTAAAATGCACCTAAAACCTAAACCAAACGTTGCAGGTGGTTATTTCTTCATGCGAAGTGGTCAACGCGGCACTCTCTAGCTGCCAAGAGCACTTTTTACTATGCGCACCCAACCAGAGTGACGGGAGGAGCACATTTCAGAAAACGTGCTCAACTCGTCGAGAAAATGCGATTTAAGCAATAAAATTAAAAATGCACCCAAAACCTAAACCAAACGTTGCAGGTGGTTATTTCTTCATGCGCAGCAGTCAACGCGGCACTTTCTAGCTGCCAAGAGCACTTTTTACTATGCGCACCCAACCAGAGTGACGGGAGGAGCGCATTTCAGAAAACGTGCTCAGCTCGTCGAGAAAATGCGATTTAAGCAATAAAATTAAAAATGCACCTAAAACCTAAACCAAACGTTGCAGGTGGTTATTTCTTCATATGCAGCAGTCAACGCGGCACTCTCTAGCTGCCAAGAGCATTTTTTACTATGCGCACCCAACCAGAGTGACGGGAGGAGCACATTTCAGAAAACGTGCTCAGCTCGTCGAGAAAATGCGATTTAAGCAAAATAATTAAAAATGCACCTAAAACCTAAACCAAACGTTGCAGGTGGTTATTTCCTCATGCGCAGCAGTCAACGCGGCACTCTCTAGCTGCCAAGAGCACTTTTTACTATGCGCACCCAACCAGAGTGACGGGAGGAGCACATTTCAGAAAACGTGCTCAGCTCGTCGAGAAAATGCGATTTAAGCAATAAAATTTAAAATGCACCTAAAACCTAAACCAAACGTTGCAGGTGGTTATTTCTTCATGCGAAGTGGTCAACGCGGCACTCTCTAGCTGCCAAGAGCACTTTTTACTATGCGCACCCAACCAGAGTGACGGGAGGAGCACATTTCAGAAAACGTGCTCAACTCGTCGAGAAAATGCGATTTAAGCAATAAAATTAAAAATGCACCCAAAACCTAAACCAAACGTTGCAGGTGGTTATTTCTTCATGCGCAGCAGTCAACGCGGCACTCTCTAGCTGCCAAGAGCACTTTTTACTATGCGCACCCAACCAGAGTGACGGGAGGAGCACATTCCAGAAAACGTGCTCAGCTCGTCGAGAAAATGCGATTTAAGCAATAAAATTAAAAATGCACCTAAAACCTAAACCAAAAGTTGCAGGTGGTTATTTCTTCATGCGCAGCAGTCAACACGGCACTCTTTAGCTGCCAAGAGCACTTTTTACTATGCGCACCCAACCAGAGTGACGGGAGGAGCACATTTCAGAAAACGTGCTCAGCTCGTCGAGAAAATGCGATTAAAGCAATCAAATTAAAAATGCACCCAAAACCTAAACCAAACGTTGCAGATGGTCATTTCTTCATGTGCAGTGGTCAACGCGGCACTCTCTAGCTGCCAAGAGCACTTTTTACTATGCGCACCCAACCAGAGTGACGGGAGGAGCACATTCCAGAAAACGTGCTCAGCTCGTCGAGAAAATGCGATTTAAGCAATAAAATTAAAAATGCACCCAAAACCTAAACCAAACGTTGCAGGTGGTTATTTCTTCATGCGCAGTGGTCAACGCGGCACTCTCTAGCTGCCAAGAGCACTTTTTACTATGCGCACCCAACCAGAGTGACGGGAGGAGCACATTTCAGAAAACGTGCTCAGCTCGTCGAGAAAATGCGATTTAAGCAATAAAATTAAAAATGCACCCAAAACCTAAACCAAACGTTGCAGGTGGTTATTTCTTCATATGCAGCAGTCAACGCGGCATTCTCTAGCTGCCAAGAGCACTTTTTACTATGCGCACCCAACCAGAGTGACGGGAGGAGCACATTTCAGAAAACGTGCTCAGCTCGTCGAGAAAATGCGATTTAAGCAATAAAATTAAAAATGCACCCAAAACCTAAACCAAACGTTGCAGATGGTCATTTCTTCATGTGCAGTGGTCAACGCGGCACTCTCTAGCTGCCAAGAGCACTTTTTACTATGCGCACCCAACCAGAGTGACGGGAGGAGCACATTCCAGAAAACGTGCTCAGCTCGTCGAGAAAATGCGATTTAAGCAATAAAATTAAAAATGCACCCAAAACCTAAACCAAACGTTGCAGATGGTCATTTCTTCATGCGCAGTGGTCAACGCGGCACTCTCTAGCTGCCAAGAGCACTTTTTACTATGCGGACCCAACCAGAGTGACGGGAGGAGCACATTTCAGAAAACGTGCTCAGCTCGTTGAGAAAATGCGATTTAAGCAATAAAATTAAAAATGCACCCTAAACCTAAACCAAACGTTGCAGGTGGTTATTTCTTCATATGCAGCAGTCAACGCGGCACTCTCTAGCTGCCAAGAGCACTTTTTACTATGCGCACCCAACCAGAGTGACGGGAGGAGCACATTTCAGAAAACGTGCTCAGCTCGAGAAAATGCGATTTAAGCAATAAAATTAAAAATGCACCTAAAACCTAAAGCAAACGTTGCAGGTGGTTATTTTTTCATGCGCAGTGGTCAACGCGGCACTCTCTAGCTGCCAAGAGCACTTTTTACTATGCGCACCCAACCAGAGTGACGGGAGGAGCACATTTCAGAAAACGTGCTCAGCTCGTCGAGAAAATGCGATTTAAGCAATAAAATTAAAAATGCACCCAAAACCTAAACCAAACGTTGCAGATGGTCATTTCTTCATGCGCAGTGGTCAACGCGGCACTCTCTAGCTGCCAAGAGCACTTTTTACTATGCACACCCAACCAGAGTGACGGGAGGAGCGCATTTCAGAAAACGTGCTCAGCTCGACGAGAAAATGCGATTTAAGCAATAAAATTAAAAATGCACCCAAAACCTAAACCAAACGTTGCAGGTGGTTATTTCTTCATGCGCAGTGGTCAACGCGGCACTCTCTAGCTGCCAAGAGCACTTTTTACTATGCGCACCCAACCAGAGTGACGGGAGGAGCACATTTCAGAAAACGTGCTCAGCTCGTCGAGAAAATGCGATTTAAGCAATAAAATTAAAAATGCACCCAAAACCTAAACCAAACGTTGCAGATGGTCATTTCTTCATGTGCAGTGGTCAACGCGGCACTCTCTAGCTGCCAAGAGCACTTTTTACTATGCGCACCCAACCAGAGTGACGGGAGGAGCACATTCCAGAAAACGTGCTCAGCTCGTCGAGAAAATGCGATTTAAGCAATAAAATTAAAAATGCACCCAAAACCTAAACCAAACGTTGCAGATGGTCATTTCTTCATGCGCAGTGGTCAACGCGGCACTCTCTAGCTGCCAAGAGCACTTTTTACTATGCGGACCCAACCAGAGTGACGGGAGGAGCACATTTCAGAAAACGTGCTCAGCTCGTTGAGAAAATGCGATTTAAGCAATAAAATTAAAAATGCACCCTAAACCTAAACCAAACGTTGCAGGTGGTTATTTCTTCATATGCAGCAGTCAACGCGGCACTCTCTAGCTGCCAAGAGCACTTTTTACTATGCGCACCCAACCAGAGTGACGGGAGGAGCACATTTCAGAAAACGTGCTCAGCTCGAGAAAATGCGATTTAAGCAATAAAATTAAAAATGCACCTAAAACCTAAAGCAAACGTTGCAGGTGGTTATTTTTTCATGCGCAGTGGTCAACGCGGCACTCTCTAGCTGCCAAGAGCACTTTTTACTATGCGCACCCAACCAGAGTGACGGGAGGAGCACATTTCAGAAAACGTGCTCAGCTCGTCGAGAAAATGCGATTTAAGCAATAAAATTAAAAATGCACCCAAAACCTAAACCAAACGTTGCAGATGGTCATTTCTTCATGCGCAGTGGTCAACGCGGCACTCTCTAGCTGCCAAGAGCACTTTTTACTATGCACACCCAACCAGAGTGACGGGAGGAGCGCATTTCAGAAAACGTGCTCAGCTCGACGAGAAAATGCGATTTAAGCAATAAAATTAAAAATGCACCCAAAACCTAAACCAAACGTTGCAGGTGGTTATTTCTTCATGCGCAGTGGTCAACGCGGCACTCTCTAGCTGCCAAGAGCACTTTTTACTATGCGCACCCAACCAGAGTGACGGGAGGAGCACATTTCAGAAAACGTGCTCAGCTCGTCGAGAAAATGCGATTTAAGCAATAAAATTAAAAATGCACCCAAAACCTAAACCAAATGTTGCAGGTGGTTATTTCTTCATGTGCAGTGGTCAACGCGGCACTCTCTAGCTTCCAAGAGCACTTTTTACTATGCGCACCCAACCAGAGTGACGGGAGGAGCACATTTCAGAAAACGTGCTTAGCTCGTCCAGAAAATGCGATTTAAGCAATAAAATTAAAAATGCACCTAAAACCTAAACCAAACGTTGCAGATGGTCATTTCTTCATGCGCAGTGGTCAACGCGGCACTCTCTAGCTGCCAAGAGCACTTTTTACTATGCACACCCAACCAGAGTGACGGGAGGAGCGCATTTCAGAAAACGTGCTCAGCTCGTCGAGAAAATGCGATTTAAGCAATAAAATTAAAAATGCACCTAAAAACCTAAACCAAACGTTGCAGGTGGTTATTTCTTCATGCGCAGTGGTCAACGCGGCACTCTCGAGCTGCCAAGAGCACTTTTTACTATGCACACCCAACCAGATTGACGGGAGGAGCACATTTCAGAAAACGTGCTCAGCTCGTCCAGACAATGCGATTTAAGCAATAAAATTAAAAATGCACCCAAAACCTAAACCAAACCTTGCAGGTGGTTATTTCTTCATGCGCAGTGGTCAACGCGGCACTCTCTAGCTGCCAAGAGCACTTTTTACTATGCGCACCCAACCAGAGTGACGGGAGGAGCGCATTTCAGAAAACGTGCTCAGCTCGTCGAGAAAATGCGATTTAAGCAATAAAATGAAAAATGCACCTAAAACCTAAACCAAAAGTTGCAGGTGGTTATTTCTTCATGCGCAGCAGTCAACACGGCACTCTCTAGCTGCCAAGAGCACTTTTTACTATGCGCACCCAACCAGAGTGACGGGAGGAGCACATTTCAGAAAACGTGCTCAGCTCGTCGAGAAAATGCGATTTAAGCAATAAAATTAAAAATGCACCTAAAAACCTAAACCAAACGTTGCAGGTGGTTATTTCTTCATGCGCATTGGTCAACGCGGCACTCTCTAGCTGCCAAGAGCACTTTTTACTATGCGCACCCAACCAGAGTGACGGGAGGAGCACATTTCAGAAAACGTGCTCAGCTCGTCGAGAAAATGCGATTTAAGCAATAAAATTAAAAATGCACCTAAAAACCTAAACCAAACGTTGCAGGTGGTTATTTCTTCATGCGCAGCAGTCAAGGCGGCACTCTCTAGCTGCCAAGAGCACTTTTTACTATGCGCACCCAACCAGAGTGACGGGAGGAGCACATTTCAGAAAACGTGCTCAGCTCGTCGAGTAAATGCAATTTAAGCAATAAAATTACAAATGCACCCAAAACCTAAACCAAACGTTGCAGGTGGTTATTTCTTCATGCGCAGTGGTCAACGCGGCACTCTCTAGCTGCCAAGAGCACTTTTTACTATGCGCACCCAACCAGAGTGACGGGAGGAGCACATTTCAGAAAACGTGCTCAGCTCGTCCAGAAAATGCGATTTAAGCAATAAAATTAAAAATGCACCCAAAACCTAAACCAAACGTTGCAGATGGTCATTTCTTCATGCGCAGTGGTCAACGCGGCACTCTCTAGCTGCCAAGAGCACTTTTTACTATGCGCACCCAACCAGAGTGACGGGAGGAGCACATTTCAGAAAACGTGCTCAGCTCGTCGAGAAAATGCGATTTAAGCAATAAAATTAAAAATGCACCTAAAACCTAAACCAAACGCTGCAGATGGTCATTTATTCATGCGCAGCGGTCAACGCGGCACTCTCTAGCTGCCAAGAGCACTTTTTACTATACACACCCAACCAGAGTGACGGGAGGAGCACATTCCAGAAAACGAGCTGAGCTCGTCGAGAAAATGCGATTTAAGCAATAAAATTAAAAATGCACCTAAAACCTAAACCAAACGTTGCAGGTGGTTATTTCTTCGTGCGCAGCAGTCAACGCGGCACTCTCTAGCTGCCAAGAGCACTTTTTACTATGCGCACCCAACCAGAGTGACGGGAGGAGCACATTTCAGAAAACGTGCTCAGCTCGTCGAGTAAATGCGATTTAAGCAATAAAATTAAAAATGCACCCAAAACCTAAACCAAACGTTGCAGGTGGTTATTTCTTCATGCGCAGTGGTCAACGCGGCACTCTCTAGCTGCCAAGAGCACTTTTTACTATGCGCACCCAACCAGAGTGACGGGAGGAGCACATTTCAGAAAACGTGCTCAGCTCGTCCAGAAAATGCGATTTAAGCAATACAATTAAAAATGCACCTAAAATCTATACCAAACGTTGCAGGTGGTTATTTCTTCATATGCAGTGGTCAACGCGGCACTCTCTAGCTGCCAAGAGCACTTTTTACTATGCGCACCCAACCAGAGTGACGGGAGGAGCACATTCTAGAAAACGTGCACAGCTCGTCGAGAAAATGCGATTTAAGCAATAAAATTAAAAATGCACCCAAAACCTAAACCAAACGTTGCAGGTGGTTATTTCTTCATATGCAGCAGTCAACGCGGCACTCTCTAGCTGCCAAGAGCACTTTTTACTATGCGCACCCAACCAGAGTGACGGGAGGAGCACATTTCAGAAAACGTGCTCAGCTCGTCGAGAAAATGCGATTTAAGCAATAAAATAAAAAATGCACCTAAAACCTAAACCAAACGTTGCAAGTGGATATTTCTTCATGCGCAGTGGTCAACGCGGCACTCTCTAGCTGCCAAGAGCACTTTTTACTATGCGCACCCAACCAGAGTGACGTGAGGAGCACATTTCAGAAAACGTGCTCGGCTCGTCGAGAAAATGCGATTTAAGCAATAAAATTAAAAATGCACCCAAAACCTAAACCAAACGTTGCAGTTGGTTATTTCTTCATGCGCAGTGGTCAACGCGGCACTCTCTAGCTGCCAAGAGCACTTTTTTACTATGCGCACCCAACCAGAGTGACGGGAGGAGCACATTTCAGAAAACGTGCTCAGCTCGTCGAGTAAATGCAATTTAAGCAATAAAATTAAAAATGCACCTAAAACCCAAACCAAACGTTGCAGGTGGTTATTTCTTCATGCGCAGTGGTCAACGCGGCACTCTCTAGCTGCCAAGAGCACTTTTTACTATGCGCACCCAACCAGAGTGACGGGAGGAGCACATTTCAGAAAACGTGCTCAGCTCGTCGAGAAAATGCGATTTAAGCAATAAAATTAAAAATGCACCCAAAACCTAAACCAAACGTTGCAGGTGGTTATTTCTTCATGCGCAGTGGTCAACGCGGCACTCTCTAGCTGCCAAGAGCACTTTTTACTATGCGCACCCAACCAGAGTGACGGGAGGAGCGCATTTCAGAAAACGTGCTCAGCTCGACGAGAAAATGCGATTTAAGCAATAGAATTAAAAATGCACCCAAAACCTAAACCAAACGTTGCAGGTGGTTATTTCTTCATGCGCAGCAGTCAACGCGGCACTCTCTAGCTGCCAAGAGCACTTTTTACTATGCGCACCCAACCAGAGTGACGGGAGGAGCACATTTCAGAAAACGTGCTCAGCTCGTCGAGAAAATGAGATTTAAGCAATAAAATTAAAAATGCACCTAAAACCTAAACCAAACGTTGCAGGTGGTTATTTCTTCATATGCAGCAGTCAACGCGGCACTCTCTAGCTGCCAAGAGCACTTTTTACTATGCGCACCCAACCAGAGTGACGGGAGGAGCACATTTCAGAAAACGTGCTCAGCTCGTCGAGAAAATGCGATTTAAGCAATAAAATTAAAAATGCACCTAAAAACCTAAACCAAACGTTGCAGGTGGTTATTTCTTCATGCGCATTGGTCAACGCGGCACTCTCTAGCTGCCAAGAGCACTTTTTACTATGTGCACCCAACCAGAGTGACGGGAGGAGCACATTTCAGAAAACGTGCTCAGCTCGTCGAGAAAATGCGATTTAAGCAATAAAATTAAAAATGCACCCAAAACATTAAACCAAACGTTGCAGGTGGTTATTTCTTCATGCGCAATGGTCAACGCGGCACTCTCTAGCTGCCAAGAGCATTTTTTCCTTTGCGCACCCAACCAGAGTGACGGGAGGAGCACATTTCAGAAAACGTGCTCAGCTCGTCGAGAAAATGCGATTTAAGCAATAAAATTAAAAATGCACCTAAAACCTAAACCAAACGTTGCAGGTGGTTATTTCTTCATGCGCAGTGGTCAACGCGGCACTCTCTAGCTGCCAAGAGCACTTTTTACTATGCGCACCCATCCAGAGTGACGGGAGGAGCACATTCCAGAAAACGTGCTCAGCTCGTCGAGAAAATGCGATTGAAGCAATAAAATTAAAAATGCACCCAAAACCTAAACCAAACGTTGCAGATGGTCATTTCTTCATGCGCAGTGGTCAACGCGGCACTCTCTAGCTGCCAAGAGCACTTTTTACTATGCACACCCAACCAGAGTGATGGGAGGAGCGCATTTTAAAAAACGTGCTCAGCTCGACGAGAAAATGCAATTTAAGCAATAAAATTAAAAATGCACCCAAAACCTAAACCAAACGTTGCAGGTGGTTATTTCTTCATGCGCAGTGGTCAACGCGGCACTCTTTAGCTGCCAAGAGCACTTTTTACTATGCGCACCCAAACAGAGTGACGGGAGGAGCACATTTCAGAAAACGTGCTCAGCTCGTCCAGAAAATGCGATTTAAGCAATAAAATTAAAAATGCACCTAAAACCTAAACCAAACGTTGCAGGTGGATATTTCTTCATGCGCAGTGGTCATCGCGGCACTCTCTAGCTGCCAAGAGCACTTTTTACTATGCACACCCAACCAGAGTGACGGGAGGAGCACATTTCAGAAAACGTGCTCAGCTCGTCGAGAAAATGCGATTTAAGCAATAAAATTAAAAATGCACCTAAAACCTAAACCAAACGTTGCAGGTGGATATTTCTTCATGCGCAGTGGTCAACGCGGCACTCTCTAGCTGCAAAGAGCACTTTTTACTATGCGCACCCAACCAGAGTGACGGGAGGAGCACATTTCAGAAAACGTGCTCAGCTCGTCGAGAAAATGCGATTTAAGCAATAAAATTAAAAATGCACCCAAAACCTAAACCAAACGTTGCAGGTGGTTATTTCTTCATATGCAGCAGTCAACGCGGCACTCTCTAGCTGCCAAGAGCACTTTTTACTATGCACACCCAACCAGAGTGACGGGAGGAGCACATTCCAGAAAACGTGCTCAGCTCGTCGAGAAAATGCGATTTAAGCAATAAAATTAAAAATGCACCCAAAACCTAAACCAAACGTTGCAGATGGTCATTTCTTCATGTGCAGTGGTCAACGCGGCACTCTCTAGCTGCCAAGAGCACTTTTTACAATGCGCACCCAACCAGAGTGACGGGAGGAGCACATTTCAGAAAACGTGCTCAGCTCGTCCAGAAAATGCGATTTAAGCAATAAAATTAAAAATGCACCTAAAACATAAACCAAACGTTGCAGATGGTCATTTCTTCATGCGCAGTGGTCAACGCGGCACTCTCTAGCTGCCAAGAGCACTTTTTACTATGCACACCCAACCAGAGTGACGGGAGGAGCACATTTCAGAAAACGTGCTCAGCTCGTCCAGACAATGCGATTTAAGCAATACAATTAAAAATGCACCCAAAACCTAAACCAAACGTTGCAGGTGGTTATTTCTTCATGCGCAGTGGTCAACGCGGCACTCACTCTCTAGCTGCCAAGAGCACTTTTTACTATGCGCACCCAACCAGAGTGACGGGAGGAGCACATTTCAGAAAACGTGCTCAGCTCGTCGAGAAAATTTGATTTAAGCAATAAAATTAAAAATGCACCTAAAACCTAAACCAAACGTTGCAGGTGGTTATTTCTTCATGCGCAGTGGTCAACGCGGCACTCTCTAGCTGCCAAGAGCACTTTTTACTATGCGCACCCATCCAGAGTGACGGGAGGAGCACATTCCAGAAAACGTGCTCAGCTCGTCGAGAAAATGCGATTGAAGCAATAAAATTAAAAATGCACCCAAAACCTAAACCAAACGTTGCAGATGGTCATTTCTTCATGCGCAGTGGTCAACGCGGCACTCTCTAGCTGCCAAGAGCACTTTTTACTATGCACACCCTACCAGAGTGATGGGAGGAGCGCATTTTAAAAAACGTGCTCAGCTCGACGAGAAAATGCAATTTAAGCAATAAAATTAAAAATGCACCCAAAACCTAAACCAAACGTTACAGGTGGTTATTTCTTCATGCGCAGTGGTCAACGCGGCACTCTTTAGCTGCCAAGAGCACTTTTTACTATGCGCACCCAACCAGAGTGACGGGAGGAGCACATTTCAGAAAACGTGCTCAGCTCGTCCAGAAAATGCGATTTAAGCAATAAAATTAAAAATGCACCTAAAACCTAAACCAAACGTTGCAGGTGGATATTTCTTCATGCGCAGTGGTCAACGCGGCACTCTCTAGCTGCAAAGAGCACTTTTTACTATGCGCACCCAACCAGAGTGACGGGAGGAGCACATTTCAGAAAACGTGCTCAGCTCGTCGAGAAAATGCGATTTAAGCAATAAAATTAAAAATGCACCCAAAACCTAAACCAAACGTTGCAGGTGGTTATTTCTTCATATGCAGCAGTCAACGCGGCACTCTCTAGCTGCCAAGAGCACTTTTTACTATGCACACCCAACCAGAGTGACGGGAGGAGCACATTCCAGAAAACGTGCTCAGCTCGTCGAGAAAATGCGATTTAAGCAATAAAATTAAAAATGCACCCAAAACCTAAACCAAACGTTGCAGATGGTCATTTCTTCATGCGCAGTGGTCAACGCGGCACTCTCTAGCTGCCAAGAGCACTTTTTACTATGCGCACCCAACCAGAGTGACGGGAGGAGCGCATTTCAGAAAACGTGCTCAGCTCGTCGAGAAAATGCGATTTAAGCAATAAAATTAAAAATGCACCTAAAACCTAAACCAAAAGTTGCAAGTGGTTATTTCTTCATGCGCAGCAGTCAACGCGGCACTCTCTAGCTGCCAAGAGCACTTTTTACTATGCGCACCCAACCAGAGTGACGGGAGGAGCACATTTCAGAAAACGTGCTCAGCTCGTCCAGACAATGCGATTTAAGCAATAAAATTAAAAATGCACCCAAAACCTAAACCAAACGTTGCAGGTGGTTATTTCTTCATGCGCATTGGTCAACGCGGCACTCTCTAGCTGCCAAGAGCACTTTTTACTATGTGCACCCAACCAGAGTGACGGGAGGAGCGCATTTCAGAAAACGTGCTCAGCTCGTCGAGAAAATGCGATTTAAGCAATAAAATTAAAAATGCACCCAAAACCTAAACCAAACGTTGCAGGTGGTTATTTCTTCATGCGCATTGGTCAACGCGGCACTCTCTAGCTGCCAAGAGCACTTTTTACTATGCGCACCCAACCAGAGTGACGGGAGGAGCGCATTTCAGAAAACGTGCTCAGCTCGTCGAGAAAATGCGATTTAAGCAATAAAATTAAAAATGCACCTAAAACCTAACCAAAAGTTGCAAGTGGTTATTTCTTCATGCGCAGCAGTCAACGCGGCACTCTCTAGCTGCCAAGAGCACTTTTTACTATGCGCACCCAACCAGAGTGACGGGAGGAGCACATTTCAGAAAACGTGCTCAGCTCGTCCAGACAATGCGATTTAAGCAATAAAATTAAAAATGCACCCAAAACCTAAACCAAACGTTGCAGGTGGTTATTTCTTCATGCGCATTGGTCAACGCGGCACTCTCTAGCTGCCAAGAGCACTTTTTACTATGTGCACCCAACCAGAGTGACGGGAGGAGCGCATTTCAGAAAACGTGCTCAGCTCGTCGAGAAAATGCGATTTAAGCAATAAAATTAAAAATGCACCCAAAACCTAAACCAAACGTTGCAGGTGGTTATTTCTTCATGCGCATTGGTCAACGCGGCACTCTCTAGCTGCCAAGAGCACTTTTTACTATGCGCACCCAACCAGAGTGACGGGAGGAGCGCATTTCAGAAAACGTGCTCAGCTCGTCGAGAAAATGCGATTTAAGCAATAAAATTAAAAATGCACCTAAAACCTAAACCAAAAGTTGCAAGTGGTTATTTCTTCATGCGCAGCAGTCAACGCGGCACTCTCTAGCTGCCAAGAGCACTTTTTACCATGCGCACCCAACCATAGTGACAGGAGGAGCACATTTCAGAAAACGTGCTCAGCTCGTCGAGAAAATGCGATTTAAGCAATAAAATTAAAAATGCACCTAAAAACCTAAACCAAACGTTGCAGGTGGTTATTTCTTCATGCGCATTGGTCAACGCGGCACTCTCTAGCTGCCAAGAGCACTTTTTACTATGTGCACCCAACCAGAGTGACGGGAGGAGCACATTTCAGAAAACGTGCCCAGCTCGTCGAGAAAATGCGATTTAAGCAATAAAATTAAAAAATGCACCCAAAACATTAAACCAAACGTTGCAGGTGGTTATTTCTTCATGCGCAGTGGTCAACGCGGCACTCTCTAGCTGCCAAGAGCATTTTTTACTATGCGCACCCAACCAGAGTGACGGGAGGAACACATTTCAGAAAACGTGCTCAGCTCGTCGAGAAAATGCGATTTAAGCAATAAAATTAAAAATGCACCTAAAACCTAAACCAAACGTTGCAGGTGGTTATTTCTTCGTGCGCAGCAGTCAACGCGGCACTCTCTAGCTGCCAAGAGCACTTTTTACTATGCGCACCCAACCAGAGTGACGGGAGGAGCACATTTCAGAAAACGTGCTCAGCTCGTCGAGTAAATGCAATTTAAGCAATAAAATTAAAAATGCACCCAAAACCTAAACCAAACGTTGCAGGTGGTTATTTCTTCATGCGCAGTGGTCAACGCGGCACTCTCTAGCTGCCAAGAGCACTTTTTACTATGCGCACCCAACCAGAGTGACGGGAGGAGCACATTTCAGAAAACGTGCTCAGCTCGTCCAGAAAATGCGATTTAAGCAATAAAATTAAAAATGCACCTAAAACCTAAACCAAACGTTGCAGATGGTCATTTCTTCATGCGCAGTGGTCAACGCGGCACTCTCTAGCTGCCAAGAGCACTTTTTACTATGCGCACCCAACCAGAGTGACGGGAGGAGCACATTCCAGAAAACGTGCTCAGCTCGTCGAGAAAATGCGATTGAAGCAATAAAATTAAAAATGCACCCAAAACCTAAACCAAACGTTGCAGATGGTCATTTCTTCATGCGCAGTGGTCAACGCGGCACTCTCTAGCTGCCAAGTACACTTTTTACTATGCGCACCCAACCAGAGTGACGGGAGGAGCACATTTCAGAAAACGTGCTCAGCTCGTCCAGACAATGCGATTTAAGCAATAAAATTAAAAATGCACCCAAAACCTAAAACAAACGTTGCAGGTGGTTATTTCTTCATGCGCAGTGGTCAACGCGGCACTCTCTAGCTGCCAAGAGCACTTTTTACTATGCGCACCCAACCAGAGTGACGGGAGGAGCGCATTTCAGAAAACGTGCTCAGCTCGTCGAGAAAATGCGATTTAAGCAATAAAATTAAAAATGCACCTAAAACCTAAACCAAAAGTTGCAGGTGGTTATTTCTTCATGCGCAGCAGTCAACACGGCACTCTCTAGCTGCCAAGAGCACTTTTTACTATGCGCACCCAACCAGAGTGACGGGAGGAGCACATTTCAGAAAACGTGCTCAGCTCGTCGAGAAAATGCGATTTAAGGAATAAAATCAAAAATGCACCCAAAACCTAAACCAAACGTTGCAGATGGTCATTTCTTCATGTGCAGTGGTCAACGCGGCACTCTCTAGCTGCCAAGAGCACTTTTTACTATGCACACCCAACCAGAGTGACGGGAGGAGCACATTTCAGAAAACGTGCTCAGCTCGTCCAGAAAATGCGATTTAAGCAATGAAATTAAAAATGCACCTAAAACCTAAACCAAACGTTGCAGATGGTCATTTCTTCATGCGCAGTGGTCAACGCAGCACTCTCTAGCTGCCAAGAGCACTTTTTACTATGCACACCCAACCAGAGTGACGGGAGGAGCACATTTCAGAAAACGTGCTCAGCTCGTCGAGATAATGCGATTTAAGCAATAAAATTAAAAATGCACCTAAAAACCTAAACCAAACGTTGCATGTGGTTATTTCTTCATGCGCATTGGTCAACGCGGCACTCTCTAGCTGCCAAGAGCACTTTTTACTATGCGCACCCAACCAGAGTGACGGGAGGAGCACATTTCAGAAAACGTGCTCAGCTCGTCCAGACAATGCGATTTAAGCAATAAAATTAAAAATGCACCCAAAACCTAAACCAAACGTTGCAGGTGGTTATTTCTTCATGCGCAGTGGTCAACGCGGCACTCTCTAGCTGCCAAGAGCACTTTTTACTATGCGCACCCAACCAGAGTGACGGGAGGAGCACATTTCAGAAAACGTGCTCAGCTCGTCGAGAAAATGTGATTTAAGCAATAAAATTTAAAATGCACCTAAAACCTAAACCAAACGTTGCAGGTGGTTATTTCTTCATGCGCAGTGGTCAACGCGGCACTCTCTAGCTGCCAAGAGCACTTTTTACTATGCGCACCCAACCAGAGTGACGGGAGGAGCGCATTTCAGAAAACGTGCTCAGCTCGTCGAGAAAATGCGATTTAAGCAATAAAATTAAAAATGCACCCAAAACCTAAACCAAACGTTGCAGGTGGTTATTTCTTCATATGCAGCAGTCAACGCGGCACTCTCTAGCTGCCAAGAGCACTTTTTACTATGCGCACCCAACCAGAGTGACGGGAGGAGCACATTTCAGAAAACGTGCTCAGCTCGTCGAGAAAATGCGATTTAAGCAATAAAATAAAAAATGCACCTAAAACCTAAACCAAACGTTGCAGGTGGATATTTCTTCATGCGCAGTGGTCAACGCGGCACTCTCTAGCTGCCAAGAGCACTTTTTACTATGCACACCCAACCAGAGTGACGTGAGGAGCACATTTCAGAAAACGTGCTCGGCTCGTCGAGAAAATGCGATTTAAGCAATAAAATTAAAAATGCACCTAAAACCTAAACCAAACGTTGCAGGTGGTTATTTCTTCATGTGCAGTGGTCAACGCGGCACTCTCTAGCTGCCAAGAGCACTTTTTACTATGCGCACCCAACCAGAGTGACAGGAGGAGCACATTTCAGAAAACGTGCTCAGCTCGTTGAGAAAATGCGATTTAAGCAATAAAATTAAAAATGCACCCAAAACCTAAACCAAACGTTGCAGGTGGTTATTTCTTCATGCGCAGTGGTCAACGCGGCACTCTTTAGCTGCCAAGAGCACTTTTTACTATGCGCACCCAACCAGAGGGACGGGAGGAGCGCATTTCAGAAAACGTGCTCAGCTCGACGACAAAATGCGATTTAAGCAATAAAATTAAAAATGCACCCAAAACCTAAACCAAACGTTGCAGGTGATTATTTATTCATGCGCAGTGGTCAACGCGGCACTCTCTAGCTGCCAAGAGCACTTTTTACGATGCACACCCAACCAGAGTGACGGGAGGAGCGCATTTCAGAAAACGTGCTCAGCTCGACGAGAAAATGCGATTTAAGCAATACAATTAAAAATGCACCCAAAACCTAAACCAAACGTTGCAGGTGGTTATTTCTTCATGCGCAGTGGTCAACGCGGCACTCTCTAGCTGCCAAGAGCACTTTTTACTATGCGCACCCAACCAGAGTGACGGGAGGAGCACATTTCAGAAAACGTGCTCAGCTCGTCGAGAAAATGCGATTTAAGCAATAAAATTAAAAATGCACCCAAAACCTAAACCAAACGTTGCAGGTGGTTATTTCTTCATGCGCAGTGGTCAACGCGGCACTCTCTAGCTGCCAAGAGCACTTTTTACTATGCGCACCCAACCAGAGTGACGGGAGGAGCACATTTCAGAAAACGTGCTCAGCTCGTCGAGAAAATGCGATTTAAGCAATAAAATTAAAAATGCACCTAAAAACCTAAACCAAACGTTGCAGGTGGTTATTTCTTCATGCGCATTGGTCAACGCGGCACTCTCTAGCTGCCAAGAGCACTTTTTACTATGCGCACCCAACCAGAGTGACGGGAGGAGCACATTTCAGAAAACGTGCTCAGCTCATCCAGAAAATGCGATTTAAGCAATAAAATTAAAAATGCACCTAAAACCTAAACCAAACGTTGCAGATGGTCATTTCTTCATGCGCAGTGGTCAACGCGGCACTCTCTAGCTGCCAAGAGCACTTTTTACTATGCACACCCAACCAGAGTGACGGGAGGAGCACATTTCAGAAAACGTGCTCAGCTCGTCCAGACAATGCGATTTAAGCAATAAAATTAAAAATGCACCCAAAACCTAAACCAAACGTTGCAGGTGGTTATTTCTTCATGCGCAGTGGTCAACGCGGCACTCACTCTCTAGCTGCCAAGAGCACTTTTTACTATGCGCACCCAACCAGAGTGACGGGAGGAGCACATTTCAGAAAACGTGCTCAGCTCGTCTAGAAAATGCGATTTAAGCAATAACATTAAAAATGCACCTAAAACCTAAACCAAACGTTGCAGGTGGTTATTTCTTCATGCGCAGTGGTCAACGCGGCACTCTCTCGCTGCCAAGAGCACTTTTTACTATGCGCACCCAACCAGAGTGACGGGAGGAGCACATTTCAGAAAACGTGCTCAGCTCGTCGAGAAAATGCGATTTAAGCAACAAAATTAAAAATGCACCTAAAACCTAAACCAAACGTTGCAGGTGGTTATTTCTTCATGCGCAGTGCTCAACGCGGCACTCTCTAGCTGCCAAGAGCACATTTTACTATGCGCACCCAACCAGAGTGACGGGAGGAGCACATTTCAGAAAACGTGCTCAGCTCGTCGAGAAAATGCGATTTAAGCAACAAAATTAAAAATGCACCTAAAACCTAAACCAAACGTTGCAGGTAGTTATTTCTTCGTGCGCAGCAGTCAACGCGGCACTCTCTAGCTGCCAAGAGCACTTTTTACTATGCGCACCCAACCAGAGTGACGGGAGGAGCACATTTCAGAAAACGTGCTCAGCTCGTCGAGTAAATGCGATTTAAGCAATAAAATTAAAAATGCACCCAAAACCTAAACCAAACGTTGCAGATGGTCATTTCTTCATGTGCAGTGGTGAACGCGGCACTCTCTAGCTGCCAAGAGCACTTTTTACTATGCGCACCCAACCAGAGTGACAGGAGGAGCACATTTCAGAAAACGTGCTCAGCTCGTTGAGAAAATGCGATTTAAGCAATACAATTAAAAATGCACCCAAAACCTAAACCAAACGTTGCAGGTGGTTATTTCTTCATGCGCAATGGTCAACGCGGCAATCTCTAGCTGCCAAGAGCACTTTTTACTATGAGCACCCAACCAGAGTGACGGGAGGAGCGCATTTCAGAAAACGTGCTCAGCTCGACGAGAAAATGCGATTTAAGCAATACAATTAAAAATGCACCCAAAACCTAAACCAAACGTTGCAGGTGGTTATTTCTTCATGCGCAGTGGTCAACGCGGCACTCTCTAGCTGCCAAGAGCACTTTTTACGATGCACACCCAACCAGAGTGACGGGAGGAGCGCATTTTAGAAAACGTGCTCAGCTCGACGAGAAAATACGATTTAAGCAATAAAATTAAAAATGCACCCAAAACCTAAACCAAACGTTGCAGGTGGTTATTTCTTCATGCGCAGTGGTCAACGCGGCACTCTCTAGCTGCCAAGAGCACTTTTTACTATGCGCACCCAACCAGAGTGACGGGAGGAGCACATTTCAGAAAACGTGCTCAGCTCGTCCAGAAAATGCGATTTAAGCAATAAAATTAAAAATGCACCTAAAACCTAAGCCAAACGTTGCAGATGGTCAATTCTTCATGCGCAGTGGTCAACGCGGCACTCTCTAGCTGCCAAGAGCACTTTTTACAATGCGCACCCAACCAGAGTGATCGGAGGAGCACATTTCAGAAAACGTGCTCAGCTCGTCCAGACAATGCGATTTAAGCAATAAATTTAAAAATGCACCCAAAACCTAAACCAAACGTTGCAGGTGGTTATTTCTTCATGCGCAGTGGTCAACGCGGCACTCTCTAGCTGCCAAGAGCACTTTTTACTATGCGCACCCAACCAGAGTGACGGGAGGAGCACATTTCAGAAAACGTGCTCAGCTCGACGAGAAAATGCGATTTAAGCAATAAAATTAAAAATGCACCCAAAACCTAAACCAAACGTTGCAGGTGGTTATTTCTTCATGCGCAGTGGTCAACGCGGCACTATCTAGCTGCCAAGAGCACTTTTTACTATGCACACCCAACCAGAGTGACGGGAGGAGCACATTTCAGAAAACGTGCTCAGCTCGTCCAGACAATGCGATTTAAGCAATAAAATTAAAAATGCACCCAAAACCTAAACCAAACGTTGCAGGTGGTTATTTCTTCATGCGCAGTGGTCAACGCGGCACTCTCTAGCTGCCAAGAGCACTTTTTACTATGCGCACCCAACCAGAGTGACGGGAGGAGCGCATTTCAGAAAACGTGCTCAGCTCGTCGAGAAAATGCGATTTAAGCAATAAAATTAAAAATGCACCTAAAACCTAAACCAAAAGTTGCAGGTGGTTATTTCTTCATGCACAGCAGTCAACACGGCACTCTCTAGCTGCCAAGAGCACTTTTTACTATGCGCACCCAACCAGAGTGACGGGAGGAGCACATTTCAGAAAACGTGCTCAGCTCGTCGAGAAAATGCAATTTAAGCAATAAAATTAAAAATGCACCCAAAACCTAAACCAAACGTTGCAGATGGTCATTTCTTCATGCGCAGTGGTCAACACGGCACTCTCTAGCTGCCAAGAGCACTTTTTACTATGCGCACCCAACCAGAGTGACGGGAGGAGCACATTTCAGAAAACGTGCTCAGCTCGTCGAGAAAATGCGATTTAAGCAATAAAATTAAAAATGCACCTAAAACCCAAACCAAACGTTGCAGGTGGTTATTTCTTCATGCGCAGTGGTCAACGCGGCACTCTCTAGCTGCCAAGAGCACTTTTTACTATACACACCCAACCAGAGTGACGGGAGGAGCACATTTCAGAAAACGTGCTCAGCTCGTCCAGACAATGCGATTTAAGCAATAAAATTAAAAATGCACCCAAAACCTAAACCAAACGTTGCAGGTGGTTATTTCTTCATGCGCAGTGGTCAACGCGGCACTCTCTAGCTGCCAAGAGCACTTTTTACTATGCGCACCCAACCAGAGTGACGGGAGGAGCGCATTTCAGAAAACGTGCTCAGCTCGTCGAGAAAATGCGATTTAAGCAATAAAATTAAAAATGCACCTAAAACCTAAACCAAAAGTTGCAGGTGGTTATTTCTTCATGCACAGCAGTCAACACGGCACTCTCTAGCTGCCAAGAGCACTTTTTACTATGCGCACCCAACCAGAGTGACGGGAGGAGCACATTTCAGAAAACGTGCTCAGCTCGTCGAGAAAATGCGATTTAAGCAATAAAATTAAAAATGCACCTAAAACCTAAACCAAACGTTGCAGGTGGTTATTGCTTCATGCGCAGTGGTCAACGCGGCACTCTCTAGCTGCCAAGAGCACTTTTTACTATGCGCACCCAACCAGAGTGACGGGAGGAGCACATTTCAGAAAACGTGCTCAGCTCGTCGAGAAAATGCGATTTAAGCAATAAAATTAAAAATGCACCTAAAACCCAAACCAAACGTTGCAGGTGGTTATTTCTTCATGCGCAGTGGTCAACGCGGCACTCTCTAGCTGCCAAGAGCACTTTTTACTATACACACCCAACCAGAGTGACGGGAGGAGCACATTCCAGAAAACGTGCTCAGCTCGTCGAGAAAATGCGATTTAAGCAATAAAATTAAAAATGCACCCAAAACCTAAACCAAACGTTGCAGGTGGTTATTTCTTCATGGGCAGTGGTCAACGCGGCACTCTCTAGCTGCCAAGAGCACTTTTTACTATGCGCACCCAACCAGAGTGACGGGAGGAGCACATTTCAGAAAACGTGCTCAGCTCGCCGAGAAAATGCGATTTAAGCAATACAATTAAAAATGCACCTAAACCCTAAACCAAACGTTGCAGGTGGTTATTTCTTCATGCGCAGCAGTCAACGCGGCACTCTCTAGCTGCCAAGAGCACTTCTTACTATGCGCACCCAACCAGAGTGACGGGAGGAGCACATTTAAGAAAACGTGCTCAGCTCGTCGAGAAAATGCGATTTAAGTAATAAAATTAAAAATGCAACTAAAACCTAAACCAAACGCTTCAGATGGTCATTTCTTCATGCGCAGTGGTCAACGCGGCACTCTCTAGCTGCCAAGAGCACTTTTTACTAAACACACCCAACCAGAGTGACGGGAGGAGCACATTCCAGAAAACGTGCTCAGCTCGTCGAGAAAATGCGATTTGAGCAATAAAATTAAAAAATACACCCAAAACCTAAACCAAACGTTGCAGATGGTCATTTCTTCATGTGCAGTGGTCAACGCGGCACTCTCTAGCTGCCAAGAGCACTTTTTACTATGCACACCCAACCATAGTGACGGGAGGAGCGCATTTCAGAAAACGTGCTCAGCTCGTCGAGAAAATGCGATTTAAGCAATAAAATTAAAAATGCACCCAAAACTTAAACCAAACGTTGGAGGTGGTTATTTCTTCATGCGCAGTGGTCAACGCGGCACTCTCTAGCTGCCAAGAGCACTTTTTACTATGCGCACCCAACCAGAGTGACGGGAGGAGCACATTTCAGAAAACGTGCTCAGCTCGTCGTGAAAATGCGATTTAAGCATTACAATTAAAAATGCACCTAAAACCTAAACCAAACGTTGCAGGTGGTTATTTCTTCATGCGCAGTGGTCAACGCGGCACTCTCTAGCTGCCAAGAGCACTTTTTACTATGCGCACCCACCCAGAGTGACGGGAGGAGCACATTTCAGAAAACGTGCTCAGCTCGTCGAGAAAATGCGATTTAAGCAATAAAATTAAAAATGCACCTAAAATCTATACCAAACGTTGCAGGTGGTTATTTCTTCATATGCAGTGGTCAACGCGGCACTCTCTAGCTGCCAAGAGCACTTTTTACTATGCGCACCCAACCAGAGTGACGGAAGGAGCACATTCCAGAAAACGTGCTATGCTCGTCGAGAAAATGCGATTTAAGCAATAAAATTAAAAATGCACCCAAAACCTAAACCAAACGTTGCAGATGGTCATTTCTTCATGCGCAGTGGTCAACGCGGCACTCTCTATGTAGCTGCCAAGAGCACTTTTTACTATGCACACCCAACCAGAGTGACGGGAGGACCGCATTTTAGAAAACGTGCTCAGCTCGACGAGAAAATGCGATTTAAGCAATAAAATTAAAAATGCACCCAAAACCTAAACCAAACGTTGCAGGTGGTTATTTCTTCATGCGCAGTGGTCAACGCGGCACTCTCTAGCTGCCAAGAGCACTTTTTACTATGCGCACCCAACCAGAGTGACGGGAGGAGCACATTTCAGAAAACGTGCTCAACTCGTCGAGAAAATGCGATTTAAGCAATAAAATTTAAAATGCACCTAAAACCTAAACCAAACGTTGCAGGTGGTCATTTCTTCATGCGCAGTGGTCAACGCGGCACTCTCTAGCTGCCAAGAGCACTTTTTACTATGCGCACCCAACCAGAGTGACGGGAGGAGCACATTCCAGAAAACGTGCTCAGCTCGTCGAGAAAATGCGATTTAAGCAATAAAATTAAAAATGCACCCAAAACCTAAACCAAACGTTGCAGATGGTCATTTCTTCATGTGCAGTGGTGAACGCGGCACTCTCTAGCTGCCAAGAGCACTTTTTACTATGCGCACCCAACCAGAGTGACAGGAGGAGCATATTTCAGAAAACGTGCTCAGCTCGTTGAGAAAATGCAATTTAAGCAATAAAATTAAAAATGCACCCAAAACCTAAACCAAACGTTGCAGGTGGTTATTTCTTCATGCGCAGTGGTCAACGCGGCACTCTCTAGCTGCCAAGAGCACTTTTTACTATGCGCACCCAACCAGAGTGACGGGAGGAGCACATTTCAGAAAACGTGCTCAGCTCGTCGAGAAAATGCGATTTAAGCAATAAAATTAAAAATGCACCTAAAAACCTAAACCAAACGTTGCAGGTGGTTATTTCTTCATGCGCATTGGTCAACGCGGCACTCTCTAGCTGCCAAGAGCACTTATTACTATGTGCACCCAACCAGAGTGACGGGAGGAGCACATTTCAGAAAACGTGCTCAGCTCGTCGAGAAAATGCGATTTAAGCAATAAAAGTAAAAATGCACGCAAAACATTAAACCAAACGTTGCAGGTGGTTATTTCTTCATGCGCAGTGATCAACGCGGCACTCTCTAGCTGCCAAGAGCATTTTTTACTATGCGCACCCAACCAGAGTGACGGGAGGAGCACATTTCAGAAAACGTGCTCAGCTCGTCGAGAAAATGCGATTTAAGCAATAAAATTAAAAATGCACCTAAAACCTAAACCAAACGTTGCAGGTGGTTATTTCTTCGTGCGCAGCAGTCAACGCGGCACTCTCTAGCTGCCAAGAGCACTTTTTACTATGCGCACCCAACCAGAGTGACGGGAGGAGCACATTTCAGAAAACGTGCTCAGCTCGTCGAGTAAATGCAATTTAAGCAATAAAATTAAAAATGCACCCAAAACCTAAACCAAACGTTGCAGGTGGTTATTTCTTCATGCGCAGTGGTCAACGCGGCACTCTCTAGCTGCCAAGAGCACTTTTTACTATGCGCACCCAACCAGAGTGACGGGAGGAGCACATTTCAGAAAACGTGCTCAGCTCGTCCAGAAAATGCGATTTAAGCAATAAAATTAAAAATGCACCTAAAACCTAAACCAAACGTTGCAGATGGTCATTTCTTCATGCGCAGTGGTCAACGCGGCACTCTCTAGCTGCCAAGATCACTTTTTACTATGCACACCCAACCAGAGTGACGGGAGGAGCACATTTCAGAAAACGTGCTCAGCTCGTCCAGACAATGCGATTTAAGCAATAAAATTAAAAATGCACCCAAAACCAAAACCAAACGTTGCAGGTGGTTATTTCTTCATGCGCAGTGGTCAACGCGGCACTCTCTAGCTGCCAAGAGCACTTTTTACTATGCGCACCCAACCAGAGTGACGGGAGGAGCACATTTCAGAAAACGTGCTCAGCTCACCGAGAAAATGCGATTTAAGCAATACAATTAAAAATGCACCTAAAACCTAAACCAAACGTTGCAGGTGGTTATTTCTTCATGTGCAGTGGTCAACGCGGCACTCTCTAGCTGCCAAGAGCACTTTTTACTATGCGCACCCACCCAGAGTGACGGGAGGAGCACATTTCAGAAAACGTGCTCAGCTCGTCGAGAAAATGCGATTTAAGCAATAAAAGTAAAAATGCACGCAAAACATTAAACCAAACGTTGCAGGTGGTTATTTCTTCATGCGCAGTGATCAACGCGGCACTCTCTAGCTGCCAAGAGCATTTTTTACTATGCGCACCCAACCAGAGTGACGGGAGGAGCACATTTCAGAAAACGTGCTCAGCTCGTCGAGAAAATGCGATTTAAGCAATAAAATTAAAAATGCACCTAAAACCTAAACCAAACGTTGCAGGTGGTTATTTCTTCGTGCGCAGCAGTCAACGCGGCACTCTCTAGCTGCCAAGAGCACTTTTTACTATGCGCACCCAACCAGAGTGACGGGAGGAGCACATTTCAGAAAACGTGCTCAGCTCGTCGAGTAAATGCAATTTAAGCAATAAAATTAAAAATGCACCCAAAACCTAAACCAAACGTTGCAGGTGGTTATTTCTTCATGCGCAGTGGTCAACGCGGCACTCTCTAGCTGCCAAGAGCACTTTTTACTATGCGCACCCAACCAGAGTGACGGGAGGAGCACATTTCAGAAAACGTGCTCAGCTCGTCCAGAAAATGCGATTTAAGCAATAAAATTAAAAATGCACCTAAAACCTAAACCAAACGTTGCAGATGGTCATTTCTTCATGCGCAGTGGTCAACGCGGCACTCTCTAGCTGCCAAGATCACTTTTTACTATGCACACCCAACCAGAGTGACGGGAGGAGCACATTTCAGAAAACGTGCTCAGCTCGTCCAGACAATGCGATTTAAGCAATAAAATTAAAAATGCACCCAAAACCAAAACCAAACGTTGCAGGTGGTTATTTCTTCATGCGCAGTGGTCAACGCGGCACTCTCTAGCTGCCAAGAGCACTTTTTACTATGCGCACCCAACCAGAGTGACGGGAGGAGCACATTTCAGAAAACGTGCTCAGCTCACCGAGAAAATGCGATTTAAGCAATACAATTAAAAATGCACCTAAAACCTAAACCAAACGTTGCAGGTGGTTATTTCTTCATGTGCAGTGGTCAACGCGGCACTCTCTAGCTGCCAAGAGCACTTTTTACTATGCGCACCCACCCAGAGTGACGGGAGGAGCACATTTCAGAAAACGTGCTCAGCTCGTCGAGAAAATGCGATTTAAGCAATAAAATTAAAAATGCACCTAAAATCTATACCAAACGTTGCAGGTGGTTATTTCTTCATATGCAGTGGTCAACGCGGCACTCTCTAGCTGCCAAGAGCACTTTTTACTATGCGCACCCAACCAGAGTGACGGGAGGAGCACATTCCAGAAAACGTGCTCAGCTCGTCGAGAAAATGCGATTTAAGCAATAAAATTAAAAATGCACCCAAAACCTAAACCAAACGTTGCAGATGGTCATTTCTTCATGCGCAGTGGTCAACGCGGCACTCTCTAGCTGCCAAGAGCACTTTTTACTATGCGCACCCAACCAGAGTGACGGGAGGAGCACATTTCAGAAAACGTGCTCAGCTCGTCGAGAAAAAGCGATTTAAGCAATAAAATTAAAAATGCACCCAAAACCTAAACCAAACGTTGCTGGTGGTTATTTCTTCATGCGCAGTGGTCAACGCGGCATTCTCTAGCTGCCAAGAGCACTTTTTACTATGCGCACCCAACCAGAGTGACGGGAGGAGAGCATTTCAGAAAACGTGCTCAGCTCGTCGAGAAAATGCGATTTAAGCAATAAAATTAAAAATGCACCCAAAACCTAAACCAAACGTTGCAGATGGTCATTTCTTCATGCGCAGTGGTCAACGCGGCACTCTCTAGCTGCCAAGAGCACTTTTTACTATGCACACCCAACCAGAGTGACGGGAGGAGCGCATTTTAGAAAACGTGCTCAGCTCGACGAGAAAATGCGATTTAAGCAATAAAATTAAAAATGCACCCAAAACCTAAACCAAACGTTGCAGGTGGTTATTTCTTCATGCGCAGTGGTCAACGCGGCACTCTCTAGCTGCCAAGAGCACTTTTTACTATGCGCACCCAACCAGAGTGACGGGAGGAGCGCATTTCAGAAAACGTGCTCAGCTCGTCGAGAAAATGCGATTTAAGCAATAAAATAAAAAATGCACCCAAAACCTAAACCAAACGTTGCAGGTGGTTATTTCTTCATGCGCAGTGGTCAACGCGGCACTCTCTAGCTGCCAAGAGCACTTTTTACTATGCGCACCCAACCAGAGTGACGGGAGGAGCACATTTCAGAAAACGTGCTCAGCTCGTCGAGAAAATGCGATTTAAGCAATAAAATTAAAAATGCACCCAAAACCTAAACCAAACGTTGCAGATGGTCATTTCTTCATGCACAGTGGTCAACGCGGCACTCTCTAGCTGCCAAGAGCACTTTTTACTATGCACACACAACCAGAGTGACGGGAGGAGCACATTTCAGAAAACGTGCTCAGCTCGACGAGAAAATGCGATTTAAGGAATAAAATTAAAAATGCACCCAAAACCTAAACCTAACGTTGCAGGTGGTTATTTCTTCACGCGCAGTGGTCAACGCGGCACGCTCTAGCTGCCAAGAGCATTTTTTACTATGCGCACCCAACCAGAGTGACGGGAGGAGCACATTTCAGAAAACGTGCTCAGCTCGTTTAGAAAATGCGATTTAAGCAATAAAATTAAAAATGCACCTAAAACCTGAACCAAACGTTGCAGGTGGTTATTTCTTCATGCGCAGTGGTCAACGCGGCACTCTCTAGCTGCCAAGAGCACTTTTTACTATGCGCACCCAACCAGAGTGACGGGAGGAGCACATTTCAGAAAACGTGCTCAGCTCGTCGAGAAAATGCGATTTAAGCAATAAAATTAAAAATGCACCTAAAACCTAAACCAAACGTTGCAGGTGGTTATATCTTCGTGCGCAGCAGTCAACGCGGCACTCTCTAGCTGCCAAGAGCACTTTTTACTATGCGCACCCAACCAGAGTGACGGGAGGAGCACATTTCAGAAAACGTGCTCAGCTCGTCGAGTAAATGCGATTTAAGCAATAAAATTAAAAATGCACCCAAAACCTAAACCAAACGTTGCAGGTGGTTATTTCTTCATGCGCAGTGGTCAACGCGGCACTCTCTAGCTGCCAAGAGCACTTTTTACTATGCGCACCCAACCAGAGTGACGGGAGGAGGACATTTCAGAAAACGTGCTCAGCTCGTCCAGAAAATGCGATTTAAGCAATAAAATTAAAAATGCACCTAAAACCTAAACCAAACATTGCAGATGGCCATTTCTTCATGCGCAGTGGTCAACGCGGCACTCTCTAGCTGCCAAGAGCACTTTTTACTATGCACACCCAACCAGAGTGACGGGGGGAGCACATTTCAGAAAACGTGCTCAGCTCGTCCAGACAATGCGATTTAAGGAATAAAATTAAAAATGCACCCAAAACCTAAACCAAACATTGCAGGTGGTTATTTCTTCATGCGCAGTGGTCAACGCGGCACTCTCTAGCTGCCAAGAGCACTTTTTACTATGCGCACCCAACCAGAGTGACGGGAGGAGCACATTTCAGAAAACGTGCTCAGCTCGTCGAGAAAATGCGATTTAAGCAATAAAATTAAAAATGCACCTAAAACCTAAACCAAACGTTGCAGGTGGTTATTTCTTCATGCGCAGCAGTCAACGCGGCACTCTCTAGCTGCCAAGAGCACTTTTTACTATGCGCACCCAACCAGAGTGACGGGAAGAGCACATTTCAGAAAACGTGCTCAGCTCGTCGAGAAAATGCGATTTAAGCAATAAAATTAAAAATGCACCTAAAACCTAAACCAAACGTTGCAGGTGGTTATTTCTTCATATGCAGCAGTCAACGCTGCACTCTCTAGCTGCCAAGAGCACTTTTTACTATGCGCACCCAACCAGAGTGACGGGAGGAGCACATTTCAGAAAACGTGCTCAGCTCGTCGAGAAAATGCGATTTAAGCAATAAAATTAAAAATGCACCTAAAAACCTAAACCAAACGTTGCAGGTGGTTATTTCTTCATGCGCATTGGTCAACGCGGCACTCTCTAGCTGCCAAGAGCACTTTTTACTATGTGCACCCAACCAGAGTGACGTGGGGAGCACATTTCAGAAAACGTGCTCAACTCGTCGAGAAAATGCGATTTAAGCAATAAAATTAAAAATGCACCCAAAACCGAAACCAAACGTTGCAGATGGTCATTTCTTCATGCGCAGTGGTCAACGCGGCACTCTCTAGCTGCCAAGAGCACTTTTTACTATGCGCACCCAACCAGAGTGACCGGAGGAGCACATTTCAGAAAACGTGCTCAGCTCGTCCAGAAATTGCGATTTAAGCAATAAAATTAAAAATGCACATAAAACCTAAACCAAACGTTGCAGATGGTCATTTCTTCATGCGCAGTGGTCAACGCGGCACTCTCTAGCTGCCAAGAGCACTTTTTACTATGCGCACCCAACCAGAGTGACGGGAGGAGCACATTTCAGAAAACGTGCTCAGCTCGTCCAGACAATGCGATTTAAGCAATAAAATTAAAAATGCACCCAAAACCTAAACCAAACGTTGCAGGTGGTTATTTCTTAATGCGCAGTGGTCAACGCGGCACTCTCTAGCTGCCAAGAGCACTTTTTACTATGCGCACCCAACCAGAGTGACGGGAGGAGCGCATTTCAGAAAACGTGCTCAGCTCGTCGAGAAAATGCGATTTAAGCAATAAAATTAAAAATGCACCTAAAACCTAAACCAAACGTTGCAGGTGGTTATTTCTTCATGCGCAGCAGTCAACGCGGCACTCTCTAGCTGCCAAGAGCACTTTTTACTATGCGGACCCAACCAGAGTGACGGGAGGAGCACATTTCAGAAAACGTGCTCAGCTCGTCGAGAAAATGCGATTTAAGCAATAAAATAAAAAATGCACCTACAACCTAAACCAAACGCTGCAGATGGTCATTTCTTCATGTGCAGTGGTCAACGCGGCACTCTCTAGCTGCCAAGAGCACTTTTTACTATGCGCACCCAACCAGAGTGACGGGAGGAGCACATTTCAGAAAACGTGCTCAGCTCGTCGAGAAAATGCGATTTAAGCAATAAAATTAAAAATGCACCCAAAACCTAAACCAAACGTTGCAGGTGGTTATTTCTTCATGCGCAGCAGTCAACGCGGCACTCTCTAGCTGCCAAGAGCACTTTTTACTATGCACACCCAACAAGAGTGACGGGAGGAGCGCATTTCAGAAAACGTGCTCAGCTCGACGAGAACATGCGATTTAAGCAATAAAATTAAAAATGCACCCAAAACCTAAACCAAACGTTGCAGGTGGTTATTTCTTCATGCGCAGTGGTCAACGCGGCACTCTCTAGCTGCCAAGAGCACTTTTTACTATGCGCACCCAACCAGAGTGACGGGAGGAGCACATTTCAGAAAACGTGCTCAGCTCGTCGAGAAAATGCGATTTAAGCAATAAAATTAAAAATGCACCCAAAACCTAAACCAAACGTTGCAGGTGGTTATTTCTTCATGCGCAGTGGTAAACGCGGCACTCTCGAGCTGCCAAGAGCACTTTTTACTATGCGCACCCAACCAGAGTGACGTGAGGAGCACATTTCAGAAAACGTGCTCAGCTCGTCCAGAAAATGCGATTTAAGCAATAAAATTAAAAATGCACCCAAAACCTAAACCAAACGTTGCAGGTGGTTATTTCTTCATGCGCAGTGGTCAACGCGGCACTCTCTAGCTGCCAAGAGCACTTTTTACTATGCGCACCCAACCAGAGTGACGGGAGGAGCGCATTTTATAAAACGTGCTCAGCTCGACGAGAAAATGCGATTTAAGCAATAAAATTAAAAATGCACCCAAAACCTAAACCAAACGTTGCAGGTGGTTATTTCTTCATGCGCAGTGGTCAACGCGGCACTCTCTAGCTGCCAAGAGCACTTTTTACTATGCGCACCCAACCAGAGTGACGGGAGGAGCACATTTCAGAAAACGTGCTCAGCTCGTCGAGAAAATGCGATTTAAGCAATAAAATTAAAAATGCACCCAAAACCTAAACCAAACGTTGCAGGTGGTTATTTCTTCATGCGCAGTGGTCAACGCGGCACTCTCTAGCTGCCAAGAGCACTTTTTACTATGCGCACCCAACCAGAGTGACGGGAGGAGCACATTTCAGAAAACGTGCTCAGCTCGTCGAGAAAATGCGATTTAAGCAATAATATCAAAAATGCACCCAAAACCTAAACCAAACGTTGCAGATGGTCATTTCTTCATGCGCAGTGGTCAACGCGGCACTCTCTAGCTGCCAAGAGCACTTTTTACTATACACACCCAACTAGAGTGACGGGAGGAGCACATTCCAGAAAACGTGCTCAGCTCGTCGAGAAAATGCGATTTAAGCAATAAAATTAAAAATGCACCCAAAACCTAAACCAAACGTTGCAGGTGGTTATTTCTTTATGCGCAGCAGTCAACGCGGCACTCTCTAGCTGCCAAGAGCACTTTTTACTATGCGCACCCAACCAGAGGGACGGGAGGAGCACATTTCAGAAAACGTGCTCAGCTCGTCGAGAAAATGCGATTTAAGCAATAAAATTAAAAATGCACCCAAAACCTAAATCAAACGTTGCAGGTGGTTATTTCTTCATGCGCAGTGGTCAACGCGGCACTCTCTAGCTGCCAAGAGCACTTTTTACTATGCGCACCCAACCAGAGTGACGGGAGGAGCACATTTCAGAAAACGTGCTCAGCTCGTCCAGAAAATGCGATTTAAGCAATAAAATTAAAAATGCACATAAAACCTAAACCAAACGTTGCAGATGGTCATTTCTTCATGCGCAGTGGTCAACGCGGCACTCTCTAGCTGCCAAGAGCACTTTTTACTATGCACAGCCAACCAGAGTGACGGGAGGAGCGCATTTTATAAAACGTGCTCAGCTCGACGAGAAAATGCGATTTAAGCAATAAAATTAAAAATGCACCCAAAACCTAAACCAAACGTTGCAGGTGGTTATTTCTTCATGCGCAGTGGTCAACCCGGCACTCTCTAGCTGCCAAGAGCACTTTTTACTATGCGCACCCAACCAGAGTGACGGGAGGAGCACATTTCAGAAAACGTGCTCAGCTCGTCGAGAAAATGCGATTTAAGCAATAAAATTAAAAATGCACCTAAAACCTAAACCAAACGTTGCAGGTGGTTATTTCTTCATGCGCAGCAGTTAACGCGGCACTCTCTAGCTGCCAAGAGCACTTTTTACTATGCGCACCCAACCAGAGTGACGGGAGGAGCACATTTCAGAAAACGTGCTCAGCTCGTCGAGAAAATGCGATTTAAGCAATAAAATTAAAAATGCACCTAAAACCTAAACCAAACGTTGCAGGTGGTTATTTCTTCATATGCAGCAGTCAACGCGGCACTCTCTAGCTGCCAAGAGCACTTTTTACTATACACACCCAACCAGAGTGACGGGAGGAGCACATTTCAGAAAACGTGCTCAGCTCGTCGAGAAAATGCGATTTAAGCAATAAAATTAAAAATGCACCCAAAACCTAAACCAAACGTTGCAGATGGTCATTTCTTCATGTGCAGTGGTGAACGCGGCACTCTCTAGCTGCCAAGAGCACTTTTTACTATGCGCACCTAACCAGAGTGACAGGAGGAGCACATTTCAGAAAACGTGCTCAGCTCGTCGAGAAAAAGCGATTTAAGCAATAAAATTAAAAATGCACCCAAAACCTAAACCAAACGTTGCAGGTGGTTATTTCTTCATGCGCAGTGGTCAACGCGGCATTCTCTAGCTGCCAAGAGCACTTTTTACTATGCGCACCCAACCAGAGTGACGGGAGGAGCACATTTCAGAAAACGTGCTCAGCTCGTCGAGAAAATGCGATTTAAGCAATAAAATTAAAAATGCACCCAAAACCTAAACCAAACGTTGCAGATGGTCATTTCTTCATGCGCAGTGGTCAACGCGGCACTCTCTAGCTGCCAAGAGCACTTTTTACTATGCACACCCAACCAGAGTGACGGGAGGAGCGCATTTTAGAAAACGTGCTCAGCTCGACGAGAAAATGCGATTTAAGCAATAAAATTAAAAATGCACCCAAAACCTAAACCAAACGTTGCAGGTGGTTATTTCTTCATGCGCAGTGGTCAACGCGGCACTCTCTAGCTGCCAAGAGCACTTTTTACTATGCGCACCCAACCAGAGTGACGGGAGGAGCACATTTCAGAAAACGTGCTCAGCTCGTCGAGAAAATGCGATTTAAGCAATAAAATTAAAAATGCACCCAAAACCTAAACCAAACGTTGCAGGTGGTTATTTCTTCATGCGCAGTGGTCAACGCGGCACTCTCTAGCTGCCAAGAGCACTTTTTACTATGCGCACCCAACCAGAGTGACGGGAGGAGCACATTTCAGAAAACGTGCTCAGCTCGTCGAGTAAATGCAATTTAAGCAATAAAATTAAAAATGCACCCAAAACCGAAACCAAACGTTGCAGATGGTCATTTCTTCATGCGCAGTGGTCAACGCGGCACTCTCTAGCTGCCAAGAGCACTTTTTACTATGCACACCCAACCAGAGTGACGGGAGGAGCACATTTCAGAAAACGTGCTCAGCTCGTCGAGAAAATGCGATTTAAGCAATAAAATTAAAAATGCACCCAAAACCTAAACCAAACGTTGCAGGTGGTTATTTCTTCATGCGCAGTGGTCAACGCGGCACTCTCTAGCTGCCAAGAGCACTTTTTTACTATGCGCACCCAACCAGAGTGACGGGAGGAGCACATTTCAGAAAACGTGCTCAGCTCGTCCAGAAAATGCGATTTAAGCAATAAAATTAAAAATGCACATAAAACCTAAACCAAACGTTGCAGATGGTCATTTCTTCATGCGCAGTGGTCAACGCGGCACTCTCTAGCTGCCAAGAGCACTTTTTACTATGCACACCCAACCAGAGTGACGGGAGGAGCGCATTTTAGAAAACGTGCTCAGCTCGACGAGAAAATGCGATTTAAGCAATAAAATTAAAAATGCACCCAAAACCTAAACCAAACGTTGCAGGTGGTTATTTCTTCATGCGCAGTGGTCAACGCGGCACTCTCTAGCTGCCAAGAGCACTTTTTACTATGCGCACCCAACCAGAGTGACGGGAGGAGCGCATTTCAGAAAACGTGCTCAGCTCGTCGAAAAAATGCGATTTAAGCAATAAAATTAAAAATGCACCCAAAACCTAAACAAAACGTTGCAGGTGGTTATTTCTTCATGCGCAGTGGTCAACGCGGCACTCTCTAGCTGCCAAGAGCACTTTTTACTATGCGCACCCAACCAGAGTGACGGGAGGAGCACATTTCAGAAAACGTGCTCAGCTCGTCGAGAAAATGCGATTTAAGCAATAAAATAAAAAATGCACCTAAAACCTAAACCAAACGTTGCAGGTGGTTATTTCTTCATGCGCAGTGGTCAATGCGGCACTCTCTAGCTGCCAAGAGCACTTTTTACTATGCGCACCTAACCAGAGTGACGGGAGGAGCACATTTCAGAAAATGTGCTCAGCTCGTCGAGAAAATGCGATTTAAGCAATAAAATTAAAAATGTACCTAAAACCTAAACCAAACGCTGCAGATGGTCATTTCTTCATGCGCAGTGGTCAACGCGGCACTCTCTAGCTGCCAAGAGCACTTTTTACTATGCACACCCAACCAGAGTGACGGGAGGAGCGCATTTCAGAAAACGTGCTCAGCTCGTCGAGAAAATGCGATTTAAGCAATAAAATTAAAAATGCACCCAAAACCTAAACCAAACGTTGCAGGTGGTCATTTCTTCATGCGCAGTGGTCAACGCGGCGCTCTCTAGCTGCCAAGAGCACTTTTTACTATGCGCACCCAACCAGAGTGACGGGAGGAGCACATTTCAGAAAACATGCTCAGCTCGTCGAGAAAATGCGATTTAAGCAATAAAATTAAAAATGCACCTAAAACCTAAACCAAACGTTGCAGGTGGTTATTTCTTCATGCGCAGCAGTCAACGCGGCACTCTCTAGCTGCCAAGAGCACTTTTTACTATGCGCACCCAACCAGAGTGACGGGAGGAGCACATTTCAGAAAACGTGCTCAGCTCGTCGAGAAAATGCGATTTAAGCAATAAAATTAAAAATGCACCCAAAACCTAAACCAAACGTTGCAGATGGTCATTTCTTCATGCGCAGTGGTCAACGCGGCACTCTCTAGCTGCCAAGAGCACTTTTTACAAAGCACACCCAACCAGAGTGACGGGAGGAGCGCATTTCAGAAAACGTGCTCAGCTCGTCGAGAAAATGCGATTTAAGCAATAAAATTAAAAATGCACCCAAAACCTAAACCAAACGTTGCAGGTGGTCATTTCTTCATGCGCAGTGGTCAACACGGCACTCTCTAGCTGCCAAGAGCTCTTTTTACTATACACACCCAACCAGAGTGACGGGAGGAGCACATTCCAGAAAACGTGCTCAGCTCGTCGAGAAAATGCGATTTAAGCAATAAAATTAAAAATGCACCCAAAACCTAAACCAAACGTTGCAGATGGTCATTTCTTCATGTGCAGTGGTCAACGCGGCACTCTCTAGCTGCCAAGAGCACTTTTTACTATGCACACCCAACCAGAGTGACGGGAGGAGCACATTTCAGAAAACGTGCTCAGCTCGACGAGAACATGCGATTTAAGCAATAAAATTAAAAATGCACCCAAAACCTAAACCAAACGTTGCAGGTGGTTATTTCTTCATGCGCAGTGGTCAACGCGGCACTCTCTAGCTGCCAAGAGCACTTTTTACTATGCGCACCCAACCAGAGTGACGGGAGGAGCACATTTCAGAAAACGTGCTCAGCTCGTCGAGAAAATGCGATTTAAGCAATAAAATTAAAAATGCACCCAAAACCTAAACCAAACGTTGCAGGTGGTTATTTCTTCATGCGCAGCAGTCAACGCGGCACTCTCTAGCTGCCAAGAGCACTTTTTACTATGCGCACCCAACCAGAGTGACGGGAGGAGCACATTTCAGAAAACGTGCTCAGCTCGTCGAGAAAATGCGATTTAAGCAATGAAATTAAAAATGCACCCAAAACCTAAACCAAACGTTGCAAGTGGTTATTTCTTCATGCGCAGTGGTCAACGCGGCACTCTCTAGCTGCCAAGATCACTTTTTACTATGCGCACCCAACCAGAGTGACGGGAGGAGCACTTTTCAGAAAACGTGCTCAGCTCGTCGAGAAAATGCGAATTAAGCAATAAAATTAAAAATGCACCCAAAACCTAAACCAAACGTTGCAAATGGTCATTTCTTCATGCGCAGTGGTCAACGCGGCACTCTCTAGCTGCCAAGAGCACTTTTTACTATGCGCACCCAACCAGAGTGACGGGAGGAGCACATTTCAGAAAACGTGCTCAGCTCGTCGAGAAAATGCGATTTAAGCAATAAAATTAAAAATGCACCTAAAACCCAAACCAAACGTTGCAGGTGGTTATTTATTCATGCGCAGTGGTCAACGCGGCACTCTCTAGCTGCCAAGAGCACTTTTTACTATGCGCACCCAACCAGAGTGACGGGAGGAGCACATTTCAGAAAACGTGCTCAGCTCGTCGAGAAAATGCGATTTAAGCAATAAAATTAAAAATGCACCCAAAACCTAAACCAAACGTTGCAGATGGTCATTTCTTCATGCGCAGTGGTCAACGCGGCACTCTCTAGCTGCCAAGAGCACTTTTTACTATGCGCACCCAACCAGAGTGACGGGAGGACCACATTTCAGAAAACGTGCTCAGCTCGTCGAGAAAATGCGATTTAAGCAATAAAATTAAAAATGCACCCAAAACCTAAACCAAACGTTGCAGGTGGTTATTTCTACATGCGCAGTGGTCAACGCGGCACTCTCTAGCTGCCAAGAGCACTTTTTACTATGCGCACCCAACCAGAGTGACGGGAGGAGCACTTTTCAGAAAACGTGCTCAGCTCGTCGAGAAAATGCGAATTAAGCAATAAAATTAAAAATGCACCCAAAACCTAAACCAAACGTTGCAGATGGTCATTTCTTTATGCGCAGTGGTCAACGCGGCACTCTCTAGCTGCCAAGAGCACTTTTTACTATGCGCACCCAACCAGAGTGACGGGAGGAGCACATTTCAGAAAACGTGCTCAGCTCGTCGAGAAAATGCGATTTAAGCAATAAAATTAAAAATGCACCTAAAACCCAAACCAAACGTTGCAGGTGGTTATTTCTTCATGCGCAGTGGTCAACGCGGCACTCTCTAGCTGCCAAGAGCACTTTTTACTATGCGCACCCAACCAGAGTGACGGGAGGAGCACATTTCAGAAAATGTGCTCAGCTCGTCGAGAAAATGCCATTTAAGCCGTACAATTAAAAATGCACCTAAAACCTAAACCAAACGTTGCAGGTGGTTGTTTCTTCATGCGCAGTGGTCAACGTGGCACTCTCTAGCTGCCAAGAGCACTTTTTACTATGCGCACCCAACCAGAGTGACGGGAGGAGCACATTTCAGAAAACGTGCTCAGCTCGTCGAGAAAATGCGATTTAAGCAATAAAATTAAAAATGCACCTAAAACCTAAACCAAACGTTGCAGGTGGTTATTTCTTCATGCGCAGTGGTCAACGCGGCACTCTGTCGCTGCCAAGAGCACTTTTTACTATGCGCACCCACCCAGAGTGACGGGAGGAGCACATTTCAGAAAACGTGCTCACCTCGTCGAGAAAATGCGATTTAAGCAATAAAATTAAAAATGCACCTAAAACCTAAACCAAACGTTGCAGGTGGTTATTTCTTCATGCGCAGTGGTCAACGCGGCACTCTCTAGCTGCCAAGAGCACTTTTTACTATGCGCACCCAACCAGAGTGACGGGAGGAGCACATTTCAGAAAATGTGCTCAGCTCGTCGAGAAAATGCGATTTAAGCAATAAAATTAAAAATGCACCTAAAACCTAAACCAAACGTTGCAGGTGGTTATTTCTTCATGCGCAGTGGTCAATGCGGCACTCTCTAGCTGCCAAGAGCACTTTTTACTATGCGCACCTAACCAGAGTGACGGGAGGAGCACATTTCAGAAAACGTGCTCAGCTCGTCGAGAAAATGCGATTTAAGCAATAAAATTAAAAATGCACCCAAAACCTAAACCAAACGTTGCGGGTGGTCATTTCTTCATGCGCAGTGGTCAACGCGGCACTCTCTAGCTGCCAAGAGCACTTTTTACTATGCGCACCCAACCAGAGTGACGGGAGGAGCACATTTCAGAAAACGTGCTCAGCTCGTCGAGAAAATGCGATTTAAGCAATAAAATTAAAAATGCACCTAAAACCTAAACCAAACGTTGCAGGTGGTTATTTCTTCATGCGCAGCAGTCAACGCGGCACTCTCTAGCTGCCAAGAGCACTTTTTACTATGCGCACCCAACCAGAGTGACGGGAGGAGCACATTTCAGAAAACGTGCTCAGCTCGTCGAGAATATGCGATTTAAGCAATAAAATTAAAAATGCACCTAAAACCTAAACCAAACGTTGCAGGTGGATATTTCTTAATGCGCAGTGGTCAACGCGGCACTCTCTAGCTGCCAAGAGAACTTTTTAAAATGCGCACCCAACCAGAGTGACGGGAGGAGCACATTCCAGAAAACGTGCTCAGCTCGTCGAGAAAATGCGATTTAAGCAATAAAATTAAAAATGCACCCAAAACCTAAACCAAACGTTGCAGATGGTCATTTCCTCATGCGCAGTGGTCAACGCGGCACTCTCTAGCTGCCAAGAGCACTTTTTACTATGCGCACCCAACCAGAGTGACGGGAGGAGCACATTTCAGAAAACGTGCTCAGCTCGTCGAGTAAATGCAATTTAAGCAATAAAATTAAAAATGCACCCAAAACCTAAACCAAACGTTGCAGGTGGTTATTTCTTCATGCGCAGTGGTCAACGCGGCACTCTCTAGCTGCCAAGAGCACTTTTTACTATGCGCACCCAACCAGAGTGACGGGAGGAGCACATTTCAGAAAACGTGCTCAGCTCGTCCAGTAAATGCGATTTAAGCAATAAAATTAAAAATGCACCTAAAACCTAAACCAAACGTTGCAGATGGTCATTTCTTCATGCGCAGTGGTCAAAGCGGCACTCTCTAGCTGCCAAGAGCACTTTTTACTATGCACACCCAACCAGATTGACGGGAGGAGCACATTTCAGAAAACGTGCTCAGCTCGTCCAGACAATGCGATTTAAGCAATAAAATTAAAAATGCAGCCAAAACCTAAACCAAACGTTGCAGGTGGTTATTTCTTCATGCGCAGTGGTCAACGCGGCAATCTCTAGCTGCCAAGAGCACTTTTTACCATGCGCACCCAACCAGAGTGACGGGAGGAGCGCATTTAAGAAAACGTGCTCAGCTCGTCGAGAAAATGCGATTTAAGCAATAAAATTAAAAATGCACCTAAAACCTAAACCAAAAGTTGCAGGTGGTTATTTCTTCATGCGCAGCAGTCAACACGGCACTCTCTAGCTGCCAAGAGCACTTTTTACAATGCACACCCAACCAGAGTGACGGGAGGAGCGCATTTCAGAAAACGTGCTCAGCTCGTCGAGAAAATGCGATTTAAGCAATAAAATTAAAAATGCCCCTAAAACCTAAACCAAACGCTGCAGATGGTGATTTCTTCATGCGCAGTGGTCAACGCGGCACTCTCTAGCTGCCAAGAGCACTTTTTACTATACACACCCAACCAGAGTGACGGGAGGAGCACAATCCAGAAAACGTGCTCAGCTCGTCGAGAAAATGCGATTTAAGCAATAAAATTAAAAATCCACCCAAAACCTAAACCAAACGTTGCAGATGGTCATTTCTTCATGTGCAGTGGTCAACGCGGCACTCTCTATCTGCCAAGAGCACTTTTTACTATGCACACCCAACCAGAGTGACGGGAGGAGCGCATTTCAGAAAACGTGCTCAGCTCGTCGAAAAAATGCGATTTAAGCAATAAAATTAAAAATGCACCCAAAACCTAAACCAAACGTTGCAGGTGGTTATTTCTTCATGCGCAGTGGTCAACGCGGCACTCTCTAGCTGCCAAGAGCACTTTTTACTATGCGCACCCAACCAGAGTGACGGGAGGAGCACATTTCAGAAAACGTGCTCAGCTCGTCGAGAAAATGCGATTTAAGCAATACAATTAAAAATGCACCTAAAACCTAAACCAAACGTTGCAGGTGGTTATTTCTTCATGTGCAGTGGTCAACGCGGCACTCTCTAGCTGCCAAGAGCACTTTTTACTATGCACACCCACCCAGAGTGACGGGAGGAGCACATTTCAGAAAACGTGCTCAGCTCGTCGAGAAAATGCGATTTAAGCAATAAAATTAAAAATGCACCTAAAACCTAAACCAAACGTTGCAGGTGGTTATTTCTTCGTGCGCAGCAGTCAACGCGGCACTCTCTAGCTGCCAAGAGCATTTTTTACTATGCGCACCCAACCAGAGTGACGGGAGGAGCACATTTCAGAAAACGTGCTCAGCTCGTCGAGAAAATGCGATTTAAGCAATAAAATTAAAAATGCACCCAAAACCTAAACCAAACGTTGCAGGTGGTTATTTCTTCATGCGCAGTGGTCAACGCGGCACTCTCTAGCTGCCAAGAGCACTTTTTACTATGCGCACCCAACCAGAGTGACGGGAGGAGCACATTTCAGAAAACGTGCTCAGCTCGTCGAGAAAATGCGATTTAAGCAATAAAATTAAAAATGCACCTAAAACCCAAACCAAACGTTGCAGGTGGTTATTTCTTCATGCGCAGTGGTCAACGCGGCACTCTCTAGCTGCCAAGAGCACTTTTTACTATGCGCACCCAACCAGAGTCACGGGAGGAGCACATTTCAGAAAACGTACTCAGCTCGTCGAGAAAATGCGATTTAAGCAATAAAATTAAAAATGCACCTAAAACCTAAACCAAACGTTGCAGGTGGTTATTTCTTCATGCGCAGTGGTCAACGCGGCACTCTCTAGCTGCCAAGAGCACATTTTACTATGTGCACCCAACCAGAGTGACGGGAGGAGCACATTTCAGAAAACGTGCTCAGCTCGTCGAGTAAATGCGATTTAAGCAATAATATTAAAAATGCACCCACAACCTAAACCAAACGTTGCAGGTGGTTATTTCTTCATGCGCAGTGGTCAACGCGGCACTCTCTAGCTGCCAAGAGCACTTTTTACTATGCGCACCCAACCAGAGTGACGGGAGGAGCACATTTCAGAAAACGTGCTCAGCTCGTCCAGAAAATGCGATTTAAGCAATAAAATTAAAAATGCACCTAAAACCTAAACCAAACGTTGCAGGTGGTTATTTCTTCGTGCGCAGCAGTCAACGCGGCACTCTCTAGCTGCCAAGAGCACTTTTTACTATGCGCACCCAACCAGAGTGACGGGAGGAGTACATTTCAGAAAACGTGCTCAGCTCGTCGAGTAAATGCGATTTAAGCAATAAAATTAAAAATGCACCCAAAACCTAAACCAAACGTTGCAGGTGGTTATTTCTTCATGTGCAGTGGTCAACGCGGCACTCTCTAGCTGCCAAGAGCACTTTTTACTATGCGCACCCAACCAGAGTGACGGGAGGAGCACATTTCAGAAAACGTGCTCAGCTCGTCGAGAAAATGCGATTTAAGCAATACAATTAAAAATGCACCTAAAACCTAAACCAAACGTTGCAGATGGTCAGTTCTTCATGCGCAGTGGTCAACGCGGCACTCTCTAGCTGCCAAGAGCACTTTTTACTATGCACACCCAACCAGAGTGACGGGAGGAGCACATTTCAGAAAACGTGCTCAGCTCGTCGAGTAAATGCGATTTAAGCAATAAAATTAAAAATGCACCCAAAACCTAAACCAAACGTTGCAGGTGGTTATTTCTTCATGTGCAGTGGTCAACGCGGCACTCTCTAGCTGCCAAGAGCACTTTTTACTATGCGCACCCAACCAGAGTGACGGGAGGAGCACATTTCAGAAAACGTGCTCAGCTCGTCGAGTAAATGCAATTTAAGCAATAAAATTAAAAATGCACCCAAAACCTAAACCAAACGTTGCAGGTGGTTATTTCTTCATGCGCAGTGGTCAACGCGGCACTCTCTAGCTGCCAAGAGCACTTTTTACTATGCGCACCCAACCAGAGTGACGTGAGGAGCACATTCCAGAAAACGTGCTCAGCTCGTCGAGAAAATGCGATTTAAGCAATAAAATTAAAAATGCACCCAAAACCTAAACCAAACGTTGCAGATGGTCTTTTCTTCATGCGCAGTGGTCAACGCGGCACTCTCTAGCTGCCAAGAGCATTTTTTACTATGCGCACCCAACCAGAGTGACGGGAGGAGCACATTTCAGAAAACGTGCTCAGCTCGTCGAGAAAATGCGATTTAAGCAATAAAATTAAAAATGCACCCAAAACCTAAACCAAACGTTGCAGGTGGTTATTTCTTCATGCGCAGTGGTCAACGCGGCACTCTCTAGCTGCCAAGAGCACTTTTTACTATGCGCACCCAACCAGAGTGACGGGAGGAGCACATTTCAGAAAACGTGCTCAGCTCGTCGAGAAAATGCGATTTAAGCAATAAAATTAAAAATGCACCTAAAACCCAAACCAAACGTTGCAGGTGGTTATTTCTTCATGCGCAGTGGTCAACGCGGCACTCTCTAGCTGCCAAGAGCACTTTTTACTATGCGCACCCAACCAGAGTGACGGGAGGAGCACATTTCAGAAAACGTACTCAGCTCGTCGAGAAAATGCGATTTAAGCAATAAAATTAAAAATGCACCTAAAACCTAAACCAAACGTTGCAGGTGGTTATTTCTTCATGCGCAGTGGTCAACGCGGCACTCTCTAGCTGCCAAGAGCACATTTTACTATGCGCACCCAACCAGAGTGACGGGAGGAGCACATTTCAGAAAACGTGCTCAGCTCGTCGAGTAAATGCGATTTAAGCAATAATATTAAAAATGCACCCACAACCTAAACCAAACGTTGCAGGTGGTTATTTCTTCATGCGCAGTGGTCAACGCGGCACTCTCTAGCTGCCAAGAGCACTTTTTACTATGCGCACCCAACCAGAGTGACGGGAGGAGCGCATTTCAGAAAACGTGCTCAGCTCGTCCAGAAAATGCGATTTAAGCAATAAAATTAAAAATGCACCTAAAACCTAAACCAAACGTTGCAGATGGTCATTTCTTCATGCGCAGTGGTCAACGCGGCACTCTCTAGCTGCCAAGAGCACTTTTTACTATGCGCACCCAACCAGAGTGACGGGAGGAGCACATTCCAGAAAACGTGCTCAGCTCGTCGAGAAAATGCGATTTAAGCAATAAAATTAAAAATGCACCCAAAACCTAAACCAAACGTTGCAGGTGGTTATTTCTTCATGCGCAGTGGTCAACGCGGCACTCTCTAGCTGCCAAGAGCACTTTTTACTATGCGCACCCAACCAGAGTGACGGGAGGAGCACATGTCAGAAAACGTGCTCAGCTCGTCGAGAAAATGCGATTTAAGCAATAAAATTAAAAATGCACCTAAAACCTAAACCAAACGCTGCAGATGGTCATTTCTTCATGCGCAGTGGTCAACGCGGCACTCTCTAGCTGCCAAGAGCACTTTTTACTATACACACCCAACCAGAGTGACGGGAGGAGCACATTCCAGAAAACGTGCTCAGCTCGTCGAGAAAATGCGATTTAAGCAATAAAATTAAAAATGCACCCAAAACCTAAAGCAAACGTTGCAGATGGTCATTTCTTCATGTGCAGTGGTCAACGCGGCACTTTCTAGCTGCCAAGAGCACTTTTTACTATGCACACCCAACCAGAGTGACGGGAGGAGCGCATTTCAGGAAACGTGCTCAGCTCGTCGAGAAAATGCGATTTAAGCAATAAAATTAAAAATGCACCCAAAACCTAAACCAAACGTTGCAGGTGGTTATTTCTTCATGCGCAGTGGTCAACGCGGCACTCTCTAGCTGCCAAGAGCACTTTTTACTATGCGCACCCAACCAGAGTGACGGGAGGAGCACATTTCAGAAAACGTGCTCAGCTCGCCGAGAAAATGCGATTTAAGCAATACAATTAAAAATGCACCTAAAACCTAAACCAAACGTTGCAGGTGGTTATTTCTTCATGTGCAGTGGTCAACGCGGCACTCTCTAGCTGCCAAGAGCACTTTTGAGCACATTCCAGAAAACGTGCTCAGCTCGTCGAGAAAATGCGATTTAAGCAATAAAATTAAAAATGCACCCAAAACCTAAACCAAACGTTGCAGATGGTCATTTCTTCATGTGCAGTGGTCAACGCAGCACTCTCTAGCTGCCAAGAGCACTTTTTACTATGCACACCCAACCAGAGTGACGGGAGGAGCGCATTTTAGAAAACGTGCTCAGCTCGACGAGAAAATGCGATTTAAGCAATAAAATTAAAAATGCACCTAAAACCTAAACCAAACGTTGCAGGTGGTTATTTCTTCATGCGCAGTGGTCAACGCGGCACTCTCTAGCTGCCAAGAGCACTTTTTACTATGCGCACCCAACCAGAGTGACGGGAGGAGCACATTCCAGAAAACGTGCTCAGCTCGTCGAGAAAATGCGATTTAAGCAATAAAATTAAAAATGCACCCAAAACCTAAACCAAACGTTGCAGATGGTCATTTCTTCATGTGCAGTGGTGAACGCGCCACTCTCTAGCTGCCAAGAGCACTTTTTACTATGCGCACCCAACCAGAGTGACAGGAGGAGCACATTTCGGAAAACGTGCTCAGCTCGTTGAGAAAATGCGATTTAAGCAATAAAATTAAAAATGCACCCAAAACCTAAACCAAACGTTGCAGGTGGTTATTTCTTCATGCGCAGTGGTCAACGCGGCACTCTCTAGCTGCCAAGAGCACTTTTTACTATGCGCACCCAACCAGAGTGACGGGAGGAGCGCATTTCAGAAAACGTGCTCAGCTCGACGAGAAAATGCGATTTAAGCAATAAAATTAAAAATGCACCCAAAACCTAAACCAAACGTTGCAGGTTGTTATTTCTTCATGCGCAGTGGTCAACGCGGCACTCTCTAGCTGCCAAGAGCACTTTTTACGATGCACACCCAACCAGAGTGACGGGAGGAGCGCATTTCAGAAAACGTGCTCAGCTCGACGAGAAAATACGATTTAAGCAATAAAATTAAAAATGCACCCAAAACCTAAACCAAACGTTGCAGGTGGTTATTTCTTCATGCGCAGTGGTCAACGCGGCACTCTCTAGCTGCCAAGAGCACTTTTTGCTATGCGCACCCAACCAGAGTGACGGGAGGAGCACATTTCAGAAAACGTGCTCAGCTCGTCGAGTAAATGCAATTTAAGCAATAAAATTAAAAATGCACCCAAAACCTAAACCAAACGTTGCAGGTGGTTATTTCTTCATGCGCAGTGGTCAACGCGGCACTCTCTAGCTGCCAAGAGCACTTTTTACTATGCGCACCCAACCAGAGTGACGGGAGGAGCACATTTCAGAAAACGTGCTCAGCTCATCCAGAAAATGCGATTTAAGCAATAAAATTAAAAATGCACCTAAAACCTAAACCAAACGTTGCAGATGGTCATTTCTTCATGCGCAGTGGTCAACGCGGCACTCTCTAGCTGCCAAGAGCACTTTTTACTATGCACACCCAACCAGAGTCACGGGAGGAGCACATTTCAGAAAACGTGCTCAGCTCGTCCAGACAATGCGATTTAAGCAATAAAATTAAAAATGCACCCAAAACCTAAACCAAACGTTGCAGGTGGTTATTTCTTCATGCGCAGTGGTCAACGCGGCACTCTCTAGCTGCCAAGAGCACTTTTTACTATGCGCACCCAACCAGAGTGACGGGAGGAGCACATTTCAGAAAACGTGCTCAGCTCGTCGAGAAAATGCGATTTAAGCAATAAAATTAAAAAATGCACCCAAAACCTAAACCAAACGTTGCAGATGGTCATTTCTTCATGTGCAGTGGTCAACGCGGCACTCTCTAGCTGCCAAGAGCACTTTTTACTATGCACACCCAACCAGAGTGACGGGAGGAGCGCATTTCAGAAAACGTGCTCAGCTCGTCGAGAAAATGCGATTTAAGCAATAAAATTAAAAATACACCCAAAACCTAAACCAAACGTTGCAGATGGTCATTTCTTCATGCGCAGTGGTCAACGCGGCACTCTCGAGCTGCCAAGAGCACTCTTTACTATGCACACCCAACCAGAGTGACAGGAGGAGCGCATTTTAGAAAACGTGCTCAGCTCGACGAGAAAATGCGATTTAAGCAATAAAATTAAAAATGCACCCAAAACCTAAACCAAACGTTGCAGGTGGTTATTTCTTCATGCGCAGTGGTCAACGCGGCACTCTCTAGCTGCCAAGAGCACTTTTTACTATGCGCACCCAACCAGAGTGACGGGAGGAGCACATTTCAGAACACGTGCTCAGCTCGTCGAGAAAATGCGATTTAATCAATACAATTTAAAATGCACCTAAAACCTAAACCAAACGTTGCAGGTGGTTATTTCTTCATGCGCAGTGGTCAACGCGGCACTCTCTAGCTGCCAAGAGCACTTTTTACTATGCGCACCCAACCAGAGTGACGGGAGGAGCACATTCCAGAAAACGTGCTCAGCTCGTCGAGAAAATGCGATTTAAGCAATAAAATTAAAAATGCACCCAAAACCTAAACCAAACGTTGCAGATGGTCATTTCTTCATGTGCAGTGGTGAACGCGGCACTCTCTAGCTGCCAAGAGCACTTTTTACTATGCGCACCCAACCAGAGTGACAGGAGGAGCACATTTCGGAAAACGTGCTCAGCTCGTTGAGAAAATGCGATTTAAGCAATAAAATTAAAAATGCACCCAAAACCTAAACCAAACGTTGCAGGTGGTTATTTCTTCATGCGCAGTGGTCAACGCGGCACTCTCTAGCTGCCAAGAGCACTTTTTACTATGCGCACCCAACCAGAGTGACGGGAGGAGCGCATTTCAGAAAACGTGCTCAGCTCGACGAGAAAATGCGATTTAAGCAATAAAATTAAAAATGCACCCAAAACCTAAACCAAACGTTGCAGGTTGTTATTTCTTCATGCGCAGTGGTCAACGCGGCACTCTCTAGCTGCCAAGAGCACTTTTTACGATGCACACCCAACCAGAGTGACGGGAGGAGCGCATTTCAGAAAACGTGCTCAGCTCGACGAGAAAATACGATTTAAGCAATAAAATTAAAAATGCACCCAAAACCTAAACCAAACGTTGCAGGTGGTTATTTATTCATGCGCAGTGGTCAACGCGGCACTCTCTAGCTGCCAAGAGCACTTTTTACTATGCGCACCCAACCAGAGTGACGGGAGGAGCACATTTCATAAAACGTGCTCAGCTCGTCGAGAAAATGCGATTTAAGCAATAAAATTAAAAATGCACCCAAAACCTAAACCAAACGTTGCAGGTTGTTATTTCTTCGTGCGCAGTGGTCTACGCGGCACTCTCTAGCTGCCAAGAGCACTTTTTACTATGCGCACCCAACCAGAGTGACGGGAGGAGCACATTTCAGAAAACGTGCTCAGCTCGTCCAGAAAATGCGATTTAAGCAATAAAATTAAAAATGCACCTAAAACCTACACCAAACGTTGCAGATGGTCGTTTCTTCATGTGCAGTGGTCAACGCGGCACTCTCTAGCTGCCAAGAGCACTTTTTACTATGCACACCCAACCAGAGTGACGGGAGGAGCACATTTCAGAAAACGTGCTCAGCTCGTCGAGAAAATGCGATTTAAGCAATAAAATTAAAAATGCACCCAAAACCTAAACCAAACGTTGCAGGGGGTTATTTCTTCATGCGCAGTGGTCAACGCGGCACTCTCTAGCTGCCAAGAGCACTTTTTACTATGCGCACCCAACCAGAGTGACGGGAGGAGCACATTTCAGAAAACGTGCTCAGCTCGTCGAGAAAATGCGGTTTAAGCAATAAAATTAAAAATGCACCTAAAACCTAAACCAAACGTTGCAGGTGGTTATTTCTTCATGCGCAGCAGTCAACGCGGCACTCTCTAGCTGCCAAGAGCACTTTTTACTATGCGCACCCAACCAGAGTGACGGGAGGAGCACATTTCAGAAAACGTGCTCAGCTCGTCGAGAAAATGAGATTTAAGCAATAAAATTAAAAATGCACCTAAAACCTAAACCAAACGTTGCAGGTGGTTATTTCTTCATATGCAGCAGTCAACGCGGCACTCTCTAGCTGCCAAGAGCACTTTTTACTATGCGCACCCAACCAGAGTGACGGGAGGAGCACATTTCAGAAAACGTGCTCAGCTCGTCGAGAAAATGCGATTCAAGCAATAAAATTAAAAATGCACCTAAAAACCTAAACCAAACGTTGCAGGTGGTTATTTCTTCATGCGCATTGGTCAACGCGGCACTCTCTAGCTGCCAAGAGCACTTTTTACTATACACACCCAACCAGAGTGACGGGAGGAGCACATTCCAGAAAACGTGCTCAGCTCGTCGAGAAAATGCGATTTAAGCAATAAAATTAAAAATGCACCCAAAACCTAAAGCAAACGTTGCAGATGGTCATTTCTTCATGTGCAGTGGTCAACGCGTCACTTTCTAGCTGCCAAGAGCACTTTTTACTATGCACACCCAACCAGAGTGACGGGAGGAGCGCATTTCAGGAAACGTGCTCAGCTCGTCGAGAAAATGCGATTTAAGCAATAAAATTAAAAATGCACCCAAAACCTAAACCAAACGTTGCAGGTGGTTATTTCTTCATGCGCAGTGGTCAACGCGGCACTCTCTAGCTGCCAAGAGCACTTTTTACTATGCGCACCCAACCAGAGTGACGGGAGGAGCACATTTCAGAAAACGTGCTCAGCTCGCCGAGAAAATGCGATTTAAGCAATACAATTAAAAATGCACCTAAAACCTAAACCAAACGTTGCAGGTGGTTATTTCTTCATGTGCAGTGGTCAACGCGGCACTCTCTAGCTGCCAAGAGCACTTTTGAGCACATTCCAGAAAACGTGCTCAGCTCGTCGAGAAAATGCGATTTAAGCAATAAAATTAAAAATGCACCCAAAACCTAAACCAAACGTTGCAGGTGGTTATTTCTTCATGCGCAGTGGTCAACGCGGCACTCTCTAGCTGCCAAGAGCACTTTTTACTATGCGCACCCAACCAGAGTGACGGGAGGAGCACATTTCAGAAAACGTGCTCAGCTCGTCCAGAAAAGGCTATTTAAGCAATAAATTAAAAAAATGCACCTAAAACCTAAACCAAACGTTGCAGATGGTCATTTCTTCATGCGCAGTGGTCAATGCGGCACTCTCTAGCTGCCAAGAGCACTTTTTACTATGCGCACCAAACCAGAGTGACGGGAGGAGCACATTTCAGAAAACGTGCTCAGCTCGTCGAGAAAATGCGATTTAAGCAATAAAATTAAAACTGCACCCAAAACCTAAACCAAACGTTGCAGATGGTCATTTCTTCATGCGCAGTGGTCAACGCGGCACTCTCTAGCTGCCAAGAGCACTTTTTACTATGCACACCCAACCAGAGTGACGGGAGGAGCACATTTCAGAAAACGTGCTCAGCTCGTCGAGAAAATGCGATTCAAGCAATAAAATTAAAGATGCACCCAAAACCTAAACCAAACGTTGCAGGTGGTTATTTCTTCATGCGCAGTGGTCAACGCGGCACTCTCTAGCTGCCAAGAGCACTTTTTACTATGCGCACCCAACCAGAGTGACGGGAGGAGCACATTTCAGAAAACGTGCTCAGCTCGTCCAGAAAATGCGATTTAAGCAATAAAATTAAATATGCACCTAAAACCTAAACCAAACGTTGCAGATGGTCATTTCTTCATGCGCAGTGGTCAACGCGGCACTCTCTAGCTGCCAAGAGCACTTTTTACTATGCACACCCAACCAGAGTGACGGGAGGAGCGCATTTTAGAAAACGTGCTCAGCTCGACGAGAAAATGCGATTTAAGCAATAAAATTAAAAATGCACCTAAAACCTAAACCAAACGTTGCAGGTGGTTATTTCTTCGTGCGCAGCAGTCAACGCGGCACTCTCTAGCTGCCAAGAGCACTTTTTACTATGCGCACCCAACCAGAGTGACGGGAGGAGCACATTTCAGAAAACGTGCTCAGCTCGTCGAGTAAATGCAATTTAAGCAATAAAATTAAAAATGCACCCAAAACCTAAACCAAACGTTGCAGGTGGTTATTTCTTCATGCGCAGTGGTCAACGCGGCACTCTCTAGCTGCCAAGAGCACTTTTTACTATGCGCACCCAACCAGAGTGACGGGAGGAGCACATTTCAGAAAACGTGCTCAGCTCGTCCAGAAAATGCGATTTAAGCAATAAAATTAAAAATGCACCTAAAACCTAAACCAAACGTTGCAGATGGTCATTTCTTCATGCGCAGTGGTCAACGCGGCACTCTCTAGCTGCCAAGAGCACTTTTTACTATGCACACCCAACCAGAGTGACGGGAGGAGCACATTTCAGAAAACGTGCTCAGCTCGTCCAGACAATGCGATTTAAGCAATAAAATTAAAAATGCACCCAAAACCTAAACCAAACGTTGCAGGTGGTTATTTCTTCATGCGCAGTGGTCAACGCGGCACTCTCTAGCTGCCAAGAGCACTTTTTACTATGCGCACCCAACCAGAGTGACGGGAGGAGCACATTTCAGAAAACGTGCTCAACTCGTCGAGAAAATGCGATTTAAGCAATAAAATTAAAAATGCACCTAAAACCTAAACCAAAAGTTGCAGGTGGTTATTTCTTCATGCGCAGCAGTCAACGCGGCACTCTCTAGCTGCCAAGAGCACTTTTTACTATGCGCACCCAACCAGAGTGACGGGAGGAGCACATTTAAGAAAACGTGCTTAGCTCGTCGAGAAAATGCGATTTAAGCAATAAAATTAAAAATGCACCTAAAACCTAAACCAAACGTTGCAGATGGTCATTTCTTCATGCGCAGTGGTCAACGCGGCACTCTCTAGCTGCCAAGAGCACTTTTTACTATACACACCCAACCAGAGTGACGGGAGGAGCACATTCCAGAAAACGTGCTCAGCTCGTCGAGAAAATGCGATTTAAGCAATAAAATTAAAAAATGCACCCAAAACCTAAACCAAACGTTGCAGATGGTCATTTCTTCATGTGCAGTGGTCAACGCGGCACTCTCTAGCTGCCAAGAGCACTTTTTACTATGCACACCCAACCAGAGTGACGGGAGGAGCGCATTTCAGAAAACGTGCTCAGCTCGTCGAGAAAATGCGATTTAAGCAATAAAATTAAAAATACACCCAAAACCTAAACCAAACGTTGCAGATGGTCATTTCTTCATGCGCAGTGGTCAACGCGGCACTCTCGAGCTGCCAAGAGCACGTTTTACTATGCACACCCAACCAGAGTGACAGGAGGAGCGCATTTTAGAAAACGTGCTCAGCTCGACGAGAAAATGCGATTTAAGCAATAAAATTAAAAATGCACCCAAAACCTAAACCAAACGTTGCAGGTGGTTATTTCTTCATGCGCAGTGGTCAACGCGGCACTCTCTAGCTGCCAAGAGCACTTTTTACTATGCGCACCCAACCAGAGTGACGGGAGGAGCACATTTCATAAAACGTGCTCAGCTCGTCGAGAAAATGCGATTTAAGCAATGAAATTAAAAATGCACCCAAAACCTAAACCAAACGTTGCAGGTTGTTATTTCTTCGTGCGCAGTGGTCTACGCGGCACTCTCTAGCTGCCAAGAGCACTTTTTACTATGTGCACCCAACCAGAGTGACGGGAGGAGCACATTTCAGAAAACGTGCTCAGCTCGTCCAGAAAATGCGATTTAAGCGATAAAATTAAAAATGCACCTAAAACCTAAACCAAACGTTGCAGATGGTCGTTTCTTCATGCGCAGTGGTCAACGCGGCACTCTCTAGCTGCCAAGAGCACTTTTTACTATGCACACCCAACCAGAGTGACGGTAGGAGCACATTTCAGAAAACGTGCTCAGCTCGTCGAGAAAATGCGATTTAAGCAATAAAATTAAAAATGCACCCAAAACCTAAACCAAACGTTGCAGGGGGTTATTTCTTCATGCGCAGTGGTCAACGCGGCACTCTCTAGCTGCCAAGAGCACTTTTTACTATGCGCACCCAACCAGAGTGACGGGAGGAGCACATTTCATAAAACGTGCTCAGCTCGTCCAGACAATGCGATTTAAGCAATAAAATTAAAAATGCACCCAAAACCTAAACCAAACGTTGCAGGTGGTTATTTCTTCATGCGCAGTGGTCAACGCGGCACTCTCTAGCTGCCAAGAGCACTTTTTACTATGCGCACCCAACCAGAGTGACGGGAGGAGCACATTTCAGAAAACGTGCTCAGCTCGTCCAGAAAATGCGATTTAAGCAATAAAATTAAAAATGCACCCAAAACCTAAACCAAACGTTGCAGGTGGTTATTTCTTCATGCGCAGTGGTCAACGCGGCACTCGCTAGCTGCCAAGAGCACTTTTTACTATGCACACCCAACCAGAGTGACGGGAGGAGCGCATTTCAGAAAACGTGCTCAGCTCGTCGAGAAAATGCGATTTAAGCAATAAAATTAAAAATGCACCCAAAACCTAAACCAAACGTTGCAGATGGTCATTTCTTCATGCGCAGTGGTCAACGCGGCACTCTCTAGCTGCCAAGAGCACTTTTTACTATGCACACCCAACCAGAGTGACGGGAGGAGCACATTTCAGAAAACGTGCTCAGCTCGTCGAGAAAATGCGATTTAAGCAATAAAATTTAAAATGCACATAAAACCTAAACCAAACGTTGCAGGTGGTTATTTCTTCATGCGCAGTGGTCAACGCGGCACTCTCTAGCTGCCAAGAGCACTTTTTACTATGCGCACCCAACCAGAGTGACGGGAGGAGCACATTTCAGAAAACGTGCTCAGCTCGTCCAGAAAATGCGATTTAAGCAATAAAATTAAAAATGCACCCAAAACCTAAACCAAACGTTGCAGGTGGTTATTTCTTCATGCGCAGTGGTCAACGCGGCACTCGCTAGCTGCCAAGAGCACTTTTTACTATGCACACCCAACCAGAGTGACGGGAGGAGCGCATTTCAGAAAACGTGCTCAGCTCGTCGAGAAAATGCGATTTAAGCAATAAAATTAAAAATGCACCCAAAACCTAAACCAAACGTTGCAGATGGTCATTTCTTCATGCGCAGTGGTCAACGCGGCACTCTCTAGCTGCCAAGAGCACTTTTTACTATGCACACCCAACCAGAGTGACGGGAGGAGCACATTTCAGAAAACGTGCTCAGCTCGTCCAGACAATGCGATTTAAGCAATAAAATTAAAAATGCACCCAAAACCTAAACCAAACGTTGCAGGTGGTTATTTCTTCATGCGCAGTGGTCAACGCGGCACTCTCTAGCTGCCAAGAGCACTTTTTACTATGCGCACCCACCCAGAGTGACGGGAGGAGCACATTTCAGAAAACGTGCTCAGCTCGTCGAGAAAATGCGATTTAAGCAATAAAATTAAAAATGCACCTAAAACCTAAACCAAACTTTGCAGATGGTCATTTCTTCATGCGCAGTGGTCAACGCGGCACTCTCTAGCTGCCAAGAGCACTTTTTACTATGCGCACCCAACCAGAGTGACGGGAGGAGCACATTTCAGAAAACGTGCTCAGCTCATCGAGAAAATGCGATTTAAGCAATAAAATTAAAAATGCACCCAAAACCTAAACCAAACGTTGCAGATGGTCATTTCTTCATGCGCAGTGGTCAACGCGGCACTCTCTAGCTGCCAAGAGCACTTTTTACTATGCGCACCCAACCAGAGTGACGGGAGGAGCACATTTCAGAAAACGTGCTCAGCTCGACGAGAAAATGCGATTTAAGCAATAAAATTAAAAATGCACCCAAAACCTAAACCAAACGTTGCAGGTGGTTATTTCTTCATGCGCAGTGGTCAACGCGGCACTCTCTAGCTGCCAAGAGCACTTTTTACTATGCGCACCCAACCAGAGTGACGGGAGGAGCACATTTCATAAAACGTGCTCAGCTCGTCGAGAAAATGCGATTTAAGCAATAAAATTTAAAATGCACCTAAAACCTAAACCAAACGTTGCAGGTGGTTATTTCTTCATGCGCAGTGGTCAACGCGGCACTCTCTAGCTGCCAAGAGCACTTTTTACTATGCGCACCCAACCAGAGTGACGGGAGGAGCACATTTCAGAAAACGTGCTCAGCTCGCCGAGAAAATGCGATTTAAGCAATACAATTAAAAATGCACCTAAAACCTAAACCAAACGTTGCAGGTGGTTATTTCTTCATGTGCAGTGGTCAACGCGGCACTCTCTAGCTGCCAAGAGCACTTTTTACTATGCGCACCCAACCAGAGTGACGGGAGGAGCACATTTCAGAAAACGTGCTCAGCTCGTCGAGAAAATGCGATTTAAGCAATAAAATTAAAAATGCACCCAAAACCTAAACCAAACGTTGCAGGTGGTTATTTCTTCATGCGCAGTGGTCAACGCGGCACTCTCTAGCTGCCAAGAGCACTTTTTACTATGCACACCCAACCAGAGTGACGGGAGGAGCGCATTTTAGAAAACGTGCTCAGCTCGACGAGAAAATGCGATTTAAGCAATAAAATTAAAAATGCACCCAAAACCTAAACCAAACGTTGCAGGTGGTTATTTCTTCATGCGCAGTGGTCAACGCGGCACTCTCTAGCTGCCAAGAGCACTTTTTACTATGCGCACCCAACCAGAGTGACGGGAGGAGCACATTTCAGAAAACGTGCTCAGCTCGTCGAGAAAATGCGATTTAAGCAATAAAATTTAAAATGCACATAAAACCTAAACCAAACGTTGCAGGTGGTTATTTCTTCATGCGCAGTGGTCAACGCGGCACTCTCTAGCTGCCAAGAGCACTTTTTACTATGCGCACCCAACCAGAGTGACGGGAGGAGCACATTTCAGAAAACGTGCTCAGCTCGTCCAGAAAATGCGATTTAAGCAATAAAATTAAAAATGCACCCAAAACCTAAACCAAACGTTGCAGGTGGTTATTTCTTCATGCGCAGTGGTCAACGCGGCACTCGCTAGCTGCCAAGAGCACTTTTTACTATGCACACCCAACCAGAGTGACGGGAGGAGCGCATTTCAGAAAACGTGCTCAGCTCGTCGAGAAAATGCGATTTAAGCAATAAAATTAAAAATGCACCCAAAACCTAAACCAAACGTTGCAGATGGTCATTTCTTCATGCGCAGTGGTCAACGCGGCACTCTCTAGCTGCCAAGAGCACTTTTTACTATGCACACCCAACCAGAGTGACGGGAGGAGCACATTTCAGAAAACGTGCTCAGCTCGTCGAGAAAATGCGATTTAAGCAATAAAATTTAAAATGCACATAAAACCTAAACCAAACGTTGCAGGTGGTTATTTCTTCATGCGCAGTGGTCAACGCGGCACTCTCTAGCTGCCAAGAGCACTTTTTACTATGCGCACCCAACCAGAGTGACGGGAGGAGCACATTTCAGAAAACGTGCTCAGCTCGTCCAGAAAATGCGATTTAAGCAATAAAATTAAAAATGCACCCAAAACCTAAACCAAATGTTGCAGGTGGTTATTTCTTCATGCGCAGTGGTCAACGCGGCACTCGCTAGCTGCCAAGAGCACTTTTTACAATGCACACCCAACCAGAGTGACGGGAGGAGCGCATTTCAGAAAACGTGCTCAGCTCGTCGAGAAAATGCGATTTAAGCAATAAAATTAAAAATGCACCCAAAACCTAAACCAAACGTTGCAGATGGTCATTTCTTCATGCGCAGTGGTCAACGCGGCACTCTCTAGCTGCCAAGAGCACTTTTTACTATGCACACCCAACCAGAGTGACGGGAGGAGCACATTTCAGAAAACGTGCTCAGCTCGTCCAGACAATGCGATTTAAGCAATAAAATTAAAAATGCACCCAAAACCTAAACCAAACGTTGCAGGTGGTTATTTCTTCATGCGCAGTGGTCAACGCGGCACTCTCTAGCTGCCAAGAGCACTTTTTACTATGCGCACACACCCAGAGTGACGGGAGGAGCACATTTCAGAAAACGTGCTCAGCTCGTCGAGAAAATGCGATTTAAGCAATAAAATTAAAAATGCACCTAAAATCTATACCAAACGTTGCAGGTGGTTATTTCTTCATATGCAGTGGTCAACGCGGCACTCTCTAGCTGCCAAGAGCACTTTTTACTATGCGCACCCAACCAGAGTGACGGGAGGAGCGCATTCCAGAAAACGTGCTCAGCTCGTCGAGAAAATGCGATTTAAGCAATAAAATTAAAAATGCACCCAAAACCTAAACCAAACTTTGCAGATGGTCATTTCTTCATGCGCAGTGGTCAACGCGGCACTCTCTAGCTGCCAAGAGCACTTTTTACTATGCGCACCCAACCAGAGTTACGGGAGGAGCACATTTCAGAAAACGTGCTCAGCTCGACGAGAAAATGCGATTTAAGCAATAAAATTAAAAATGCACCCAAAACCTAAACCAAACGTTGCAGGTGGTTATTTCTTCATGCGCAGTGGTCAACGCGGCACTCTCTAGCTGCCAAGAGCACTTTTTACTATGCGCACCCAACCAGAGTGACGGGAGGAGCACATTTCAGAAAACGTGCTCAGCTCGTCGAGAAAATGCGATTTAAGCAATAAAATTTAAAATGCACCTAAAACCTAAACCAAACGTTGCAGGTGGTTATTTCTTCATGCGCAGTGGTCAATGCGGCACTCTAGCTGCCAAGAGCACTTTTTACTATGCGCACCCAACCAGAGTGACGGGAGGAGCACATTCCAGAAAACGTGCTCAGCTCGTCGAGAAAATGCGATTTAAGCAATAAAATTAAAAATGCACCCAAAACCTAAACCAAACGTTGCAGATGGTCATTTCTTCATGTGCAGTGGTGAACGCGGCACTCTCTAGCTGCCAAGAGCACTTTTTACTATGCGCACCCAACCAGAGTGACAGGAGGAGCGCATTCCAGAAAACGTGCTCAGCTCGTCCAGACAATGCGATTTAAGCAATAAAATTAAAAATGCACCCAAAACCTAAACCAAACGTTGCAGGTGGTTATTTCTTCATGCGCAGTGGTCAACGCGGCACTCTCTAGCTGCCAAGAGCACTTTTTACTATGCGCACCCACCCAGAGTGACGGGAGGAGCACATTTCAGAAAACGTGCTCAGCTCGTTGAGAAAATGCAATTTAAGCAATAAAATTAAAAATGCACCCAAAACCTAAACCAAACGTTGCAGGTGGTTATTTCTTCATGCGCAGTGGTCAACGCGGCACTCTCTAGCTGCCAAGAGCACTTTTTACTATGCGCACCCAACCAGAGTGACGGGAGGAGCGCATTTCAGAAAACGTGCTCAGCTCGACGAGAAAATGCGATTTAAGCAATAAAATTAAAAATGCACCCAAAACCTAAACCAAACGTTGCAGGTGGTTATTTCTTCATGCGCAGTGGTCAACGCGGCACTCTCTAGCTGCCAAGAGCACTTTTTACGATGCACACCCAACCAGAGTGACGGGAGGAGCGCATTCCAGAAAACGTGCTCAGCTCGTCGAGAAAATGCGATTTAAGCAATAAAATTAAAAATGCACCCAAAACCTAAACCAAACATTGCAGATGGTCATTTCTTCATGCGCAGTGGTCAACGCGGCACTCTCTAGCTGCCAAGAGCACTTTTTACTATGCACACCCAACCAGAGTGACGGGAGGAGCACATTTCAGAAAACGTGCTCAGCTCGTCCAGAAAATGCGATTTAAGCAATAACATTAAAAATGCACCTAAAACCTAAACCAAACGTTGCAGATGGTCATTTCTTCATGCGCAGTGGTCAACGCGGCACTCTCTAGCTGCCAAGAGCACTTTTTACTATGCACACCCAACCAGAGTGACGGGAGGAGCACATTTCAGAAAACGTGCTCAGCTCGTCCAGACAATGCGATTCAAGCAATAAAATTAAAAATGCACCCAAAACCTAAACCAAACGTTGCAGATGGTCATTTCTTCATGTGCAGTGGTCAACGCGGCACTCTCTAGCTGCCAAGAGCACTTTTTACTATGCACACCCAACCAGAGTGACGGGAGGAGCGCATTTCAGAAAACGTGCTCAGCTCGTCGAGAAAATGCGATTTAAGCAATAAAATTAAAAATGCACCCAAAACCTAAACCAAACGTTGCAGATGGTCATTTCTTCATGTGCAGTGGTCAACGCGGCACTCTCTAGCTGCCAAGAGTACTTTTTACTATGCGCACCCAACCAGAGTGACGGGAGGAGCGCATTTCAGAAAACGTGCTCAGCTCGTCGAGAAAATGCGATTTAAGCAATAAAATTAAAAATGCACCCAAAACCTAAACCAAACGTTGCAGGTGGTTATTTCTTCATGCGCAGTGGTCAACGCGCCACTCTCTAGCTGCCAAGAGCACTTTTTACTATGCGCACCCAACCAGAGTGACGGGAGGAGCACATTTCAGAAAACGTGCTCAGCTCGTCGAGAAAATGCGATTTAAGCAATGCAATTAAAAATGCACCTAAAACCTAAACCAAACGTTGCAGGTGGTTATTTCTTCATGCGCAGTGGTCAACGCGGCACTCTCTAGCTGCCAAGAGCACTTTTTACTATGCGCACCCACCCAGAGTGACGGGAGGAGCACATTTCAGAAAACGTGCTCAGCTCGTCGAGAAAATGCGATTTAAGCAATAAAATTAAAAATGCACCTAAAATCTATACCAAACGTTGCAGGTGGTTATTTCTTCATATGCAGTGGTCAACGCGGCACTCTCTAGCTGCCAAGAGCACTTTTTACTATGCGCACCCAACCAGAGTGACGGGAGGAGCGCATTCCAGAAAACGTGCTCAGCTCGTCGAGAAAATGCGATTTAAGCAATAAAATTAAAAATGCACCCAAAACCTAAACCAAACTTTGCAGATGGTCATTTCTTCATGCGCAGTGGTCAACGCGGCACTCTCTAGCTGCCAAGAGCACTTTTTACTATGCGCACCCAACCAGAGTGACGGGAGGAGCACATTTCAGAAAACGTGCTCAGCTCGTCGAGAAAATGCGATTTAAGCAATAAAACTAAAAATGCACCCAAAACCTAAACCAAACGTTGCAGATGGTCATTTCTTCATGCGCAGTGGTCAACGCGGCACTCTCTAGCTGCCAAGAGCACTTTTTACTATGCGCACCCAACCAGAGTGACGGGAGGAGCACATTTCAGAAAACGTGCTCAGCTCGACGAGAAAATGCGATTTAAGCAATAAAATTAAAAATGCACCCAAAACCTAAACCAAACGTTGCAGGTGGTTATTTCTTCATGCGCAGTGGTCAACGCGGCACTCTCTAGCTGCCAAGAGCACTTTTTACTATGCGCACCCAACCAGAGTGACGGGAGGAGCACATTTCAGAAAACGTGCTCAGCTCGTCGAGAAAATGCGATTTAAGCAATAAAATTTAAAATGCACCTAAAACCTAAACCAAACGTTGCAGGTGGTTATTTCTTCATGCGCAGTGGTCAACGCGGCACTCTCTAGCTGCCAAGAGCACTTTTTACTATGCGCACCCAACCAGAGTGACGGGAGGAGCACATTTCAGAAAACGTGCTCAGCTCGCCGAGAAAATGCGATTTAAGCAATACAATTAAAAATGCACCTAAAACCTAAACCAAACGTTGCAGGTGGTTATTTCTTCATGTGCAGTGGTCAACGCGGCACTCTCTAGCTGCCAAGAGCACTTTTTACTATGCGCACCCAACCAGAGTGACGGGAGGAGCACATTTCAGAAAACGTGCTCAGCTCGTCGAGAAAATGCGATTTAAGCAATAAAATTAAAAATGCACCCAAAACCTAAACCAAACGTTGCAGGTGGTTATTTCTTCATGCGCAGTGGTCAACGCGGCACTCTCTAGCTGCCAAGAGCACTTTTTACTATGCACACCCAACCAGAGTGACGGGAGGAGCACATTTCAGAAAACGTGCTCAGCTCGTCGAGAAAATGCGATTTAAGCAATAAAATTTAAAATGCACATAAAACCTAAACCAAACGTTGCAGGTGGTTATTTCTTCATGCGCAGTGGTCAACGCGGCACTCTCTAGCTGCCAAGAGCACTTTTTACTATGCGCACCCAACCAGAGTGACGGGAGGAGCACATTTCAGAAAACGTGCTCAGCTCGTCCAGAAAATGCGATTTAAGCAATAAAATTAAAAATGCACCCAAAACCTAAACCAAACGTTGCAGGTGGTTATTTCTTCATGCGCAGTGGTCAACGCGGCACTCGCTAGCTGCCAAGAGCACTTTTTACTATGCACACCCAACCAGAGTGACGGGAGGAGCGCATTTCAGAAAACGTGCTCAGCTCGTCGAGAAAATGCGATTTAAGCAATAAAATTAAAAATGCACCCAAAACCTAAACCAAACGTTGCAGATGGTCATTTATTCATGCGCAGTGGTCAACGCGGCACTCTCTAGCTGCCAAGAGAACTTTTTACTATGCACACCCAACCAGAGTGACGGGAGGAGCACATTTCAGAAAACGTGCTCAGCTCGTCCAGACAATGCGATTTAAGCAATAAAATTAAAAATGCACCCAAAACCTAAACCAAACGTTGCAGGTGGTTATTTCTTCATGCGCAGTGGTCAACGCGGCACTCTCTAGCTGCCAAGAGCACTTTTTACTATGCGCACCCACCCAGAGTGACGGGAGGAGCACATTTCAGAAAACGTGCTCAGCTCGTCGAGAAAATGCGATTTAAGCAATAAAATTAAAAATGCACCTAAAATCTATACCAAACGTTGCAGGTGGTTATTTCTTCATATGCAGTGGTCAACGCGGCACTCTCTAGCTGCCAAGAGCACTTTTTACTATGCGCACCCAACCAGAGTGACGGGAGGAGCGCATTCCAGAAAACGTGCTCAGCTCGTCGAGAAAATGCGATTTAAGCAATAAAATTAAAAATGCACCCAAAACCTAAACCAAATTTTGCAGATGGTCATTTCTTCATGCGCAGTGGTCAACGCGGCACTCTCTAGCTGCCAAGAGCACTTTTTACTATGCGCACCCAACCAGAGTGACGGGAGGAGCACATTTCAGAAAACGTGCTCAGCTCGTCGAGAAAATGCGATTTAAGCAATAAAATTAAAAATGCACCCAAAACCTAAACCAAACGTTGCAGATGGTCATTTCTTCATGCGCAGTGGTCAACGCGGCACTCTCTAGCTGCCAAGAGCACTTTTTACTATGCGCACCCAACCAGAGTGACGGGAGGAGCACATTTCAGAAAACGTGCTCAGCTCGACGAGAAAATGCGATTTAAGCAATAAAATTAAAAATGCACCCAAAACCTAAACCAAACGTTGCAGGTGGTTATTTCTTCATGCGCAGTGGTCAACGCGGCACTCTCTAGCTGCCAAGAGCACTTTTTACTATGCGCACCCAACCAGAGTGACGGGAGGAGCACATTTCAGAAAACGTGCTCAGCTCGTCGAGAAAATGCGATTTAAGCAATAAAATTTAAAATGCACCTAAAACCTAAACCAAACGTTGCAGGTGGTTATTTCTTCATGCGCAGTGGTCAATGCGGCACTCTAGCTGCCAAGAGCACTTTTTACTATGCGCACCCAACCAGAGTGACGGGAGGAGCACATTCCAGAAAACGTGCTCAGCTCGTCGAGAAAATGCGATTTAAGCAATAAAATTAAAAATGCACCCAAAACCTAAACCAAACGTTGCAGATGGTCATTTCTTCATGTGCAGTGGTGAACGCGGCACTCTCTAGCTGCCAAGAGCACTTTTTACTATGCGCACCCAACCAGAGTGACAGGAGGAGCACATTTCAGAAAACGTGCTCAGCTCGTTGAGAAAATGCAATTTAAGCAATAAAATTAAAAATGCACCCAAAACCTAAACCAAACGTTGCAGGTGGTTATTTCTTCATGCGCAGTGGTCAACGCGGCACTCTCTAGCTGCCAAGAGCACTTTTTACTATGCGCACCCAACCAGAGTGACGGGAGGAGCGCATTTCAGAAAACGTGCTCAGCTCGACGAGAAAATGCGATTTAAGCAATAAAATTAAAAATGCACCCAAAACCTAAACCAAACGTTGCAGGTGGTTATTTCTTCATGCGCAGTGGTCAACGCGGCACTCTCTAGCTGCCAAGAGCACTTTTTACGATGCACACCCAACCAGAGTGACGGGAGGAGCGCATTCCAGAAAACGTGCTCAGCTCGTCGAGAAAATGCGATTTAAGCAATAAAATTAAAAATGCACCCAAAACCTAAACCAAACATTGCAGATGGTCATTTCTTCATGCGCAGTGGTCAACGCGGCACTCTCTAGCTGCCAAGAGCACTTTTTACTATGCGCACCCAACCAGAGTGACGGGAGGAGCACATTTCAGAAAACGTGCTCAGCTCGTCGAGAAAATGTGATTTAAGCAATAAAATTAAAAATGCACCCAAAACCTAAACCAAACGTAGCAGATGGTCATTTCTTCATGTGCAGTGGTGAACGCGGCACTCTCTAGCTGCCAAGAGCACTGTTTACTATGCGCACCCAACCAGAGTGACAGGAGGAGCACATTTCAGAAAACGTGCTCAGCTCGTTGAGAAAATGCGATTTAAGCAATACAATTAAAAATGCACCCAAAACCTAAACCAAACGTTGCAGGTGGTTATTTCTTCATGCGCAGTGGTCAACGCGGCACTCTTTAGCTACCAAGAGCACTTTTTACTATGCGCACCCAACCAGAGGGACGGGAAGAGCGCATTTCAGAAAACGTGCTCAGCTCGACGAGAAAATGCGATTTAAGCAATAAAATTAAAAATGCACCCAAAACCTAAACCAAACGTTGCAGGTGGTTATTTCTTCATGCGCAGTGGTCAACGCGGCACTCTCTAGCTGCCAAGAGCACTTTTTACGATGCACACCCAACCAGAATGACGGGAGGAGCGCATTTCAGAAAACGTGCTCAGCTCGACGAGAAAATGCGATTTAAGCAATAAAATTAAAAATGCACCCAAAACCTAAACCAAACGTTGCAGGTGGTTATTTCTTCATGCGCAGTGGTCAACGCGGCACTCTCTAGCTGCCAAGAGCACTTTTTACTATGCGCACCCAACCAGAGTGACGGGAGGAGCACATTTCAGAAAACGTGCTCAGCTCGTCGAGAAAATGCGATTTAAGCAATAAAATTAAAAATGCACCCAAAACCTAAACCAAACGTTGCAGGGGGTTATTTCTTCATGCGCAGTGGTCAACGCGGCACTCTCTAGCTGCCAAGAGCACTTTTTACTATGCGCACCCAACCAGAGTGACGGGAGGAGCACATTTCAGAAAACGTGCTCAGCTCGTCGAGAAAATGCGATTTAAGCAATAAAATTAAAAATGCACCCAAAACCTAAACCAAACGTTGCAGGTGGTTATTTCTTCATATGCAGCAGTCAACGCGGCACTCTCTAGCTGCCAAGAGCACTTTTTACTATGCGCACCCAACCAGAGTGACGGGAGGAGCACATTTCAGAAAACGTGCTCAGCTCGTCGAGAAAATGCGATTTAAGCAATAAAATAAAAAATGCACATAAAACCTAAACCAAACGTTGCAGGTGGATATTTCTTCATGCGCAGTGGTCAACGCGGCACTGTCTAGCTGCCAAGAGCACTTTTTACTATGCGCACCCAACCAGAGTGACGTGAGGAGCACATTTCAGAAAACGTGCTCAGCTCGTCGAGAAAATGCAATTTAAGCAATAACATTAAAAATGCACCTAAAACCTAAACCAAACGTTGCAGGTGGTTATTTCTTCATGCGCAGTGGTCAACGCGGCACTCTCTCGCTGCCAAGAGCACTTTTTACTATGCGCACCCAACCAGAGTGACGGGAGGAGCGCATTTTAGAAAACGTGCTCAGCTCGACGAGAAAATGCGATTTAAGCAATAAAATTAAAAATGCACCCAAAACCTAAACCAAACGTTGCAGGTGGTTATTTCTTCATGCGCAGTGGTCAACGCGGCACTCTCTAGCTGCCAAGAGCACTTTTTACTATGCGCACCCAACCAGAGTGACGGGAGGAGCACATTTCAGAAAACGTGCTCAGCTCGTCGAGAAAATGCGATTTAAGCAATAAAATTTAAAATGCACATAAAACCTAAACCAAACGTTGCAGGTGGTTATTTCTTCATGCGCAGTGGTCAACGCGGCACTCTCTAGCTGCCAAGAGCACTTTTTACTATGCGCACCCAACCAGAGTGACGGGAGGAGCACATTTCAGAAAACGTGCTCAGCTCGTCCAGAAAATGCGATTTAAGCAATAAAATTAAAAATGCACCCAAAACCTAAACCAAACGTTGCAGGTGGTTATTTCTTCATGCGCAGTGGTCAACGCGGCACTCGCTAGCTGCCAAGAGCACTTTTTACTATGCACACCCAACCAGAGTGACGGGAGGAGCGCATTTCAGAAAACGTGCTCAGCTCGTCGAGAAAATGCGATTTAAGCAATAAAATTAAAAATGCACCCAAAACCTAAACCAAACGTTGCAGATGGTCATTTCTTCATGCGCAGTGGTCAACGCGGCACTCTCTAGCTGCCAAGAGCACTTTTTACTATGCACACCCAACCAGAGTGACGGGAGGAGCACATTTCAGAAAACGTGCTCAGCTCGTCCAGACAATGCGATTTAAGCAATAAAATTAAAAATGCACCCAAAACCTAAACCAAACGTTGCAGGTGGTTATTTCTTCATGCGCAGTGGTCAACGCGGCACTCTCTAGCTGCCAAGAGCACTTTTTACTATGCGCACCCACCCAGAGTGACGGGAGGAGCACATTTCAGAAAACGTGCTCAGCTCGTCGAGAAAATGCGATTTAAGCAATAAAATTAAAAATGCACCTAAAATCTATACCAAACGTTGCAGGTGGTTATTTCTTCATATGCAGTGGTCAACGCGGCACTCTCTAGCTGCCAAGAGCACTTTTTACTATGCGCACCCAACCAGAGTGACGGGAGGAGCGCATTCCAGAAAACGTGCTCAGCTCGTCGAGAAAATGCGATTTAAGCAATAAAATTAAAAATGCACCCAAAACCTAAACCAAATTTTGCAGATGGTCATTTCTTCATGCGCAGTGGTCAACGCGGCACTCTCTAGCTGCCAAGAGCACTTTTTACTATGCGCACCCAACCAGAGTGACGGGAGGAGCACATTTCAGAAAACGTGCTCAGCTCGTCGAGAAAATGCGATTTAAGCAATAAAATTAAAAATGCACCCAAAACCTAAACCAAACGTTGCAGATGGTCATTTCTTCATGCGCAGTGGTCAACGCGGCACTCTCTAGCTGCCAAGAGCACTTTTTACTATGCGCACCCAACCAGAGTGACGGGAGGAGCACATTTCAGAAAACGTGCTCAGCTCGACGAGAAAATGCGATTTAAGCAATAAAATTAAAAATGCACCCAAAACCTAAACCAAACGTTGCAGGTGGTTATTTCTTCATGCGCAGTGGTCAACGCGGCACTCTCTAGCTGCCAAGAGCACTTTTTACTATGCGCACCCAACCAGAGTGACGGGAGGAGCACATTTCAGAAAACGTGCTCAGCTCGTCGAGAAAATGCGATTTAAGCAATAAAATTTAAAATGCACCTAAAACCTAAACCAAACGTTGCAGGTGGTTATTTCTTCATGCGCAGTGGTCAATGCGGCACTCTAGCTGCCAAGAGCACTTTTTACTATGCGCACCCAACCAGAGTGACGGGAGGAGCACATTCCAGAAAACGTGCTCAGCTCGTCGAGAAAATGCGATTTAAGCAATAAAATTAAAAATGCACCCAAAACCTAAACCAAACGTTGCAGATGGTCATTTCTTCATGTGCAGTGGTGAACGCGGCACTCTCTAGCTGCCAAGAGCACTTTTTACTATGCGCACCCAACCAGAGTGACAGAAGGAGCACATTTCAGAAAACGTGCTCAGCTCGTTGAGAAAATGCAATTTAAGCAATAAAATTAAAAATGCACCCAAAACCTAAACCAAACGTTGCAGGTGGTTATTTCTTCATGCGCAGTGGTCAACGCGGCACTCTCTAGCTGCCAAGAGCACTTTTTACTATGCGCACCCAACCAGAGTGACGGGAGGAGCGCATTTCAGAAAACGTGATCAGCTCGACGAGAAAATGCGATTTAAGCAATAAAATTAAAAATGCACCCAAAACCTAAACCAAACGTTGCAGGTGGTTATTTCTTCATGCGCAGTGGTCAACGCGGCACTCTCTAGCTGCCAAGAGCACTTTTTACGATGCACACCCAACCAGAGTGACGGGAGGAGCGCATTCCAGAAAACGTGCTCAGCTCGTCGAGAAAATGCGATTTAAGCAATAAAATTAAAAATGCACCCAAAACCTAAACCAAACATTGCAGATGGTCATTTCTTCATGCGCAGTGGTCAACGCGGCACTCTCTAGCTGCCAAGAGCACTTTTTACTATGCGCACCCAACCAGAGTGACGGGAGGAGCGCATTTCAGAAAACGTGCTCAGCTCGACGAGAAAATGCGATTTAAGCAATAAAATTAAAAATGCACCCAAAACCTAAACCAAACGTTGCAGATGGTCATTTCTTCATGCGCAGCGGTCAACGCGGCACTCTCTAGCTGCCAAGAGCACTTTTTACTATGCACACCCAACCAGAGTGACGGGAGGAGCGCATTTCAGAAAACGTGCTCAGCTCGTCCAGGCAATGCGATTTAAGCAATAAAATTAAAAATGCACCCAAAACCTAAACCAAACTTTGCAGGTGGTTATTTCTTCATGCGCAGTGGTCAACGCGGCACTCTCTAGCTGACAAGAGCACTTTTTACTATGCGCACCCAACCAGAGTGACGGGAGGAGCACATTTCAGAAAACGTGCTCAGCTCGTCGAGAAAAATGCGATTTAAGCAATAAAATTAAAAATGCACCTAAAACCTAAACCAAACGTTGCAGGTGGTTATTTCTTCGTGCGCAGCAGTCAACGCGGCACTCTCTAGCTGCCAAGAGCACTTTTTACTATGCGCACCCAACCAGAGTGACGGGAGGAGCACATTTCAGAAAACGTGCTCAGCTCGTCGAGTAAATGCGATTTAAGCAATAAAATTAAAAATGCACCCAAAACCCAAACCAAACGTTGCAGGTGGTTATTTCTTCATGCGCAGTGGTCAACGCGGCACTCTCTAGCTGCCAAGAGCACTTTTTACTATGCGCACCCAACCAGAGTGACGGGAGGAGCACATTTCAGAAAACGTGCTCAGCTCGTCCAGAAAATGCGATTTAAGCAATAAAATTAAAAATGCACCTAAAACCTAAACCAAACGTTGCAGATGGTCATTTCTTCATGCGCAGTGGTCAACGCGGCACTCTCTAGCTGCCAAGAGCACTTTTTACTATGCACACCCAACCAGAGTGACGGGAGGAGCACATTTCAGAAAACGTGCTCAGCTCGTCCAGACAATGCGATTTAAGCAATAAAATTAAAAATGCACCCAAAACCTAAACCAAACTTTGCAGGTGGTTATTTCTTCATGCGCAGTGGTCAACGCGGCACTCTCTAGCTGCCAAGAGCACTTTTTACTATGCGCACCCAACCAGAGTGACGGGAGGAGCGCATTTCAGAAAACGTGCTCAGCTCGTCGAGAAAATGCGATTTAAGCAATAAAATTAAAAATGCACCTAAAACCTAAACCAAAAGTTGCAGGTGGTTATTTCTTCATGCGCAGCAGTCAACGCGGCACTCTCTAGCTGCCAAGAGCACTTTTTACTATGCGCACCCAACCAGAGTGACGGGAGGAGCACATTTCAGAAAACGTGCTCAGCTCGTCGAGAAAATGCGATTTAAGCAATAAAATTAAAAATGCACCTTAAACCTAAACCAAACGCTGCAGATGGTCATTTCTTCATGCGCAGTGGACAACGCGGCACTCTCTAGCTGCCAAGAGCACTTTTTACTATACACACCCAACCAGAGTGACGGGAGGAGCACATTCCAGAAAACGTGCTCAGCTCGTCGAGAAAATGCGATTTAAGCAATAAAATTAAAAATGCACCCAAAACCTAAACCAAACGTTGCAGATGGTCATTTCTTTATGTGCAGTGGTCAACGCGGCACTCTCTAGCTGCCAAGAGCACTTTTTACTATGCACACCCAACCAGAGTGACGGGAGGAGCGCATTTCAGAAAACGTGCTCAGCTCGTCGAGAAAATGCGATTTAAGCAATAAAATTAAAAATGCACCTAAAACCTAAACCAAACGTTGCAGGTGGTTATTTCTTCATGCGCAGCAGTCAACGCGGCACTCTCTAGCTGCCAAGAGCACTTTTTACTATGCGCACCCAACCAGAGTGACGGGAGGAGCACATTTCAGAAAACGTGCTCAGCTCGTCGAGAAAATGCGATTTAAGCAATAAAATTAAAAATGCACCTAAAACCTAAACCAAACGTTGCAGGTGGTTATTTCTTCATGCGCAGCAGTCAACACGGCACTCTCTAGCTGCCAAGAGCACTTTTTACTATGCGCACCCAACCAGAGTGACGGGAGGAGCACATTTCAGAAAACGTGCTCAGCTCGTCGAGAAAATGCGATTTAAGCAATAAAATTAAAAATGCACCCAAAACCTAAACCAAACGTTGCAGATGGTCATTTCTTCATGTGCAGTGGTCAACGCGGCACTCTCTAGCTGCCAAGAGCACTTTTTACTATGCACACCCAACCAGAGTGACGGGAGGAGCGCATTTCAGAAAACGTGCTCAGCTCGTCGAGAAAATGCGATTTAAGCAATAAAATTAAAAATGCACCCAAAACCTAAACCAAACGTTGCAGGTGGTTATTTCTTCATGCGCAGTGGTCAACGTGGCACTCTCTAGCTGCCAAGAGCACTTTTTACTATGCACACCCAACCAGAGTGACGGGAGGAGCGCATTTCAGAAAACGTGCTCAGCTCGTCGAGAAAATGCGATTTAAGCAATAAAATTAAAAATGCACCCAAAACCTAAACCAAACGTTGCAGGTGGTTATTTCTTCATGCGCAGTGGTCAACGCGGCACTCTCTAGCTGCCAAGAGCACTTTTTACTATGTGCACCCAACCAGAGTGACGGGAGGAGCACATTCCAGAAAAAGTGCTCAGCTCGTCGAGAAAATGGGATTTAAGCAATAAAATTAAAAATGCACCCAAAACCTAAACCAAACGTTGCAGATGGTCATTTCTTCATGCGCAGTGGTCAACGCGGCACTCTCTAGCTGCCAAGAGCACTTTTTACTATGCGCACCCAACCAGAGTGACGGGAGGAGCACATTTCAGAAAACGTGCTCAGCTCGTTGAGAAAATGCGATTTAAGCAATAAAATTAAAAATGCACCCAAAACCTAAACCAAACGTTGCAGGTGGTTATTTCTTCATGCGCAGTGGTCAACGCGGCACTCTCTAGCTGCCAAGAGCACTTTTTACTATACACACCCAACCAGAGTGACGGGAGTAGCACATTCCAGAAAACGTGCTCAGCTCGTTGAGAAAATGCGATTTAAGCAATAAAATTAAAAATGCACCCAAAACCTAAACCAAACGTTGCAGGTGGTTATTTCTTCATGGGCAGTGGTCAACGCGGCACTCTCTAGCTGCCAAGAGCACTTTTTACTATGCGCACCCAACCAGAGTGACGGGAGGAGCACATTTCAGAAAACGCGCTCAGCTCGTCGAGAAAATGCGATTTAAACAATAAAATTAAAAATGCACCTAAAACCTAAACCAAACGCTGCAGATGGTCATTTCTTCATGCGCAGTGGTCAACGCGGCACTCTCTAGCTGCCAAGAGCACTTTTTACTATACACACCCAACCAGAGTGACGGGAGGAGCACATTCCAGAAAACGTGCTCAGCTCGTCGAGAAAATGCGATTTAAGCAATAAAATTAAAAATGCACCCAAAACCTAAACCAAACGTTGCAGATGGTCATTTCTTCATGTGCAGTGGTAAACGCGGCACTCTCTAGCTGCCAAGAGCACTTTTAACTATGCACACCCAACCAGAGTGACGGGAGGAGCGCATTTCAGGAAACGTGCTCAGCTCGTCGAGAAAATGCGATTTAAGCAATAAAATTAAAAATGCATCCAAAACCTAAACCAAACGTTGCAGGTGGTTATTTCTTCATGCGCAGTGGTCAACGCGGCACTCTCTAGCTGCCAAGAGCACTTTTTACTATGCGCACCCAACCAGAGTGACGGGACGAGCACATTTCAGAAAACGTGCTCAGCTCGCCGAGAAAATGCGATTTAAGCAATACAATTAAAAATGCACCTAAAACCTAAACCAAACGTTGCAGGTGGTTATTTCTTCATGTGCAGTGGTCAACGCGGCACTCTCTAGCTGCCAAGAGCACTTTTTTCTATGCGCACCCACCCAGAGTGACGGGAGGAGCACATTTCAGAAAACGTGCTCAGCTTGTCGAGAAAATGCGATTTAAGCAATAAAATTAAAAATGCACCTAAAATCTATACCAAACGTTGCAGGTGGTTATTTCTTCATATGCAGTGGTCAACGCGGCACTCTCTAGCTGCCAAGAGGACTTTTTACTATGCGCACCCAACCAGAGTGACGGGAGGAGCACATTCCAGAAAACGTGCTCAGCTCGTCGAGAAAATGCGATTTAAGCAATAAAATTAAAAATGCACCCAAAACCTAAACCAAACGTTGCAGATGGTCATTTCTTCATGCGCAGTGGTCAACGCGGCACTCTCTAGCTGCCAAGAGCACTTTTTACTATGCGCACCCAACCAGAGTGACGGGAGGAGCGCATTTCAGAAAAGGTGCTCAGCTCGTCGAGAAAATGCGATTTAAGCAATAAAATTAAAAATGCACCCAAAACCTAAACCAAACGTTGCAGGTGGTTATTTCTTCATGCGCAGTGGTCAACGCGGCACTCTCTAGCTGCCAAGAGCACTTTTTACTATGCACACCCAATCAGAGTAACGGGAGGAGCGCATTTCAGGAAACGTGCTCAGCTCGTCGAGAAAATGCGATTTAAGCAATAAAATTAAAAATGCACCCAAAACCTAAACCAACCGTTGCAGGTGGTTATTTCTTCATGCGCAGTGGTCAACGCGGCACTCTCTAGCTGCCAAGAGCACTTTTTACTATGCGCACCCAACCAGAGTGACGGGAGGAGCGCATTTCAGAAAACGTGCTCAGCTCGTCGAGAAAATGCGATTTAAGCAATAAAATTAAAAATGCACCTAAAACCTAAACCAAAAGTTGCAGGTGGTTATTTCTTCATGCGCAGCAGTCAACGCGGCACTTTCTAGCTGCCAAGAGCACTTTTTACTATGCGCACCCAACCAGAGTGACGGTAGGAGCACATTTCAGAAAATGTGCTCAGCTCGTCGAGAAAATGCGATTTAAGCAATAAAATTAAAAATGCACCTAAAACCTAAACCAAACGCTGCAGATGGTCATTTCTTCATGCGCAGTGGTCAACGCGGCACTCTCTAGCTGCCAAGAGCACTTTTTACTATACACACCCAACCAGAGTGACGGGAGGAGCACATTCCAGAAAACGTGCTCAGCTCGTCGAGAAAATGCGATTTAAGCAATAAAATTAAAAATGCACCCAAAACCTAAACCAAACGTTGCAGGTGGTTATTTCTTCATGCGCAGTGGTCAACGCGGCACTCTCTAGCTGCCAAGAGCACTTTTTACTATGCGCACCCAACCAGAGTGACGGGAGGAGCACATTTCAGAAAACGTGCTCAGCTCGTCGAGAAAATGCGATTTAAGCAATAAAATTAAAAATACACCCAAAACCTAAACCAAAAGTTGCAGGTGGTTATTTCTTCATGCGCAGTGGTCAACGCGGCACTCTCTAGCTGCCAAGAGCACTTTTTACTATGCGCACCCAACCAGAGTGACGGGAGGAGCACATTTCAGAAAACGTGCTCAGCTCGTCCAGAAAATGCGATTTAAGCAATAAAATTAAAAATGCACCTAAAACCTAAACCAAACGTTGCAGATGGTCATTTCTTCATGCGCAGTGGTCAACGAGGCACTCTCTAGCTGCCAAGAGCACTTTTTACTATGCGCACCCAACCAGAGTGACGGGAGGAGCACATTTCAGAAAACGTGCTCAGCTCGTCCAGACAATGCGATTTAAGCAATAAAATTAAAAATGCACCCAAAACCTAAACCAAACGTTGCAGGTGGTTATTTCTTCATGCGCAGTGGTCAACGCGGCACTCTCTAGCTGCCAAGAGCACTTTTTACTATGCGCACCCAACCAGAGTGACGGGAGGAGCGCATTTCAGAAAACGTGCTCAGCTCGTCGAGAAAATGCGATTTAAGCAATAAAATTAAAAATGCACCCAAAACCTAAACCAAACGTTGCAGATGGTCATTTCTTCATGCGCAGTGGTCAACGCGGCACTCTCTAGCTGCCAAGAGCACTTTTTACTATGCGCACCCTCCCAGAGTGACGGGAGGAGCACATTTCAGAAAACGTGCTCAGCTCGTCGAGAAAATGCGATTTAAGCAATAAAATTAAAAATGCACCTAAAATCCATACCAAACGTTGCAGGTGGTTATTTCTGGTTATTTCTTCATGCGCAGCAGTCAAAGCGGCACTCTCTAGCTGCCAAGAGCACTTTTTACTATGTGCACCCAACCAGAGTGACGGGAGGAGCACATTTCAGAAAACGTGCTCAGCTCGTCGAGAAAATGCGATTTAAGCAATAAAATTAAAAATGCACCCAAAACCTAAACATAACATTGCAGATGGTCATTTCTTCATGTGCAGTGGTGAACGCGGCACTCTCTAGCTGCCAAGAGCACTTTTTACTATGCGCACCCAACCAGAGTGACAGGAGGAGCACATTTCAGAAAACGTGCTCAGCTCGTTGAGAAAATGCGATTTAAGCAATAAAATTAAAAATGCACCCAAAACCTAAACCAAACGTTGCAGGTGGTTATTTCTTCATGAGCAGTGGTCAACGCGGCACTCTTTAGCTGCCAAGAGCACTTTTTACTATGCGCACCCAACCAGAGGGACGGGAGGAGCGCATTTCAGAAAACGTGCTCAGCTCGACGAGAAAATGCGATTTAAGCAATAAAATTAAAAATGCACCCAAAACCTAAACCAAACGTTGCAGGTGGTTATTTCTTCATGCGCAGTGGTCAACGCGGCACTCTCTAGCTGCCAAGAGCACTTTTTACGATGCACACCCAACCAGAGTGACGGGAGGAGCGCATTTCAGAAAACGTGCTCAGCTCGACGAGAAAATGCGATTTAAGCAATAAAATTAAAAATGCACCCAAAACCTAAACCAAACGTTGCAGGTGGTTATTTCTTCATGCGCAGTGGTCAACGCGGCACTCTCTAGCTGCCAAGAGCACTTTTTACTATGCGCACCCAACCAGAGTGACGGGAGGAGCACATTTCAGAAAACGTGCTCAGCTCGTCGAGAAAATGCGATTTAATCAATACAATTAAAAATGCACCTAAAAACCTAAACCAAACGTTGCAGGTGGTTATTTCTTCATGCGCATTGGTCAACGCGGCACTCTCTAGCTGCCAAGAGCACTTTTTACTATGCGCACCCAACCAGAGTGACGGGAGGAGCACATTTCAGAAAACGTGCTCAGCTCGTCGAGAAAATGCGATTTAATCAATAAAATTAAAAATGCACCTAAAAACCTAAACCAAACATTGCAGATGGTCATTTCTTCATGCGCAGTGGTCAACGCGGCACTCTCTAGCTGCCAAGAGCACTTTTTACTATGCGCACCCAACCAGAGTGACGGGAGGAGCACATTTCAGAAAACGTGCTCAGCTCGTCCAGAAAATGCGATTTAAGCAATAAAATTAAAAATGCACCTAAAACCTAAACCAAACGTTGCAGATGGTAATTTCTTCATGCGCAGTGGTCAACGCGGCACTCTCTAGCTGCCAAGAGCACTTTTTACTATGCACACCCAACCAGAGTGACGGGAGGAGCACATTTCAGAAAACGTGCTCAGCTCGTCCAGACAATGCGATTTAAGCAATAAAATTAAAAATGCACCCAAAACCTAAACCAAACGTTGCAGGTGGTTATTTCTTCATGCGCAGTGGTCAACGCGGCACTCTCTAGCTGCCAAGAGCACTTTTTACTATGCGCACCCAACCTGAGTGACGGGAGGAGCGCATTTCAGAAAACGTGCTCAGCTCGTCGAGAAAATGCGATTTAAGCAATAAAATTAAAAATGCACCCAAAACCTAAACCAAACGTTGCAGGTGGTTATTTCTTCATGCGCAGTGGTCAACGCGGCACTCTCTAGCTGCCACGAGCACTCTCTAGCTGACAAGAGCACTTTTTACTATGCGCACCCAACCAGAGTGACGGGAGGAGCACATTTCAGAAGACGTGCTCAGCTCGTCGAGAAAATGCGATTTAAGCAATAAAATTAAAAATGCACCTAAAACCTAAACCAAACGTTGCAGATGGTCATTTCTTCATGCGCAGTGGTCAACGCGGCACTCTCTAGCTGCCAAGAGCACTTTTTACTATGCGGACCCAACCAGAGTGACGGGAGGAGCACATTTCAGAAAACGTGCTCAGCTCGTCGAGAAAATGCGATTTAAGCAATAAAATTAAAAATGCACCCAAAACCTAAACCAAACGTTGCAGATGGTCATTTCTTCATGCGCAGTGGTCAACGCGGCACTCTCTAGCTGCCAAGAGCACTTTTTACTATGCGCACCCAACCAGAGTGACGGGAGGAGCACATTTCAGAAAACGTGCTCATCTCGTCGAGAAAATGCGATTTAAGCAATAAAATTAAAAATGCACCCAAAACCTAAACCAAACGTTGCAGGTGCTTATTTCTTCATGCGCAGCAGTCAACGCGGCACTCTCTAGCTGCCAAGAGCACTTTTTACTATGCGCACCCAACCAGAGTGACGGGAGGAGCACATTTCAGAAAACGTGCTCAGCTCGTCGAGAAAATGCGATTTAAGCAATAAAATTAAAAATGCACCCAAAAGCTAAACCAAACGTTGCAGGGGGTTATTTCTTCATGCGCAGTGGTCAACGCGGCACTCTCTAGCTGCCAAGAGCACTTTTTACTATGCGCACCCAACCAGAGTGACGGGAGGAGCACATTTCAGAAAACGTGCTCAGCTCGTCGAGAAAATGCGATTTAAGCAATAAAATTAAAAATGCACCCAAAACCTAAACCAAACGTTGCAGGTGGTTATTTCTTCATGCGCAGTGGTCAACGCGGCACTCTCTAGCTGCCAAGAGCACTTTTTACTATGCGCACCCAACCAGAGTGACGGGAGGAGCACATTTCAGAAAACGTGCTCAGCTCATCCAGAAAATGCTATTTAAGCAATAAAATAAAAAATGCACCTAAAACCTAAACCAAACGTTGCAGATGGTCATTTCTTCATGCGCAGTGGTCAACGCGGCACTCTCTAGCTGCCAAGAGCACGTTTTACTATGCGCACCCAACCAGAGTGACGGGAGGAGCGCATTTCAGAAAACGTGCTCAGCTCGTCGAGAAAATGCGATTCAAGCAATAAAATTAAAAATGCACCCAAAACCTAAACCAAACGTTGCAAGTGGTTATTTCTTCATGCGCAGTGGTCAACGCGGCACTCTCTAGCTGCAAAGAGCACTTTTTACTATGCGCACCCAACCAGAGTGACGGGAGGAGCACATTTCAGAAAACGTGCTCAGCTCGTCGAGAAAATGCGATTTAAGTAATACAATTAAAAATGCACCTAAAACCTAAACCAAACGTTGCAGGTGGTTATTTCTTCATGCGCAGTGGTCAACGCGGCACTCTCTCGCTGCCAAGAGCACGTTTTACTATGCGCACCCAACCAGAGTGACGGGAGGAGCACATTTCAGAAAACGTGCTCAGCTCGTCGAGAAAATGCGATTCAAGCAATAAAATTAAAAATGCACCCAAAACCTAAACCAAACGTTGCAAGTGGTTATTTCTTCATGCGCAGTGGTCAACGCGGCACTCTCTAGCTGCCAAGAGCACTTTTTACTATGCGCACCCAACCAGAGTGACGGGAGGAGCACATTTCAGAAAACGTGCTCAGCTCGTCGAGAAAATGCGATTTAAGCAATAAAATTAAAAATGCACCCAAAAGCTAAACCAAACGTTGCAGGGGGTTATTTCTTCATGCGCAGTGGTCAACGCGGCACTCTCTAGCTGCCAAGAGCACTTTTTACTATGCACACCCAACCAGAGTGACGGGAGGAGCGCATTTCAGAAAACGTGCTCAGCTCGACGAGAAAATGCGATTTAAGCAATAAAATTAAAAATGCACCCAAAACCTAAACCAAACGTTGCAGGTGGTTATTTCTTCATGCGCAGTGGTCAACGCGGCACTCTCTAGCTACCAAGAGCACTTTTTACTATGCGCACCCAACCAGAGTGACGGGAGGAGCACATTTCAGAAAACGTGCTCAGCTCGTCGAGAAAATGCGATTTAAGCAATAAAATTAAAAATGCACCCAAAACCTAAACCAAACGTTGCAGGTGGTTATTTCTTCATGCGCAGTGGTCAACGCGGCACTCTCTAGCTGCCAAGAGCACTTTTTACTATGCGCACCCAACCAGAGTGACGGGAGGAGGACATTTCAGAAAACGTGCTCAGCTCGTCGAGAAAATGCGATTTAAGCAATAAAATTAAAAATGCACCCAAAACCTAAACATAACATTGCAGATGGTCATTTCTTCATGTGCAGTGGTGAACGCGGCACTCTCTAGCTGCCAAGAGCACTTTTTACTATGCGCACCCAACCAGAGTGACAGGAGGAGCACATTTCAGAAAACGTGCTCAGCTCGTTGAGAAAATGCGATTTAAGCAATAAAATTAAAAATGCACCCAAATCCTAAACCAAACGTTGCAGGTGGTTATTTCTTCATGCGCAGTGGTCAACGCGGCACTCTTTAGCTGCCAAGAGCACTTTTTACTATGCGCACCCAACCAGAGGGACGGGAGGAGCGCATTTCAGAAAACGTGCTCAGCTCGACGAGAAAATGCGATTTAAGCAATAAAATTAAAAATGCACCCAAAACCTAAACCAAACGTTGCAGGTGATTATTTCTTCATGCGCAGTGGTCAACGCGGCACTCTCTAGCTGCCAAGAGCACTTTTTTACTATGCGCACCCAACCAGAGTGACGGGAGGAGCACATTTCAGAAAACGTGCTCAGCTCGTCCAGAAAATGCGATTTAAGCAATAAAATTAAAAATGCACATAAAACCTAAACCAAACGTTGCAGATGGTCATTTCTTCATGCGCAGTGGTCAACGCGGCACTCTCTAGCTGCCAAGAGCACTTTTTACTATGCGCACCCAACCAGAGTGACGGGAGGAGGACATTTCAGAAAACGTGCTCAGCTCGTCCAGAAAATGCGATTTAAGCAATAAAATTAAAAATGCACCTAAAACCTAAACCAAACATTGCAGATGGCCATTTCTTCATGCGCAGTGGTAAACGCGGCACTCTCGAGCTGCCAAGAGCACTTTTGACTATGCGCACCCAACCAGAGTGACGGGAGGAGCACATTTCAGAAAACGTGCTCAGCTCGTCGAGAAAATGCGATTTAAGCAATAAAATTAAAAATGCACTTAAAAACCTAAACCAAACGTTGCAGGTGGTTATTTCTTCATGCGCATTGGTCAACGCGGCACTCTCTAGCTGCCAAGAGCACTTTTTACTATGTGCACCCAACCAGAGTGACGTGAGGAGCACATTTCAGAAAACGTGCTCAACTCGTCGAGAAAATGCGATTTAAGCAATAAAATTAAAAATGCACCCAAAACCTAAACCAAACGTTGCAGGTGGTTATTTCTTCATGCGCAGTGGTCAACGCGGCACTCTCTAGCTGCCAAGAGCACTTTTTTACTATGCGCACCCAACCAGAGTGACGGGAGGAGCACATTTCAGAAAACGTGCTCAGCTCGTCCAGAAAATGCGATTTAAGCAATAAAATTAAAAATGCACATAAAACCTAAACCAAACGTTGCAGATGGTCATTTCTTCATGCGCAGTGGTCAACGCGGCACTCTCTAGCTGCCAAGAGCACTTTTTACTATGCACACCCAACCAGAGTGACGGGAGGAGCGCATTTTAGAAAACGTGCTCAGCTCGACGAGAAAATGCGATTTAAGCAATAAAATTAAAAATGCACCCAAAACCTAAACCAAACGTTGCAGGTGGTTATTTCTTCATGCGCAGTGGTCAACGCGGCACTCTCTAGCTGCCAAGAGCACTTTTTACTATGCGCACCCAACCAGAGTGACGGGAGGAGCGCATTTCAGAAAACGTGCTCAGCTCGTCCAGAAATTGCGATTTAAGCAATAAAATTAAAAATGCACATAAAACCTAAACCAAACGTTGCAGATGGTCATTTCTTCATGCGCAGTGGTCAACGCGGCACTCTCTAGCTGCCAAGAGCACTTTTTACTATACACACCCAACCAGAGTGACGGGAGGAGCACATTCCAGAAAACGTGCTCAGCTCGTCGGGAAAATGCGATTTAAGCAATAAAATTAAAAATGCACCCAAAACCTAAACCAAACGTTGCAGATGGTCATTTCTTCATGTGCAGTGGTCAACGCGGCACTCTCTAGCTGCCAAGAGCACTTTTTACTATGCACACCCAACCAGAGTGACGGGAGGAGCGCATTTCAGAAAACGTGCTCAGCTCGTCGAGAAAATGCGATTTAAGCAATAAAATTAAAAATGCACCCAAAACCTAAACCAAACGTTGCAGGTGGTTATTTCTTCATGCGCAGTGGTCAACGCGGCACTCTCTAGCTGCCAAGAGCACTTTTTACTATGCGCACCCAACCAGAGTGACGGGAGGAGGACATTTCAGAAAACGTGCTCAGCTCGTCGAGAAAATGCGATTTAAGCAATAAAATTAAAAATGCACCCAAAACCTAAACATAACATTGCAGATGGTCATTTCTTCATGTGCAGTGGTGAACGCGGCACTCTCTAGCTGCCAAGAGCACTTTTTACTATGCGCACCCAACCAGAGTGACAGGAGGAGCACATTTCAGAAAACGTGCTCAGCTCGTTGAGAAAATGCGATTTAAGCAATAAAATTAAAAATGCACCCAAAACCTAAACCAAACGTTGCAGGTGGTTATTTCTTCATGCGCAGTGGTCAACGCGGCACTCTTTAACTGCCAAGAGCACTTTTTACTATGCGCACCCAACCAGAGGGACGGGAGGAGCGCATTTCAGAAAACGTGCTCAGCTCGACGAGAAAATGCGATTTAAGCAATAAAATTAAAAATGCACCCAAAACCTAAACCAAACGTTGCAGGTGATTATTTCTTCATGCGCAGTGGTCAACGCGGCACTCTCTAGCTGCCAAGAGCACTTTTTACGATGCACACCCAACCAGAGTGACGGGAGGAGCGCATTTCAGAAAACGTGCTCAGCTCGACGAGAAAATGCGATTTAAGCAATAAAATTAAAAATGCACCCAAAACCTAAACCAAACGTTGCAGGTGGTTATTTCTTCATGCGCAGTGGTCAACGCGGCACTCTCTAGCTGCCAAGAGCACTTTTTACTATGCGCACCCAACCAGAGTGACGGGAGGAGCACATTTCAGAAAACGTGCTCAGCTCGTCGAGAAAATGCGATTTAAGCAATAAAATTAAAAATGCACCTAAAAACCTAAACCAAACGTTGCAGGTGGTTATTTCTTCATGCGCATTGGTCAACGCGGCACTCTCTAGCTGCCAAGAGCACTTTTTACTATGCGCACCCAACCAGAGTGACGGGAGGAGCACATTTCAGAAAACGTGCTCAGCTCGTCCAGAAAATGCGATTTAAGCAATACAATTAAAAATGCACCTAAAACCTAAACCAAACGTTGCAGATGGTCATTTCTTCATGCGCAGTGGTCAACGCGGCACTCTCTAGCTGCCAAGAGCACTTTTTACTATGCACACCCAACCAGAGTGACGGGAGGAGCACATTTCAGAAAACGTGCTCAGCTCGTCCAGACAATGCGATTTAAGCAATAAAATTAAAAATGCACCCAAAACCTAAACCAAACGTTGCAGGTGGTTATTTCTTCATGCGCAGTGGTCAACGCGGCACTCACTCTCTAGCTGCCAAGAGCACTTTTTACTATGCGCACCCAACCAGAGTGACGGGAGGAGCACATTTCAGAAAACGTGCTCAGCTCGTCGAGAAAATGCGATTTAAGCAATAACATTAAAAATGCACCTAAAACCTAAACCAAACGTTGCAGGTGGTTATTTCTTCATGCGCAGTGGTCAACGCGGCACTCTCTCGCTGCCAAGAGCACTTTTTACTATGCGCACCCATCCAGAGTGACGGGAGGAGCACATTCCAGAAAACGTGCTCAGCTCGTCGAGAAAATGCGATTTAAGCAATAAAATTAAAAATGCGCCCAAAACCTAAACCAAACGTTGCAGATGGTCATTTCTTCATGCGCAGTGGTCAACGCGGCACTCTCTAGCTGCCAAGAGCACTTTTTACTATGCGCACCCAACCAGAGTGACGGGAGGAGCACATTTCAGAAAACGTGCTCAGCTCGTCGAGAAAATGCGAATTAAGCAATAAAATTTAAAATGCACCTAAAACCCAAACCAAACGTTGCAGGTGGTTATTTCTTCATGCGCAGTGGTCAACGCGGCACTCTCTAGCTGCCAAGAGCACTTTTTACTATGCGCACCCAACCAGAGTGACGGGAGGAGCACATTTCAGAAAACGTGCTCAGCTCGTCGAGAAAATGCGATTTAAGCAACAAAATTAAAAATGCACCTAAAACCTAAACCAAACGTTGCAGGTGGTTATTTCTTCATGCGCAGTGGTCAACGGGGCACTCTCTAGCTGCCAAGAGCACATTTTACTATGCGCACCCAACCAGAGTGACGGGAGGAGCACATTTCAGAAAACGTGCTCAACTCGTCCAGACAATGCGATTTAAGCAATAAAATTAAAAATGCACCTAAAACCTAAACCAAACGTTGCAGGTAGTTATTTCTTCGTGCGCAGCAGTCAACGCGGCACTCTCTAGCTGCCAAGAGCACTTTTTACTATGCGCACACAACCAGAGTGACGGGAGGAGCACATTTCAGAAAACGTGCTCAGCTCGTCGAGTAAATGCGATTTAAGCAATAAAATTAAAAATGCACCCAAAACCTAAACCAAACGTTGCAGGTGGTTATTTCTTCATGCGCAGTGGTGAACGCGGGACTCTCTAGCTGCCAAGAACACTTTTTACTATGCGCACCCAACCAGAGTGACAGGGGGAGCACATTTCAGAAAACGTGCTCAGCTCGTTGAGAAAATGCGATTTAAGCAATACAATTAAAAATGCACCCAAAACCTAAACCAAACGTTGCAGGTGGTTATTTCTTCATGCGCAGTGGTCAACGCGGCAATCTCTAGCTGCCAAGAGCACTTTTTAGTATGAGCACCCAACCAGAGTGACGGGAGGAGCGCATTTCAGAAAACGTGCTCAGCTCGACGAGAAAATGCGATTTAAGCAATACAATTAAAAATGCACCCAAAACCTAAACCAAACGTTGCAGGTGGTTATTTCTTCATGCGCAGTGGTCAACGCGGCACTCTCTAGCTGCCAAGAGCACTTTTTACGATGCACACCCAACCAGAGTGAAGGGAGGAGCGCATTTTAGAAAACGTGCTCAGCTCGACGAGAAAATACGATTTAAGCAATAAAATTAAAAATGCACCCAAAACCTAAACCAAACGTTGCAGGTGGTTATTTCTTCAAGCGCAGTGGTCAACGCGGCACTCTCTAGATGCCAAGAGCACTTTTTACGATGCACACCCAACCAGAGTGACGGGAGGAGCGCATTTCAGAAAACGTGCTCAGCTCGACGAGAAAATACGATTTAGGCAATAAAATAAAAAATGCACCCAAAACCTAAACCAAACGTTGCAGGTGGTTATTTCTTCATGCGCAGTGGTCAACGCGGCACTCTCTAGCTGCCAAGAGCACTTTTTACTATGCGCACCCAACCAGAGTGACGGGAGGAGCACATTTCATAAAACGTGCTCAGCTCGTCGAGAAAATGCGATTTAAGCAATAAAATTAAAAATGCACCTAAAACCTAAACCAAACGTTGCAGGTGGTTATTTCTTCATGCGCAGTGGTCAACGCGGCACTCTTTAGCTGCCAAGAGCACTTTTTACTATGCGCACCCAACCAGAGGGACGGGAGGAGCACATTTCAGAAAACGTGCTCAGCTCGACGAGAAAATGCGATTTAAGCAATAAAATTAAAAATGCACCCAAAACCTAAACCAAACGTTGCAGGTGATTATTTCTTCATGCGCAGTGGTCAACGCGGCACTCTCTAGCTGCCAAGAGCACTTTTTACGATGCACACCCAACCAGAGTGACGGGAGGAGCGCATTTCAGAAAACGTGCTCAGCTCGACGAGAAAATGCGATTTAAGCAATAAAATTAAAAATGCACCCAAAACCTAAACCAAACGTTGCAGGTGGTTATTTCTTCATGCGCAGTGGTCAACGCGGCACTCTCTAGCTGCCAAGAGCACTTTTTACTATGTGCACCCACCCAGAGTGACGGGAGGAGCACATTTCAGAAAACGTGCTCAGCTCGTCGAGAAAATGCGATTTAAACAATAAAATTAAAAATGCACCCAAAACCTAAACCAAACGTTGCAGATGGTTATTTCTTCATGCGCAGTGGTCAACGCGGCACTCTCTAGCTGCCAAGAGCACTTTTTACTATGCGCACCCACCCAAAGTGACGGGAGGAGCACATTTCAGAAAACGTGCTCAGCTCGTCGAGAAAATGCGATTTAAGCAATAAAATTAAAAATGCACCTAAAACCTAAACCAAACGTTGCAGATGGTCATTTCTTCATGTGCAGTGGTCAACGCGGCACTCTCTAGCTGCCAAGAGCACTTTTTACTATGCACACCCAACCAGAGTGACGGGAGGAGCGCATTTCAGAAAACGTGCTCAGCTCGTCGAAAAAATGCGATTTAAGCAATAAAATTAAAAATGCACCCAAAACCTAAACAAAACGTTGCAGGTGGTTATTTCTTCATGCGCAGTGGTCAACGCGGCACTCTCTAGCTGCCAAGAGCACTTTTTACTATGCGCACCCAACCAGAGTGACGGGAGGAGCACATTTCAGAAAACGTGCTCAGCTCGTCGAGAAAATGCGATTTAAGCAATAAAATTAAAAATGCACCTAAAACCTAAACCAAACGCTGCAGATGGTCATTTCTTCATGCGCAGTGGTCAACGCGGCACTCTCTAGCTGCCAAGAGCACTTTTTACTATACACACCCAACCAGAGTGACGGGAGGAGCACATTCCAGAAAACGTGCTCAGCTCGTCGGGAAAATGCGATTTAAGCAATAAAATTAAAAATGCACCCAAAACCTAAACCAAACGTTGCAGATGGTCATTTCTGCATGTGCAGTGGTCAACGCGGCACTCTCTAGCTGCCAAGAGCACTTTTTACTATGCACACCCAACCAGAGTGACGGGAGGAGCGCATTTCAGAAAACGTGCTCAGCTCGTCGAGAAAATGCGATTTAAGCAATAAAATTAAAAATGCACCCAAAACCTAAACCAAACGTTGCAGGTGGTTATTTCTTCATGCGCAGTGGTCAACGCGGCACTCTCTAGCTGCCAAGAGCACTTTTTACTATGCGCACCCAACCAGAGTGACGGGAGGAGCACATTTCAGAAAACGTGCTCAGCTCGTCGAGAAAATGCGATTTAAGCAATAAAATTAAAAATGCACCCAAAACCTAAACATAACATTGCAGATGGTCATTTCTTCATGTGCAGTGGTGAACGCGGCACTCTCTAGCTGCCAAGAGCACTTTTTACTATGCGCACCCAACCAGAGTGACAGGAGGAGCACATTTCAGAAAACGTGCTCAGCTCGTTGAGAAAATGCGATTTAAGCAATAAAATTAAAAATGCACCCAAAACCTAAACCAAACGTTGCAGGTGGTTATTTCTTCATGCGCAGTGGTCAACGCGGCACTCTCTAGCTGCCAAGAGCACTTTTTACTATGCGCACCCAACCAGAGTGACGGGAGGAGCACATTTCAGAAAACGTGCTCAGCTCGTCGAGAAAATGCGATTTAAGCAATAAAATTAAAAATGCACCCAAAACCTAAACCAAACGTTGCAGGTGGTTATTTCTTCATGCGCAGTGGTCAACGCGGCACTCTCTAGCTGCCAAGAGCACTTTTTACTATGCGCACCCAACCAGAGTGACGGGAGGAGCACATTTCAGAAAACGTGCTCAGCTCGTCGAGAAAATGCGATTTAAGCAATAAAATTAAAAATGCACCTAAAACCTAAACCAAACGTTGCAGGTGGTTATTTCTTCGTGCGCAGCAGTCAACGCGGCACTCTCTAGCTGCCAAGAGCACTTTTTACTATGCGCACCCAACCAGAGTGACGGGAGGAGCACATTTCAGAAAACGTGCTCAGCTCGTCGAGTAAATGCAATTTAAGCAATAAAATTAAAAATGCACCCAAAACCTAAACCAAACGTTGCAGGTGGTTATTTCTTCATGCGCAGTGGTCAACGCGGCACTCTCTAGCTGCCAAGAGCACTTTTTACTATGCGCACCCAACCAGAGTGACGGGAGGAGCACATTTCAGAAAACGTGCTCAGCTCGTCCAGAAAATGCAATTTAAGCAATAAAATTAAAAATGCACCTAAAACCTAAACCAAACGTTGCAGATGGTCATTTCTTCATGCGCAGTGGTCAACGCGGCACTCTCTAGCTGCCAAGAGCACTTTTTACTATGCGCACCCAACCAGAGTGACGGGAGGAGCACATTTCAGAAAACGTGCTCAGCTCGTCGAGTAAATGCAATTTAAGCAATAAAATTAAAAATGCACCCAAAACCTAAACCAAACGTTGCAGGTGGTTATTTCTTCATGCGCAGTGGTCAACGCGGCACTCTCTAGCTGCCAAGAGCACTTTTTACTATGCGCACCCAACCAGAGTGACGGGAGGAGCACATTTCAGAAAACGTGCTCAGCTCGTCCAGAAAATGCGATTTAAGCAATAAAATTAAAAATGCACCTAAAACCTAAACCAAACGTTGCAGATGGTCATTTCTTCATGCGCAGTGGTCAACGCGGCACTCTCTAGCTGCCAAGAGCACTTTTTACTATGCACACCCAACCAGAGTGACGGGAGGAGCACATTTCAGAAAACGTGCTCAGCTCGTCCAGACAATGCGATTTAAGCAATAAAATTAAAAATGCACCCAAAACCTAAACCAAACGTTGCAGGTGGTTATTTCTTCATGCGCAGTGGTCAACGCGGCACTCTCTAGCTGCCAAGAGCACTTTTTACTATGCGCACCCAACCAGAGTGACGGGAGGAGCGCATTTCAGAAAACGTGCTCAGCTCGTCGAGAAAATGCGATTTAAGCAATAAAATTAAAAATGCACCTAAAACCTAAACCAAAAGTTGCAGGTGGTTATTTCTTCATGCGCAGCAGTCAACACGGCACTCTCTAGCTGCCAAGAGCACTTTTTACTATGCGCACCCAACCAGAGTGACGGGAGGAGCACATTTCAGAAAACGTGTTCAGCTCGTCGAGAAAATGCGATTTAAGCAATAAAATTAAAAATGCACCCAAAACCTAAACCAAACGTTGCAGATGGTCATTTCTTCATGTGCAGTGGTCAACGCGGCACTCTCTAGCTGCCAAGAGCACTTTTTACTATGCACACCCAACCAGAGTGACGGGAGGAGCGCATTTCAGAAAACGTGCTCAGCTCGTCGAGAAAATGCGATTTAAGCAATAAAATTAAAAATGCACCCAAAACCTAAACCAAACGTTGCAGGTGGTTATTTCTTCATGCGCAGTGGTCAACGCGGCACTCTCTAGCTGCCAAGAGCACTTTTTACTATGCGCACCCAACCAGAGTGACGGGAGGAGCGCATTTCAGAAAACGTGCTCAGCTCGTCGAGAAAATGCGATTTAAGCAATAAAATTAAAAATGCACCCAAAACCTAAACCAAACGTTGCAGGTGGTTATTTCTTCATGCGCAGTGGTCAACGCGGCACTCTCTAGCTGCCAAGAGCACTTTTTACTATGCGCACCCAACCAGAGTGACGGGAGGAGCACATTTCAGAAAACGTGCTCAGCTCGTCGAGAAAATGCGATTTAAGCAATAAAATTAAAAATGCACCCAAAACCTAAACCAAACGTTGCAGGTGGTTATTTCTTCATATGCAGCAGTCAACGCGGCACTCTCTAGCTGCCAAGAGCATTTTTTACTATGCGCACCCATCCAGAGTGACGGGAGGAGCACATTTCAGAAAACGTGCTCAGCTCGTCGAAAAAATGCGATTTAAGCAATAAAATAAAAAAATGCACCTAAAACCTAAACCAAACGTTGCAGGTGGATATTTCTTCATGCGCAGTGGTCAACGCGGCACTCTCTAGCTGCCAAGAGCACTTTTTACTATGCACACCCAACCAGAGTGACGGGAGGAGCACATTCCAGAAAACGTGCTCAGCTCGTCGAGAAAATGCGATTTAAGCAATAAAATTAAAAATGCACCCAAAACCTAAACCAAACGTTGCAGATGGTCATTTCTTCATGCGCAGTGGTCAACGCGGCACTCTCTAGCTGCCAAGAGCACTTTTTACTATGCGCACCCAACCAGAGTGACGGGAGGAGCACATTTCAGAAAACGTGCTCAGCTCGTTGAGAAAATGCGATTTAAGCAATAAAATTAAAAATGCACCCAAAACCTAAACCAAACGTTGCAGGTGGTTATTTCTTCATGCGCAGTGGTCAACGCGGCACTCTCTAGCTGCCAAGAGCACTTTTTACTATGCACACCCAACCAGAGTGACGGGAGGAGCGCATTTCAGAAAACGTGCTCAGCTCGACGAGAAAATGCGATTTAAGCAATAAAGTTAAAAATGCACCCAAAACCTAAACCAAACGTTGCAGGTGGTTATTTCTTCATGCGCAGTGGTCAACGCGGCACTCTCTAGCTGCCAAGAGCACTTTTTACGATGCACACCCAACCAGAGAGACGGGAGGAGCGCATTTCAGAAAACGTGCTCAGCTCGACGAGAAAATGCGATTTAAGCAATAAAATTAAAAATGCACATAAAACCTAAACCAAACGTTGCAGATGGTCATTTCTTCATGCGCAGTGGTCAACGCGGCACTCTCTAGCTGCCAAGAGCACTTTTTACTATGCATAGCCAACCAGAGTGACGGGAGGAGCCCATTTCAGGAAACGTGCTCAGCTCGTCGAGAAAATGCGATTTAAGCAATAAAATTAAAAATGCACCCAAAACCTAAACCAAACGTTGCAGGTGGTTATTTCTTCATGCGCAGTGGTCAACGCGGCACTCTCTAGCTGCCAAGAGCACTTTTTACTATGCGCACCCAACCAGAGTGACGGGACGAGCACATTTCAGAAAACGTGCTCAGCTCGCCGAGAAAATGCGATTTAAGCAATACAATTAAAAATGCCCCTAAAACCTAAACCAAACGTTGCAGGTGGTTATTTCTTCATGTGCAGTGGTCAACGCGCCACTCTCTAGCTGCCAAGAGCACTTTTTACTATGCGCACCCACCCAGAGTGACGGGAGGAGCACATTTCAGAAAACGTGCTCAGCTCGTCGAGAAAATGCGATTTAAGCAATAAAATTAAAAATGCACCTAAAATCTATACCAAACGTTGCAGGTGGTTATTTCTTCATATGCAGTGGTCAACGCGGCACTCTCTAGCTGCCAAGAGCACTTTTTACTATGCGCACCCAACCAGAGTGACGGGAGGAGCACATTCCAGAAAACGTGCTCAGCTCGTCGAGAAAATGCGATTTAAGCAATAAAATTAAAAATGCACCCAAAACCTAAACCAAACGTTGCAGATGGTCATTTCTTCATGCGCAGTGGTCAACGCGGCACTCTCTAGCTGCCAAGAGCACTTTTTACTATGCGCACCCAACCAGAGTGACGGAAGGAGCACATTTCAGAAAACGTGCTCAGCTCGTCGAGAAAATGCGATTTAAGCAATAAAAATTAAAATGCACCTAAAACCTAAACCAAACGTTGCAGGTGGTTATTTCTTAATGCGCAGTGGTCAACGCGGCACTCTCTAGCTGTCAAGAGCACTTTTTACTATGTGCACCCAACCAGAGTGACGGGAGGAGCACATTTCAGAAAACGTGCTCAGCTCGTCAAGAAAATGCGATTTAAGTAATACAATTAAAAATGCACCTAAAACCTAAACCAAACGTTGCAGGTGGTTATTTCTTCATGCGCAGTGGTCAACGCGGCACTCTCTAGCTGCCAAGAGCACTTTTTACTATGCGCACCCAACCAGAGTGACGGGAGGAGCACATTCCAGAAAACGTGCTCAGCTCGTCGAGAAAATGCGATTTAAGCAATAAAATTAAAAATGCACCCAAAACCTAAACATAACATTGCAGATGGTCATTTCTTCATGTGCAGTGGTGAACGCGGCACTCTCTAGCTGCCAAGAGCACTTTTTACTATGCGCACCCAACCAGAGTGACAGGAAGAGCACATTTCAGAAACGTGCTCAGCTCGTTGAGAAAATGCGATTTAAGCAATAAAATTAAAAATGCACCCAAAACCTAAACCAAACGTTGCAGGTGGTTATTTCTTCATGAGCAGTGGTCAACGCGGCACTCTTTAGCTGCCAAGAGCACTTTTTACTATGCGCACCCAACCAGAGGGACGGGAGGAGCGCATTTCAGAAAACGTGCTCAGCTCGACGAGAAAATGCGATTTAAGCAATAAAATTAAAAATGCACCCAAAACCTAAACCAAACGTTGCAGGTGGTTATTTCTTCATGCGCAGTGGTCAACGCGGCACTCTCTAGCTGCCAAGAGCACTTTTTACGATGCACACCCAACCAGAGTGACGGGAGGAGCGCATTTCAGAAAACGTGCTCAGCTCGACGAGAAAATGCGATTTAAGCAATAAAATTAAAAATGCACCCAAAACCTAAACCAAACGTTGCAGGTGGTTATTTCTTCATGCGCAGTGGTCAACGCGGCACTCTCTAGCTGCCAAGAGCACTTTTTACTATGCGCACCCAACCAGAGTGACGGGAGGAGCACATTTCAGAAAACGTGCTCAGCTCGTCGAGAAAATGCGATTTAATCAATACAATTAAAAATGCACCTAAAAACCTAAACCAAACGTTGCAGGTGGTTATTTCTTCATGCGCATTGGTAAACGCGGCACTCTCTAGCTGCCAAGAGCACTTTTTACTATGCGCACCCAACCAGAGTGACGGGAGGAGCACATTTCAGAAAACGTGCTCAGCTCGTCGAGAAAATGCGATTTAATCAATAAAATTAAAAATGCACCTAAAAACCTAAACCAAACGTTGCAGATGGTCATTTCTTCATGCGCAGTGGTCAACGCGGCACTCTCTAGCTGCCAAGAGCACTTTTTACTATGCGCACCCAACCAGAGTGACGGGAGGAGCACATTTCAGAAAACGTGCTCAGCTCGTCCAGAAAATGCGATTTAAGCAATAAAATTAAAAATGCACCTAAAACCTAAACCAAACGTTGCAGATGGTAATTTCTTCATGCGCAGTGGTCAACGCGGCACTCTCTAGCTGCCAAGAGCACTTTTTACTATGCACACCCAACCAGAGTGACGGGAGGAGCACATTTCAGAAAACGTGCTCAGCTCGTCCAGACAATGCGATTTAAGCAATAAAATTAAAAATGCACCCAAAACCTAAACCAAACGTTGCAGGTGGTTATTTCTTCATGCGCAGTGGTCAACGCGGCACTCTCTAGCTGCCAAGAGCACTTTTTACTATGCGCACCCAACCTGAGTGACGGGAGGAGCGCATTTCAGAAAACGTGCTCAGCTCGTCGAGAAAATGCGATTTAAGCAATAAAATTAAAAATGCGCCTAAAACCTAAACCAAAAGTTGCAGGTGGTTATTTCTTCATGCGCAGCAGTCAACGCGGCACTCTCTAGCTGCCAAGAGCACTTTTTACTATGCGCACCCAACCAGAGTGACGGGAGGAGCACATTTCAGAAAACGTGCTCAGCTCGTCGAGAAAATGCGATTTAAGCAATAAAATTAAAAATGCACCTAAAACCCAAACCAAACGCTGCAGATGGTCATTTCTTCATGCGCATTGGTCAACGCGGCACTCTCTAGCTGCCAAGAGCACTTTTTACTATACACACCCAACCAGACTGACGGGAGGAGCACATTCCAGAAAACGTGCTCAGCTCGTCGAGAAAATGCGATTTAAGCAATAAAATTAAAAATGCATCCAAAACCTAAACCAAACGTTGCAGATGGTCATTTCTTCATGCGCAGTGGTGAACGCGGCACTCTCTAGCTGCCAAGAGCACTTTTTACTATGCGCACCCAACCAGAGTGACGGAAGGAGCACATTTCAGAAAACGTGCTCAGCTCGTCCAGAAAATGCGATTTAAGCAATAAAATTAAAAATGCACCTAAAACCTAAACCAAACGTTGCAGATGGTCATTTCTTAATGCGCAGTGGTCAACGCGGCACTCTCTAACTGCCGAGAGCACTTTTTACTATGCACACCCAACCAGAGTGACGGGAGGAGCACAGACGGCGTGTCACCTTCCTGCTTGAAAGTCTGCGCTGAGCAGCTGGCGCCCACCTTTGCACGGATCTTCAACCGTTCCCTGGAGCTGTGTGAGGTGCCCTCGTGCTTCAAGAGCTCCACCATCGTTCCAGTGGCCAAGAAGCCCGCCATCACAGGTATGAATGACTATAGACCTGTTGCACTGACATCTGTGGTCATGAAATCTTTCGAGAGGTTAGTACTGAACCACCTGAAGGATGTCACGGGCCCCCTGCTGGACCCCCACCAGTTTGCCTACCGGGCAAACAGGTCGGTAGATGATGCGGTCAACATGGGACTGCACTACATCCTGCAACACCTGGACACCCCAGGAAAGTACGCCAGGATCCTGTTTGTGGACTTCAGCTCGGCGTTCAACACCATCGCTCCTGACATCCTCCAACAGAAGCTCATCCAGCTTGCGGTGCCTGCCTCCACCTGTCAGTGGATCACCAGCTTCCTGACCAACAGGAGACAGCGTGTGAGGCTGGGGAGCATCACATCTGACACCCTGACCACCAACACTGGAGCCCCTCAGGGATGCGTCCTCTCCCCACTGCTCTTCTCCCTCTACACCAACGATTTCTCCGCAAGTGACTCTTCCGTGAAGCTCCTGAAGTATGCAGACGACACCACTCTCATCGGACTGATCCAGAACGGTGATGAGACTGCGTACAGACAGGAGGTGGAGCGGCTGGTCCACTGGTGCAGCCAAAACCACCTGGACCTGAACCCGCTCAAGACCGTGGAGATGACAGTGGACTTCAGGCGAGGCCCTTCACCACTTTCACCCCTCACTATCCGCAGTAATACTATTCTCTCCACAGACACCTTCAAGTTCCTGGGAACCACAATCTCTCGGGACCTGAAATGGACCGGCCACATAGACTCTGTCCGCAAGAAGGCCCAGCAGAGGCTGTACTTCCTGAGACAGCTCAAGAAGTTCAACCTGCCACGGGAGCTGCTGAAGACCTTCTACACTGCCATCATCCAGTCTGTCCTCTGCACCTCCATCACTGTCTGGTTTGGATCGGCCTCCAAACAAGACAAGCACAGACTGCAACGGACAATAAGGACTGCAGAAAAGATAATTGGAATCAACCTCCCATCTATCCAAGACTTGTACCTGTCCAGGACCAGGAAACGTGCAAGTAACATCTCAACAGACCCTTCGCACCCAGGTTGCAGCCTGTTTGAACTACTCCCCTCCGGACGCCGTTATAGAGCTCTGTACACAAAAACCAGCAGACACAGAGACAGCTTCTTCCCCCAGGCTGTCGCTCTGATGAACTCACACCACTCTTAGAGTCTCAGAGTCATTACTGTGCAATAACATCCCGCTTGCCACACCTTTTTTGTCTACACTGTTTGTACTATGTGTCCTCTCTGCATCCATTGCAGCCTGGTCATCCTAGAAGAGGGACCCTCCCATCTGTGGTCTCTTCTCAAGGTTTCTCATTTCCCCTAGCTGGAGTTTTGAGTTTTTCCTTGCCCTCTTGGGAGTTTAAGATCAGGGGGTGTTTGAGAATATCTTTCGTTCTTCACATGTCCTGAGTGTTGTTGTTAGTCACCTAAATGTTGAACAGAGGCTGTGATTTACCGAAGTCAAATTCCTTGTTTGGCACGCTCAAACATGGCGAATAAAAAACTCTTGAATCTTGAATCTTGAATTTCAGAAAACGTGCTCAGCTCGTCGAGAAAATGCGATTTAAGCAATAAAATTTAAAATGCACCTAAAACCTAAACCAAACGTTGCAGGTGGTTATTTCTTCATGCGCAGTGGTCAACGCGGCACTCTCTAGCTGCCAAGAGCACTTTTTACTATGTGCACCCAACCAGAGTGACGGGAGGAGCACATTTCAGAAAACGTGCTCAGCTCGTCGAGAAAATGCGATTTAAGTAATACAATTAAAAATGCACCTAAAACCTAAACCAAACGTTGCAGGTGGTTATTTCTTCATGCGCAGTGGTCAACGCGGCACTCTCTAGCTGCCAAGAGCACTTTTTACTATGCACACCCAACCAGAGTGACGGGAGGAGCACATTCCAGAAAACGTGCTCAGCTCGTCGAGAAAATGCGATTTAAGCAATAAAATTAAAAATGCACCCAAAACCTAAACATAACATTGCAGATGGTCATTTCTTCATGTGCAGTGGTGAACGCGGCACTCTCTAGCTGCCAAGAGCACTTTTTACTATGCACACCCAACCAGAGTGACGGGAGGAGCGTATTTTAGAAAACGTGCTCAGCTCGACGAGAAAATGCGATTTAAGCAATAAAATTAAAAATGCACCCAAAACCTAAACCAAACGTTGCAGGTGGTTATTTCTTCATGCGCAGTGGTCAACGCGGCACTCTCTAGCTGCCACGAGCACTCTCTAGCTGACAAGAGCACTTTTTACTATGCGCACCCAACCAGAGTGACGGGAGGAGCACATTTCAGAAGACGTGCTCAGCTCGTCGAGAAAATGCGATTTAAGCAATAAAATTAAAAATGCACCTAAAACCTAAACCAAACGTTGCAGATGGTCATTTCTTCATGCGCAGTGGTCAACGCGGCACTCTCTAGCTGCCAAGAGCACTTTTTACTATGCGCACCCAACCAGAGTGACGGGAGGAGCACATTTCAGAAAACGTGCTCAGCTCGTCGAGAAAATGCGATTTAAGCAATAAAATTAAAAATGCACCCAAAACCTAAACCAAACGTTGCAGATGGTCATTTCTTCATGCGCAGTGGTCAACGCGGCACTCTCTAGCTGCCAAGAGCACTTTTTACTATGCGCACCCAACCAGAGTGACGGGAGGAGCACATTTCAGAAAACGTGCTCATCTCGTCGAGAAAATGCGATTTAAGCAATAAAATTAAAAATGCACCCAAAACCTAAACCAAACGTTGCAGGTGCTTATTTCTTCATGCGCAGCAGTCAACGCGGCACTCTCTAGCTGCCAAGAGCACTTTTTACTATGCGCACCCAACCAGAGTGACGGGAGGAGCACATTTCAGAAAACGTGCTCAGCTCGTCGAGAAAATGCGATTTAAGCAATAAAATTAAAAATGCACCCAAAAGCTAAACCAAACGTTGCAGGGGGTTATTTCTTCATGCGCAGTGGTCAACGCGGCACTCTCTAGCTGCCAAGAGCACTTTTTACTATGCGCACCCAACCAGAGTGACGTGAGGAGCACATTTCAGAAAACGTGCTCAGCTCGTCCAGAAAATGCGATTTAAGCAATAAAATAAAAAATGCACCCAAAACCTAAACCAAACGTTGCAGGTGGTTATTTCTTCATGCGCAGTGGTCACCGCGGCACTCTCTAGCTGCCAAGAGCACTTTTTACGATGCGCACCCAACCAGAGTGACGGGAGGAGCACATTTCAGAAAACGTGCTCAGCTCGTCGAGAAAATGCGATTTAAGCAATAAAATTAAAAATGCACCTAAAACCTAAACCAAACGTTGCAGATGGTCATTTCTTCATGCGCAGCAGTCAACGCGGCACTCTCTAGCTGCCAAGAGCACTTTTTACTATGTACACCCAACCAGAGTGACGGGAGGAGCACATTTCTGAAAACGTGCTCAACTCGTCCAGAAAATGCTATTTAAGCAATAAAATAAAAAATGCACCTAAAACCTAAACCAAACGTTGCAGATGGTCATTTCTTCATGCGCAGTGGTCAACGCGGCACTCTCTAGCTGCCAAGAGCACTTTTTACTATGCGCACCCAACCAGAGTGACGGGAGGAGCACATTTCAGAAAACGTGCTCAGCTCGTCGAGAAAATGCGATTTAAGCAATAAAATTAAAAATGCACCCAAAACCTAAACCAAACGTTGCAGGTGGTTATTTCTTCATGCGCAGTGGTCAACGCGGCACTCTCTAGCTGCCAAGAGCACTTTTTACTATGCGCACCCAACCAGAGTGACGGGAGGAGCACATTTCAGAAAACGTGCTCAGCTCATCCAGAAAATGCTATTTAAGCAATAAAATAAAAAATGCACCTAAAACCTAAACCAAACGTTGCAGATGGTCATTTCTTCATGCGCAGTGGTCAACGCGGCACTCTCTAGCTGCCAAGAGCACGTTTTACTATGCGCACCCAACCAGAGTGACGGGAGGAGCACATTTCAGAAAACGTGCTCAGCTCGTCGAGAAAATGCGATTCAAGCAATAAAATTAAAAATGCACCCAGAACCTAAACCAAACGTTGCAAGTGGTTATTTCTTCATGCGCAGTGGTCAACGCGGCACTCTCTAGCTGCAAAGAGCACTTTTTACTATGCGCACCCAACCAGAGTGACGGGAGGAGCACATTTCAGAAAACGTGCTCAGCTCGTCGAGAAAATGCGATTTAAGTAATACAATTAAAAATGCACCTAAAACCTAAACCAAACGTTGCAGGTGGTTATTTCTTCATGCGCAGTGGTCAACGCGGCACTCTCTAGCTGCCAAGAGCACGTTTTACTATGCGCACCCAACCAGAGTGACGGGAGGAGCACATTTCAGAAAACGTGCTCAGCTCGTCGAGAAAATGCGATTCAAGCAATAAAATTAAAAATGCACCCAAAACCTAAACCAAACGTTGCAAGTGGTTATTTCTTCATGCGCAGTGGTCAACGCGGCACTCTCTAGCTGCCAAGAGCACTTTTTACTATGCGCACCCAACCAGAGTGACGGGAGGAGCACATTTCAGAAAACGTGCTCAGCTCGTCGAGAAAATGCGATTTAAGCAATAAAATTAAAAATGCACCCAAAAGCTAAACCAAACGTTGCAGGGGGTTATTTCTTCATGCGCAGTGGTCAACGCGGCACTCTCTAGCTGCCAAGAGCACTTTTTACTATGCACACCCAACCAGAGTGACGGGAGGAGCGCATTTCAGAAAACGTGCTCAGCTCGACGAGAAAATGCGATTTAAGCAATAAAATTAAAAATGCACCCAAAACCTAAACCAAACGTTGCAGGTGGTTATTTCTTCATGCGCAGTGGTCAACGCGGCACTCTCTAGCTACCAAGAGCACTTTTTACTATGCGCACCCAACCAGAGTGACGGGAGGAGCACATTTCAGAAAACGTGCTCAGCTCGACGAGAAAATGCGATTTAAGCAATAAAATTAAAAATGCACCCAAAACCTAAACCAAACGTTGCAGGTGATTATTTCTTCATGCGCAGTGGTCAACGCGGCACTCTCTAGCTGCCAAGAGCACTTTTTTACTATGCGCACCCAACCAGAGTGACGGGAGGAGCACATTTCAGAAAACGTGCTCAGCTCGTCCAGAAAATGCGATTTAAGCAATAAAATTAAAAATGCACATAAAACCTAAACCAAACGTTGCAGATGGTCATTTCTTCATGCGCAGTGGTCAACGCGGCACTCTCTAGCTGCCAAGAGCACTTTTTACTATGCGCACCCAACCAGAGTGACGGGAGGAGGACATTTCAGAAAACGTGCTCAGCTCGTCCAGAAAATGCGATTTAAGCAATAAAATTAAAAATGCACCTAAAACCTAAACCAAACATTGCAGATGGCCATTTCTTCATGCGCAGTGGTAAACGCGGCACTCTCGAGCTGCCAAGAGCACTTTTGACTATGCGCACCCAACCAGAGTGACGGGAGGAGCACATTTCAGAAAACGTGCTCAGCTCGTCGAGAAAATGCGATTTAAGCAATAAAATTAAAAATGCACTTAAAAACCTAAACCAAACTTTGCAGGTGGTTATTTCTTCATGCGCATTGGTCAACGCGGCACTCTCTAGCTGCCAAGAGCACTTTTTACTATGTGCACCCAACCAGAGTGACGTGAGGAGCACATTTCAGAAAACGTGCTCAACTCGTCGAGAAAATGCGATTTAAGCAATAAAATTAAAAATGCACCCAAAACCTAAACCAAACGTTGCAGGTGGTTATTTCTTCATGCGCAGTGGTCAACGCGGCACTCTCTAGCTGCCAAGAGCACTTTTTTACTATGCGCACCCAACCAGAGTGACGGGAGGAGCACATTTCAGAAAACGTGCTCAGCTCGTCCAGAAAATGCGATTTAAGCAATAAAATTAAAAATGCACATAAAACCTAAACCAAACGTTGCAGATGGTCATTTCTTCATGCGCAGTGGTCAACGCGGCACTCTCTAGCTGCCAAGAGCACTTTTTACTATGCACACCCAACCAGAGTGACGGGAGGAGCGCATTTTAGAAAACGTGCTCAGCTCGACGAGAAAATGCGATTTAAGCAATAAAATTAAAAATGCACCCAAAACCTAAACCAAACGTTGCAGGTGGTTATTTCTTCATGCGCAGTGGTCAACGCGGCACTCTCTAGCTGCCAAGAGCACTTTTTACTATGCGCACCCAACCAGAGTGACGGGAGGAGCGCATTTCAGAAAACGTGCTCAGCTCGTCCAGAAATTGCGATTCAAGCAATAAAATTAAAAATGCACATAAAACCTAAACCAAACGTTGCAGATGGTCATTTCTTCATGCGCAGTGGTCAACGCGGCACTCTCTAGCTGCCAAGAGCACTTTTTACTATACACACCCAACCAGAGTGACGGGAGGAGCACATTCCAGAAAACGTGCTCAGCTCGTCGGGAAAATGCGATTTAAGCAATAAAATTAAAAATGCACCCAAAACCTAAACCAAACGTTGCAGATGGTCATTTCTTCATGTGCAGTGGTCAACGCGGCACTCTCTAGCTGCCAAGAGCACTTTTTACTATGCACACCCAACCAGAGTGACGGGAGGAGCGCATTTCAGAAAACGTGCTCAGCTCGTCGAGAAAATGCGATTTAAGCAATAAAATTAAAAATGCACCCAAAACCTAAACCAAACGTTGCAGGTGGTTATTTCTTCATGCGCAGTGGTCAACGCGGCACTCTCTAGCTGCCAAGAGCACTTTTTACTATGCGCACCCAACCAGAGTGACGGGAGGAGGACATTTCAGAAAACGTGCTCAGCTCGTCGAGAAAATGCGATTTAAGCAATAAAATTAAAAATGCACCCAAAACCTAAACATAACATTGCAGATGGTCATTTCTTCATGTGCAGTGGTGAACGCGGCACTCTCTAGCTGCCAAGAGCACTTTTTACTATGCGCACCCAACCAGAGTGACAGGAGGAGCACATTTCAGAAAACGTGCTCAGCTCGTTGAGAAAATGCGATTTAAGCAATAAAATTAAAAATGCACCCAAAACCTAAACCAAACGTTGCAGGTGGTTATTTCTTCATGCGCAGTGGTCAACGCGGCACTCTTTAACTGCCAAGAGCACTTTTTACTATGCGCAGCCAACCAGAGGGACGGGAGGAGCGCATTTCAGAAAACGTGCTCAGCTCGACGAGAAAATGCGATTTAAGCAATAAAATTAAAAATGCACCCAAAACCTAAACCAAACGTTGCAGGTGATTATTTCTTCATGCGCAGTGGTCAACGCGGCACTCTCTAGCTGCCAAGAGCACTTTTTACGATGCACACCCAACCAGAGTGACGGGAGGAGCGCATTTCAGAAAATGTGCTCAGCTCGACGAGAAAATGCGATTTAAGCAATAAAATTAAAAATGCACCCAAAACCTAAACCAAACGTTGCAGGTGGTTATTTCTTCATGCGCAGTGGTCAACGCGGCACTCTCTAGCTGCCAAGAGCACTTTTTACTATGCGCACCCAACCAGAGTGACGGGAGGAGCACATTTCAGAAAACGTGCTCAGCTCGTCGAGAAAATGCGATTTAAGCAATAAAATTAAAAATGCACCTAAAAACCTAAACCAAACGTTGCAGGTGGTTATTTCTTCATGCGCATTGGTCAACGCGGCACTCTCTAGCTGCCAAGAGCACTTTTTACTATGCGCACCCAACCAGAGTGACGGGAGGAGCACATTTCAGAAAACGTGCTCAGCTCGTCCAGAAAATGCGATTTAAGCAATACAATTAAAAATGCACCTAAAACCTAAACCAAACGTTGCAGATGGTCATTTCTTCATGCGCAGTGGTCAACGCGGCACTCTCTAGCTGCCAAGAGCACTTTTTACTATGCACACCCAACCAGAGTGACGGGAGGAGCACATTTCAGAAAACGTGCTCAGCTCGTCCAGACAATGCGATTTAAGCAATAAAATTAAAAATGCACCCAAAACCTAAACCAAACGTTGCAGGTGGTTATTTCTTCATGCGCAGTGGTCAACGCGGCACTCACTCTCTAGCTGCCAAGAGCACTTTTTACTATGCGCACCCAACCAGAGTGACGGGAGGAGCACATTTCAGAAAACGTGCTCAGCTCGTCGAGAAAATGCGATTTAAGCAATAACATTAAAAATGCACCTAAAACCTAAACCAAACGTTGCAGGTGGTTATTTCTTCATGCGCAGTGGTCAACGCGGCACTCTCTCGCTGCCAAGAGCACTTTTTACTATGCGCACCCAACCAGAGTGACAGGGGGAGCACATTTCAGAAAACGTGCTCAGCTCGTTGAGAAAATGCGATTTAAGCAATACAATTAAAAATGCACCCAAAACCTAAACCAAACGTTGCAGGTGGTTATTTCTTCATGCGCAGTGGTCAACGCGGCAATCTCTAGCTGCCAAGAGCCCTTTTTAGTATGAGCACCCAACCAGAGTGACGGGAGGAGCGCATTTCAGAAAACGTGCTCAGCTCGACGAGAAAATGCGATTTAAGCAATAAAATTAAAAATGCACCTAAAACCTAAACCAAACGCTGCAGATGGTCATTTCTTCATGCGCAGTGGTCAACGCGGCACTCTCTAGCTGCCAAGAGCACTTTTTACGATGCACACCCAACCAGAGTGAAGGGAGGAGCGCATTTTAGAAAACGTGCTCAGCTCGACGAGAAAATACGATTTAAGCAATAAAATTAAAAATGCACCCAAAACCTAAACCAAACGTTGCAGGTGGTTATTTCTTCAAGCGCAGTGGTCAACGCGGCACTCTCTAGCTGCCAAGAGCACTTTTTACGATGCGCACCCAACCAGAGTGACGGGAGGAGCGCATTTCAGAAAACGTGCTCAGCTCGACGAGAAAATGCGATTTAAGCAATAAAATTAAAAATGCACCCAAAACCTAAACCAAACGTTGCAGGTGATTATTTCTTCATGCGCAGTGGTCAACGCGGCACTCTCTAGCTGCCAAGAGCACTTTTTACGATGCACACCCAACCAGAGTGACGGGAGGAGCGCATTTCAGAAAACGTGCTCAGCTCGACGAGAAAATGCGATTTAAGCAATAAAATTAAAAATGCACCCAAAACCTAAACCAAACGTTGCAGGTGGTTATTTCTTCATGCGCAGTGGTCAACGCGGCACTCTCTAGCTGCCAAGAGCACTTTTTACTATGTGCACCCACCCAGAGTGACGGGAGGAGCACATTTCAGAAAACGTGCTCAGCTCGTCGAGAAAATGCGATTTAAACAATAAAATTAAAAATGCACCCAAAACCTAAACCAAACGTTGCAGATGGTTATTTCTTCATGCGCAGTGGTCAACGCGGCACTCTCTAGCTGCCAAGAGCACTTTTTACTATGCGCACCCACCCAGAGTGACGGGAGGAGCACATTTCAGAAAACGTGCTCAGCTCGTCGAGAAAATGCGATTTAAGCAATAAAATTAAAAATGCACCTAAAACCTAAACCAAACGTTGCAGATGGTCATTTCTTCATGTGCAGTGGTCAACGCGGCACTCTCTAGCTGCCAAGAGCACTTTTTACTATGCACACCCAACCAGAGTGACGGGAGGAGCGCATTTCAGAAAACGTGCTCAGCTCGTCGAAAAAATGCGATTTAAGCAATAAAATTAAAAATGCACCCAAAACCTAAACAAAACGTTGCAGGTGGTTATTTCTTCATGCGCAGTGGTCAACGCGGCACTCTCTAGCTGCCAAGAGCACTTTTTACTATGCGCACCCAACCAGAGTGACGGGAGGAGCACATTTCAGAAAACGTGCTCAGCTCGTCGAGAAAATGCGATTTAAGCAATAAAATTAAAAATGCACCTAAAACCTAAACCAAACGCTGCAGATGGTCATTTCTTCATGCGCAGTGGTCAACGCGGCACTCTCTAGCTGCCAAGAGCACTTTTTACTATACACACCCAACCAGAGTGACGGGAGGAGCACATTCCAGAAAACGTGCTCAGCTCGTCGGGAAAATGCGATTTAAGCAATAAAATTAAAAATGCACCCAAAACCTAAACCAAACGTTGCAGATGGTCATTTCTGCATGTGCAGTGGTCAACGCGGCACTCTCTAGCTGCCAAGAGCACTTTTTACTATGCACACCCAACCAGAGTGACGGGAGGAGCGCATTTCAGAAAACGTGCTCAGCTCGTCGAGAAAATGCGATTTAAGCAATAAAATTAAAAATGCACCCAAAACCTAAACCAAACGTTGCAGGTGGTTATTTCTTCATGCGCAGTGGTCAACGCGGCACTCTCTAGCTGCCAAGAGCACTTTTTACTATGCGCACCCAACCAGAGTGACGGGAGGAGCACATTTCAGAAAACGTGCTCAGCTCGTCGAGAAAATGCGATTTAAGCAATAAAATTAAAAATGCACCCAAAACCTAAACATAACATTGCAGATGGTCATTTCTTCATGCGCAGTGGTCAACGCGGCACTCTCTAGCTGCCAAGAGCACTTTTTACTATGCGCACCCAACCAGAGTGACGGGAGGAGCACATTTCAGAAAACGTGCTCAGCTCGTCGAGAAAATGCGATTTAAGCAATAAAATTAAAAATGCACCCAAAACCTAAACCAAACGTTGCAGGTGGTTATTTCTTCATGCGCAGTGGTCAACGCGGCACTCTCTAGCTGCCAAGAGCACTTTTTACTATGCGCACCCAACCAGAGTGACGGGAGGAGCACATTTCAGAAAACGTGCTCAGCTCGTCGAGAAAATGCGATTTAAGCAATAAAATTAAAAATGCACCTAAAACCTAAACCAAACGTTGCAGGTGGTTATTTCTTCGTGCGCAGCAGTCAACGCGGCACTCTCTAGCTGCCAAGAGCACTTTTTACTATGCGCACCCAACCAGAGTGACGGGAGGAGCACATTTCAGAAAACGTGCTCAGCTCGTCGAGTAAATGCAATTTAAGCAATAAAATTAAAAATGCACCCAAAACCTAAACCAAACGTTGCAGGTGGTTATTTCTTCATGCGCAGTGGTCAACGCGGCACTCTCTAGCTGCCAAGAGCACTTTTTACTATGCGCACCCAACCAGAGTGACAGGAGGAGCACATTTCAGAAAACGTGCTCAGCTCGTCCAGAAAATGCGATTTAAGCAATAAAATTAAAAATGCACCTAAAACCTAAACCAAACGTTGCAGATGGTCATTTCTTCATGCGCAGTGGTCAACGCGGCACTCTCTAGCTGCCAAGAGCACTTTTTACTATGCGCACCCAACCAGAGTGACGGGAGGAGCACATTTCAGAAAACGTGCTCAGCTCGTCGAGTAAATGCAATTTAAGCAATAAAATTAAAAATGCACCCAAAACCTAAACCAAACGTTGCAGGTGGTTATTTCTTCATGCGCAGTGGTCAACGCGGCACTCTCTAGCTGCCAAGAGCACTTTTTACTATGCGCACCCAACCAGAGTGACGGGAGGAGCACATTTAAGAAAACGTGCTCAGCTCGTCCAGAAAATGCGATTTAAGCAATAAAATTAAAAATGCACCTAAAACCTAAACCAAACGTTGCAGATGGTTATTTCTTCATGCGCAGTGGTCAACGCGGCACTCTCTAGCTGCCAAGAGCACTTTTTACTATGTGCACCCAACCAGAGTGACGGGAGGAGCACATTTCAGAAAACGTGCTCATCTCGTCGAGAAAATGCGATTTAAGCAATAAAATTAAAAATGCACCTAAAACCTAAACCAAACGTTGCAGGTGGTTATTTCTTCGTGCGCAGCAGTCAACGCGGCACTCTCTAGCTGCCAAGAGCACTTTTTACTATGCGCACCCAACCAGAGTGACGGGAGGAGCGCATTTCAGAAAACGTGCTCAGCTCGTCGAGAAAATGCGATTTAAGCAATAAAATTAAAAATGCACCTAAAACCTAAACCAAAAGTTGCAGGTGGTTATTTCTTCATGCGCAGCAGTCAACGCGGCACTCTCTAGCTGCCAAGAGCACTTTTTACTATGCGCACCCAACCAGAGTGACGGGAGGAGCACATTTAAGAAAACGTGCTCAGCTCGTCGAGAAAATGCGATTTAAGCAATAAAATTAAAAATGCAACTAAAACCTAAACCAAACGCTTCAGATGGTCATTTCTTCATGCGCAGTGGTCAACGCGGCACTCTCTAGCTGCCAAGAGCACTTTTTACTATACACACCCAACCAGAGTGACGGGAGGAGCACATTTCAGAAAACGTGCTCAGCTCGTCGAGAAAATGCAATTTAAGCAATAAAATTAAAAATGCACCCAAAACCTAAACCAAACGTTGCAGGTGGTTATTTCTTCATGCGCAGTGGTCAACGCGGCACTCTCTAGCTGCCAAGAGCACTTTTTACTATGCGCACCCAACCAGAGTGACGGGAGGAGCACATTTCAGAAAACGTGCTCAGCTCGTCCAGAAAATGCGATTTAAGCAATAAAATTAAAAATGCACCTAAAACCTAAACCAAACGTTGCAGGTGGTTATTTCTTCATGCGCAGTGGTCAACGCGGCACTCTCTAGCTGCCAAGAGCACTTTTTACTATGCGCACCCAACCAGAGTGACGGGAGGAGCACATTCCAGAAAACGTGCTCAGCTCGTCGAGAAAATGCGATTTAAGCAATAAAATTAAAAATGCACCCAAAACCTAAACCAAACGTTGCAGATGGTCATTTCTTCATGTGCAGTGGTGAACTCGGCACTCTCTAGCTGCCAAGAGCACTTTTTACTATGCGCACCCAACCAGAGTGACAGGAGGAGCATATTTCAGAAAACGTGCTCAGCTCGTTGAGAAAATGCGATTTAAGCAATAAAATTAAAAATGCACCCAAAACCTAAACCAAACGTTGCAGGTGGTTATTTCTTCATGCGCAGTGGTCAACGCGGCACTCTCTAGCTGCCAAGAGCACTTTTTACTATGCGCACCCAACCAGAGTGACGGGAGGAGCACATTTCAGAAAACGTGCTCAGCTCGTCGAGAAAATGCGATTTAAGCAATAAAATTAAAAATGCACCTAAACACCTAAACCAAACGTTGCAGGTGGTTATTTCTTCATGCGCATTGGTCAACGCGGCACTCTCTAGCTGCCAAGAGCACTTATTACTATGTGCACCCAACCAGAGTGACGGGAGGAGCACATTTCAGAAAACGTGCTCAGCTCGTCGAGAAAATGCGATTTAAGCAATAAAAGTAAAAATGGACGCAAAACATTAAACCAAACGTTGCAGGTGGTTATTTCTTCATGCGCAGTGATCAACGCGGCACTCTCTAGCTGCCAAGAGCATTTTTTACTATGCGCACCCAACCAGAGTGACGGGAGGAGCACATTTCAGAAAACGTGCTCAGCTCGTCGAGAAAATGCGATTTAAGCAATAAAATTAAAAATGCACCTAAAACCTAAACCAAACGTTGCAGGTGGTTATTTCTTCATGCGCAGTGGTCAACGCGGCACTCTCTAGCTGCCAAGAGCACTTTTTACTATGCGCACCCAACCAGAGTGACAGGAGGAGCACATTTCAGAAAACGTGCTCAGCTCGTCGAGAAAATGCGATTTAAGCAATAAAATTAAAAATGCACCTAAAACCTAAACCAAACGTTGCAGGTGGTTATTTCTTCGTGCGCAGCAGTCAACGCGGCACTCTCTAGCTGCCAAGAGCACTTTTTACTATGCGCACCCAACCAGAGTGACGGGAGGAGCACATTTCAGAAAACGTGCTCAGCTCGTCGAGTAAATGCAATTTAAGCAATAAAATTAAAAATGCACCCAAAACCTAAACCAAACGTTGCAGGTGGTTATTTCTTCATGCGCCGTGGTCAACGCGGCACTCTCTAGCTGCCAAGAGCACTTTTTACTATGCGCACCCAACCAGAGTGACGGGAGGAGCACATTTCAGAAAACGTGCTCAGCTCGTCCAGAAAATGCGATTTAAGCAATAAAATTAAAAATGCACCTAAAACCTAAACCAAACGTTGCAGATGGTCATTTCTTCATGCGCAGTGGTCAACGCGGCACTCTCTAGCTGCCAAGAGCACTTTTTACTATGCACACCCAACCAGAGTGACGGGAGGAGCACATTTCAGAAAACGTGCTCAGCTCGTCCAGACAATGCGATTTAAGCAATAAAATTAAAAATGCACCCAAAACCTAAACCAAACGTTGCAGGTGGTTATTTCTTCATGCGCAGTGGTCAACGCGGCACTCTCTAGCTGCCAAGAGCACTTTTTACTATGCGCACCCAACCAGAGTGACGGGAGGAGCGCATTTCAGAAAACGTGCTCAGCTCGTCGAGAAAATGCGATTTAAGCAGTAAAATTAAAAATGCACCTAAAACCTAAACCAAAAGTTGCAGGTGGTTATTTCTTCATGCGCAGCAGTCAACACGGCACTCTCTAGCTGCCAAGAGCACTTTTTACTATGCGCACCCAACCAGAGTGACGGGAGGAGCACATTTCAGAAAACGTGTTCAGCTCGTCGAGAAAATGCGATTTAAGCAATAAAATTAAAAATGCACCCAAAACCTAAACCAAACGTTGCAGATGGTCATTTCTTCATGTGCAGTGGTCAACGCGGCACTCTCTAGCTGCCAAGAGCACTTTTTACTATGCACACCCAACCAGAGTGACGGGAGGAGCGCATTTCAGAAAACGTGCTCAGCTCGTCGAGAAAATGCGATTTAAGCAATAAAATTAAAAATGCACCCAAAACCTAAACCAAACGTTGCAGGTGGTTATTTCTTCATGCGCAGTGGTCAACGCGGCACTCTCTAGCTGCCAAGAGCACTTTTTACTATGCGCACCCAACCAGAGTGACGGGAGGAGCGCATTTCAGAAAACGTGCTCAGCTCGTCGAGAAAATGCGATTTAAGCAATAAAATTAAAAATGCACCCAAAACCTAAACCAAACGTTGCAGGTGGTTATTTCTTCATGCGCAGTGGTCAACGCGGCACTCTCTAGCTGCCAAGAGCACTTTTTACTATGCGCACCCAACCAGAGTGACGGGAGGAGCACATTTCAGAAAACGTGCTCAGCTCGTCGAGAAAATTCGATTTAAGCAATAAAATTAAAAATGCACCCAAAACCTAAACCAAACGTTGCAGGTGGTTATTTCTTCATATGCAGCAGTCAACGCGGCACTCTCTAGCTGCCAAGAGCATTTTTTACTATGCGCACCCATCCAGAGTGACGGGAGGAGCACATTTCAGAAAACGTGCTCAGCTCGTCGAAAAAATGCGATTTAAGCAATAAAATAAAAAAATGCACCTAAAACCTAAACCAAACGTTGCAGGTGGATATTTCTTCATGCGCAGTGGTCAACGCGGCACTCTCTAGCTGCCAAGAGCACTTTTTACTATGCGCACCCAACCAGAGTGACGGGAGGAGCACATTCCAGAAAACGTGCTCAGCTCGTCGAGAAAATGCGATTTAAGCAATAAAATTAAAAATGCACCCAAAACCTAAACCAAACGTTGCAGATGGTCATTTCTTCATGCGCAGTGGTCAACGCGGCACTCTCTAGCTGCCAAGAGCACTTTTTACTATGCGCACCCAACCAGAGTGACGGGAGGAGCACATTTCAGAAAACGTGCTCAGCTCGTTGAGAAAATGCGATTTAAGCAATAAAATTAAAAATGCACCCAAAACCTAAACCAAACGTTGCAGGTGGTTATTTCTTCATGCGCAGTGGTCAACGCGGCACTCTCTAGCTGCCAAGAGCACTTTTTACTATGCACACCCAACCAGAGTGACGGGAGGAGCGCATTTCAGAAAACGTGCTCAGCTCGACGAGAAAATGCGATTTAAGCAATAAAGTTAAAAATGCACCCAAAACCTAAACCAAACGTTGCAGGTGGTTATTTCTTCATGCGCAGTGGTCAACGCGGCACTCTCTAGCTGCCAAGAGCACTTTTTACGATGCACACCCAACCAGAGAGACGGGAGGAGCGCATTTCAGAAAACGTGCTCAGCTCGACGAGAAAATGCGATTTAAGCAATAAAATTAAAAATGCACATAAAACCTAAACCAAACGTTGCAGATGGTCATTTCTTCATGCGCAGTGGTCAACGCGGCACTCTCTAGCTGCCAAGAGCACTTTTTACTATGCATAGCCAACCAGAGTGACGGGAGGAGCCCATTTCAGGAAACGTGCTCAGCTCGTCGAGAAAATGCGATTTAAGCAATAAAATTAAAAATGCACCCAAAACCTAAACCAAACGTTGCAGGTGGTTATTTCTTCATGCGCAGTGGTCAACGCGGCACTCTCTAGCTGCCAAGAGCACTTTTTACTATGCGCACCCAACCAGAGTGACGGGACGAGCACATTTCAGAAAACGTGCTCAGCTCGCCGAGAAAATGCGATTTAAGCAATACAATTAAAAATGCCCCTAAAACCTAAACCAAACGTTGCAGGTGGTTATTTCTTCATGTGCAGTGGTCAACGCGCCACTCTCTAGCTGCCAAGAGCACTTTTTACTATGCGCACCCACCCAGAGTGACGGGAGGAGCACATTTCAGAAAACGTGCTCAGCTCGTCGAGAAAATGCGATTTAAGCAATAAAATTAAAAATGCACCTAAAATCTATACCAAACGTTGCAGGTGGTTATTTCTTCATATGCAGTGGTCAACGCGGCACTCTCTAGCTGCCAAGAGCACTTTTTACTATGCGCACCCAACCAGAGTGACGGGAGGAGCACATTCCAGAAAACGTGCTCAGCTCGTCGAGAAAATGCGATTTAAGCAATAAAATTAAAAATGCAGCCACAACCTAAACCAAAATTTGCAGATGGTCATTTCTTCATGCGCAGTGGTCAACGCGGCACTCTCTAGCTGCCAAGAGCACTTTTTACTATGCGCACCCAACCAGAGTGACGGGAGGAGCACATTTCAGAAAACGTGCTCAGCTCGTCGAGAAAATGCGATTTAAGCAATAAAATTAAAAATGCACCTAAAACCCAAACCAAACGTTGCAGGTGGTTATTTCTTCATGCGCAGTGGTCAACGCGGCACTCTCTAGCTGCCAAGAGCACTTTTTACTATGCGCACCCAACCAGAGTGACGGGAGGAAGACATTTCAGACAACGTGCTCAGCTCGTCGAGAAAATGCGATTTAAGCAATAAAATTAAAAATGCACCTAAAACCTAAACCAAACGTTGCAGGTGGTTATTTCTTCATGCGCAGTGGTCAACGCTGCACTCTCTAGCTGCCAAGAGCACATTTTACTATGCGCACCCAACCAGAGTGACGGGAGGAGCACATTTCAGAAAACTTGCTCATCTCGTCGAGAAAATGCGATTTAAGCAATAAAATTAAAAATGCACCTAAAACCTAAACCAAACGTTGCAGGTGGTTATTTCTTCGTGCGCAGCAGTCAACGCGGCACTCTCTAGCTGCCAAGAGCACTTTTTACTATGCGCACCCAACCAGAGTGACGGGAGGAGCGCATTTCAGAAAACGTGCTCAGCTCGTCGAGAAAATTCGATTTAAGCAATAAAATTAAAAATGCACCTAAAACCTAAACCAAAAGTTGCAGGTGGTTATTTCTTCATGCGCAGCAGTCAACGCGGCACTCTCTAGCTGCCAAGAGCACTTTTTACTATGCGCACCCAACCAGAGTGACGGGAGGAGCACATTTAAGAAAACGTGCTCAGCTCGTCGAGAAAATGCGATTTAAGCAATAAAATTAAAAATGCAACTAAAACCTAAACCAAACGCTTCAGATGGTCATTTCTTCATGCGCAGTGGTCAACGCGGCACTCTCTAGCTGCCAAGAGCACTTTTTACTATACACACCCAACCAGAGTGACGGGAGGAGCACATTTCAGAAAACGTGCTCAGCTCGTCGAGAAAATGCAATTTAAGCAATAAAATTAAAAATGCACCCAAAACCTAAACCAAACGTTGCAGGTGGTTATTTCTTCATGCGCAGTGGTCAACGCGGCACTCTCTAGCTGCCAAGAGCACTTTTTACTATGCGCACCCAACCAGAGTGACGGGAGGAGCACATTCCAGAAAACGTGCTCAGCTCGTCGAGAAAATGCGATTTAAGCAATAAAATTAAAAATGCACCCAAAACCTAAACCAAACGTTGCAGATGGTCATTTCTTCATGTGCAGTGGTGAACGCGGCACTCTCTAGCTGCTAAGAGCACTTTTTACTATGCGCACCCAACCAGAGTGACAGGAGGAGCATATTTCAGAAAACGTGCTCAGCTCGTTGAGAAAATGCGATTTAAGCAATAAAATTAAAAATGCACCCAAAACCTAAACCAAACGTTGCAGGTGGTTATTTCTTCATGCGCAGTGGTCAACGCGGCACTCTCTAGCTGCCAAGAGCACTTTTTACTATGCGCACCCAACCAGAGTGACGGGAGGAGCACTTCTCAGAAAACGTGCTCAGCTCGTCGAGAAAATGCGATTTAAGCAATAAAATTAAAAATGCACCTAAAAACCTAAACCAAACGTTGCAGGTGGTTATTTCTTCATGCGCATTGGTCAACGCGGCACTCTTTAGCTGCCAAGAGCACTTATTACTATGTGCACCCAACCAGAGTGACGGGAGGAGCACATTTCAGAAAACGTGCTCAGCTCGTCGAGAAAATGCGATTTAAGCAATAAAAGTAAAAATGCACGCAAAACATTAAACCAAACGTTGCAGGTGGTTATTTCTTCATGCGCAGTGATCAACGCGGCACTCTCTAGCTGCCAAGAGCATTTTTTACTATGCGCACCCAACCAGAGTGACGGGAGGAGCACATTTCAGAAAACGTGCTCAGCTCGTCGAGAAAATGCGATTTAAGCAATAAAATTAAAAATGCACCTAAAACCTAAACCAAACGTTGCAGGTGGTTATTTCTTCATGCGCAGTGGTCAACGCGGCACTCTCTAGCTGCCAAGAGCACTTTTTACTATGCACACCCAACCAGAGTGACGGGAGGAGCACATTTCAGAAAACGTGCTCAGCTCGTCGAGAAAATGCGATTTAAGCAATAAAATTAAAAATGCACCTAAAACCTAAACCAAACGTTGCAGGTGGTTATTTCTTCGTGCGCAGCAGTCAACGCGGCACTCTCTAGCTGCCAAGAGCACTTTTTACTATGCGCACCCAACCAGAGTGACGGGAGGAGCACATTTCAGAAAACGTGCTCAGCTCGTCGAGTAAATGCAATTTAAGCAATAAAATTAAAAATGCACCCAAAACCTAAACCAAACGTTGCAGGTGGTTATTTCTTCATGCGCAGTGGTCAACGCGGCACTCTGTAGCTGCCAAGAGCACTTTTTACTATGCGCACCCAACCAGAGTGACGGGAGGAGCACATTTCAGAAAACGTGCTCAGCTCGTCCAGAAAATGTGATTTAAGCAATAAAATTAAAAATGCACCTAAAACCTAAACCAAACGCTTCAGATGGTCATTTCTTCATGCGCAGTGGTCAACGCGGCACTCTCTAGCTGCCAAGAGCACTTTTTACTATACACACCCAACCAGAGTGACGGGAGGAGCACATTCCAGAAAACGTGCTCACCTCGTCGAGAAAATGCGATTTGAGCAATAAAATTAAAAAATGCACCCAAAACCTAAACCAAACGTTGCAGATGGTCATTTCTTCATGTGCAGTGGTCAACGCGGCACTCTCTAGCTGCCAAGAGCACTTTTTACTATGCACACCCAACCAGAGTGACGGGAGGAGCGCATTTCAGAAAACGTGCTCAGCTCGTCGAGAAAATGCGATTTAAGCAATAAAAATTAAAATGCACCTAAAACCTAAACCAAACGTTGCAGGTGGTTATTTCTTAATGCACAGTGGTCAACGCGGCACTCTCTAGCTGCCAAGAGCACTTTTTACTATGTGCACCCAACCAGAGTGACGGGAGGAGCACATTTCAGAAAACGTGCTCAGCTCGTCAAGAAAATGCGATTTAAGTAATACAATTAAAAATGCACCTAAAACCTAAACCAAACGTTGCAGGTGGTTATTTCTTCATGCGCAGTGGTCAACGCGGCACTCTCTAGCTGCCAAGAGCACTTTTTACTATGCGCACCCAACCAGAGTGACGGGAGGAGCACATTCCAGAAAACGTGCTCAGCTCGTCGAGAAAATGCGATTTAAGCAATAAAATTAAAAATGCACCCAAAACCTAAACATAACATTGCAGATGGTCATTTCTTCATGTGCAGTGGTCAACGCGGCACTCTCTAGCTGCCAAGAGCACTTTTTACTATGCGCACCCAACCAGAGTGACAGGAGGAGCACATTTCAGAAACGTGCTCAGCTCGTTGAGAAAATGCGATTTAAGCAATAAAATTAAAAATGCACCCAAAACCTAAACCAAACGTTGCAGGTGGTTATTTCTTCATGAGCAGTGGTCAACGCGGCACTCTTTAGCTGCCAAGAGCACTTTTTACTATGCGCACCCAACCAGAGGGACGGGAGGAGCGCATTTCAGAAAACGTGCTCAGCTCGACGAGAAAATGCGATTTAAGCAATAAAATTAAAAATGCACCCAAAACCTAAACCAAACGTTGCAGGTGGTTATTTCTTCATGCGCAGTGGTCAACGCGGCACTCTCTAGCTGCCAAGAGCACTTTTTACGATGCACACCCAACCAGAGTGACGGGAGGAGCGCATTTCAGAAAACGTGCTCAGCTCGACGAGAAAATGCGATTTAAGCAATAAAATTAAAAATGCACCCAAAACCTAAACCAAACGTTGCAGGTGGTTATTTCTTCATGCGCAGTGGTCAACGCGGCACTCTCTAGCTGCCAACAGCACTTTTTACTATGCGCACCCAACCAGAGTGACGGGAGGAGCACATTTCAGAAAACGTGCTCAGCTCGTCGAGAAAATGCGATTTAATCAATACAATTAAAAATGCACCTAAAAACCTAAACCAAACGTTGCAGGTGGTTATTTCTTCATGCGCATTGGTCAACGCGGCACTCTCTAGCTGCCAAGAGCACTTTTTACTATGCGCACCCAACCAGAGTGACGGGAGGAGCACATTTCAGAAAACGTGCTCAGCTCGTCGAGAAAATGCGATTTAATCAATAAAATTAAAAATGCACCTAAAAACCTAAACCAAACGTTGCAGATGGTCATTTCTTCATGCGCAGTGGTCAACGCGGCACTCTCTAGCTGCCAAGAGCACTTTTTACTATGCGCACCCAACCAGAGTGACGGGAGGAGCACATTTCAGAAAACGTGCTCAGCTCGTCCAGAAAATGCGATTTAAGCAATAAAATTAAAAATGCACCTAAAACCTAAACCAAACGTTGCAGATGGTAATTTCTTCATGCGCAGTGGTCAACGCGGCACTCTCTAGCTGCCAAGAGCACTTTTTACTATGCACACCCAACCAGAGTGACGGGAGGAGCACATTTCAGAAAACGTGCTCAGCTCGTCCAGACAATGCGATTTAAGCAATAAAATTAAAAATGCACCCAAAACCTAAACCAAACGTTGCAGGTGGTTATTTCTTCATGCGCAGTGGTCAACGCGGCACTCTCTAGCTGCCAAGAGCACTTTTTACTATGCGCACCCAACCTGAGTGACGGGAGGAGCGCATTTCAGAAAACGTGCTCAGCTCGTCGAGAAAATGCGATTTAAGCAATAAAATTAAAAATGCGCCTAAAACCTAAACCAAAAGTTGCAGGTGGTTATTTCTTCATGCGCAGCAGTCAACGCGGCACTCTCTAGCTGCCAAGAGCACTTTTTACTATGCGCACCCAACCAGAGTGACGGGAGGAGCACATTTCAGAAAACGTGCTCAGCTCGTCGAGAAAATGCGATTTAAGCAATAAAATTAAAAATGCACCTAAAACCCAAACCAAACGCTGCAGATGGTCATTTCTTCATGCGCATTGGTCAACGCGGCACTCTCTAGCTGCCAAGAGCACTTTTTACTATACACACCCAACCAGACTGACGGGAGGAGCACATTCCAGAAAACGTGCTCAGCTCGTCAAGAAAATGCGATTTAAGCAATAAAATTAAAAATGCATCCAAAACCTAAACCAAACGTTGCAGATGGTCATTTCTTCATGCGCAGTGGTGAACGCGGCACTCTCTAGCTGCCAAGAGCACTTTTTACTATGCGCACCCAACCAGAGTGACGGAAGGAGCACATTTCAGAAAACGTGCTCAGCTCGTCCAGAAAATGCGATTTAAGCAATAAAATTAAAAATGCACCTAAAACCTAAACCAAACGTTGCAGATGGTCATTTCTTAATGCGCAGTGGTCAACGCGGCACTCTCTAACTGCCGAGAGCACTTTTTACTATGCACACCCAACCAGAGTGACGGGAGGAGCACAGACGGCGTGTCACCTTCCTGCTTGAAAGTCTGCGCTGAGCAGCTGGCGCCCACCTTTGCACGGATCTTCAACCGTTCCCTGGAGCTGTGTGAGGTGCCCTCGTGCTTCAAGAGCTCCACCATCGTTCCAGTGGCCAAGAAGCCCGCCATCACAGGTATGGATGACTATAGACCTGTTGCACTGACATCTGTGGTCATGAAATCTTTCGAGAGGTTAGTACTGAACCACCTGAAGGATGTCACGGGCCCCCTGCTGGACCCCCACCAGTTTGCCTACCGGGCAAACAGGTCGGTAGATGATGCGGTCAACATGGGACTGCACTACATCCTGCAACACCTGGACACCCCAGGAAAGTACGCCAGGATCCTGTTTGTGGACTTCAGCTCGGCGTTCAACACCATCGCTCCTGACATCCTCCAACAGAAGCTCATCCAGCTTGCGGTGCCTGCCTCCACCTGTCAGTGGATCACCAGCTTCCTGACCAACAGGAGACAGCGTGTGAGGCTGGGGAGCATCACATCTGACACCCTGACCACCAACACTGGAGCCCCTCAGGGATGCGTCCTCTCCCCACTGCTCTTCTCCCTCTACACCAACGATTTCTCCGCAAGTGACTCTTCCGTGAAGCTCCTGAAGTATGCAGACGACACCACTCTCATCGGACTGATCCAGAACGGTGATGAGACTGCGTACAGACAGGAGGTGGAGCGGCTGGTCCACTGGTGCAGCCAAAACCACCTGGACCTGAACCCGCTCAAGACCGTGGAGATGACAGTGGACTTCAGGCGAGGCCCTTCACCACTTTCACCCCTCACTATCCGCAGTAATACTATTCTCTCCACAGACACCTTCAAGTTCCTGGGAACCACAATCTCTCGGGACCTGAAATGGACCGGCCACATAGACTCTGTCCGCAAGAAGGCCCAGCAGAGGCTGTACTTCCTGAGACAGCTCAAGAAGTTCAACCTGCCACGGGAGCTGCTGAAGACCTTCTACACTGCCATCATCCAGTCTGTCCTCTGCACCTCCATCACTGTCTGGTTTGGATCGGCCTCCAAACAAGACAAGCACAGACTGCAACGGACAATAAGGACTGCAGAAAAGATAATTGGAATCAACCTCCCATCTATCCAAGACTTGTACCTGTCCAGGACCAGGAAACGTGCAAGTAACATCTCAACAGACCCTTCGCACCCAGGTTGCAGCCTGTTTGAACTACTCCCCTCCGGACGCCGTTATAGAGCTCTGTACACAAAAACCAGCAGACACAGAGACAGCTTCTTCCCCCAGGCTGTCGCTCTGATGAACTCACACCACTCTTAGAGTCTCAGAGTCATTACTGTGCAATAACATCCCGCTTGCCACACCTTTTTTGTCTACACTGTTTGTACTATGTGTCCTCTCTGCATCCATTGCAGCCTGGTCATCCTAGAAGAGGGACCCTCCCATCTGTGGTCTCTTCTCAAGGTTTCTCATTTCCCCTAGCTGGAGTTTTGAGTTTTTCCTTGCCCTCTTGGGAGTTTAAGATCAGGGGGTGTTTGAGAATATCTTTCGTTCTTCACATGTCCTGAGTGTTGTTGTTAGTCACCTAAATGTTGAACAGAGGCTGTGATTTACCGAAGTCAAATTCCTTGTTTGGCACGCTCAAACATGGCGAATAAAAAACTCTTGAATCTTGAATCTTGAATTTCAGAAAACGTGCTCAGCTCGTCGAGAAAATGCGATTTAAGCAATAAAATTTAAAATGCACCTAAAACCTAAACCAAACGTTGCAGGTGGTTATTTCTTCATGCGCAGTGGTCAACGCGGCACTCTCTAGCTGCCAAGAGCACTTTTTACTATGTGCACCCAACCAGAGTGACGGGAGGAGCACATTTCAGAAAACGTGCTCAGCTCGTCGAGAAAATGCGATTTAAGTAATACAATTAAAAATGCACCTAAAACCTAAACCAAACGTTGCAGGTGGTTATTTCTTCATGCGCAGTGGTCAACGCGGCACTCTCTAGCTGCCAAGAGCACTTTTTACTATGCACACCCAACCAGAGTGACGGGAGGAGCACATTCCAGAAAACGTGCTCAGCTCGTCGAGAAAATGCGATTTAAGCAATAAAATTAAAAATGCACCCAAAACCTAAACATAACATTGCAGATGGTCATTTCTTCATGTGCAGTGGTGAACGCGGCACTCTCTAGCTGCCAAGAGCACTTTTTACTATGCACACCCAACCAGAGTGACGGGAGGAGCGTATTTTAGAAAACGTGCTCAGCTCGACGAGAAAATGCGATTTAAGCAATAAAATTAAAAATGCACCCAAAACCTAAACCAAACGTTGCAGGTGGTTATTTCTTCATGCGCAGTGGTCAACGCGGCACTCTCTAGCTGCCACGAGCACTCTCTAGCTGACAAGAGCACTTTTTACTATGCGCACCCAACCAGAGTGACGGGAGGAGCACATTTCAGAAGACGTGCTCAGCTCGTCGAGAAAATGCGATTTAAGCAATAAAATTAAAAATGCACCTAAAACCTAAACCAAACGTTGCAGATGGTCATTTCTTCATGCGCAGTGGTCAACGCGGCACTCTCTAGCTGCCAAGAGCACTTTTTACTATGCGCACCCAACCAGAGTGACGGGAGGAGCACATTTCAGAAAACGTGCTCAGCTCGTCGAGAAAATGCGATTTAAGCAATAAAATTAAAAATGCACCCAAAACCTAAACCAAACGTTGCAGATGGTCATTTCTTCATGCGCAGTGGTCAACGCGGCACTCTCTAGCTGCCAAGAGCACTTTTTACTATGCGCACCCAACCAGAGTGACGGGAGGAGCACATTTCAGAAAACGTGCTCATCTCGTCGAGAAAATGCGATTTAAGCAATAAAATTAAAAATGCACCCAAAACCTAAACCAAACGTTGCAGGTGCTTATTTCTTCATGCGCAGCAGTCAACGCGGCACTCTCTAGCTGCCAAGAGCACTTTTTACTATGCGCACCCAACCAGAGTGACGGGAGGAGCACATTTCAGAAAACGTGCTCAGCTCGTCCAGAAAATGCGATTTAAGCAATAAAATAAAAAATGCACCCAAAACCTAAACCAAACGTTGCAGGTGGTTATTTCTTCATGCGCAGTGGTCACCGCGGCACTCTCTAGCTGCCAAGAGCACTTTTTACGATGCGCACCCAACCAGAGTGACGGGAGGAGCACATTTCAGAAAACGTGCTCAGCTCGTCGAGAAAATGCGATTTAAGCAATAAAATTAAAAATGCACCTAAAACCTAAACCAAACGTTGCAGATGGTCATTTCTTCATGCGCAGCAGTCAACGCGGCACTCTCTAGCTGCCAAGAGCACTTTTTACTATGTACACCCAACCAGAGTGACGGGAGGAGCACATTTCTGAAAACGTGCTCAACTCGTCCAGAAAATGCTATTTAAGCAATAAAATAAAAAATGCACCTAAAACCTAAACCAAACGTTGCAGATGGTCATTTCTTCATGCGCAGTGGTCAACGCGGCACTCTCTAGCTGCCAAGAGCACTTTTTACTATGCGCACCCAACCAGAGTGACGGGAGGAGCACATTTCAGAAAACGTGCTCAGCTCGTCGAGAAAATGCGATTTAAGCAATAAAATTAAAAATGCACCCAAAACCTAAACCAAACGTTGCAGGTGGTTATTTCTTCATGCGCAGTGGTCAACGCGGCACTCTCTAGCTGCCAAGAGCACTTTTTACTATGCGCACCCAACCAGAGTGACGGGAGGAGCACATTTCAGAAAACGTGCTCAGCTCATCCAGAAAATGCTATTTAAGCAATAAAATAAAAAATGCACCTAAAACCTAAACCAAACGTTGCAGATGGTCATTTCTTCATGCGCAGTGGTCAACGCGGCACTCTCTAGCTGCCAAGAGCACGTTTTACTATGCGCACCCAACCAGAGTGACGGGAGGAGCACATTTCAGAAAACGTGCTCAGCTCGTCGAGAAAATGCGATTCAAGCAATAAAATTAAAAATGCACCCAGAACCTAAACCAAACGTTGCAAGTGGTTATTTCTTCATGCGCAGTGGTCAACGCGGCACTCTCTAGCTGCAAAGAGCACTTTTTACTATGCGCACCCAACCAGAGTGACGGGAGGAGCACATTTCAGAAAACGTGCTCAGCTCGTCGAGAAAATGCGATTTAAGCAATAAAAGTAAAAATGCACGCAAAACATTAAACCAAACGTTGCAGGTGGTTATTTCTTCATGCGCAGTGATCAACGCGGCACTCTCTAGCTGCCAAGAGCATTTTTTACTATGCGCACCCAACCAGAGTGACGGGAGGAGCACATTTCAGAAAACGTGCTCAGCTCGTCGAGAAAATGCGATTTAAGCAATAAAATTAAAAATGCACCTAAAACCTAAACCAAACGTTGCAGGTGGTTATTTCTTCATGCGCAGTGGTCAACGCGGCACTCTCTAGCTGCCAAGAGCACTTTTTACTATGCACACCCAACCAGAGTGACGGGAGGAGCACATTTCAGAAAACGTGCTCAGCTCGTCGAGAAAATGCGATTTAAGCAATAAAATTAAAAATGCACCTAAAACCTAAACCAAACGTTGCAGGTGGTTATTTCTTCGTGCGCAGCAGTCAACGCGGCACTCTCTAGCTGCCAAGAGCACTTTTTACTATGCGCACCCAACCAGAGTGACGGGAGGAGCACATTTCAGAAAACGTGCTCAGCTCGTCGAGTAAATGCAATTTAAGCAATAAAATTAAAAATGCACCCAAAACCTAAACCAAACGTTGCAGGTGGTTATTTCTTCATGCGCAGTGGTCAACGCGGCACTCTGTAGCTGCCAAGAGCACTTTTTACTATGCGCACCCAACCAGAGTGACGGGAGGAGCACATTTCAGAAAACGTGCTCAGCTCGTCCAGAAAATGTGATTTAAGCAATAAAATTAAAAATGCACCTAAAACCTAAACCAAACGCTTCAGATGGTCATTTCTTCATGCGCAGTGGTCAACGCGGCACTCTCTAGCTGCCAAGAGCACTTTTTACTATACACACCCAACCAGAGTGACGGGAGGAGCACATTCCAGAAAACGTGCTCACCTCGTCGAGAAAATGCGATTTGAGCAATAAAATTAAAAAATGCACCCAAAACCTAAACCAAACGTTGCAGATGGTCATTTCTTCATGTGCAGTGGTCAACGCGGCACTCTCTAGCTGCCAAGAGCACTTTTTACTATGCACACCCAACCAGAGTGACGGGAGGAGCGCATTTCAGAAAACGTGCTCAGCTCGTCGAGAAAATGCGATTTAAGCAATAAAAATTAAAATGCACCTAAAACCTAAACCAAACGTTGCAGGTGGTTATTTCTTAATGCACAGTGGTCAACGCGGCACTCTCTAGCTGCCAAGAGCACTTTTTACTATGTGCACCCAACCAGAGTGACGGGAGGAGCACATTTCAGAAAACGTGCTCAGCTCGTCAAGAAAATGCGATTTAAGTAATACAATTAAAAATGCACCTAAAACCTAAACCAAACGTTGCAGGTGGTTATTTCTTCATGCGCAGTGGTCAACGCGGCACTCTCTAGCTGCCAAGAGCACTTTTTACTATGCGCACCCAACCAGAGTGACGGGAGGAGCACATTCCAGAAAACGTGCTCAGCTCGTCGAGAAAATGCGATTTAAGCAATAAAATTAAAAATGCACCCAAAACCTAAACATAACATTGCAGATGGTCATTTCTTCATGTGCAGTGGTGAACGCGGCACTCTCTAGCTGCCAAGAGCACTTTTTACTATGCGCACCCAACCAGAGTGACAGGAGGAGCACATTTCAGAAACGTGCTCAGCTCGTTGAGAAAATGCGATTTAAGCAATAAAATTAAAAATGCACCCAAAACCTAAACCAAACGTTGCAGGTGGTTATTTCTTCATGAGCAGTGGTCAACGCGGCACTCTTTAGCTGCCAAGAGCACTTTTTACTATGCGCACCCAACCAGAGGGACGGGAGGAGCGCATTTCAGAAAACGTGCTCAGCTCGACGAGAAAATGCGATTTAAGCAATAAAATTAAAAATGCACCCAAAACCTAAACCAAACGTTGCAGGTGGTTATTTCTTCATGCGCAGTGGTCAACGCGGCACTCTCTAGCTGCCAAGAGCACTTTTTACGATGCACACCCAACCAGAGTGACGGGAGGAGCGCATTTCAGAAAACGTGCTCAGCTCGACGAGAAAATGCGATTTAAGCAATAAAATTAAAAATGCACCCAAAACCTAAACCAAACGTTGCAGGTGGTTATTTCTTCATGCGCAGTGGTCAACGCGGCACTCTCTAGCTGCCAACAGCACTTTTTACTATGCGCACCCAACCAGAGTGACGGGAGGAGCACATTTCAGAAAACGTGCTCAGCTCGTCGAGAAAATGCGATTTAATCAATACAATTAAAAATGCACCTAAAAACCTAAACCAAACGTTGCAGGTGGTTATTTCTTCATGCGCATTGGTCAACGCGGCACTCTCTAGCTGCCAAGAGCACTTTTTACTATGCGCACCCAACCAGAGTGACGGGAGGAGCACATTTCAGAAAACGTGCTCAGCTCGTCGAGAAAATGCGATTTAATCAATAAAATTAAAAATGCACCTAAAAACCTAAACCAAACGTTGCAGATGGTCATTTCTTCATGCGCAGTGGTCAACGCGGCACTCTCTAGCTGCCAAGAGCACTTTTTACTATGCGCACCCAACCAGAGTGACGGGAGGAGCACATTTCAGAAAACGTGCTCAGCTCGTCCAGAAAATGCGATTTAAGCAATAAAATTAAAAATGCACCTAAAACCTAAACCAAACGTTGCAGATGGTAATTTCTTCATGCGCAGTGGTCAACGCGGCACTCTCTAGCTGCCAAGAGCACTTTTTACTATGCACACCCAACCAGAGTGACGGGAGGAGCACATTTCAGAAAACGTGCTCAGCTCGTCCAGACAATGCGATTTAAGCAATAAAATTAAAAATGCACCCAAAACCTAAACCAAACGTTGCAGGTGGTTATTTCTTCATGCGCAGTGGTCAACGCGGCACTCTCTAGCTGCCAAGAGCACTTTTTACTATGCGCACCCAACCTGAGTGACGGGAGGAGCGCATTTCAGAAAACGTGCTCAGCTCGTCGAGAAAATGCGATTTAAGCAATAAAATTAAAAATGCGCCTAAAACCTAAACCAAAAGTTGCAGGTGGTTATTTCTTCATGCGCAGCAGTCAACGCGGCACTCTCTAGCTGCCAAGAGCACTTTTTACTATGCGCACCCAACCAGAGTGACGGGAGGAGCACATTTCAGAAAACGTGCTCAGCTCGTCGAGAAAATGCGATTTAAGCAATAAAATTAAAAATGCACCTAAAACCCAAACCAAACGCTGCAGATGGTCATTTCTTCATGCGCATTGGTCAACGCGGCACTCTCTAGCTGCCAAGAGCACTTTTTACTATACACACCCAACCAGACTGACGGGAGGAGCACATTCCAGAAAACGTGCTCAGCTCGTCAAGAAAATGCGATTTAAGCAATAAAATTAAAAATGCATCCAAAACCTAAACCAAACGTTGCAGATGGTCATTTCTTCATGCGCAGTGGTGAACGCGGCACTCTCTAGCTGCCAAGAGCACTTTTTACTATGCGCACCCAACCAGAGTGACGGAAGGAGCACATTTCAGAAAACGTGCTCAGCTCGTCCAGAAAATGCGATTTAAGCAATAAAATTAAAAATGCACCTAAAACCTAAACCAAACGTTGCAGATGGTCATTTCTTAATGCGCAGTGGTCAACGCGGCACTCTCTAACTGCCGAGAGCACTTTTTACTATGCACACCCAACCAGAGTGACGGGAGGAGCACAGACGGCGTGTCACCTTCCTGCTTGAAAGTCTGCGCTGAGCAGCTGGCGCCCACCTTTGCACGGATCTTCAACCGTTCCCTGGAGCTGTGTGAGGTGCCCTCGTGCTTCAAGAGCTCCACCATCGTTCCAGTGGCCAAGAAGCCCGCCATCACAGGTATGAATGACTATAGACCTGTTGCACTGACATCTGTGGTCATGAAATCTTTCGAGAGGTTAGTACTGAACCACCTGAAGGATGTCACGGGCCCCCTGCTGGACCCCCACCAGTTTGCCTACCGGGCAAACAGGTCGGTAGATGATGCGGTCAACATGGGACTGCACTACATCCTGCAACACCTGGACACCCCAGGAAAGTACGCCAGGATCCTGTTTGTGGACTTCAGCTCGGCGTTCAACACCATCGCTCCTGACATCCTCCAACAGAAGCTCATCCAGCTTGCGGTGCCTGCCTCCACCTGTCAGTGGATCACCAGCTTCCTGACCAACAGGAGACAGCGTGTGAGGCTGGGGAGCATCACATCTGACACCCTGACCACCAACACTGGAGCCCCTCAGGGATGCGTCCTCTCCCCACTGCTCTTCTCCCTCTACACCAACGATTTCTCCGCAAGTGACTCTTCCGTGAAGCTCCTGAGGTATGCAGACGACACCACTCTCATCGGACTGATCCAGAACGGTGATGAGACTGCGTACAGACAGGAGGTGGAGCGGCTGGTCCACTGGTGCAGCCAAAACCACCTGGACCTGAACCCGCTCAAGACCGTGGAGATGACAGTGGACTTCAGGCGAGGCCCTTCACCACTTTCACCCCTCACTATCCGCAGTAATACTATTCTCTCCACAGACACCTTCAAGTTCCTGGGAACCACAATCTCTCGGGACCTGAAATGGACCGGCCACATAGACTCTGTCCGCAAGAAGGCCCAGCAGAGGCTGTACTTCCTGAGACAGCTCAAGAAGTTCAACCTGCCACGGGAGCTGCTGAAGACCTTCTACACTGCCATCATCCAGTCTGTCCTCTGCACCTCCATCACTGTCTGGTTTGGATCGGCCTCCAAACAAGACAAGCACAGACTGCAACGGACAATAAGGACTGCAGAAAAGATAATTGGAATCAACCTCCCATCTATCCAAGACTTGTACCTGTCCAGGACCAGGAAACGTGCAAGTAACATCTCAACAGACCCTTCGCACCCAGGTTGCAGCCTGTTTGAACTACTCCCCTCCGGACGCCGTTATAGAGCTCTGTACACAAAAACCAGCAGACACAGAGACAGCTTCTTCCCCCAGGCTGTCGCTCTGATGAACTCACACCACTCTTAGAGTCTCAGAGTCATTACTGTGCAATAACATCCCGCTTGCCACACCTTTTTTGTCTACACTGTTTGTACTATGTGTCCTCTCTGCATCCATTGCAGCCTGGTCATCCTAGAAGAGGGACCCTCCCATCTGTGGTCTCTTCTCAAGGTTTCTCATTTCCCCTAGCTGGAGTTTTGAGTTTTTCCTTGCCCTCTTGGGAGTTTAAGATCAGGGGGTGTTTGAGAATATCTTTCGTTCTTCACATGTCCTGAGTGTTGTTGTTAGTCACCTAAATGTTGAACAGAGGCTGTGATTTACCGAAGTCAAATTCCTTGTTTGGCACGCTCAAACATGGCGAATAAAAAACTCTTGAATCTTGAATCTTGAATTTCAGAAAACGTGCTCAGCTCGTCGAGAAAATGCGATTTAAGCAATAAAATTTAAAATGCACCTAAAACCTAAACCAAACGTTGCAGGTGGTTATTTCTTCATGCGCAGTGGTCAACGCGGCACTCTCTAGCTGCCAAGAGCACTTTTTACTATGTGCACCCAACCAGAGTGACGGGAGGAGCACATTTCAGAAAACGTGCTCAGCTCGTCGAGAAAATGCGATTTAAGTAATACAATTAAAAATGCACCTAAAACCTAAACCAAACGTTGCAGGTGGTTATTTCTTCATGCGCAGTGGTCAACGCGGCACTCTCTAGCTGCCAAGAGCACTTTTTACTATGCACACCCAACCAGAGTGACGGGAGGAGCACATTCCAGAAAACGTGCTCAGCTCGTCGAGAAAATGCGATTTAAGCAATAAAATTAAAAATGCACCCAAAACCTAAACATAACATTGCAGATGGTCATTTCTTCATGTGCAGTGGTGAACGCGGCACTCTCTAGCTGCCAAGAGCACTTTTTACTATGCACACCCAACCAGAGTGACGGGAGGAGCGTATTTTAGAAAACGTGCTCAGCTCGACGAGAAAATGCGATTTAAGCAATAAAATTAAAAATGCACCCAAAACCTAAACCAAACGTTGCAGGTGGTTATTTCTTCATGCGCAGTGGTCAACGCGGCACTCTCTAGCTGCCACGAGCACTCTCTAGCTGACAAGAGCACTTTTTACTATGCGCACCCAACCAGAGTGACGGGAGGAGCACATTTCAGAAGACGTGCTCAGCTCGTCGAGAAAATGCGATTTAAGCAATAAAATTAAAAATGCACCTAAAACCTAAACCAAACGTTGCAGATGGTCATTTCTTCATGCGCAGTGGTCAACGCGGCACTCTCTAGCTGCCAAGAGCACTTTTTACTATGCGCACCCAACCAGAGTGACGGGAGGAGCACATTTCAGAAAACGTGCTCAGCTCGTCGAGAAAATGCGATTTAAGCAATAAAATTAAAAATGCACCCAAAACCTAAACCAAACGTTGCAGATGGTCATTTCTTCATGCGCAGTGGTCAACGCGGCACTCTCTAGCTGCCAAGAGCACTTTTTACTATGCGCACCCAACCAGAGTGACGGGAGGAGCACATTTCAGAAAACGTGCTCATCTCGTCGAGAAAATGCGATTTAAGCAATAAAATTAAAAATGCACCCAAAACCTAAACCAAACGTTGCAGGTGCTTATTTCTTCATGCGCAGCAGTCAACGCGGCACTCTCTAGCTGCCAAGAGCACTTTTTACTATGCGCACCCAACCAGAGTGACGGGAGGAGCACATTTCAGAAAACGTGCTCAGCTCGTCCAGAAAATGCGATTTAAGCAATAAAATAAAAAATGCACCCAAAACCTAAACCAAACGTTGCAGGTGGTTATTTCTTCATGCGCAGTGGTCACCGCGGCACTCTCTAGCTGCCAAGAGCACTTTTTACGATGCGCACCCAACCAGAGTGACGGGAGGAGCACATTTCAGAAAACGTGCTCAGCTCGTCGAGAAAATGCGATTTAAGCAATAAAATTAAAAATGCACCTAAAACCTAAACCAAACGTTGCAGATGGTCATTTCTTCATGCGCAGCAGTCAACGCGGCACTCTCTAGCTGCCAAGAGCACTTTTTACTATGTACACCCAACCAGAGTGACGGGAGGAGCACATTTCTGAAAACGTGCTCAACTCGTCCAGAAAATGCTATTTAAGCAATAAAATAAAAAATGCACCTAAAACCTAAACCAAACGTTGCAGATGGTCATTTCTTCATGCGCAGTGGTCAACGCGGCACTCTCTAGCTGCCAAGAGCACTTTTTACTATGCGCACCCAACCAGAGTGACGGGAGGAGCACATTTCAGAAAACGTGCTCAGCTCGTCGAGAAAATGCGATTTAAGCAATAAAATTAAAAATGCACCCAAAACCTAAACCAAACGTTGCAGGTGGTTATTTCTTCATGCGCAGTGGTCAACGCGGCACTCTCTAGCTGCCAAGAGCACTTTTTACTATGCGCACCCAACCAGAGTGACGGGAGGAGCACATTTCAGAAAACGTGCTCAGCTCATCCAGAAAATGCTATTTAAGCAATAAAATAAAAAATGCACCTAAAACCTAAACCAAACGTTGCAGATGGTCATTTCTTCATGCGCAGTGGTCAACGCGGCACTCTCTAGCTGCCAAGAGCACGTTTTACTATGCGCACCCAACCAGAGTGACGGGAGGAGCACATTTCAGAAAACGTGCTCAGCTCGTCGAGAAAATGCGATTCAAGCAATAAAATTAAAAATGCACCCAAAACCTAAACCAAACGTTGCAAGTGGTTATTTCTTCATGCGCAGTGGTCAACGCGGCACTCTCTAGCTGCAAAGAGCACTTTTTACTATGCGCACCCAACCAGAGTGACGGGAGGAGCACATTTCAGAAAACGTGCTCAGCTCGTCCAGACAATGCGATTTAAGCAATAAAATTAAAAATGCACCCAAAACCTAAACCAAACGTTGCAGGTGGTTATTTCTTCATGCGCAGTGGTCAACGCGGCACTCACTCTCTAGCTGCCAAGAGCACTTTTTACTATGCGCACCCAACCAGAGTGACGGGAGGAGCACATTTCAGAAAACGTGCTCAGCTCGTCGAGAAAATGCGATTTAAGCAATAACATTAAAAATGCACCTAAAACCTAAACCAAACGTTGCAGGTGGTTATTTCTTCATGCGCAGTGGTCAACGCGGCACTCTCTCGCTGCCAAGAGCACTTTTTACTATGCGCACCCATCCAGAGTGACGGGAGGAGCACATTCCAGAAAACGTGCTCAGCTCGTCGAGAAAATGCGATTTAAGCAATAAAATTAAAAATGCGCCCAAAACCTAAACCAAACGTTGCAGATGGTCATTTCTTCATGCGCAGTGGTCAACGCGGCACTCTCTAGCTGCCAAGAGCACTTTTTACTATGCGCACCCAACCAGAGTGACGGGAGGAGCACATTTCAGAAAACGTGCTCAGCTCGTCGAGAAAATGCGAATTAAGCAATAAAATTTAAAATGCACCTAAAACCCAAACCAAACGTTGCAGGTGGTTATTTCTTCATGCGCAGTGGTCAACGCGGCACTCTCTAGCTGCCAAGAGCACTTTTTACTATGCGCACCCAACCAGAGTGACGGGAGGAGCACATTTCAGAAAACGTGCTCAGCTCGTCGAGAAAATGCGATTTAAGCAACAAAATTAAAAATGCACCTAAAACCTAAACCAAACGTTGCAGGTGGTTATTTCTTCATGCGCAGTGGTCAACGGGGCACTCTCTAGCTGCCAAGAGCACATTTTACTATGCGCACCCAACCAGAGTGACGGGAGGAGCACATTTCAGAAAACGTGCTCAACTCGTCCAGACAATGCGATTTAAGCAATAAAATTAAAAATGCACCTAAAACCTAAACCAAACGTTGCAGGTAGTTATTTCTTCGTGCGCAGCAGTCAACGCGGCACTCTCTAGCTGCCAAGAGCACTTTTTACTATGCGCACACAACCAGAGTGACGGGAGGAGCACATTTCAGAAAACGTGCTCAGCTCGTCGAGTAAATGCGATTTAAGCAATAAAATTAAAAATGCACCCAAAACCTAAACCAAACGTTGCAGGTGGTTATTTCTTCATGCGCAGTGGTGAACGCGGGACTCTCTAGCTGCCAAGAACACTTTTTACTATGCGCACCCAACCAGAGTGACAGGGGGAGCACATTTCAGAAAACGTGCTCAGCTCGTTGAGAAAATGCGATTTAAGCAATACAATTAAAAATGCACCCAAAACCTAAACCAAACGTTGCAGGTGGTTATTTCTTCATGCGCAGTGGTCAACGCGGCAATCTCTAGCTGCCAAGAGCCCTTTTTAGTATGAGCACCCAACCAGAGTGACGGGAGGAGCGCATTTCAGAAAACGTGCTCAGCTCGACGAGAAAATGCGATTTAAGCAATACAATTAAAAATGCACCCAAAACCTAAACCAAACGTTGCAGGTGGTTATTTCTTCATGCGCAGTGGTCAACGCGGCACTCTCTAGCTGCCAAGAGCACTTTTTACGATGCACACCCAACCAGAGTGAAGGGAGGAGCGCATTTTAGAAAACGTGCTCAGCTCGACGAGAAAATACGATTTAAGCAATAAAATTAAAAATGCACCCAAAACCTAAACCAAACGTTGCAGGTGGTTATTTCTTCAAGCACAGTGGTCAACGCGGCACTCTCTAGCTGCCAAGAGCACTTTTTACGATGCACACCCAACCAGAGTGACGGGAGGAGCGCATTTCAGAAAACGTGCTCAGCTCGACGAGAAAATACGATTTAGGCAATAAAATAAAAAATGCACCCAAAACCTAAACCAAACGTTGCAGGTGGTTATTTCTTCATGCGCAGTGGTCAACGCGGCACTCTCTAGCTGCCAAGAGCACTTTTTACTATGCGCACCCAACCAGAGTGACGGGAGGAGCACATTTCATAAAACGTGCTCAGCTCGTCGAGAAAATGCGATTTAAGCAATAAAATTAAAAATGCACCTAAAACCTAAACCAAACGTTGCAGGTGGTTATTTCTTCATGCGCAGTGGTCAACGCGGCACTCTTTAGCTGCCAAGAGCACTTTTTACTATGCGCACCCAACCAGAGGGACGGGAGGAGCGCATTTCAGAAAACGTGCTCAGCTCGACGAGAAAATGCGATTTAAGCAATAAAATTAAAAATGCACCCAAAACCTAAACCAAACGTTGCAGGTGATTATTTCTTCATGCGCAGTGGTCAACGCGGCACTCTCTAGCTGCCAAGAGCACTTTTTACGATGCACACCCAACCAGAGTGACGGGAGGAGCGCATTTCAGAAAACGTGCTCAGCTCGACGAGAAAATGCGATTTAAGCAATAAAATTAAAAATGCACCCAAAACCTAAACCAAACGTTGCAGGTGGTTATTTCTTCATGCGCAGTGGTCAACTCGGCACTCTCTAGCTGCCAAGAGCACTTTTTACTATGTGCACCCACCCAGAGTGACGGGAGGAGCACATTTCAGAAAACTTGCTCAGCTCGTCGAGAAAATGCGATTTAAACAATAAAATTAAAAATGCACCCAAAACCTAAACCAAACGTTGCAGATGGTTATTTCTTCATGCGCAGTGGTCAACGCGGCACTCTCTAGCTGCCAAGAGCACTTTTTACTATGCGCACCCACCCAGAGTGACGGGAGGAGCACATTTCAGAAAACGTGCTCAGCTCGTCGAGAAAATGCGATTTAAGCAATAAAATTAAAAATGCACCTAAAACCTAAACCAAACGTTGCAGATGGTCATTTCTTCATGTGCAGTGGTCAACGCGGCACTCTCTAGCTGCCAAGAGCACTTTTTACTATGCACACCCAACCAGAGTGACGGGAGGAGCGCATTTCAGAAAACGTGCTCAGCTCGTCGAAAAAATGCGATTTAAGCAATAAAATTAAAAATGCACCCAAAACCTAAACAAAACGTTGCAGGTGGTTATTTCTTCATGCGCAGTGGTCAACGCGGCACTCTCTAGCTGCCAAGAGCACTTTTTACTATGCGCACCCAACCAGAGTGACGGGAGGAGCACATTTCAGAAAACGTGCTCAGCTCGTCGAGAAAATGCGATTTAAGCAATAAAATTAAAAATGCACCTAAAACCTAAACCAAACGCTGCAGATGGTCATTTCTTCATGCGCAGTGGTCAACGCGGCACTCTCTAGCTGCCAAGAGCACTTTTTACTATACACACCCAACCAGAGTGACGGGAGGAGCACATTCCAGAAAACGTGCTCAGCTCGTCGGGAAAATGCGATTTAAGCAATAAAATTAAAAATGCACCCAAAACCTAAACCAAACGTTGCAGATGGTCATTTCTGCATGTGCAGTGGTCAACGCGGCACTCTCTAGCTGCCAAGAGCACTTTTTACTATGCACACCCAACCAGAGTGACGGGAGGAGCGCATTTCAGAAAACGTGCTCAGCTCGTCGAGAAAATGCGATTTAAGCAATAAAATTAAAAATGCACCCAAAACCTAAACCAAACGTTGCAGGTGGTTATTTCTTCATGCGCAGTGGTCAACGCGGCACTCTCTAGCTGCCAAGAGCACTTTTTACTATGCGCACCCAACCAGAGTGACGGGAGGAGCACATTTCAGAAAACGTGCTCAGCTCGTCGAGAAAATGCGATTTAAGCAATAAAATTAAAAATGCACCCAAAACCTAAACATAACATTGCAGATGGTCATTTCTTCATGTGCAGTGGTGAACGCGGCACTCTCTAGCTGCCAAGAGCACTTTTTACTATGCGCACCCAACCAGAGTGACAGGAGGAGCACATTTCAGAAAACGTGCTCAGCTCGTTGAGAAAATGCGATTTAAGCAATAAAATTAAAAATGCACCCAAAACCTAAACCAAACGTTGCAGGTGGTTATTTCTTCATGCGCAGTGGTCAACGCGGCACTCTCTAGCTGCCAAGAGCACTTTTTACTATGCGCACCCAACCAGAGTGACGGGAGGAGCACATTTCAGAAAACGTGCTCAGCTCGTCGAGAAAATGCGATTTAAGCAATAAAATTAAAAATGCACCCAAAACCTAAACCAAACGTTGCAGGTGGTTATTTCTTCATGCGCAGTGGTCAACGCGGCACTCTCTAGCTGCCAAGAGCACTTTTTACTATGCGCACCCAACCAGAGTGACGGGAGGAGCACATTTCAGAAAACGTGCTCAGCTCGTCGAGAAAATGCGATTTAAGCAATAAAATTAAAAATGCACCTAAAACCTAAACCAAACGTTGCAGGTGGTTATTTCTTCGTGCGCAGCAGTCAACGCGGCACTCTCTAGCTGCCAAGAGCACTTTTTACTATGCGCACCCAACCAGAGTGACCGGAGGAGCACATTTCAGAAAACGTGCTCAGCTCGTCGAGTAAATGCAATTTAAGCAATAAAATTAAAAATGCACCCAAAACCTAAACCAAACGTTGCAGGTGGTTATTTCTTCATGCGCAGTGGTCAACGCGGCACTCTCTAGCTGCCAAGAGCACTTTTTACTATGCGCACCCAACCAGAGTGACGGGAGGAGCACATTTCAGAAAACGTGCTCAGCTCGTCCAGAAAATGCGATTTAAGCAATAAAATTAAAAATGCACCTAAAACCTAAACCAAACGTTGCAGATGGTCATTTCTTCATGCGCAGTGGTCAACGCGGCACTCTCTAGCTGCCAAGAGCACTTATTACTATGCGCACCCAACCAGAGTGACGGGAGGAGCACATTTCAGAAAACGTGCTCAGCTCGTTGAGAAAATGCGATTTAAGCAATAAAATTAAAAATGCACCTAAAACCTAAACCAAACGTTGCAGGTGGTTATTTCTTCATGCGCAGTGGTCAACGCTGCACTCTCTAGCTGCCAAGAGCACATTTTACTATGCGCACCCAACCAGAGTGACGGGAGGAGCACATTTCAGAAAACTTGCTCATCTCGTCGAGAAAATGCGATTTAAGCAATAAAATTAAAAATGCACCTAAAACCTAAACCAAACGTTGCAGGTGGTTATTTCTTCGTGCGCAGCAGTCAACGCGGCACTCTCTAGCTGCCAAGAGCACTTTTTACTATGCGCACCCAACCAGAGTGACGGGAGGAGCGCATTTCAGAAAACGTGCTCAGCTCGTCGAGAAAATGCGATTTAAGCAATAAAATTAAAAATGCACCTAAAACCTAAACCAAAAGTTGCAGGTGGTTATTTCTTCATGCGCAGCAGTCAACGCGGCACTCTCTAGCTGCCAAGAGCACTTTTTACTATGCGCACCCAACCAGAGTGACGGGAGGAGCACATTTAAGAAAACGTGCTCAGCTCGTCGAGAAAATGCGATTTAAGCAATAAAATTAAAAATGCAACTAAAACCTAAACCAAACGCTTCAGATGGTCATTTCTTCATGCGCAGTGGTCAACGCGGCACTCTCTAGCTGCCAAGAGCACTTTTTACTATGTGCACCCAACCAGAGTGACGGGAGGAGCACATTTCAGAAAACGTGCTCAGCTCGTCGAGAAAATGCGATTTAAGCAATACAATTAAAAATGCACCTAAAACCTAAACCAAACGTTGCAGGTGGTTATTTCTTCGTGCGCAGCAGTCAACGCGGCACTCTCTAGCTGCCAAGAGCACTTTTTACTATGCGCACCCAACCAGAGTGACGGGAGGAGCGCATTTCAGAAAACGTGCTCAGCTCGTCGAGAAAATGCGATTTAAGCAATAAAATTAAAAATGCACCTAAAACCTAAACCAAAAGTTGCAGGTGGTTATTTCTTCATGCGCAGCAGTCAACGCGGCACTCTCTAGCTGCCAAGAGCACTTTTTACTATGCGCACCCACCCAGAGTGACGGGAGGAGCACATTTCAGAAAACGTGCTCAGCTCGTCGAGAAAATGCGATTTAAGCAATAAAATTAAAAATGCACCCAAAACCTAAACCAAACGTTGCAGGTGGTTATTTCTTCAAATGCAGTGGTCAACGCGGCACTCTCTAGCTGCCAAGAGCACTTTTTACTATGCGCACCCAACCAGAGTGACGGGAGGAGCACATTCCAGAAAACGTGCTCAGCTCGTCGAGTAAATGCAATTTAAGCAATAAAATTAAAAATGCACCCAAAACCTAAACCAAACGTTGCAGGTGGTTATTTCTTCATGCGCAGTGGTCAACGCGACAATCTCTAGCTGCCAAGAGCACTTTTTACTATGCGCACCCAACCAGAGTGACGGGAGGAGCACATTTCAGAAAACGTGCTCAGCTCGTCGAGAAAATGCGATTTAAGCAATAAAATTAAAAATGCACCTAAACACCTAAACCAAACGTTGCAGGTGGTTATTTCTTCATGCGCATTGGTCAACGCGGCACTCTCTAGCTGCCAAGAGCACTTATTACTATGCGCACCCAACCAGAGTGACGGGAGGAGCACATTTCAGAAAACGTGCTCAGCTCGTTGAGAAAATGCGATTTAAGCAATAAAATTAAAAATGCACCCAAAACCTAAACCAAACGTTGCAGGTGGTTATTTCTTCATGCGCAGTGGTCAACGCGGCACTCTCTAGCTGCCAAGAGCACTTTTTACTATGCACACCCAACCAGAGTGACGGGAGGAGCGCATTTCAGAAAACGTGCTCAGCTCGACGAGAAAATGCGATTTAAGCAATAAAGTTAAAAATGCACCCAAAACCTAAACCAAACGTTGCAGGTGGTTATTTCTTCATGCGCAGTGGTCAACGCGGCACTCTCTAGCTGCCAAGAGCACTTTTTACGATGCACACCCAACCAGAGAGACGGGAGGAGCGCATTTCAGAAAACGTGCTCAGCTCGACGAGAAAATGCGATTTAAGCAATAAAATTAAAAATGCACATAAAACCTAAACCAAACGTTGCAGATGGTCATTTCTTCATGCGCAGTGGTCAACGCGGCACTCTCTAGCTGCCAAGAGCACTTTTTACTATGCATAGCCAACCAGAGTGACGGGAGGAGCCCATTTCAGGAAACGTGCTCAGCTCGTCGAGAAAATGCGATTTAAGCAATAAAATTAAAAATGCACCCAAAACCTAAACCAAACGTTGCAGGTGGTTATTTCTTCATGCGCAGTGGTCAACGCGGCACTCTCTAGCTGCCAAGAGCACTTTTTACTATGCGCACCCAACCAGAGTGACGGGACGAGCACATTTCAGAAAACGTGCTCAGCTCGCCGAGAAAATGCGATTTAAGCAATACAATTAAAAATGCCCCTAAAACCTAAACCAAACGTTGCAGGTGGTTATTTCTTCATGTGCAGTGGTCAACGCGCCACTCTCTAGCTGCCAAGAGCACTTTTTACTATGCGCACCCACCCAGAGTGACGGGAGGAGCACATTTCAGAAAACGTGCTCAGCTCGTCGAGAAAATGCGATTTAAGCAATAAAAATAAAAATGCACCTAAAATCTATACCAAACGTTGCAGGTGGTTATTTCTTCATATGCAGTGGTCAACGCGGCACTCTCTAGCTGCCAAGAGCACTTTTTACTATGCGCACCCAACCAGAGTGACGGGAGGAGCACATTCCAGAAAACGTGCTCAGCTCGTCGAGAAAATGCGATTTAAGCAATAAAATTAAAAATGCAGCCACAACCTAAACCAAACGTTGCAGATGGTCATTTCTTCATGCGCAGTGGTCAACGCGGCACTCTCTAGCTGCCAAGAGCACTTTTTACTATGCGCACCCAACCAGAGTGACGGGAGGAGCACATTTCAGAAAACGTGCTCAGCTCGTCGAGAAAATGCGATTTAAGCAATAAAATTAAAAATGCACCCAAAACCTAAACCAAACGTTGCTGGTGGTTATTTCTTCATGCGCAGTGGTCAACGCGGCATTCTCTAGCTGCCAAGAGCACTTTTTACTATGCGCACCCAACCAGAGTGACGGGAGGAGCACATTTCAGAAAACGTGCTCAGCTCGTCGAGAAAATGCGATTTAAGCAATAAAATTAAAAATGCACCCAAAACCTAAACCAAACGTTGCAGATGGTCATTTCTTCATGCGCAGTGGTCAACGCGGCACTCTCTAGCTGCCAAGAGCACTTTTTACTATGCACACCCAACCAGAGTGACGGGAGGAGCGCATTTTAGAAAACGTGCTCAGCTCGACGAGAAAATGCGATTTAAGCAATAAAATTAAAAATGCACCCAAAACCTAAACCAAACGTTGCAGGTGGTTATTTCTTCATGCGCAGTGGTCAACGCGGCACTCTCTAGCTGCCAAGAGCACTTTTTACTATGCACACCCAACCAGAGTGACGGGAGGAGCACATTTCAGAAAACGTGCTCAGCTCGTCCAGACAATGCGATTTAAGCAATAAAATTAAAAATGCACCCAAAACCTAAACCAAACGTTGCAGGTGGTTATTTCTTCGTGCGCCGTGGTTAACGCGGCACTCTCTAGCTGTTAAGAGCACTTTTTACTATGCGCACCCAACCACAGTGACGGGAGGAGCGCATTTCAGAAAACGTGCTCAGCTCGTCGAGAAAATGCGATTTAAGCAATAAAATTAAAAATGCACCTAAAACCTAAACCAAAAGTTGCAGGTGGTTATTTCTTCATGCACAGCAGTCAACACGGCACTCTCTAGCTGCCAAGAGCACTATTTACTATGCGCACCCAACCAGAGTGACGGGAGGAGCACATTTCAGAAAACGTGCTCAGCTCGTCGAGAAAATGCAATTTAAGCAATAAAATTAAAAATGCACCCAAAACCTAAACCAAACGTTGCAGATGGTCATTCCTTCATGCGCAGTGGTCAACGCGGCACTCTCTAGCTGCCAAGAGCACTTTTTACTATGCGCACCCAACCAGAGTGACGGGAGGAGCACATTTCAGAAAACGTGCTCAGCTCGTCGAGAAAATGCAATTTAAGCAATAAAATTAAAAATGCACCTAAAACCCAAACCAAACGTTGCAGGTGGTTATTTCTTCATGCGCAGTGGTCAACGCGGCACTCTCTAGCTGCCAAGAGCACTTTTTACTATGCGCACCCAACCAGAGTGACGGGAGGAAGACATTTCAGACAACGTGCTCAGCTCGTCGAGAAAATGCGATTTAAGCAATAAAATTAAAAATGCACCTAAAACCTAAACCAAACGTTGCAGGTGGTTATTTCTTCATGCGCAGTGGTCAACGCTGCACTCTCTAGCTGCCAAGAGCACATTTTACTATGCGCACCCAACCAGAGTGACGGGAGGAGCACATTTCAGAAAACTTGCTCATCTCGTCGAGAAAATGCGATTTAAGCAATAAAATTAAAAATGCACCTAAAACCTAAACCAAACGTTGCAGGTGGTTATTTCTTCGTGCGCAGCAGTCAACGCGGCACTCTCTAGCTGCCAAGAGCACTTTTTACTATGCGCACCCAACCAGAGTGACGGGAGGAGCGCATTTCAGAAAACGTGCTCAGCTCGTCGAGAAAATGCGATTTAAGCAATAAAATTAAAAATGCACCTAAAACCTAAACCAAAAGTTGCAGGTGGTTATTTCTTCATGCGCAGCAGTCAACGCGGCACTCTCTAGCTGCCAAGAGCACTTTTTACTATGCGCACCCAACCAGAGTGACGGGAGGAGCACATTTAAGAAAACGTGCTCAGCTCGTCGAGAAAATGCGATTTAAGCAATAAAATTAAAAATGCAACTAAAACCTAAACCAAACGCTTCAGATGGTCATTTCTTCATGCGCAGTGGTCAACGCGGCACTCTCTAGCTGCCAAGAGCACTTTTTACTATACACACCCAACCAGAGTGACGGGAGGAGCACATTTCAGAAAACGTGCTCAGCTCGTCGAGAAAATGCAATTTAAGCAATAAAATTAAAAATGCACTTAAAAACCTAAACCAAACGTTGCAGGTGGTTATTTCTTCATGCGCATTGGTCAACGCGGCACTCTCTAGCTGCCAAGAGCACTTTTTACTATGTGCACCCAACCAGAGTGACGTGAGGAGCACATTTCAGAAAACGTGCTCAACTCGTCGAGAAAATGCGATTTAAGCAATAAAATTAAAAATGCACCCAAAACCTAAACCAAACGTTGCAGGTGGTTATTTCTTCATGCGCAGTGGTCAACGCGGCACTCTCTAGCTGCCAAGAGCACTTTTTTACTATGCGCACCCAACCAGAGTGACGGGAGGAGCACATTTCAGAAAACGTGCTCAGCTCGTCCAGAAAATGCGATTTAAGCAATAAAATTAAAAATGCACATAAAACCTAAACCAAACGTTGCAGATGGTCATTTCTTCATGCGCAGTGGTCAACGCGGCACTCTCTAGCTGCCAAGAGCACTTTTTACTATGCACACCCAACCAGAGTGACGGGAGGAGCGCATTTTAGAAAACGTGCTCAGCTCGACGAGAAAATGCGATTTAAGCAATAAAATTAAAAATGCACCCAAAACCTAAACCAAACGTTGCAGGTGGTTATTTCTTCATGCGCAGTGGTCAACGCGGCACTCTCTAGCTGCCAAGAGCACTTTTTACTATGCGCACCCAACCAGAGTGACGGGAGGAGCGCATTTCAGAAAACGTGCTCAGCTCGTCCAGAAATTGCGATTTAAGCAATAAAATTAAAAATGCACATAAAACCTAAACCAAACGTTGCAGATGGTCATTTCTTCATGCGCAGTGGTCAACGCGGCACTCTCTAGCTGCCAAGAGCACTTTTTACTATACACACCCAACCAGAGTGACGGGAGGAGCACATTCCAGAAAACGTGCTCAGCTCGTCGGGAAAATGCGATTTAAGCAATAAAATTAAAAATGCACCCAAAACCTAAACCAAACGTTGCAGATGGTCATTTCTTCATGTGCAGTGGTCAACGCGGCACTCTCTAGCTGCCAAGAGCACTTTTTACTATGCACACCCAACCAGAGTGACGGGAGGAGCGCATTTCAGAAAACGTGCTCAGCTCGTCGAGAAAATGCGATTTAAGCAATAAAATTAAAAATGCACCCAAAACCTAAACCAAACGTTGCAGGTGGTTATTTCTTCATGCGCAGTGGTCAACGCGGCACTCTCTAGCTGCCAAGAGCACTTTTTACTATGCGCACCCAACCAGAGTGACGGGAGGAGGACATTTCAGAAAACGTGCTCAGCTCGTCGAGAAAATGCGATTTAAGCAATAAAATTAAAAATGCACCCAAAACCTAAACATAACATTGCAGATGGTCATTTCTTCATGTGCAGTGGTGAACGCGGCACTCTCTAGCTGCCAAGAGCACTTTTTACTATGCGCACCCAACCAGAGTGACAGGAGGAGCACATTTCAGAAAACGTGCTCAGCTCGTTGAGAAAATGCGATTTAAGCAATAAAATTAAAAATGCACCCAAATCCTAAACCAAACGTTGCAGGTGGTTATTTCTTCATGCGCAGTGGTCAACGCGGCACTCTTTAGCTGCCAAGAGCACTTTTTACTATGCGCACCCAACCAGAGGGACGGGAGGAGCGCATTTCAGAAAACGTGCTCAGCTCGACGAGAAAATGCGATTTAAGCAATAAAATTAAAAATGCACCCAAAACCTAAACCAAACGTTGCAGGTGATTATTTCTTCATGCGCAGTGGTCAACGCGGCACTCTCTAGCTGCCAAGAGCACTTTTTACGATGCACACCCAACCAGAGTGACGGGAGGAGCGCATTTCAGAAAACGTGCTCAGCTCGACGAGAAAATGCGATTTAAGCAATAAAATTAAAAATGCACCCAAAACCTAAACCAAACGTTGCAGGTGGTTATTTCTTCATGTGCAGTGGTCAACGCGGCACTCTCTAGCTGCCAAGAGCACTTTTTACTATGCACACCCAACCAGAGTGACGGGAGGAGCGCATTTCAGAAAACGTGCTCAGCTCGTCGAAAAAATGCGATTTAAGCAATAAAATTAAAAATGCACCCAAAACCTAAACAAAACGTTGCAGGTGGTTATTTCTTCATGCGCAGTGGTCAACGCGGCACTCTCTAGCTGCCAAGAGCACTTTTTACTATGCGCACCCAACCAGAGTGACGGGAGGAGCACATTTCAGAAAACGTGCTCAGCTCGTCGAGAAAATGCGATTTAAGCAATAAAATTAAAAATGCACCTAAAACCTAAACCAAACGCTGCAGATGGTCATTTCTTCATGCGCAGTGGTCAACGCGGCACTCTCTAGCTGCCAAGAGCACTTTTTACTATACACACCCAACCAGAGTGACGGGAGGAGCACATTCCAGAAAACGTGCTCAGCTCGTCGGGAAAATGCGATTTAAGCAATAAAATTAAAAATGCACCCAAAACCTAAACCAAACGTTGCAGATGGTCATTTCTGCATGTGCAGTGGTCAACGCGGCACTCTCTAGCTGCCAAGAGCACTTTTTACTATGCGCACCCAACCAGAGTGACGGGAGGAGCGCATTTCAGAAAACGTGCTCAGCTCGTCGAGAAAATGCGATTTAAGCAATAAAATTAAAAATGCACCCAAAACCTAAACCAAACGTTGCAGGTGGTTATTTCTTCATGCGCAGTGGTCAACGCGGCACTCTCTAGCTGCCAAGAGCACTTTTTACTATGCGCACCCAACCAGAGTGACGGGAGGAGCACATTTCAGAAAACGTGCTCAGCTCGTCGAGAAAATGCGATTTAAGCAATAAAATTAAAAATGCACCCAAAACCTAAACATAACATTGCAGATGGTCATTTCTTCATGTGCAGTGGTGAACGCGGCACTCTCTAGCTGCCAAGAGCACTTTTTACTATGCGCACCCAACCAGAGTGACAGGAGGAGCACATTTCAGAAAACGTGCTCAGCTCGTTGAGAAAATGCGATTTAAGCAATAAAATTAAAAATGCACCCAAAACCTAAACCAAACGTTGCAGGTGGTTATTTCTTCATGCGCAGTGGTCAACGCGGCACTCTCTAGCTGCCAAGAGCACTTTTTACTATGCGCACCCAACCAGAGTGACGGGAGGAGCACATTTCAGAAAACGTGCTCAGCTCGTCGAGAAAATGCGATTCAAGCAATAAAATTAAAAATGCACCCAAAACCTAAACCAAACGTTGCAGGTGGTTATTTCTTCATGCGCAGTGGTCAACGCGGCACTCTCTAGCTGCCAAGAGCACTTTTTACTATGCGCACCCAACCAGAGTGACGGGAGGAGCACATTTCAGAAAACGTGCTCAGCTCGTCGAGAAAATGCGATTTAAGCAATAAAATTAAAAATGCACCTAAAACCTAAACCAAACGTTGCAGGTGGTTATTTCTTCGTGCGCAGCAGTCAACGCGGCACTCTCTAGCTGCCAAGAGCACTTTTTACTATGCGCACCCAACCAGAGTGACGGGAGGAGCACATTTCAGAAAACGTGCTCAGCTCGTCGAGTAAATGCAATTTAAGCAATAAAATTAAAAATGCACCCAAAACCTAAACCAAACGTTGCAGGTGGTTATTTCTTCGAGCGCAGTGGTCAACGCGGCACTCTCTAGCTGCCAAGAGCACTTTTTACTATGCGCACCCAACCAGAGTGACGGGAGGAGCACATTTCAGAAAACGTGCTCAGCTCGTCCAGAAAATGCGATTTAAGCAATAAAATTAAAAATGCACCTAAAACCTAAACCAAACGTTGCAGATGGTCATTTCTTCATGCGCAGTGGTCAACGCGGCACTCTCTAGCTGCCAAGAGCACTTTTTACTATGCGCACCCAACCAGAGTGACGGGAGGAGCACATTTCAGAAAACGTGCTCAGCTCGTCGAGTAAATGCAATTTAAGCAATAAAATTAAAAATGCACCCAAAACCTAAACCAAACGTTGCAGGTGGTTATTTCTTCATGCGCAGTGGTCAACGCGGCACTCTCTAGCTGCCAAGAGCACTTTTTACTATGCGCACCCAACCAGAGTGACGGGAGGAGCACATTTAAGAAAACGTGCTCAGCTCGTCCAGAAAATGCGATTTAAGCAATAAAATTAAAAATGCACCTAAAACCTAAACCAAACGTTGCAGATGGTTATTTCTTCATGCGCAGTGGTCAACGCGGCACTCTCTAGCTGCCAAGAGCACTTTTTACTATGTGCACCCAACCAGAGTGACGGGAGGAGCACATTTCAGAAAACGTGCTCAGCTCGTCGAGAAAATGCGATTTAAGCAATACAATTAAAATTGCATCTAAAACCTAAACCAAACGTTGCAGGTAGTTATTTCTTCATGCGCAGTGGTCAACGCGGCATTCTCTAGCTGCCAAGAGCACTTTTTACTATGCGCACCCAACCAGAGTGACGGGAGGAGCACATTCCAGAAAACGTGCTCAGCTCGTCGAGAAAATGCGATTTAAGCAATAAAATTAAAAATGCACCCAAAACCTAAACCAAACGTTGCAGATGGTTATTTCTTCATGCGCAGTGGTCAACGCGGCACTCTCTAGCTGCCAAGAGCACTTTTTACTATGCGCACCCACCCAGAGTGACGGGAGGAGCACATTTCAGAAAACGTGCTCAGCTCGTCGAGAAAATGCGATTTAAGCAATAAAATTAAAAATGCACCCAAAACCTAAACCAAACGTTGCAGGTGGTTATTTCTTCAAATGCAGTGGTCAACGCGGCACTCTCTAGCTGCCAAGAGCACTTTTTACTATGCGCACCCAACCAGAGTGACGGGAGGAGCACATTCCAGAAAACGTGCTCAGCTCGTCGAGAAAATGCGATTTAAGCAATAAAATTAAAAATGCACCCAAAACCTAAACCAAACGTTGCAGATGGTCATTTCTTCATGCGCAGTGGTCAACGCGGCACTCTCTAGCTGCCAAGAGCACTTTTTACTATGCACACCCAACCAGAGTGACGGGAAGAGCGCATTTTAGAAAACGTGCTCAGCTCGACGAGAAAATGCGATTTAAGCAATAAAATTAAAAATGCACCCAAAACCTAAACCAAACGTTGCAGGTGGTTATTTCTTCATGCGCAGTGGTCAACGCGGCACTCTCTAGCTGCCAAGAGCACTTTTTACTATGCGCACCCAACCAGAGTGACGGGAGGAGCACATTTCAGAAAACGTGCTCAGCTCGTCGAGAAAATGCGATTTAAGCAATAAAATTTAAAATGCACCTAAAACCTAAACCAAACGTTGCAGGTGGTTATTTCTTCATGCGCAGTGGTCAACGCGGCACTCTCTAGCTGCCAAGAGCACTTTTTACTATGCGCACCCAACCAGAGTGACAGGAGGAGCATATTTCAGAAAACGTGCTCAGCTCGTTGAGAAAATGCGATTTAAGCAATAAAATTAAAAATGCACCCAAAACCTAAACCAAACGTTGCAGGTGGTTATTTCTTCATGCGCAGTGGTCAACGCGGCACTCTCTAGCTGCCAAGAGCACTTTTTACTATGCGCACCCAACCAGAGTGACGGGAGGAGCACATTTCAGAAAACGTGCTCAGCTCGTCGAGAAAATGCGATTTAAGCAATAAAATTAAAAATGCACCTAAACACCTAAACCAAACGTTGCAGGTGGTTATTTCTTCATGCGCATTGGTCAACGCGGCACTCTCTAGCTGCCAAGAGCACTTATTACTATGTGCACCCAACCAGAGTGACGGGAGGAGCACATTTCAGAAAACGTGCTCAGCTCGTCGAGAAAATGCGATTTAAGCAATAAAAGTAAAAATGGACGCAAAACATTAAACCAAACGTTGCAGGTGGTTATTTCTTCATGCGCAGTGATCAACGCGGCACTCTCTAGCTGCCAAGAGCATTTTTTACTATGCGCACCCAACCAGAGTGACGGGAGGAGCACATTTCAGAAAACGTGCTCAGCTCGTCGAGAAAATGCGATTTAAGCAATAAAATTAAAAATGCACCTAAAACCTAAACCAAACGTTGCAGGTGGTTATTTCTTCATGCGCAGTGGTCAACGCGGCACTCTCTAGCTGCCAAGAGCACTTTTTACTATGCGCACCCAACCAGAGTGACAGGAGGAGCACATTTCAGAAAACGTGCTCAGCTCGTCGAGAAAATGCGATTTAAGCAATAAAATTAAAAATGCACCTAAAACCTAAACCAAACGTTGCAGGTGGTTATTTCTTCGTGCGCAGCAGTCAACGCGGCACTCTCTAGCTGCCAAGAGCACTTTTTACTATGCGCACCCAACCAGAGTGACGGGAGGAGCACATTTCAGAAAACGTGCTCAGCTCGTCGAGTAAATGCAATTTAAGCAATAAAATTAAAAATGCACCCAAAACCTAAACCAAACGTTGCAGGTGGTTATTTCTTCATGCGCAGTGGTCAACGCGGCACTCTCTAGCTGCCAAGAGCACTTTTTACTATGCGCACCCAACCAGAGTGACGGGAGGAGCACATTTCAGAAAACGTGCTCAGCTCGTCCAGAAAATGCGATTTAAGCAATAAAATTAAAAATGCACCTAAAACCTAAACCAAATGTTGCAGATGGTCATTTCTTCATGCGCAGTGGTCAACGCGGCACTCTCTAGCTGCCAAGAGCACTTTTTACTATGCACACCCAACCAGAGTGACGGGAGGAGCACATTTCAGAAAACGTGCTTAGCTCGTCCAGACAATGCGATTTAAGCAATAAAATTAAAAATGCACCCAAAACCTAAACCAAACGTTGCAGGTGGTTATTTCTTCATGCGCAGTGGTCAACGCGGCACTCTCTAGCTGCCAAGAGCACTTTTTACTATGCGCACCCAACCAGAGTGACGGGAGGAGCACATTTCAGAAAACGTGCTCAGCTCGTTGAGAAAATGCGATTTAAGCAATAAAATTAAAAATGCACCCAAAACCTAAACCAAACGTTGCAGGTGGTTATTTCTTCATGCGCAGTGGTCAACGCGGCACTCTCTAGCTGCCAAGAGCACTTTTTACTATGCACACCCAACCAGAGTGACGGGAGGAGCGCATTTCAGAAAACGTGCTCAGCTCGACGAGAAAATGCGATTTAAGCAATAAAGTTAAAAATGCACCCAAAACCTAAACCAAACGTTGCAGGTGGTTATTTCTTCATGCGCAGTGGTCAACGCGGCACTCTCTAGCTGCCAAGAGCACTTTTTACGATGCACACCCAACCAGAGAGACGGGAGGAGCGCATTTCAGAAAACGTGCTCAGCTCGACGAGAAAATGCGATTTAAGCAATAAAATTAAAAATGCACATAAAACCTAAACCAAACGTTGCAGATGGTCATTTCTTCATGCGCAGTGGTCAACGCGGCACTCTCTAGCTGCCAAGAGCACTTTTTACTATGCATAGCCAACCAGAGTGACGGGAGGAGCCCATTTCAGGAAACGTGCTCAGCTCGTCGAGAAAATGCGATTTAAGCAATAAAATTAAAAATGCACCCAAAACCTAAACCAAACGTTGCAGGTGGTTATTTCTTCATGCGCAGTGGTCAACGCGGCACTCTCTAGCTGCCAAGAGCACTTTTTACTATGCGCACGCAACCAGAGTGACGGGACGAGCACATTTCAGAAAACGTGCTCAGCTCGCCGAGAAAATGCGATTTAAGCAATACAATTAAAAATGCCCCTAAAACCTAAACCAAACGTTGCAGGTGGTTATTTCTTCATGTGCAGTGGTCAACGCGCCACTCTCTAGCTGCCAAGAGCACTTTTTACTATGCGCACCCACCCAGAGTGACGGGAGGAGCACATTTCAGAAAACGTGCTCAGCTCGTCGAGAAAATGCGATTTAAGCAATAAAATTAAAAATGCACCTAAAATCTATACCAAACGTTGCAGGTGGTTATTTCTTCATATGCAGTGGTCAACGCGGCACTCTCTAGCTGCCAAGAGCACTTTTTACTATGCGCACCCAACCAGAGTGACGGGAGGAGCACATTCCAGAAAACGTGCTCAGCTCGTCGAGAAAATGCGATTTAAGCAATAAAATTAAAAATGCAGCCACAACCTAAACCAAACGTTGCAGATGGTCATTTCTTCATGCGCAGTGGTCAACGCGGCACTCTCTAGCTGCCAAGAGCACTTTTTACTATGCGCACCCAACCAGAGTGACGGGAGGAGCACATTTCAGAAAACGTGCTCAGCTCGTCGAGAAAATGCGATTTAAGCAATAAAATTAAAAATGCACCCAAAACCTAAACCAAACGTTGCTGGTGATTATTTCTTCATGCGCAGTGGTCAACGCGGCATTCTCTAGCTGCCAAGAGCACTTTTTACTATGCGCACCCAACCAGAGTGACGGGAGGAGCACATTTCAGAAAACGTGCTCAGCTCGTCGAGAAAATGCGATTTAAGCAATAAAATTAAAAATGCACCCAAAACCTAAACCAAACGTTGCAGATGGTCATTTCTTCATGCGCAGTGGTCAACGCGGCACTCTCTAGCTGCCAAGAGCACTTTTTACTATGCACACCCAACCAGAGTGACGGGAGGAGCGCATTTTAGAAAACGTGCTCAGCTCGACGAGAAAATGCGATTTAAGCAATAAAATTAAAAATGCACCCAAAACCTAAACCAAACGTTGCAGGTGGTTATTTCTTCATGCGCAGTGGTCAACGCGGCACTCTCTAGCTGCCAAGAGCACTTTTTACTATGCACACCCAACCAGAGTGACGGGAGGAGCACATTTCAGAAAACGTGCCCAGCTCGTCCAGACAATGCGATTTAAGCAATAAAATTAAAAATGCACCCAAAACCTAAACCAAACGTTGCAGGTGGTTATTTCTTCGTGCGCCGTGGTTAACGCGGCACTCTCTAGCTGTTAAGAGCACTTTTTACTATGCGCACCCAACCACAGTGACGGGAGGAGCGCATTTCAGAAAACGTGCTCAGCTCGTCGAGAAAATGCGATTTAAGCAATAAAATTAAAAATGCACCTAAAACCTAAACCAAAAGTTGCAGGTGGTTATTTCTTCATGCACAGCAGTCAACACGGCACTCTCTAGCTGCCAAGAGCACTATTTACTATGCGCACCCAACCAGAGTGACGGGAGGAGCACATTTCAGAAAACGTGCTCAGCTCGTCGAGAAAATGCAATTTAAGCAATAAAATTAAAAATGCACCCAAAACCTAAACCAAACGTTGCAGATGGTCATTTCTTCATGCGCAGTGGTCAACGCGGCACTCTCTAGCTGCCAAGAGCACTTTTTACTATGCGCACCCAACCAGAGTGACGGGAGGAGCACATTTCAGAAAACGTGCTCAGCTCGTCGAGAAAATGCAATTTAAGCAATAAAATTAAAAATGCACCTAAAACCCAAACCAAACGTTGCAGGTGGTTATTTCTTCATGCGCAGTGGTCAACGCGGCACTCTCTAGCTGCCAAGAGCACTTTTTACTATGCGCACCCAACCAGAGTGACGGGAGGAAGACATTTCAGACAACGTGCTCAGCTCGTCGAGAAAATGCGATTTAAGCAATAAAATTAAAAATGCACCTAAAACCTAAACCAAACGTTGCAGGTGGTTATTTCTTCATGCGCAGTGGTCAACGCTGCACTCTCTAGCTGCCAAGAGCACATTTTACTATGCGCACCCAACCAGAGTGACGGGAGGAGCACATTTCAGAAAACTTGCTCATCTCGTCGAGAAAATGCGATTTAAGCAATAAAATTAAAAATGCACCTAAAACCTAAACCAAACGTTGCAGGTGGTTATTTCTTCGTGCGCAGCAGTCAACGCGGCACTCTCTAGCTGCCAAGAGCACTTTTTACTATGCGCACCCAACCAGAGTGACGGGAGGAGCGCATTTCAGAAAACGTGCTCAGCTCGTCGAGAAAATGCGATTTAAGCAATAAAATTAAAAATGCACCTAAAACCTAAACCAAAAGTTGCAGGTGGTTATTTCTTCATGCGCAGCAGTCAACGCGGCACTCTCTAGCTGCCAAGAGCACTTTTTACTATGCGCACCCAACCAGAGTGACGGGAGGAGCACATTTAAGAAAACGTGCTCAGCTCGTCGAGAAAATGCGATTTAAGCAATAAAATTAAAAATGCAACTAAAACCTAAACCAAACGCTTCAGATGGTCATTTCTTCATGCGCAGTGGTCAACGCGGCACTCTCTAGCTGCCAAGAGCACTTTTTACTATACACACCCAACCAGAGTGACGGGAGGAGCACATTTCAGAAAACGTGCTCAGCTCGTCGAGAAAATGCAATTTAAGCAATAAAATTAAAAATGCACCCAAAACCTAAACCAAACGTTGCAGGTGGTTATTTCTTCATGCGCAGTGGTCAACGCGGCACTCTCTAGCTGCCAAGAGCACTTTTTACTATGCGCACCCAACCAGAGTGACGGGAGGAGCACATTCCAGAAAACGTGCTCAGCTCGTCGAGAAAATGCGATTTAAGCAATAAAATTAAAAATGCACCCAAAACCTAAACCAAACGTTGCAGATGGTCATTTCTTCATGTGCAGTGGTGAACGCGGCACTCTCTAGCTGCAAAGAGCACTTTTTACTATGCGCACCCAACCAGAGTGACAGGAGGAGCATATTTCAGAAAACGTGCTCAGCTCGTTGAGAAAATGCGATTTAAGCAATAAAATTAAAAATGCACCCAAAACCTAAACCAAACGTTGCAGGTGGTTATTTCTTCATGCGCAGTGGTCAACGCGGCACTCTCTAGCTGCCAAGAGCACTTTTTACTATGCGCACCCAACCAGAGTGACGGGAGGAGCACTTCTCAGAAAACGTGCTCAGCTCGTCGAGAAAATGCGATTTAAGCAATAAAATTAAAAATGCACCTAAAAACCTAAACCAAACGTTGCAGGTGGTTATTTCTTCATGCGCATTGGTCAACGCGGCACTCTTTAGCTGCCAAGAGCACTTATTACTATGTGCACCCAACCAGAGTGACGGGAGGAGCACATTTCAGAAAACGTGCTCAGCTCGTCGAGAAAATGCTATTTAAGCAATAAAAGTAAAAATGCACGCAAAACATTAAACCAAACGTTGCAGGTGGTTATTTCTTCATGCGCAGTGATCAACGCGGCACTCTCTAGCTGCCAAGAGCATTTTTTACTATGCGCACCCAACCAGAGTGACGGGAGGAGCACATTTCAGAAAACGTGCTCAGCTCGTCCAGAAAATGCTATTTAAGCAATAAAATAAAAAATGCACCTAAAACCTAAACCAAACGTTGCAGGTTGTTATTTCTTCATGCGCAGTGGTCAACGCGGCACTCGCTAGCTGCCAAGAGCACTTTTTACTATGCGCACCCAAGCAGAGTGACGGGAGGAGCACATTTCAGAAAACGTGCTCAGCTCGTCCAGAAAATGCGATTTAAGCAATAAAATTAAAAATGCACCTAAAACCTAAACCAAACGTTGCAGATGGTCATTTCTTCATGCGCAGTGGTCAACGCGGCACTCTCTAGCTGCCAAGAGCACTTTTTACTATGCACACCCAACCAGATTGACGGGAGGAGCACATTTCAGAAAACGTGCTCAGCTCGTCCAGACAATGCGATTTAAGCAATAAAATTAAAAATGCACCCAAAACCTAAACCAAACGTTGCAGGTGGTTATTTCTTCATGCGCAGTGGTCAACGCGGCACTCTCTAGCTGCCAAGAGCACTTTTTACTATGCGCACCCAACCAGAGTGACGGGAGGAGCGCATTTCAGAAAACGTGCTCAGCTCGTCGAGAAAATGCGATTTAAGCAATAAAATTAAAAATGCACCTAAAACCTAAACCAAAAGTTGCAGGTGGTTATTTCTTCATGCGCAGCAGTCAACACGGCACTCTCTAGCTGCCAAGAGCACTTTTTACTATGCGCACCCAACCAGAGTGACGGGAGGAGCACATTCCAGAAAACGTGCTCAGCTCGTCGAGAAAATGCGATTTAAGCAATAAAATTAAAAATGCACCCAAAACCTAAATCAAACGTTGCAGATGGTCATTTCTTCATGCGCAGTGGTCAACGTGGCACTCTCTAGCTGCCAAGAGCACTTTTGACTATGCGCACCCAACCAGAGTGACGGGAGGAGCACATTTCAGAAAACGTGCTCAGCTCGTTGAGAAAATGCGATTTAAGCAATAAAATTAAAAATGCACCCAAAACCTAAATCAAACGTTGCAGGTGGTTATTTCTTCATGCGCAGTGGTCAACGCGGCACTCTCTAGCTGCCAAGAGCACTTTTTACTATGCACACCCAACCAGAGTGACGGGAGGAGCGCATTTCAGAAAACGTGCTCAGCTCGACGAGAAAATGCGATTTAAGCAATAAAATTAAAAATGCACCCAAAACCTATACCAAACGTTGCAGGTGGTTATTTCTTCATGCGCAGTGGTCAACGCGGCACTCTCTAGCTGCCATGAGCACTTTTTACTATGCACACCCAACCAGAGTGACGGGAGGAGCACATTTTAGAACACGTGCTCAGCTCGACGACAAAATGCAATTTAAGCAATAAAATTAAAAATGCACCCAAAACCTAAACCAAACGTTGCAGGTGGTTATTTCTTCATGCGCAGTGGTCAACGCGGCACTCTCTAGCTGCCAAGAGCACTTTTTACAATGCGCACCCAACCAGAGTGACGGGAGGAGCACATTTCAGAAAACGTGCTCAGCTCGTCGAGAAAATGCGATTTAAGCAATAAAATTAAAAATGCACCCAAAACCTGAACCAAACGTTGTAGGTGGTTATTTCTTCATGCGCAGTGGTCAACGCGGCACTCTCTAGCTGCCAAGAGCACTTTTTACTATGCGCACCCAACCAGAGTGACGGGAGGAGCACATTTCAGAAAACGTGCTCAGCTCGTCGAGAAAATGCGATTTAAGCAATAAAATTAAAAATGCACCCAAAACCTAAACCAAACGTTGCAGGTGGTTATTTCTTCATGCGCAGTGGTCAACGCGGCACTCTCTAGCTGCCAAGAGCACTTTTTACTATGCGCACCCAACCAGAGTGACGGGAGGAGCACATTTCAGAAAACGTGCTCAGCTCGCCGAGAAAATCCGATTTAAGCAATACAATTAAAAATGCACCTAAAACCTAAACCAAACGTTGCAGGTGGTTATTTCTTCATGTGCAGTGGTCAACGCGGCACTCTCTAGCTGCCAAGAGCACTTTTTACTATGCGCACCCACCCAGAGTGACTGGAGGAGCACATTTCAGAAAACGTGCTCAGCTCGTCGAGAAAATGCGATTTAAGCAATAAAATTAAAAATGCACCTAAAATCTATACCAAACGTTGCAGGTGGTTATTTCTTCATATGCAGTGGTCAACGCGGCACTCTCTAGCTGCCAAGAGCACTTTTTACTATGCGCACTTAACCAGAGTGACGGGAGGAGCACATTCCAGAAAACGTGCTCAGCTCGTCGAGAAAATGCGATTTAAGCAATAAAATTAAAAATGCACCCAAAACCTAAACCAAACGTTGCAGATGGTCATTTCTTCATGCGCAGTGGTCAACGCGGCACTCTCTAGCTGCCAAGAGCACTTTTTACTATGCGCACCCAACCAGAGTGACGGGAGGAGCACATTTCAGAAAACGTGCTCAGCTCGTCGAGAAAATGCGATTTAAGCAATAAAATTAAAAATGCACCCAAAACCTAAACCAAACGTTGCAGATGGTCATTTCTTCATGCGCAGTGGTCAACGCGGCACTCTCTAGCTGCCAAGAGCACTTTTTACTATGCGCACCCAACCAGAGTGACGGGAGGAGCACATTTCAGAAAACGTGCTCAGCTCGTTGAGAAAATGCGATTTAAGCAATAAAATTAAAAATGCACCCAAAACCTAAACCAAACGTTGCAGGTGGTTATTTCTTAATGCGCAGTGGTCAACGCGGCACTCTCTAGCTGCCAAGAGCACTTTTTACTATGCGCATCCAACCAGAGTGACGGGAGGAGCACATCTCAGAAAACGTGCTCAGCTCGTCGAGAAAATGCGATTTAAGCAATAAAATTAAAAATGCACCTAAAACCTAAACCAAACGTTGCAGGTGGTTAATTCTTCATGCGCAGCAGTCAACGCGGCACTCTCTAGCTGCCAAGAGCACTTTTTACTATGCGCACCCAACCAGAGTGACGGGAGGAGCACATTTCAGAAAACGTGCTCAGCTCGTCGAGAAAATGCGATTTAAGCAATAAAATTAAAAATGCACCTAAAACCTAAACCAAACGTTGCAGGTGGTTATTTCTTCATATGCAGCAGTCAACGCGGCACTCTCTAGCTGCCAAGAGCACTTTTTACTATGCGCACCCAACCAGAGTGACGGGAGGAGCGCATTTCAGAAAACGTGCTCAGCTCGTCGAGAAAATGCGATTTAAGCAATAAAATTAAAAATGCACCTAAAACCTAAACCAAACGTTGCAGGTGGTTATTTCTTCATGCGCAGTGGTCAACGCGGCACTCTCTAGCTACCAAGAGCACTTTTTACTATGTGCACCCAACCAGAGTGACGGGAGGAGCACATTTCAGAAAACGTGCTCAGCTCGTCGAGAAAATGCGATTCAAGCAATAAAATTTAAAATGCACCTAAAACCTAAACCAAACGTTGCAGGTGGTTATTTCTTCATGCGCAGTGGTCAACGCGGCACTCTCTAGCTGCCAAGAGCACTTTTTACTATGCGCACCCAACCAGAGTGACGGGAGGAGCACATTTCAGAAAACGTGCGCAGCTCGTCGAGAAAATGCGATTTAAGCAATAAAATTAAAAATGCACCCAAAACCTAAACCAAACGTTGCAGATGGTCATTTCTTCATGCGCAGTGGTCAACGCGGCACTCTCTAGCTGCCAAGAGCACTTTTTACTATGCACACCCAACAAGATTGACAGGAGGAGCGCATTTCAGAAAACGTGCTCAGCTCGACGAGAACATGCGATTTAAGCAATAAAATTAAAAATGCACCCAAAACCTAAACCAAACGTTGCAGGTGGTTATTTCTTCATGCGCAGTGGTCAACGCGGCACTCTCTAGCTGCCAAGAGAACTTTTTACTATGCGCACCCAACCAGAGTGACGGGAGGAGCACATTTCAGAAAACGTGCTCAGCTCGTCGAGAAAATGCGATTTAAGCAATAAAATTAAAAATGCACCCAAAACCTAAACCAAACGTTGCAGGTGGTTATTTCTTCATGCGCAGTGGTCAACGCGGCACTCTCTAGCTGCCAAGAGCACTTTTTACTATGCGCACCCAACCAGAGTGACGGGAGGAGCACATTTCAGAAAACGTGCTCAGCTCGTCCAGAAAATGCTATTTAAGCAATAAAATAAAAAATGCACCTAAAACCTAAACCAAACGTTGCAGATGGTCATTTCTTCATGCGCAGTGGTCAATGTGGCACTCTCTAGCTGCCAAGAGCACTTTTTACTATGCGCACCCAACCAGAGTGACGGGAGGAGCACATTTCAGAAAACGTGCTCAGCTCGTCGAGAAAATGCGATTTAAGCAATAAAATTAAAAATGCACCTAAAACCTAAACCAAACGTTGCAGGTGGTTATTTCTTTATGCGCAGTGGTCCTCGCGGCACTCTCTAGCTGCCAAGAGCACTTTTTACTATGCGCACCCAACCAGAGTGATGGGAGGAGCACATTTCAGAAAACGTGCTCAGCTCGTCGAGAAAATGCGATTTAAGCAATAAAATTAAAAATGCACCCAAAACCTAAACCAAACGTTGCAGATGGTCATTTCTTCATGCGCAGTGGTCAACGCGGCACTCTCTAGCTGCCAAGAGCACTTTTTACTATGCACACCCAACCAGAGTGACGGGAGGAGCGCATTTCAGAAAACGTGCTCAGCTCGACGAGAAAATGCGATTTAAGCAATCAAATTAAAAATGCACCCAAAACCTAAATCAAACGTTGCAGGTGGTTATTTCTACATGCGCAGTGGTCAACGTGGCACTCTCTAGCTGCGAAGAGCACTTTTTACTATGCGCACCCAACCAGAGTGACGGGAGGAGCACATTTCAGAAAACGTGCTCAGCTCGTCGAGAAAATGCGATTTAAGCAATAAAATTAAAAATGCACCTTAAACCTAAACCAAACGTTGCAGATGGTTATTTCTTCATGCGCAGTGGTCAACGCGGCACTCTCTAGCTGCCAAGAGCACTTTTTACTATGCGCACCCAACCAGAGTGACGGGAGGAGCACATTTCAGAAAACGTGCTCAGCTCGTCGAGAAAATGCGATTTAAGCAATAAAATTAAAAATGCACCCAAAACCTAAACCAAACGTTGCAGATGGTCATTTCTTCATGCGCAGTGGTCAACGCGGCACTCTCTAGCTGCCAAGAGCACTTTTTACTATGCACACCCAACCAGAGTGACGGGAGGAGCGCATTTCAGAAAACGTGCTCAGCTCGACGAGAAAATGCGATTTAAGCAATCAAATTAAAAATGCACCCAAAACCTAAATCAAACGTTGCAGGTGGTTATTTCTTCATGCGCAGTGGTCAACGTGGCACTCTCTAGCTGCCAAGAGCACTTTTTACTATGCGCACCCAACCAGAGTGACGGGAGGAGCACATTTCAGAAAACGTGCTCAGCTCGTCGAGAAAATGCGATTTAAGCAATAAAATTAAAAATGCACCTTAAACCTAAACCAAACGTTGCAGATGGTTATTTCTTCATGCGCAGTGGTCAACGCGGCACTCTCTAGCTGCCAAGAGCACTTTTTACTATGCGCACCCAACCAGAGTGACGGGAGGCGCGCATTTCAGAAAACGTGCTCAGCTCGTCGAGAAAATGCGATTTAAGCAATAAAATTAAAAATGCACCTAAAACCTAAACTAAACGTTGCAGGTGGTTATTTCTTCGTGCGCAGCAGTCAACGCGGCACTCTCTAGCTGCCAAGAGCACTTTTTACTATGCGCACCCAACCAGAGTGACGGGAGGAGCACATTTCAGAAAACGTGCTCAGCTCGTCGAGAAAATGCGATTTAAGCAATAAAATTAAAAATGCACCCAAAACCTAAACCAAACGTTGCAGGTAGTTATTTCTTCATGCGCAGTGGTCAACGCGGCACTCTCTAGCTGCCAAGAGCACTTTTTACTATGCGCACCCAACCAGAGTGACGGGAGGAGCACATTTCAGAAAACGTGCTCAGCTCGTCGAGAAAATGCGATTTAAGCAATAAAATTAAAAATGCACCTAAAACCTAAACCAAACGTTGCAGGTGGTTATTTTTTTATGCGCAGTGGTCAACGCGGCACTCTCTAGCTACCAAGAGCACTTTTTACTATGCGCACCCAACCAGAGTAACGGGAGGACCACATTTCAGAAAACGTGCTCAGCTCGTCGAGAAAATGCGATTTAAGCAATAAAATTAAAAATGCACCCAAAACCTAAACCAAACGTTGCAGGTGGTTATTTCTTCATGCGCAGTGGTCAACGTGGCACTCTCTAGCTGCCAAGAGCACTTTTTACTATGCGCACCCAACCAGAGTGACGGGAGGAGCACGTTTCAGAAAACGTGCTCAGCTCGTCGAGAAAATGCGATTTAAGCAATAAAATTAAAAATGCACCTAAAACCTAAACCAAACGTTGCAGGTGGTTATTTCTTTATGCGCAGTGGTCAACGCGGCACTCTCTAGCTACCAAGAGCACTTTTTACTATGCGCACCCAACCAGAGTGACGGGAGGAGCACATTTCAGAAAACGTGCTCAGCTCGTCGAGAAAATGCGATTTAAGCAATAAAATTAAAAATGCACCTAAAACCTAAACCAAACGCTGCAGATGGTCATTTCTTCATGTGCAGTGGTCAACGCGGCACTCTCTAGCTGCCAAGAGCACTTTTTACTATGCACACCCAACCAGAGTGACGGGAGGAGCACATTTCAGAAAACGTGCTCAGCTCGTCGAGAAAATGCGATTTAAGCAATAAAATTAAAAATCCACCCAAAACCTAAACCAAACGTTGCAGGTGGTTATTTCTTCATGCGCAGCAGTCAACGCAGCACTCTCTAGCTGCCAAGAGCACTTTTTACTATGCGCACCCAACCAGAGTGACGGGAGGAGCACATTTCAGAAAACGTGCTCAGCTCGTCCAGAAAATGCTATTTAAGCAATAAAATAAAAAATGCAACTAAAACCTAAACCAAACGTTGCAGATGGTCATTTCTTCATGCGCAGTGGTCAACGCGGCACTCTCTAGCTGCCAAGAGCACTTTTTACTATGCGCACCCAACCAGAGTGACGGGAGGAGCACATTTCAGAAAACGTGCTCAGCTCGTCGAGAAAATGCGATTTAAACAATAAAATTTAAAATGCACCTAAAACCTAAACCAAACGTTGCAGGTGGTTATTTTTTCATGCGAGGTGGTCAACGCGGCACTCTCTAGCTGCCAAGAGCACTTTTTACTATGCGTACCCAACCAGAGTGACGGGAGGAGCACATTTCAGAAAACGTGCTCAGCTTGTCGAGAAAATGCGATTTAAGCAATAAAATTAAAAATGCATCTAAAACCTAAACCAAACGTTGCAGGTGGTTATTTCTTCATGCGCAGTGGTCAACGCGGCACTCTTTAGCTGCCAAGAGCACTTTTTACTATGCGCACCCAACCAGAGTGACGGGAGGAGCACATTTCAGAAAACGTGCTCGGCTCGTCGAGAAATTGCGATTTAAGCAATAAAATTAAAAAATGCACCCAAAACCTAAACCAAACGTTGCAGGTGGTTATTTCTTCATGCGCAGTGGTCAACGCGGCACTCTCTAGCTGCCAAGAGCACTTTTTACTATGCGCACCCAACCAGAGTGACGGGAGGAGCACATTTCAGAGAACGTGCTCAGCTCGTCCAGAAAATGCTATTTAAGCAATAAAATAAAAAATGCACCTAAAACCTAAACCAAACGTTGCAGATGGTCATTTCTTCATGCGCAGTGGTCAACGCGGCACTCTCTAGCTGCCAAGAGCACTTTTTACTATGCGCACCCAACCAGAGTGACGGGAGGAGCACATTTCAGAAAACGTGCTCAGCTCGTCGAGAAAATGCGATTTAAGCAATACAATTAAAAATGCACCTAAAACCTAAACCAAAGGTTGCAGGTGGTTATTTCTTCATGCGCAGTGGTCAACGCGGCACTCTCTAGCTGCCAAGAGCACTTTTTACTATGCGCACCCAACCAGAGTGACGGGAGGAGCACATTTCAGAAAACGTGCTCAGCTCGTCCAGAAAATGTTATTTAAGCAATAAAATAAAAAATGCACCTAACACCTAAACCAAACGTTGCAGATGGTCATTTCTTCATGCGCAGTGGTCAATGCGGCACTCTCTAGCTGCCAAGAGCACTTTTTACTATGCGCACCCAACCAGAGTGACGGGAGGAGCACATTTCTGAAAACGTGCTCAGCTCGTCGAGAAAATGCGATTTAAGCAATAAAATTAAAAATGCACCTAAAACCTAAACCAAACGTTGCAGGTGGTTATTTCTTTATGCGCAGTGGTCCTCGCGGCACTCTCTAGCTGCCAAGAGCACTTTTTACTATGCGCACCCAACCAGAGTGACGGGAGGAGCACATTTCAGAAAACGTGCTCAGCTCGTCGAGAAAATGCGATTTAAGCAATAAAATTAAAAATGCACCTAAAACCTAAACCAAACGCTGCAGATGGTCATTTCTTCATGCGCAGTGGTCAACGCGGCACTCTCTAGCTGCCAAGAGCACTTTTTACTATGCACACCCAACCAGAGTGACGGGAGGAGCACATTTCAGAAAACGTGCTCAGCTCGTCGAGAAAATGCGATTTACGCAATAAAATTAAAAATGCACCTAAAACCTAAACCAAACGTTGCAGGTGGTTATTTCTTCATGCGCAGTGGTCAACGCGGCACTCTCTAGCTGCCAAGAGCACTTTTTACTATGCGCACCCAACCAGAGTGTCGGGAGGAGCACATTTCAGAAAATGTGCTCATCTCGTCAAGAAAATGCGACTTAAGCAATAAAATTAAAAATGCACCCAAAACCTAAACCAAACGTTGCAGATGGTCATTTCTTCATGCGCAGTGATCAACGCGGCACTCTCTAGCTGCCAAGAGCACTTTTTACTATGCACACCCAACAAGAGTGACGGGAGGAGCGCATTTCAGAAAACGTGCTCAGCTCGACGAGAAAATGCGATTTAAGCAATAAAATTAAAAATGCACCCAAAACCGAAACCAAACGTTGCAGGTGGTTATTTCTTCATGCGCAGTGGTCAACGCGGCACTCTCTAGCTGCCAAGAGTACTTTTTACTAAGCGCACCCAACCAGAGTGACGGGAGGAGCACATTTCAGAAAACGTGCTCAGCTCGTCGAGAAAATGCGATTTAAGCAATAAAATTAAAAATGCACCCAAAACCTAAACCAAACGTTGCAGATGGTTATTTCTTCATGCGCAGTGGTCAACGCGGCACTCTTTAGCTGCCAAGAGCACTTTTTACTATGCGCACCCAACCAGAGTGACGGGAGGAGCACATTTCAGAAAACGTGCTCAGCTCGTCGAGAAAATGCGATTTAAGCAATAAAATTAAAAAATGCACCCAAAACCTAAACCAAACTTTGCAGGTGGTTATTTCTTCATGTGCAGTGGTCAACGCGGCACTCTCTAGCTGCCAAGAGCACTTTTTACTATGCGCACCCAACCAGAGTGACGGGAGGAGCACATTTCAGAGAACGTGCTCAGCTCGTCGAGAAAATGCGATTTAAGCAATAAAATAAAAAATGCACCTAAAACCTAAACCAAACGTTGCAGGTGGATATTTCTTCATGCGCAGTGGTCAACGCGGCACTCTCTAGCTGCCAAGAGCACTTTTTACTATGCGCATCCAACCAGAGTGACGTGAGGAGCACATTTCAGAAAACGTGCTCAGCTCGTCGAGAAAATGCGATTTAAGCAATAACATTAAAAATGCATCTAAAACCTAAACCAAACGTTGCAGGTGGTTATTTCTTGATGCACAGTGGTCAACGCGGCACTCTCTCGCTGCCAAGAGAACTTTTTACTATGCGCACCCAACCAGAGTGACGGGAGGAGCACATTTTAGAAAACGTGCTCAGCTCGTCGAGAAAATGCGATTTAAGCAATAAAATTAAAAATGCACCCAAAACCTAAACCAAACGTTGCAGATGGTCATTTCTTCATGCGCAGTGGTCAACGCGGCACTCTCTAGCTGCCAAGAGCACTTTTTACTATGCGCACCCAACCAGAGTGACGGGAGGAGCACATTTCAGAGAACGTGCTCAGCTCGTCCAGAAAATGCTATTTAAGCAATAAAATAAAAAATGCACCTAAAACCTAAACCAAACGTTGCAGATGGTCATTTCTTCATGCGCAGTGGTCAACGCGGCACTCTCTAGCTGCCAAGAGCACTTTTTACTATGCGCACCCAACCAGAGTGACGGGAGGAGCACATTTCAGAAAACGTGCTCAGCTCGTCGAGAAAATGCGATTTAAGCAATACAATTAAAAATGCACCTAAAACCTAAACCAAAGGTTGCAGGTGGTTATTTCTTCATGCGCAGTGGTCAACGCGGCACTCTCTAGCTGCCAAGAGCACTTTTTACTATGCGCACCCAACCAGAGTGACGGGAGGAGCACATTTCAGAAAACGTGCTCAGCTCGTCCAGAAAATGTTATTTAAGCAATAAAATAAAAAATGCACCTAACACCTAAACCAAACGTTGCAGATGGTCATTTCTTCATGCGCAGTGGTCAATGCGGCACTCTCTAGCTGCCAAGAGCACTTTTTACTATGCGCACCCAACCAGAGTGACGGGAGGAGCACATTTCTGAAAACGTGCTCAGCTCGTCGAGAAAATGCGATTTAAGCAATAAAATTAAAAATGCACCTAAAACCTAAACCAAACGTTGCAGGTGGTTATTTCTTTATGCGCAGTGGTCCTCGCGGCACTCTCTAGCTGCCAAGAGCACTTTTTACTATGCGCACCCAACCAGAGTGACGGGAGGAGCACATTTCAGAAAACGTGCTCAGCTCGTCGAGAAAATGCGATTTAAGCAATAAAATTAAAAATGCACCTAAAACCTAAACCAAACGCTGCAGATGGTCATTTCTTCATGCGCAGTGGTCAACGCGGCACTCTCTAGCTGCCAAGAGCACTTTTTACTATGCACACCCAACCAGAGTGACGGGAGGAGCACATTTCAGAAAACGTGCTCAGCTCGTCGAGAAAATGCGATTTACGCAATAAAATTAAAAATGCACCTAAAACCTAAACCAAACGTTGCAGGTGGTTATTTCTTCATGCGCAGTGGTCAACGCGGCACTCTCTAGCTGCCAAGAGCACTTTTTACTATGCGCACCCAACCAGAGTGTCGGGAGGAGCACATTTCAGAAAACGTGCTCATCTCGTCAAGAAAATGCGACTTAAGCAATAAAATTAAAAATGCACCCAAAACCTAAACCAAACGTTGCAGATGGTCATTTCTTCATGCGCAGTGATCAACGCGGCGCTCTCTAGCTGCCAAGAGCACTTTTTACTATGCACACCCAACAAGAGTGACGGGAGGAGCGCATTTCAGAAAACGTGCTCAGCTCGACGAGAAAATGCGATTTAAGCAATAAAATTAAAAATGCACCCAAAACCGAAACCAAACGTTGCAGGTGGTTATTTCTTCATGCGCAGTGGTCAACGCGGCACTCTCTAGCTGCCAAGAGTACTTTTTACTAAGCGCACCCAACCAGAGTGACGGGAGGAGCACATTTCAGAAAACGTGCTCAGCTCGTCGAGAAAATGCGATTTAAGCAATAAAATTAAAAATGCACCCAAAACCTAAACCAAACGTTGCAGATGGTTATTTCTTCATGCGCAGTGGTCAACGCGGCACTCTTTAGCTGCCAAGAGCACTTTTTACTATGCGCACCCAACCAGAGTGACGGGAGGAGCACATTTCAGAAAACGTGCTCAGCTCGTCGAGAAAATGCGATTTAAGCAATAAAATTAAAAAATGCACCCAAAACCTAAACCAAACTTTGCAGGTGGTTATTTCTTCATGTGCAGTGGTCAACGCGGCACTCTCTAGCTGCCAAGAGCACTTTTTACTATGCGCACCCAACCAGAGTGACGGGAGGAGCACATTTCAGAGAACGTGCTCAGCTCGTCGAGAAAATGCGATTTAAGCAATAAAATAAAAAATGCACCTAAAACCTAAACCAAACGTTGCAGGTGGATATTTCTTCATGCGCAGTGGTCAACGCGGCACTCTCTAGCTGCCAAGAGCACTTTTTACTATGCGCATCCAACCAGAGTGACGTGAGGAGCACATTTCAGAAAACGTGCTCAGCTCGTCGAGAAAATGCGATTTAAGCAATAACATTAAAAATGCATCTAAAACCTAAACCAAACGTTGCAGGTGGTTATTTCTTGATGCGCAGTGGTCAACGCGGCACTCTCTCGCTGCCAAGAGAACTTTTTACTATGCGCACCCAACCAGAGTGACGGGAGGAGCACATTTTAGAAAACGTGCTCAGCTCGTCGAGAAAATGCGATTTAAGCAATAAAATTAAAAATGCACCCAAAACCTAAACCAAACGTTGCAGATGGTCATTTCTTCATGCGCAGTGGTCAACGCGGCACTCTCTAGCTGCCAAGAGCACTTTTTACTATGCGCACCCAACCAGAGTGACGGGAGGAGCACATTTCAGAGAACGTGCTCAGCTCGTCCAGAAAATGCTATTTAAGCAATAAAATAAAAAATGCACCTAAAACCTAAACCAAACGTTGCAGATGGTCATTTCTTCATGCGCAGTGGTCAACGCGGCACTCTCTAGCTGCCAAGAGCACTTTTTACTATGCGCACCCAACCAGAGTGACGGGAGGAGCACATTTCAGAAAACGTGCTCAGCTCGTCGAGAAAATGCGATTTAAGCAATACAATTAAAAATGCACCTAAAACCTAAACCAAAGGTTGCAGGTGGTTATTTCTTCATGCGCAGTGGTCAACGCGGCACTCTCTAGCTGCCAAGAGCACTTTTTACTATGCGCACCCAACCAGAGTGACGGGAGGAGCACATTTCAGAAAACGTGCTCAGCTCGTCCAGAAAATGTTATTTAAGCAATAAAATAAAAAATGCACCTAACACCTAAACCAAACGTTGCAGATGGTCATTTCTTCATGCGCAGTGGTCAATGCGGCACTCTCTAGCTGCCAAGAGCACTTTTTACTATGCGCACCCAACCAGAGTGACGGGAGGAGCACATTTCTGAAAACGTGCTCAGCTCGTCGAGAAAATGCGATTTAAGCAATAAAATTAAAAATGCACCCAAAACCTAAACCAAACGTTGCAGATGGTTATTTCTTCATGCGCAGTGGTCAACGCGGCACTCTTTAGCTGCCAAGAGCACTTTTTACTATGCGCACCCAACCAGAGTGACGGGAGGAGCACATTTCAGAAAACGTGCTCAGCTCGTCGAGAAAATGCGATTTAAGCAATAAAATTAAAAAATGCACCCAAAACCTAAACCAAACTTTGCAGGTGGTTATTTCTTCATGTGCAGTGGTCAACGCGGCACTCTCTAGCTGCCAAGAGCACTTTTTACTATGCGCACCCAACCAGAGTGACGGGAGGAGCACATTTCAAAGAACGTGCTCAGCTCGTCGAGAAAATGCGATTTAAGCAATAAAATAAAAAATGCACCTAAAACCTAAACCAAACGTTGCAGGTGGATATTTCTTCATGCGCAGTGGTCAACGCGGCACTCTCTAGCTGCCAAGAGCACTTTTTACTATGCGCATCCAACCAGAGTGACGTGAGGAGCACATTTCAGAAAACGTGCTCAGCTCGTCGAGAAAATGCGATTTAAGCAATAACATTAAAAATGCATCTAAAACCTAAACCAAACGTTGCAGGTGGTTATTTCTTGATGCGCAGTGGTCAACGCGGCACTCTCTCGCTGCCAAGAGAACTTTTTACTATGCGCACCCAACCAGAGTGACGGGAGGAGCACATTTTAGAAAACGTGCTCAGCTCGTCGAGAAAATGCGATTTAAGCAATAAAATTAAAAATGCACCCAAAACCTAAACCAAACGTTGCAGATGGTCATTTCTTCATGCGCAGTGGTCAACGCGGCACTCTCTAGGTGCCAAGAGCATTTTTTACTATGCGCACCCAACCAGAGTGACGGGAGGAGCACATTTCAGAAAACGTGCTCAGCTCGTCGAGAAAATGCGATTTAAGCAATAAAATTAAAAATGCACCCAAAACCTAAACCAAACGTTGCAGATGGTCATTTCTTCATGCGCAGTGGTCAACGCGGCACTCTCTAGCTGCCAAGAGCACTTTTTACTATGCGCACCCAACCAGAGTGACGGGAGGAGTACATTTCAGAAAACGTGCTCAGCTCGTTGAGAAAATGCGATTTAAGCAATAAAATTAAAAATGCACCCGAAAACCTAAACCAAACGTTGCAGGTGGTTATTTCTTCATGCGCAGTGGTCAACGCGGCACTCTCTAGCTGTCAAGAGCACTTTTTACTATACACACCCAACCAGAGTGACGGTAGGAGCACATTCCAGAAAACGTGCTCAGCTCGTCGATAAAATGCGATTTAAGCAATAAAATTAAAAATGCACCCAAAACCTAAACCAAACGTTGCAGGTGGTTATTTCTTCATGCGCAGTGGTCAACGCGGCACTCTCTAGCTGCCAGGAGCACTTTTTACTATGCGCACCCAACCAGAGTGACGGGAGGAGCACATTTCAGAAAACGTGCTCAGCTCGTCGAGAAAATGCGATTTAAGCAATAAAATTAAAAATGCACCCAAAACCTAAACCAAACGTTGCAGGTGGTTATTTCTTCATGCGCAGTGGTCAACGCGGCACTCTTTAGCTGCCAAGAGCACTTTTTACTATGCGCACCCAACCAGAGTGACGGGAGGAGCACATTTCAGAAAACGTGCTCAGCTCGTCGAGAAAATGCTATTTAAGCAATAAAATTAAAAATGCACCTAAAACCTAAACCAAACGTTGCAGATGGTCATTTCTTCATGCGCAGTGGTCAACGCGGCACTCTCTAGCTGCCAAGAGCACTTTTTACTATGCACACCCAACCAGAGTGACGGGAGGAGCGCATTTCAGAAAACGTGCTCAGCTCGACGAGAAAATGCGATTTAAGCAATCAAATTAAAAATGCACCCAAAACCTAAATCAAACGTTGCAGGTGGTTATTTCTTCATGCGCAGTGGTCAACGTGGCACTCTCTAGCTGCCAAGAGCACTTTTTACTATGCGCACCCAACCAGAGTGACGGGAGGAGCACATTTCAGAAAACGTGCTCAGCTCGTCGAGAAAATGCGATTTAAGCAATAAAATTAAAAATGCACCTTAAACCTAAACCAAACGTTGCAGATGGTTATTTCTTCATGCGCAGTGGTCAACGCGGCACTCTCTAGCTGCCAAGAGCACTTTTTACTATGCGCACCCAACCAGAGTGACGGGAGGAGCACATTTCAGAAAACGTGCTCAGCTCGTCGAGAAAATGCGATTTAAGCAATAAAATTAAAAATGCACCCAAAACCTAAACCAAACGTTGCAGATGGTCATTTCTTCATGCGCAGTGGTCAACGCGGCACTCTCTAGCTGCCAAGAGCACTTTTTACTATGCACACCCAACCAGAGTGACGGGAGGAGCGCATTTCAGAAAACGTGCTCAGCTCGACGAGAAAATGCGATTTAAGCAATCAAATTAGAAATGCACCCAAAACCTAAATCAAACGTTGCAGGTGGTTATTTCTTCATGCGCAGTGGTCAACGTGGCACTCTCTAGCTGCCAAGAGCACTTTTTACTATGCGCACCCAACCAGAGTGACGGGAGGAGCACATTTCAGAAAACGTGCTCAGCTCGTCGAGAAAATGCGATTTAAGCAATAAAATTAAAAATGCACCTTAAACCTAAACCAAACGTTGCAGATGGTTATTTCTTCATGCGCAGTGGTCAACGCGGCACTCTCTAGCTGCCAAGAGCACTTTTTACTATGCACACCCAACCAGAGTGACGGGAGGAGCGCATTTCAGAAAACGTGCTCAGCTCGTCGAGAAAATGCGATTTAAGCAATAAGATTAAAAATGCACCCAAAACCTAAACCAAACGTTGCAGGTGGTTATTTCTTCATGCGCAGTGGTCAACGCGGCACTCTCTAGCTGCCAAGAGCACTTTTTACTATGCGCACCCATCCACAGTGACGGGAGGAGCACATTTCAGAAAACGTGCTCAGCTCGTCGAGAAAATGCGATTTAAGCAATAAAATTAAAAATGCACCCAAAACCTAAACCAAACGTTGCAGGTGGTTATTTCTTCATGCGCAGTGGTCAACGCGGCACTCTCTAGCTGAAAAGAGCACTTTTTACTATGCGCACTCAACCAGAGTGACGGGAGGAGCACATTTCAGAAAACGTGCTCAGCTCGTCGAGAAAATGCGATTTAAGCAATAAAATAAAAAATGCACCTAAAACCTAAACCAAACGCTGCAGATGGTCATTTCTTCATGTGCAGTGGTCAACGCGGCACTCTCTAGCTGCCAAGAGCACTTTTTACTATGCACACCCAACCAGAGTGACGGGAGGAGCACATTTCAGAAAACGTGCTCAGCTCGTCGAGAAAATGCGATTTAAGCAATAAAATTAAAAATGCACCCAAAACCTAAACCAAACGTTGCAGGTGGTTATTTCTTCATGCGCAGCAGTCAACGCGGCACTCTCTAGCTGCCAAGAGCACTTTTTACTATGCGCACCCAACCAGAGTGACGGGAGGAGCACATTTCAGAGAACGTGCTCAGCTCGTCCAGAAAATGCTATTTAAGCAATAAAATAAAAAATGCACCTAAAACCTAAACCAAACGTTGCAGATGCTCATTTCTTCATGCGCAGTGGTCAACGCGGCACTCTCTAGCTGCCAAGAGCACTTTTTACTATGCGCACCCAACCAGAGTGACGGGAGGAGCACATTTCAGAAAACGTGCTCAGCTCGTCGAGAAAATGCAATTTAAGCAATAAAATTAAAAATGCACCTAAAACCTAAACCAAACGTTGCAGGTGGATATTTCTTTATGCGCAGTGGTCAACGCGGCACTCTCTAGCTGCCAAGAGCACTTTTTACTATGCGCACCCAACCAGAGTGACGGGAGGAGCACATTTCAGAAAACGTGCTCAGCTCGTTGAGAAAATGCGATTTAAGCAATAAAATTAAAAATGCACCCAAAATCTAAACCAAACGTTGCAGGTGGTTATTTCTTCATTCGCAGTGGTCAACGCGGCACTCTCTAGCTGCCAAGAGCACTTTTTACTATGCGCACCCAACCAGAGTGACGGGAGGAGCACATTTCAGAAAACGTGCTCAGCTCGTCGAGAAAATGCGATTTAAGCAATACAATTAAAAATGCACCTAAAACCTAAACCAAACGTTGCAGGTGGTTATTTCTTCATGCGCAGTGGTCAACGCGGCACTCTCTAGCTGCCAAGAGCACTTTTTACTATGCGCACCCACCCAGACTGACGGGAGGAGCACATTTCAGAAAACGTGCTCAGCTCGTCGAGAAAATGCGATTTAAGCAATAAAATTAAAAATGCACCTAAAACCTATACCAAACGTTGCAGGTGGTTATTTCTTCATATGCAGTGGTCAACGCGGCACTCTCTAGCTGCCAAGAGCACTTTTTACTATGCGCACCCAACCAGAGTGACGGGAGGAGCACATTTCAGAAAACGTGCTCAGCTCGTCGAGAAAATGCGATTTAAGCAATAAAATTAAAAATGCACCCAAAACCTAAACCAAACGTTGCAGATGGTCATTTCTTCATGCGCAGTGGTCAACGCGGCACTCTCTAGCTGCCAAGAGCACTTTTTACTATGCACACCCAACCAGAGTGACGGGAGGAGCGCATTTCAGAAAACGTGCTCAGCTCGACGAGAAAATGCGATTTAAGCAATCAAATTAAAAATGCACCCAAAACCTAAATCAAACGTTGCAGGTGGTTATTTCTTCATGCGCAGTGGTCAACGTGGCACTCTCTAGCTGCCAAGAGCACTTTTTACTATGCGCACCCAACCAGAGTGACGGGAGGAGCACATTTCAGAAAACGTGCTCAGCTCGTCGAGAAAATGCGATTTAAGCAATAAAATTAAAAATGCACCTTAAACCTAAACCAAACGTTGCAGATGGTCATTTCTTCATGCGCAGTGGTCAACGCGGCACACTCTAGCTGCCAAGAGCACTTTTTGCTATGCACACCCAACCAGAGTGACGGGAGGAGCGCATTTCAGAAAACGTGCTCAGCTCGTCGAGAAAATGCGATTTAAGCAATAAAATTAAAAATGCACCCAAAACCTAAACCAAACGTTGCAGGTGGTTATTTCTTCATGCGCAGTGGTCAACGCGGCACTCTCTAGCTGCCAAGAGCACTTTTTACTATGCGCACCCAACCAGAGTGACAGGAGGAGCACATTTCTGAAAACGTGCTCAGCTCGTCGAGAAAATGCGATTTAAGCAATAAAATTAAAAATGCACCTAAAACCTAAACCAAACGTTGCAGGTGGTTATTTCTTCATGCGCAGTGGTCAACGCGGCACTCTCTCGCTGCCAAGAGCACTTTTTACTATGCGCACCCAACCAGAGTGACGGGAGGAGCACATTTCAGAAAACGTGTTCAGCTCGTCCAGACAATGCGATTTAAGCAATAAAATTAAAAATGCACCCAAAACCTAAACCAAACGTTGCAGGTGGTTATTTCTTCATGCGCAGTGGTCAACGCGGCACTCTCTAGCTGCCAAGAGCACTTTTTACTATGCGCACCCAACCAGAGTGACGGGAGGAGCGCATTTCAGAAAACGTGCTCAGCTCGTCGAGAAAATGCGATTTAAGCAATAAAATTAAAAATGCACCTAAAACCTAAACCAAAAGTTGCAGGTGGTTATTTCTTCATGCGCAGTGGTCAACGCGGCACTCTCTAGCTGCCAAGAGCACTTTTTACTATGCGCACCCAACCAGAGTGACGGGAGGAGCACATTTCAGAAAACGTGCTCAGCTCGTCGAGAAAATGCGATTTAAGCAATAAAATTAAAAATGCACCCAAAACCTAAACCAAACGTTGCAGGTGGTTATTTCTTCATGCGCAGTGGTCAACGCGGCACTCTCTAGCTGAAAAGAGCACTTTTTACTATGCGCACTCAACCAGAGTGACGGGAGGAGCACATTTCAGAAAACGTGCTCAGCTCGTCGAGAAAATGCGATTTAAGCAATAAAATAAAAAATGCACCTAAAACCTAAACCAAACGCTGCAGATGGTCATTTCTTCATGTGCAGTGGTCAACGCGGCACTCTCTAGCTGCCAAGAGCACTTTTTACTATGCACACCCAACCAGAGTGACGGGAGGAGCACATTTCAGAAAACGTGCTCAGCTCGTCGAGAAAATGCGATTTAAGCAATAAAATTAAAAATGCACCCAAAACCTAAACCAAACGTTGCAGGTGGTTATTTCTTCATGCGCAGCAGTCAACGCGGCACTCTCTAGCTGCCAAGAGCACTTTTTACTATGCGCAACCAACCAGAGTGACGGGAGGAGCACATTTCAGAGAACGTGCTCAGCTCGTCCAGAAAATGCTATTTAAGCAATAAAATAAAAAATGCACCTAAAACCTAAACCAAACGTTGCAGATGGTCATTTCTTCATGCGCAGTGGTCAACGCGGCACTCTCTAGCTGCCAAGAGCACTTTTTACTATGCGCACCCAACCAGAGTGACGGGAGGAGCACATTTCAGAAAACGTGCTCAGCTCGTCGAGAAAATGCAATTTAAGCAATAAAATTAAAAATGCACCTAAAACCTAAACCAAACGTTGCAGGTGGATATTTCTTTATGCGCAGTGGTCAACGCGGCACTCTCTAGCTGCCAAGAGCACTTTTTACTATGCGCACCCAACCAGAGTGACGGGAGGAGCACATTTCAGAAAACGTGCTCAGCTCGTTGAGAAAATGCGATTTAAGCAATAAAATTAAAAATGCACCCAAAATCTAAACCAAACGTTGCAGGTGGTTATTTCTTCATTCGCAGTGGTCAACGCGGCACTCTCTAGCTGCCAAGAGCACTTTTTACTATGCGCACCCAACCAGAGTGACGGGAGGAGCACATTTCAGAAAACGTGCTCAGCTCGTCGAGAAAATGCGATTTAAGCAATACAATTAAAAATGCACCTAAAACCTAAACCAAACGTTGCAGGTGGTTATTTCTTCATGCGCAGTGGTCAACGCGGCACTCTCTAGCTGCCAAGAGCACTTTTTACTATGCGCACCCACCCAGACTGACGGGAGGAGCACATTTCAGAAAACGTGCTCAGCTCGTCGAGAAAATGCGATTTAAGCAATAAAATTAAAAATGCACCTAAAACCTATACCAAACGTTGCAGGTGGTTATTTCTTCATATGCAGTGGTCAACGCGGCACTCTCTAGCTGCCAAGAGCACTTTTTACTATGCGCACCCAACCAGAGTGACGGGAGGAGCACATTTCAGAAAACGTGCTCAGCTCGTCGAGAAAATGCGATTTAAGCAATAAAATTAAAAATGCACCCAAAACCTAAACCAAACGTTGCAGATGGTCATTTCTTCATGCGCAGTGGTCAACGCGGCACTCTCTAGCTGCCAAGAGCACTTTTTACTATGCACACCCAACCAGAGTGACGGGAGGAGCGCATTTCAGAAAACGTGCTCAGCTCGACGAGAAAATGCGATTTAAGCAATCAAATTAAAAATGCACCCAAAACCTAAATCAAACGTTGCAGGTGGTTATTTCTTCATGCGCAGTGGTCAACGTGGCACTCTCTAGCTGCCAAGAGCACTTTTTACTATGCGCACCCAACCAGAGTGACGGGAGGAGCACATTTCAGAAAACGTGCTCAGCTCGTCGAGAAAATGCGATTTAAGCAATAAAATTAAAAACGCACCTTAAACCTAAACCAAACGTTGCAGATGGTCATTTCTTCATGCGCAGTGGTCAACGCGGCACACTCTAGCTGCCAAGAGCACTTTTTACTATGCACACCCAACCAGAGTGACGGGAGGAGCGCATTTCAGAAAACGTGCTCAGCTCGTCGAGAAAATGCGATTTAAGCAATAAAATTAAAAATGCACCCAAAACCTAAACCAAACGTTGCAGGTGGTTATTTCTTCATGCGCAGTGGTCAACGCGGCACTCTCTAGCTGCCAAGAGCACTTTTTACTATGCGCACCCAACCAGAGTGACAGGAGGAGCACATTTCAGAAAACGTGCTCAGCTCGTCGAGAAAATGCGATTTAAGCAATAAAATTAAAAATGCACCTAAAACCTAAACCAAACGTTGCAGGTGGTTATTTCTTCATGCGCAGTGGTCAACGCGGCACTCTCTCGCTGCCAAGAGCACTTTTTACTATGCGCACCCAACCAGAGTGACGGGAGGAGCACATTTCAGAAAACGTGTTCAGCTCGTCCAGACAATGCGATTTAAGCAATAAAATTAAAAATGCACCCAAAACCTAAACCAAACGTTGCAGGTGGTTATTTCTTCATGCGCAGTGGTCAACGCGGCACTCTCTAGCTGCCAAGAGCACTTTTTACTATGCGCACCCAACCAGAGTGACGGGAGGAGCGCATTTCAGAAAACGTGCTCAGCTCGTCGAGAAAATGCGATTTAAGCAATAAAATTAAAAATGCACCTAAAACCTAAACCAAAAGTTGCAGGTGGTTATTTCTTCATGCGCAGAGGTCAACGCGGCACTCTCTAGCTGCCAAGAGCACTTTTTACTATGCGCACCCAACCAGAGTGACGGGAGGAGCACATTTCAGAAAACGTGCTCAGCTCGTCGAGAAAATGCGATTTAAGCAATAAAATTAAAAATGCACCCAAAACCTAAACCAAACGTTGCAGGTGGTTATTTCTTCATGCGCAGTGGTAAACGCGGCACTCTCTAGCTGCCAAGAGCACTTTTTACTATGCGCACCCAACCAGAGTGACTGGAGGAGCACATTTCATAAAACGTGCTCAGCTCGTCCAGAAAATGCTATTTAAGCAATAAAATTAAAAATGCACCTAAAACCTAAACCAAACGTTGCAGGTGGTTATTTCTTCATGCGCAGTGGTCAACGCGGCACTCTCTAGCTGCCAAGAGCACTTTTTACTATGCGCACCCAACCAGAGTGACGGGAGGAGCACATTTCAGAAAACGTGCTCAGCTCGTCGAGAAAATGCGATTTAAGCAATAAAATTAAAAATGCACCCAAAACCTAAACCAAACGTTGCAGATGGTCATTTCTTCATGCGCAGTGGTCAACGCGGCACTCTCTAGCTGCCAAGAGCACTTTTTACTATGCACACCCAACCAGAGTGACGGGAGGAGCGCATTTCAGAAAACGTGCTCAGCTCGACGAGAAAATGCGATTTAAGCAATCAAATTAAAAATGCACCCAAAACCTAAATCAAACGTTGCAGGTGGTTATTTCTTCATGCGCAGTGGTCAACGTGGCACTCTCTAGCTGCCAAGAGCACTTTTTACTATGCGCACCCAACCAGAGTGACGGGAGGAGCACATTTCAGAAAACGTGCTCAGCTCGTCGAGAAAATGCGATTTAAGCAATAAAATTAAAAATGCACCTTAAACCTAAACCAAACGTTGCAGATGGTCATTTCTTCATGCGCAGTGGTCAACGCAGCACACTCTAGCTGCCAAGAGCACTTTTTACTATGCACACCCAACCAGAGTGACGGGAGGAGCGCATTTCAGAAAACGTGCTCAGCTCGTCGAGAAAATGCGATTTAAGCAATAAAATTAAAAATGCACCCAAAACCTAAACCAAACGTTGCAGGTGGTTATTTCTTCATGCGCAGTGGTCAACGCGGCACTCTCTAGCTGCCAAGAGCACTTTTTACTATGCGCACCCAACCAGAGTGACAGGAGGAGCACATTTCAGAAAACGTGCTCAGCTCGTCGAGAAAATGCGATTTAAGCAATAAAATTAAAAATGCACCTAAAACCTAAACCAAACGTTGCAGGTGGTTATTTCTTCATGCGCAGTGGTCAACGCGGCACTCTCTCGCTGCCAAGAGCACTTTTTACTATGCGCACCCAACCAGAGTGACGGGAGGAGCACATTTCAGAAAACGTGTTCAGCTCGTCCAGACAATGCGATTTAAGCAATAAAATTAAAAATGCACCCAAAACCTAAACCAAACGTTGCAGGTGGTTATTTCTTCATGCGCAGTGGTCAACGCGGCACTCTCTAGCTGCCAAGAGCACTTTTTACTATGCGCACCCAACCAGAGTGACGGGAGGAGCGCATTTCAGAAAACGTGCTCAGCTCGTCGAGAAAATGCGATTTAAGCAATAAAATTAAAAATGCACCTAAAACCTAAACCAAAAGTTGCAGGTGGTTATTTCTTTATGCGCAGTGGTCAACGCGGCACTCTCTAGCTGCCAAGAGCACTTTTTACTATGCGCACCCAACCAGAGTGACGGGAGGAGCACATTTCATAAAACGTGCTCAGCTCGTTGAGAAAATGCGATTTAAGCAATAATATTAAAAATGCACCCAAAATCTAAACCAAACGTTGCAGATGGTCATTTCTTCATGCGCAGTGGTCAACGCGGCACTCTCTAGCTGCCAAGAGCACTTTTTACTATGCGCACCCAACCAGAGTGACGGGAGGAGCACATTTCAGAAAACGTGCTCAGCTCGTCGAGAAAATGCGATTTAAGCAATACAATCAAAAATGCACCTAAAACCTAAACCAAACGTTGCAGGTGGTTATTTCTTTATGCGCAGTGGTCAACGCGGCACTCTCTAGCTGCCAAGAGCACTTTTTACTATGCGCACCCAACCAGAGTGACGGGAGGAGCACATTTCAGAAAACGTGCTCAGCTCGTTGAGAAAATGCGATTTAAGCAATAAAATTAAAAATGCACCCAAAATCTAAACCAAACGTTGCAGGTGGTTATTTCTTCATTCGCAGTGGTCAACGCGGCACTCTCTAGCTGCCAAGAGCACTTTTTACTATGCGCACCCAACCAGAGTGACGGGAGGAGCACATTTCAGAAAACGTGCTCAGCTCGTCGAGAAAATGCGATTTAAGCAATACAATCAAAAATGCACCTAAAACCTAAACCAAACGTTGCAGGTGGTTATTTCTTCATGCGCAGTGGTCAACGCGGCACTCTCTAGCTGCCAAGAGCACTTTTTACTATGCGCACCCACCCAGACTGACGGGAGGAGCACATTTCAGAAAACGTGCTCAGCTCGTCGAGAAAATGCGATTTAAGCAATAAAATTAAAAATGCACCTAAAACCTATACCAAACGTTGCAGGTGGTTATTTCTTCATATGCAGTGGTCAACGCGGCACTCTCTAGCTGCCAAGAGCACTTTTTACTATGCACACCCACCCAGACTGACGGGAGGAGCACATTTCAGAAAACGTGCTCAGCTCGTCGAGAAAATGCGATTTAAGCAATAAAATTAAAAATGCACCCAAAACCTAAACCAAACGTTGCAGGTGGTTATTTCTTCATGCGCAGTGGTCAACGCGGCACTCTCTAGCTGCCAAGAGCACTTTTTACTATGCGCACCCAACCAGAGTGACAGGAGGAGCACATTTCAGAAAACGTGCTCAGCTCGTCGAGAAAATGCGATTTAAGCAATAAAATTAAAAATGCACCTAAAACCTAAACCAAACGTTGCAGGTGGTTATTTCTTCATGCGCAGTGGTCAACGCGGCACTCTCTCGCTGCCAAGAGCACTTTTTACTATGCGCACCCAACCAGAGTGACGGGAGGAGCACATTTCAGAAAACGTGTTCAGCTCGTCCAGACAATGCGATTTAAGCAATAAAATTAAAAATGCACCCAAAACCTAAACCAAACGTTGCAGGTGGTTATTTCTTCATGCGCAGTGGTCAACGCGGCACTCTCTAGCTGCCAAGAGCACTTTTTACTATGCGCACCCAACCAGAGTGACGGGAGGAGCGCATTTCAGAAAACGTGCTCAGCTCGTCGAGAAAATGCGATTTAAGCAATAAAATTAAAAATGCACCTAAAACCTAAACCAAAAGTTGCAGGTGGTTATTTCTTTATGCGCAGTGGTCAACGCGGCACTCTCTAGCTGCCAAGAGCACTTTTTACTATGCGCACCCAACCAGAGTGACGGGAGGAGCACATTTCATAAAACGTGCTCAGCTCGTTGAGAAAATGCGATTTAAGCAATAATATTAAAAATGCACCCAAAATCTAAACCAAACGTTGCAGATGGTCATTTCTTCATGCGCAGTGGTCAACGCGGCACTCTCTAGCTGCCAAGAGCACTTTTTACTATGCGCACCCAACCAGAGTGACGGGAGGAGCACATTTCAGAAAACGTGCTCAGCTCGTCGAGAAAATGCGATTTAAGCAATACAATCAAAAATGCACCTAAAACCTAAACCAAACGTTGCAGGTGGTTATTTCTTTATGCGCAGTGGTCAACGCGGCACTCTCTAGCTGCCAAGAGCACTTTTTACTATGCGCACCCAACCAGAGTGACGGGAGGAGCACATTTCAGAAAACGTGCTCAGCTCGTTGAGAAAATGCGATTTAAGCAATAAAATTAAAAATGCACCCAAAATCTAAACCAAACGTTGCAGGTGGTTATTTCTTCATTCGCAGTGGTCAACGCGGCACTCTCTAGCTGCCAAGAGCACTTTTTACTATGCGCACCCAACCAGAGTGACGGGAGGAGCACATTTCAGAAAACGTGCTCAGCTCGTCGAGAAAATGCGATTTAAGCAATACAATCAAAAATGCACCTAAAACCTAAACCAAACGTTGCAGGTGGTTATTTCTTCATGCGCAGTGGTCAACGCGGCACTCTCTAGCTGCCAAGAGCACTTTTTACTATGCGCACCCACCCAGACTGACGGGAGGAGCACATTTCAGAAAACGTGCTCAGCTCGTCGAGAAAATGCGATTTAAGCAATAAAATTAAAAATGCACCTAAAACCTATACCAAACGTTGCAGGTGGTTATTTCTTCATATGCAGTGGTCAACGCGGCACTCTCTAGCTGCCAAGAGCACTTTTTACTATGCACACCCACCCAGACTGACGGGAGGAGCACATTTCAGAAAACGTGCTCAGCTCGTCGAGAAAATGCGATTTAAGCAATAAAATTAAAAATGCACCCAAAACCTAAACCAAACGTTGCAGGTGGTTATTTCTTCGTGCGCAGCAGTCAACGCGGCACTCTCTAGCTGCCAAGAACACTTTTTACTATGCGCACCCAACCAGAGTGACGGGAGGAGCACATTTCAGAAAACCTGCTCAGCTCGTCGAGAAAATGCGATTTAAGCAATAAAATTAAAAATGCACCTAAAACCTAAACCAAACGTTGCAGGTGGTTATTTCTTCATGCGCAGTGGTCAACGCGGCACTCTCTAGCTGCCAAGAGCACTTTTTACTATGGGCACCCAACCAGAGTGACGGGAGGAGCACATTTCAGAAAACGTGCTCAGCTCGTCGAGAAAATGCGATTTAAGCAATAAAATTAAAAATGCACCTAAAACCTAAACCAAACGCTGCAGATGGTCATTTCTTCATGCGCAGTGGTCAACGCGGCACTCTCTAGCTGCCAAGAGCACTTTTTACTATACACACCCAACCAGAGTGACGGGAGGAGCACATTCCAGAAAACGTGCTCAGCTCGTCGGGAAAATGCGATTTAAGCAATAAAATTAAAAATGCACCCAAAACCTAAACCAAACGTTGCAGATGGTCATTTCTTCATGTGCAATGGTCAACGCGGCACTCTCTAGCTGCCAAGAGCACTTTTTACTATGCACACCCAACCAGAGTGACGGGAGGAGCGCATTTCAGAAAACGTGCTCAGCTCGTCCAGAAAATGCGATTTAAGCAATAAAATTAAAAATGCACCTAAAACCTAAACCAAACGTTGCAGATGGTCATTTCTTCATGCGCAGTGGTCAACGCGGCACTCTCTAGCTGCCAAGAGCACTTTTTACTATGCGCACCCAACCAGAGTGACGGGAGGAGCACATTTCAGAAAACGTGCTCAGCTCGTCGAGAAAATGCGATTTAAGCAATAAAATTAAAAATGCACCCAAAACCTAAACCAAACGTTGCAGGTGGTTATTTCTTCATGCGCAGTGGTCAACGCGGCACTCTCTAGCTGCCAAGAGCACTTTTTACTATGCGCACCCAACCAGAGTGACGGGAGGAGCACATTTCAGAAAACGTGCTCAGCTCGTCGAGAAAATGCGATTTAAGCAATAAAATTAAAAATGCACCCAAAACCTAAACCAAACGTTGCAGATGGTCATTTCTTCATGCGCAGTGGTCAACGCGGCACTCTCTAGCTGCCAAGAGCACTTTTTACTATGCACACCCAACCAGAGTGACGGGAGGAGCGCAGTTTAGAAAACGTGCTCAGCTCGACGAGAAAATGCGATTTAAGCAATAAAATTAAAAATGCACCCAAAACCTAAACCAAACGTTGCAGGTGGTTATTTCTTCATGCGCAGTGGTCAACGCGGCACTCTCTAGCTGCCAAGAGCACTTTTTACTATGCGCACCCAACCAGAGTGACGGGAGGAGCACATTTCAGAAAACGTGCTCAGCTCGTCGAGAAAATGCGATTTAAGCAATAAAATTAAAAATGCACCTAAAACCTAAACCAAACGTTGCAGGTGGTTATTTCTTCATGCGCAGCAGTCAACGCGGCACTCTCTAGCTGCCAAGAGCACTTTTTACTATGCGCACCCAACCAGAGTGACGGGAGGAGCACATTTCAGAAAACGTGCTCAGCTCGTCGAGAAAATGCGATTTAAGCAATAAAATTAAAAATGCACCCAAAACCTAAACCAAACGTTGCAGGTGGTTATTTCTTCATGCGCAGTGGTCAACGCGGCACTCTCTAGCTGCCAAGAGCACTTTTTACTATGCGCACCCAACCAGAGTGACGGGAGGAGCACATTTCAGAAAAGGTGCTCAGCTCGTCGAGAAAATGCGATTTAAGCAATAAAATTAATAATGCACCCAAAACCTAAACCAAACGTTGCAGGTGGTTATTTCTTCATATGCAGCAGTCAACGCGGCACTCTCTAGCTGCCAAGAGCACTTTTTACTATGCGCACCCAACCAGAGTGACGGGAGGAGCACATTTCAGAAAACGTGCTCAGCTCGTCGAGAAAATGCGATTTAAGCAATAAAATAAAAAATGCACCTAAAACCTAAACCAAACGTTGCAGGTGGATATTTCTTCATGCGCAGTGGTCAACGCGGCACTCTCTAGCTGCCAAGAGCACTTTTTACTATGCACACCCAACCAGAGTGACGGGAGGAGCACATTTCAGAAAACGTGCTCAGCTCGTCCAGACAATGCGATTTAAGCAATAAAATTAAAAATGCACCCAAAACCTAAACCAAACGTTGCAGTTGGTTATTTCTTAATGTGCAGTGGTCAACGCGGCACTCTCTAGCTGCCAAGAGCACTTTTTACTATGCGCACCCAACCAGAGTGACGGGAGGAGCGCATTTCAGAAAACGTGCTCAGCTCGTCGAGAAAATGCGATTTAAGCAATAAAATTAAAAATGCACCCAAAACCTAAACCAAACGTTGCAGGTGGTTATTTCTTCATGCGCAGTGGTCAACGCGGCACTCTCTAGCTGCCAAGAGCACTTTTTACTATGCGCACCCAACCAGAGTGACGGGAGGAGCACATTTCAGAAAACGTGCTCAGCTCGTCGAGAAAATGCGATTTAAGCAATAAAATTAAAAATGCACCTAAAACCTAAACCAAACGCTGCAGATGGTCATTTCTTCATGCGCAGTGGTCAACGCGGCACTCTCTAGCTGCCAAAAGCACTTTTTACTATACACACCCAACCAGAGTGACGGGAGGAGCACATTCCAGAAAACGTGCTCAGCTCGTCGAGAAAATGCGATTTAAGCAATAAAATTAAAAATGCACCCAAAACCTAAAGCAAACGTTGCAGATGGTCATTTCTTCGTGTGCAGTGGTCAACGCGGCACTCTCTAGCTGCCAAGAGCACTTTTTACTATGCACACCCAACCAGAGTGACGGGAGGAGCGCATTTCAGGAAACGTGCTCAGCTCGTCGAGAAAATGCGATTTAAGCAATAAAATTAAAAATGCACCCAAAACCTAAACCAAACGTTGTAGGTGGTTATTTCTTCATGCGCAGTGGTCAACGCGGCACTCTCTAGCTGCCAAGAGCACTTTTTACTATGCGCACCCAACCAGAGTGACGGGAGGAGCACATTTCAGAAAACGTGCTCAGCTCGCCGAGAAAATGCGATTTAAGCAATACAATTAAAAATGCACCTAAAACCTAAACCAAACGTTGCAGGTGGTTATTTCTTCATGTGCAGTGGTCAACGCGGCACTCTCTAGCTGCCAAGAGCACTTTTTACTATGTGCACCCAACCAGAGTGACGGGAGGAGCACATTTCAGAAAACGTGCTCAGCTCGTCGAGAAAATGCGATTTAAGCAATAAAATTAAAAATGCACCCAAAACCTAAACCAAATGTTGCAGGTGGTTATTTCTTCATGCGCAGTGGTCAACGCGGCACTCTCTAGCTTCCAAGAGCACTTTTTACTATGCGCACCCAACCAGAGTGACGGGAGGAGCACATTTCAGAAAACGTGCTTAGCTCGTCCAGAAAATGCGATTTAAGCAATAAAATTAAAAATGCACCTAAAACCTAAACCAAACGTTGCAGATGGTCATTTCTTCATGCGCAGTGGTCAACGCGGCACTCTCTAGCTGCCAAGAGCACTTTTTACTATGCACACCCAACCAGAGTGACGGGAGGAGCACATTTCAGAAAAGGTGCTCAGCTCGTCGAGAAAATGCGATTTAAGCAATAAAATTAAAAATGCACCCAAAACCTAAACCAAACGTTGCAGGTGGTTATTTTTTCATGCGCAGCAGTCAACGCGGCACTCTCTAGCTGCCAAGAGCACTTTTTACGATGCGCACCCAACCAGAGAGACGGGAGGAGCGCATTTCAGAAAACGTGCTCAGCTCGACGAGAAAATGCGATTTAAGCAATAAAATTAAAAATGCACCCAAAACCTAAACCAAACGTTGCAGGTGGTAATTTCTTCATGCGCAGTGGTCAACGCGGCACTCTCTAGCTGCCAAGAGCACTTTTTACTATGCGCACCCAACCAGAGTGACGGGAGGAGCACATTTCAGAAAACGTGCTCAGCTCGTCCAGAAAATGCGATTTAAGCAATAAAATTAAAAATGCACCTAAAACCTAAACTAAACGTTGCAGATGGTCATTTCTTCATGCGCAGTGGTCAACGCGGCACTCTCTAGCTGCCAAGAGCACTTTTTACTATGCACACCCAACCAGAGTGACGGGAGGAGCGCAGTTTAGAAAACGTGCTCAGCTCGACGAGAAAATGCGATTTAAGCAATAAAATTAAAAATGCACCCAAAACCTAAACCAAACGTTGCAGGTGGTTATTTCTTCATGCGCAGTGGTCAACGCGGCACTCTCTAGCTGCCAAGAGCACTTTTTACTATGCGCACCCAACCAGAGTGACGGGAGGAGCACATTTCAGAAAAGGTGCTCAGCTCGTCGAGAAAATGCGATTTAAGCAATAAAATTAAAAATGCACCTAAAACCTAAACCAAACGTTGCAGGTGGTTATTTCTTCATGCGCAGCAGTCAACGCGGCACTCTCTAGCTGCCAAGAGCACTTTTTACTATGCGCACCCAACCAGAGTGACGGGAGGAGCACATTTCAGAAAACGTGCTCAGCTCGTCGAGAACATGCGATTTAAGCAATAAAATTAAAAATGCACCCAAAACCTAAACCAAACGTTGCAGGTGGTTATTTCTTCATGCGCAGTGGTCAACGCGGCACTCTCTAGCTGCCAAGAGCACTTTTTACTATGCGCACCCAACCAGAGTGACGGGAGGAGCACATTTCAGAAAAGGTGCTCAGCTCGTCGAGAAAATGCGATTTAAGCAATAAAATTAATAATGCACCCAAAACCTAAACCAAACGTTGCAGGTGGTTATTTCTTCATGCGCAGCAGTCAACGCGGCACTCTCTAGCTGCCAAGAGCACTTTTTACTATGCGCACCCAACCAGAGTGACGGGAGGAGCACATTTCAGAAAACGTGCTCAGCTCGTCGAGAAAATGCGATTTAAGCAATAAAATAAAAAATGCACCTAAAACCTAAACCAAACGTTGCAGGTGGATATTTCTTCATGCGCAGTGGTCAACGCGGCACTCTCTAGCTGCCAAGAGCACTTTTTACTATGCACACCCAACCAGAGTGACGGGAGGAGCACATTTCAGAAAACGTGCTCAGCTCGTCCAGACAATGCGATTTAAGCAATAAAATTAAAAATGCACCCAAAACCTAAACCAAACGTTGCAGGTGGTTATTTCTTAATGTGCAGTGGTCAACGCGGCACTCTCTAGCTGCCAAGAGCACTTTTTACTATGCACACCCAACCAGAGTGACGGGAGGAGCACATTTCAGAAAACGTGCTCAGCTCGTCGAGAAAATGCGATTTAAGCAATAAAATTAAAAATGCACCCAAAACATTAAACCAAACGTTGCAGGTGGTTATTTCTTCATGCGCAGTGGTCAACGCGGCACTCTCTAGCTGCCAAGAGCATTTTTTACTATGCACACCCAACCAGAGTGACGGGAGGAGCACATTTCAGAAAACGTGCTCAGCTCGTCGAGAAAATGCGATTTAAGCAATAAAATTAAAAATGCACCTAAAACCTAAACCAAACGTTGCAGGTGGTTATTTCTTCATGCGCAGTGGTCAACGCGGCACTCTTTAGCTGCCAAGAGCACTTTTTACTATGCGCACCCAACCAGAGTGACGGGAGGAGCACATTTCAGAAAACGTGCTCAGCTCGTCGAGAAAATGCGATTTAAGCAATAAAATTAAAAATGCACCTAAAACCTATACCAAACGTTGCAGGTGGTTATTTCTTCATGCGCAGTGGTCAACGCGGCACTCTCTCGCTGCCAAGAGCACTTTTTACTATGCGCACCCAACCAGAGTGACGGGAGGAGCACATTTCAGAAAACGTTCTCAGCTCGTCCAGACAATGCGATTTAAGCAATAAAATTAAAAATGCACCCAAAACCTAAACCAAACGTTGCAGGTGGTTATTTCTTCATGCGCAGTGGTCAACGCGGCACTCTCTAGCTGCCAAGAGCACTTTTTACTATGCGCACCCAACCAAAATGACGGGAGGAGCACATTTCAGAAAACGTGCTCAGCTCGTCGAGAAAATGCGATTTAAGCAATAAAATTAAAAATGCACCCAAAACCTAAACCAAACGTTGCAGGTGGTTATTTCTTCATGCGCAGTGGTCAACGCGGCACTCTCTAGCTGCCAAGAGCACTTTTTACTATGCGCACCCAACCAGAGTGACGGGAGGAGCACATTTCAGAAAACGTGCTCAGCTCGTCGAGAAAATGCGATTTAAGCAATAAAATTAAAAATGCTCCCAAAACCTAAACCAAACGTTGCAGGTGGTTATTTCTTCATGCGCAGCAGTCAACGCGGCACTCTCTAGCTGCCAAGAGCACTTTTTACTATGCGCACCCAACCAGAGTGACGGGAGGAGCACATTTCAGAAAACGTGCTCAGCTAGTCGAGAAAATGCGATTTAAGCAATAAAATTAAAAATGCACCCAAAATCTAAACCAAACGTTGCAGGTGGTTATTTCTTCATGCGCAGTGGTCAACGCGGCACTCTCTAGCTGCTAAGAGCACTTTTTACTATGCGCACCCAACCAGAGTGACGGGAGGAGCACTTTTCAGAAAACGTGCTCAGCTCGTCGAGAAAATGCGAATTAAGCAATAAAATTAAAAATGCACCCAAAACCTAAACCAAACGTTGCAGATGGTCATTTCTTCATGCGCAGTGGTCAACACGGCACTCTCTAGCTGCCAAGAGCACTTTTTACTATGCGCATCCAACCAGAGTGACGGGAGGAGCACATTTCAGAAAACGTGCTCAGCTCGTCGAGAAAATGCGATTTAAGCAATAAAATTAAAAATGCACCTAAAACCCAAACCAAACGTTGCAGGTGGTTATTTCTTCATGCGCAGTGGTCAACGCGGCACTCTCTAGCTGCCAAGAGCACTTTTTACTATGCGCACCCAACCAGAGTGACGGGAGGAGCACATTTCAGAAAATGTGCTCAGCTGGTCGAGAAAATGCCATTTAAGCCGTACAATTAAAAATGCACCTAAAACCTAAACCAAACGTTGCAGGTGGTTATTTCTTCATGCGCAGTGGTCAACGTGGCACTCTCTAGCTGCCAAGAGCACTTTTTACTATGCGCACCCAACCAGAGTGACGGGAGGAGCACATTTCAGAAAACGTGCTCAGCTCGTCGAGAAAATGCGATTTAAGCAATAAAATTAAAAATGCACCTAAAACCTAAACCAAACGTTGCAGGTGGTTATTTCTTCATGCGCAGTGGTCAACGCGGCACTCTGTAGCTGCCAAGAGCACTTTTTACTATGCGCACCCACCCAGAGTGACGGGAGGAGCACATTTCAGAAAACGTGCTCACCTCGTCGAGAAAATGCGATTTAAGCAATAAAATTAAAAATGCACCTAAAACCTAAACCAAACGTTGCAGGTGGTTATTTCTTCATGCGCAGTGGTCAACACGGCACTCTCTAGCTGCCAAGAGCACTTTTTACTATGCGCACCCAACCAGAGTGACGGGAGGAGCACATTTCAGAAAACGTGCTCAGCTCGTCGAGAAAGTGCGATTTAAGCAATAAAATAAAAAACGCACCTAAAACCTAAACCGAACGTTGCAGATGGTCATTTCTTCATGCGCAGTGGTCAACGCGGCACTCTCTAGCTGCCAAGAGCACTTTTTACTATGCACACCCAACCAGAGTGACGGGAGGAGCACATTTCAGAAGACGTGCTCAGCTCGTCGAGAAAATGCGATTTAAGCAATAAAATTAAAAATGCACCCAAAACCTAAACCAAACGTTGCAGGTAGTTATTTCTTCATGCGCAGCAGTCAACGCGGCACTCTCTAGCTGCCAAGAGCACTTTTTACTATGCACACCCAACCAGAGTGACGGGAGGAGCACATTTCAGAAAACGTGCTCAGCTCGACGAGAAAATGCGATTTAAGCAATAAAATTAGAAATGCACCCAAAACCTAAACCAAACGTTGCAGGTGGTTATTTCTTCATGCGCAGTGGTAAACGCGGCACTCTCTAGCTGCCAAGAGCACTTTTTACTATGCGCACCCAACCAGAGTGACGGGAGGAGCACATTTCATAAAACGTGCACAGCTCGTCCAGAAAATGCTATTTAAGCAATAAAATTAAAAATGCACCTAAAACCTAAACCAAACGTTGCAGATGGTCATTTCTTCATGCGCAGTGGTCAACGCGGCACTCTCTAGCTGCCAAGAGCACTTTTTACTATGCACACCCAACGAGAGTGACGGGAGGAGCACATTTCAGAAAACGTGCTCAGCTCGTCCAGAAAATGCGATTTAAGCAATAAAATTAAAAATGCACCCAAAACCTAAACCAAACGTTGCAGGTGGTTATTTCTTCATGCGCAGTGGTCAACGCGGCACTCTCTAGCTGCCAAGAGCACTTTTTACTATGCGCACCCAACCAGAGTGACGGGAGGAGCACATTTCAGAAAACGTGCTCAGCTCGTCGAGAAAATGCGATTTAAGCAATAAAATTAAAAATGCACCCAAAACCTAAACCAAATGTTGCAGGTGGTTATTTCTTCATGCGCAGTGGTCAACGCGGCACTCTCTAGCTTCCAAGAGCACTTTTTACTATGCGCACCCAACCAGAGTGACGGGAGGAGCACATTTCAGAAAGCGTGCTTAGCTCGTCCAGAAAATGCGATTTAAGCAATAAAATTAAAAATGCACCCAAAACCTAAACCAAACGTTGCAGGTGGTTATTTCTTCATGCGCAGTGGTCAACGCGGCACTCTCTAGCTGCCAAGAGCACTTTTTACTATGCGCACCCAACCAGAGTGACGGGAGGAGCACATTTCAGAAAACGTGCTCAGCTCGTCGAGAAAATGCGATTTAAGCAATAAAATTAAAAATGCACCCAAAACCTAAACCAAACGTTGCAGGCGGTTATTTCTTCGTGCGCAGTGGTCAACGCGGCACTCTCTAGCTGCCAAGAGCATTTTTTACTATGCGCAACCAACCAGAGTGACGGAAGGAGCACATTTCAGAAAACGTGCTCAGCTCGTCAAGAAAATGCGATTTAAGCAATAAAATTAAAAATGCACACAAAACCTAAACCAAACGTTGCAGGTGGTTATTTCTTCATGCGCAGTGGTCAACGCGGCACTCTCTAGCTGCCAAGAGCACTTTTTACTATGCGCACCCAACCAGAGTGACGGGAGGAGCACATTTCAGAAAACGTGCTCAGCTCGTCGAGAAAATGCGATTTAAGCAATAAAATTAAAAATGCATCTAAAACCTAAACCAAACGTTGCAGGTGGTTATTTCTTCGTGCGCAGCAGTCAACGCGGCACTCTCTAGCTGCCAAGAGCACTTTTTACTATGCGCACCCAACCAGAGTGACGGGAGGAGCACATTTCAGAAAACGTGCTCAGCTCGTCGAGTAAATGCAATTTAAGCAATAAAATTAAAAATGCACCCAAAACCTAAACCAAACGTTGCAGGTGGTTATTTCTTCATGCGCAGTGGTCAACGCGGCACTCTCTAGCTGCCAAGAGCACTTTTTACTATGCGCACCCACCCAGAGTGACGGGAGGAGCACATTTCAGAAAACGTGCTCAGCTCGTCGAGAAAATGCGATTTAAGCAATAAAATTAAAAATGCACCTACAATCTATACCAAACGTTGCAGGTGGTTATTTCTTCATATGCAGTGGTCAACGCGGCACTCTCTAGCTGCCAAGAGCACTTTTTACTATGCGCACTTAACCAGAGTGACGGGAGGAGCACATTCCAGAAAACGTGCTCAGCTCGTCGAGAAAATGCGATTTAAGCAATAAAATTAAAAATGCACCCAAAACCTAAACCAAACGTTGCAGATGGTCATTTCTTCATGCGCAGTGGTCAACGCGGCACTCTCTAGCTGCCAAGAGCACTTTTTACTATGCGCACCCAACCAGAGTGACGGGAGGAGCACATTTCAGAAAACGTGCTCAGCTCGTCGAGAAAATGCGATTTAAGCAATAAAATTAAAAATGCACCCAAAACCTAAACCAAACGTTGCAGGTTTTTATTTCTTCATGCGCAGTGGTCAACGCGGCATTCTCTAGCTGCCAAGAGCACTTTTTACTATGCGCACCCAACCAGAGTGACGGGAGGAGCACATTTCAGAAAACGTGCTCAGCTCGTTGAGAAAATGCGATTTAAGCAATAAAATTAAAAATGCACCCAAAACCTAAACCAAACGTTGCAGGTGGTTTTTTCTTAATGCGCAGTGGTCAACGCGGCACTCTCTAGCTGCCAAGAGCACTTTTTACTATGCACACCCAACCAGAGTGACGGGAGGAGCAAATTTCAGAAAACGTGCTCAGCTCGACGAGAAAATGCGATTTAAGCAATAAAATTAGAAATGCACCCAAAACCTAAACCAAACGTTGCAGGTGGTTATTTCTTCATGCGCAGTGGTCAACGCGGCACTCTCTAGCTGCCAAGAGCACTTTTCACGATGCACACCCAACCAGAGAGACGGGAGGAGCGCATTTCAGAAAACGTGCTCAGCTCGACGAGAAAATGCGATTTAAGCAATAAAATTAAAAATGCACCCAAAACCTAAACCAAACGTTGCAGGTGGTTATTTCTTCATGCGCAGTGGTCAACACGGCACTCTCTAGCTGCCAAGAGCACTTTTTACTATGCGCACCCAACCAGAGTGACGGGAGGAGCACATTTCAGAAAACGTGCTCAGCTCGTCGAGAAAATGCGATTTAAGCAATAAAATTAAAAATGCACCCAAAACCTAAACCAAACGTTGCAGGTGGTTATTTCTTCATGCGCAGTGGTCAACGCGGCACTCTCTAGCTGCCAAGAGCACTTTTTACTATGCGCACCCAACCAGAGTGACGGGAGGAGCACATTTCAGAAAACGTGCTCAGCTAGTCCAGAAAATGCGATTAAAGCAATAAAATTAAAAATGCACCTAAAACCTAAACCAAACGTTGCAGATGGTCATTTCTTCATGCGCAGTGGTCAACGCGGCACTCTCTAGCTGCCAAGAGCACTTTTTACTATGCACACCCAACCAGAGTGACGGGAAGAGCGCATTTTAGAATACGTGCTCAGCTCGAAGAGAAAATGCGATTTAAGACATAAAATTAAAAATGCACCCAAAACCTAAACCAAACGTTGCAGGTGGTTATTTCTTCATGCGCAGTGGTCAACGCGGCACTCTCTAGCTGCCAAGAGCACTTTTTACTATGCGCACCCAACCAGAGTCACGGGAGTAACACATTTCAGAAAACGTGCTCAGCTCGTTCAGACAATGCGATTTAAGCAATACAATTAAAAATGCACCCAAAACCTAAACCAAACGTTGCAGGTGGTTATTTCTTCATGCGCAGTGGTCAACGCGGCACTCTCTAGCTGCCAAGAGCACTTTTTACTATGCACACCCAACCAGAGTGACGGGAGGAGCGCATTTCAGAAAACGTGCTCAGCTCGACGAGAAAATGCGATTTAAGAAATAAAATTAAAAATGCACCCAAAACCTAAACCAAACGTTGCAGGTGGTTATTTCTTCATGCGCAGTGGTCAACGCGGCACTCTCTAGCTGCCAAGAGCACTTTTTACGATGCACACCCAACCAGAGAGACGGGAGGAGCGCATTTCAGAAAACGTGCTCAGCTCGACGAGAAAATGCGATTTAAGCAATAAAATTAAAAATGCACCCAAAACCTAAACCAAACGTTGCAGGTGGTTATTTCTTCATGCGCAGTGGTCAACGCGGCACTCTCTAGCTGCCAAGAGCACTTTTTACGATGCACACCCAACCAGAGAGACGGGAGGAGCGCATTTCAGAAAACGTGCTCAGCTCGCCGAGAAAATGCGATTTAAGCAATAAAATTAAAAATGCACCCAAAACCTAAACCAAACGTTGCAGGTGGTTATTTTTTCATGCGCAGTGGTCAACGCGGCACTCTCTAGCTGCCAAGAGCACTTTTTACTATGCGCACCCAACCAGAGTGACGGGAGGAGCACATTTCAGAAAACGTGCTCAGCTCGTCCAGAAAATGCGATTTAAGCAATAAAATTAAAAATGCACCTAAAACCTAAACCAAACGTTGCAGATGGTCATTTCTTCATGCGCAGTGGTCAACGCGGCACTCTCTAGCTGCCAAGACCACTTTTTACTATGTGCACCCAACCAGAGTGACGGGAGGAGCACATTTCAGAAAACGTGCTCAGCTCGTTGATAAAATGCGATTTAAGCAATAAAATTAAAAATGCACCCAAAACCTAAACCAAACGTTGCAGGTGGTTATTTCTTCATGCGCAGTGGTCAACGCGGCACTCTCTAGCTGCCAAGAGCACTTTTTACTATGCGCACCGAACCAGAGTGACGGGAGGAGCACATTTCAGAAAACGTGCTCAGCTCGTCGAGAAAATGCAATTTAAGCAATAAAATTAAAAATGCACCCAAAACCTAAACCAAACGTTGCAGATGGTCATTTCTTCATGCGCAGTGGTCAACGCGGCACTCTCTAGCTGCCAAGAGCACTTTTTACTATGCACACCCAACCAGAGTGACGGGAGGAGCACATTTCAGAAAACGTGCTCAGCTCGTCGAGAAAATGCGATTTAAGCAATAAAATTAAAAATGCACCCTAAACCTAAACCAAACGTTGCAGGTGGTTATTTCTTCATGCGCAGTGGTCAACGCGGCACTCTCTAGCTGCCAAGAGCATTTTTTACTATGCGCACCCAACCAGAGTGACGGGAGGAGCACATTTCAGAAAACGTGCTCAGCTCGTCGAGAAAATGCGATTTAAGCAATAAAATTAAAAATGCATCTAAAACCTAAACCAAACGTTGCAGGTGGTTATTTCTTCATGCGCAGTGGTCAACGCGGCACTCTTTAGCTGCCAAGAGCACTTTTTACTATGCGCACCCAACCACAGTGACGGGAGGAGCACATTTCAGAAAACGTGCTCAGCTCGTCGAGAAAATGCGATTTAAGCAATAAAATTAAAAAATGCACCCAAAACCTAAACCAAACGTTGCAGGTGGTTATTTCTTCATGCGCAGTGGTCAACGCGGCACTCTCTAGCTGCCAAGAGCACTTTTTACTATGCGCACCCAACCAGAGTGACGGGAGGAGCACATTTCAGAGAACGTGCTCAGCTCGTCCAGAAAATGCTATTTAAGCAATAAAATAAAAAATGCACCTAAAACCTAAACCGAACGTTGCAGGTGGTTATTTCTTCATATGCAGCAGTCAACGCGGCACTCTCTAGCTGCCAAGAGCACTTTTTACTATGCACACCCAACCAGAGTGACGGGAGGAGCACATTTCAGAAAACGTGCTCAGCTCGTCGAGTAAATGCAATTTAAGCAATAAAATTAAAAATGCACCCAAAACCTAAACCAAACGTTGCAGGTGGTTATTTCTTCATGCGCAGTGGTCAACGCGGCACTCTCTAGCTGCCAAGAGCACTTTTTACTATGCACACCCAACCAGAGTGACGGGAGGAGCACATTTCAGAAAACGTGCTCAGCTCGTCGAGAAAATGCGATTTAAGCAATAAAACTAAAAATGCACCCAAAACCTAAACATAACATTGCAGATGGTCATTTCTTCATGTGCAGTGGTGAACGCGGCACTCTCTAGCTGCCAAGAGCACTTTTTACTATGCGCACCCAACCAGAGTGACAGGAGGAGCACATTTCAGAAAACGTGCTCAGCTCGTTGAGAAAATGCGATTTAAGCAATAAAATTAAAAATGCACCCAAAACCTAAACCAAACGTTGCAGGTGGTTATTTCTTCATGCGCAGTGGTCAACGCGGCACTCTTTAGCTGCCAAGAGCACTTTTTACTATGCGCACCCAACCAGAGGGACGGGAGGAGCGCATTTCAGAAAACGTGCTCAGCTCGACGAGAAAATGCGATTTAAGCAATAAAATTAAAAATGCACCCAAAACCTAAACCAAACGTTGCAGGTGATTATTTCTTCATGCGCAGTGGTCAACGCGGCACTCTCTAGCTGCCAAGAGCACTTTTTACGATGCAAACCCAACCAGAGTGACGGGAGGAGCGCATTTCAGAAAACGTGCTCAGCTCGTCGAGAAAATGCGATTTAAGCAATAAAATTAAAAATGCACCCAAAACCTAAACCAAACGTTGCAGATGGTCATTTCTTCATGCGTAGTGGTCAACGCGGCACTCTCTAGCTGCCAAGAGCACTTTTTACTATGCGCACCCAACCAGAGTGACGGGAGGAGCACATTTCAGAAAACGTGCTCAGCTCGTTGAGAAAATGCGATTTAAGCAATAAAATTAAAAATGCACCCTAAACCTAAACCAAACGTTGCAGGTGGTTATTTCTTCATATGCAGCAGTCAACGCGGCACTCTCTAGCTGCCAAGAGCACTTTTTACTATGCGCACCCAACCAGAGTGACGGGAGGAGCACATTTCAGAAAACGTGCTCAGCTCGTCGAGAAAATGCGATTTAAGCAATAAAATTAAAAATGCACCTAAAAACCGAAACCAAACGTTGCAGATGTTCATTTCTTCATGCGCAGTGGTCAACGCGGCACTCTCTAGCTGCCAAGAGCACTTTTTACTATGCACACCCGACCAGAGTGACGGGAGGAGCGCATTTCAGAAAACGTGCTCAGCTCGACGAGAAAATGCGATTTAAGCAATAAAATTAAAAATGCACCCAAAACCTAAACCAAACGTTGCAGGTGGTTATTTCTTCATGCGCAGTGGTCAACGCGGCACTCTCTAGCTGCCAAGAGCACTTTTTACTATGCGCACCCAACCAGAGTGACGGGAGGAGCACATTTCAGAAAACGTGCTCAGCTTGTCGAGAAAATGCGATTTAAGCAATAAAATTAAAAATGCACCTAAAACCTAAACCAAACGTTGCAGATGGTCATTTCTTCATGCGCAGTGGTCAACGCGGCACTCTCTAGCTGCCAAGAGCACTTTTTACTATGCACACCCAACCAGAGTGACGGGAGGAGCACATTTCAGAAAACGTGCTCAGCTCGTCGAGAAAATGCGATTTAAGCAATAAAATTAAAAATGCACCCTAAACCTAAACCAAACGTTGCAGGTGGTTATTTCTTCATGCGCAGTGGTCAACGCGGCACTCTCTAGCTGCCAAGAGCATTTTTTACTATGCGCACCCAACCAGAGTGACGGGAGGAGCACATTTCAGAAAACGTGCTCAGCTTGTCGAGAAAATGCGATTTAAGCAATAAAATTAAAAATGCATCTAAAACCTAAACCAAACGTTGCAGGTGGTTATTTCTTCATGCGCAGTGGTCAACGCGGCACTCTTTAGCTGCCAAGAGCACTTTTTACTATGCGCACCCAACCAGAGTGACGGGAGGAGCACATTTCAGAAAACGTGCTCAGCTCGTCGAGAAAATGCGATTTAAGCAATAAAATTAAAAATGCACCTAAAAACCTAAACCAAACGTTGCAGGTGGTTATTTCTTCATGCGCATTGGTCAACGCGGCACTCTCTAGCTGCCAAGAGCACATTTTACTATGTGCACCCAACCAGAGTGACGTGAGGAGCACATTTCAGAAAACGTGCTCAACTCGTCGAGAAAATGCGATTTAAGCAATAAAATTAAAAATGCACCCAAAACCGAAACCAAACGTTGCAGATGGTCATTTCTTCATGCGCAGTGGTCAACGCGGCACTCTCTAGCTGCCAAGAGCACTTTTTACTATGCACACCCAACCAGAGTGACGGGAGGAGCACATTTCAGAAAACGTGCTCAGCTCGTCGAGAAAATGCGATTTAAGCAATAAAATTAAAAATGCACCCAAAACCTAAACCAAACGTTGCAGGTAGTTATTTCTTCATGCGCAGTGGTCAACGCGGCACTCTCTAGCTGCCAAGAGCACTTTTTACTATGCGCACCCAACCAGAGTGACGGGAGGAGCACATTTCAGAAAACGTGCTCAGCTCGTCGAGAAAATGCGATTTAAGCAATAAAATTAAAAATGCACCTAAAACCTAAACCAAACGTTGCAGGTGGTTATTTCTTTATGCGCAGTGGTCAACGCGGCACTCTCTAGCTACCAAGTGCACTTTTTACTATGCGCACCCAACCAGAGTAACGGGAGGACCACATTTCAGAAAACGTGCTCAGCTCGTCGAGAAAATGCGATTTAAGCAATAAAATTAAAAATGCACCCAAAACCTAAACCAAACGTTGCAGGTGGTTATTTCTTCATGCGCAGTGGTCAACGTGGCACTCTCTAGCTGCCAAGAGCACTTTTTACTATACACACCCAACCAGAGTGACGGGAGGAGCGCATTTCAGAAAACATGCTCAGCTCGTCCAGAAAATGCGATTTAAGCAATAAAATTAAAAATGCACCCAAAACCTAAACCAAACGTTGCAGGTGGTTATTTCTTCATGCGCAGTGGTCAACGCGGCACTCTCTAGCTGCCAAGAGCACTTTTTACTATGCGCACCCAACCAGAGTGAAGGGAGGAGCACATTTCAGAAAATGTGCTCAGCTCGTCGAGAAAATGGGATTTAAGCAATAAAATTAAAAATGCACCCAAAACCTAAACCAAACGTTGCAGGTGGTTATTTCTTCATGCGCAGTGGTCAACGCGGCACTCTCTAGCTGCCAAGAGCACTTTTTACTATGCGCACCCAACCAGAGTGACGGGAGGAGCACATTTCAGAAAACGTGCTCAGCTCGTCGAGAAAATGCGATTTAAGCAATACAATTAAAAATGCACCTAAAACCTAAACCAAACGTTGCAGGTGGTTATTTCTTCATGTGCAGTGGTCAACGCGGCACTCTCTAGCTGCCAAGAGCACTTTTTACTATGCGCACCCACCCAGAGTGACGGGAGGAGCACATTTCAGAAAACGTGCTCAGCTCGTCGAGAAAATGCGATTTAAGCAATAAAATTAAAAATGCACCTAAAATCTATACCAAACGTTGCAGGTGGTTATTTCTTCATATGCAGTGGTCAACGCGGCACTCTCTAGCTGCCAAGAGCACTTTTTACTATGCGCACTTAACCAGAGTGACGGGAGGAGCACATTCCAGAAAACGTGCTCAGCTTGTCGAGAAAATGCGATTTAAGCAATAAAATTAAAAATGCACCCAAAACCTAAACCAAACGTTGCAGATGGTCATTTCTTCATGCGCAGTGGTCAACGCGGCACTCTCTAGCTGCCAAGAGCACTTTTTACTATGCGCACCCAACCAGAGTGACGGGAGGAGCACATTTCAGAAAACGTGCTCAGCTCGTCGAGAAAATGCGATTTAAGCAATAAAATTAAAAATGCACCCAAAACCTAAACCAAACGTTGCAGATGGTCATTTCTTCATGCGCAGTGGTCAACGCGGCACTCTCTAGCTGCCAAGAGCACTTTTTACTATGCGCACCCAACCAGAGTGACGGGAGGAGCACATTTCAGAAAACGTGCTCAGCTCGTTGAGAAAATGCGATTTAAGCAATAAAATTAAAAATGCACCCAAAACCTAAACCAAACGTTGCAGGTGGTTATTTCTTAATGCGCAGTGGTCAACGCGGCACTCTCTAGCTGCCAAGAGCACTTTTTACTATGCGCACCCAACCAGAGTGACGGGAGGAGCACATCTCAGAAAACGTGCTCAGCTCGTCGAGAAAATGCGATTTAAGCAATAAAATTAAAAATGCACCTAAAACCTAAACCAAACGTTGCAGGTGGTTATTTCTTCATGCGCAGCAGTCAACGCGGCACTCTCTAGCTGCCAAGAGCACTTTTTACTATGCGCACCCAACCAGAGTGACGGGAGGAGCACATTTCAGAAAACGTGCTCAGCTCGTCGAGAAAATGCGATTTAAGCAATAAAATTAAAAATGCACCTAAAACCTAAACCAAACGTTGCAGGTGGTTATTTCTTCATATGCAGCAGTCAACGCGGCACTCTCTAGCTGCCAAGAGCACTTTTTACTATGCGCACCCAACCAGAGTGACGGGAGGAGCACATTTCAGAAAACGTGCTCAGCTCGTCGAGAAAATGCGATTTAAGCAATAAAATTAAAAATGCACCTAAAACCTAAACCAAACGTTGCAGGTGGTTATTTCTTTATGCGCAGTGGTCAACGCGGCACTCTCTAGCTACCAAGAGCACTTTTTACTATGCGCACCCAACCAGAGTAACGGGAGGACCACATTTCAGAAAACGTGCTCAGCTCGTCGAGAAAATGCGATTTAAGCAATAAAATTAAAAATGCACCCAAAACCTAAACCAAACGTTGCAGGTGGTTATTTCTTCATGCGCAGTGGTCAACGCGGCACTCTCTAGCTGCCAAGAGCACTTTTTACTATGCGCACCCAACCAGAGTGACGGGAGGAGCGCATTTCAGAAAACGTGCTCAGCTCGACGAGAACATGCGATTTAAGCAATAAAATTAAAAATGCACCCAAAACCTAAACCAAACGTTGCAGGTGGTTATTTCTTCATGCGCAGTGGTCAACGCGGCACTCTCTAGCTGCCAAGAGCACTTTTTACTATGCGCACCCAACCAGAGTGACGGGAGGAGCACATTTCAGAAAACGTGCTCAGCTCGTCGAGAAAATGCGATTTAAGCAATAAAATTAAAAATGCACCCAAAACCTAAACCAAACGTTGCAGGTGGTTATTTCTTCATGCGCAGTGGTCAACGCGGCACTCTCTAGCTGCCAAGAGCACTTTTTACTATGCGCACCCAACCAGAGTGACAGGAGGAACACATTTCAGAAAACGTGCTCAGCTCGTCGAGAAAATGCGATTTAAGCAATAAAATTAAAAATGCACCTTAAACCTAAACCAAACGTTGCAGATGGTTATTTCTTCATGCGCAGTGGTCAACGCGGCACTCTCTAGCTGCCAAGAGCACTTTTTACTATGCACACCCAACCAGAGTGACGGGAGGAGCGCATTTCAGAAAACGTGCTCAGCTCGTCGAGAAAATGCGATTTAAGCAATAAGATTAAAAATGCACCCAAAACCTAAACCAAACGTTGCAGGTGGTTATTTCTTCATGTGGAGTGGTCAACGCGGCACTCTCTAGCTGCCAAGAGCACTTTTTACTATGCGCACCCAACCAGAGTGACGGGAGGAGCACATTTCAGAAAACGTGCTCAGCTCGTCGATAAAATGCGATTTAAGCGATAAAATTAAAAATGCACCCAAAACCTAAACCAAACGTTGCAGGTGGTTATTTCTTCATGCGCAGTGGTCAACGCGGCACTCTCTAGCTGAAAAGAGCACTTTTTACTATGCGCACTCAACCAGAGTGACGGGAGGAGCACATTTCAGAAAACGTGCTCAGCTCGTAGAGAAAATGCGATTTAAGCAATAATATAAAAAATGCACATAAAACCTAAACCAAACGCTGCAGATGGTCATTTCTTCATGTGCAGTGGTCAACGCGGCACTCTCTAGCTGCCAAGAGCACTTTTTACTATGCACACCCAACCAGAGTGACGGGAGGAGCACATTTCAGAAAACGTGCTCAGCTCGTCGAGAAAATGCGATTTAAGCAATAAAATTAAAAATGCACCCAAAACCTAAACCAAACGTTGCAGGTGGTTATTTCTTCATGCGCAGCAGTCAACGCGGCACTCTCTAGCTGCCAAGAGCACTTTTTACTATGCGCACCCAACCAGAGTGACGGGAGGAGCACATTTCAGAAAACGTGCTCAGCTCGTCGAGAAAATGCGATTTAAACAATAAAATTTAAAATGCACCTAAAACCTAAACCAAACGTTGCAGGTGGTTATTTTTTCATGTGAAGTGGTCAACGCGGCACTCTCTAGCTGCCAAGAGCACTTTTTACTATGCGCACCCAACCAGAGTGACGGGAGGAGCACATTTCAGAAAACGTGCTCAGCTCGTCGAGAAAATGCGATTTAAGCAATAAAATTAAAAATGCACCCAAAACCTAAACCAAACGTTGCAGATGGTCATTTCTTCATGCGCAGTGGTCAACGCGGCACTCTCTAGCTGCCAAGAGCACTTTTTACTATGCACACCCAACCAGAGTGACGGGAGGAGCACATTTCAGAAAACGTGCTCAGCTCGTCGAGAAAATGCGATTTAAGCAATAGAATTAAAAATGCACCTAAAACCTAAATCAAACGTTGCAGATGGTCATTTCTTCATGCGCAGTGGTCAACGCGGCACTCTCTAGCTGCCAAGAGCACTTTTTACTATGCGCACCCAACCAGAGTGACGGGAGGAGCACATTTCAGAAAACGTGCTCAGCTCGTCGAGAAAATGCGATTTAAGCAATAAAATTAAAAATGCACCTAAAACCTAAACCAAACGTTGCAGGTGGTTATTTCTTCATGCGCAGTGGTCAACGCGGCACTCTCTCGCTGCCAATAGCACTTTTTACTATGCGCACCCAACCAGAGTGACGGGAGGAGCACATTTCAGAAAACGTGCTCAGCTCGTCGAGAAAATGCGATTTAAGCAATAAAATTAAAAATGCACCCAAAACCTAAACCAAACGCTGCAGATGGTCATTTCTTCATGCGCAGTGGTCAACGCGGCACTCTCTAGCTGCAAAGAGCACTTTTTACTATGCACACCCAACAAGATTGACGGGAGGAGCGCATTTCAGAAAACGTGCTCAGCTCGACGAGAACATGCGATTTAAGCAATAAAATTAAAAATGCACCCAAAACCTAAACCAAACGTTGCAGGTGGTTATTTCTTCATGCGCAGTGGTCAACGCGGCACTCTCTAGCTGCCAAGAGCACTTTTTACTATGCGCACCCAACCAGAGTGACGGGAGGAGCACATTTCAGAAAACGTGCTCAGCTCGTCGAGAAAATGCGATTTAAGCAATAAAATTAAAAATGCACCCAAAACCTAAACCAAACGTTGCAGGTGGTTATTTCTTCATGCGCAGTGTTCAACGCGGCACTCTAGCTGCCAAGAGCACTTTTTACTATGCGCACCCAACCAGAGTGACGGGAGGAGCACATTTCAGAAAACGTGCTCAGCTCGTCGAGAAAATGCGATTTAAGCAATAAAATTAAAAATGCACCCAAAACCTAAACCAAACGTTGCAGGTGGTTATTTCTTCATGCGCAGTGGTCAACGCGGCACTCTCTAGCTGCCAAGAGCACTTTTTACTATGCGCACCCAACCAGAGTGACAGGAGGAGCACATTTCAGAAAACGTGCTCAGCTCGTCGAGAAAATGCGATTTAAGCAATAAAATTAAAAATGCACCTAAAACCTAAACCAAACGTTGCAGGTGGTTATTTCTTCATGCGCAGTGGTCAACGCGGCACTCTCTCGCTGCCAAGAGCACTTTTTACTATGCGCACCCAACCAGAGTGACGGGAGGAGCACATTTCAGAAAACGTGTTCAGCTCGTCCAGACAATGCGATTTAAGCAATAAAATTAAAAATGCACCCAAAACCTAAACCAAACGTTGCAGGTGGTTATTTCTTCATGCGCAGTGGTCAACGCGGCACTCTCTAGCTGCCAAGAGCACTTTTTACTATGCGCACCCAACCAGAGTGACGGGAGGAGCGCATTTCAGAAAACGTGCTCAGCTCGTCGAGAAAATGCGATTTAAGCAATAAGATTAAAAATGCACCCAAAACCTAAACCAAAAGTTGCAGGTGGTTATTTCTTCATGCGCAGCAGTCAACGCGGCACTCTCTAGCTGCGAAGAGCACTTTTTAATATGCACACCCAACAAGAGTGACGGGAGGAACGCATTTCAGAAAACGTGCTCAGCTCGACGAGAACATGCGATTTAAGCAATAAAATTAAATATCCACCCAAAACCTAAACCAAACGTTGCAGGTGGTTATTTCTTCATGCGCAGTGGTCAACGCGGCACTCTCTAGCTGCCAAGAGCACTTTTTACTATGCGCACCCAACCAGAGTGACGGGAGGAGCACATTTCAGAAAACGTGCTCAGCTCGTCGAGAAAATGCGATTTAAGCAATAAAATTAAAAATGCAACTAAAACCTAAACCAAACGTTGCAGGTGGTTATTTCTTCGTGCGCAGCAGTCAACGCGGCACTCTCTAGCTGCCAAGAGCACTTTTTACTATGCACACCCAACCAGAGTGACGGGAGGAGCACATTTCAGAAAACGTGCTCAGCTCGTCCAGAAAATGCGATTTAAGCAATAAAATTAAAAATGCACCCAAAACCTAAACCAAACGTTGCAGGTGGTTATTTCTTCATGCGCAGTGGTCAACGCGGCACTCTCTAGCTGCCAAGAGCACTTTTTACTATGCGCACCCAACCAGAGTGACGGGAGGAGCACATTTCAGAAAACGTGCTCAGCTCGTCGAGAAAATGCGATTTAAGCAATAAAATTAAAAATGCACCCAAAACCTAAACCAAACGTTGCAGGTGGTTATTTCTTCGTGCGCAGCAGTCAACGCGGCACTCTCTAGCTGCCAAGAACACTTTTTATTATGCGCACCCAACCAGAGTGACGGGAGGAGCACATTTCAGAAAACGTGCTCAGCTCGTCGAGAAAATGCGATTTAAGCAATAAAATTAAAAATGCACCTAAAACCTAAACCAAACGTTGCAGGTGGTTATTTCTTCATGCGCAGTGGTCAACGCGGCACTCTCTAGCTGCCAAGAGCACTTTTTACTATGCGCACCCAACCAGAGTGACGGGAGGAGCACATTTCAGAAAACGTGCTCATTTCGTCCAGAAAATGCGATTTAAGCAATAAAATTAAAAATGCACCTAAAACCTAAACCAAACGTTGCAGGTGGTTATTTCTTCATGCGCAGTGGTCAACGCGGCACTCTCCAGCTGCCAAGAGCACTTTTTACTATGCGCACCCAACAAGAGTGACGGGAGGAGCACATTTCAGAAAACTTGCTCAGCTCGTCGAGAAAATGCGATTTAAGCAATAAAATTAAAAATGCACCCAAAACCTAAACCAAACGTTGCAGATGGTCATTTCTTCATGCGCAGTGGTCAACGCGGCACTCTCTAGCTGCCAAGAGCACTTTTTACTATGCACACCCAACCAGAGTGACGGGAGGAGCACATTTCAGAAAACGTGCTCAGCTCGTCCAGAAAATGCGATTTAACCAATAAAATTAAAAATGCACCCAAAACCTAAACCAAACGTTGCAGGTGGTTATTTCTTCATGCGCAGTGGTCAACGCGGCACTCTCTAGCTGCCAAGAGCACTTTTTACTATGCGCACCCAACCAGAGTGACAGGAGGAGCACATTTCAGAAAACGTGCTCAGCTCGTCGAGAAAATGCGATTTAAGCAATAAAATTAAAAATGCACCCAAAACCTAAACCAAACGTTGCAGGAGGTTATTTCTTCATGCGCAGCGGTCAACGCGGCACGCTCTAGCTGCCAAGAGCACTTTTTACGATGCACACCCAACCAGAGTGACGGGAGGAGCACATTTCAGAAAACGTGCTCAGCTCGTCCAGAAAATGCTATTTAAGCAATAAAATAAAAAATGCAACTAAAACCTAAACCAAACGTTGCAGATGGTCATTTCTTCATACGCAGTGGTCAACGCGGCATTCTCTAGCTGCCAAGAGCACTTTTTACTATGCGCACCCAACCAGAGTGACGGGAGGAGCACATTTCAGAAAACGTGCTCAGCTCGTCGAGAAAATGCGATTTAAACAATAAAATTTAAAATGCACCTAAAACCTAAACCAAACGTTGCAGGTGGTTATTTTTTCATGCGAGGTGGTCAACGCGGCACTCTCTAGCTGCCAAGAGCACTTTTTACTATGCGCACCCAACCAGAGTGACGGGAGGAGCACATTTCAGAAAACGTGCTCAGCTCGTCGAGAAAATGCGATTTAAGCAATAAAATTAAAAATGCACCCAAAACCTAAACCAAACGTTGCAGATGGTCATTTCTTCATGCGCAGTGGTCAACGCGGCACTCTCTAGCTGCCAAGAGCACTTTTTACTATGCACACCCAACCAGAGTGACGGGAGGAGCACATTTCAGAAAACGTGCTCAGCTCGTCGAGAAAATGCGATTTAAGCAATAAAATTAAAAATGCACCCTAAACCTAAACCAAACGTTGCAGGTGGTTATTTCTTCATGCGCAGTGGTCAACGCGGCACTCTCTAGCTGCCAAGAGCACTTTTTACTATGCGCACCCAACCAGAGTGACGGGAGGAGCACATTTCAGAGAACGTGCTCAGCTCGTCCAGAAAAAGCTATTTAAGCAATAAAATAAAAAATGCACCTAAAACCTAAACCAAACGTTGCAGATGGTCATTTCTTCATGCGCAGTGGTCAACGCGGCACTCTCTAGCTGCCAAGAGCACTTTTTACTATGCGCATCCAACCAGAGTGACGGGAGGAGCACATTTCAGAAAACGTGCTCAGCTCGTCGAGAAAATGCGATTTAAGCAATAAAATTAAAAATGCACCTAAAACCTAAACCAAACGTTGCAGGTGGTTATTTCTTTATGCGCAGTGGTCAACGCGGCACTCTCTAGCTGCCAAGAGCACTTTTTACTATGCGCACCCAACCAGAGTGACGGGAGGAGCACATTTCAGAAAACGTGCTCAGCTCGTCGAGAAAATGCGATTTAAGCAATAAAATTAAAAATGCACCCAAAACCTAAACCAAACGTTGCAGGTGGTTATTTCTTCATGCGCAGTGGTCAACGCGGCACTCTCTAGCTGCCAAGAGCACTTTTTACTATGCGCACCCAACCAGAGTGACGGGAGGAGCACATTTCAGAAAACGTGCTCAGCTCGTCGAGAAAATGCGATTTAAGCAATACAATTAAAAATGCACCTAAAACCTAAACCAAACGTTGCAGGTGGTTATTTCTTCATGCGCAGTGGTCAACGCGGCACTCTCTAGCTGCCAAGAGCACTTTTTACTATGCGCACCCACCCAGAGTGACGGGAGGAGCACATTTCAGAAAACGTGCTCAGCTCGTCGAGAAAATGCGATTTAAGCAATAAAATTAAAAATGCACCTAAAACCTATACCAAACGTTGCAGGTGGTTATTTCTTCATATGCAGTGGTCAACGCGGCACTCTCTAGCTGCCAAGAGCACTTTTTACTATGCGCACCCAACCAGAGTGACGGGAGGAGCACATTTCAGAAAACGTGCTCAGCTCGTCGAGAAAATGCGATTTAAGCAATAAAATTAAAAATGCACCCAAAACCTAAACGAAACGTTGCAGATGGTCATTTCTTCATGCGCAGTTGTCAACGCGGCACTCTCTAGCTGCCAAGAGCACTTTTTACTATGCACACCCAACCAGAGTGACGGGAGGAGCGCATTTCAGAAAACGTGCTCAGCTCGTCCAGAAAATGTTATTTAAGCAATAAAATAAAAAATGCACCTAACACCTAAACCAAACGTTGCAGATGGTCATTTCTTCATGCGCAGTGGTCAATGCGGCACTCTCTAGCTGCCAAGAGCACTTTTTACTATGCGCACCCAACCAGAGTGACGGGACTAGCACATTTCAGAAAACGTGCTCAGCTCGTCGAGAAAATGCGATTTAAGCAATAAAATTAAAAATGCACCTAAAACCTAAACCAAACGTTGCAGGTGGTTATTTCTTTATGCGCAGTGGTCCTCGCGGCACTCTCTAGCTGCCAAGAGCACTTTTTACTATGCGCACCCAACCAGAGTGACGGGAGGAGCACATTTCAGAAAACGTGCTCAGCTCGTCGAGAAAATGCGATTTAAGCAATAAAATTAAAAATGCACCTAAAACCTAAACCAAACGCTGCAGATGGTCATTTCTTCATGCGCAGTGGTCAACGCGGCACTCTCTAGCTGCCAAGAGCACTTTTTACTATACACACCCAACCAGAGTGACGGGAGGAGCACATTCCAGAAAACGTGCTCAGCTCGTCGAGAAAATGCGATTTAAGCAATAAAATTAAAAATGCACCTAAAACCTAAACCAAACGCTGCAGATGGTCATTTCTTCATGCGCAGTGGTCAACGCGGCACTCTCTAGCTGCCAAGAGCACTTTTTACTATGCGCACCCAACCAGAGTGACAGGAGGAGCACATTTCAGAAAACGTGCTCAGCTCGTCGAGAAAATGCGATTTAAGCAATAAAATTAAAAATGCACCTAAAACCTAAACCAAACGTTGCAGGTGGTTATTTCTTCATGCGCAGTGGTCAACGCGGCACTCTCTAGCTGCCAAGAGCACTTTTTACTATGCGCACCCAACCAGAGTGACGGGAGGAGCACATTTCAGAAAACGTGCTCAGCTCGTCGAGAAAATGCGATTTAAGCAATAAAATTAAAAATGCACCCAAAACCTAAACCAAACGTTGCAGATGGTCATTTCTTCATGCGCAGTGGTCAACGCGGCACTCTCTAGCTGCCAAGAGCACTTATTACTATGCACACCCAACAAGAGTGACGGGAGGAGCGCATTTCAGAAAACGTGCTCAGCTCGACGAGAAAATGCGATTTAAGCAATAAAATTAAAAATGCACCCAAAACCGAAACCAAACGTTGCAGGTGGTTATTTCTTCATGCGCAGTGGTCAACGCGGCACTCTCTAGCTGCCAAGAGTACTTTTTACTAAGCGCACCCAACCAGAGTGACGGGAGGAGCACATTTCAGAAAACGTGCTCAGCTCGTCGAGAAAATTAGATTTAAGCAATAAAATTAAAAATGCACGTAAAACCTAAACCAAACGTTGCAGGTGGTTATTTGTTCATGCGCAGTGGTCAACGCGGCACTCTCTAGCTGCCAAGAGCACTTTTTACTATGCGCACCCAACCAGAGTGACGGGAGGAGCACATTTCAGAAAACGTGCTCAGCTCGTCGAGAAAATGCGATTTAAGCAATAAAATTAAAAATGCACCCTAAACCTAAACCAAACGTTGCAGGTGGTTATTTCTTCATGCGCAGCGGTCAACGCGGCACTCTCTAGCTGCCAAGAGCACTTTTTACTATGCGCACCCAACCAGAGTGACGGGAGGAGCACATTTCAGAAAACGTGCTCAGCTCGTCGAGAAAATGCGATTTAAGCAATAAAATTAAAAATGCATCTAAAATCTAAACCAAACGTTGCAGGTGGTTATTTCTTCATTCGCAGTGGTCAACGCGGCACTCTTTAGCTGCCAAGAGCACTTTTTACTATGCGCACCCAACCAGAGTGACGGGAGGAGCACATTTCAGAAAACGTGCTCAGCTCGTCGAGAAAATGCGATTTAAGCAATACAATTAAAAATGCACCTAAAACCTAAACCAAACGTTGCAGGTGGTTATTTCTTCATGCGCAGTGGTCAACGCGGCACTCTCTAGCTGCCAAGAGCACTTTTTACTATGCGCACCCACCCAGACTGACGGGAGGAGCACATTTCAGAAAACGTGCTCAGCTCGTCGAGAAAATGCGATTTAAGCAATAAAATTAAAAATGCACCTAAAACCTATACCAAACGTTGCAGGTGGTTATTTCTTCATATGCAGTGGTCAACGCGGCACTCTCTAGCTGCCAAGAGCACTTTTTACTATGCGCACCCAACCAGAGTGACGGGAGGAGCACATTTCAGAAAACGTGCTCAGCTCGTCGAGAAAATGCGATTTAAGCAATAAAATTAAAAATGCACCCAAAACCTAAACCAAACGTTGCAGATGGTCATTTCTTCATGCGCAGTGGTCAACGCGGCACTCTCTAGCTGCCAAGAGCACTTTTTACTATGCACACCCAACCAGAGTGACGGGAGGAGCGCATTTCAGAAAACGTGCTCAGCTCGACGAGAAAATGCGATTTAAGCAATCAAATTAAAAATGCACCCAAAACCTAAATCAAACGTTGCAGGTGGTTATTTCTTCATGCGCAGTGGTCAACGTGGCACTCTCTAGCTGCCAAGAGCACTTTTTACTATGCGCACCCAACCAGAGTGACGGGAGGAGCACATTTCAGAAAACGTGCTCAGCTCGTCGAGAAAATGCGATTTAAGCAATAAAATTAAAAATGCACCTTAAACCTAAACCAAACGTTGCAGATGGTCATTTCTTCATGCGCAGTGGTCAACGCGGCACACTCTAGCTGCCAAGAGCACTTTTTACTATGCACACCCAACCAGAGTGACGGGAGGAGCGCATTTCAGAAAACGTGCTCAGCTCGTCGAGAAAATGCGATTTAAGCAATAAAATTAAAAATGCACCCAAAACCTAAACCAAACGTTGCAGGTGGTTATTTCTTCATGCGCAGTGGTCAACGCGGCACTCTCTAGCTGCCAAGAGCACTTTTTACTATGCGCACCCAACCAGAGTGACAGGAGGAGCACATTTCAGAAAACGTGCTCAGCTCGTCGAGAAAATGCGATTTAAGCAATAAAATTAAAAATGCACCTAAAACCTAAACCAAACGTTGCAGGTGGTTATTTCTTCATGCGCAGTGGTCAACGCGGCACTCTCTCGCTGCCAAGAGCACTTTTTACTATGCGCACCCAACCAGAGTGACGGTAGGAGCACATTTCAGAAAACGTGTTCAGCTCGTCCAGACAATGCGATTTAAGCAATAAAATTAAAAATGCACCCAAAACCTAAACCAAACGTTGCAGGTGGTTATTTCTTCATGCGCAGTGGTCAACGCGGCACTCTCTAGCTGCCAAGAGCACTTTTTACTATGCGCACCCAACCAGAGTGACGGGAGGAGCGCATTTCAGAAAACGTGCTCAGCTCGTCGAGAAAATGCGATTTAAGCAATAAAATTAAAAATGCACCTAAAACCTAAACCAAAAGTTGCAGGTGGTTATTTCTTCATGCGCAGTGGTCAACGCGGCACTCTCTAGCTGCCAAGAGCACTTTTTACTATGCGCACCCAACCAGAGTGACGGGAGGAGCACATTTCAGAAAACGTGCTCAGCTCGTCGAGAAAATGCGATTTAAGCAATAAAATTAAAAATGCACCCAAAACCTAAACCAAACGTTGCAGGTGGTTATTTCTTCATGCGCAGTGGTAAACGCGGCACTCTCTAGCTGCCAAGAGCACTTTTTACTATGCGCACCCAACCAGAGTGACGGGAGGAGCACATTTCATAAAACGTGCTCAGCTCGTCCAGAAAATGCTATTTAAGCAATAAAATTAAAAATGCACCTAAAACCTAAACCAAACGTTGCAGATGGTCATTTCTTCATGCGCAGTGGTCAACGCGGCACTCTCTAGCTGCCAAGAGCACTTTTTACTATGCACACCCAACCAGAGTGACGGGAGGAGCGCATTTCAGAAAACGTGCTCAGCTCGACGAGAAAATGCGATTTAAGCAATCAAATTAAAAATGCACCCAAAACCTAAATCAAACGTTGCAGGTGGTTATTTCTTCATGCGCAGTGGTCAACGTGGCACTCTCTAGCTGCCAAGAGCACTTTTTACTATGCGCACCCAACCAGAGTGACGGGAGGAGCACATTTCAGAAAACGTGCTCAGCTCGTCGAGAAAATGCGATTTAAGCAATAAAATTAAAAATGCACCTTAAACCTAAACCAAACGTTGCAGATGGTCATTTCTTCATGCGCAGTGGTCAACGCGGCACACTCTAGCTGCCAAGAGCACTTTTTACTATGCACACCCAACCAGAGTGACGGGAGGAGCGCATTTCAGAAAACGTGCTCAGCTCGTCGAGAAAATGCGATTTAAGCAATAAAATTAAAAATGCACCCAAAACCTAAACCAAACGTTGCAGGTGGTTATTTCTTCATGCGCAGTGGTCAACGCGGCACTCTCTAGCTGCCAAGAGCACTTTTTACTATGCGCACCCAACCAGAGTGACAGGAGGAGCACATTTCAGAAAACGTGCTCAGCTCGTCGAGAAAATGCGATTTAAGCAATAAAATTAAAAATGCACCTAAAACCTAAACCAAACGTTGCAGGTGGTTATTTCTTCATGCGCAGTGGTCAACGCGGCACTCTCTCGCTGCCAAGAGCACTTTTTACTATGCGCACCCAACCAGAGTGACGGTAGGAGCACATTTCAGAAAACGTGTTCAGCTCGTCCAGACAATGCGATTTAAGCAATAAAATTAAAAATGCACCCAAAACCTAAACCAAACGTTGCAGGTGGTTATTTCTTCATGCGCAGTGGTCAACGCGGCACTCTCTAGCTGCCAAGAGCACTTTTTACTATGCGCACCCAACCAGAGTGACGGGAGGAGCGCATTTCAGAAAACGTGCTCAGCTCGTCGAGAAAATGCGATTTAAGCAATAAAATTAAAAATGCACCTAAAACCTAAACCAAAAGTTGCAGGTGGTTATTTCTTCATGCGCAGTGGTCAACGCGGCACTCTCTAGCTGCCAAGAGCACTTTTTACTATGCGCACCCAACCAGAGTGACGGGAGGAGCACATTTCAGAAAACGTGCTCAGCTCGTCGAGAAAATGCGATTTAAGCAATAAAATTAAAAATGCACCCAAAACCTAAACCAAACGTTGCAGGTGGTTATTTCTTCATGCGCAGTGGTAAACGCGGCACTCTCTAGCTGCCAAGAGCACTTTTTACTATGCGCACCCAACCAGAGTGACGGGAGGAGCTCATTTCATAAAACGTGCTCAGCTCGTCCAGAAAATGCTATTTAAGCAATAAAATTAAAAATGCACCTAAAACCTAAACCAAACGTTGCAGATGGTCATTTCTTCATGCGCAGTGGTCAACGCGGCACTCTCTAGCTGCCAAGAGCACTTTTTACTATGCACACCCAACCAGAGTGACGGGAGGAGCACATTCCAGAAAACGTGCTCAGCTCGTCGATAAAATGCGATTTAAGCAATAAAATTAAAAATGCACCCAAAACCTAAACCAAACGTTGCAGGTGGTTATTTCTTCATGCGCAGTGGTCAACGCGGCACTCTCTAGCTGCCAAGAGCACTTTTTACTATGCGCACCCAACCAGAGTGACGGGAGGAGCACATTTCAGAAAACGTGCTCAGCTCGTCGAGAAAATGCGATTTAAGCAATAAAATTAAAAATGCACCTAAAACCTAAACCAAACGCTGCAGATGGTCATTTCTTCATGCGCAGTGGTCAACGCGGCACTCTCTAGCTGCCAAGAGCACTTTTTACTATGCGCACCCAACCAGAGTGACGGGAGGAGCACATTTCAGAAAACGTGCTCAGCTCGTCGAGAAAAATGCGATTTAAGCAATAAAATTAAAAATGCACCTAAAACCTAAACCAAACGTTGCAGGTGGTTATTTCTTCATGCGCAGTGGTCAACGCGGCACTCTCTAGCTGCCAAGAGCACTTTTTACTATGCGCACCCAACCAGAGTGACGGGAGGAGCGCATTTCAGAAAACGTGCTCAGCTCGTCGAGAAAATGCGATTTAAGCAATAAAATTAAAAATGCACCTAAAACCTAAACCAAAAGTTGCAGGTGGTTATTTCTTCATGCGCAGTGGTCAACGCGGCACTCTCTAGCTGCCAAGAGCACTTTTTACTATACACACCCAACCAGAGTGACGGGAGGAGCACATTCCAGAAAACGTGCTCAGCTCGTCGAGAAAATGCGATTTAAGCAATAAAATTAAAAAATGCACCCAAAACCTAAACCAAACGTTGCAGATGGTCATTTCTTCATGTGCAGTGGTCAACGCGGCACTCTCTAGCTGCCAAGAGCACTTTTTACTATGCACACCCAACCAGAGTGACGGGAGGAGCGCATTTCAGAAAACGTGCTCAGCTCGTCGAGAAAATGCGATTTAAGCAATAAAATTAAAAATGCACCCAAAACCTAAACCAAACGTTGCAGGTGGTTATTTCTTCATGCGCAGTGGTCAACGCGGCACTCTCTAGCTGCCAAGAGCACTTTTTACTATGCGCACCCAACCAGAGTGACGGGAGGAGCACATTTCAGAAAACGTTCTCAGCTCGTCGAGAAAATGCGATTTAAGCAATCCAATTAAAAATGCACCTAAAACCTAAACCAAACGTTGCAGGTGGTTATTTCTTCATGCGCAGTGGTCAACGCGGCACTCTCTAGCTGCCAAGAGCACTTTTTACTATGCGCACCCAACCAGAGTGACGGGAGGAGCACATTTCAGAAAACGTGCTCAGCTCGTCCAGAAAATGCGATTTAAGCAATAAAATTAAAAATGCACCTAAAACCTAAACCAAACGTCGCAGATGGCCATTTCTTCATGCGCAGTGGTCAATGCGGCACTCTCTAGCTGCCAAGTGCACTTTTTACTATGCGCACCCAACCAGAGTGACGGGAGGAGCACATTTCAGAAAACGTGCTCAGCTCGTCCAGAAAATGCGATTTAAGCAATAAAATTAAAAATGCACCCAAAACCTAAACTAAACGTTGCAGGTGGTTATTTCTTCATGCGCAGTGGTCAACGCGGCACTCTCTAGCTGCCAAGAGCACTTTTTACTATGCGCACCCAACCAGAGTGACGGGAGGAGCACATTTCAGAAAACGTGCTCAGCTCGTCGAGAAAATGCAATTTAAGCAATAAAATTAAAAATGCACCCAAAACCTAAACCAAACGTTGCAGGTGGTTATTTCTTCGTGCGCAGCAGTCAACGCGCCACTCTATAGCTGCCAAGAACACTTTTTACTATGCGCACCCAACCAGAGTGACGGGAGGAGCACATTTCAGAAAACGTGCTCAGCTCGTCGAGAAAATGCCATTTAAGCCGTACAATTAAAAATGCACCTAAAACCTAAACCAAACGTTGCAGGTGGTTATTTCTTCATGCGCAGTGGTCAACGTGGCACTCTCTAGCTGCCAAGAGCACTTTTTACTATGCGCACCCAACCAGAGTGACGGGAGGAGCACATTTCAGAAAACGTGCTCAGCTCGTCGAGAAAATGCGATTTAAGCAATAAAATTAAAAATGCACCTAAAACCTAAACCAAACGTTGCAGGTGGTTATTTCTTCATGCGCAGTGGTCAACGCGGCACTCTGTAGCTGCCAAGAGCACTTTTTACTATGCGCACCCACCCAGAGTGACGGGAGGAGCACATTTCAGAAAACGTGCTCACCTCGTCGAGAAAATGCGATTTAAGCAATAAAATTAAAAATGCACCTAAAACCTAAACCAAATGTTGCAGGTGGTTATTTCTTGATGCGCAGTGGTCAACGCGGCACTCTCTAGCTGCCAAGAGCACTTTTTACTATGCGCACCCAACCAGAGTGACGGGAGGAGCACATTTCAGAAAACGTGCTCAGCTCGTCGAGAAAATGCGATTTAAGCAATAAAATAAAAAACGCACCTAAAACCTAAACCGAACGTTGCGGATGGTCATTTCTTCATGCGCAGTGGTCAACGCGGCACTCTCTAGCTGCCAAGAGCACTTTTTACTATGCACACCCAACCAGAGTGACGGGAGGAGCACATTTCAGAAGACGTGCTCAGCTCGTCGAGAAAATGCGATTTAAGCAATAAAATTAAAAATGCACCCAAAACCTAAACCAAACGTTGCAGGTGGTTATTTCTTCATGCGCAGTGGTCAACGCGGCACTCTCTAGCTGCCAAGAGCACTTTTTACTATGCGCACCCAACCAGAGTGACGGGAGGAGCGCATTTCAGAAAACGTGCTCAGCTCGTCGAGAAAATGCGATTTAAGCAATAAAATTAAAAATGCACCTAAAACCTAAACCAAAAGTTGCAGGTGGTTATTTCTTCATGCGCAGCAGTCAACGCGGCACTCTCTAGCTGCGAAGAGCACTTTTTAATATGCACACCCAACAAGAGTGACGGGAGGAGCGCATTTCAGAAAACGTGCTCAGCTCGACGAGAACATGCGATTTAAGCAATAAAATTAAAAACGCAATCAAAACCTAAACCAAAAGTTGCAGGTGGTTATTTCTTCATGCGCAGTGGTCAACGCGGCACTCTCTAGCTGCCAAGAGCACTTTTTACTATGCGCACCCAACCAGAGTGACGGGAGCAGCACATTTCAGAAAACGTGCTCAGCTCGTCGAGAAAATGCGATTTAAGCAATAAAATTAAAAATGCACCTAAAAACCTAAACCAAACGTTGCAGGTGGTTATTTCTTCGTGCGCAGCAGTCAACGCGGCACTCTCTAGCTGCCAAGAGCACTTTTTACTATGCGCACCCAACCAGAGTGACGGGAGGAGCACATTCCAGAAAACGTGCTCAGCTCGTCGAGAAAATGCGATTTAAGCAATAAAATTAAAAATGCACCCAAAACCTAAACCAAACGTTGCAGGTGGTTATTTCTTCATGCGCAGCAGTCAACACGGCACTCTCTAGCTGCCAAGAGCACTTTTTACTATGCGCACCCAACCAGAGTGACGGGAGGAGCACATTTCAGAAAACGTGCTCAGCTCGTCGAGAAAATGCGATTTAAGCAATAAAATCAAAAATGCACCCAAAACCTAAACCAAACGTTGCAGATGGTCATTTCTTCATGTGCAGTGGTCAACGCGGCACTCTCTAGCTGCCAAGAGCACTTTTTACTATGCACACCCAACCAGAGTGACGGGAGGAGCGCATTTCAGAAAACGTGCTCAGCTCGTCGAGTAAATGCAATTTAAGCAATAAAATTAAAAATGCACCCAAAACCTAAACCAAACGTTGCAGGTGGTTATTTCTTCATGCGCAGTGGTCAACGCGGCACTCTCTAGCTGCCAAGACCACTTTTTACTATGCGCACCCAACCAGAGTGACGGGAGGAGCACATTTCAGAAAACGTGCTCAGCTCGTCCAGAAAATGCGATTTAATCAATAAAATTAAAAATGCACCTAAAACCTAAACCAAACGTTGCAGATGGTCATTTCTTCATGCGCAGTGGTCAACGCGGCACTCTCTAGCTGCCAAGAGCACTTTTTACTATGCGCACCCAACCAGAGTGACGGGAGGAGCACATTTCAGAAAACGTTCTCAGCTCGTCCAGACAATGCGATTTAAGCAATAAAATTAAAAATGCACCCAAAACCTAAACCAAACGTTGCAGGTGGTTATTTCTTCATCCGCAGTGGTCAACGCGTCACTCTCTAGCTGCCAAGAGCACTTTTTACTATGCGCACCCAACCAGAGTGACGGGAGGAGCGCATTTCAGAAAACGTGCTCAGCTCGTCGAGAAAATGCGATTTAAGCAATAAAATTAAAAATGCACCTAAAACCTAAACCAAAAGTTTCAGGTGGTTATTTCTTCATGCGCAGCAGTCAACACGGCACTCTCTAGCTGCCAAGAGCACTTTTTACTATGCGCACCCAACCAGAGTGACGGGAGGAGCACATTTCAGAAAACGTGATCAGCTCGTCCAGAAAATGCGATTTAAGCAATAAAATTAAAAATGCACCTAAAACCTAAACCAAACGTTGCAGATGGTCATTTCTTCATGCGCAGTGGTCAACGCGGCACTCTCTAGCTGCCAAGAGCACTTTTTACTATGCACACCCAACCAGAGTGACGGGAGGAGCACATTTCAGAAAACGTGCTCAGCTCGTCCAGACAATGCGATTTAAGCAATAAAATTAAAAATGCACCCAAAACCTAAACCAAACGTTGCAGGTGGTTATTTCTTCATGCGCAGTGGTCAACGCGGCACTCTCTAGCTGCCAAGAGCACTTTTTACTATGCGCACCCAACCAGAGTGACGGGAGGAGCGCATTCCAGAAAACGTGCTCAGCTCGTCGAGAAAATGCGATTTAAGCAATAAAATTAAAAATGCACCCAAAACCTAAACCAAACGTTGCAGGTGGTTATTTCTTCATGCGCAGTGGTCAACGCGGCACTCTCTAGCTGCCAAGAGCACTTTTTACTATGCGCACCCAACCAGAGTGACGGGAGGAGCACATTTCAGAAAATGTGCTCAGCTCGTCGAGAAAATGCCATTTAAGCCGTACAATTAAAAATGCACCTAAAACCTAAACCAAACGTTGCAGGTGGTTATTTCTTCATGCGCAGTGGTCAACGCGGCACTCTCTAGCTGCCAAGAGCACTTTTTACTATGCGCACCCAACCAGAGTGACGGGAGGAGCACATTTCAGAAAACGTGCTCAACTCGTCGAGAAAATGCGATTTAAGCAATAAAATTAAAAATGCACCAAAAACCGAAACCAAACGTTGCAGATGGTCATTTCTTCATGCGCAGTGGTCAACGCGGCACTCTCTAGCTGCCAAGAGCACTTTTTACTATGCACACCCAACCAGAGTGACGGGAGGAGCACATTTCAGAAAACGTGCTCAGCTCGTCGAGAAAATGCGATTTAAACAATAAAATTAAAAATGCACCCAAAACATTAAACCAAACGTTGCAGGTGGTTATTTCTTCATGCGCAGTGGTCAACGCGGCACTCTCTAGCTGCCAAGAGCATTTTTTACTATGCACACCCAACCAGAGTGACGGGAGGAGCACATTTCAGAAAACGTGCTCAGCTCGTCGAGAAAATGCGATTTAAGCAATAAAATTAAAAATGCACCTAAAACCTAAACCAAACGTTGCAGGTGGTTATTTCTTCATGCGCAGTGGTCAACGCGACAATCTCTAGCTGCCAAGAGCACTTTTTACTAAGCGCACCCAACCAGAGTGACGGGAGGAGCGCATTTCAGAAAACGTGCTCAGCTCGTCGAGAAAATGCAATTTAAGCAATAAAATTAAAAATGCACCTAAAACCTAAACCAAACGTTGCAGGTGGTTATTTCTTCGTGCGCAGCAGTCAACGCGGCACTCTCTAGCTGCCAAGAGCACTTTTTACTATGCGCACCCAACCAGAGTGACGGGAGGAGCACATTTCAGAGAACGTGCTCAGCTCGTCGAGTAAATGCAATTTAAGCAATAAAATTAAAAATGCACCCAAAACCTAAACCAAACGTTGCAGGTGGTTATTTCTTCATGCGCAGTGGTCAACGCGGCACTCTCTAGCTGCCAAGAACACTTTTTACTATGCACACCCAACCAGAGTGACGGGAGGAGCACATTTCAGAAAACGTGCTCAGCTCGTCGAGAAAATGCGATTTAAGCAATAAAATTAAAAATGCACCCAAAACCTAAACCAAACGTTGGAGGTGGTTATTTCTTCATGCGCAGTGGTCAACGCGGCACTCTCTAGCTGCCAAGAGCACTTTTTACTATGCACACCCAACCAGAGTGACGGGAGGAGCGCATTTTAGAAAACGTGCTCAGCTCGACGAGAAAATGCGATTTAAGCAATAAAATTAAAAATGCACCCAAAACCTAAACCAAACGTTGCAGGTGGTTATTTGTTCATGCGCAGTGGTCAACACGGCACTCTCTAGCTGCCAAGAGCACTTTTTACTATGCGCACCCAACCAGAGTGACGGGAGGAGCACATTTCAGAAAACGTGCTCAGCTCGTCGAGAAAATGCGATTTAAGCAATAAAATTAAAAATGCACCCAAAACCTAAACCAAACGTTGCAGGTGGTTATTTCTTCATGCGCAGTGGTCAACGCGGCACTCTCTAGCTGCCAAGAGCACTTTTTACTATGCGCACCCAACCAGAGTGACGGGAGGAGCACATTTCAGAAAACGTGCTCAGCTCGTCCAGAAAATGTTATTTAAGCAATAAAATAAAAAATGCACGCAAAACCTAAACCAAACGTTGCAGGTGGTTATTTCTTCATGCGCAGTGGTCAACGCGGCATTCTCTAGCTGCCAAAAGCACTTTTTACTATGCGAACCCAACCAGAGTGACGGGAGGAGCACATTTCAGAAAACGTGCTCAGCTCGTCCAGAAAATGCTATTTAAGCAATACAATTAAAAATGCACCTAAAACCTAAATCAAACGTTGCAGATGGTCATTTTTTCATGCGCAGTGGTCAACGCGGCACTCTCTAGCTGCCAAGAGCACTTTTTACTATGCGCACCCAACCAGAGTGACGGGAGGAGCACATTTCAGAAAACGTGCTCAGCTCGTCGAGAAAATGCGATTTAAGCAATAAAATTAAAAATGCACCTAAAACCTAAACCAAACGTTGCAGGTGGTTATTTCTTCATGCGCAGTGGTCAACGTGGCACTCTCTAGCTGCCAAGAGCACTTTTTACTATGCGCACCCAACCAGAGTGACGGGAGGAGCACATTTCAGAAAACGTGCTCAGCTCGTCGAGAAAATGCGATTTAAGCAATAAAATTAAAAATGCACCTAAAACCTAAACCAAACGTTGCAGGTGGTTATTTCTTCATGCGCAGTGGTCAACGCGGCACTCTGTAGCTGCCAAGAGCACTTTTTACTATGCGCACCCACCCAGAGTGACGGGAGGAGCACATTTCAGAAAACGTGCTCACCTCGTCGAGAAAATGCGATTTAAGCAATAAAATTAAAAATGCACCTAAAACCTAAACCAAACGTTGCAGATGGTCATTTCTTCATGCGCAGTGGTCAACGCGGCACTCTCTAGCTGCCAAGAGCACTTTTTACTATGCACACCCAACGAGAGTGACGGGAGGAGCACATTTCAGAAAACGTGCTCAGCTCGTCCAGAAAATGCGATTTAAGCAATAAAATTAAAAATGCACCCAAAACCTAAACCAAACGTTGCAGGTGGTTATTTCTTCATGCGCAGTGGTCAACGCGGCACTCTCTAGCTGCCAAGAGCACTTTTTACTATGCGCACCCAACCAGAGTGACGGGAGGAGCACATTTCAGAAAACGTGCTCAGCTCGTCGAGAAAATGCGATTTAAGCAATAAAATTAAAAATGCACCCAAAACCTAAACCAAACGTTGCAGGCGGTTATTTCTTCGTGCGCAGTGGTCAACTCGGCACTCTCAAGCTGCCAAGAGCATTTTTTACTATGCGCAACCAACCAGAGTGACGGAAGGAGCACATTTCAGAAAATGTGCTCAGCTCGTCAAGAAAATGCGATTTAAGCAATAAAATTAAAAATGCACACAAAACCTAAACCAAACGTTGCAGGTGGTTATTTCTTCATGCGCAGTGGTCAACGCGGCACTCTCTAGCTGCCAAGAGCACTTTTTACTATGCGCACCCAACCAGAGTGACGGGAGGAGCACATTTCAGAAAACGTGCTCAGCTCGTCGAGAAAATGCGATTTAAGCAATAAAATTAAAAATGCATCTAAAACCTAAACCAAACGTTGCAGGTGGTTATTTCTTCGTGCGCAGCAGTCAACGCGGCACTCTCTAGCTGCCAAGAGCACTTTTTACTATGCGCACCCAACCAGAGTGACGGGAGGAGCACATTTCAGAAAACGTGCTCAGATCGTCGAGAAAATGCGATTTAAGCAATAAAATTAAAAATGCACCCAAAACCTAAACCAAACGTTGGAGGTGGTTATTTCTTCATGCGCAGTGGTCAACGCGGCACTCTCTAGCTGCCAAGAGCACTTTTTACTATGCACACCCAACCAGAGTGACGGGAGGAGCGCATTTTAGAAAACGTGCTCAGCTCGACGAGAAAATGCGATTTAAGCAATAAAATTAAAAATGCACCCAAAACCTAAACCAAACGTTGCAGGTGGTTATTTGTTCATGCGCAGTGGTCAACACGGCACTCTCTAGCTGCCAAGAGCACTTTTTACTATGCGCACCCAACCAGAGTGACGGGAGGAGCACATTTCAGAAAACGTGCTCAGCTCGTCGAGAAAATGCGATTTAAGCAATAAAATTAAAAATGCACCCAAAACCTAAACCAAACGTTGCAGGTGGTTATTTCTTCATGCGCAGTGGTCAACGCGGCACTCTCTAGCTGCCAAGAGCACTTTTTACTATGCGCACCCAACCAGAGTGACGGGAGGAGCACATTTCAGAAAACGTGCTCAGCTCGTCCAGAAAATGTTATTTAAGCAATAAAATAAAAAATGCACGCAAAACCTAAACCAAACGTTGCAGGTGGTTATTTCTTCATGCGCAGTGGTCAACGCGGCATTCTCTAGCTGCCAAAAGCACTTTTTACTATGCGAACCCAACCAGAGTGACGGGAGGAGCACATTTCAGAAAACGTGCTCAGCTCGTCCAGAAAATGCTATTTAAGCAATACAATTAAAAATGCACCTAAAACCTAAATCAAACGTTGCAGATGGTCATTTTTTCATGCGCAGTGGTCAACGCGGCACTCTCTAGCTGCCAAGAGCACTTTTTACTATGCGCACCCAACCAGAGTGACGGGAGGAGCACATTTCAGAAAACGTGCTCAGCTCGTCGAGAAAATGCGATTTAAGCAATAAAATTAAAAATGCACCTAAAACCTAAACCAAACGTTGCAGGTGGTTATTTCTTCATGCGCAGTGGTCAACGTGGCACTCTCTAGCTGCCAAGAGCACTTTTTACTATGCGCACCCAACCAGAGTGACGGGAGGAGCACATTTCAGAAAACGTGCTCAGCTCGTCGAGAAAATGCGATTTAAGCAATAAAATTAAAAATGCACCTAAAACCTAAACCAAACGTTGCAGGTGGTTATTTCTTCATGCGCAGTGGTCAACGCGGCACTCTGTAGCTGCCAAGAGCACTTTTTACTATGCGCACCCACCCAGAGTGACGGGAGGAGCACATTTCAGAAAACGTGCTCACCTCGTCGAGAAAATGCGATTTAAGCAATAAAATTAAAAATGCACCTAAAACCTAAACCAAACGTTGCAGATGGTCATTTCTTCATGCGCAGTGGTCAACGCGGCACTCTCTAGCTGCCAAGAGCACTTTTTACTATGCACACCCAACGAGAGTGACGGGAGGAGCACATTTCAGAAAACGTGCTCAGCTCGTCCAGAAAATGCGATTTAAGCAATAAAATTAAAAATGCACCCAAAACCTAAACCAAACGTTGCAGGTGGTTATTTCTTCATGCGCAGTGGTCAACGCGGCACTCTCTAGCTGCCAAGAGCACTTTTTACTATGCGCACCCAACCAGAGTGACGGGAGGAGCACATTTCAGAAAACGTGCTCAGCTCGTCGAGAAAATGCGATTTAAGCAATAAAATTAAAAATGCACCCAAAACCTAAACCAAACGTTGCAGGCGGTTATTTCTTCGTGCGCAGTGGTCAACTCGGCACTCTCAAGCTGCCAAGAGCATTTTTTACTATGCGCAACCAACCAGAGTGACGGAAGGAGCACATTTCAGAAAACGTGCTCAGCTCGTCAAGAAAATGCGATTTAAGCAATAAAATTAAAAATGCACACAAAACCTAAACCAAACGTTGCAGGTGGTTATTTCTTCATGCGCAGTGGTCAACGCGGCACTCTCTAGCTGCCAAGAGCACTTTTTACTATGCGCACCCAACCAGAGTGACGGGAGGAGCACATTTCAGAAAACGTGCTCAGCTCGTCGAGAAAATGCGATTTAAGCAATAAAATTAAAAATGCATCTAAAACCTAAACCAAACGTTGCAGGTGGTTATTTCTTCGTGCGCAGCAGTCAACGCGGCACTCTCTAGCTGCCAAGAGCACTTTTTACTATGCGCACCCAACCAGAGTGACGGGAGGAGCACATTTCAGAAAACGTGCTCAGATCGTCGAGTAAATGCAATTTAAGCAATAAAATTAAAAATGCACCCAAAACCTAAACCAAACGTTGCAGGTGGTTATTTCTTCATGCGCAGTGGTCAACGCGGCACTCTCTAGCTGCCAAGAGCACTTTTTACTATGCGCACCCAACCAGAGTGACGGGAGGAGCACATTTCAGAAACCGTGCTCAGCTCGTCGAGAAAATGCGATTTAAGCAATAAAATTAAAAATGCACCTAAAACCTAAACCAAAAGTTGCAGGTGGTTATTTCTTCATGCGCAGCAGTCAACACGGCACTCTCTAGCTGCCAAGAGCACTTTTTACTATGCGCACCCAACCAGAGTGACGGGAGGAGCACATTTCAGAAACCGTGCTCAGCTCGTCGAGAAAATGCGATTTAAGCAGTAAAATTAAAAATGCACCCAAAACCTAAACCAAACGTTGCAGATGGTCATTTCTTCATGTGCAGTGGTCAACGCGGCACTCTCTAGCTGCCAGGAGCACTTTTTACAATGCACACCCAACCAGAGTGACATGAGGAGCGCATTTCAGAAAACGTGCTCAGCTCGTCGAGAAAATGCGATTTAAGCAATAAAATTAAAAATGCACCCAAAACCTAAACCAAACGTTGTAGGTGGTTATTTCTTCATGCGCAGTGGTCAACGCGGCACTCTCTAGCTGCCAAGAGCACTTTTTACTATGCGCACCCAACCAGAGTGACGGGAGGAGCACATTTCAGAAAACGTGCTAAGCTCGTCGAGAAAATGCGATTCAAGCAATAAAATTAAAAATGCACCTAAAACCTAAACCAAACGCTGCAGATGGTTATTTCTTCATGCGCAGTGGTCAACGCGGCACTCTCTAGCTGCCAAGAGCACTTTCTACTATGCGCACCCACCCAGAGTGACGGGAGGAGCACATTTCAGAAAACGTGCTCAGCTCGTCGAGAAAATGCGATTTAAGCAATAAAATTAAAAATGCACCTAAAATCTATACCAAACGTTGCAGGTGGTTATTTCTTCATATGCAGTGGTCAACGCGGCACTCTCTAGCTGCCAAGAGCACTTTTTACTATGCGCACTTAACCAGAGTGACGGGAGGAGCACATTCCAGAAAACGTGCTCAGCTCGTCGAGAAAATGCGATTTAAGCAATAAAATTAAAAATGCACCCAAAACCTAAACCAAACGTTGCAGATGGTCATTTCTTCATGCGCAGTGGTCAACGCGGCACTCTCTAGCTGCCAAGAGCACTTTTTACTATGCGCACCCAACCAGAGTGACGGGAGGAGCACATTTCAGAAAACGTGCTCAGCTCGTCGAGAAAATGCGATTTAAGCAATAAAATTAAAAATGCACCCAAAACCTAAACCAAACGTTGCAGGTGGTTATTTATTCATGCGCAGTGGTCAACGCGGCACTCTCTAGCTGCCAAGAGCACTTTTTACTATGCGCACCCAACCAGAGTGACGGGAGGAGCACATTTCAGAAAAGTGCTCAGCTAGTCCAGAAAATGCGATTAAAGCAATAAAATTAAAAATGCACCTAAAACCTAAACCAAACGTTGCAGATGGTCATTTCTTCATGCGCAGTGGTCAACGCGGCACTCTCTAGCTGCCAAGAGCACTTTTTACTATGCACACCCAACCAGAGTGACGGGAAGAGCGCATTTTAGAAAACGTGCTCAGCTCGAAGAGAAAATGCGATTTAAGCAATAAAATTAAAAATGCACCCAAAACCTAAACCAAACGTTGCAGGTGGTTATTTCTTCATGCGCAGTGGTCAACGCGGCACTCTCTAGCTGCCAAGAGCACTTTTTACTATGCGCACCCAACCAGAGTGACGGGAGGAGCACATCTCAGAAAACGTGCTCAGCTCGTCGAGAAAATGCGATTTAAGCAATAAAATTAAAAATGCACCTAAAACCTAAACCAAACGTTGCAGGTGGTTATTTCTTCATGCGCAGTGGTCAACGCGGCACTCTTTAGCTGCCAAGAGCACTTTTTACTATGCGCACCCAACCAGAGTGACGGGAGGAGCACATTTCAGAAAACGTGCTCAGCTCGTCGAGAAAATGCGATTTAAGCAATAAAATTAAAAATGCACCTAAAACCTAAACCAAACGTTGCAGGTGGTTATTTCTTCATATGCAGCAGTCAACGCGACACTCTCTAGCTGCCAAGAGCACTTTTTACTATGCGCACCCAACCAGAGTGACGGGAGGAGTACATTTCAGAAAACGTGCTCAGCTCGTCGAGAAAATGCGATTTAAGCAATAAAATTAAAAATGCACCTAAAAACCTAAACCAAACGTTGCAGGTGGTTATTTCTTCATGCGCATTGGTCAACGCGGCACTCTCTAGCTGCCAAGAGCACTTTTTACTATGTGCACCCAACCAGAGTGACGTGAGGAGCACATTTCAGAAAACGTGCTCAAATCGTCGAGAAAATGCGATTTAAGCAATAAAATTAAAAATGCACCCAAAACCGAAACCAAACGTTGCAGGTGGTTATTTCTTCATGGGCAGTGGTCAACGCGGCACTCTCTAGCTGCCAAGAGCACTTTTTACTATGCGCACCCAACCAGAGTGACGGGAGGAGCACATTTCAGAAAACGTGCTCAGCTCGTCCAGAAAATGCGATTTAAGCAATAAAATTAAAAATGCACCTAAAACCTAAACCAAACGTTGCAGATGGTCATTTCTTCATGCGCAGTGGTCAACGCGGCACTCTCTAGCTGCCAAGAGCACTTTTTACTATGCACACCCAACCAGAGTGACGGGAGGAGCACATTTCAGAAAACGTGCTCAGCTCGTCCAGAAAATGTTATTTAAGCAATAAAATAAAAAATGCACCTAAAACCTAAACCAAACGTTGCAGATGGTCATTTCTTCATGCGCAGTGGGCAACGCGGCACTCTCTAGCTGCCAAGAGCACTTTTTACTATGCGCACCCAACCAGAGTGACGGGAGGAGCACATTTCAGAAAACGTGCTCAGCTCGTCCAGAAAATGCGATTTAAACAATAAAATTAAAAATGCACCTAAAACCTAAACCAAACGTTGCAGATGGTCATTTCTTCATGCGCAGTGGTCAACGCGGCACTCTCTAGCTGCCAAGAGCACTTTTTACTATGCACACCCAACCAGAGTGACGGGAGGAGCGCATTTTAGAAAACGTGCTCAGCTCGACGAGAAAATGCGATTTAAGCAATAAAATTAAAAATGCACCCAAAACCTAAACCAAACGTTGCAGGTGGTTATTTGTTCATGCGCAGTGGTCAACGCGGCACTCTCTAGCTGCCAAGAGCACTTTTTACTATGCGCACCCAACCAGAGTGACGGGAGGAGCACATTTCAGAAAACGTGCTCAGCTCGTCGAGAAAATGCGATTTAAGCAATAAAATTAAAAATGCACCCAAAACCTAAACCAAACGTTGCAGGTGGTTATTTCTTCATGCGCAGTGGTCAACGCCGCACTCTCTAGCTGCCAAGAGCACTTTTTACTATGCGCACCCAACCAGAGTGACGGGAGGAGCACATTTCAGAAAACGTGCTCAGCTCGTCCAGAAAATGTTATTTAAGCAATAAAATAAAAAATGCACCTAAAACCTAAACCAAACGTTGCAGATGGTCATTTCTTCATGCGCAGTGGTCAATGCGGCACTCTCTAGCTGCCAAGAGCACTTTTTACTATGCGCACCCAACCAGTGTGACGGGAGGAGCACATTTCAGAAAACGTGCTCAGCTCGTCGAGAAAATGCGATTTAACTAATAAAATTAAAAATGCACCTAAAACCTAAACCAAACGTTGCAGGTGGTTATTTCTTTATGCGCAGTGGTCCTCGCGGCACTCTCTAGCTGCCAAGAGCACTTTTTACTATGTGCACCCAACCAGAGTGACGGGAGGAGCACATTTCACAAAACGTGCTCAGCTCGTCGAGAAAATGCGATTTAAGCAATAAAATTAAAAATGCACCTAAAACCTAAACCAAACGCTGCAGATGGTCATTTCTTCATGCGCAGTGGTCAACGCGGCACTCTCTAGCTGCCAAGAGCACTTTTTACTATGCACACCCAACCAGAGTGACGGGAGGAGCACATTTCAGAAAACGTGCTCAGCTCGTCGAGAAAATGCGATTTACGCAATAAAATTAAAAATGCACCTAAAACCTAAACCAAACGTTGCAGGTGGTTATTTCTTCATGCGCAGTGGTCAACGCGGCACTCTCTAGCTGCCAAGAGCACTTTTTACTATGCGCACCCAACCAGAGTGACGGGAGGAGCACATTTCAGAAAACGTGCTCAGCTCGTCAAGAAAATGCGATTTAAGCAATAAAATTAAAAATGCACCCAAAACCTAAACCAAACGTTGCAGATGGTCATTTCTTCATGCGCAGTGATCAACGCGGCACTCTCTAGCTGCCAAGAGCACTTTTTACTATGCACACCCAACAAGAGTGACGGGAGGAGCATATTTCAGAAAACGTGCTCAGCTCGTCGAGAAAATGCGATTTAAGCAATAAAATTAAAAATGCATCCAAAACCTAAACCAAACGTTGCAGATAGTCATTTCTTCATGCGCAGTGGTCAACGCGGCACTCTCTAGCTGCCAAGTGCACTTTTTACTATGCGCACCCAACCAGAGTGACGGGAGGAGCAAATTTCAGAAAACGTGCTCAGCTCGTCCAGACAATGCGATTTAAGCAATAAAATTAAAAATGCACCCAAAACCTAAACCAAACGTTACAGGTGGTTATTTCTTCATGCGCAGTGGTCAACGCGGCACTCTCTAGCTGCCAAGAGCACTTTTTACTATGCGCACCCAACCAGAGTGACGGGAGGAGCACATTTCATAAAACGTGCTCAGCTCGTCGAGAAAATGCGATTTAAGCAATAAAATTAAAAATGCACCCAAAACCTAAACCAAACGTTGCAGGTGGTTATTTCTTCATGCGCAGTGGTCAACGCGGCACTCTCTAGCTGCCAAGAGCACTTTTTACTATGCGCACCCAACCAGAGTGACGGGAGGAGCACATTTCAGAAAACGTGCTCAGCTCGTCGAGAAAATGCGATTTAAGCAATAAAATTAAAAATGCACCTAAAACCTAAACCAAACGTTGCAGGTGGTTATTTCTTCGTGCGCAGCAGTCAACGCGGCACTCTCTAGCTGCCAAGAGCACTTTTTACTATGCGCACCCAACCAGAGTGACGGGAGGAGCACATTTCAGAAAACGTGCTCAGCTCGTCGAGAAAATGCGATTTAAGCAAAATAATTAAAAATGCACCTACAACCTAAACCAAACGTTGCAGGTGGTTATTTCTTCATGCGCAGCAGTCAACGCGGCACTCTCTAGCTGCCAAGAGCACTTTTTACTATGCGCACCCAACCAGAGTGACGGGAGGAGCACATTTCAGAAAACGTGCTCAGCTCGTCGAGAAAATGCGATTTAAGCAATAAAATTAAAAATGCACCCAAAACCTAAACCAAACGTTGCAGGTGGTTATTTCTTCATGCGCAGTGGTCAACGCGGCACTCTCTAGCTGCCAAGAGCACTTTTTACTATGCGCACCCAACCAGAGTGACAGGAGGAGCACATTTCAGAAAACGTGCTCAGCTCGTTGAGAAAATGCGATTTAAGCAATAAAATTAAAAATGCACCCAAAACCTAAACCAAACGTTGCAGGTGGTTATTTCTTCATGCGCAGTGGTCAACGCGGCACTCTTTAGCTGCCAAGAGCACTTTTTACTATGCGCACCCAACCAGAGGGACGGGAGGAGCGCATTTCAGAAAACGTGCTCAGCTCGACGAGAAAATGCGATTTAAGCAATAAAATTAAAAATGCACCCAAAACCTAAACCAAACGTTGCAGGTGATTATTTCTTCATGCGCAGTGGTCAACGCGGCACTCTCTAGCTGCCAAGAGCACTTTTTACGATGCACACCCAACCAGAGTGACGGGAGGAGCGCATTTCAGAAAACGTGCTCAGCTCGACGAGAAAATGCGATTTAAGCAATAAAATTAAAAATGCACCCAAAACCTAAACCAAACGTTGCAGGTGGTTATTTCTTCATGCGCAGTGGTCAACGCGGCACTCTCTAGCTGCCAAGAGCACTTTTTACTATGCGCACCCAACCAGAGTGACGGGAGGAGCACATTTCAGAAAACGTGCTCAGCTCGTCGAGAAAATGCGATTTAAGCAATAAAATTAAAAATGCACCCAAAACCTAAACCAAACGTTGCAGGTGGTTATTTCTTCATGCGCAGTGGTCAACGCGGCACTCTCTAGCTGCCAAGAGCACTTTTTACTATGCGCACCCAACCAGAGTGACGGGAGGAGCACATTTCAGAAAACGTGCTCAGCTCGTCGAGAAAATGCGATTTAAGCAATAAAATTAAAAATGCACCTAAAAACCTAAACCAAACGTTGCAGGTGGTTATTTCTTCATGCGCATTGGTCAACGCGGCACTCTCTAGCTGCCAAGAGCACTTTTTACTATGCGCACCCAACCAGAGTGACGGGAGGAGCACATTTCAGAAAACGTGCTCAGCTCGTCCAGAAAATGCGATTTAAGCAATACAATTAAAAATGCACCTAAAACCTAAACCAAACGTTGCAGATGGTCATTTCTTCATGCGCAGTGGTCAACGCGGCACTCTCTAGCTGCCAAGAGCACTTTTTACTATGCACACCCAACCAGAGTGACGGGAGGAGCACATTTCAGAAAACGTGCTCAGCTCGTCCAGACAATGCGATTTAAGCAATAAAATTAAAAATGCACCCAAAACCTAAACCAAACGTTGCAGGTGGTTATTTCTTCATGCGCAGTGGTCAACGCGGCACTCACTCTCTAGCTGCCAAGAGCACTTTTTACTATGCGCACCCAACATTTCAGAAAACGTGCTCAGCTCGTCGAGAAAATGCGATTTAAGCAATAACATTAAAAATGCACCTAAAACCTAAACCAAACGTTGCAGGTGGTTATTTCTTCATGCGCAGTGGTCAACGCGGCACTCTCTCGCTGCCAAGAGCACTTTTTACTATGCGCACCCATCCAGAGTGACGGGAGGAGCACATTCCAGAAAACGTGCTCAGCTCGTCGAGAAAATGCGTTTTAAGCAATAAAATTAAAAATGCGCCCAAAACCTAAACCAAACGTTGCAGATGGTCATTTCTTCATGCGCAGTGGTCAACGCGGCACTCTCTAGCTGCCAAGAGCACTTTTTACTATGCGCACCCAACCAGAGTGACGGGAGGAGCACATTTCAGAAAACGTGCTCAGCTCGTCGAGAAAATGCGAATTAAGCAATAAAATTAAAAATGCACCTAAAACCCAAACCAAACGTTGCAGGTGGTTATTTCTTCATGCGCAGCGGTCAACGCGGCACTCTCTAGCTGCCAAGAGCACTTTTTACTATGCGCACCCAACCAGAGTGACGGGAGGAGCACATTTCAGAAAACGTGCTCAGCTCGTCGAGAAAATGCGATTTAAGCAACAAAATTAAAAATGCACCTAAAACCTAAACCAAACGTTGCAGGTGGTTATTTCTTCATGTGCAGTGGTCAACGCGGCACTCTCTAGCTGCCAAGAGCACTTTTTACTATGCGCACCCAACCAGAGTGACGGGAGGAGCACATTTCAGAAAACGTGCTCAGCTCGTCGAGAAAATGCGATTTAAGCAATAAAATCAAAAATGCACCCAAAACCTAAACCAAACGTTGCAGATGGTCATTTCTTCATGTGCAGTGGTCAACGCGGCACTCTCTAGCTGCCAAGAGCACTTTTTACTATGCACACCCAACCAGAGTGACGGGAGGAGCGCATTTTAGAAAACGTGCTCAGCTCGACGAGAAAATACGATTTAAGCAATAAAATTAAAAATGCACCCAAAACCTAAACCAAACGTTGCAGGTGGTTATTTCTTCATGCGCAGTGGTCAACGCGGCACTCTCTAGCTGCCAAGAGCACTTTTTACTATGCGCACCCAACCAGAGTGACGGGAGGAGCACATTTCAGAAAACGTGCTCAGCTCGTCGAGAAAATGCGATTTAAGCAATAAAATTAAAAATGCACCCAAAACCTAAACATAACATTGCAGATGGTCATTTCTTCATGTGCAGTGGTGAACGCGGCACTCTCTAGCTGCCAAGAGCACTTTTTACTATGCGCACCCAACCAGAGTGACAGGAGGAGCACATTTCAGAAAACGTGCTCAGCTCGTTGAGAAAATGCGATTTAAGCAATAAAATTAAAAATGCACCCAAAACCTAAACCAAACGTTGCAGGTGGTTATTTCTTCATGCGCAGTGGTCAACGCGGCACTCTTTAGCTGCCAAGAGCACTTTTTACTATGCGCACCCAACCAGAGGGACGGGAGGAGCGCATTTCAGAAAACGTGCTCAGCTCGACGAGAAAATGCGATTTAAGCAATAAAATTAAAAATGCACCCAAAACCTAAACCAAACGTTGCAGGTGATTATTTCTTCATGCGCAGTGGTCAACGCGGCACTCTCTAGCTGCCAAGAGCACTTTTTACGATGCACACCCAACCAGAGTGACGGGAGGAGCGCATTTCAGAAAACGTGCTCAGCTCGACGAGAAAATGCGATTTAAGCAATAAAATTAAAAATGCACCCAAAACCTAAACCAAACGTTGCAGGTGGTTATTTCTTCATGCGCAGTGGTCAACGCGGCACTCTCTAGCTGCCAAGAGCACTTTTTACTATGCGCACCCAACCAGAGTGACGGGAGGAGCACATTTCAGAAAACGTGCTCAGCTCGTCGAGAAAATGCGATTTAAGCAATAAAATTAAAAATGCACCCAAAACCTAAACCAAACGTTGCAGGTGGTTATTTCTTCATGCGCAGCAGTCAACACGGCACTCTCTGGCTGCAAAGAGCACTTTTTACTATGCGCACCCACCCAGAGTGACGGGAGGAGCACATTTCAGAAAACGTGCTCAGCTCGTCGAGAAAATGCAATTTAAGCAATAAAATTAAAAATGCACCCAAAACCTAAACCAAACGTTGCAGATGGTTATTTCTTCATGCGCAGTGGTCAACGCGGCACTCTCTAGCTGCCAAGAGCACTTTTTACTATGCGCACCCATCCAGAGTGACGGGAGGAGCACATTCCAGAAAACGTGCTCAGCTCGTCGAGAAAATGCGATTTAAGCAATAAAATTAAAAATGCGCCCAAAACCTAAACCAAACGTTGCAGATGGTCATTTCTTCATGCGCAGTGGTCAACGCGGCACTCTCTAGCTGCCAAGAGCACTTTTTACTATGCGCACCCAACCAGAGTGACGGGAGGAGCACATTTCAGAAAACGTGCTCAGCTCGTCGAGAAAATGCGAATTAAGCAATAAAATTAAAAATGCACCTAAAACCCAAACCAAACGTTGCCGGTGGTTATTTCTTCATGTGCAGTGGTCAACGCGGCACTCTCTAGCTGCCAAGAGCACATTTTACTATGCGCACCCAACCAGAGTGACGGGAGGAGCACATTTAGGAAAACGTGCTCAGCTCGTCCAGACAATGCGATTTAAGCAATTAAATTAAAAATGCACCTAAAACCTAAACCAAACGTTGCAGGTAGTTATTTCTTCGTGCGCAGCAGTCAACGCGGCACTCTCTAGCTGCCAAGAGCACTTTTTACTATGCGCACCCAACCAGAGTGACGGGAGGAGCACATTTCAGAAAACGTGCTCAGCTCGTCGAGTAAATGCGATTTAAGCAATAAAATTAAAAATGCACCCAAAACATAAACCAAACGTTGCAGGTGGTTATTTCTTCATGCGCAGTGGTGAACGCGGCACTCTCTAGCTGCCAAGAGCACTTTTTACTATGCGCACCCAACCAGAGTGACAGGAGGAGCACATTTCAGAAAACGTGCTCAGCTCGTTGAGAAAATGCGATTTAAGCAATACAATTAAAAATGCACCCAAAACCTAAACCAAACGTTGCAGGTGGTTATTTCTTCATGCGCAGTGGTCAACGCGGCAATCTCTAGCTGCCAAGAGCACTTTTTACTATGAGCACCCAACCAGAGTGACGGGAGGAGCGCATTTCAGAAAACGTGCTAAGCTCGACGAGAAAATGCGATTTAAGCAATACAATTAAAAATGCACCCAAAACCTAAACCAAACGTTGCAGGTGGTTATTTCTTCATGCGCAGTGGTCAACGCAGCACTCTCTAGCTGCCAAGAGCACTTTTTACGATGCACACCCAACCAGAGTGAAGGGAGGAGCGCATTTTAGAAAACGTGCTCAGCTCGACGAGAAAATACGATTTAAGCAATAAAATTAAAAATGCACCCAAAACCTAAACCAAACGTTGCAGGTGGTTATTTCTTCAAGCGCAGTGGTCAACGCGGCACTCTCTAGCTGCCAAGAGCACTTTTTACGATGCACACCCAACCAGAGTGACGGGAGGAGCGCATTTCAGAAAACGTGCTCAGCTCGACGAGAAAATACGATTTAAGCAATAAAATAAAAAATGCACCCAAAACCTAAACCAAACGTTGCAGGTGGTTATTTCTTCATGCGCAGTGGTCAACGCGGCACTCTCTAGCTGCCAAGAGCACTTTTTACTATGCGCACCCAACCAGAGTGACGGGAGGAGCACATTTCACAAAACGTGCTCAGCTCGTCGAGAAAATGCGATTTAAGCAATAAAATTAAAAATGCACCCAAAACCTAAACCAAACGTTGCAGGTGGTTATTTCTTCATGCGCAGTGGTCAACGCGGCACTCTCTAGCTGCCAAGAGCACTTTTTACTATGCGCACCCAACCAGAGTGACGGAAGGAGCGCATTTCAGAAAACGTGCTCAGCTCGTCGAGAAAATGCGATTTAAGCAATAAAATTAAAAATGCACCTAAAACCTAAACCAAAAGTTGCAGGTGGTTATTTCTTCATGCGCAGCAGTCAACACGGCACTCTCTAGCTGCCAAGAGCACTTTTTACTATGCGCACCCAACCAGAGTGACGGGAGGAGCACATTTCAGAAAACGTGCTCAGCTCGTCGAGAAAATGCGATTTAAGCAATAAAATCAAAAATGCACCCAAAACCTAAACCAAACGTTGCAGATGGTCATTTCTTCATGAGCAGTGGTCAACGCGGCACTCTCTAGCTGCCAAGAGCACTTTTTACTATGCACACTCAACCAGAGTGACGGGAGGAGCGCATTTCAGAAAACGTGCTCAGCTCGTCGAAAAAATGCGATTTAAGCAATAAAATTAAAAATGCACCCAAAACCTAAACAAAACGTTGCAGGTGGTTATTTCTTCATGCGCAGTGGTCAACGCGGCACTCTCTAGCTGCCAAGAGCACTTTTTACTATGCGCACCCAACCAGAGTGACGGGAGGAGCACATTTCAGAAAACGTGCTCAGCTCGTCGAGAAAATGCGATTTAAGCAATAAAATTAAAAATGCACCTAAAACCTAAACCAAACGCTGCAGATGGTCATTTCTTCATGCGCAGTGGTCAACGCGGCACTCTCTAGCTGCCAAGAGCACTTTTTACTATACACACCCAACCAGAGTGACGGGAGGAGCACATTCCAGAAAACGTGCTCAGCTCGTCGGGAAAATGCGATTTAAGCAATAAAATTAAAAATGCACCCAAAACCTAAACCAAACGTTGCAGATGGTCATTTCTTCATGTGCAGTGGTCAACGCGGCACTCTCTAGCTGCCAAGAGCACTTTTTACTATGCACACCCAACCAGAGTGACGGGAGGAGCGCATTTCAGAAAACGTGCTCAGCTCGTCGAGAAAATGCGATTTAAGCAATAAAATTAAAAATGCACCCAAAACCTAAACCAAACGTTGCAGGTGGTTATTTCTTCATGCGCAGTGGTCAACGCGGCACTCTCTAGCTGCCAAGAGCACTTTTTACTATGCGCACCCAACCAGAGTGACGGGAGGAGCACATTTCAGAAAACGTGCTCAGCTCGTCGAGAAAATGCGATTTAAGCAATAAAATTAAAAATGCACCCAAATTCTAAACATAACATTGCAGATGGTCATTTCTTCATGTGCAGTGGTGAACGCGGCACTCTCTAGCTGCCAAGAGCACTTTTTACTATGCGCACCCAACCAGAGTGACAGGAGGAGCACATTTCAGAAAACGTGCTCAGCTCGTTGAGAAAATGCGATTTAAGCAATAAAATTAAAAATGCACCCAAAACCTAAACCAAACGTTGCAGGTGGTTATTTCTTCATGCGCAGTGGTCAACGCGGCACTCTCTAGCTGCCAAGAGCACTTTTTACGATGCACACCCAACCAGAGTGAAGGGAGGAGCGCATTTTAGAAAACGTGCTCAGCTCGACGAGAAAATACGATTTAAGCAATAAAATAAAAAATGCACCCAAAACCTAAACCAAACGTTGCAGGTGGTTATTTCTTCATGCGCAGTGGTCAACGCGGCACTCTCTAGCTGCCAAGAGCACTTTTTACTATGCACACCCAACCAGAGTGACGGGAGGAGCACATTTCAGAAAACGTGCTCAGCTCGTCGAGAAAATGCGATTTAAGCAATACAATTAAAAATGCACCCAAAACCTAAACCGATCGTTGCAGGTGGTTATTTCTTCATGCGCAGTGGTCAACGCGGCACTCTCTAGCTGCCAAGAGAACTTTTTACTATGCGCACCCAACCAGAGTGACGGGAGGAGCACATTTCAGAAAACGTGCTCAGCTCGTCCAGAAAATGCGATTTAAGCAATAAAATTAAAAATGCACCCAAAACCTAAACCAAACGTTGCAGATGGTCATTTCTTCATGCGCAGTGGTCAACGCAGCACTCTCTAGCTGCCAAGAGCACTTTTTACTATGCACACCCAACCAGAGTGACGGGAGGAGCACATTTCAGAAAACGTGCTCAGCTCGTCGAGATAATGCGATTTAAGCAATAAAATTAAAAATGCACCTAAAAACCTAAACCAAACGTTGGAGGTGGTTATTTCTTCATGCGCATTGGTCAACGCGGCACTCTCTAGCTGCCAAGAGCACTTTTTACTATGTGCACCCAACCAGAGTGACGGGAGGAGCACATTTCAGAAAACGTGCTCAGCTCGTCGAGAAAATGCGATTTAAGCAATAAAATTAAAAATGCACCCAAAACATTAAACCAAACGTTGCAGGTGGTTATTTCTTCATGCGCAGTGGTCAACGCGGCACTCTCTAGCTGCCAAGAGCATTTTTTACTATGCGCACCCAACCAGAGTGACGGGAGGAGCACATTTCAGAAAACGTGCTCAGCTCGTCGAGAAAATGCGATTTAAGCAATAAAATTAAAAATGCACCTAAAACCTAAACCAAACGTTGCAGGTGGTTATTTCTTCATGCGCAGTGGTCAACGCGGCACTCTCTAGCTGCCAAAAGCACTTTTTACTATGCGCATCCAACCAGAGTGACGGGAGGAGCACATTTCAGAAAACGTGCTCAGCTCGTCGAGAAAATGCGATTTAAGCAATAAAATTAAAAATGTACCTAAAACCTAAACCAAACGTTGCAGGTGGTTATTTCTTCGTGCGCAGCAGTCAACGCGGCACTCTCTAGCTGCCAAGAGCACTTTTTACTATGCGCACCCAACCAGAGTGACGGGAGGAGCACATTTCAGAAAACGTGCTCAGCTCGTCGAGTAAATGCAATTTAAGCAATAAAATTAAAAATGCACCCAAAACCTAAACCAAACGTTGCAGGTGGTTATTTCTTCATGCGCAGTGGTCAACGCGGCACTCTCTAGCTGCCAAGAGCACTTTTTACTATGCGCACCCAACCAGAGTGACGGGAGGAGCACATTTCAGAAAACGTGCTCAGCTCGTCCAGAAAATGCGATTTAAGCAATAAAATTAAAAATGCACCTAAAACCTAAACCAAACGTTGCAGATGGTCAATTCTTCATGCGCAGTGGTCAACGCGGCACTCTCTAGCTGCCAAGAGCACTTTTTACAATGCGCACCCAACCAGAGTGACGGGAGGAGCACATTTCAGAAAACGTGCTCAGCTCGTCCAGACAATGCGATTTAAGCAATAAATTTAAAAATGCACCCAAAACCTAAACCAAACGTTGCAGGTGGTTATTTCTTCATGCGCAGTGGTCAACGCGGCACTCTCTAGCTGCCAAGAGCACTTTTTACTATGCGCACCCAACCAGAGTGACGGGAGGAGCGCATTTCAGAAAACGTGCTCAGCTCGACGAGAAAATGCGATTTAAGCAATACAATTAAAAATGCACCCAAAACCTAAACCAAACGTTGCAGGTGGTTATTTCTTCATGCGCAGTGGTCAACGCGGCACTCTCTAGCTGCCAAGAGCACTTTTTACTATGCGCACCCAACCAGAGGGACGGGAGGAGCACATTTCAGAAAACGTGCTCAACTCGTCGAGAAAATGCGATTTAAGCAATAAAATTAAAAATGCACCTAAAACCTAAACCAAACGTTGCAGGTGGTTATTTCTTCATGCGCAGCAGTCAACGCGGCACTCTCTAGCTACCAAGAGCACTTTTTACTATGCGCACCCAACCAGAGTGACGGGAGGAGCACATTTCAGAAAACGTGCTCAGCTCGTCGAGAAAATGCGATTTAAGCAATAAAATTAAAAATGCACCTAAAACCTAAACCAAACGTTGCAGGTGGTTATTTCTTCATATGCAGCAGTCAACGCGGCACTCTCTAGCTGCCAAGAGCACTTTTTACTATGCGCACCCAACCAGAGTGACGGGAGGGCACATTTCAGAAAACGTGCTCAGCTCGTCGAGAAAATGCGATTTAAGCAATAAAATTAAAAATGCACCTAAAAACCTAAACCAAACGTTGCAGGTGGTTATTTCTTCATGCGCATTGGTCAACGCGGCACTCTCTAGCTGCCAAGAGCACTTTTTACTATGTGCACCCAACCAGAGTGACGTGAGGAGCACATTTCAGAAAACGTGCTCAACTCGTCGAGAAAATGCGATTTAAGCAATAAAATTAAAAATACACCGAAAACCGAAACCAAACGTTGCAGATGGTCATTTCTTCATGCGCAGTGGTCAACGCGGCACTCTCTAGCTGCCAAGAGCACTTTTTACTATGCACAATCAACCAGAGTGACGGGAGGAGCGCATTTTAGAAAACGTGCTCAGCTCGACGAGAAAATGCGATTTAAGCAATAAAATTAAAAATGCACCCAAAACCTGAACCAAACGTTGCAGGTGGTTATTTCTTCATGCGCAGTGGTCAACGCGGCACTCTCTAGCTGCCAAGAGCACTTTTTACTATGCGCACCCAACCAGAGTGACGGGAGGAGCGCATTTCAGAAAACGTGCTCAGCTCGTCGAAAAAATGCGATTTAAGCAATAAAATTAAAAATGCACCCAAAACCTAAACAAAACGTTGCAGGTGGTTATTTCTTCATGCGCAGTGGTCAACGCGGCACTCTCTAGCTGCCAAGAGCACTTTTTACTATGCGCACCAAACCAGAGTGACGGGAGGAGCACATTTCAGAAAACGTGCTCAGCTCGTCGAGAAAATGCGATTTAAGCAATAAAATTAAAAATGCACCTAAAACCTAAACCAAACGCTGCAGATGGTCATTTCTTCATGCGCAGTGGTCAACGCGGCACTCTCTAGCTGTCAAGAGCACTTTTTACTATACACACCCAACCAGAGTGACGGGAGGAGCACATTCCAGAAAACGTGCTCAGCTCGTCGGGAAAATGCGATTTAAGCAATAAAATTAAAAATGCACCCAAAACCTAAACCAAACGTTGCAGATGGTCATTTCTTCATGTGCAGTGGTCAACGCGGCACTCTCTAGCTGCCAAGAGCACTTTTTACTATGCACACCCAACCAGAGTGACGGGAGGAGCGCATTTCAGAAAACGTGCTTAGCTCGTCGAGAAAATGCGATTTAAGCAATAAAATTAAAAATGCACCCAAAACCTAAACCAAACGTTGCAGGTGGTTATTTCTTCATGCGCAGTGGTCAACGCGGCACTCTCTAGCTGCCAAGAGCACTTTTTACTATGCGCACCCAACCAGAGTGACGGGAGGAGCACATTTCAGAAAACGTGCTCAGCTCGTCGAGAAAATGCGATTTAAGCAATAAAATTAAAAATGCACCCAAAACCTAAACATAACATTGCAGATGGTCATTTCTTCATGTGCAGTGGTGAACGCGGCACTCTCTAGCTGCCAAGAGCACTTTTTACTATGCGCACCCAACCAGAGTGACAGGAGGAGCACATTTCAGAAAACGTGCTCAGCTCGTTGAGAAAATGCGATTTAAGAAATAAAATTAAAAATGCACCCAAAACCTAAACCAAACGTTGCAGGTGGTTATTTCTTCATGCGCAGTGGTCAACGCGGCACTCTCTAGCTGCCAAGAGCACTTTTTACGATGCACACCCAACCAGAGTGAAGGGAGGAGCGCATTTTAGAAAACGTGCTCAGCTCGACGAGAAAATACGATTTAAGCAATAAAATAAAAAATGCAGCCAAAACCTAAACCAAACGTTGCAGGTGGTTATTTCTTCATGCGCAGTGGTCAACGCGGCACTCTCTAGCTGCCAAGAGCACTTTTTACTATGCGCACCCAACCAGAGTGACGGGAGGAGCACATTTCAGAAAACGTGCTCAGCTCGTCGAGAAAATGCGATTTAAGCAATACAATTAAAAATGCACCCAAAACCTAAACCGATCGTTGCAGGTGGTTATTTCTTCATGCGCAGTGGTCAACGCGGCACTCTCTAGCTGCCAAGAGAACTTTTTACTATGCGCACCCAACCAGAGTGACGGGAGGAGCACATTTCAGAAAACGTGCTCAGCTCGTCCAGAAAATGCGATTTAAGCAATAAAATTAAAAATGCACCCAAAACCTAAACCAAACGTTGCAGATGGTCATTTCTTCATGCGCAGTGGTCAACGCAGCACTCTCTAGCTGCCAAGAGCACTTTTTACTATGCGCACCCAACCAGAGGGACGGGAGGAGCACATTTCAGAAAACGTGCTCAGCTCGTCGAGAAAATGCGATTTAAGCAATAAAATTAAAAATGCACCTAAAACCTAAACCAAACGTTGCAGGTGGTTATTTCTTCATGCGCAGCAGTCAACGCGGCACTCTCTAGCTACCAAGAGCACTTTTTACTATGCGCACCCAACCAGAGTGACGGGAGGAGCACATTTCAGAAAACGTGCTCAGCTCGTCGAGAAAATGCGATTTAAGCAATAAAATTAAAAATGCACCTAAAACCTAAACCAAACGTTGCAGGTGGTTATTTCTTCATATGCAGCAGTCAACGCGGCACTCTCTAGCTGCCAAGAGCACTTTTTACTATGCGCACCCAACCAGAGTGACGGGAGGGCACATTTCAGAAAACGTGCTCAGCTCGTCGAGAAAATGCGATTTAAGCAATAAAATTAAAAATGCACCTAAAAACCTAAACCAAACGTTGCAGGTGGTTATTTCTTCATGCGCATTGGTCAACGCGGCACTCTCTAGCTGCCAAGAGCACTTTTTACTATGTGCACCCAACCAGAGTGACGTGAGGAGCACATTTCAGAAAACGTGCTCAACTCGTCGAGAAAATGCGATTTAAGCAATAAAATTAAAAATACACCGAAAACCGAAACCAAACGTTGCAGATGGTCATTTCTTCATGCGCAGTGGTCAACGCGGCACTCTCTAGCTGCCAAGAGCACTTTTTACTATGCACAATCAACCAGAGTGACGGGAGGAGCGCATTTTAGAAAACGTGCTCAGCTCGACGAGAAAATGCGATTTAAGCAATAAAATTAAAAATGCACCCAAAACCTGAACCAAACGTTGCAGGTGGTTATTTCTTCATGCGCAGTGGTCAACGCGGCACTCTCTAGCTGCCAAGAGCACTTTTTACTATGCGCACCCAACCAGAGTGACGGGAGGAGCAGATTTCAGAAAACGTGCTCAGCTTGTCGAGAAAATGCGATTTAAGCAATAAAATTTAAAATGCACCTAAAACCTAAACCAAACGTTGCAGGTTGTTGTTTCTTCATGCGCAGTGGTCAACGCGGCACTCTCTAGCTGCCAAGAGCACTTTTTACTATGAGCACCCAACCAGAGTGACGGGAGGAGCACATTTCAGAAAACGTGCTCAGCTCGTCGAGAAAATGCGATTTAAGCAATACAATTAAAATTGCATCTAAAACCTAAACCAAACGTTGCAGGTAGTTATTTCTTCATGCGCAGTGGTCAACGCGGCATTCTCTAGCTGCCAAGAGCACTTTTTACTATGCGCACCCAACCAGAGTGACGGGAGGAGCACATTCCAGAAAACGTGCTCAGCTCGTCGAGAAAATGCGATTTAAGCAATAAAATTAAAAATGCACCCAAAACCTAAACCAAACGTTGCAGGTGGTCATTTCTTCATGCGCAGTGGTCAACGCGGCACTCTCTAGCTGCCAAGAGCACTTTTTACTATGCGCACCCAACCAGAGTGACGGGAGGAGCACATTTCAGAAAACGTGCTCAGCTCGTCGAGAAAATGCGATTTAAGCAATAAAATAAAAAATGCACCTAAAACCTAAACCAAACGTTGCAGGTGGTTATTTCTTCATGCGCAGTGGTCAACGCGGCACTCTCTAGCTGCCAAGAGCACTTTTTACTATGCGCACCCAACCAGAGTGACGGGAGGAGCACATTTCAGAAAACGTGCTCAGCTCGTCGAGAAAATGCGATTTAAGCAATAAAATTAAAAATGCACCCAAAACCTAAACCAAACGTTGCAGATGGTCATTTCTTCATGCGCAGTGGTCAACGCGGCACTCTCTAGCTGCCAAGAGCACTTTTTACTATGCACACCCAACCAGAGTGACGGGAGGAGCACATTTCAGAAAACGTGCTCAGCTCGTCGCGAAAATGCAATTTAAGCAATAAAATTAAAAATGCAATTAAAACCTAAACCAAACGTTGCAGGTGGTTATTTCTTCGTGCGCAGCAGTCAACGTGGCACTCTCTAGCTGCCAAGAGCACTTTTTACTATGCGCACCCAACCAGAGTGACGGGAGGAGCACATTTCAGAAAACGTGCTCAGCTCGTCGAGTAAATGTGATTTAAGCAATAAAATTAAAAATGCACCCAAAACCTAAACCAAACGTTGCAGGTGGTTATTTCTTCATGCGCAGTGGTCAACGCGGCACTCTCTAGCTGCCAAGAGCACTTTTTACTATGCGCACCCAACCAGAGTGACGGGAGGAGCACATTTCAGAAAACGTGCTCAGCTCGTCCAGAAAATGCGATTTAAGCAATAAAATTAAAAATGCACCTAAAACCTAAACCAAACGTTGCAGATGGTCATTTCTTCATGCGCAGCGGTCAACGCGGCACTCTCTAGCTGCCAAGAGCACTTTTTACTATGCACACCCAACCAGAGTGACGGGAGGAGCACATTTCAGAAAACGTGCTCAGCTCGTCGAGAAAATGCGATTTAAGCAATAAAATTAAAAATGCACCTAAAACCTAAACCAAACGTTGCAGGTGGTTATTTCTTCATGCGCAGTGGTCAACGCGGCACTCTCTAGCTGCCAAAAGCACTTTTTACTATGCGCACCAAACCAGAGTGACGGGAGGAGCACATTTCAGAAAACGTGCTCAGCTCGTCGAGAAAATGCGATTTAAGCAATAAAATTAAAAATGCACCTAAAAACCTAAACCAAACGTTGCAGGTGGTTATTTCTTCGTGCGCAGCAGTCAACGCGGCACTCTCTAGCTGCCAAGAGCACTTTTTACTATGCGCACCCAACCAGAGTGACGGGAGGAGCACATTCCAGAAAACGTGCTCAGCTCGTCGAGAAAATGCGATTTAAGCAATAAAATTAAAAATGCACCCTAAACCTAAACCAAACGTTGCAGGTGGTTATTTCTTCATGCGCAGCAGTCAACACGGCACTCTCTAGCTGCCAAGAGCACTTTTTACTATGCGCACCCAACCAGAGTGACGGGAGGAGCACATTTCAGAAAACGTGCTCAGCTCGTCGAGAAAATGCGATTTAAGCAATAAAATCAAAAATGCACCCAAAACCTAAACCAAACGTTGCAGATGGTCATTTCTTCATGTGCAGTGGTCAACGCGGCACTCTCTAGCTGCCAAGAGCACTTTTTACTATGCACACCCAACCAGAGTGACGGGAGGAGCGCATTTCAGAAAACGTGCTCAGCTCGTCGAAAAAATGCGATTTAAGCAATAAAATTAAAAATGCACCCAAAACCTAAACCAAACGTTGCAGGTGGTTATTTCTTCATGCGCAGTGGTCAACGCGGCACTCTCTAGCTGCCAAGAGCACTTTTTACTATGCGCACCCAACCAGAGTGACGGGAGGAGCACATTTCAGAAAACGTGCTCAGCTCGTCGAGAAAATGCGATTTAAGCAATAAAATTAAAAATGCCCCCAAAACCTAAACATAACATTGCAGATGGTCATTTCTTCATGTGCAGTGGTGAACACGGCACTCTCTAGCTGCCAAGAGCACTTTTTACTATGCGCACCCAACCAGAGTGACAGGAGGAGCACATTTCAGAAAACGTGCTCAGCTCGTTGAGAAAATGCGATTTAAGCAATAAAATTAAAAATGCACCCAAAACCTAAACCAAACGTTGCAGGTGGTTATTTCTTCATGCGCAATGGTCAACGCGGCACTCTCTAGCTGCCAAGAGCATTTTTTCCTTTGCGCACCCAACCAGAGTGACGGGAGGAGCACATTTCTGAAAACGTGTTCAGCTCGTCGACAAAATGCGATTTAAGCAATAAAATTAAAAATGCACCTAAAACCTAAACCAAACGTTGCAGGTGGTTATTTCTTCATGCGCAGTGGTCAACGCGGCACTCTCTAGCTGCCAAGAGCACTTTTTACTATGCGCACCCAACCAGAGTGACGGGAGGAGCACATTTCAGAAAACGTGCTCAGCTCGTCGAGAAAATGCGATTTAAGCAATAAAATTAAAAATGCACCTAAAACCTAAACCAAACGTTGCAGGTGGTTATTTCTTCGTGCGCAGCAGTCAACGCGGCACTCTCTAGCTGCCAAGAGCACTTTTTACTATGCGCACCCAACCAGAGTGACGGGAGGAGCACATTTCAGAAAACGTGCTCAGCTCGTCGAGTAAATGCAATTTAAGCAATAAAATTAAAAATGCACCCAAAACCTAAACCAAACGTTGCAGGTGGTTATTTCTTCATGCGCAGTGGTCAACGCGGCACTCTCTAGCTGCCAAGAGCACTTTTTACTATGCGCACCCAACCAGAGTGACGGGAGGAGCACATTTCAGAAAACGTGCTCAGCTCGTCCAGAAAATGCGATTTAAGCAATAAAATTAAAAATGCACCTAAAACCTAAACCAAACGTTGCAGATGGTCATTTCTTCATGCGCAGTGGTCAACGCGGCACTCTCTAGCTGCCAAGAGCACTTTTTACTATGCGCACCCAACCAGAGTGACGGGAGGAGCACATTCCAGAAAACGTGCTCAGCTCGTCGAGAAAATGCGATTTAAGCAATAAAATTAAAAATGCACCCAAAGCCTAAACCAAACGTTGCAGATAGTCATTTCTTCATGCGCAGTGGTCAACGCGGCACTCTCTAGCTGCCAAGTGCACTTTTTACTATGCGCACCCAACCAGAGTGACGGGAGGAGCAAATTTCAGAAAACGTGCTCAGCTCGTCCAGAAAAGGCTATTTAAGCAATAAAATAAAAAATGCACATAAAACCTAAACCAAACGTTGCAGATGGTCATTTCTTCATGCGCAGTGGTCAATGCGGCACTCTCTAGCTGCCAAGAGCACTTTTTACTATGCGCACCAAACCAGAGTGACGGGAGGACCACATTTCAGAAAACGTGCTCAGCTCGTCGAGAAAATGCGATTTAAGCAATAAAATTAAAACTGCACCCAAAACCTAAACCAAACGTTGCAGATGGACATTTCTTCATGCGCAGTGGTCAACGCGGCACTCTCTAGCTGCCAAGAGCACTTTTTACTATGCACACCCAACCAGAGTGACGGGAGGAGCACATTTCAGAAAACGTGCTCAGCTCGTCGAGAAAATGCGATTTAAGCAATAAAATTAAAAATGCACCCAAAACCTAAACCAAACGTTGCAGGTGTTTATTTCTTCATGCGCAGCAGTCAACGCGGCACTCTCTAGCTGCCAAGAGCACTTTTTACTATGCGCACCCAACCAGAGTGACGGGAGGAGCACATTTCAGAAAACGTGCTCAGCTCGTCGAGAAAATGCGATTTAAGCAATAAAATTAAAAATGCACCCAAAACCTAAACCAAACGTTGCAGATGGTCATTTCTTCATGCGCAGTGGTCAACGCGGCACTCTCTAGCTGCCAAGAGCACTTTTTACTATGCGCACCCAACCAGAGTGACGGGAGGACCACGTTTCAGAAAACGTGCTCAGCTCGTCGAGAAAATGCGATTTAAGCAATAAAATTAAAAATGCACCCAAAACCTAAACCAAACGTTACAGGTGGTTATTTCTTCATGCGCATTGGTCAACGTGGCACTCTCTAGCTGCCAAGAGCACTTTTTACTTTGCGCACCCAACCAGAGTGACGGGAGGAGCACATTTCAGAAAACGTGCTCAGCTCGTCGAGAAAATGCGATTTAAGCAATAAAATTAAAAATGCACCTAAAACCTAAACCAAACGTTGCAGGTGGTTATTTCTTCATGCGCAGTGGTCAACGCGGCACTCTCTAGCTGCCAAAAGCACTTTTTACTATGCGCACCAAACCAGAGTGACGGGAGGAGCACATTTCAGAAAACGTGCTCAGCTCGTCGAGAAAATGCGATTTAAGCAATAAAATTAAAACTGCACCCAAAACCTAAACCAAACGTTGCAGATGGTCATTTCTTCATGCGCAGTGGTCAACGCGGCACTCTCTAGCTGCCAAGAGCACTTTTTACTATGCGCACCCAACCAGAGTGACGGGAGGACCACATTTCAGAAAACGTGCTCAGCTCGTCGAGAAAATGCGATTTAAGCAATAAAATTAAAAATGCACCCAAAACCTAAACCAAACGTTGCAGGTGGTTATTTCTTCATGCGCAGCAGTCAACGCGGCACTCTCTAGCTGCCAAGAGCACTTTTTACTATGCGCACCCAACCAGAGTGACGGGAGGAGCACATTTCAGAAAACGTGCTCAGCTCGTCGAGAAAATGCGATTTAAGCAATAAAATTAAAAATGCACCTAAAACCTAAACCAAACGTTGCAGGTGGTTATTTCTTCATGCGCAGTGGTCAACGCGGCACTCTCTAGCTGCCAAGAGCACTTTTTACTATGCGCACCAAACCAGAGTGACGGGAGGAGCACATTTCAGAAAACGTGCTCAGCTCGTCGAGAAAATGCGATTTAAGCAATCAAATTAAAACTGCACCCAAAACCTAAACCAAACGTTGCAGATGGTCATTTCTTCATGCGCAGTGGTCAACGCGGCACTCTCTAGCTGCCAAGAGCACTTTTTTACTATGCGCACCCAACCAGAGTGACGGGAGGACCACATTTCAGAAAACGTGCTCAGCTCGTCGAGAAAATGCGATTTAAGCAATAAAATTAAAAATGCACCCAAAACCTAAACCAAACGTTGCAGATGGTTATTTCTTCATGCGCAGCAGTCAACGCGGCACTCTCTAGCTGCCAAGAGCACTTTTTACTATGCGCACCCAACCAGAGTGACGGGAGGAGCACATTTCAGAAAACGTGCTCAGCTCGTCGAGAAAATGCGATTTAAGCAATAAAATTAAAAATGCACCTAAAACCTAAACCAAACGTTGCAGGTGGTTATTTCTTCATGCGCAGTGGTCAACGCGGCACTCTCTAGCTGCCAAGAGCACTTTTTACTATGCGCACCAAACCAGAGTGACGGGAGGAGCACATTTCAGAAAACGTGCTCAGCTCGTCGAGAAAATGCGATTTAAGCAATCAAATTAAAACTGCACCCAAAACCTAAACCAAACGTTGCAGATGGTCATTTCTTCATGCGCAGTGGTCAACGCGGCACTCTCTAGCTCCCAAGAGCACTTTTTACTATGCGCACCCAACCAGAGTGACGGGAGGACCACATTTCAGAAAACGTGCTCAGCTCGTCGAGAAAATGCGATTTAAGCAATAAAATTAAAAATGCACCCAAGACCTAAACCAAACGTTGCAGGTGGTTATTTCTTCATGCGCAGCAGTCAACGCGGCACTCTCTAGCTGCCAAGAGCACTTTTTACTATGCGCACCCAACCAGAGTGACGGGAGGAGCACATTTCAGAAAACGTGCTCAGCTCGTCCAGAAAATGCTATTTAAGCAATAAAATTAAAAATGCACCTAAAACCTAAATCAAACGTTGCAGATGGTCATTTTTTCATGCGCAGTGGTCAACGCGGCACTCTCTAGCTGCCAAGAGCACTTTTTACTATGCGCACCCAACCAGAGTGACGGGAGGAGCACATTTCAGAAAACGTGCTCAGCTCGTCGAGAAAATGCGATTTAAGCAATAAAATTAAAAATGCACCTAAAACCTAAACCAAACGTTGCAGGTGGTTATTTCTTCGTGCGCAGCAGTCAACGCGGCACTCTCTAGCTGCCAAGAGCACTTTTTACTATGCGCACCCAACCAGAGTGACGGGAGGAGCACATTTCAGAAAACGTGCTCAGCTCGTCGAGAAAATGCGATTTAAGCAAAATAATTAAAAATGCACCTACAACCTAAACCAAACGTTGCAGGTGGTTATTTCTTCATGCGCAGCAGTCAACGCGGCACTCTCTAGCTGCCAAGAGCACTTTTTACTATGCGCACCCAACCAGAGTGACGGGAGGAGCACATTTCAGAAAACGTGCTCAGCTCGTCGAGAAAATGCGATTTAAGCAATAAAATTTAAAATGCACCTAAAACCTAAACCAAACGTTGCAGGTGGTTATTTCTTCATGCGAAGTGGTCAACGCGGCACTCTCTAGCTGCCAAGAGCACTTTTTACTATGCGCACCCAACCAGAGTGACGGGAGGAGCACATTTCAGAAAACGTGCTCAGCTCGTCGAGAAAATGCAATTTAAGCAATAAAATTAAAAATGCACCCAAAACCTAAACCAAACGTTGCAGATGGTCATTTCTTCATGCGCAGTGGTCAACGCGGCACTCTCTAGCTGCCAAGAGCACTTTTTACTATGCACACCCAACCAGAGTGACGGGAGGAGCACATTTCAGAAAACGTGCTCAGCTCGTCGAGAAAATGCGATTTAAGCAATAAAATTAAAAATGCACCCTAAACCTAAACCAAACGTTGCAGGTGGTTATTTCTTCATGCGCAGTGGTCAACGCGGCACTCTCTAGCTGCCAAGAGCATTTTTTACTATGCGCACCCAACCAGAGTGACGGGAGGAGCACATTTCAGAAAACGTGCTCAGCTCGTCGAGAAAATGCGATTTAAGCAATAAAATTAAAAATGCATCTAAAACCTAAACCAAACGTTGCAGGTGGTTATTTCTTCATGCGCAGTGGTCAACGCGGCACTCTTTAGCTGCCAAGAGCACTTTTTTACTATGCGCACCCAACCACAGTGACGGGAGGAGCACATTTCAGAAAACGTGCTCAGCTCGTCGAGAAAATGCGATTTAAGCAATAAAATTAAAAAATGCACCCAAAACCTAAACCAAACGTTGCAGGTGGTTATTTCTTCATGCGCAGTGGTCAACGCGGCACTCTCTAGCTGCCAAGAGCACTTTTTACTATGCGCACCCAACCAGAGTGACGGGAGGAGCACATTTCAGAGAACGTGCTCAGCTCGTCCAGAAAATGCTATTTAAGCAATAAAATAAAAAATGCACCTAAAACCTAAACCGAACGTTGCAGGTGGTTATTTCTTCATATGCAGCAGTCAACGCGGCACTCTCTAGCTGCCAAGAGCACTTTTTACTATGCACACCCAACCAGAGTGACGGGAGGAGCACATTTCAGAAAACGTGCTCAGCTCGTCGAGTAAATGCAATTTAAGCAATAAAATTAAAAATGCACCCAAAACCTAAACCAAACGTTGCAGGTGGTTATTTCTTCATGCGCAGTGGTCAACGCGGCACTCTCTAGCTGCCAAGAGCACTTTTTACTATGCGCACCCAACCAGAGTGACGGGAGCAGCACATTTCAGAAAACGTGCTCAGCTCGTCGAGAAAATGCGATTTAAGCAATAAAATTAAAAATGCACCTAAAAACCTAAACCAAACGTTGCAGGTGGTTATTTCTTCGTGCGCAGCAGTCAACGCGGCACTCTCTAGCTGCCAAGAGCACTTTTTACTATGCGCACCCAACCAGAGTGACGGGAGGAGCACATTCCAGAAAACGTGCTCAGCTCGTCGAGAAAATGCGATTTAAGCAATAAAATTAAAAATGCACCCAAAACCTAAACCAAACGTTGCAGGTGGTTATTTCTTCATGCGCAGCAGTCAACACGGCACTCTCTAGCTGCCAAGAGCACTTTTTACTATGCGCACCCAACCAGAGTGACGGGAGGAGCACATTTCAGAAAACGTGCTCAGCTCGTCGAGAAAATGCGATTTAAGCAATAAAATCAAAAATGCACCCAAAACCTAAACCAAACGTTGCAGATGGTCATTTCTTCATGTGCAGTGGTCAACGCGGCACTCTCTAGCTGCCAAGAGCACTTTTTACTATGCACACCCAACCAGAGTGACGGGAGGAGCGCATTTCAGAAAACGTGCTCAGCTCGTCGAAAAAATGCGATTTAAGCAATAAAATTAAAAATGCACCCAAAACCTAAACCAAACGTTGCAGGTGGTTATTTCTTCATGCGCAGTGGTCAACGCGGCACTCTCTAGCTGCCAAGAGCACTTTTTACTATGCGCACCCAACCAGAGTGACGGGAGGAGCACATTTCAGAAAACGTGCTCAGCTCGTCGAGAAAATGCGATTTAAGCAATAAAATTAAAAATGCCCCCAAAACCTAAACATAACATTGCAGATGGTCATTTCTTCATGTGCAGTGGTGAACACGGCACTCTCTAGCTGCCAAGAGCACTTTTTACTATGCGCACCCAACCAGAGTGACAGGAGGAGCACATTTCAGAAAACGTGCTCAGCTCGTTGAGAAAATGCGATTTAAGCAATAAAATTAAAAATGCACCCAAAACCTAAACCAAACGTTGCAGGTGGTTATTTCTTCATGCGCAATGGTCAACGCGGCACTCTCTAGCTGCCAAGAGCATTTTTTCCTTTGCGCACCCAACCAGAGTGACGGGAGGAGCACATTTCTGAAAACGTGTTCAGCTCGTCGACAAAATGCGATTTAAGCAATAAAATTAAAAATGCACCTAAAACCTAAACCAAACGTTGCAGGTGGTTATTTCTTCATGCGCAGTGGTCAACGCGGCACTCTCTAGCTGCCAAGAGCACTTTTTACTATGCGCACCCAACCAGAGTGACGGGAGGAGCACATTTCAGAAAACGTGCTCAGCTCGTCGAGAAAATGCGATTTAAGCAATAAAATTAAAAATGCACCTAAAACCTAAACCAAACGTTGCAGGTGGTTATTTCTTCGTGCGCAGCAGTCAACGCGGCACTCTCTAGCTGCCAAGAGCACTTTTTACTATGCGCACCCAACCAGAGTGACGGGAGGAGCACATTTCAGAAAACGTGCTCAGCTCGTCGAGTAAATGCAATTTAAGCAATAAAATTAAAAATGCACCCAAAACCTAAACCAAACGTTGCAGGTGGTTATTTCTTCATGCGCAGTGGTCAACGCGGCACTCTCTAGCTGCCAAGAGCACTTTTTACTATGCGCACCCAACCAGAGTGACGGGAGGAGCACATTTCAGAAAACGTGCTCAGCTCGTCCAGAAAATGCGATTTAAGCAATAAAATTAAAAATGCACCTAAAACCTAAACCAAACGTTGCAGATGGTCATTTCTTCATGCGCAGTGGTCAACGCGGCACTCTCTAGCTGCCAAGAGCACTTTTTACTATGCGCACCCAACCAGAGTGACGGGAGGAGCACATTCCAGAAAACGTGCTCAGCTCGTCGAGAAAATGCGATTTAAGCAATAAAATTAAAAATGCACCCAAAACCTAAACCAAACGTTGCAGATAGTCATTTCTTCATGCGCAGTGGTCAACGCGGCACTCTCTAGCTGCCAAGTGCACTTTTTACTATGCGCACCCAACCAGAGTGACGGGAGGAGCAAATTTCAGAAAACGTGCTCAGCTCGTCCAGACAATGCGATTTAAGCAATAAAATTAAAAATGCACCCAAAACCTAAACCAAACGTTACAGGTGGTTATTTCTTCATGCGCAGTGGTCAACGCGGCACTCTCTAGCTGCCAAGAGCACTTTTTACTATGCGCACCCAACCAGAGTGACGGGAGGAGCACATTTCACAAAACGTGCTCAGCTCGTCGAGAAAATGCGATTTAAGCAATAAAATTAAAAATGCACCCAAAACCTAAACCAAACGTTGCAGGTGGTTATTTCTTCATGCGCAGTGGTCAACGCGGCACTCTCTAGCTGCCAAGAGCACTTTTTACTATGCGCACCCAACCAGAGTGACGGAAGGAGCGCATTTCAGAAAACGTGCTCAGCTCGTCGAGAAAATGCGATTTAAGCAATAAAATTAAAAATGCACCTAAAACCTAAACCAAAAGTTGCAGGTGGTTATTTCTTCATGCGCAGCAGTCAACACGGCACTCTCTAGCTGCCAAGAGCACTTTTTACTATGCGCACCCAACCAGAGTGACGGGAGGAGCACATTTCAGAAAACGTGCTCAGCTCGTCGAGAAAATGCGATTTAAGCAATAAAATCAAAAATGCACCCAAAACCTAAACCAAACGTTGCAGATGGTCATTTCTTCATGAGCAGTGGTCAACGCGGCACTCTCTAGCTGCCAAGAGCACTTTTTACTATGCACACTCAACCAGAGTGACGGGAGGAGCGCATTTCAGAAAACGTGCTCAGCTCGTCGAAAAAATGCGATTTAAGCAATAAAATTAAAAATGCACCCAAAACCTAAACAAAACGTTGCAGGTGGTTATTTCTTCATGCGCAGTGGTCAACGCGGCACTCTCTAGCTGCCAAGAGCACTTTTTACTATGCGCACCCAACCAGAGTGACGGGAGGAGCACATTTCAGAAAACGTGCTCAGCTCGTCGAGAAAATGCGATTTAAGCAATAAAATTAAAAATGCACCTAAAACCTAAACCAAACGCTGCAGATGGTCATTTCTTCATGCGCAGTGGTCAACGCGGCACTCTCTAGCTGCCAAGAGCACTTTTTACTATACACACCCAACCAGAGTGACGGGAGGAGCACATTCCAGAAAACGTGCTCAGCTCGTCGGGAAAATGCGATTTAAGCAATAAAATTAAAAATGCACCCAAAACCTAAACCAAACGTTGCAGATGGTCATTTCTTCATGTGCAGTGGTCAACGCGGCACTCTCTAGCTGCCAAGAGCACTTTTTACTATGCACACCCAACCAGAGTGACGGGAGGAGCGCATTTCAGAAAACGTGCTCAGCTCGTCGAGAAAATGCGATTTAAGCAATAAAATTAAAAATGCACCCAAAACCTAAACCAAACGTTGCAGGTGGTTATTTCTTCATGCGCAGTGGTCAACGCGGCACTCTCTAGCTGCCAAGAGCACTTTTTACTATGCGCACCCAACCAGAGTGACGGGAGGAGCACATTTCAGAAAACGTGCTCAGCTCGTCGAGAAAATGCGATTTAAGCAATAAAATTAAAAATGCACCCAAAACCTAAACATAACATTGCAGATGGTCATTTCTTCATGTGCAGTGGTGAACGCGGCACTCTCTAGCTGCCAAGAGCACTTTTTACTATGCGCACCCAACCAGAGTGACAGGAGGAGCACATTTCAGAAAACGTGCTCAGCTCGTTGAGAAAATGCGATTTAAGCAATAAAATTAAAAATGCACCCAAAACCTAAACCAAACGTTGCAGGTGGTTATTTCTTCATGCGCAGTGGTCAACGCGGCACTCTCTAGCTGCCAAGAGCACTTTTTACGATGCACACCCAACCAGAGTGAAGGGAGGAGCGCATTTTAGAAAACGTGCTCAGCTCGACGAGAAAATACGATTTAAGCAATAAAATAAAAAATGCACCCAAAACCTAAACCAAACGTTGCAGGTGGTTATTTCTTCATGCGCAGTGGTCAACGCGGCACTCTCTAGCTGCCAAGAGCACTTTTTACTATGCGCACCCAACCAGAGTGACGGGAGGAGCACATTTCAGAAAACGTGCTCAGCTCGTCGAGAAAATGCGATTTAAGCAATACAATTAAAAATGCACCCAAAACCTAAACCGATCGTTGCAGGTGGTTATTTCTTCATGCGCAGTGGTCAACGCGGCACTCTCTAGCTGCCAAGAGAACTTTTTACTATGCGCACCCAACCAGAGTGACGGGAGGAGCACATTTCAGAAAACGTGCTCAGCTCGTCCAGAAAATGCGATTTAAGCAATAAAATTAAAAATGCACCCAAAACCTAAACCAAACGTTGCAGATGGTCATTTCTTCATGCGCAGTGGTCAACGCAGCACTCTCTAGCTGCCAAGAGCACTTTTTACTATGCACACCCAACCAGAGTGACGGGAGGAGCACATTTCAGAAAACGTGCTCAGCTCGTCGAGATAATGCGATTTAAGCAATAAAATTAAAAATGCACCTAAAAACCTAAACCAAACGTTGCAGGTGGTTATTTCTTCATGCGCATTGGTCAACGCGGCACTCTCTAGCTGCCAAGAGCACTTTTTACTATGTGCACCCAACCAGAGTGACGGGAGGAGCACATTTCAGAAAACGTGCTCAGCTCGTCGAGAAAATGCGATTTAAGCAATAAAATTAAAAATGCACCCAAAACATTAAACCAAACGTTGCAGGTGGTTATTTCTTCATGCGCAGTGGTCAACGCGGCACTCTCTAGCTGCCAAGAGCATTTTTTACTATGCGCACCCAACCAGAGTGACGGGAGGAGCACATTTCAGAAAACGTGCTCAGCTCGTCGAGAAAATGCGATTTAAGCAATAAAATTAAAAATGCACCTAAAACCTAAACCAAACGTTGCAGGTGGTTATTTCTTCATGCGCAGTGGTCAACGCGGCACTCTCTAGCTGCCAAAAGCACTTTTTACTATGCGCATCCAACCAGAGTGACGGGAGGAGCACATTTCAGAAAACGTGCTCAGCTCGTCGAGAAAATGCGATTTAAGCAATAAAATTAAAAATGTACCTAAAACCTAAACCAAACGTTGCAGGTGGTTATTTCTTCGTGCGCAGCAGTCAACGCGGCACTCTCTAGCTGCCAAGAGCACTTTTTACTATGCGCACCCAACCAGAGTGACGGGAGGAGCACATTTCAGAAAACGTGCTCAGCTCGTCGAGTAAATGCAATTTAAGCAATAAAATTAAAAATGCACCCAAAACCTAAACCAAACGTTGCAGGTGGTTATTTCTTCATGCGCAGTGGTCAACGCGGCACTCTCTAGCTGCCAAGAGCACTTTTTACTATGCGCACCCAACCAGAGTGACGGGAGGAGCACATTTCAGAAAACGTGCTCAGCTCGTCCAGAAAATGCGATTTAAGCAATAAAATTAAAAATGCACCTAAAACCTAAACCAAACGTTGCAGATGGTCAATTCTTCATGCGCAGTGGTCAACGCGGCACTCTCTAGCTGCCAAGAGCACTTTTTACAATGCGCACCCAACCAGAGTGACGGGAGGAGCACATTTCAGAAAACGTGCTCAGCTCGTCCAGACAATGCGATTTAAGCAATAAATTTAAAAATGCACCCAAAACCTAAACCAAACGTTGCAGGTGGTTATTTCTTCATGCGCAGTGGTCAACGCGGCACTCTCTAGCTGCCAAGAGCACTTTTTACTATGCGCACCCAACCAGAGTGACGGGAGGAGCGCATTTCAGAAAACGTGCTCAGCTCGACGAGAAAATGCGATTTAAGCAATACAATTAAAAATGCACCCAAAACCTAAACCAAACGTTGCAGGTGGTTATTTCTTCATGCGCAGTGGTCAACGCGGCACTCTCTAGCTGCCAAGAGCACTTTTTACTATGCGCACCCAACCAGAGGGACGGGAGGAGCACATTTCAGAAAACGTGCTCAGCTCGTCGAGAAAATGCGATTTAAGCAATAAAATTAAAAATGCACCTAAAACCTAAACCAAACGTTGCAGGTGGTTATTTCTTCATGCGCAGCAGTCAACGCGGCACTCTCTAGCTACCAAGAGCACTTTTTACTATGCGCACCCAACCAGAGTGACGGGAGGAGCACATTTCAGAAAACGTGCTCAGCTCGTCGAGAAAATGCGATTTAAGCAATAAAATTAAAAATGCACCTAAAACCTAAACCAAACGTTGCAGGTGGTTATTTCTTCATATGCAGCAGTCAACGCGGCACTCTCTAGCTGCCAAGAGCACTTTTTACTATGCGCACCCAACCAGAGTGACGGGAGGGCACATTTCAGAAAACGTGCTCAGCTCGTCGAGAAAATGCGATTTAAGCAATAAAATTAAAAATGCACCTAAAAACCTAAACCAAACGTTGCAGGTGGTTATTTCTTCATGCGCATTGGTCAACGCGGCACTCTCTAGCTGCCAAGAGCACTTTTTACTATGTGCACCCAACCAGAGTGACGTGAGGAGCACATTTCAGAAAACGTGCTCAACTCGTCGAGAAAATGCGATTTAAGCAATAAAATTAAAAATACACCGAAAACCGAAACCAAACGTTGCAGATGGTCATTTCTTCATGCGCAGTGGTCAACGCGGCACTCTCTAGCTGCCAAGAGCACTTTTTACTATGCACAATCAACCAGAGTGACGGGAGGAGCGCATTTTAGAAAACGTGCTCAGCTCGACGAGAAAATGCGATTTAAGCAATAAAATTAAAAATGCACCCAAAACCTGAACCAAACGTTGCAGGTGGTTATTTCTTCATGCGCAGTGGTCAACGCGGCACTCTCTAGCTGCCAAGAGCACTTTTTACTATGCGCACCCAACCAGAGTGACGGGAGGAGCGCATTTCAGAAAACGTGCTCAGCTCGTCGAAAAAATGCGATTTAAGCAATAAAATTAAAAATGCACCCAAAACCTAAACAAAACGTTGCAGGTGGTTATTTCTTCATGCGCAGTGGTCAACGCGGCACTCTCTAGCTGCCAAGAGCACTTTTTACTATGCGCACCCAACCAGAGTGACGGGAGGAGCACATTTCAGAAAACGTGCTCAGCTCGTCGAGAAAATGCGATTTAAGCAATAAAATTAAAAATGCACCTAAAACCTAAACCAAACGCTGCAGATGGTCATTTCTTCATGCGCAGTGGTCAACGCGGCACTCTCTAGCTGCCAAGAGCACTTTTTACTATACACACCCAACCAGAGTGACGGGAGGAGCACATTCCAGAAAACGTGCTCAGCTCGTCGGGAAAATGCGATTTAAGCAATAAAATTAAAAATGCACCCAAAACCTAAACCAAACGTTGCATATGGTCATTTCTTCATGTGCAGTGGTCAACGCGGCACTCTCTAGCTGCCAAGAGCACTTTTTACTATGCACACCCAACCAGAGTGACGGGAGGAGCGCATTTCAGAAAATGTGCTCAGCTCGTCGAGAAAATGCGATTTAAGCAATAAAATTAAAAATGCACCCAAAACCTAAACCAAACGTTGCAGGTGGTTATTTCTTCATGCGCAGTGGTCAACGCGGCACTCTCTAGCTGCCAAGAGCACTTTTTACTATGCGCACCCAACCAGAGTGACGGGAGGAGCACATTTCAGAAAACGTGCTCAGCTCGTCGAGAAAATGCGATTTAAGCAATAAAATTAAAAATGCACCCAAAACCTAAACATAACATTGCAGATGGTCATTTCTTCATGTGCAGTGGTGAACGCGGCACTCTCTAGCTGCCAAGAGCACTTTTTACTATGCGCACCCAACCAGAGTGACAGGAGGAGCACATTTCAGAAAACGTGCTCAGCTCGTTGAGAAAATGCGATTTAAGCAATAAAATTAAAAATGCACCCAAAACCTAAACCAAACGTTGCAGGTGGTTATTTCTTCATGCGCAGTGGTCAACGCGGCACTCTCTAGCTGCCAAGAGCACTTTTTACGATGCACACCCAACCAGAGTGAAGGGAGGAGCGCATTTTAGAAAACGTGCTCAGCTCGACGAGAAAATACGATTTAAGCAATAAAATAAAAAATGCACCCAAAACCTAAACCAAACGTTGCAGGTGGTTATTTCTTCATGCGCAGTGGTCAACGCGGCACTCTCTAGCTGCCAAGAGCACTTTTTACTATGCGCACCCAACCAGAGTGACGGGAGGAGCACATTTCAGAAAACGTGCTCAGCTCGTCGAGAAAATGCGATTTAAGCAATACAATTAAAAATGCACCCAAAACCTAAACCGATCGTTGCAGGTGGTTATTTCTTCATGCGCAGTGGTCAACGCGGCACTCTCTAGCTGCCAAGAGAACTTTTTACTATGCGCACCCAACCAGAGTGACGGGAGGAGCACATTTCAGAAAACGTGCTCAGCTCGTCCAGAAAATGCGATTTAAGCAATAAAATTAAAAATGCACCCAAAACCTAAACCAAACGTTGCAGATGGTCATTTCTTCATGCGCAGTGGTCAACGCAGCACTCTCTAGCTGCCAAGAGCACTTTTTACTATGCACACCCAACCAGAGTGACGGGAGGAGCACATTTCAGAAAACGTGCTCAGCTCGTCGAGATAATGCGATTTAAGCAATAAAATTAAAAATGCACCTAAAAACCTAAACCAAACGTTGCAGGTGGTTATTTCTTCATGTGCATTGGTCAACGCGGCACTCTCTAGCTGCCAAGAGCACTTTTTACTATGTGCACCCAACCAGAGTGACGGGAGGAGCACATTTCAGAAAACGTGCTCAGCTCGTCGAGAAAATGCGATTTAAGCAATAAAATTAAAAATGCACCCAAAACATTAAACCAAACGTTGCAGGTGGTTATTTCTTCATGCGCAGTGGTCAACGCGGCACTCTCTAGCTGCCAAGAGCATTTTTTACTATGCGCACCCAACCAGAGTGACGGGAGGAGCACATTTCAGAAAACGTGCTCAGCTCGTCGAGAAAATGCGATTTAAGCAATAAAATTAAAAATGCACCTAAAACCTAAACCAAACGTTGCAGGTGGTTATTTCTTCATGCGCAGTGGTCAACGCGGCACTCTCTAGCTGCCAAAAGCACTTTTTACTATGCGCATCCAACCAGAGTGACGGGAGGAGCACATTTCAGAAAACGTGCTCAGCTCGTCGAGAAAATGCGATTTAAGCAATAAAATTAAAAATGTACCTAAAACCTAAACCAAACGTTGCAGGTGGTTATTTCTTCGTGCGCAGCAGTCAACGCGGCACTCTCTAGCTGCCAAGAGCACTTTTTACTATGCGCACCCAACCAGAGTGACGGGAGGAGCACATTTCAGAAAACGTGCTCAGCTCGTCGAGTAAATGCAATTTAAGCAATAAAATTAAAAATGCACCCAAAACCTAAACCAAACGTTGCAGGTGGTTATTTCTTCATGCGCAGTGGTCAACGCGGCACTCTCTAGCTGCCAAGAGCACTTTTTACTATGCGCACCCAACCAGAGTGACGGGAGGAGCACATTTCAGAAAACGTGCTCAGCTCGTCCAGAAAATGCGATTTAAGCAATAAAATTAAAAATGCACCTAAAACCTAAACCAAACGTTGCAGATGGTCAATTCTTCATGCGCAGTGGTCAACGCGGCACTCTCTAGCTGCCAAGAGCACTTTTTACAATGCGCACCCAACCAGAGTGACGGGAGGAGCACATTTCAGAAAACGTGCTCAGCTCGTCCAGACAATGCGATTTAAGCAATACATTTAAAAATGCACCCAAAACCTAAACCAAACGTTGCAGGTGGTTATTTCTTCATGCGCAGTGGTCAACGCGGCACTCTCTAGCTGCCAAGAGCACTTTTTACTATGCGCACCCAACCAGAGTGACGGGAGGAGCGCATTTCAGAAAACGTGCTCAGCTCGACGAGAAAATGCGATTTAAGCAATACAATTAAAAATGCACCCAAAACCTAAACCAAACGTTGCAGGTGGTTATTTCTTCATGCGCAGTGGTCAACGCGGCACTCTCTAGCTGCCAAGAGCACTTTTTACTATGCGCACCCAACCAGAGGGACGGGAGGAGCACATTTCAGAAAACGTGCTCAGCTCGTCGAGAAAATGCGATTTAAGCAATAAAATTAAAAATGCACCTAAAACCTAAACCAAACGTTGCAGGTGGTTATTTCTTCATGCGCAGCAGTCAACGCGGCACTCTCTAGCTACCAAGAGCACTTTTTACTATGCGCACCCAACCAGAGTGACGGGAGGAGCACATTTCAGAAAACGTGCTCAGCTCGTCGAGAAAATGCGATTTAAGCAATAAAATTAAAAATGCACCTAAAACCTAAACCAAACGTTGCAGGTGGTTATTTCTTCATATGCAGCAGTCAACGCGGCACTCTCTAGCTGCCAAGAGCACTTTTTACTATGCGCACCCAACCAGAGTGACGGGAGGGCACATTTCAGAAAACGTGCTCAGCTCGTCGAGAAAATGCGATTTAAGCAATAAAATTAAAAATGCACCTAAAAACCTAAACCAAACGTTGCAGGTGGTTATTTCTTCATGCGCATTGGTCAACGCGGCACTCTCTAGCTGCCAAGAGCACTTTTTACTATGTGCACCCAACCAGAGTGACGTGAGGAGCACATTTCAGAAAACGTGCTCAACTCGTCGAGAAAATGCGATTTAAGCAATAAAATTAAAAATACACCGAAAACCGAAACCAAACGTTGCAGATGGTCATTTCTTCATGCGCAGTGGTCAACGCGGCACTCTCTAGCTGCCAAGAGCACTTTTTACTATGCACAATCAACCAGAGTGACGGGAGGAGCGCATTTTAGAAAACGTGCTCAGCTCGACGAGAAAATGCGATTTAAGCAATAAAATTAAAAATGCACCCAAAACCTGAACCAAACGTTGCAGGTGGTTATTTCTTCATGCGCAGTGGTCAACGCGGCACTCTCTAGCTGCCAAGAGCACTTTTTACTATGCGCACCCAACCAGAGTGACGGGAGGAGCAGATTTCAGAAAACGTGCTCAGCTTGTCGAGAAAATGCGATTTAAGCAATAAAATTTAAAATGCACCTAAAACCTAAACCAAACGTTGCAGGTTGTTGTTTCTTCATGCGCAGTGGTCAACGCGGCACTCTCTAGCTGCCAAGAGCACTTTTTACTATGAGCACCCAACCAGAGTGACGGGAGGAGCACATTTCAGAAAACGTGCTCAGCTCGTCGAGAAAATGCGATTTAAGCAATACAATTAAAATTGCATCTAAAACCTAAACCAAACGTTGCAGGTAGTTATTTCTTCATGCGCAGTGGTCAACGCGGCATTCTCTAGCTGCCAAGAGCACTTTTTACTATGCGCACCCAACCAGAGTGACGGGAGGAGCACATTCCAGAAAACGTGCTCAGCTCGTCGAGAAAATGCGATTTAAGCAATAAAATTAAAAATGCACCCAAAACCTAAACCAAACGTTGCAGGTGGTCATTTCTTCATGCGCAGTGGTCAACGCGGCACTCTCTAGCTGCCAAGAGCACTTTTTACTATGCGCACCCAACCAGAGTGACGGGAGGAGCACATTTCAGAAAACGTGCTCAGCTCGTCGAGAAAATGCGATTTAAGCAATAAAATAAAAAATGCACCTAAAACCTAAACCAAACGTTGCAGGTGGTTATTTCTTCATGCGCAGTGGTCAACGCGGCACTCTCTAGCTGCCAAGAGCACTTTTTACTATGCGCACCCAACCAGAGTGACGGGAGGAGCACATTTCAGAAAACGTGCTCAGCTCGTCGAGAAAATGCGATTTAAGCAATAAAATTAAAAATGCACCCAAAACCTAAACCAAACGTTGCAGATGGTCATTTCTTCATGCGCAGTGGTCAACGCGGCACTCTCTAGCTGCCAAGAGCACTTTTTACTATGCACACCCAACCAGAGTGACGGGAGGAGCACATTTCAGAAAACGTGCTCAGCTCGTCGCGAAAATGCAATTTAAGCAATAAAATTAAAAATGCAATTAAAACCTAAACCAAACGTTGCAGGTGGTTATTTCTTCGTGCGCAGCAGTCAACGTGGCACTCTCTAGCTGCCAAGAGCACTTTTTACTATGCGCACCCAACCAGAGTGACGGGAGGAGCACATTTCAGAAAACGTGCTCAGCTCGTCGAGTAAATGTGATTTAAGCAATAAAATTAAAAATGCACCCAAAACCTAAACCAAACGTTGCAGGTGGTTATTTCTTCATGCGCAGTGGTCAACGCGGCACTCTCTAGCTGCCAAGAGCACTTTTTACTATGCGCACCCAACCAGAGTGACGGGAGGAGCACATTTCAGAAAACGTGCTCAGCTCGTCCAGAAAATGCGATTTAAGCAATAAAATTAAAAATGCACCTAAAACCTAAACCAAACGTTGCAGATGGTCATTTCTTCATGCGCAGCGGTCAACGCGGCACTCTCTAGCTGCCAAGAGCACTTTTTACTATGCACACCCAACCAGAGTGACGGGAGGAGCACATTTCAGAAAACGTGCTCAGCTCGTCGAGAAAATGCGATTTAAGCAATAAAATTAAAAATGCACCTAAAACCTAAACCAAACGTTGCAGGTGGTTATTTCTTCATGCGCAGTGGTCAACGCGGCACTCTCTAGCTGCCAAAAGCACTTTTTACTATGCGCACCAAACCAGAGTGACGGGAGGAGCACATTTCAGAAAACGTGCTCAGCTCGTCGAGAAAATGCGATTTAAGCAATAAAATTAAAACTGCACCCAAAACCTAAACCAAACGTTGCAGATGGTCATTTCTTCATGCGCATTGGTCAACGCGGCATTCTCTAGCTGCCAAGAGCACTTTTTACTATGCGCACCCAACCAGAGTGACGGGAGGACCACATTTCAGAAAACGTGCTCAGCTCGTCGAGAAAATGCGATTTAAGCAATAAAATTAAAAATGCACCCAAAACCTAAACCAAACGTTGCAGGTGGTTATTTCTTCATGCGCAGCAGTCAACGCGGCACTCTCTAGCTGCCAAGAGCACTTTTTACTATGCGCACCCAACCAGAGTGACGGGAGGAGCACATTTCAGAAAACGTGCTCAGCTCGTCGAGAAAATGCGATTCAAGCAATAAAATTTAAAATGCACCTAAAACCTAAACCAAACGTTGCAGGTGGTTATTTCTTCATGCGCATTGGTCAACGCGGCAATCTCTAGCTGCCAAGAGCACTTTTTCCTTTGCGCACCCAACCAGAGTGACGGGAGGAGCACATTTCAGAAAACGTGCTCAGCTCGTCGAGAAAATGCGATTTAAGCAATAAAATTAAAAATGCACCCAAAACCTAAACCAAACGTTGCAGGTGGTTATTTCTTCATGCGCATTGGTCAACGCGGCACTCTCTAGCTGCCAAGAACACTTTTTACTTTGCGCACCCAACCAGAGTGACGGGAGGAGCACATTTCAGAAAACGTGCTCAGCTCGTCGAGAAAATGCAATTTAAGCAATAAAATTAAAAATGCACCCAAAACCTAAACCAAACGTTGCAGGTGGTTATTTCTTCATGCGCAGTGGTCAACGCGGAACTCTCTAGCTGCCAAGAGCACTTTTTACTATGCGCACCCAACCAGAGTGACGGGAGGAGGACATTTCAGAAAACGTGCTCAGCTCGTCCAGAAAAGGCTATTTAAGCAATAAAATAAAAAATGCACATAAAACCTAAACCAAACGTTGCAGATGGTCATTTCTTCATGCGCAGTGGTCAATGCGGCACTCTCTAGCTGCCAAGAGCACTTTTTACTATGCGCACCAAACCAGAGTGACGGGAGGACCACATTTCAGAAAACGTGCTCAGCTCGTCGAGAAAATGCGATTTAAGCAATAAAATTAAAACTGCACCCAAAACCTAAACCAAACGTTGCAGATGGACATTTCTTCATGCGCAGTGGTCAACGCGGCACTCTCTAGCTGCCAAGAGCACTTTTTACTATGCACACCCAACCAGAGTGACGGGAGGAGCACATTTCAGAAAACGTGCTCAGCTCGTCGAGAAAATGCGATTTAAGCAATAGAATTAAAAATGCACCCAAAACCTAAACCAAACGTTGCAGGTGTTCATTTCTTCATGCGCAGCAGTCAACGCGGCACTCTCTAGCTGCCAAGAGCACTTTTTACAATGCGCACCCAACCAGAGTGACGGGAGGAGCACATTTCAGAAAACGTGCTCAGCTCGTCGAGAAAATGCGATTTAAGCAATAAAATTAAAAATGCACCTAAAACCTAAACCAAACGTTGCAGGTGGTTATTTCTTCATGCGCAGTGGTCAACGCGGCACTCTCTAGCTGCCAAAAGCACTTTTTACTATGCGCACCAAACCAGAGTGACGGGAGGAGCACATTTCAGAAAACGTGCTCAGCTCGTCGAGAAAATGCGATTTAAGCAATAAAATTGAAACTGCACCCAAAACCTAAACCAAACGTTGCAGATGGTCATTTCTTCATGCGCAGTGGTCAACGCGGCACTCTCTAGCTGCCAAGAGCACTTTTTACTATGCGCACCCAACCAGAGTGACGGGAGGACCACATTTCAGAAAACGTGCTCAGCTCGTCGAGAAAATGCGATTTAAGCAATAAAATTAAAAATGCACCCAAAACCTAAACCAAACGTTGCAGGTGGTTATTTCTTCATGCGCAGCAGTCAACGCGGCACTCTCTAGCTGCCAAGAGCACTTTTTACTATGCGCACCCAACCAGAGTGACGGGAGGAGCACATTTCAGAAAACGTGCTCAGCTCGTCGAGAAAATGCGATTTAAGCAATAAAATTAAAAATGCACCTAAAACCTAAACCAAACGTTGCAGGTGGTTATTTCTTCATGCGCAGTGGTCAACGCGGCACTCTCTAGCTGCCAAGAGCACTTTTTACTATGCGCACCAAACCAGAGTGACGGGAGGAGCACATTTCAGAAAACGTGCTCAGCTCGTCGAGAAAATGCGATTTAAGCAATCAAATTAAAACTGCACCCAAAACCTAAACCAAACGTTGCAGATGGTCATTTCTTCATGCGCAGTGGTCAACGCGGCACTCTCTAGCTGCCAAGAGCACTTTTTTACTATGCGCACCCAACCAGAGTGACGGGAGGACCACATTTCAGAAAACGTGCTCAGCTCGTCGAGAAAATGCGATATAAGCAATAAAATTAAAAATGCACCCAAAACCTAAACCAAACGTTGCAGGTGGTTATTTCTTCATGCGCAGCAGTCAACGCGGCACTCTCTAGCTGCCAAGAGCACTTTTTACTATGCGCACCCAACCAGAGTGACGGGAGGAGCACATTTCAGAAAACGTGCTCAGCTCGTCGAGAAAATGCGATTTAAGCAATAAAATTAAAAATGCACCTAAAACCTAAACCAAACGTTGCAGGTGGTTATTTCTTCATGCGCAGTGGTCAACGCGGCACTCTCTAGCTGCCAAGAGCACTTTTTACTATGCGCACCAAACCAGAGTGACGGGAGGAGCACATTTCAGAAAACGTGCTCAGCTCGTCGAGAAAATGCGATTTAAGCAATCAAATTAAAACTGCACCCAAAACCTAAACCAAACGTTGCAGATGGTCATTTCTTCATGCGCAGTGGTCAACGCGGCACTCTCTAGCTGCCAAGAGCACTTTTTACTATGCGCACCCAACCAGAGTGACGGGAGGACCACATTTCAGAAAACGTGCTCAGCTCGTCGAGAAAATGCGATTTAAGCAATAAAATTAAAAATGCACCCAAAACCTAAACCAAACGTTGCAGGTGGTTATTTCTTCATGCGCACCAGTCAACGCGGCACTCTCTAGCTGCCAAGAGCACTTTTTACTATGCGCACCCAACCAGAGTGACGGGAGGAGCACATTTCAGAAAACGTGCTCAGCTCGTCGAGAAAATGCGATTTAAGCAATAAAATTAAAAATGCACCTAAAACCCAAACCAAACGTTGCAGGTGGTTATTTCTTCATGCGCAGTGGTCAACGCGGCACTCTCTAGCTGCCAAGAGCACTTTTTACTATGCGCACCCAACCAGAGTGACAGGAGGAGCACTTTTCAGAAAACGTGCTCAGCTCGTCGAGAAAATGCGAATTAAGCAATAAAATTAAAAATGCACCCAAAACCTAAACCAAACGTTGCAGATGGTCATTTCTTCATGCGCAGTGGTCAACGCGGCACTCTCTAGCTGCCAAGAGCACTTTTTACTATGCGCACCCAACCAGAGTGACGGGAGGAGCACATTTCAGAAAACGTGCTCAGTTCGTCGAGAAAATGCGATTTAAGCAATAAAATTAAAAATGCACCTAAAACCCAAACCAAACGTTGCAGGTGGTTATTTCTTCATGCGCAGTGGTCAACGCGGCACTCTCTAGCTGCCAAGAGCACTTTTTACTATGCGCACCCAACCAGAGTGACGGGAGGAGCACATTTCAGAAAATGTGCTCAGCTCGTCGAGAAAATGCCATTTAAGCCGTACAATTAAAAATGCACCTAAAACCTAAACCAAACGTTGCAGGTGGTTGTTTCTTCATGCGCAGTGGTCAACGTGGCACTCTCTAGCTCCCAAGAGCACTTTTTACTATGCGCACCCAACCAGAGTGACGGGAGGACCACATTTCAGAAAACGTGCTCAGCTCGTCGAGAAAATGCGATTTAAGCAATAAAATTAAAAATGCACCCAAGACCTAAACCAAACGTTGCAGGTGGTTATTTCTTCATGCGCAGCAGTCAACGCGGCACTCTCTAGCTGCCAAGAGCACTTTTTACTATGCGCACCCAACCAGAGTGACGGGAGGAGCACATTTCAGAAAACGTGCTCAGCTCGTCGAGAAAATGCGATTTAAGCAATGAAATTAAAAATGCACCCAAAACCTAAACCAAACGTTGCAGGTGGTTATTTCTTCATGCGCAGTGGTCAACGCGGCACTCTCTAGCTGCCAAGAGCACTTTTTACTATGCGCACCCAACCAGAGTGACGGGAGGAGCACTTTTCAGAAAACGTGCTCAGCTCGTCGAGAAAATGCGAATTAAGCAATAAAATTAAAAATGCACCCAAAACCTAAACCAAACGTTGCAGATGGTCATTTCTTCATGCGCAGTGGTCAACGCGGCACTCTCTAGCTGCCAAGAGCACTTTTTACTATGCGCACCCAACCAGAGTGACGGGAGGAGCACATTTCAGAAAACGTGCTCAGCTCGTCGAGAAAATGCGATTTAAGCAATAAAATTAAAAATGCACCTAAAACCCAAACCAAACGTTGCAGGTGGTTATTTCTTCATGCGCAGTGGTCAACGCGGCACTCTCTAGCTGCCAAGAGCACTTTTTACTATGCGCACCCAACCAGAGTGACGGGAGGAGCACATTTCAGAAAATGTGCTCAGCTCGTCGAGAAAATGCCATTTAAGCCGTACAATTAAAAATGCACCTAAAACCTAAACGAAACGTTGCAGGTGGTTGTTTCTTCATGCGCAGTGGTCAACGTGGCACTCTCTAGCTGCCAAGAGCACTTTTTACTATGCGCACCCAACCAGAGTGACGGGAGGAGCACATTTCAGAAAACGTGCTCAGCTCGTCGAGAAAATGCGATTTAAGCAATAAAATTAAAAATGCACCTAAAACCTAAACCAAACGTTGCAGGTGGTTATTTCTTCATGCGCAGTGGTCAACGCGGCACTCTCTCGCTGCCAAGAGCACTTTTTACTATGCGCACCCAACCAGAGTGACGGGAGGAGCACATTTCAGAAAACGTGCTCAGCTCGTCCAGAAAATGTGATTTAAGCAATAAAATTAAAAATGCACCTAAAACCTAAACCAAACGTTGCAGATGGTCATTTCTTCATGCGCAGTGGTCAACGCGGCACTCTCTAGCTGCCAAGAGCACTTTTTACTATGCACACCCAACCAGAGTGACGGGAGTAGCACATTTCAGAAAACGTGCTCAGCTCGTTCAGACAATGCGATTTAAGCAATAAAATTAAAAATGCACCCAAAACCTAAACCAAACGTTGCAGGTGGTTATTTCTTCATGCGCAGTGATCAACGCGGCACTCTCTAGCTGCCAAGAGCACTTTTTACTATGCACACCCAACCAGAGTGACGGGAGGAGCGCATTTCAGAAAACGTGCTCAGCTCGACGAGAAAATGCGATTTAAGCAATTAAATTAAAAATGCACCCAAAACCTAAACCAAACGTTGCAGGTGGTTATTTCTTCATGCGCAGTGGTCAACGCGGCACTCTCTAGCTGCCAAGAGCACTTTTTACTATGCGCACCCAACCAGAGTGACGGGAGGAGCACATTTCAGAAAACGTGCTCAGCTCATCGAGAAAATGCGATTTAAGCAATAAAATTAAAAATGCTCCTAAAACCTAAACCAAACGTTGCAGGTGGTTATTTCTTCATGCGCAGTGGTCAACGCGGCACTCTCTAGCTGCCAAGAGCACTTTTTACTATGCGCACCCAACCAGAGTGACGGGAGGAGCACATTTCAGAAAACGTGCTCAGCTCGTCGAGAAAATGCGATTTAAGCAATAAAATTAAAAATGCACCTAAAACCTAAACCAAACGTTGCAGGTGGTTATTTCTTCGTGCGCAGCAGTCAACGCGGCACTCTCTAGCTGCCAAGAGCACTTTTTACTATGCGCACCCAACCAGAGTGACGGGAGGAGCACATTTCAGAAAACGTGCTCAGCTCGTCGAGTAAATGTGACTTAAGCAATAAAATTAAAAATGCACCCAAAACCTAAACCAAACGTTGCAGGTGGTTATTTCTTCATGCGCAGTGGTCAACGCGGCACTCTCTAGCTGCCAAGAGTACTTTTTACTATGCGCACCCAACCAGAGTGACGGGAGGAGCACATTTCAGAAAACGTGCTCAGCTCGTCCAGAAAATGCGATTTAAGCAATAAAATTAAAAATGCACCTAAAACCTAAACCAAACGTTGCAGATGGTCATTTCTTCATGCGCAGTGGTCAACGCGGCACTCTCTAGCTGCCAAGAGCACTTTTTACTATGCACACCCAACCAGAGTGACGGGAGGAGCACATTTCAGAAAACGTGCTCAGCTCGTCCAGACAATGCGATTTAAGCAATAAAATTAAAAATGCACCCAAAACCTAAACCAAACGTTGCAGGTGGTTATTTCTTAATGCGCAGTGGTCAACGCGGCACTCTCTAGTGTCACGCCCGTGCCACTTCGCTCAGCCACACCCCTTTCGTTACCGTAATGTCTGTCACCTGCTTCCTCTTGTTACCCTGTGTATTTAAGCCCTGCCCGTGTGTTTCTCCCGGTGGGTGTCTACTGTTGTGTCCATTCCTGTTCGTGCCCAGTGTTCCTGTTCGTGTCATCTGGTTTTCCCTCGGTCTGTCTGAAGGCTCACGGTCAGAATTTTAATCTTGTCCAAGGGGACTTCATGTCGGTCAGTCTGTCTGTTTTGCTGGCCGTGAGCCTTCCTCCCGTCTGTGTCGTTCGTTCCCCACCTGCCTCCCTTCCAACTCCTTTTCCCTGCAATAAATCCTGGTTCAAGCTGCATTTGGTCGCCCTGGCTCAACTCATTCCTGACAGAAGACACCGACCATCACAGCGACCAGCGCTTGGACCAACCCTTTGCCGGCTCCCGCAACTGTTGCATGGTCGCCAAGGAGATGAGTTCAAGCGACGCAAGATGCACGGTTGCCCCCCCCCCAAAACAGATCCGACGGCACGAATCCAGCGGCCGCCACTTGTTCCGGCGGCGCGGAGCCAGCGGCTGTCACCGTCGGCCTTCAACGGTGCATGACGCACGGCCGCCCCCCGACCCAGTCCCGACGGCGCGGATGCTGCGGCCGCCACCAGTTCCGGCGGCGCAGATCCCGCGGCCGTCACCCAGCCGGCTTCAACGGCGCATGACACACGGCCGCCCCCCGATCCAGTCCCGACGGCGCGGATGCTGCGGCCGCCACCAGTTCCGGCGGCGTGGATCCAGCGGCCGTCACCCAGTCGGCCTTCGGCGGTGTGTGACGTGCGGCCACCTCCCCATTTCCTCCCCGCCCATGTTGGACAGTCTTGGATTTTTTTTTCTTTTTTGGGACGTCGGGAGCCGTCCCTTGTGGGGGGGGGGTACTGTCACGCCCGTGCCACTTCGCTCAGCCACACCCCTTTCGTTACCGTAATGTCTGTCACCTGCTTCCTCTTGTTACCCTGTGTATTTAAGCCCTGCCCGTGTGTTTCTCCCGGTGGGTGTCTACTGTTGTGTCCATTCCTGTTCGTGCCCAGTGTTCCTGTTCGTGTCATCTGGTTTTCCCTCGGTCTGTCTGAAGGCTCACGGTCAGAATTTTAATCTTGTCCAAGGGGACTTCATGTCGGTCAGTCTGTCTGTTTTGCTGGCCGTGAGCCTTCCTCCCGTCTGTGTCGTTCGTTCCCCACCTGCCTCCCTTCCAACTCCTTTTCCCTGCAATAAATCCTGGTTCAAGCTGCATTTGGTCGCCCTGGCTCAACTCATTCCTGACATCTAGCTGCCAAGAGCACTTTTTACTATGCGCACCCAACCAGAGTGACGGGAGGAGCGCATTTCAGAAAACGTGCTCAGCTCGTCGAGAAAATGCGATTTAAGCAATAAAATTAAAAATGCACCTAAAACCTAAACCAAACGTTGCAGGTGGTTATTTCTTCATGCGCAGCAGTCAACGCGGCACTCTCTAGCTGCCAAGAGCACTTTTTACTATGCGGACCCAACCAGAGTGACGGGAGGAGCACATTTCAGAAAACGTGCTCAGCTCGTCGAGAAAATGCGATTTAAGCAATAAAATAAAAAATGAACCTAAAACCTAAACCAAACGCTGCAGATGGTCATTTCTTCATGTGCAGTGGTCAACGCGGCACTCTCTAGCTGCCAAGAGCACCTTTTACTATGCGCACCCAACCAGACTGACGGGAGGAGCACATTTCAGAAAACGTGCTCAGTTCGTCGAGAAAATGCGATTTAAGCAACAAAATTAAAAATGCACCCAAAACCTAAACCAAACGTTGCAGGTGGTTATTTCTTCATGCGCAGCAGTCAACACGGCACTCTCTAGCTGCCAAGAGCACTTTTTAATATGCACACCCAACAAGAGTGACGGGAGGAGCGCATTTCAGAAAACGTGCTCAGCTCGACGAGAACATGCGATTTAAGCAATAAAATTAAAAATGCACCCAAAACCTAAACCAAACGTTGCAGGTGGTTATTTCTTCATGCGCAGTGGTCAAGGCGGCACTCTCTAGCTGCCAAGAGCACTTTTTACTATGCGCACCCAACCAGAGTGACGTGAGGAGCACATTTCAGAAAACGTGCTCAACTCGTCGAGAAAATGCGATTTAAGCAATAAAATTAAAAATGCACCTAAAACCGAAACCAAACGTTGCAGATGGTCAATTCTTCATGCGCAGTGGTTAACGCGGCACTCTTTCGCTGCCAAGAGCACTTTTTACTATGCGCACCCAACCAGAGTGACGGGAGGAGCACATTTCAGAAAACGTGCTCAGCTCGTCGAGAAAATGCGATTTAAGCAATAAAATTAAAAATGCACCCAAAACCTAAACCAAACGTTGCAGATGGTCATTTCTTCATGCGCAGTGGTCAACGCGGCACTCTCTAGCTGCCAAGAGCACTTTTTACTATGCACACCCAACCAGAGTGACGGGAGGAGCACATTTCAGAAAACGTGCTCAGCTCGTCGAGAAAATGCGATTTAAGCAATAAATTTAAAAATGCACCTAAAACCTAAACCAAACGTTGCAGGTGGTTATTTCTGCATGCGCAGTGGTCAACGCGGCACTCTCTAGCTGCCAAGAGCACTTTTTACTATGCGCACCCAACCAGAGTGACGGGAGGAGCACATTTCAGAAAACGTGCTCAGCTCGTCGAGAAAATGCGATTTAAGCAATAAAATAAAAAATGCACCTAAAACCTAAACCAAACGTTGCAGGTGGTTATTTCTTCATGCGCAGTGGTCAACGCGGCACTCTCTAGCTGCCAAGAGCACTTTTTACTATGCGCACCCAACCACAGTGACGGGAGGAGCACATTTCAGAAAACGTGCTCAGCTCGTCGAGAAAATGCGATTTAAGCAATAAAATTAAAAATGCACCTAAAACCTAAACCAAACGTTGCAGGTGGTTATTTCTTCATGCGCAGTGGTCAACGCGGCACTCTCTCGCTGCCAAGAGCACTTTTTACTATGCGCACCCAACCAGAGTGACGGGAGGAGCACATTTCAGAAAACGTGCTCAGCTCATCGAGAAAATGCGATTTAAGCAATAAAATTAAAAATGCACCTAAAACCTAAACCAAACGTTGCAGGTGGTTATTTCTTCATGCGCAGTGGTCAACGCGGCACTCTCTAGCTGCCAAGAGCACTTTTTACTATGCGCACCCAACCAGAGTGACGGGAGGAGCACATTTCAGAAAACGTGCTCAGCTCGTCGAGAAAATGCGATTTAAGCAATAAAATTAAAAATGCACCTAAAACCTAAACCAAACGTTGCAGGTGGTTATTTCTTCGTGCGCAGCAGTCAACGCGGCACTCTCTAGCTGCCAAGAGCACTTTTTACTATGCGCACCCAACCAGAGTGACGGGAGGAGCACATTTCAGAAAACGTGCTCAGCTCGTCGAGTAAATGTGATTTAAGCAATAAAATTAAAAATGCACCCAAAACCTAAACCAAACGTTGCAGGTGGTTATTTCTTCATGCGCAGTGGTCAACGCGGCACTCTCTAGCTGCCAAGAGCACTTTTTACTATGCGCACCCAACCAGAGTGACGGGAGGAGCACATTTCAGAAAACGTGCTCAGCTCGTCCAGAAAATGCGATTTAAGCAATAAAATAAAAAATGAACCTAAAACCTAAACCAAACGTTGCAGATGGTCATTTCTTCATGCGCAGTGGTCAACGCGGCACTCTCTAGCTGCCAAGAGCACTTTTTACTATGCACACCCAACCAGAGTGACGGGAGGAGCACATTTCAGAAAACGTGCTCAGCTCGTCCAGACAATGCGATTTAAGCAATAAAATTAAAAATGCACCCAAAACCTAAACCAAACGTTGCAGGTGGTTATTTCTTCATGCGCAGTGGTCAACGCGGCACTCTCTAGCTGCCAAGAGCACTTTTTACTATGCGCACCCAACCAGAGTGACGGGAGGAGCACATTTCAGAAAACGTGCTCAGCTCGTCGAGAAAATGTGATTTAAGCAATAAAATTAAAAATGCACCCAAAACCTAAACCAAACGTTGCAGATGGTCATTTCTTCATGCGCAGTGGTCAACGCGGCACTCTCTAGCTGCCAAGAGCACTTTTTACTATGCACACCCAACCAGAGTGACGGGAGGAGCGCATTTTAGAAAACGTGATCAGCTCGACGAGAAAATGCGATTTAAGCAATAAAATTAAAAATGCACCCAAAACCTAAACCAAACGTTGCAGGTGGTTATTTCTTCATGCGCAGTGGTCAACGCGGCACTCTCTAGCTGCCAAGAGCACTTTTTACTATGCGCACCCAACCAGAGTGACGGGAGGAGCACATTTCAGAAAACGTGCTCAGCTCGTCCAGAAAATGCGATTTAAGCAATAAAATTAAAAATGCACCTAAAACCTAAACCAAACGTTGCAGATGGTCATTTCTTCATGCGCAGTGGTCAACGCGGCACTCTCTAGCTGCCAAGAGCACTTTTTACTATGCACACCCAACCAGAGTGACGGGAGTAGCACATTTCAGAAAACGTGCTCAGCTCGTTCAGACAATGCGATTTAAGCAATAAAATTAAAAATGCACCCAAAACCTAAACCAAACGTTGCAGGTGGTTATTTCTTCATGCGCAGTGGTCAACGCGGCACTCTCTAGCTGCCAAGAGCACTTTTTCCTATGCGCACCCAACCAGAGTGACGGGAGGAGCACATTTCAGAAAACGTGCTCAGCTCGTCCAGAAAATGCGATTTAAGCAATAAAATTAAAAATGCACCTAAAACCTAAACCAAATGTTGCAGATGGTCGTTTCTTCATGCGCAGTGGTCAACGCGGCACTCTCTAGCTGCCAAGAGCACTTTTTACTATGCACACCCAACCAGAGTGACGGGAGGAGCACATTTCAGAAAACGTGCTCAGCTCGTCCAGACAATGCGATTTAAGCAATAAAATTAAAAATGCACCCAAAACCTAAACCAAACGTTGCAGTTGGTTATTTCTTCATGCGCAGTGGTCAACGCCGCACTCTCTAGCTGCCAAGAGCACTTTTTACTATGCGCACCCAACCAGAGTGACGGGAGGAGCGCATTTCAGAAAACGTGCTCAGCTCGTCGAGAAAATGCGATTTAAGCAATAAAATTAAAAATGCACCTAAAACCTAAACCAAAAGTTGCAGGTGGTTATTTCTTCATGCGCAGTGGTCAACGCGGCACTCTCTAGCTGCCAAGAGCACTTTTTAATATGCACACCCAACCAGAGTGACGGGAGGAGCACATTTCAGAAAACGTGCTCAGCTCGTCCAGACAATGCGATTTAAGCAATAAAATTAAAAATGCACCCAAAACCTAAACCAAACGTTGCAGGTGGTTATTTCTTCATGCGCAGTGGTCAACGCGGCACTCTCTAGCTGCCAAGAGCACTTTTTACTATGCGCACCCAACCAGAGTGACGGGAGGAGCACATTTCAGAAAACGTGCTCAGCTCGTCGAGAAAATGCGATTTAAGCAATAAAATTAAAAATGCACCAAAAACATTAAATCAAACGTTGCAGGTGGTTATTTCTTCATGCGCAGTGGTCAACGCGGCACTCTCTAGCTGCCAAGAGCACTTTTTACTATGCGCACCCAACCAGAGTGACGGGAGGCGCACATTTCAGAAAACGTGCTCAGCTCGTCGAGAAAATGCGATTTAAGCAATAAAATTAAAAATGGACCTAAAACCTAAACTAAACGTTGCAGGTGGTTATTTCTTCGTGCGCAGCAGTGAACGCGGCACTCTCTAGCTGCCAAGAGCACTTTTTACTATGCGCACCCAACCAGAGTGACGGGAGGAGCACATTTCAGAAAACGTGCTCAGCTCGTCGAGAAAATGCGATTTAAGCAATAAAATTAAAAATGCACCCAAAACCTAAACCAAACGTTGCAGATGGTCATTTCTTCATGTGCAGTGGTCAACGCGGCACTCTCTAGCTGCCAAGAGCACTTTTTACTATGCACACCCAACCAGAGTGACGGGAGGAGCGCATTTCAGAAAACGTGCTAAGCTCGTCGAGAAAATGCGATTTAAGCAATAAAATTAAAAATGCACCCAAAACCTAAACCAAACGTTGCAGATGGTCATTTCTTCATGCGCAGTGGTCAACGCGGCACTCTCTAGCTGCCAAGAGCACTTTTTACTATGCGCACCCAGCCAGAGTGACGGGAGGAGCACATTTCAGAATACGTGCTCAGCTCGTTGAGAAAATGCGATTTAAGCAATAAAATTAAAAATGCACCCAAAACCTAAACCAAACGTTGCAGGTGGTTATTTATTCATGCGCAGTGGTCAACGCGGCACTCTCTAGCTGCCAAGAGCACTTTTTACTATGCACACCCAACCAGAGTGACGGGAGGAGCGCATTTCAGAAAACGTGCTCAGCTCGACGAGAAAATGCGATTTAAGCAATAAAATTAAAAATGCACCCAAAACCTAAACCAAACGTTGCAGGTGGTTATTTCTTCATGCGCAGTGGTCAACGCGACACTCTCTAGCTGCCAAGAGCACTTTTTCGATGCACACCCAACCAGAGAGACGGGAGGAGCGCATTTCAGAAAACGTGCTCAGCTCGACGAGAAAATGCGATTTAAGCAATAAAATTAAAAATGCACCCAAAACCTCTAACCAAACGTTGCAGGTGGTTATTTCTTCATGCGCAGTGGTCAACGCGGCACTCTCTAGCTGCCAAGAGCACTTTTTACTATGCGCACCCAACCAGAGTAACGGGAGGAGCACATTTCAGAAAACGTGCTCAGCTCGTCGAGAAAATGCGATTTAAGCAATAAAATTAAAAATGCACCCAAAACCTAAACCAAACGTTGCAGGTTGTTATTTCTTCATGCGCAGTGGTCAACGCGGCACTCGCTAGCTGCCAAGAGCACTTTTTACTATGTGCACCCAAGCAGAGTGACGGGAGGAGCACATTTCAGAAAACGTGCTCAGCTCGTCCAGAAAATGCGATTTAAGCAATAAAATTAAAAATGCACCTAAAACCTAAACCAAACGTTGCAGATGGTCATTTCTTCATGCGCAGTGGTCAACGCGGCACTCTCTAGCTGCCAAGAGCACTTTTTACTATGCACACCAAACCAGATTGACGGGAGGAGCACATTTCAGAAAACGTGCTCAGCTCGTCCAGACAATGCGATTTAAGCAATAAAATTAAAAATGCACCCAAGACCTAAACCAAACGTTGCAGGTGGTTATTTCTTCATGCGCAGTGGTCAACGCGGCACTCTCTAGCTGCCAAGAGCACTTTTTACTATGCGCACCCAACCAGAGTGACGGGAGAGAGAAGAATAAGGCGGCAGGCTTTGATGTCTATTCATATGCAAATGAGTTAGGAAGTCATAAAATTTTATGACCTATTGATGTTAAGATTTATGGCTTTTTTTTTATTGGGGGTCATAAATCACCCTTGGGGGCATCAAGATGGCGCCAGTCATGACGGCGCCATCTTTGACTGTCGCCATTTTGGTTTGCTGGCGCCATTTTTAAGATGTGGATATGTATGGGCATGTATTTTTATGAATCAAGACAGGTGCAGCACCTGAGCTAGCTTTGCTAACAGCCCTCTGAGCTACCTTTGCTTCCGGCCCGCACGTGTGAGCTTGAAGAGAGCCTTTCTGTTGAGAAGAGGAAGAGGAGGAGGGGGTTAGAGAGGCGTCATTAGAGGTGGCAAAGTCATTAGAGGTGGCAAAGTTGGCTTCAAGAGAGTCGCATATAATTTGAGAAACAATAGCTCAGCCAAAGTTATCTGAAAGCGGGAGACGCATGTAATTTGGTAAACATTGCTTTAGAGGATCAAGGGGGTTTTGGAGGATCAAGGGGGGTTTTGTTGAGAAAATCACACGGCTACAAGTCACAAGTTATCTCTAATGTAATTTGACAAACAATAGTGGAGCCGGCATTACTGGGTCCAGGTGGAACCGTTTAACTTTGGAGGGAGACAGACGAAGGCCTCTGTTTTTTTTATGAAGGCTGTATAAGTTTAAAACATATCCTGATTTAAAAAATGAAAAAAAACAAACACGTGATACACAGAGGTGTGGTTTGAGAGAGGGGCTGGACTTGTTGTTCGTATATTTACGCGAGAGTATCGGGCTGATAGTTCATAGAAAAAGAGCTAAAGCTGTGATGTTAAACTGCAAACCTGAAGCTCAAATCATGATAGCAGAAACGCCGGTCAGTATTCATCTTTGCCGCAGAGGCCCTGATGGTTTGCTAGATGCCCCTAGGAAGAAACAGATGTATCTGAGACGTATGCAACAAAGGCCTACAGAAAAACTTGAGCGGAGCTGGCATCTAACACCAGAGACTCAATGGGGATTTAAATTTTTTTACGAGACTGGTGAGTTGTCTTTCTTTATGAGAAACCAAGAGAGCTCTGGATCAAGCAACAGCAACTATGTGCAGGCCCACGCATTTGGTACTCTGAACTCAAATGATTGGGGTGTTTTAAATCAACTCCTGCCAGAGGTTTTGACTGAATTTCACAATGAGTACGGGTCAGAAGGTGAGCTGAATGCAACTTGGATTTCAAAAATCACAGCCGGCGGGAGATGTTTTTTCCGGCTGAAAGTTTCTCCTCAAACTGTTGATGGGTCAGAAGATGGGGAGGTAATGGATTTTTTGTTTTTAAAACTTGAAGCATTCAGCAGTGAATGTGGGCTTTTCCAGACAATTTTGAATATACCGTTGACAGAATGGTATGGAACGATGCAAGCATATGGGGAGAGTATTACGAGGCTTTTTCTATCAAGCCGTGTCTGGACAAACGTCGTCGGAGTGAAACGTAAACTGGCTTTAGATTAACCCTTACTAAAAAAATAAGTTTAAACCCTGGCCCTCTTCAACACACAAGACTCTGTTCCTCCTCCTACCCCCCTCTTTTTCTCACCTGCTGTCACAGGAAGGTGGAGTTATAGTCATTAGCATAACTATCTAAATTGTATAAGAGCGGGCTTGCAATCGGCTCTTTCACACACGCACACGCACAAGAGCAAGAAGATGGCCCAAAAAATGCTTGCCAGAAGACTTTTACCACGTTCTACACCTACGGGGATCACGTTCTGGTCAACCCCTGACAACTCGGATGCAGAGTCAGATGCTGCTGACGATGGGAACACAGCTTTCCTAGCGCCGCCAAGACCGACGCCAGTGGGGCCTGAGACATGGGCTGAAAGATTTGAGATTCTTCCGCTGCCGCCATCCGATCCGAACGAATGCGCCTCCCCGATTCGACTCGACGATCTGCAAACCGATTCTCTCTATGGAGCTTTGTCATCAACTTTCGACGTGTTTGAAACCCCTGAAACCTCAGGGGAGCAGCAGCAGCAGCGGCAGCAGGAGGAGCAGCATGAACCATGGTCCACGTCACGAGCCATTGAATTGTTTGATGGCGCCTGCACACGCTATCCTGAAAATGGTATGGATTTGCCAAGCTTGTCTGCTACCGACATTAGAGTCTTACTCAGAGAGGCAGAATCGCACCTGCCCGCTGATTTTGAGGAGGTTGACGACACGATGGCCCTTGAGTTTGGGGCCGTTCCTCCGAGGGCCCCGGCGCCTGCGAGAATCAACACACAGATGGACACAGAGGCTGACGACACGATCGTTGGCACTCCGATGGTCCTTGAGTTTGGGGTCGTTCCTCCGATGACCTCGACACCTGCGAGAATCAACACACAGATGGACACGGAGGCTGACGACACGATCGTTGACACTCCGATGACCTCGGCACCTTTGAGAATCAACACACAACAAGACGCAGGGTATAATATGACAATAGAGCCTCTTAAATGGTTGGTGATTGAAGACTACACACGCCTGAAGCTGATGCTGGTTCATCTTTTGTATGATGCCTTAATGAAACATGCTAAATCTAACTGTGACGGATGTGCTCTTGATGATCTTAGCCAAATGCATCATACGTGCCTATATGTTGAGGATCGAAACTTTTATTTCTATGCGAATTATGAAGCAGTGACGGGTGAATTGTGCAATGCTGACTTGCTACACACGTTGTCGACAATGTTTTTCTATTTTAAAAGCTCTGCAACGCTTATAAACATCCGCAATTCTGTTTCTGCCATTCTACATGACCTAGCTCATGAAGGCAAGATCTTCACACGGCTCCGTGCGATAAAACAAGAAGCTGGTGGTACTCTTCTGAATCGCAACGAAGTCACTCTATTATTTAGAACGTTTGGAAAAACACAATGGGAGGTTTTGTAAAAAAAATGTGGAATCAATTGATGACTTTCCTAACAGTACTTTTAGATTTAACAGGGGGGCAGCTAAAGAAGTTTAAAACTCTAATAGGGTCCAAAGTAACACCATCTATGTTATCTTCATTCATGCGTTATGTCAAACCTTAGGATTTATAGAAAAACTTTTTTTTACCATGTTTTACATTTGTTTGTGTTTATTAGTAATGTTTTTTAAGAACTAGTTTGATTTTTTCTGTAATAAACTATTGTGACCGTTTCTCTATGTGTATTCAATGGTGAGAGATGTCTTCAGCTAAGAATCCTGATAGTTTTTGGGGGGAGAGGGGAAAAAAAAAAAAAAAAAGCCAAATCGAGAGTCACGCCCACATAGAGGTAAGAAAAAAAATAAATAAATAAAGCCAAATCGAGAGCGAAGGCCGCCCAAAGCAACAGTGCGTTCGAACCTCTCATCTCGTGCGTTTACTAACCTCGACTTAATCCCCCGCTAAAAATTTGAAATAATGCCCTCTAAAAAGGGCCTCGTGATGGACGCGCTGGAAGACCTGTCCAAGGAAAACTTCAAAAAGTTTGTTAATGCTCTGGTGAGCCGCCGCGGTAACATAAAGCTGGCAGAAAACAAGCTGCAAGATAAGAACTTTATGGACGTAACCGAGATGCTGGTGGCCACTTTCACCGAGGATAAAGCTCCAGCCGTGGTCTTTGAATTGCTCATCTCTATTAAGTGCGTCGACGAGGCCGAAAAGCTCTGTAAACTCATGCGTTATGTCAAACCTTAGGATTTATAGAAAAACTTTTTTTACCATGTTTTACACTTGTTTGTGTTTATTAGTAATGTTTTTTTTTAAGAAGTAGCTTGATTTTTTCTGTAATAAACTATTGTGACCGTAAAAGTGACTGTTTCTCTGTGTTTATTCAAAATCGCGAGATATCAGACCTGTTTGCTTTATTAACAGCGTCACAATCTGATATCCATCAGAATTTACCTAACAATGGGTGGCGACAGGTGTCTTCAGAGACTCTACTATTGCGCTAAAAATCCAGCGAGTTTTGGCGGCGAGAAACGGCTGCACAGGGAGGCGATTAATAGCTGTAAAAACACTAACATAAGAAAAGTAAAAGCTTTTTTATCCGATCAGGATGCGTACACTTTACACAAACCAGCCAGAATAACTTTTCCTAGAAATAAAGTTTTTGTTCGAGGTCCTATGAGACAATTCCAAGCAGATTTGTGCGATATGCAATCACTAGCGCGCTACAACGATGGATATAAATATTTACTAACCGCAATCGATATATTCTCGAAACGTGCATATGTACGTGTTTTGAAAGCGAAAACTGGTACACAGGTCACCAAAGCATTTGAAGATATCCTGACAGTTAGCGGTTCACCATTACGCCTTCAAACAGATAAAGGGGTGGAGTTTTTTAACAAACATTTCCAGAAATTAATGAGAAAGCACAATATTACACATTTTTCCACCGCCTCGGACATCAAAGCCCAAACGATTGAAAGGTTCAACAAAACGTTAAAAACGCGGATGTGGAGGTATTTCACTGCTAAGAACACACAACGATACGTCGATGTAATTCAGGATTTTATTGTCAGTTATAACAACAGTTTTCACAGCAGTATAAAAATGACACCTAACGCTGTAAACGAAGAGAATAAGAATATCGTTTTCACTAACCTCTACTCAAGAAATCCTTTTCAACGGGGATGCAAGTTCCGGTTCGCACCGGGTGACACTGTGCGAATTTCCAAAATAAAAGGGAATTTTGAAAAAGGTTATTTACAAAGTTACACGGATGAAATTTTCAGAATAAGACAGCGTCTCCACCGCGTTCCTCCCGTCTATAAAATATCGGACTTGGATGGTATGCCCGTGCAAGGCAGCTTCTACAAAGAGGAATTACAAAAAGTAAAAATTAAAAAAAATAAAATTTTTCGCATACAGAAAATTCTTAAATCACGTACTGTGGCAGGTAAACGCGAGTCCTTCGTCCACTGGGTGGGCTGGCCAGCCAAATTCGACAGTTGGGTACCCACAAAGAGTATTAAAACCATCTGACGGTCTCTAAAGCGGCCATTCTGTGCAAATTACAAGATGGGTGACCATCAGAGAGAATTCTACATCACATTAGCGTCAAATGCCAGTGTTCATCTTTTTAGCTCAAACACGCTCACAGAATTCAAAACCGAACTAGCTCAACATATCGATTTAAAAGGCTCGTGGGAGGTCGGTTTATGCGAGATTTCCTACATCAACACAATACCCACCATTCCTGAGAAAAAACGGAACTTTTACCTAAAACAACCTAAAAATCCGCCCCCTAGAGGTGATACGTTCCAAGACGACTCATCAGAAATTCGACATTTGCTCAAAACAAGGGGAGGTGTTTATCAAAATTATGACTCGTTAGCTTTGGACATTCAAACTCTATTAACTAAAGCGAGTAACAAAAAGATTGACGTCCGATTTGATCAGCACAAACAGAGGTTCATGTTTTCGGGCGAAGAAGGATTGAGAGTTATGTTCAAGAGCCCCCTGGCGTACATTATCGGAATGGCGCCAGAGAATTGGTTGTCACTCAAACCGGAAGGCGTCAACGCACAACATCCTGCCGATATACGCGCCGGATCATATTTCATGTTCATCTACACCGACATCATACATCATCAGACAGTTGGTGACGCGTACGCCCCCATGCTACGAACTCTGCCTCTGGAAGGCGGATACGGTGAAGTTGTAAACAAAACTTTTAATCCGGTTTACTATTTAGATGTGTGCAGAAGCCATATTGAAACCATTTCGGTTTACCTACGAACAGACCAGAACAACCCGATAGATTTCGAATACGGGAAGGTTATTCTCACTCTGCATTTTAGATCTAAATAATAATAAATTAAAAAAAAAAAAAAAAAAAAAAAAAAAAATGACGTCATCGTCAATGCATCCCGACTTGTATCGTTTTGTTGATTATTATGAAACACAAGTGGGGGGCTCTTTTCAAGCCGGTTTTTCGGGAAGCCCTGTGCAGTACGGACGAGGGATTGGGTCTATTTTTGCAAAATTATTTCGTTTTGTGATGCCTATGTTTAAAAGCGGGTTTAACTTGGCGAAGCCGCATCTTCAAGCAGCCGCTAAAAACATAGCAACGGATGTAGCGGGGCGCGTCATTCAAAGAATCCACCAGAAACAGGGCCCCGAGCAAGAAGGTTCCGGGCTTGCTGTATTGTCACGTGGGACGATCCATCCTGGGGGGCGGAGAAAAAGAAGCGTTAAAAGGAAAAGACGCTCCTCCACCCGTCTCAGACCAGTTGTCAGAAAAAAGCGGAGAAGAAGCAAGACAGATATTTTCTCTTAAAAAATGGCCCTTCTACATTTTAAAAGTCAAGAGGCGATTTTATCCAGTCTTGATCTGTTTAGTGCGCCCCTGACGCAACTCTCCATAGAAGATAGCTCATATGTCGAATTCCAACCGTTAACAGCAATCGTGGACCAAGGCCCAATAGAATTTTATATACCCGGGGACGGCTCAAAATATTTAGATTTATCCGACACTTTACTACATCTCCGTGCAAAGGTGACGCGTAGGGATGGGACAAATATTCCACCGCAAGAACAAGTCGGCATCGTGAATTTTCCTATAAACACAATTTTTAGTCAATTAGATATTTCGTTGGGTGGACGGTTAATCTCACAATCTAGCGCCACGCACGCCTACAGATCCATCATCGAGCTGCTGTTAAACTTTTCAAACGATTCTTTGGAGACACAATTCACAGCAGGAATGTTCGCAAAAGACTCTAGGGGGCGCATGGACTCCATTTCTTTCGAAGAGGGCGTGGCTAACGCTGGTTTTGTGCGGCGCGCACAACAGATTGCAGGCTCACGTGAATTTCATCTTATGGGACCGCTTCATGGAGATATTTTCTTTTCCGAACGCCATCTACTGAATAATGTGGATCTGCGTCTAAAGTTAACTAGAGCTTCTGATGATTTCTGTCTCATGAGCGCTCCAGACAGTGATTCGTGTCTCAAAATACTAGGAGCATCCCTGTTTGTGAAAAAAGTATCAATCTCACCGGCTGTAGCTATAGGTCACGCCGCCGCATTACAAAAAGGTAATGCCCTCTATCCCGTCAGTCGCGTAAACATGAAAACCTTCAGTATCCCGCAAAACTCGAGAATCTGTCAGCAGGATAATCTCTTCCTCGGACACATCCCCAAGCAAATTGTATTAGCTCTCGTAAACCACAACAGTTTTATGGGACGGAGAGATTTAAACCCGTTTAATTTTTTGCATTATAACATAGAGTATTTAGCTCTCAGCCACGAAGGTCGACAAATACCTGCCAAACCTTTTCAGCCCAATTTCGAAGCTGGACTATGTACACGTGAATTTCATAATTTATACACAGCAACGGGGCGTTTTCTAAAAGATTTACCTCTCTGTATAAACCAACAGGATTTTACTCAGGGCTATTCACTTTTTGTTTTCAATTTAAGTCAGGTGGATGACTCAGGCGCGTTAACGCCGATCAATAACGGGGTGCTGAGACTCGATTTGCGCTTCAGAACCCCATTACCGCATACAGCAACACTCATTGTATACGCGGTTTATGATTCGCTTATAGAGATTAATGCTAAGAGGGAAGTATTGATGGACTATTATTAACGCTATGAACGGCCGTGAATTGGACATGATTATGACCCGGATGCAGAGAACCTTATTTGGAGGCGTTTTCGCATCGGATGAGCTAGGTGACGTCAGAGACACGCCTCCGAAACATTACATAGTCAATACGCATCCAAGACATTTACCCGGAGAGCACTGGCTCGCTTTGACTTTAGAATCGGACGGCTCGGCCACATTCTTTGATCCTTTTGGGCTACCACCGAATGGGTCGTACTACCCGGCCAGTATATACAGATTTTTGAAGAAGCATTCTAAACGGATCGACTATCAGAACGGGCAGTTGCAGCACGAGCTCACAGACACCTGCGGTCAACACTGTGTGTATTATTTAACCCAACGCGGATGGGGGCACACTTATCGTGAAGTGCTGACTCATTACAATTCCGACCCTCTCCATAACGACGCGATGGTTAGAGAGTTTGTCAAAAAATGTCGAAGACCAGACCGGATGTGCGGCGGGCAAACATCATGTTCGTTGCATAAATTTAAAAAATGTCATTGTCTGAAACCATGTTAATGTTTTATAAAATCTCTTTTATTCAATAAACATTGTTAAAGAGAGTTACAGAGTCATGCGTTGTTTTTTCCACTAACAACAATAGTGTCATCTAATAACTAACCCATTTTACTACCGGTGATGCCCTCTTTCTTTTTTTTTTATTCATCATGTTTACATCTTCTACATAAGAAACATCCCCATCTTCACCTGTAGCCTATTTTAAACGTTTAAAATCTGCGCGAGCCAAGGGGTTGGAGATGCTTGTTTCCGGCAAGTTTAACCGTGCTAGCGTTCGGAGAAATTCACTCCATCCTACCGGCTTCTCGTTGATTTTTTTCCCACTCGTACACAAATGTCTCAACAGATCGCTCATATGGGAGCCTTTGATAGTTTTTCCTCTAAAAACAAATTCACTTAACGGCGTCCAGCTTACATCTTCTGCCGATAGTCTTTTCAGCACATAGTTGGCATTGCGTCGGAAACGTGGACCTATGGCGTCCAGAATATCATCAGTTGCGCTCTCATCAGCGGCCTTTATTTCACCCCTCTCATTGTCTTCGTGGCGAATCGTAATAGGAATTTGCTCGGAGTCTTTTTGTTTGACCAACCCCAAGTAACGCTGCATTAAGGTCTGATAAATTTTGATCTTTTCATATTGATTTAAATTTTTATTATCCAAAACCTGTTTCATCTCTTCATCCAAAGAATGCTCTGCTGTATCACGGATGGTCGGCGCTGGTCGATTCAGCCTCTCGAGCTGATAAGGCGAAATCAGGAACATTTTCTGAGCCGTTTTCAAACTCATTTTATGCTTTGTTCATAAAGCCACTAATGACACTCCCGAGAACAGGTGCGAAAGCGGCCAGTAACGGTAAAATAAAACCACCTTTCTGAACTAACACAGCTCTTTTCTTCTTCAAAGTATTTTTCTTATCAGCCAAAAAGCGGATATTTTTCTTTTGCTTTTTAAGTCTCTTGTAAAGTTTTGATTTTAAGGGTACATGTCCTTTAAGAAGATTTAGAGCAATCTCACATAATGCTTTCACCAAACTACTGGGGCCTCTGAGTAGCAAATGCTTACGTTTGGCCGGCTTGGATGTAAACAGAGATTTGAGTAACGGTGCGTTTGTTTTTAAAAGCTTCGTCATCGCTTTATTGTTTGGGTATATAAACGACAGGCCACTGGTTATGTAGTACACCTGTACGTAGTCTATATTGTTCTGGGCATGAAGGTGTCAAATCTACCAGTAAATACCCATGCGGCTCTCTTGTAGCATCTTCAAAGCATTCCAGGAAAAACTTCCGGTTGCTGGGAGAAATTTGATTCGCCAGGACACTCACCTGCAGTTTATCGCGGGGGTTTTTGAACAAAATCAAATAATTACTGTTCAAACTAATAGTCCGGCTAAATTTCCCCTGATGGAATACATTCTGCGTTAGCATTATAACGCTTAAATTTTTATGATGTCTATATTGGGTGAATATTCGAACCACTTCAGGGTTATCCGAAGCTTGGAAGATGACGTCATCCAGAATCAACAGATGGTGCTGCTGTGGCGGGAACAGCTTCTCGTCGTCAAAAGATTCAGGCAGCCCCTTGATAAAAACAATGTCTTTATTCAGGTTTTTGAGCTCATCGTACATTGGCTGGTATGAAGTATAAACCCAGACAATATTATCAGGTTTTTTTCTCAGAACATGTTCAGGATTTTGCAATACATTTTTTACAAAGAAAGTCTTGCCACAACCCGAAGGCCCTGCTACTAGCGATGAAAAAGGGAGTTCTAATCTGGGGTCGAATTCAATCTGATTAAAAGCCATTTCCACACACAGACACACGTATGGATAGATAGATAGAAATATCAGTAGCCAAACGGTTCAGTGGTGCCTCGCGCTAGCAGCCTTCTTTTATCATACACCACACGAAGCCGCTTGGAAAATGACACGTTTCTGAGATGAAACCCTCTCTTATCGCGAACGATATTATGCTGGGGCGCGTAAAGCACATCTGAGGTCGCACCTGCTGTATCGATGTAGCCTTGAACCAAACTGAGCATGCTGTCGAGATTGATGCTCTGACCGCTTTCGTGACTTTGTGTGATACCCTTTACCTTCATGACCGTCTGAGATGACCCTCGTGTTTTATAAGCGTATGTTTTGGGGCCGGCTGAGACAAATTCTAAAATGCTGTCGTTCAAAAGCTCATCTGTCAAATCACCCAGATAATCACCTAGCGCGAGAACACTTTCACCTGGCTTCACAGTGTACACGAGGCTGTCTGTATCTGTGTAAAGGACACGCTTCTGTAAAATTTCTAAATAGCTGTACATTTTTAGGCGTGCATAGGCTGTTGTGAAACACGCTGCAGCCACGTTTGATGTTTTTGAGGCGGGGATCTCGTTGTTTATGTTGATACAATACTGCACAATTGAGAGCTTCTCATTGATAAAATGGAAGAATTTCACATTGTACAGACCTGAAAACAAAAGTTCAAAAAAATCCTCTGATTTTGTCACAATTTTTGTGTTTGTCATGTTGTCACGTTGCGCGAGTTTTCCCCACAGATTGTTAAGACAGAGTTTTGACACTTGCCTTTTGCCAGGGTTTACAGCAATTTTGGAAGGATCGAGTTGGATACCCTGATGAATGGCATACCCTTCTATGTATCTTTCTCTGTCAGCCTGGTTGACCACGTGAGGCGGGTAACCTGAAGATTCTTGTTTACCTTTTAGAAATGTTCGCATGTAATCACGGAAAATTGTGTCGCTCGTTCTTGTGTAATGCCACACTTCTGTAATTTCCGCAACCGTGTACCCGAGATCGAGTGCCTTAACAAATTCAGGGGTTGTCCAAACACCTGTTAACGATCTTTGCTCATCACTATGTGTACAAGCCGTCTGCTGGTTGTTACACTCGGCACATGTGCGGCACAGTGTGAAGACGAGTTTACCTTTAGTTGTTTTGAACGGTAGAACGGGAAAATATAAACCACGGGGTGGGTTGACTGTGGCGCTGATGAAACCAAAATACGACCTAGGGTCTTTAAAATCATCGTGGATAATCGTTGGATGATCGATTGGGTATGTGGCTGTACTGTTGATGAAAGGATATAATGATGTCACATCAACATACAACACACGCTCGTCTGGCTCTGCCGTGTATTTTAAAACGAATGCGTTTGTTCGGCCCCCAAAAAGAGCCTGCCTCGGTTTGAGCGGTGTAGGAAATTTGTTTTTTTTAAGGAATTCCTTCACCTCTATGTCCATCTTTTTCATTTGCAACCATTCATGCTCCCACATAATTACAAGGTACACATCCTGTCTAAGCTGTAGATCCTGAATTTTCTTTTGTGTTTTATCAAACCTCTCCTGAAAAGGGCGTTTGGTTGTCGGGCATATTTTAGAGAGGTCGAAGCATTCTGCGCAGCCGTGGTGATAACAACCAAAATACTCAAACACTATTTTTACGCCCCCGATTTCACAATAACCATCTACAAAGTAGTTGTCTATCCTAACTTCACCACCGTTCAACGCATGTCTAATTTGGATATTTTGGCTGTGCATGATCCATTGCATGTACTGAATAGAATCGTGCGAGAAAGCTTTGTACTGACGCATATAGTTGTCTGATGGTGTAATGGCTAGTGTTTGAGGAGTCAGAAAATTAGCTCGAAAAACTTTCATGCACGCCGACGCAATTGTTACCGCATTGAATGGATCTGTTCCGGTGGCCTCAAAAAACTCACTCCTGAATTTTTCACACCCTTGCATTAACAGATCAACATCATTCTCGCAGTAGGCTATTGCCTGTTTAGCAAAATCAAACACATTGCTAGCTTCTTTGGCATACCACTCGTCAAACTTTGATCGTTGGGAGGGTGACATTCGCTCGGTGCCGTAGTACGTGGGGTCAGGGTGAGACCCTACGTAGTTTAGATGCTCTAAAGAGCTGAATTTGTGTGGGAAGTAACCCTTTGATTTGTCTTCAAACCCCAGGGCCTTAGGCATTGCGCTTAGAGGCATCGTCAAGAATGAGAGAGAGTCTATAAATCGTGATTTTGTGTCTAAATCGACAAATGATAGAACTTTACTCCCTTGCATCAGAATGTCGAGTTTGAGACCTAATTCAAGCATTCTCCTTATCAGTATGTATGAATCAAAACCTCTCGCATTATGTGCAACAAACGTAGTTTGTTTAAACCGTGGCATTCGGAAAAATCCGAGAAATTCATCAACACAATCTGTGCCATACCAATGCTTCGCCAGTCCATTATTTGATTCGCAACAGATGAGAAAAGGTTTGTGTAAACCGTCTGAATCTACATAAGTTTCGAAATCGTAGTAGACTACATTTTTGCACGGTGGTTGTGGTTTGATGGGCTGAATGTAGCACATGTGAGGGTTCAACAATGCGTCATCTTGATTTATGATCTCATCACACACTGCGCATTTTTTAACGGGGCAACGATGTTTAGCACCGGTACCATCAGCTCTCACATAATATTGAAGACCGCACTCCAAGCATTTTTTGTATGAAGTGCAGTTGCTGACACGATTCATTGATCGAGACTCTTTATGTTTGGTAAAGCATTCCTCATTACGACAAGATTTGTTACAGTCGGGGCAGATGACATGTTTAAACCGTCGCTGTTTACAGCCTGGATCAAGACAAACGCCACAGTGTCCTTCACAATGGTGCTGTTGCCAATTCTCATGCCCTTTGTAACAATGCCTGCAAAAAAATGCGTGGCCGACAAAGGCCTCAATCGCTTTCACGCCGTAAAAATGGCCCTCAAGATTTAAGACAAATAAAGTGTCGTTATCTGTTTTGGGGTAACGCGTGTCGAAAAAGGTCATGGGGCGGCAGTCCTCTTTTCGATACATTACAGTTATTTTCCGTTTGAGGACTTTCTCAAATTTATGGACATCGCCCAGACTCACAGGTGTTTGACAATCCAATCCTACACTCTCATGTAAGAGTCGCGCTTGTCTTGTGGCCTGTTTTGTCGTGAGTGTGTCATTTAGCAGATAGGTTAGTGAGAGAGCGAAACACAATTTATTGTCTGTATTACGTGGTATGTGTAGGTGTCGTTTTTTCAACCTCAAAATCTCTCTGTTGGTAGTGTTCAACAGCCTTCGACGCATTCCACCACCACCACGCAATGGTGTGACTATTTGTACAATGAGCTCTAAGCCCTCATCAGCCAGAAGCTCTGTGTTTGATTGGGCTAAACGTTCAAGCAAGTTTGATACATTATCTCTGATAGAGTTTATATCACTAGTTTGCTGGTAGATGTGAGCTCTATCGTTACCAGCCGCGAGCTCTATCTGAATTACATCACCTGTTTGTGCCCTGCTAGCTACCTCTTGCACGACATCATCTATTTTATCTTCAATCTGGAGGTAGAAGGTTGCAAAATCATTAATGTTCTGTTGCGATGGTATATTTAACCGTCGCCTTACCTCTACATTATTGAAATGTGGCCTATTGATTACAATAGAACCGCCGTGTTGGTCAGCTAATACAGAACCGTTGTTAGATTGCTGGGGCGTGTGTTGAAATGCTGGTGTGTTGTTGTCAATAACGTCTATTTCGTGATCAATTATAACAGAGCAGTTGTTAGGCTGAAATATCGGCTGAACATCGTCAACAGCAAACGATGATGAATCGACAGTGTTAGCGGTCAACGGGTCAACCAGAGGCTGTGTATTTAGATTTTGGATCATGTTTAGCAACTGCACAGGAATGTCAGGACTGATACGCCCGTTGTTGCCATTAGCTTGGTTGTTTAATTCCGCTATCATGTTTAGCAATTGTGACGGGATTTGTGTCGGACTCTGTCGACCTTCATTCATACTTTGATTGTTCAATTCATCTATGACAGCCTGTAAATGAGTGAGAATAGCAGGACTGTCTGGTCTCTCCCCCTCTGACAAAGCCGCGGTCACATTGTTGAGCAAATCTGTTATTTGACTCGTAGACGTATTGTTAACGTTTGATAAATCTAGCTCTGGTGTGTCACTTCTTTGGCTTGGCCCGCTAAATGACGGTAAATCTATTTCAGAAATGTTTGCTAAGAAATCTGACTCCGTTGACGTAAGGTTTGGATGATCCATTATATTTTCTTTTACAAAACACAACAGAAACAACACAAACCTATTTTGATTCGGCTAAATCTGTAAGAGCACGTATAATCTTAAAACACTCTTGTAACCGTCTTTTGTAGACACAGTTACCACGACACTTTAGAGACCCCCTGCTGGTTGAGTGGTGCGTGTTGTAGAAGGGGTGCCCTCTCCTCCTCCCCCGCCTCTTCCTGTCTCTCGTGTCACGACGCTCACCTGGAAGTGGCTATAAAAAAAACAAAAAAAACGGTTAACCCTTTATATTATCAAAAATAGCAAGTCGAATGATAACATAGAAGGAAATGCTTCTAACTTTGTTTGTCGACTCTTGATGATGCTTCAAGCCCTCGTAAGTAGACAGAGCTTCAACTAGTTCTGAGTCCGTCGCTGATTCCGGCTGAACGGTGCGGGTTGAGATTGGATTGGTTTCAACAGTAGCACGTGACTCTGATGCCGCCGGTCGCGCTGGCGCTGACGTTTCGACTGCTCCAATATGGCGGTCGGACGTTTCAACTGCTCCAATATGGCGGTCGGACGTTTCGACTGCTCCAATATGGCGGTCGGAGGCAGCTTGTGTCGGCCGATTGTTTTTTCTAGTGGCAGCGGCCAGGAGATCTGACGCATACAAAAAATAAAATCAGCAACTAATACCCTCTATATGAACTATCTTAGATGCGCGATTGACTCACCGTAGTCTGATTGTGTTAGGTAAACGTCGCTAAAATCGTCGTCAAAAGATGCGTGGACATCGGCAAAAACGATGTTGTCTGTAAACAATACATCTTGTTTTATAAAATAACCTATTATTATTATTTATCATTATTATTATCTGTTATTATTATTGTGAGAAATGTAGTAAAATGACTTACCTTTAACCATTCTCGAAAACAGCTTTTTGACGCGCTTCGACCCCCGTTGGTCCGAGCGATGGGTTGTCTTGTCTTGTCTTCTCCAAAATGATGCTCGTCCACACCAAACTTTAAATTCGGCGGGGATAAGACCACGCCTATGAGCTCACGTGTCGCACGAAATCGGATAACTTTGGCCGCTTGCTGATGACGCATCAAAGAGGTCTTTCTCATATCGTCGGACCCAGTATTGTTTGTCAAATTATGCACCAACACCTTGCGACTTGTAGCCGTGTGATTTTCTCAACAAAACCCCCCTTGATCCTCCAAAACCCCCTTGATCCTCTAAAGCAATGTTTACCAAATTACATGCGTCTCACGCTTTCAGATAACTTTGGCTGAGCTATTGTTTCTCAAATTATATGCGACTCTCTTGAAGCCAACTTTGCCACCTCTAATGACTTTGCCACCTCTAATGACGCCTCTCTAACCCCCTCCTCCTCTTCCTCTTCTCAACAGAAAGGCTCTCTTCAAGCTCACACGTGCGGGCCGGAAGCAAAGGTAGCTCAGAGGGCTGTTAGCAAAGCTAGCTCAGGTGCTGCACCTGTCTTGATTCATAAAAATACATGCCCATACATATCCACATCTTAAAAATGGCGCCAGCAAACCAAAATGGCGACAGTCAAAGATGGCGCCGTCATGACTGGCGCCATCTTGATGCCCCCAAGGGTGATTTATGACCCCCAATAAAAAAAAAGCCATAAATCTTAACATCAATAGGTCATAAAATTTTATGACTTCCTAACTCATTTGCATATGAATAGACATCAAAGCCTGCCGCCTTATTCTTCTCTCTGACGGGAGGAGCGCATTTCAGAAAACGTGCTCAGCTCGTCGAGAAAATGCGATTTAAGCAATAAAATTAAAAATGCACCTAAAACCTAAACCAAAAGTTGCAGGTGGTTATTTCTTCATGCGCAGCAGTCAACACGGCACTCTCTAGCTGCCAAGAGCACTTTTTACTATGCGCACCCAACCAGAGTGACGGGAGGAGCACATTTCAGAAAACGTGCTCAGCTCGTCGAGAAAATGCAATTTAAGCAATAAAATTAAAAATGCACCTAAAAACCTAAACCAAACGTTGCAGGTGGTTATTTCTTCATGCGCATTGCTCAACGCGGCACTCTCTAGCTGCCAAGAGCACTTTTTACTATGTGCACCCAACCAGAGTGACGTGAGGAGCACATTTCAGAAAACGTGCTCAACTCGTCGAGAAAATGCGATTTAAGCAATAAAATTAAAAATGCACCCAAAACCTAAACCAAACGTTGCAGGTGGTTATTTCTTCATGCGCAGTGGTCAACGCGGCACTCTCTAGCTGCCAAGCGCACTTTTTACTATGCGCACCCAACCAGAGTCACGGGAGGAGCACATTTCAGAAAACGTGCTCAGCTCGTCGAGAAAATGCGATTTAAGCAATAAAATTAAAAATGCACCTAAAAACCTAAACCAAACGTTGCAGGTGGTTATTTCTTCATGCGCAGCAGTCAAGGCGGCACTCTCTAGCTGCCAAGAGCACTTTTTACTATGCGCACCCAACCAGAGTGACGGGAGGAGCACATTTCAGAAAACGTGCTCAGCTCGTCGAGTAAATGCAATTTAAGCAATAAAATTAAAAATGCACCAAAAACCTAAACCAAACGTTGCAGGTGGTTATTTCTTCATGCGCAGTGGTCAACGCGGCACTCTCTAGCTGCCAAGAGCACTTTTTACTATGCACACCCAACCAGAGTGACGGGAGGAGCACATTTCAGAAAACGTGCTCAGCTCGTCCAGAAAATGCGATTTAAGCAATAAAATTAAAAATGCACGTAAAACCTAAACCAAACGTTGCAGATGGTCATTTCTTCATGCGCAGTGGTCAACGCGGCACTCTCTAGCTGCCAAGAGCAGTTTTTACTATGCACACCCAACCAGAGTGACGGGAGGAGCACATTTCAGAAAACGTGCTCAGCTCGTCCAGACAATGCGATTTAAGCAATAAAATTAAAAATGCACCCAAAACCTAAACCAAACGTTGCAGGTGGTTATTTCTTCATGCGCAGTGGTCAACGCGGCACTCTCTAGCTGCCAAGAGCACTTTTTACTATGCGCACCCAACCAGAGTGACGGGAGGAGCGCATTTCAGAAAACGTGCTCAGCTCGTCGAGAAAATGCGATTTAAGCAATAAAATTAAAAATGCACCTAAAACCTAAACCAAAAGTTGCAGGTGGTTATTTCTTCATGCGCAGCAGTCAACACGGCACTCTCTAGCTGCCAAGAGCACTTTTTACTATGCGCACCCAACCAGAGTGACGGGAGGAGCACATTTCAGAAAACGTGCTCAGCTCGTCGAGAAAATGCGATTTAAGCAATAAAATTAAAAATGCACCCAAAACCTAAACCAAACGTTGCAGATGGTCATTTCTTCATGTGCAGTGGTCAACGCGGCACTCTCTAGCTGCCAAGAGCACTTTTTACTATGCACACCCAACCAGAGTGACGGGAGGAGCGCATTTCAGAAAACGTGCTCAGCTCGTCGAGAAAATGCGATTTAAGCAATAAAATTAAAAATGCACCCAAAACCTAAACCAAACGTTGCAGGTGGTTATTTCTTCATGCGCAGTGGTCAACGCGGCACTCTCTAGCTGCCAAGAGCAGTTTTTACTATGCGCACCCAACCAGAGTGACGGGAGGAGCACATTCCAGAAAACGTGCTCAGCTCGTCGAGAAAATGCGATTTAAGCAATAAAATTAAAAATGCACCCAAAACCTAAACCAAACGTTGCAGATGGTCATTTCTTCATGCGCAGTGGTCAACGTGGCACTCTCTAGCTGCCAAGAGCACTTTTGACTATGCGCACCCAACCAGAGTGACGGGAGGAGCACATTTCAGAAAACGTGCTCAGCTCGTTGAGAAAATGCGATTTAAGCAATAAAATTAAAAATGCACCCAAAAACTAAATCAAACGTTGCAGGTGGTTATTTCTTCATGCGCAGTGGTCAACGCGGCACTCTCTAGCTGCCAAGAGCACTTTTTACTATGCACACCCAACCAGAGTGACGGGAGGAGCGCATTTCAGAAAACGTGCTCAGCTCGACGAGAAAATGCGATTTAAGCAATAAAATTAAAAATGCACCCAAAACCTATACCAAACGTTGCAGGTGGTTATTTCTTCATGCGCAGTGGTCAACGCGGCACTCTCTAGCTGCCATGAGCACTTTTTACTATGCACACCCAACCAGAGTGACGGGAGGAGCGCATTTTAGAACACGTGCTCAGCTCGACGACAAAATGCAATTTAAGCAATAAAATTAAAAATGCACCCAAAACCTAAACCAAACGTTGCAGGTGGTTATTTCTTCATGCGCAGTGGTCAACGCGGCACTCTCTAGCTGCCAAGAGCACTTTTTACAATGCGCACCCAACCAGAGTGACGGGAGGAGCACATTTCAGAAAACGTGCTCAGCTCGTCGAGAAAATGCGATTTAAGCAATAAAATTAAAAATGCACCTAAAACTTAAACCAAACGTTGCAGGTGGTTATTTCTTCATGCGCAGCAGTCAACGCGGCACTCTCTAGCGGCCAAGAGCACTTTTTACTATGCGCACCCAACCAGAGTGACGGGAGGAGCACATTTCAGAAAACGTGCTCAGCTCGTCGAGAAAATGCGATTTAAGCAATAAAATTAAAAATGCACCTAAAACCTAAACCAAACGTTGCAGGTGGTTATTTCTTCATATGCAGCAGTAAACGCGGCACTCTCTAGCTGCCAAGAGCACTTTTTACTATGCGCACCCAACCAGAGTGACGGGAGGAGCACATTTCAGAAAACGTGCTCAGCTCGTCGAGAAAATGCGATTTAAGCAATAAAATTAAAAATGCACCTAAAAACCTAAACCAAACGTTGCAGGTGGTTATTTCTTCATGCGCATTGGTCAACGCGGCACTCTCTAGCTGCCAAGAGCACTTTTTACTATGTGCACCCAACCAGAGTGACGTGAGGAGCACATTTCAAAAAACGTGCTCAACTCGTCGAGAAAATGCGATTTAAGCAATAAAATTAAAAATGCACCTAAAACCTAAACCAAACGTTGCAGGTGGTTATTTCTTCGTGCGCAGCAGTCAACGCGGCACTCTCTAGCTGCCAAGAGCACTTTTTACTATGCGCACCCAACCAGAGTGACGGGAGGAGCACATTTCAGAAAACGTGCTCAGCTCGTCGAGTAAATGCAATTTAAGCAATAAAATTAAAAATGCACCCAAAACCTAAACCAAACGTTGCAGGTGGTTATTTCTTCATGCGCAGTGGTCAACGCGGCACTCTCTAGCTGCCAAGAGCACTTTTTACTATGCACACCCAACCAGAGTGACGGGAGGAGCATATTTCAGAAAACGTGCTCAGCTCGACGAGAAAATGCGATTTAAGCAATAAAATTAAAAATGCACCCAAAACCTAAACCAAACGTTGCAGGTGGTTATTTCTTCATTCGCAGTGGTCAACGCGGCACTCTCTAGCTGCCAAGAGCACTTTTTACTATGCGCACCCAACCAGAGTGACGGTAGGAGCACATTTCAGAAAACGTGCTCAGCTCGTCCAGAAAATGCGATTTAAGCAATAAAATTAAAAATTATCGTGGTGGAGGGGTTTGCGTGCCCCTATGATCCTAGGAGCCATGTTGTCGGGGGCTTCATGCCCCTGGTAGGGTCACCCATGGCAAACGGGTCCTAGGTGAGGGGCCAGACAAAGCACGGCTCACAAGCCCCTTATGATGAGTAATATAAATGGACTTAGTTTTCCCTCGCCCGGACGCGGGTCACCGGGGCCTCCCTCTGGAGCCAGGCCTGGAGGCGGGGCTCGAAGGCGAGTGTCTGGTGGCCGGGCCTTCGCCCATGGGGCCCGGCCGGGCATAGCCCGAAATGGAAACGTGGGTCCCCCTTCCCATGGGCTCACCACCTGTGGGAGGGGCCGAAGGGGTCGGGTGCAATGTGAGCTGGGCGGCAGCCAAAGGCGGGGACCTTGGCGGTCTGATCCCCGGCTGCAGAAGCTGGCTCTTGGGACATGGAATGTCACCTCTCTGGCTGGAAAGGAGCCCGAGCTGGTGTGCGAGGCAGAAAGATTCCGACTAGATATAGTCGGACTAGCCTCCACACACAATTTGGGTTCCGGTACAAGCCCTCTCGAGAGGGGCTGGACTCTCTTCCACTCTGGAGTTGCCCACGGTGAGAGGCGTCGAGCAGGTGTGGGTATACTTATTGCCCCCCGGCTGGGCGCCTGCACATTGGGGTTCACCCCGGTGAACGAGAGGGTAGCCTCCCTCCGCCTTCTGGTGGGGGGACGGGTCCTGACTGTTGTTTGTGTCTATGCACCAAACAGCAGCTCAGAGTACCCACCCTTCTTGGGGTCCCTGGAGGAAGTGCTGGAGAGCGCTCCTTCTGGGGACTCTATCGTTCTACTGGGTGACTTCAATGCTCACGTGGGCAATGACAGTGAGACCTGGAAGGGCGTGATTGGGAGGAACGGCCCCCCTGATCTGAACCCGAGCGGTGTTCTATTGTTGGACTTCTGTGCTCGACACGGATTTTCAATAATGAACACCATGTTCAAACATAAGGGTGTCCATGTGTGCACTTGGCACCAGGACACCCTAGGCCGCAGTTCGATGATCGACTTTGTAGTCGTGTCATCGGATTTGCGGCCGCATGTTTTGGACACTCGGGTGAAGAGAGGGGCGGAGCTGTCAACTGATCACCACCTGGTGGTGGGTTGGCTCCGATGGTGGGGGAAGATGCCGGTCCGACCTGGCAGACCCAAACGCTCTGTGAGGGTCTGCTGGGAACGTCTGGCAGAATCTCCTGTCAGGAAGAGCTTCAACTCCCACCTCGGCAGAGCTTTTCCCACGTCCCGGGGGAGGCGGGGGACATTGAGTCTGAGTGGACCATGTTCCGCGCCTCCATTGTTGAGGCGGCCGACCGGAGCTGTGGCCGTAAGGTCGTTGGTGCCTGTCGTGGCGGCAACCCCCGAACCCGCTGGTGGACACCGGCGGTAAGGGATGCCGTCAAGCTGAAGAAGGAGTCCTATCGGGCCGTTTTGGCCTGCGGGACTCCGGAGGCAGCTGACGGGTACCGGATGGCCAAGCGGAACGCGGCTTCGGCGGTTGCTGAGGCAAAAACCCGGGCGTGGGAGGAGTTCGGTGAGGCCATGGAGAATGACTTTCGGACGGCTTCGAGGAAATTCTGGTCCACCATCCGGCGTCTCAGGAGGGGGAAGCAGTGCAACGTCAACACTGTTTACAGTGGGGATGGCGTGCTGCTGACCTCGACTCGGGACGTCGTGAGTCGGTGGGGAGAATACTTCGAAGACCTCCTCAATTCCACCTACACGCCTTCCATTGAGGAAGCAGGGCCTAGAGACTCTGAGGCGGATTCTCCAATCTCTGGGGTCGAAGTCACTGAGGTAGTTAAAAAACTCCTCGGTGGCAAGGCCCCGGGGGTGGATGAGATCCGCCCAGAGTTCTTAAAGGCTCTGGATGTTGTGGGGCTGTCATGGCTGACACGCCTCTACAACGTTGCGTGGACATCGGGGACAGTGCCTCTGGATTGGCAGACTGGGGTGGTGGTTCCCCTCTTTAAGAAGGGGGACCGGAGGGTGTGTTCCAATTACAGGGGAATCACACTCCTCAGCCTCCCTGGTAAGGTCTATTCAGGGGTGCTGGAGAGGAGGGTCCGTCGGGAGGTCGAACCTCGGATTCAGGAGGAGCAGTGTGGCTTTCGTCCTGGCCGTGGAACAGTGGACCAGCTCTACACCCTCGGCAGGATCCTCGAGGGTGCATGGGAGTTTGCCCAACCAGTCCACATGTGTTTTGTGGACTTGGAGAAGGCGTTCGACCGTGTCCCTCGGGAGGTTCTGTGGAGGGTGCTTCGGGAGTACGGGGTGCCGAGCCAACTGATAAGGGCGGCTCGGTCCCTGTATCACCGATGCCAGAGCCTGGTCCGCATTTCCGGCAGTAAGTCGGATTCGTTCCCAGTGAGGGTTGGACTCCGCCAAGGCTGCCCTTTGTCACCGATTCTGTTCATAATTTTTATGGACAGAATTTCTAGGCGCAGCCGAGGCGTTGAGGGGGTCCGGTTTGGGGACCTCAGCATCGCGTCTCTGCTTTTTGCAGATGACGTGGTGCTGTTGGCTTCTTCAGGCCGTGATCTCCAGCTCTCGCTGGAACGGTTCGCAGCCGAGTGTGAAGCGGTCGGGATGAGGGTCAGCACCTCCAAATCCGAGTCCATGGTCCTCGATCGGAAAAGGGTGGAATGCCCTCTCCGGATCGGGGATGAGATCCTGCCCCAAGTGGAGGAGTTCAAGTATCTTGGAGTCTTGTTCACGAGTGAGGGGAGGATGGAGCGTGAGATCGACAGGCGGATCGGTGCAGCGTCGGCAGTAATGCGGACCCTGTACCGGTCCGTGGTGGTGAAGAGAGAGCTGAGCCAAAAGGCAAAGCTCTCAATTTACCGGTCGATTTACGCTCCTACCCTCACCTATGGTCACGAGCTATGGGTCGTGACCGAAAGAACGAGATCTCGGATACAAGCGGCCGAAATGAGTTTTCTCCGCAGGATGTCCGGGCTCTCCCTTAGAGATAGGGTGAGAAGCTCGGTCATCCGGGAGAGACTCGGAGTAGAGTCGCTACTCCTCCACGTTGAGAGGAGCCAGATGAGGTGGCTCGGGCATCTTATCAGGATGCCTCCTGGACGCCTCCCTGGGGAGGTGTTCCGGGCATGTCCCACCGGTAGGAGACCCCGGGGACGACCCAGGACGCGCTGGAGAGACTATGTCTCTCAGCTGGCCTGGGAACGCCTTGGGATCCCCCGGGATGAGCTGGATGAAGTGGCTGGGGAGAGGGAAGTCTGGGAGTCCCTCCTGAAGCTGTTGCCCCCGCGACCCGACCCCGGATAAGCGGAAGAAGATGGATGGATGGATGAATTAAAAAAGCACCTAAAACCTAAACCAAACGTTGCAGATGGTCATTTCTTCATGTGCAGTGGTCAACGCGGCACTCTCTACCTGCCAAGAGCACTTTTTACTATGCACACCCAACCAGAGTGACGGGAGGAGCGCATTTTAGAAAACGTGCTCAGCTCGTCGAGAAAATGCGATTTAAGCAATAAAATTAAAAATGCACCCAAAACCTAAACCAAACGTTGCAGGTGGTTATTTCTTCATGCGCAGTGGTCAACGCGGCACTCTCTAGCTGCCAAGAGCACTTTTTACTATGCGCACACAACCAGAGTGACGGGAGGAGCACATTTCAGAAAACGTGCTCAGCTCGTCCAGAAAATGTTATTTAAGCAATAAAATAAAAAATGCACCTAAAACCTAAACCAAACGTTGCAGATGGTCATTTCTTCATGCGCAGTGGTCAATGCGGCACTCTCTAGCTGCCAAGAGCACTTTTTACTATGCGCACCCAACCAGAGTGACGGGAGGAGCACATTTCAGAAAACGTGCTCAGCTCGTCGAGAAAATGCGATTTAAGCAATAAAATTAAAAATGCACCTAAAACCTAAACCAAACGTTGCAGGTGGTTATTTCTTTATGCGCAGTGGTCCTCGCGGCACTCTCTAGCTGCCAAGAGCACTTTTTACTATGCGCACCCAACCAGAGTGACGCAATAAAATTAAAAATGCACCTAAAACCTAAACCAAACGCTGCAGATGGTCATTTCTTCATGCGCAGTGGTCAACGCGGCACTCTCTAGCTGCCAAGAGCACTTTTTACTATGCACACCCAACCAGAGTGACGGGAGGAGCACATTTCAGAAAACGTGCTCAGCTCGTCGAGAAAATGCGATTTACGCAATAAAATTAAAAATGCACCTAAAACCTAAACCAAACGTTGCAGGTGGTTATTTCTTCATGCGCAGTGGTCAACGCGGCACTCTCTAGCTGCCAAGAGCACTTTTTACTATGCGCACCCAACCAGAGTGACGGGAGGAGCACATTTCAGAAAACGTGCTCAGCTCGTCAAGAAAATGCGATTTAAGCAATAAAATTAAAAATGCACCCAAAACCTAAACCAAACGTTGCAGATGGGCATTTCTTCATGCGCAGTGATCAACGCGGCACTCTCTAGCTGCCAAGAGCACTTTTTACTATGCACACCCAACAAGAGTGACGGGAGGAGCATATTTCAGAAAACGTGCTCAGCTCGACGAGAAAATGCGATTTAAGCAATAAAATTAAAAATGCACCCAAAACCTAAACCAAACGTTGCAGGTGGTTATTTCTTCATGCGCAGTGGTCAACGCGGCACTCTCTAGCTGCCAAGAGTACTTTTTACTAAGCGCACCCAACCAGAGTGACGGGAGGAGCACATTTCAGAAAACGTGCTCAGCTCGTCGAGAAAATGAGATTTAAGCAATAAAATTAAACATGCACGCAAAACCTAAACCAAACGTTGCAGGTGGTTATTTCTTCATGCGCAGTGGTCAACGCGGCACTCTCTAGCTGCCAAGACCACTTTTTACTATGCGCACCCAACCAGAGTGACGGGAGGAGCACATTTCAGAAAACGTGCTCAGCTCGTCCAGAAAATGCTATTTAAGCAATAAAATTAAAAATGCACCTAAAACCTAAATCAAACGTTGCAGATGGTCATTTCTTCATGCGCAGTGGTCAACGCGGCACTCTCTAGCTGCCAAGAGCACTTTTTACTATGCGCACCCAACCAGAGTGACGGGAGGAGCACATTTCAGAAAACGTGCTCAGCTCGTCGAGAAAATGCGATTTAAGCAATAAAATTAAAAATGCACCTAAAACCTAAACCAAACGTTGCAGGTGGTTATTTCTTCGTGCGCAGCAGTCAACGCGGCACTCTCTAGCTGCCAAGAGCACGTTTTACTATGCGCACCCAACCAGAGTGACGGGAGGAGCACATTTCAGAAAACGTGCTCAGCTCGTCGAGAAAATGCGATTTAAGCAATAAAATTAAAAATGCACCCAAAACCTAAACCAAACGTTGCAGATGGTCATTTCTTCATGCGCAGTGGTCAACGCGGCACTCTCTAGCTGCCAAGAGCACTTTTTACTATGCACACCCAACCAGAGTGACGGGAGGAGCACATTTCAGAAAACGTGCTCAGCTCGTCGAGAAAATGCGATTTAAGCAATAAAATTAAAAATGCACCCAAAACCTAAACCAAACGTTGCAGATGGTCATTTCTTCATGCGCAGTGGTCAACGCGGCACTCTCTAGCTGCCAAGAGCACTTTTTACTATGCACACCCAACCAGAGTGACGGGAGGAGCACATTTCAGAAAACGTGCTCAGCTCGTCGAGAAAATGCGATTTAAGCAATAAAATTAAAAATGCACCCTAAACCTAAACCAAACGTTGCAGGTGGTTATTTCTTCATGCGCAGTGGTCAACGCGGCACTCTCTAGCTGCCAAGAGCATTTTTTACTATGCGCACCCAACCAGAGTGACGGGAGGAGCACATTTCAGAAAACGTGCTCAGCTCGTCGAGAAAATGCGATTTAAGCAATAAAATTAAAAATGCATCTAAAACCTAAACCAAACGTTGCAGGTGGTTATTTCTTCATGCGCAGTGGTCAACGCGGCACTCTTTAGCTGCCAAGAGCACTTTTTACTATGCGCACCCAACCAGAGTGACGGGAGGAGCACATTTCAGAAAACGTGCTCAGCTCGTCGAGAAAATGCGATTTAAGCAATACAATTAAAAAATGCACCCAAAACCTAAATCAAACGTTGCAGGTGGTTATTTCTTCATGCGCAGTGGTCAACGCGGCACTCTCTAGCTGCCAAGAGCACTTTTTAATATGCACACCCAACCAGAGTGACGGGAGGAGCGCATTTTAGAAAACGTGCTCAGCTCGTCCAGAAAATGCTATTTAAGCAATTAAATAAAAAATGCACCTAAAACCTAAACCAAACGTTGCAGGTGGTTATTTCTTTATGCGCAGTGGTCAACGCGGCACTCTCTAGCTGCCAAGAGCACTTTTTACTATGCGCACCCAACCAGAGTGACGGGAGGAGCACATTTCAGAAAACGTGCTCAGCTCGTCGAGAAAATGCGATTCAAGCAATAAAATTAAAAATGCACCTAAAAACCTAAACCAAACGTTGCAGGTGGTTATTTCTTCATGCGCATTGGTCAACGCGGCACTCTCTAGCTGCCAAGAGCACTTTTTACTATGCGCACCCAACCAGAGTGACGGGAGGAGCACATTTCAGAAAACGTGCTCAGCTCGTCGAGTAAATGCAATTTAAGCAATAAAATTAAAAATGCACCCAAAACCTAAACCAAACGTTGCAGGTGGTTATTTCTTCATGCGCAGTGGTCAACGCGGCACTCTCTAGCTGCCAAGAGCACTTTTTACTATGCACACTCAACCAGAGTGACGGGAGGAGCGCATTTCAGAAAACGTGCTCAGCTCGTCGAGAAAATGCGATTTAAGCAATAAAATTAAAAATGCACCTAAAACCTAAACCAAAAGTTGCAGGTGGTTATTTCTTCATGCGCAGCAGTCAACACGGCACTCTCTAGCTGCCAAGAGCACTTTTTACTATGCGCACCCAACCAGAGTGACGGGAGGAGCACATTTCAGAAAACGTGCTCAGCTCGTCGAGAAAATGCGATTTAAGCAATAAAATTAAAAAATGCACCCAAAACCTAAACCAAAGGTTGCAGATGGTCATTTCTTCATGCGCAGTGGTCAACGCGGCACTCTCTAGCTGCCAAGAGCACTTTTTACTATGCACACCCAACCAGAGTGACGGGAGGAGCGCATTTCAGAAAACGTGCTCAGCTCGTCGAGAAAATGCGATTTAAGCAATAAAATTAAAAATGCACTCAAAACCTAAACCAAACGTTGCAGGTGGTTATTTCTTCATGCGCAGTGGTCAACGCGGCACTCTCTAGCTGCCAAGAGCACTTTTTACTATGCGCACCCAACCAGAGTGACGGGAGGAGCACATTCCAGAAAACGTGCTCAGCTCGTCGAGAAAATGCGATTTAAGCAATAAAATTAAAAATGCACCCAAAACCTAAACCAAACGTTGCAGATGGTCATTTCTTCATGCGCAGTGGTCAACGCGGCACTCTCTAGCTGCCAAGAGCACTTTTTACTATGCGCACCCAACCAGAGTGACGGGAGGAGCACATTTCAGAAAACGTGCTCAGCTCGTTGAGAAAATGCGATTTAAGCAATAAAATTAAAAATGCACCCTAAACCTAAACCAAACGTTGCAGGTGGTTATTTCTTCATATGCAGCAGTCAACGCGGCACTCTCTAGCTGCCAAGAGCACTTTTTACTATGCGCACCCAACCAGAGTGACGGGAGGAGCACATTTCAGAAAACGTGCTCAGCTCGTCGAGAAAATGCGATTTAAGCAATAAAATTAAAAATGCACCTAAAAACCTAAACCAAACGTTGCAGGTGGTTATTTCTTCATGCGCATTGGTCAACGCGGCACTCTCTAGCTGCCAAGAGCACTTTTTACTATGTGCACCCAACCAGAGTGACGTGAGGAGCACATTTCAGAAAACGTGCTCAACTCGTCGAGAAAATGCGATTTAAGCAATAAAATTAAAAATGCACCCAAAACCGAAACCAAACGTTGCAGATGGTCATTTCTTCATGCGCAGTGGTCAACGCGGCACTCTCTAGCTGCCAAGAGCACTTTTTACTATGCACACCCGACCAGAGTGACGGGAGGAGCGCATTTCAGAAAACGTGCTCAGCTCGACGAGAAAATGCGATTTAAGCAATAAAATTAAAAATGCACCCAAAACCTAAACCAAACGTTGCAGATGGTCATTTCTTCATGCGCAGTGGTCAACGCGCCACTCTCTAGCTGCCAAGAGCACTTTTTACTATGCGCACCCAACCAGAGTGACGGGAGGAGCACATTTCAGAAAACGTGCTCAGCTCGTTGAGAAAATGCGATTTAAGCAATAAAATTAAAAATGCACCCAAAACCTAAACCAAACGTTGCAGGTGGTTATTTCTTCATGCGCAGTGGTCAACGCGGCACTCTATAGCTGCCAAGAGCACTTTTTACTATACACACCCAACCAGAGTGACGGGAGGAGCACATTCCAGAAAACGTGCTCAGCTCGTCGAGAAAATGCGATTTAAGCAATAAAATTAAAAATGCACCCAAAACCTAAACCAAACGTTGCAGGTGGTTATTTCTTCATGCGCAGTGGTCAACGCGGCACTCTCTAGCTGCCAAGAGCACTTTTTACTATGCGCACCGAACCAGAGTGACGGGAGGAGCACATTTCAGAAAACGTGCTCAGCTCGTCGAGAAAATGCGATTTAAGCAATAAAATTAAAAATGCACCCAAAACCTAAACCAAACGTTGCAGATGGTCGTTTCTTCATGCGCAGTGGTCAACGCGGCACTCTCTAGCTGCCAAGAGCACTTTTTACTATGCACACCCAACCAGAGTGACGGGAGGAGCACATTTCAGAAAACGTGCTCAGCTCGTCCAGACAATGCGATTTAAGCAATAAAATTAAAAATGCACCCAAAACCTAAACCAAACGTTGCAGTTGGTTATTTCTTCATGCGCAGTGGTCAACGCCGCACTCTCTAGCTGCCAAGAGCACTTTTTACTATGCGCACCCAACCAGAGTGACGGGAGGAGCGCATTTCAGAAAACGTGCTCAGCTCGTCGAGAAAATGCGATTTAAGCAATAAAATTAAAAATGCACCTAAAACCTAAACCAAAAGTTGCAGGTGGTTATTTCTTCATGCGCAGCAGTCAACGCGGCACTCTCTAGCTGCCAAGAGCACTTTTTACTATGCGCACCCAACCAGAGTGACGGGAGGAGCACATTTCAGAAAACGTGCTCAGCTCGTCGAGTAAATGCGATTTAAGCAATAAAATTAAAAATGCACCCAAAACCTAAACCAAACGTTGCAGGTGGTTATTTCTTCATGCGCAGTGGTCAACGCGGCACTCTCTAGCTGCCAAGAGCACTTTTTACTATGCGCACCCAACCAGAGTGACGGGAGGAGCACATTTCAGAAAACGTGCTCAGCTCGTCCAGAAAATGCGATTTAAGCAATAAAATTAAAAATGCACCCAAAACCTAAACCAAACGTTGCAGATGGTCATTTCTTCATGCGCAGTGGTCAACGCGGCACTCTCTAGCTGCCAAGAGCACTTTTTAATATGCACACCCAACAAGAGTGACGGGAGGAGCGCATTTCAGAAAACGTGCTCAGCTCGACGAGAACATGCGATTTAAGCAATAAAATTAAAAATGCACCCAAAACCTAAACCAAACGTTGCAGGTGGTTATTTCTTCATGCGCAGTGGTCAACGCGGCACTCTCTAGCTTCCAAGAGCACTTTTTACTATGCGCACCCAACCAGAGTGACGGGAGGAGCACATTTCAGAAAACGTGCTCAGCTCGTCGAGAAAATGCGATTTAAGCAATAAAATTAAAAATGCACCCAAAACCTAAACCAAACGTTGCAGGTGGTTATTTCTTCATGCGCAGTGGTAAACGCGGCACTCTCTAGCTGCCAAGAGCACTTTTTACTATGCACACCCAACCAGAGTGACGGGAGGAGCACATTCCAGAAAACGTGCTCAGCTCGTCGAGAAAATGCGATTTAAGCAATAAAATTAAAAATGCACCCAAAACCGAAACCAAACGTTGCAGATGGTCATTTCTTCATGCGCAGTGGTCAACGCGGCACTCTCTAGCTGCCAAGAGCACTTTTTACTATGCACACCCAACCAGAGTGACGGGAGGAGCACATTTCAGAAAACGTGCTCAGCTCGTCGAGAAAATGCGATTTAAGCAATAAAATTAAAAATGCACCCAAAACCTAAACCAAACGTTGCAGGTGGTTATTTCTTCATGCGCAGTGGTCAACGCGGCACTCTCTAGCTGCCAAGAGCATTTTTTACTATGCGCACCCAACCAGAGTGACGGGAGGAGCACATTTCAGAAAACGTGCTCAACTCGTCGAGAAAATGCGATTTAAGCAATAAAATTAAAAATGCACCCAAAACCGAAATCAAACGTTGCAGATGGTCATTTCTTCATGCGCAGTGGTCATCGCGGCACTCTCTAGCTGCCAAGAGCACTTTTTACTATGCACACCCAACCAGAGTGACGGGAGGAGCACATTTCAGAAAACGTGCTCAGCTCGTCGGGAAAATGCGATTTAAGCAATAAAATTAAAAATGCACCAAAAACATTAAACCAAACGTTGCAGGTGGTTATTTCTTCATGCGCAGTCTTCAACGCGGCACTCTCTAGCTGCCAAGAGCATTTTTTACTATGCGCACCCAACCAGAGTGACGGGAGGAGCACATTTCAGAAAACGTGCTCAGCTCGTCGAGAAAATGCGATTTAAGCAATAAAATTAAAAATGCACCTAAAACCTAAACCAAATGTTGCAGGTGGTTATTTCTTCATGCGCAGTGGTCAACGCGGCACTCTCTAGCTGCCAAGAGCACTTTTTACTATGCGCACCCAACCAGAGTGACGGGAGGCGCACATTTCAGGAAACGTGCTCAGCTCGTCGAGAAAATGCGATTTAAGCAATAAAATTAAAAATGCACCTAAAACCTAAACTAAACGTTGCAGGTGGTTATTTCTTCGTGCGCAGCAGTGAACGCGGCACTCTCTAGCTGCCAAGAGCACTTTTTACTATGCGCACCCAACCAGAGTGACGGGAGGAGCACATTTCAGAAAACGTGCTCAGCTCGTCGAGAAAATGCGATTTAAGCAATAAAATTAAAAATGCACCCAAAACCTAAACCAAACGTTGCAGATGGTCATTTCTTCATGTGCAGTGGTCAACGCGGCACTCTCTAGCTGCCAAGAGCACTTTTTACTATGCACACCCAACCAGAGTGACGGGAGGAGCGCATTTCAGAAAACGTGCTCAGCTCGTCGAGAAAATGCGATTTAAGCAATAAAATTAAAAATGCACCCAAAACCTAAACCAAACGTTGCAGATGGTCATTTCTTCATGCGCAGTGGTCAACGCGGCACTCTCTAGCTGCCAAGAGCACTTTTTACTATGCGCACCCAGCCAGAGTGACGGGAGGAGCACATTTCAGAATACGTGCTCAGCTCGTTGAGAAAATGCGATTTAAGCAATAAAATTAAAAATGCACCCAAAACCTAAACCAAACGTTGCAGGTGGTTATTTATTCATGCGCAGTGGTCAACGCGGCACTCTCTAGCTGCCAAGAGCACTTTTTACTATGCACACCCAACCAGAGTGACGGGAGGAGCGCATTTCAGAAAACGTGCTCAGCTCGACGAGAAAATGCGATTTAAGCAATAAAATTAAAAATGCACCCAAAACCTAAACCAAACGTTGCAGGTGGTTATTTCTTCATGCGCAGTGGTCAACGCGGCACTCTCTAGCTGCCAAGAGCACTTTTTACTATGCGCACCCAACCAGAGTGACGGGAGGAGCACATTTCAGAAAACGTGCTCAGCTCGTCGAGAAAATGCTATTTAAGCAATAAAATTAAAAATGCACCTAAAAACCTAAACCAAACGTTGCAGGTGGTTATTTCTTCATGCGCATTGGTCAACGCGGCACTCTCTAGCTGCCAAGAGCACTTTTTACTATGTGCACCCAACCAGAGTGACGTGAGGAGCACATTTCAGAAAACGTGCTCAACTCGTCGAGAAAATGCGATTTAAGCAATAAAATTAAAAATGCACCCAAAACCTAAACCAAACGTTGCAGGTGGTTATTTCTTCATGCGCAGTGGTCAACGCGGCACTCTCTAGCTGCCAAGCGCACTTTTTACTATGCGCACCCAACCAGAGTGACGGGAGGAGCACATTTCAGAAAACGTGCTCAGCTCGTCGAGAAAATGTGATTTAAGCAATAAAATTAAAAATGCACCTAAAAACCTAAACCAAACGTTGCAGGTGGTTATTTCTTCATGCGCAGCAGTCAAGGCGGCACTCTCTAGCTGCCAAGAGCACTTTTTACTATGCGCACCCAACCAGAGTGACGGGAGGAGCACATTTCAGAAAACGTGCTCAGCTCGTCGAGTAAATGCAATTTAAGCAATAAAATTAAAAATGCACCCAAAACCTAAACCAAACGTTGCAGGTGGTTATTTCTTCATGCGCAGTGGTCAACGCGGCACTCTCTAGCTGCCAAGAGCACTTTTTACTATGCACACCCAACCAGAGTGACGGGAGGAGCACATTTCAGAAAACGTGCTCAGCTCGTCCAGAAAATGCGATTTAAGCAATAAAATTAAAAATGCACGTAAAACCTAAACCAAACGTTGCAGATGGTCATTTCTTCATGCGCAGTGGTCAACGCGGCACTCTCTAGCTGCCAAGAGCAGTTTTTACTATGCACACCCAACCAGAGTGACGGGAGGAGCACATTTCAGAAAACGTGCTCAGCTCGTCCAGACAATGCGATTTAAGCAATAAAATTAAAAATGCACCCAAAACCTAAACCAAACGTTGCAGATGGTCATTTCTTCATGTGCAGTGGTCAACGCGGCACTCTCTAACTGCCAAGAGCACTTTTTACTATGCGCACCCAACCCGAGTGACGGGAGGAGCGCATTTCAGAAAACGTGCTCAGCTCGTCGAGAAAATGCGATTTAACCAATAAAATTAAAAATGCACCTAAAACCTAAACCAAAAGTTGCAGGTGGTTATTTCTTCATGCGCAGCAGTCAACACGGCACTCTCTAGCTGCCAAGAGCACTTTTTACTATGCGCACCCAACCAGAGTGACGGGAGGAGCACATTTCAGAAAACGTGCTCAGCTCGTCGAGAAAATGCGATTTAAGCAATAAAATTAAAAATGCACCCAAAACCTAAACCAAACGTTGCAGATGGTCATTTCTTCATGTGCAGTGGTCAACGCGGCACTCTCTAGCTGCCAAGAGCACTTTTTACTATGCACACCCAACCAAAGTGACGGGAGGAGCGCATTTCAGAAAACGTGCTCAGCTCGTCGAGAAAATGCGATTTAAGCAATAAAATTAAAAATGCACCCAAAACCTAAACCAAACGTTGCAGGTGGTTATTTCTTCATGCGCAGTGGTCAACGCGGCACTCTCTAGCTGCCAAGAGCAGTTTTTACTATGCGCACCCAACCAGAGTGACGGGAGGAGCACATTCCAGAAAACGTGCTCAGCTCGTCGAGAAAATGCGATTTAAGCAATAAAATTAAAAATGCATCCAAAACCTAAACCAAACGTTGCAGATGGTCATTTCTTCATGCGCAGTGGTCAACGTGGCACTCTCTAGCTGCCAAGAGCACTTTTGACTATGCGCACCCAACCAGAGTGACGGGAGGAGCACATTTCAGAAAACGTGCTCAGCTCGTTGAGAAAATGCGATTTAAGCAATAAAATTAAAAATGCACCCAAAACCTAAATCAAACGTTGCAGGTGGTTATTTCTTCATGCGCAGTGGTCAACGCGGCACTCTCTAGCTGCCAAGAGCACTTTTTACTATGCACACCCAACCAGAGTGACGGGAGGAGCGCATTTCAGAAAACGTGCTCAGCTCGACGAGAAAATGCGATTTAAGCAATAAAATTAAAAATGCACCCAAAACCAATACCAAACGTTGCAGGTGGTTATTTTTTCATGCGCAGTGGTCAACGCGGCACTCTCTAGCTGCCATGAGCACTTTTTACTATGCACACCCAACCAGAGTGACGGGATGAGCGCATTTTAGAACACGTGCTCAGCTCGACGACAAAATGCAATTTAAGCAATAAAATTAAAAATGCACCCAAAACCTAAACCAAACGTTGCAGGTGGTTATTTCTTCATGCGCAGTGGTCAACGCGGCACTCTCTAGCTGCCAAGAGCACTTTTTACAATGCGCACCCAACCAGAGTGACGGGAGGAGCACATTTCAGAAAACGTGCTCAGCTCGTCGAGAAAATGCGATTTAAGCAATAAAATTAAAAATGCACCTAAAACCTAAACCAAACGTTGCAGGTGGTTATTTCTTCATGCGCAGCAGTCAACGCGGCACTCTCTAGCGGCCAAGAGCACTTTTTACTATGCGCACCCAACCAGAGTGACGGGAGGAGCACATTTCAGAAAACGTGCTCAGCTCGTCGAGAAAATGCGATTTAAGCAATAAAATTAAAAATGCACCTAAAACCTAAACCAAACGTTGCAGGTGGTTATTTCTTCATATGCAGCAGTCAACGCGGCACTCTCTAGCTGCCAAGAGCACTTTTTACTATGCGCACCCAACCAGAGTGACGGGAGGAGCACATTTCAGAAAACGTGCTCAGCTCGTCGAGAAAATGCGATTTAAGCAATAAAATTAAAAATGCACCTAAAAACCTAAACCAAACGTTGCAGGTGGTTATTTCTTCATGCGCATTGGTCAACGCGGCACTCTCTAGCTGCCAAGAGCACTTTTTACTATGTGCACCCAACCAGAGTGACGTGAGGAGCACATTTCAAAAAACGTGCTCAACTCGTCGAGAAAATGCGATTTAAGCAATAAAATTAAAAATGCACCTAAAACCTAAAACAAACGTTGCAGGTGGTTATTTCTTCGTGCGCAGCAGTCAACGCGGCACTCTCTAGCTGCCAAGAGCACTTTTTACTATGCGCACCCAACCAGAGTGACGGGAGGAGCACATTTCAGAAAACGTGCTCAGCTCGTCGAGTAAATGCAATTTAAGCAATAAAATTAAAAATGCACCCAAAACCTAAACCAAACGTTGCAGGTGGTTATTTCTTCATTTAAGCAATAAAATTAAAAATGCACCCAAAACCTGAACCAAACGTTGTAGGTGGTTATTTCTTCATGCGCAGTGGTCAACGCGGCACTCTCTAGCTGCCAAGAGCACTTTTTACTATGCGCACCCAACCAGAGTGACGGGAGGAGCACATTTCAGAAAACGTGCTAAGCTCGTCGAGAAAATGCGATTTAAGCAATAAAATTAAAAATGCACCTAAAACCTAAACCAAACGCTGCAGATGGTCATTTCTTCATGCGCAGTGGTCAACGCGGCACTCTCTAGCTGCCAAGAGCACTTTTTACTATACACACCCAACCAGAGTGACGGGAGGAGCACATTCCAGAAAACGTGCTCAGCTCGTCGAGAAAATGCGATTTAAGCAATAAAATTAAAAATGCACCCAAAACCTAAACCAAACGTTGCAGATGGTCATTTCTTCATGTGCAGTGGTCAACGCGGCACTCTCTAGCTGCCAAGAGCACTTTTTACTATGCACACCCAACCAGAGTGACGGGAGGAGCGCATTTCAGAAAACGTGCTCAGCTCGTCGAGAAAATGCGATTTAAGCAATAAAATTAAAAATGCACCCAAAACCTAAACCAAACGTTGCAGGTGGTTATTTCTTCATGCGCAGTGGTCAACGCGGCACTCTCTAGCTGCCAAGAGCACTTTTTACTATGCGCACCCAACCAGAGTGACGGGAGGAGCACATTTCAGAAAACGTGCTCAGCTCGCCGAGAAAATGCGATTTAAGCAATAAAATTAAAAATGCACCCAAAACCTGAACCAAACGTTGTAGGTGGTTATTTCTTCATGCGCAGTGGTCAACGCGGCACTCTCTAGCTGCCAAGAGCACTTTTTACTATGCGCACCCAACCAGAGTGACGGGAGGAGCACATTTCAGAAAACGTGCTAAGCTCGTCGAGAAAATGCGATTTAAGCAATAAAATTAAAAATGCACCTAAAACCTAAACCAAACGCTGCAGATGGTCATTTCTTCATGCGCAGTGGTCAACGCGGCACTCTCTAGCTGTCAAGAGCACTTTTTACTATACACACCCAACCAGAGTGACGGGAGGAGCACATTCCAGAAAACGTGCTCAGCTCGTCGAGAAAATGCGATTTAAGCAATAAAATTAAAAATGCACCCAAAACCTAAACCAAACGTTGCAGATGGTCATTTCTTCATGTGCAGTGGTCAACGCGGCACTCTCTAGCTGCCAAGAGCACTTTTTACTATGCACACCCAACCAGAGTGACGGGAGGAGCGCATTTCAGAAAACGTGCTCAGCTCGTCGAGAAAATGCGATTTAAGCAATAAAATTAAAAATGCACCCAAAACCTAAACCAAACGTTGCAGGTGGTTATTTCTTCATGCGCAGTGGTCAACGCGGCACTCTCTAGCTGCCAAGAGCACTTTTTACTATGCGCACCCAACCAGAGTGACGGGAGGAGCACATTTCAGAAAACGTGCTCAGCTCGCCGAGAAAATGCGATTTAAGCAATACAATTAAAAATGCACCTAAAACCTAAACCAAACGTTACAGGTGGTTATTTCTTCATGTGCAGTGGTCAACGCGGCACTCTCTAGCTGCCAAGAGCACTTTTTACTATGCGCACCCACCCAGAGTGACTGGAGGAGCACATTTCAGAAAACGTGCTCAGCTCGTCGAGAAAATGCGATTTAAGCAATAAAATTAAAAATGCACCTAAAATCTATACCAAACGTTGCAGGTGGTTATTTCTTCATATGCAGTGGTCAACGCGGCACTCTCTAGCTGCCAAGAGCACTTTTTACTATGCGCACTTAACCAGAGTGACGGGAGGAGCACATTCCAGAAAACGTGCTCAGGTCGTCGAGAAAATGCGATTTAAGCAATAAAATTAAAAATGCACCCAAAACCTAAACCAAACGTTGCAGATGGTCATTTCTTCATGCGCAGTGGTCAACGCGGCACTCTCTAGCTGCCACGAGCACTTTTTACTATGCGCACCCAACCAGAGTGACGGGAGGAGCACATTCCAGAAAACGTGCTCAGCTCGTCGAGAAAATGCGATTTAAGCAATAAAATTAAAAATGCACCCAAAACCTAAACCAAACGTTGCAGATGGTCATTTCTTCATGCGCAGTGGTCAACGCGGCACTCTCTAGCTGCCAAGAGCACTTTTTACTATGCGCACCCAACCAGAGTGACGGGAGGAGCACATTTCAGAAAACGTGCTCAGCTCGTTGAGAAAATGCGATTTAAGCAATAAAATTAAAAATGCACCCAAAACCTAAACCAAACGTTGCAGGTGGTTATTTCTTAATGCGCAGTGGTCAACGCGGCACTCTCTAGCTGCCAAGAGCACTTTTTACTATGCGCACCCAACCAGAGTGACGGGAGGAGCACATCTCAGAAAACGTGCTCAGCTCGTCGAGAAAATGCGATTTAAGCAATAAAATTAAAAATGCACCTAAAACCTAAACCAAACGTTGCAGGTGGTTAATTCTTCATGCGCAGCAGTCAACGCGGCACTCTCTAGCTGCCAAGAGCACTTTTTACTATGCGCACCCAACCAGAGTGACGGGAGGAGCACATTTCAGAAAACGTGCTCAGCTCGTCGAGAAAATGCGATTTAAGCAATAAAATTAAAAATGCACCTAAAACCTAAACCAAACGTTGCAGGTGGTTATTTCTTCATATGCAGCAGTCAACGCGGCACTCTCTAGCTGCCAAGAGCACTTTTTACTATGCGCACCCAACCAGAGTGACGGGAGGAGCACATTTCAGAAAACGTGCTCAGCTCGACGAGAAAATGCGATTTAAGCAATCAAATTAAAAATGCACCCAAAACCTAAATCAAACGTTGCAGGTGGTTATTTCTTCATGCGCAGTGGTCAACGTGGCACTCTCTAGCTGCCAAGAGCACTTTTTACTATGCGCACCCAACCAGAGTGACGGGAGGAGCACATTTCAGAAAACGTGCTCAGCTCGTCGAGAAAATGCGATTTAAGCAATAAAATTAAAAATGCACCTTAAACCTAAACCAAACGTTGCAGATGGTTATTTCTTCATGCGCAGTGGTCAACGCGGCACTCTCTAGCTGCCAAGAGCACTTTTTACTATGCGCACCCAACCAGAGTGACGGGAGGCGCGCATTTCAGAAAACGTGCTCAGCTCGTCGAGAAAATGCGATTTAAGCAATAAAATTAAAAATGCACCTAAAACCTAAACTAAACGTTGCAGGTGGTTATTTCTTCGTGCACAGCAGTCAACGCGGCACTCTCTAGCTGCCAAGAGCACTTTTTACTATGCGCACCCAACCAGAGTGACGGGAGGAGCACATTTCAGAAAACGTGCTCAGCTCGTCGAGAAAATGCGATTTAAGCAATAAAATTAAAAATGCACCCAAAACCTAAACCAAACGTTGCAGATGGTCATTTCTTCATGTGCAGTGGTCAACGCGGCACTCTCTAGCTGCCAAGAGCACTTTTTACTATGCACACCCAACCAGAGTGACGGGAGGAGCGCATTTCAGAAAACGTGCTCAGCTCGTCGAGAAAATGCGATTTAAGCAATAAAATTAAAAATGCACCCAAAACCTAAACCAAACGTTGCAGATGGTCATTTCTTCATGCGCAGTGGTCAACGCGGCACTCTCTAGCTGCCAAGAGCACTTTTTACTATGCGCACCCAGCCAGAGTGACGGGAGGAGCACATTTCAGAATACGTGCTCAGCTCGTTGAGAAAATGCGATTGAAGCAATAAAATTAAAAATGCACCCAAAACCTAAACCAAACGTTGCAGGTGGTTATTTCTTCATGCGCAGTGGTCAACGCGGCACTCTCTAGCTGCCAAGAGCACTTTTTACTATGCACACCCAACCAGAGTGACGGGAGGAGCGCATTTCAGAAAACGTGCTCAGCTCGACGAGAAAATGCGATTTAAGCAATAAAATTAAAAATGCACCCAAAACCTAAACCAAACGTTGCAGGTGGTTATTTCTTCATGCGCAGTGGTCAACGCGACACTCTCTAGCTGCCAAGAGCACTTTTTCGATGCACACCCAACCAGAGAGACGGGAGGAGCGCATTTCAGAAAACGTGCTCAGCTCGACGAGAAAATGCGATTTAAGCAATAAAATTAAAAATGCACCCAAAACCTCTAACCAAACGTTGCAGGTGGTTATTTCTTCATGCGCAGTGGTCAACGCGGCACTCTCTAGCTGCCAAGAGCACTTTTTACTATGCGCACCCAACCAGAGTGACGGGAGGAGCACATTTCAGAAAACGTGCTCAGCTCGTCGAGAAAATGCGATTTAAGCAATAAAATTAAAAATGCACCCAAAACCTAAACCAAACGTTGCAGGTGGTTATTTCTTCATGCGCAGTGGTCAACGCGGCACTCGCTAGCTGCCAAGAGCACTTTTTACTATGCGCACCCAAGCAGAGTGACGGGAGGAGCACATTTCAGAAAACGTGCTCAGCTCGTCCAGAAAATGCGATTTAAGCAATAAAATTAAAAATGCACCTAAAACCTAAACCAAACGTTGCAGATGGTCATTTCTTCATGCGCAGTGGTCAACGCGGCACTCTCTAGCTGCCAAGAGCACTTTTTACTATGCACACCCAACCAGATTGACGGGAGGAGCACATTTCAGAAAACGTGCTCAGCTCGTCCAGACAATGCGATTTAAGCAATAAAATTAAAAATGCACCCAAAACCTAAACCAAACGTTGCAGGTGGTTATTTCTTCATGCGCAGTGGTCAACGCGGCACTCTCTAGCTGCCAAGAGCACTTTTTACTATGCGCACCCAACCAGAGTGACGGGAGGAGCGCATTTCAGAAAACGTGCTCAGCTCGTCGAGAAAATGCGATTTAAGCAATAAAATGAAAAATGCACCTAAAACCTAAACCAAAAGTTGCAGGTGGTTATTTCTTCATGCGCAGCAGTCAACACGGCACTCTCTAGCTGCCAAGAGCACTTTTTACTATGCGCACCCAACCAGAGTGACGGGAGGAGCACATTTCAGAAAACGTGCTCAGCTCGTCGAGAAAATGCGATTTAAGCAATAAAATTAAAAATGCACCTAAAAACCTAAACCAAACGTTGCAGGTGGTTATTTCTTCATGCGCATTGGTCAACGCGGCACTCTCTAGCTGCCAAGAGCACTTTTTACTATGTGCACCCAACCAGAGTGACGTGAGGAGCACATTTCAGAAAACGTGCTCAACTCGTCGAGAAAATGCGATTTAAGCAATAAAATTAAAAATGCACCCAAAACCTAAACCAAACGTTGCAGGTGGTTATTTCTTCATGCGCAGTGGTCAACGCGGCACTCTCTAGCTGCCAAGCGCACTTTTTACTATGCGCACCCAACCAGAGTGACGGGAGGAGCACATTTCAGAAAACGTGCTCAGCTCGTCGAGAAAATGCGATTTAAGCAATAAAATTAAAAATGCACCTAAAAACCTAAACCAAACGTTGCAGGTGGTTATTTCTTCATGCGCAGCAGTCAAGGCGGCACTCTCTAGCTGCCAAGAGCACTTTTTACTATGCGCACCCAACCAGAGTGACGGGAGGAGCACATTTCAGAAAACGTGCTCAGCTCGTCGAGTAAATGCAATTTAAGCAATAAAATTAAAAATGCACCCAAAACCTAAACCAAACGTTGCAGGTGGTTATTTCTTCATGCGCAGTGGTCAACGCGGCACTCTCTAGCTGCCAAGAGCACTTTTTACTATGCGCACCCAACCAGAGTGACGGGAGGAGCACATTTCAGAAAACGTGCTCAGCTCGTCCAGAAAATGCGATTTAAGCAATAAAATTAAAAATGCACGTAAAACCTAAACCAAACGTTCCAGATGGTCATTTCTTCATGCGCAGTGGTCAACGCGGCACTCTCTAGCTGCCAAGAGCACTTTTTACTATGCACACCCAACCAGAGTGACGGGAGGAGCACATTTCAGAAAACGTGCTCAGCTCGTCCAGACAATGCGATTTAAGCAATAAAATTAAAAATGCACCCAAAACCTAAACCAAACGTTGCAGGTGGTTATTTCTTCATGCGCAGTGGTCAACGCGGCACTCTCTAGCTGCCAAGAGCACTTTTTACTATACACACCCAACCAGAGTGACGGGAGGAGCACATTCCAGAAAACGTGCTCAGCTCGTCGAGAAAATGCGATTTAAGCAATAAAATTAAAAATGCACCCAAAACCTAAACCAAACGTTGCAGGTGGTTATTTCTTCATGCGCAGTGGTCAACGCGGAACTCTCTAGCTGCCAAGAGCACCTTTTACTATGCGCACCCAACCAGAGTGAAGGGAGGAGCACATTTCAGAAAATGTGCTCAGCTCGTCGAGAAAATGCGATTTAAGCAATAAAATTAAAAATGCACCCAAAACCTAAACCAAACGTTGCAGGTGGTTATTTCTTCATGCGCAGTGGTCAACGCGGCACTCTCTAGCTGCCAAGAGCACTTTTTACTATGCGCACCCAACCAGAGTGACGGGAGGAGCACATTTCAGAAAACGTGCTCAGCTCGCCGAGAAAATGCGATTTAAGCAATACAATTAAAAATGCACCTAAAACCTAAACCAAACGTTGCAGGTGGTTATTTCTTCATGCGCAGTGGTCAACGCGGCACTCTCTAGCTGCCAAGAGGACTTTTTACTATGCACACCCAACCAGAGTGACGGGAGGAGCACATTTCAGAAAACGTGCTCAGCTCGTCGAGAAAATGCGATTTAAGCAATAAAATTAAAAATGGACCCAAAACCTAAACCAAACGTTGCAGGTGGTTATTTCTTCATGCGCAGTGGTCAACGCGGAACTCTCTAGCTGCCAAGAGCACTTTTTACCATACACACCCAACCAGAGTGACGGGAGGAGCACATTCCAGAAAACGTGCTCAGCTCGTCGAGAAAATGCGATTTAAGCAATAAAATTAAAAACGCACCCAAAACCTAAACCAAACGTTGCAGATGGTCATTTCTTCATGCGCAGTGGTCAACGCGGCACTCTCTAGCTGCCAAGAGCACTTTTTACTATGCGCACCCAACCAGAGTGACGGGAGGAGCACATTTCAGAAAACGTGCTCAGCTCGTTGAGAAAATGCGATTTAAGCAATAAAATTAAAAATGCACCCGAAAACCTAAACCAAACGTTGCAGGTGGTTATTTCTTCATGCGCAGTGGTCAACGCGGCACTCTCTAGCTGCCAAGAGCACTTTTTACTATACACACCCAACCAGAGTGACGGGAGGAGCACATTCCAGAAAACGTGCTCAGCTCGTCGAGAAAATGCGATTTAAGCAATAAAATTAAAAATGCACCCAAAACCTAAACCAAACGTTGCAGGTGGTTATTTCTTCATGCGCAGTGGTCAACGCGGCACTCTCTAGCTGCCAAGAGCACTTTTTACTATGCGCACCCAACCAGAGTGACGGGAGGAGCACATTTCAGAAAACGTGCTCAGCTCGTCGAAAAAATGCGATTTAAGCAATAAAATTAAAAATGCACCCAAAACCTAAACCAAACGTTGCAGGTGGTTATTTCTTCATGCGCAGTGGTCAACGCGGCACTCTCTAGCTGCCAAGAGCACTTTTTACTATGCGCACCCAACCAGAGTGACGGGAGGAGCGCATTTCAGAAAACGTGCTCAGCTCGTCGAAAAAATGCGATTTAAGCAATAAAATTAAAAATGCACCCAAAACCTAAACCAAACGTTGCAGGTGGTTATTTCTTCATGCGCAGTGGTCAACGCGGCACTCTCTAGCTGCCAAGAGCACTTTTTACTATGCGCACCCAACCAGAGTGACGGGAGGAGCACATTTCAGAAAACGTGCTCAGCTCGTCGAGAAAATGCGATTTAAGCAATCCAATTAAAAATGCACCTAAAACCTAAACCAAACGTTGCAGGTGGTTATTTCTTCATGCGCAGTGGTCAACGCGGCACTCTCTAGCTGCCAAGAGCACTTTTTACTATGCGCACCCACCCAGAGTGACGGGAGGAGCACATTTCAGAAAACGTGCTCAGCTCGTCGAGAAAATGCGATTTAAGCAATAAAATTAAAAATGCACCTAAAATCTATACCAAACGTTGCAGGTGGTTATTTCTTCATATGCAGTGGTCAACGCGGCACTCTCTAGCTGCCAAGAGCACTTTTTACTATGCGCACCCAACCAGAGTGACGGGAGGAGCACATTCCAGAAAACGTGCTCAGCTCGTCGCGAAAATGCGATTTAAGCAATAAAATTAAAAATGCACCCAAAACCTAAACCAAACGTTGCAGATGGTCATTTCTTCATGCGCAGTGGTCAACGCGGCACTCTCTAGCTGCCAAGAGCACTTTTTACTATGCACACCCAACCAGAGTGATGGGAGGAGCGCATTTTAGAAAACGTGCTCAGCTCGACGAGAAAATGCAATTTAAGCAATAAAATTAAAAATGCACCCAAAACCTAAACCAAACGTTGCAGGTGGTTATTTCTTCATGCACAGTGGTCAACGCGGCACTCTTTAGCTGCCAAGAGCACTTTTTACTATGCACACCCAACCAGAGTGATGGGAGGAGCGCATTTTAGAAAACGTGCTCAGCTCGACGAGAAAATGCAATTTAAGCAATAAAATTAAAAATGCACCCAAAACCTAAACCAAACGTTGCAGGTGGTTATTTCTTCATGCGCAGTGGTCAACGCGGCACTCTTTAGCTGCCAAGAGCACTTTTTACTATGCGCACCCAACCAGAGTGACGGGAGGAGCGCATTTCAGAAAACGTGCTCAGCTCGTCGAAAAAATGCGATTTAAGCAATAAAATTAAAAATGCACCTAAAATCTATACCAAACGTTGCAGGTGGTTATTTCTTCATATGCAGTGGTCAACGCGGCACTCTCTAGCTGCCAAGAGCACTTTTTACTATGCGCACCCAAACAGAGTGACGGGAGGAGCACATTCCAGAAAACGTGCTCAGCTCGTCGAGAAAATGCGATTTAAGCAATAAAATTAAAAATGCACCTAAAACCTAAACCAAACGTTGCAGGTGGTTATTTCTTCATATGCAGCAGTCAACGCGGCACTCTCTAGCTGCCAAGAGCACTTTTTACTATGCGCACCCAACCAGAGTGACGGGAGGAGCACATTTCAGAAAACGTGCTCAGCTCGACGAGAAAATGCAATTTAAGCAATAAAATTAAAAATGCACCCAAAACCTAAACCAAACTTTGCAGGTGGTTATTTCTTCATGCGCAGTGGTCAACGCGGCACTCTTTAGCTGCCAAGAGCACTTTTTACTATGCGCACCCAACCAGAGTGACGGGAGGAGCACATTTCAGAAAACGTGCTCAGCTCGTCGAGAAAATGCGATTTAAGCAATAAAATTAAAAATGCACCTAAAACCTAAACCAAAAGTTGCAGGTGGTTATTTCTTCATGCGCAGCAGTCAACGCGGCACTCTCTAGCTGCCAAGAGCACTTTTTACTATGCGCACCCAACCAGAGTGACGGGAGGAGCACATTTCAGAAAACGTGCTCAGCTCGTCGAGAAAATGCGATTTAAGCAATAAAATTAAAAATGCACCTAAAAACCTAAACCAAACTTTGCAGGTGGTTATTTCTTCATGCGCATTGGTCAACGCGGCACTCTCTAGCTGCCAAGAGCTCTTTTTACTATGTGCACCCAACCAGAGTGACGGGAGGAGCACATTTCAGAAAACGTGCTCAGCTCGTCGAGAAAATGCGATTTAAGCAATAAAATTAAAAATGCACCCAAAACATTAAACCAAAGGTTGCAGGTGGTTATTTCTTCATGCGCAGTGGTCAACGCGGCACTCTCTAGCTGCCAAGAGCATTTTTTACTATGCGCACCCAACCAGAGTGACGGGAGGAGCACATTTCAGAAAACGTGCTCAGCTCGTCGAGAAAATGCGATTTAAGCAATAAAATTAAAAATGCACCTAAAACCTAAACCAAACGTTGCAGGTGGTTATTTCTTCATGCGCAGTGGTCAACGCGGCACTCTCTAGCTGCCAAGAGCACTTTTTACTATGCGCACCCAACCAGAGTGACGGGAGGAGCACATTTCAGAAAACGTGCTCAGCTCGTCGAGAAAATGCGATTTAAGCAATAAAATTAAAAATGCACCTAAAACCTCAACCAAACGTTGCAGATGGTCATTTCTTCATGCGCAGTGGTCAACGCGGCACTCTCTAGCTGCCAAGAGCACTTTTTACTATGCGCACCCAACCAGAGTGACGGGAGGAGCACATTTCAGAAAACGTGCTCAGCTCGTCCAGACAATGCGATTCAAGCAATAAAATTAAAAATGCACCCAAAACCTAAACCAAACGTTGCAGGTGGTTATTTCTTCATGCGCAGTGGTCAACGCGGCACTATCTAGCTGTCAAGAGCACTTTTTACTATGCGCACCCAACCAGAGTGACGGGAGGAGCGCATTTCAGAAAACGTGCTCAGCTCGTCGAGAAAATGCGATTTAAGCAATAAAATTAAAAATGCCCCTAAAACCTAAACCAAAAGTTGCAGGTGGTTATTTCTTCATGCGCAGCAGTCAACACGGCACTCTCTAGCTGCCAAGAGCACTTTTTACTATGCGCACCCAACCAGAGTGACGGGAGGAGCACATTTCAGAAAACGTGCTCAGCTCGTCGAGAAAATGCGATTTAAGCAATAAAATTAAAAATGCACCTTAAACCTAAACCAAACGTTGCAGATGGTCATTTCTTCATGCGCAGTGGTCAACGCGGCACACTCTAGCTGCCAAGAGCACTTTTTACTATGCACACCCAACCAGAGTGACGGGAGGAGCGCATTTCAGAAAACGTGCTCAGCTCATCGAGAAAATGCGATTTAAGCAATAAAATTTAAAATGCACCTAAAATCTATACCAAACGTTGCAGGTGGTTATTTCTTCATATGCAGTGGTCAACGCGGCACTCTCTAGCTGCCAAGAGCACTTTTTACTATGCGCACCCAACCAGAGTGACGGGAGGAGCACATTCCAGAAAACGTGCTCAGCTCGTCGAGAAAATGCGATTTAAGCAATAAAATTAAAAATGCACCCAAAACCTAAACCAAACGTTGCAGATGGTCATTTCTTAATGCGCAGTGGTCAACGCGGCACTCTCTAGCTGCCAAGAGCACTTTTTACTATGCACACCCAACCAGAGTGATTGGAGGAGCGCATTTTAGAAAACGTGCTCAGCTCGACGAGAAAATGCAATTTAAGCAATAAAATTAAAAATGCACCCAAAACCTAAACCAAACGTTGCAGGTGGTTATTTCTTCATGCGCAGTGGTCAACGCGGCACTCTTTAGCTGCCAAGAGCACTTTTTACTATGCGCACCCAACCAGAGTGACAGGAGGAGCACATTTCAGAAAACGTGCTCAGCTCGTCGAGAAAATGCGATTTAAGCAATAAAATTAAAAATGCACCTAAAACCTAAACCAAACGTTGCAGGTGGTTATTTCTTCATATGCAGCAGTCAACGCGGCACTCTCTAGCTGCCAAGAGCACTTTTTACTATGCGCACCCAACCAGAGTGACGGGAGGAGCACATTTCAGAAAACGTGCTCAGCTCGTCGAGAAAATGCGATTTAAGCAATAAAATTAAAAATGCACCTAAAAATCTAAACCAAACGTTGCAGGTGGTTATTTCTTCATGCGCATCGGTCAACGCGGCACTCTCTAGCTGCCAAGAGCACTTTTTACTATGCGCACCCAACCAGAGTGACGGGAGGAGCACATTTCAGAAAACGTGCTCAGCTCGTCGAGAAAATGCGATTTAAGCAATAAAATTAAAAATGCACCTAAAACCTAAACCAAACGTTGCAGGTGGTTATTTATTCGTGCGCAGCAGTCAACGCGGCACTCTCTAGCTGCCAAGAGCACTTTTTACTATGCGCACCCAACCAGAGTGACGGGAGGAGCACATTTCAGAAACCGTGCTCAGCTCGTCGAGAAAATGCGATTTAAGCAATAAAATTTAAAATGCACCTAAAACCTAAACCAAACGTTGCAGGTTGTTATTTCTTCATGCGCAGTGGTCAACGCGGCACTCTCTAGCTGCCAAGAGCACTTTTTACTATGCACACCCAACCAGAGTGATGGGAGGAGCGCATTTCAGAAAACGTGCTCAGCTCGACGAGAAAATGCAATTTAAGCAATAAAATTAAAAATGCACCCAAAACCTAAACCAAACGTTGCAGGTGGTTATTTCTTCATGCGCAGTGGTCAACGCGGCACTCTTTAGCTGCCAAGAGCACTTTTTACTATGCGCACCCAACCAGAGGGACGTGATTAGCACATTTCAGAAAACGTGCTCAACTCGTCGAGAAAATGCGATTTAAGCAATAAAATTAAAAATGCACCCAAAACCGAAACCAAACGTTGCAGATGGTCATTTCTTCATGCGCAGTGGTCAACGCGGCACTCTCTAGCTGCCAAGAGCACTTTTTACTATGCACACCCGACCAGAGTGACGGGAGGAGCGCATTTCAGAAAACGTGCTCAGCTCGACGAGAAAATGCGATTTAAGCAATAAAATTAAAAATGCACCCAAAACCTAAACCAAACGTTGCAGGTGGTTATTTCTTCATGCGCAGTGGTCAACGCGGCACTCTCTAGCTGCCAAGAGCACTTTTTACTATGCGCACCCAACCAGAGTGACGGGAGGAGCACATTTCAGAAAACGTGCTCAGCTCGTCCAGAAAATGCGATTTAAGCAATAAAATTAAAAATGCACCTAAAACCTAAACCAAACGTTGCAGATGGTCATTTCTTCATGCGCAGTGGTCAACGCGGCAATCTCTAGCTGCCAAGAGCACTTTTTACTATGCGCATCCAACCAGAGTGACGTGAGGAGCACATTTCAGAAAACGTGCTCAGCTCGTCGAGAAAATGCGATTTAAGCAATAACATTAAAAATGCACCTAAAACCTAAACCAAACGTTGCAGGTGGTTATTTATTGATGCGCAGTGGTCAACGCGGCACTCTCTCGCTGCCAAGAGAACTTTTTACTATGCGCACCCAACCAGAGTGACGGGAGGAGCACATTCCAGAAAACGTGCTCAGCTCGTCGAGAAAATGCGATTTAAGCAATAAAATTAAAAATGCACCCAAAACCTAAACCAAACGTTGCAGATGGTCATTTCTTCATGCGCAGTGGTCAACGCGGCACTCTCTAGCTGCCAAGAGCATTTTTTACTATGCGCACCCAACCAGAGTGACGGGAGGAGCACATTTCAGAAAACGTGCTCAGCTCGTCGAGAAAATGCGATTTAAGCAATAAAATTAAAAATGCACCCAAAACCTAAACCAAACGTTGCAGGTGGTTATTTCTTCATGCGCAGTGGTCAACGCGGCACTCTCTAGCTGCCAAGAGCACTTCTTACTATGCGCACCCAACCAGAGTGACGGGAGGACCACATTTCAGAAAACGTGCTCAGCTCGTCGAGAAAATGCGATTTAAGCAATAAAATTAAAAATGCACCCAAAACCTAAACCAAACGTTGCAGATGGTCAATTCTTCATGCGCAGTGGTCAACGCGGCACTCTCTAGCTGCCAAGAGCACTTTTTACTATGCGCACCCAACCAGAGTGACGGGAGGAGCACATTTCAGAAAACGTGCTCAGCTCGTCGAGAAAATGCGCTTTAAGCAATAAAATTAAAAATGCACCTAAAACCCAAACCAAACGTTGCAGGTGGTTATTTCTTCATGCGCAGTGGTCAACGCGGCACTCTCTAGCTGCCAAGAGCACTTTTTACTATGCGCACCCAACCAGAGTGACGGGAGGAGCACATTTCAGAAAACGTGCTCAGCTCGTCGAGAAAATGCGATTTAAGCAATAAAATTAAAAATGCACCTAAAACCTAAACCAAACGTTGCAGGTGGTTATTTCTTCATGCGCAGTGGTCAACGCGGCACTCTCTAGCTGCCAAGAGCACATTTTACTATGCGCACCCAACCAGAGTGACGGGAGGAGCACATTTCAGAAAACGTGCTCAGCTCGTCGAGAAAATGCGATTTAAGCAATAAAATTAAAAATGCACCTAAAACCTAAACCAAACGTTGCAGGTGGTTATTTCTTCGTGCGCAGCAGTCAACGCGGCACTCTCTAGCTGCCAAGAGCACTTTTTACTATGCGCACCCAACCAGAGTGACGGGAGGAGCACATTTCAGAAACCGTGCTCAGCTCGTCGAGAAAATGCGATTTAAGCAATAAAATTTAAAATGCACCTAAAACCTAAACCAAACGTTGCAGGTTGTTATTTCTTCATGCGCAGTGGTCAACGCGGCACTCTCTAGCTGCCAAGAGCACTTTTTACTATGTGCAACCAACCAGAGTGACGGGAGGAGCACATTTTAGAAAACGTGCTCAGCTCGTCGAGAAAATGCGATTTACGCAATACAATTAAAAATGCACCTAAAACCTAAACCAAACGTTGCAGGTGGTTATTTCTTCATGCGCAGTTGTCAACGCGGCACTCTTTAGCTGCCAAGAGCGCTTTTTACTAGGCGCACCCAACCAGAGTGACGGGAGGAGCACATTTCAGAAAACGTGCTCAGCTCGTCGAGAAAATGCGATTTAAGCAATAAAATTAAAAATGCACCTAAAACCTAAACCAAACGCTGCAGATGGTCATTTCTTGATGCGCAGTGGTCAACGCGGCACTCTCTAGCTGCCAAGAGCACTTTTTACTATACACACCCAACCAGAGTGACGGGAGGAGCACATTCCAGAAAACGAGCTGAGCTCGTCGAGAAAATGCTATTTAAGCAATAAAATTAAAAATGCACCCAAAACCTAAACCAAACGTTGCAGATGGTCATTTCTTCATGTGCAGTGGTCAACGCGGCACTCTCTAGCTGCCAAGAGCACTTTTTACTATGCGCACCCAACCAGAGTGACGGGAGGAGCGCATTTCAGGAAACGTGCTCAGCTCGTCGAGAAAATGCGATTTAAGCAATACAATTAAAAATGCACCCAAAACCTAAACCAAACGTTGCAGGTGGTTATTTCTTCATGCGCAGTGGTCAACGCGGCACTCTCTAGCTGCCAAGAGCACTTTTTACTATGCGCACCCAACCAGAGTGACGGGACGAGCACATTTCAGAAAACGTGCTCAGCTCGCCGAGAAAATGCGATTTAAGCAATACAATTAAAAATGCACCTAAAACCTAAACCAAACGTTGCAGGTGGTTATTTCTTCATGTGCAGTGGTCAACGCGGAACTCTCTAGCTGCCAAGAGCACTTTTTACTATGCGCACCCACCCAGAGTGACGGGAGGAGCACATTTCAGAAAACGTGCTCAGCTCGTCGAGAAAATGCGATTTAAGCAATAAAATAAAAAATGCACCTAAAACCTAAACCAAACGTTGCAGGTGGTTGTTTCTTCATGCGCAGTGGTCAACGTGGCACTCTCTAGCTGCCAAGAGCACTTTTTACTATGCGCACCCAACCAGAGTGACGTGAGGAGCACATTTCAGAAAACGTGCTCAGCTCGTCGAGAAAATACGATTTAAGCAATAACATTAAAAATGCACCTAAAACCTAAACCAAACGTTGCAGGTGGTTATTTCTTCATGCGCAGTGGTCAACGCGGCACTCTCTCGCTGCCAAGAGCACTTTTTACTATGCGCACCCAACCAGAGTGACGGGAGGAGCACATTTCAGAAAACGTGCTCAGCTCATCGAGAAAATGCGATTTAAGCAATACAATTAAAAATGCACCTAAAACCTAAACCAAACGTTGCAGGTGGTTATTTCTTCATGCGCAGTGGTCAACGCGGCACTCTCTAGCTGCCAAGAGCACTTTTTACTATGCGCACCCAACCAGAGTGACGGGAGGAGCACATTTCAGAAAACGTGCTCAGCTCGTCGAGAAAATGCGATTTAAGCAATAAAATTAAAAATGCACCTAAAACCTAAACCAAACGTTGCAGGTGGTTATTTCTTCGTGCGCAGCAGTAAACGCGGCACTCTCTAGCTGCCAAGAGCACTTTTTACTATGCGCACCCAACCAGAGTGACGGGAGGAGCGCATTTCAGAAAACGTGCTCAGCTCGTCGAGAAAATGCGATTTAAGCAATAAAATTAAAAATGCACCCAAAACCTAAACCAAACGTTGCAGGTGGTTATTTCTTAATGCGCAGTGGTCAACGCGGCACTCTCTAGCTGCCAAGAGCACTTTTTACTATGCGCACCCAACCAGAGTGACGGGAGGAGCACATTTCAGAAAACGTGCTCAGCTCGTCGAGAAAATGCGATTTAAGCAATAAAATTAAAAATGCACCCAAAACCTAAACCAAACGTTGCAGGTGGTTATTTCTTCATGCGCAGTGGTCAACGCGGCACTCTCTAGCTGCCAAGAACACTTTTTACTATGCGCACCCAACCAGAGTGACGGGAGGAGCACATTCCAGAAAACGTGCTCAGCTCGTCGAGAAAATGCTATATAAGCAATAAAATTAAAAATGCACCCAAAACCTAAACCAAACGTTGCAGGTGGTTATTTCTTCATGCGCAGTGGTCAACGCGGCACTCTCTAGCTGCCAAGAGCACTTTTTACTATGCGCACCCAACCAGAGTGACGGGAGGAGCACATTTCAGAAAATGTGCTCAGCTCGTCGAGAAAATGCCATTTAAGCCGTACAATTAAAAATGCACCTAAAACCTAAACCAAACCTTGCAGGTGGTTGTTTCTTCATGCGCAGTGGTCAACGTGGCACTCTCTAGCTGCCAAGAGCACTTTTTACTATGCGCACCCAACCAGAGTGACGGGAGGAGCACATTCCAGAAAACGTGCTCAGCTCGTCGAGAAAATGCGATTTAAGCAATAAAATTAAAAATGCACCCAAAACCTAAACCAAACGTTGCAGATGGTCATTTCTTCATGTGCAGTGGTCAACGCGGCACTCTCTAGCTGCCAAGAGCACTTTTTACTATGCACACCCAACCAGAGTGACGGGAGGAGCGCATTTCAGAAAACGTGCTCAGCTCGTCGAGAAAATGCGATTTAAGCAATAAAATTAAAAATGCACCCAAAACCTAAACCAAACGTTGCAGGTGGTTATTTCTTCATGCGCAGTGGTCAACGCGGCACTCTCTAGCTGCCAAGAGCACTTTTTACTATGCGCCCCCAACCAGAGTGACGGGAGGAGCACATTTCAGAAAACGTGCTCAGCTCGTCGAGAAAATGCGATTTAAGCAATAAAATTAAAAATGCACCCAAAACCTAAACCAAACGTTGCAGGTGGTTATTTCTTCATATGCAGCAGTCAACGCGGCACTCTCTAGCTGCCAAGAGCACTTTTTACTATGCGCACCCAACCAGAGTGACGGGAGGAGCACATTTCAGAAAACGTGCTCAGCTCGTCGAGAAAATGCGATTTAAGCAATAAAATAAAAAATGCACCTAAAACCTAAACCAAACGTTGCAGGTGGATATTTCTTCATGCGCAGTGGTCAACGCGGCACTCTCTAGCTGCCAAGAGCACTTTTTACTATGCGCACCCAACCAGAGTGACGTGAGGAGCACATTTCAGAAAACGTGCTCAGCTCGTCGAGAAAATAAGATTTAAGCAATAACATTAAAAATGCACCTAAAACCTAAACCAAACGTTGCAGGTGGTTATTTCTTCATGCGCAGTGGTCAACGCGGCACTCTCTAGCTGCCAAGAGCACTTTTTACTATGCACACCCAACCAGAGTGACGGGAGGAGCACATTTCAGAAAACGTGCTCAGCTCGTCCGAAAATGCGATTTAAGCAATAAAATTAAAAATGCACCCAAAACCTAAACCAAACGTTGCAGGTGGTTATTTCTTCATGCGCAGTGGTCAACGCGGCACTCTCTAGCTGCCAAGAGCACTTTTTACTATGCGCACCCAACCAGAGTGACGGGAGGAGCACATTTCAGAAAACGTGCTCAGCTCGTCGAGAAAATGCGATTTAAGCAATAAAATTAAAAATGCACCCAAAACCTAAACCAAACGTTGCAGGTGGTTATTTCTTAATGCGCAGTGGTCAACGCGGCACTCTCTAGCTGCCAAGAGCACTTTTTACTATGCGCACCCAACCAGAGTGACGGGAGGAGCACATTTCAGAAAACGTGCTCAGCTCGTCGAGAAAATGCGATTTAAGCAATAAAATTAAAAATGCACCCAAAACCTAAACCAAACGTTGCAGGTGGTTATTTCTTCGTGCGCAGCAGTCAACGCGGCACTTTCTAGCTGCAAAGAGCACTTTTTACTATGCGCACCCAACCAGAGTGACGGGAGGAGCACATTTCAGAAAACGTGCTCAGCTCGTCGAGAAAATGCGATTTAAGCAATAAAATTAAAAATGCACCTAAAACCTAAACCAAACGTTGCAGGTGGTTATTTCTTTATATGCAGCAGTCAACGCGGCACTCTCTAGCTGCCAAGAGCATTTTTTACTATGCGCACCCAACCAGAGTGACGGGAGGAGCACATTTCAGAAAACGTGCTCAGCTCGTCGAGAAAATGCGATTTAAGCAATAAAATTAAAAATGCACCTAAAACCTAAACCAAACGTTGCATTTGGTTATTTCTTCATGCGCAGTGGTCAACGCGGCACTCTCTAGCTGCCAAGAGCACTTTTTACAATGCGCACCCAACCAGAGTGACGGGAGGAGCACATTTCAGAAAGCGTGCTCAGCTCGTCGAGAAAATGCGATTTAAGCAATAAAATTAAAAATGCACCTAAAACCTAAACCAAACGTTGCAGGTGGTTATTTCTTCGTGCGCAGCAGTAAACGCGGCACTCTCTAGCTGCCAAGAGCACTTTTTACTATGCGCACCCAACCAGAGTGACGGGAGGAGCACATTTCAGAAAACGTGCTCAGCTCGTCGAGTAAATGCAATATAAGCAATAAAATTAAAAATGCACCCAAAACCTAAACCAAACGTTGCAGGTGGTTATTTCTTTATGCGCAGTGGTCAACGCGGCACTCTCTAGCTGCCAAGAGCACTTTTTACTATGCGCACCCAACCAGAGTGACGGGAGGAGCACATTCCAGAAAACGTGCTCAGCTCGTCGAGAAAATGCGATTTAAGCAATAAAATTAAAAATGCACCTAAAACCTAAACCAAAAGGTGCAGGTGGTTATTTCTTCATGCGCAGCAGTCAACACGGCACTCTCTAGCTGCCAAGAGCACTTTTTACTATGCGCACCCAACCAGAGTGACGGGAGGAGCACATTTCAGAAAACGTGCTCAGCTCGTCGAGAAAATGCGATTTAAGCAATCAAATTAAAAATGCACCCAAAACCTAAACCAAACGTTGCAGATGGTCATTTCTTCATGTGCAGTGGTCAACGCGGCACTCTCTAGCTGCCAAGAGCACTTTTTACTATGCACACCCAACCAGAGTGACGGGAGGAGCGCATTTCAGAAAACGTGCTCAGCTCGTCGAGAAAATGCGATTTAAGCAATAAAATTAAAAATGCACCCAAAACCTAAACCAAACGTTGCAGGTGGTTATTTCTTCATGCGCAGTGGTCAACGCGGCACTCTCTAGCTGCCAAGAGCACTTTTTACTATGCGCACCCAACCAGAGTGACGGGAGGAGCACATTCCAGAAAACGTGCTCAGCTCGTCGAGAAAATGCGATTTAAGCAATAAAATTAAAAATGCACCCAAAACCTAAACCAAACGTTGCAGGTGGTTATTTATTCATGCGCAGTGGTCAACGCGGCACTCTCTAGCTGCCAAGAGCACTTTTTACTATGCGCAACCAACCAGAGTGACGGGAGGAGCACATTTCAGAAAATGTGCTCAGCTCGTCGAGAAAATGCCATTTAAGCCGTACAATTAAAAATGCACCTAAAACCTAAACCAAACGTTGCAGGTGGTTGTTTCTTCATGCGCAGTGGTCAACGTGGCACTCTCTAGCTGCCAAGAGCACTTTTTACTATGCGCACCCAACCAGAGTGACGGGAGGAGCACATTCCAGAAAACGTGCTCAGCTCGTCGAGAAAATGCGATTTAAGCAATAAAATTAAAAATGCACCCAAAACCTAAACCAGACGTTGCAGATGGTCATTTCTTCATGTGCAGTGGTCAACGCGGCACTCTCAAGCTGCCAAGAGCACTTTTTACTATGCACACCCAACCAGAGTGACGGGAGGAGCGCATTTCAGAAAACGTGCTCAGCTCGTCGAGAAAATGCGATTTAAGCAATAAAATTAAAAATGCACCCAAAACCTAAACCAAACGTTCCAGGTGGTTATTTCTTCATGCGCAGTGGTCAACGCGGCACTCTCTAGCTGCCAAGAGCACTTTTTACTATGCGCACCCAACCAGAGTGACGGGAGGAGCACATTTCAGAAAACGTGCTCAGCTCGTCGAGAAAATGCGATTTAAGCAATAAAATTAAAAATGCACCCAAAACCTAAACCAAACGTTGCAGGTGGTTATTTCTTCATATGCAGCAGTCAACGCGGCACTCTCTAGCTGCCAAGAGCACTTTTTACTATGCGCACCCAACCAGAGTGACGGGAGGAGCACATTTCAGAAAACGTGCTCAGCTCGTCGAGAAAATGCGATTTAAGCAATAAATTTAAAAATGCACCCAAAACCTAAACCAAACGTTGCAGGTGGTTATTTCTTCATGCGCAGTGGTCAACGCGGCAATCTCTAGCTGCCAAGAGCACTTTTTACTATGCGCGCCCAACCAGAGTGACGGGAGGAGCGCATTTCAGAAAACGTGCTCAGCTCGTCGAGAAAATGCGATTTAAGCAATAAAATTAAAAATGCACCTAAAACCTAAACCAAACGTTGCAGATGGTCATTTCTTCATGCGCAGTGGTCAACGCGGCACTCTCTAGCTGCCAAGAGCACTTTTTACTATGCACACCCAACCAGAGTGACGGGAGGAGCACATTTCAGAAAACGTGCTCAGCTCGTCGAGAAAATGCGATTTAAGCAATAAAATTAAAAATGCACCCAAAACCTAAACCAAACGTTGCAGGTGGTTATTTCTTCATGCGCAGTGGTCAACGCGGCAATCTCTAGCTGCCAAGAGCACTTTTTACTATGCGCACCCAACCAGAGTGACGGGAGGAGCGCATTTCAGAAAACGTGCTCAGCTCGTCGAGAAAATGCGATTTAAGCAATAAAATTAAAAATGCACCTAAAACCTAAACCAAACGTTGCAGATGGTCATTTCTTCATGCACAGTGGTCAACGCGGCACTCTCTAGCTGCCAAGAGCACTTTTTACTATGCGCACCCAACCAGAGTGACGGGAGGAGCACATTTCAGAGAACGTGCTCAGCTCGTCCAGAAAATGCTATTTAAGCAATAAAATAAAAAATGCACCTAAAACCTAAACCAAATGTTGCAGATGGTCATTTCTTCATGCGCAGTGGTCAACGCGGCACTCTCTAGCTGCCAAGAGCACTTTTTACTATGCGCACCCAACCAGAGTGACGGGAGCAGCACATTTCAGAAAACGTGCTCAGCTCGTCGAGAAAATGCGATTTAAGCAATAAAATTAAAAATGCACCTAAAACCTAAACCAAACGTTGCAGGTGGTTATTTCTTTATGCGCAGTGGTCAACGCGGCACTCTCTAGCTGCCAAGAGCACTTTTTACTATGCGCACCCAACCAGAGTGACGGGAGGAGCACATTTCAGAAAACGTGCTCAGCTCGTCGAGAAAATGCGATTTAAGCAATAAAATTAAAAATGCACCCAAAACCTAAACCAAACCTTGCAGGTGGTTATTTCTTCATGCGCAGTGGTCAACGCGGCACTCTCTAGCTGCCAAGAGCACTTTTTACTATGCGCACCCAACCAGAGTGACGGGAGGAGCACATTTCAGAAAACGTGCTCAGCTCGTCGAGAAAATGCGATTTAAGCAATACAATTAAAAATGCACCTAAAACCTAAACCAAACGTTGCAGGTGGTTATTTCTTCATGCGCAGTGGTCAACGCGGCACTCTCTAGCTGCCAAGAGCACTTTTTACTATGCGCACCCAACCAGAGTGACGGGAGGAGCACATTTTAGAAAACGTGCTCAGCTCGTCGAGTAAATGCAATTTAAGCAATAAAATTAAAAATGCACCCAAAACCTAAACCAAACGTTGCAGGTGGTTATTTCTTCATGCGCAGTGGTCAACGCGGCACTCTCTAGCTGCCAAGAGCACTTTTTACTATGCGCACCCAACCACAGTGACGGGAGGAGCACATTTCAGAAAACGTGCTCAGCTCGTCCAGAAAATGCGATTTAAGCAATAAAATTAAAAATGCACCTAAAACCTAAACCAAACGTTGCAGATGGTCATTTCTTCATGCGCAGTGGTCAACGCGGCACTCTCTAGCTGCCAAGAGCACTTTTTACTATGCACACCCAACCAGAGTGACGGGAGGAGCACATTTCAGAAAACGTGCTCAGCTCGTCCAGACAATGCGATTTAAGCAATAAAATTAAAAATGCAGCCAAAACCTAAACCAAACGTTGCAGGTGGTTATTTCTTCATGCGCAGTGGTCAACGCGGCACTCTCTAGCTGCCAAGAGCACTTTTTACTATGCGCACCCAACCAGAGTGACGGGAGGAGCGCATTTCAGAAAACGTGCTCAGCTCGTCGAGAAAATGCGATTTAAGCAATAAAATTAAAAATGCACCCAAAACCTAAACCAAACGTTGCAGGTGGTTATTTCTTCATGCGCAGTGGTCAACGCGGCACTCTCTAGCTGCCAAGAGCACTTTTTACTATGCGCACCCAACCAGAGTGACGGGAGGAGCACATTTCAGAAAACGTGCTCAGCTCGTCCAGAAAATGCGATTTAAGCAATACAATTAAAAATGCACCTAAAACCTAAACCAAACGTTGCAGATGGTCATTTCTTCATGCGCAGTGGTCAACGCGGCACTCTCTAGCTGCCAAGAGCACTTTTTACTATGTGCACCCAACCAGAGTGACGTGAGGAGCACATTTCAGAAAACGTGCTCAACTCGTCGAGAAAATGCGATTTAAGCAATAAAATTAAAAATGCACCCAAAACCGAAACCAAACGTTGCAGGTGGTCATTTCTTCATGCGCAGTGGTCAACGCGGCACTCTCTAGCTGCCAAGAGCACTTTTTACTATGCACACCCAACCAGAGTGACGGGAGGAGCACATTTCAGAAAACGTGCTCAGCTCGTTGAGAAAATGCGATTTAAGCAATAAAATTAAAAATGCACCCAAAACATTAAACCAAACGTTGCAGGTGGTTATTTCTTCATGCGCAGTGGTCAACGCGGCACTCTCTAGCTGCCAAGAGCACTTTTTACTATGTGCACCCAACCAGAGTGACGGGAGGAGCACATTCCAGAAAACGTGCTCAGCTCGTCGAGAAAATGCGATTTAAGCAATAAAATTAAAAATGCACCCAAAACCTAAACCAAACGTTGCAGATGGTCATTTCTTCATGCGCAGTGGTCAACGCGGCACTCTCTAGCTGCCAAGAGCACTTTTTACTATGCGCACCCAACCAGAGTGACGGGAGGAGCACATTTCAGAAAACGTGCTCAACTCGTTGAGAAAATGCGATTTAAGCAATAAAATTAAAAATGCACCCAAAACCTAAACCAAACGTTGCAGGTGGTTATTTCTTCATGCGCAGTGGTCAACGCGGCACTCTCTAGCTGCCAAGAGCACTTTTTACTATGCACACCCAACCAGAGTGAAGGGAGGAGCGCATTTCAGAAAACGTGCTCAGCTCGACGAGAAAATGCGATTTAAGCAATAAAATTAAAAATGCACCCAAAACCTAAACCAAACGTTGCAGGTGGTTATTTCTTCATGCGCAGCAGTCAACACGGCACTCTCTAGCTGCCAAGAGCACTTTTTACTATACACACCCAACCAGAGTGACGGGAGGAGCACATTTCAGTAAACGTGCTCAGCTCGTCGAGAAAATGCGATTTAAGCAATCAAATTAAAAATGCACCCAAAACATTAAACCAAACGTTGCAGGTGGTTATTTCTTCATGCGCAGTGGTCAACGCGGCACTCTCTCGCTGCCAAGAGCACTTTTTACTATGCGCACCCAACCAGAGTGACGGGAGGAGCACATTTCAGAAAACGTGCTCAGCTCATCGAGAAAATGCGATTTAAGCAATAAAATTAAAAATGCACCTAAAACCTAAACCAAACGTTGCAGGTGGTTATTTCTTCATGCGCAGTGGTCAACGCGGCACTCTCTAGCTGCCAAGAGCACTTTTTACTATGCGCACCCAACCAGAGTGACGGGAGGAGCACATTTCAGAAAACGTGCTCAGCTCGTCGAGAAAATGCGATTTAAGCAATAAAATTAAAAATGCACCTAAAACCTAAACCAAACGTTGCAGGTGGTTATTTCTTCGTGCGCAGCAGTCAACGCGGCACTCTCTAGCTGCCAAGAGCACTTTTTACTATGCGCACCCAACCAGAGTGACGGCAGGAGCACATTTCAGAAAACGTGCTCAGCTCGTCGAGTAAATGCGATTTAAGCAATAAAATTAAAAATGCACCCAAAACCTAAACCAAACGTTGCAGGTGGTTATTTCTTCATGCGCAGTGGTCAACGCGGCACTCTCTAGCTGCCAAGAGCACTTTTTACTATGCGCACCCAACCAGAGTGACGGCAGGAGCACATTTCAGAAAACGTGCTCAGCTCGTCGAGTAAATGCGATTTAAGCAATAAAATTAAAAATGCACCCAAAACCTAAACCAAACGTTGCAGGTGGTTATTTCTTCATGCGCAGTGGTCAACGCGGCACTCTCTAGCTGCCAAGAGCACTTTTTACTATGCGCACCCAACCAGAGTGACGGGAGGAGCACATTTCAGAAAACGTGCTCAGCTCGTCGAGAAAATGCGATTTAAGCAATAAAATTAAAAATGCACCCAAAACCTAAACCAAACGTTGCAGATGGTCATTTCTTCATGTGCAGTGGTCAACGCGGCACTCTCTAGCTGCCAAGAGCACTTTTTACTATGCACACCCAACCAGAGTGACGGGAGGAGCGCATTTCAGAAAACGTGCTCAGCTCGTCGAGAAAATGCGATTTAAGCAATAAAATTAAAAATGCACCCAAAACCTAAACCAAACGTTGCAGGTGGTTATTTCTTAATGCGCAGTGGTCAACGCGGCACTCTCTAGCTGCCAAGAGCACTTTTTACTATGCGCACCCAACCAGAGTGACGGGAGGAGCGCATTTCAGAAAACGTGCTCAGCTCGTCGAGAAAATGCGATTTAAGCAATACAATTAAAAATGCACCTAAAACCTAAACCAAACGTTGCAGGTGGTTATTTCTTCATGCGCAGCAGTCAACGCGGCACTCTCTAGCTGCCAAGAGCACTTTTTACTATGCGGACCAAACCAGAGTGACGGGAGGAGCGCATTTCAGAAAACGTGCTCAGCTCGTCGAGAAAATGCGATTTAAGCAATAAAATAAAAAATGCACCTACAACCTAAACCAAACGCTGCAGATGGTCATTTCTTCATGTGCAGTGGTCAACGCGGCACTCTCTAGCTGCCAAGAGCACTTTTTACTATGCGCACCCAACCAGAGTGACGGGAGGAGCACATTTCAGAAAACGTGCTCAGCTCGTCGAGAAAATGCGATTTAAGCAATAAAATTAAAAATGCACCCAAAACCTAAACCAAACGTTGCAGGTGGTTATTTCTTCATGCGCAGCAGTCAACGCGGCACTCTCTAGCTGCCAAGAGCACTTTTTAATATGCACACCCAACAAGAGTGACGGGAGGAGCGCATTTCAGAAAACGTGCTCAGCTCGACGAGAACATGCGATTTAAGCAATAAAATTAAAAATGCACCCAAAACCTAATCCAAACGTTGCAGGTGGTTATTTCTTCATGCGCAGTGGTCAACGCGGCACTCTCTAGCTGCCAAGAGCACTTTTTACTATGCGCACCCAACCAGAGTGACGGGAGGAGCACATTTCAGAAAACGTGCTCAGCTCGTCGAGAAAATGCGATTTAAGCAATAAAATTAAAAATGCACCCAAAACCTAAACCAAAACTTGCAGGTGGTTATTTCTTCATGCGCAGTGGTCAACGCGGCACTCTCTAGCTGCCAAGAGCACTTTTTACTATGCGCACCCAACCAGAGTGACGGGAGGAGCACATTTCAGAAAACGTGCTCAGCTCGTCCAGAAAATGCGATTTAAGCAATAAAATTTAAAATGCACCTAAAACCTAAACCAAACGTTGCAGATGGTCATTTATTCATGCGCAGTGGTCAACGCGGCACTCTCTAGCTGCCAAGAGCACTTTTTACTATGCACACCCAACCAGAGTGACGGGAGGAGCACATTTCAGAAAACGTGCTCAGCTCGTCCAGACAATGCGATTTAAGCAATACAATTAAAAATGCACCCAAAACCTAAACCAAACGTTGCAGGTGGTTATTTCTTCATGCGCAGTGGTCAACGCGGCACTCTCTAGCTGCCAAGAGCACTTTTTACTATGCGCACCCAACCAGAGTGACGGGAGGAGCGCATTTCAGAAAACGTGCTCAGCTCGTCGAGAAAATGCCATTTAAGCCGTACAATTAAAAATGCACCTAAAACCTAAACCAAACGTTGCAGGTGGTTGTTTCTTCATGCGCAGTGGTCAACGTGGCACTCTCTAGCTGCCAAGAGCACTTTTTACTATGCGCACCCAACCAGAGTGACGGGAGGAGCACATTCCAGAAAACGTGCTCAGCTCGTCGAGAAAATGCGATTTAAGCAATAAAATTAAAAATGCACCCAAAACCTAAACCAAACGTTGCAGGTGGTTATTTCTTCATGCGCAGTGGTCAACGCGGCACTCTCTAGCTGCCAAGAGCACTTTTTACTATGCGCACCCAACCAGAGTGACGGGAGGAGCGCATTTCAGAAAACGTGCGCAGCTCGTCCAGAAAATGCGATTTAAGCAATAAAATTAAAAATGCACCTAAAACCTAAACCAAACGTTGCAGATGGTCATTTCTTCATGCGCAGTGGTCAACGCGGCACTCTCTAGCTGCCAAGAGCACTTTTTACTATGCACACCCAACCAGAGTGACGGGAGGAGCACATTTCAGAAAACGTGCTCAGCTCGTCCAGACAATGCGATTTAAGCAATAAAATTAAAAATGCACCCAAAACCTAAACCAAACGTTGCAGGTGGTTATTTCTTAATGTGCAGTGGTCAACGCGGCACTCTCTAGCTGCCAAAAGCACTTTTTACTATGCGCACCCAACCAGAGTGACGGGAGGAGCGCATTTCAGAAAACGTGCTCAGCTCGTCGAGAAAATGCGATTTAAGCAATAAAATTAAAAATGCACCCAAAACCTAAACCAAACGTTGCAGGTGGTTATTTCTTCATGCGCAGTGGTCAACGCGGCACTCTCTAGCTGCCAAGAGCACTTTTTACTATGCGCACCCAACCAGAGTGACGGGAGGAGCACATTTCAGAAAACGTGCTCAGCTCGTCGAGAAAATGCGATTTAAGCAATAAAATTAAAAATGCACCTAAAACCTAAACCAAACGCTGCAGATGGTCATTTCTTCATGCGCAGTGGTCAACGCGGCACTCTCTAGCTGCCAAAAGCACTTTTTACTATACACACCCAACCAGAGTGACGGGAGGAGCACATTTCAGAAAACGTGCTCAGCTCGTCCAGACAATGCGATTTAAGCAATAAAATTAAAAATGCACCCAAAACCTAAACCAAACGTTGCAGGTGGTTATTTCTTCATGCGCAGTGGTCAACGCGGCACTCTCTAGCTGCCAAGAGCACTTTTTACTATGCGCACCCAACCAGAGTGACGGGAGGAGCACATTCCAGAAAACGTGCTCAGCTCGTCGAGAAAATGCGATTTAAGCAATAAAATTAAAAATGCACCCAAAACCTAAACCAAACGTTGCAGGTGGTTATTTCTTCATGCGCAGTGGTCAACGCGGCACTCTCTAGCTGCCAAGAGCACTTTTTACTATGCGCACCCAACCAGAGTGACGGGAGGAGCACATTTCAGAAAATGTGCTCAGCTCGTCGAGAAAATGCCATTTAAGCCGTACAATTAAAAATGCACCTAAAACCTAAACCAAACGTTGCAGGTGGTTGTTTCTTCATGCGCAGTGGTCAACGTGGCACTCTCTAGCTGCCAAGAGCGCTTTTTACTATGTGCACCCAACCAGAGTGACGGGAGGAGCACATTCCAGAAAACGTGCTCAGCTCGTCGAGAAAATGCGATTTAAGCAATAAAATTAAAAATGCACCCAAAACCTAAACCAAACGTTGCAGATGGTCATTTCTTCATGTGCAGTGGTCAACGCGGCACTCTCTAGCTGCCAAGAGCACTTTTTACTATGCACACCCAACCAGAGTGACGGGAGGAGCACATTTCAGAAAACGTGCTCAGCTCGTCGAGAAAATGCGATTTAAGCAATAAAATTAAAAATGCACCCAAAACCTAAACCAAACGTTGCAGGTGGTTATGTCTTCATGCGCAGTGGTCAACGCGGCACTCTCTAGCTGCCAAGAGCACTTTTTACTATGCGCACCCAACCAGAGTGACGGGAGGAGCACATTTCAGAAAACGTGCTCAGCTCGTCGAGAAAATGCGATTTAAGCAATAAAATTAAAAATGCACCCAAAACCTAAACCAAACGTTGCAGGTGGTTATTTCTTCATATGCAGCAGTCAACGCGGCACTCTCTAGCTGCCAAGAGCACTTTTTACTATGCGCACCCAACCAGATTGACGGGAGGAGCACATTTCAGAAAACGTGCTCAGCTCGTCGAGAAAATGCGATTTAAGCAATAAAATAAAAAATGCACCTAAAACCTAAACCAAACGTTGCAGGTGGATATTTCTTCATGCGCAGTGGTCAACGCGGCACTCTCTAGTTGCCAAGAGCACTTTTTACTATGCGCACCCAACCAGAGTGACGGGAGGAGCACATTTCAGAAAACGTGCTCAGCTCGTCGAGTAAATGCGATTTAAGCAATAAAATTAAAAATGCACCCAAAACCTAAACCAAACGTTGCAGGTGGTTATTTCTTCATGCGCAGTGGTCAACGCGGCACTCTCTAGCTGCCAAGAGCACTTTTTACTATGCGCACCCAACCAGAGTGACGGGAGGAGCACATTTCAGAAAACGTGCGCAGCTCGTCCAGAAAATGCGATTTAAGCAATAAAATTAAAAATGCACCTAAAACCTAAACCAAACGTTGCAGATGGTCATTTCTTCATGCGCAGTGGTCAACGCGGCACTCTCTAGCTGCCAAGAGCACTTTTTACTATGCACACCCAACCAGAGTGACGGGAGGAGCACATTTCAGAAAACGTGCTCAGCTCGTCCAGACAATGCGATTTAAGCAATAAAATTAAAAATGCACCCTAAACCTAAAGCAAACGTTGCAGGTGGTTATTTCTACATGCGCAGTGGTCAACGCGGCACTCTCTAGCTGCCAAAGGCATTTTTTACTATGCGCACCCAACCAGAGTGACGGGAGGAGCACATTTCAGAAAACGTGCTCAGCCCGTCGAGAAAATGCATTTAAGCAATAAAATTAAAAATGCACCTAAAACCTAAACCAAACGTTGCAGGTGGTTATTTCTTCATGCGCAGTGGTCAACGCGGCACTCTCTAGCTGCCAAGAGCACTTTTTACTATGCGCACCCAACCAGAGTGACGGGAGGAGCACATTTCAGAAAACGTGCTCAGCTCGTCGAGAAAATGCGATTTAAGCAATAAATTTAAAAATGCACCTAAAACCTAAACCAAACGTTGCAGGTGGTTATTTCTGCATGCGCAGTGGTCAACGCAACACTCTAGCTGCCAAGAGCACTTTTTACTATGCACACCCAACCAGAGTAACGGGGGGAGCACATTTCAGAAAACGTGCTCAGCTCGTCCAGACAATGCGATTTAAGGAATAAAATTAAAAATGCACCCAAAACCTAAACCAAACGTTGCAGGTGGTTATTTCTTCATGCGCAGTGGTCAACGCGGCACTCTCTAGCTGCCAAGAGCACTTTTTACTATGCGCACCCAACCAGAGTGACGGGAGGAGCGCATTTCAGAAAACGTGCTCAGCTCGTCGAGAAAATGCGATTTAAGCAATAAAATTAAAAATGCACCTAAAACCTAAACCAAATGTTGCAGGTGGTTGTTTCTTCATGCACAGCAGTCAACGCGGCACTCTCTAGCTGCCAAGAGCACATTTTACTATGCGCACCCAACCAGAGTGACGGGAGGAGCACATTTCAGAAAACGTGCTCAGCTCGTCGAGAAAATGCGATTTAAGCAATAAAATTAAAAATGCACCTAAAACCTAAACCAAACGTTGCAGGTGGTTATTTCTTCATGCGCAGTGGTCAACGCGGCACTCTCTAGCTGCCAAGAGCACTTTTTACTATGCGCACCCAACCAGAGTGACGGGAGGAGCACATTTCAGAAAATGTGCTCAGCTCGTCGAGAAAATGCCATTTAAGCCGTACAATTAAAAATGCACCTAAAACCTAAACCAAACGTTGCAGGTGGTTATTTCTTCATGCGCAGTGGTCAACGTGGCACTCTCTAGCTGCCAAGAGCACTTTTTACTATGCGCACCCAACCAGAGTGACGGGAGGAGCACATTTCAGAAAACGTGCTCAGCTCGTCGAGAAAATGCGATTTAAGCAATAAAATTAAAAATGCACCTAAAACCTAAACCAAACGTTGCAGGTGGTTATTTCTTCATGCGCAGTGTTCAACGCGGCACTCTGTAGCTGCCAAGAGCACTTTTTACTATGCGCACCCACCCAGAGTGACGGGAGGAGCACATTTCAGAAAACGTGCTCACCTCGTCGAGAAAATGCGATTTAAGCAATAAAATTAAAAATGCACCTAAAACCTAAACCAAACGTTGCAGGTGGTTATTTCTTCATGCGCAGTGGTCAACGCGGCACTCTCTAGCTGCCAAGAGCACTTTTTACTATGCGCACCCAACCAGAGTGACGGGAGGAGCACATTTCAGAAAACGTGCTCAGCTCGTCGAGAAAATGCGATTTAAGCAATAAAATAAAAAATGCACCTAAAACCTAAACCAAACGTTGCAGGTGGTTATTTCTTCATGCGCAGTGGTCAACGCGGCACTCTCTGGCTGCCAAGAGCACTTTTTACTATGCGCACCCAACCAGAGTGACGGGAGGAGCACATTTCAGAAAACGTGCTCAGCTCGTCGAGAAAATGCGATTTAAGCAATAAAATTAAAAATGCACCTAAAACCTAAACCAAACGTTGCAGGTGGTTATTTCTTCATGCGCAGTGGTCAACGCGGCACTCTCTAGCTGCCAAGAGCACTTTTTACTATGCACACCCAACCAGAGTGACGGGAGGAGCACATTTCAGAAAACGTGCTCAGCTCGTCGAGAAAATGCGATTTAAGCAATAAAATTAAAAATGCACCCAAAACCTAAACCAAACGTTGCAGGTGGTTATTTCTTCATATGCAGCAGTCAACGCGGAACTCTCTAGCTGCCAAGAGCACTTTTTACTTTGCGCACCCAACCAGAGTGACGGGAGGAGCACATTTCAGAAAACGTGCTCAGCTCGTCAAGAAAATGCGATTTAAGCAATAAAATTAAAAATGCACCCAAAACCTAAACCAAACGTTGCAGGTGGTTATTTCTTCATGCGCAGTGGTCAACGCGGCACTCTCTAGCTGCCAAGAGCACTTTTTACTATGCGCACCCAACCAGAGTGACGGGAGGAGCACATTTCAGAAAACGTGCTCAGCTCGTCCAGAAAAGGCTATTTAAGCAATAAAATAAAAAATGCACATAAAACCTAAACCAAACGTTGCAGATGGTCATTTCTTCATGCGCAGTGGTCAATGCGGCACTCTCTAGCTGCCAAGAGCACTTTTTACTATGCGCACCAAACCAGAGTGACGGGAGGAGCACATTTCAGAAAACGTGCTCAGCTCGTCGAGAAAATGCGATTTAAGCAATAAAATTAAAACTACACCCAAAACCTAAACCAAACGTTGCAGATGGTCATTTCTTCATGCGCAGTGGTCAACGCGGCACTCTCTAGCTGCCAAGAGCACTTTTTACTATGCACACCCAACCAGAGTGACGGGAGGAGCACATTTCAGAAAACGTGCTCAGCTCGTCGAGAAAATGCGATTTAAGCAATAAAATTAAAAATGCACCCAAAACCTAAACCAAACGTTGCAGGTGGTTATTTCTTCATGCGCAGCAGTCAACGCGGCACTCTCTAGCTGCCAAGAGCACTTTTTACTATGCGCACCCAACCAGAGTGACGGGAGGAGCACATTTCAGAAAACGTGCTCAGCTCGTCGAGAAAATGCGATTTAAGCAATAAAATTAAAAATGCACCCAAAACCTAAACCAAACGTTGCAGATGGTCATTTCTTCATGCGCAGTGGTCAACGCGGCACTCTCTAGCTGCCAAGAGCACTTTTTACTATGCGCACCCAACCAGAGTGACGGGAGGACCACATTTCAGAAAACGTGCTCAGCTCGTCGAGAAAATGCGATTTAAGCAATACAATTAAAAATGCACCCAAAACCTAAACCAAACGTTGCAGGTGGTTATTTCTTCATGCGCAGCAGTCAACGCGGCACTCTCTAGCTGCCAAGAGCACTTTTTACTATGCGCACCCAACCAGAGTGACGGGAGGAGCACATTTCAGAAAACGTGCTCAGCTCGTCGAGAAAATGCGATTTAAGCAATGAAATTAAAAATGCACCTAAAACCTAAACCAAACGTTGCAGATGGTCATTTCTTCATGCGCAGTGGTCAACGCGGCACTCTCTAGCTGCCAAGAGCATTTTTTACTATGCGCACCCAACCAGAGTGACGGGAGGAGCACATTTCAGAAAACGTGCTCAGCTCGTCGAGAAAATGCGATTTAAGCAATAAAATTAAAAATGCACCCAAAACCTAAACCAAACGTTGCAGATGGTCATTTCTTCATGCGCAGTGGTCAACGCGGCACTCTCTAGCTGCCAAGAGCACTTTTTACTATGCGCACCCAACCAGAGTGACGGGAGGACCACATTTCAGAAAACGTGCTCAGCTCGTCGAGAAAATGCGATTTAAGCAATACAATTAAAAATGCACCCAAAACCTAAACCAAACGTTGCAGGTGGTTATTTCTTCATGCGCAGCAGTCAACGCGGCACTCTCTAGCTGCCAAGAGCACTTTTTACTATGCGCACCCAACCAGAGTGACGGGAGGAGCACATTTCAGAAAACGTGCTCAGCTCGTCGAGAAAATGCGATTTAAGCAATGAAATTAAAAATGCACCCAAAACCTAAACCAAACGTTGCAGGTGGTTATTTCTTCATGCGCAGTGGTCAACGCGGCACTCTCTAGCTGCCAAGAGCACTTTTTACTATGCGCACCCAACCAGAGTGACGGGAGGAGCACTTTTCAGAAAACGTGCTCAGCTCGTCGAGAAATTGCGAATTAAACAATAAAATTAAAAATGCACCCAAAACCTAAACCAAACGTTGCAGATGGTCATTTCTTCATGCGCAGTGGTCAACGCGGCACTCTCTAGCTGCCAAGAGCATTTTTTACTATGCGCACCCAACCAGAGTGACGGGAGGAGCACATTTCAGAAAACGTGCTCAGATCGTCGAGAAAATGCGATTTAAGCAATAAAATTAAAAATGCACCTAAAACCCAAACCAAACGTTGCAGGTGGTTATTTCTTCATGCGCAGTGGTCAACGCGGCACTCTCTAGCTGCCAAGAGCACTTTTTACTATGCGCACCCAACCAGAGTGACGGGAGGAGCACATTTCAGAAAATGTGCTCAGCTCGTCGAGAAAATGCCATTTAAGCCGTACAATTAAAAATGCACCTAAAACCTAAACCAAACGTTGCAGGTGGTTGTTTCTTCATGCGCAGTGGTCAACATGGCACTCTCTAGCTGCCAAGAGCACTTTTTACTATGCGCACCCAACCAGAGTGACGGGAGGAGCACATTTCAGAAAACGTGCTCAGCTCGTCGAGAAAATGCGATTTAAGCAATAAAATTAAAAATGCACCCAAAACCTAAACCAAACGTTGCAGGTGGTTATTTCTTCATGCGCAGTGGTAAACGCGGCACTCTCTAGCTGCCAAGAGCACTTTTTACTATGCGCACCCAACCAGAGTGACGGAAGGAGCACATTTCATAAAACGTGCTCAGCTCGTCCAGAAAATGCTATTTAAGCAATTAAATTAAAAATGCACCTAAAACCTAAACCAAACGTTGCAGATGGTCATTTCTTCATGCGCAGTGGTCAACGCGGCACTCTCTAGCTGCCAAGAGCACTTTTTACTATGCACACCCAACCAGAGTGACGGGAGGAGCACATTTCAGAAAACGTGCTCAGCTCGTCCAGAAAATGCGATTTAACCAATAAAATTAAAAATGCACCCAAAACCTAAACCAAACGTTGCAGGTGGTTATTTCTTCATGCGTAGTTGTCAACGCGGCACTCTCTAGCTGCCAAGAGCACTTTTTACTATGCGCACCCAACCAGAGTGACGGGAGGAGCACATTTCAGAAAACGTGCTCAGCTCGTCGAGAAAATGCGATTTAAGCAATAAAATTAAAAATGCACCCAAAACCTAAACCAAACGTTGCAGGTGGTTATTTCTTCGTGCGCAGCAGTCAACGCGGCACTCTCTAGCTGCCAAGAACACTTTTTACTATGCGCACCCAACCAGAGTGACGGGAGGAGCACATTTCAGAAAACGTGCTCAGCTCGTCCAGAAAATGCTATTTAAGCAATAAAATTAAAAATGCACCTAAAACCTAAACCAAACGTTGCAGATGGTCATTTCTTCATGCGCAGTGGTCAACGCGGCACTCTCTAGCTGCCAAGAGCACTTTTTACTATGCGCACCCAACCAGAGTGACGGGAGGAGCACATTTCAGAAAACGTGCTCAGCTCGTCGAGAAAATGCGATTTAAGCAATAAAATTAAAAATGCACCTAAAACATAAACCAAACGTTGCAGGTGGTTATTTCTTTATGCGCAGTGGTCAACGCGGCACTCTCTAGCTGCCAAGAGCACTTTTTACTATGCGCACCCAACCAGAGTGACGGGAGGAGCACATTTCAGAAAACGTGCTCAGCTCGTCGAGAAAATGCGATTTAAGCAATAAAATTAAAAATGCACCCAAAACCTAAACCAAACGTTGCAGGTGGTTATTTCTTCATGCGCAGTGGTCAACGCGGCACTCTCTAGCTGCCAAGAGCACTTTTTACTATGCGCACCCAACCAGAGTGACGGGAGGAGCACATTTCAGAAAACGTGCTCAGCTCGTCGAGAAAATGCGATTTAAATAATACAATTAAAAATGCACCTAAAACCTAAACCAAACGTTGCAGGTGGTTATTTCTTCATGCGCAGTGGTCAACGCGGCACTCTCTAGCTGCCAAGAGCACTTTTTACTATGCGCACCCAACCAGAGTGACGGGAGGAGCACATTCCAGAAAACGTGCTCAGCTCGTCGAGAAAATGCGATTTAAGCAATAAAATTAAAAATGCACCCAAAACCTAAACCAAACGTTGCAGATAGTCATTTCTTCATGTGCAGTGGTCAACGCGGCACTCTCTAGCTGCCAAGAGCACTTTTTACTATGCACACCCAACCAGAGTGACGGGAGGAGCGCATTTCAGAAAACGTGCTCAGCTCGTCGAGAAAATGCGATTTAAGCAATAAAATTAAAAATGCACCTAAAACCTAAACCAAACGTTGCAGGTGGTTATTTCTTCATGCGCAGTGGTCAACGCGGCACTCTCTAGCTGCCAAGAGCACTTTTTACTATGCGCACCCACCCAGAGTGACGGGAGGAGCACATTTCAGAAAACGTGCTCAGCTCGTCGAGAAAATGCGATTTAAGCAATAAAATTAAAAATGCACCTAAAACCTATACCAAACGTTGCAGGTGGTTATTTCTTCATGTGCAGTGGTCAACGCGGCACTCTATAGCTGCCAAGAGCACTTTTTACTATGCGCACCCAACCAGAGTGACGGGAGGAGCACATTTCAGAAAACGTGCTCAGCTCGTCGAGAAAATGCGATTTAAGCAATAAAATTAAAAATGCACCCAAAACCTAAACCAAACGTTGCAGGTGGTTATTTCTTCATGCGCAGTGGTCAACGCGGCACTCTCTAGCTGCCAAGAGCACTTTTTACTATGCGCACCCAACCAGAGTGACGGGAGGAGCACATTCCAGAAAACGTGCTCAGCTCGTCGAGAAAATGCGATTTAAGCAATAAAATTAAAAATGCACCCAAAACCTAAACCAAACGTTGCAGATGGTCATTTCTTCATGCGCAGTGGTCAACGCGGCACTCTCTAGCTGCCAAGAGCACTTTTTACTATGCGCACCCAACCAGAGTGACGGGAGGAGCGCATTTCAGAAAACGTGCTCAGCTCGACGAGAAAATGCGATTTAAGCAATCAAATTAAAAATGCACCCAAAACCTAAATCAAACGTTGCAGGTGGTTATTTCTTCATGCGCAGTGGTCAACGTGGCACTCTCTAGCTGCCAAGAGCACTTTTTACTATGCGCACCCAACCAGAGTGACGGGAGGAGCACATTTCAGAAAACGTGCTCAGCTCGTCGAGAAAATGCGATTTAAGCAATAAAATTAAAAATGCACCTTAAACCTAAACCAAACGTTGCAGATGGTCATTTCTTCATGCGCAGTGGTCAACGCGGCACACTCTAGCTGCCAAGAGCACTTTTTACTATGCACACCCAACCAGAGTGACGGGAGGAGCGCATTTCAGAAAACGTGCTCAGCTCATCGAGAAAATGCGATTTAAGCAATAAAATTTAAAATGCACCTAAAACCTAAACCAAACGTTGCAGATGGTTATTTCTTCATGCACAGTGGTCAATGCGGCACTCTCTAGCTGCCAAGAGCACTTTTTACTATGCGCACCTAACCAGAGTGACGGGAGGAGCACATTTCAGAAAATGTGCTCAGCTCGTCGAGAAAATGCGATTTAAGCAATAAAATTAAAAATGCACCCAAAACCTAAACCAAACGTTGCAGATGGTCATTTCTTCATGCGCAGTGGTCAACGCGGCACTCTCTAGCTGCCAAGAGCACTTTTTACTATGCACACCCAACCAGAGTGACGGGAGGAGCACATTTCAGAAAACGTGCTCAGCTCGTCGAGAAAATGCGATTTAAGCAATAAAATTAAAAATGCACCCTAAACCTAAACCAAACGTTGCAGGTGGTTATGTCTACATGCGCAGTGGTCAACGCGGCACTCTCTAGCTGCCAAAGGCATTTTTTACTATGCGCACCCAACCAGAGTGACGGGAGGAGCACATTTCAGAAAACGTGCTCAGCTCGTCGAGAAAATGCGATTTAAGCAATAAAATTAAAAATGCACCCAAAACCTAAACCAAACGTTGCATGTGGTTATTTCTTCATGCGCAGTGGTCAACGCGGCACTCTCTAGCTGCCAAGAGCACTTTTTACTATGCGTACGCAACCAGAGTGACGGGAGGAGCACATTTCAGAAAACGTGCTAAGCTCGTCGAGAAAATGCGATTTAAGCAATAAAATTAAAAATGCACCCAGAACCCAAACCAAACGTTGCAGATGGTTATTTCTTCATGCGCAGTGGTCAACGCGGCACTCTCTAGCTGCCAAGAGCACTTTTTCCTATGCGCACCCAACCAGAGTGACGGGAGGAGCACATTTCAGAAAACGTGCTCAGCTCGTCCAGAAAGTGCGATTTAAGCAATAAAATTAAAAATGCACCTAAAACCTAAACCAAACGTTGCAGATGGTCGTTTCTTCATGCGCAGTGGTCAACGCGGCACTCTCTAGCTGCCAAGAGCACTTTTTACTATGCACACCCAACCAGAGTGACGGGAGGAGCACATTTCAGAAAACCTGCTCAGCTCGTCCAGACAATGCGATTTAAGCAATAAAATTAAAAATGCACCCAAAACCTAAACCAAACGTTGCAGTTGGTTATTTCTTCATGCGCAGTGGTCAACGCCGCACTCTCTAGCTGCCAAGAGCAATTTTTACTATGCGCACCCAACCAGAGTGATGGGAGGAGCGCATTTCAGAAAACGTGCTCAGCTCGTCGAGAAAATGCGATTTAAGCAATAAAATTAAAAATGCACCTAAAACCTAAACCAAACGTTGCAGGTGGTTATTTCTTCATGCGCAGTGGTCAACGCGGCACTCTCTAGCTGCCAAGAGCACTTTTTACTATGCGCACCCAACCAGAGTGACGGGAGGAGCACATTTCAGAAAACGTGCTCAGCTCGTCGAGAAAATGCGATTTAAGCAATAAAATTAAAAATGCAACTAAAACCTAAACCAAACGTTGCAGGTGGTTATTTCTTCGTGCGCAGCAGTCAACGCGGCACTCTCTAGCTGCCAAGAGCACTTTTTACTATGCGCACCCAACCAGAGTGACGGGAGGAGCACATTTCAGAAAACGTGCTCAGCTCGTCGAGTAAATGCGATTTAAGCAATAAAATTAAAAATGCACCCAAAACCTAAACCAAACGTTGCAGGTGGTTATTTCTTCATGCGCAGTGGTCAACGCGGCACTCTCTAGCTGCCAAGAGCACTTTTTACTATGCGCACCCAACCAGAGTGACGGGAGGAGCACATTTCAGAAAACGTGCTAAGCTCGTCCAGAAAATGCGATTTAAGCAATAAAATTAAAAATGCACCTAAAACCTAAACCAAACGTTGCAGATGGCCATTTCTTCATGCGCAGTGGTCAACGCGGCACTCTCTAGCTGCCAAGAGCACTTTTTACTATGCACACCCAACCAGAGTGACGGGGGGAGCACATTTCAGAAAACGTGCTCAGCTCGTCCAGACAATGCGATTTAAGCAATAAAATTAAAAATGCACCCAAAACCTAAACCAAACGTTCCAGGTGGTTATTTCTTCATGCGCAGTGGTCAACGCAGCAGTCTCTAGCTGCCAAGAGCACTTTTTACTATGCGCACCCAACCAGAGTGACGGGAGGAGCGCATTTCAGAAAACGTGCTCAGCTCGACGAGAAAATGCGATTTAAGCAATCAAATTAAAAATGCACCCAAAACCTAAATCAAACGTTGCAGGTGGTTATTTCTTCATGCGCAGTGGTCAACGTGGCACTCTCTAGCTGCCAAGAGCACTTTTTACTATGCGCACCCAACCAGAGTGACGGGAGGAGCACATTTCAGAAAACGTGCTCAGCTCGTCGAGAAAATGCGATTTAAGCAATAAAATTAAAAATGCACCTTAAACCTAAACCAAACGTTGCAGATGGTCATTTCTTCATGCGCAGTGGTCAACGCGGCACACTCTAGCTGCCAAGAGCACTTTTTACTATGCACACCCAACCAGAGTGACGGGAGGAGCGCATTTCAGAAAACGTGCTCAGCTCATCGAGAAAATGCGATTTAAGCAATAAAATTTAAAATGCACCTAAAACCTAAACCAAACGTTGCAGATGGTTATTTCTTCATGCACAGTGGTCAATGCGGCACTCTCTAGCTGCCAAGAGCACTTTTTACTATGCGCACCTAACCAGAGTGACGGGAGGAGCACATTTCAGAAAATGTGCTCAGCTCGTCGAGAAAATGCGATTTAAGCAATAAAATTAAAAATGCACCCAAAACCTAAACCAAACGTTGCAGATGGTCATTTCTTCATGCGCAGTGGTCAACGCGGCACTCTCTAGCTGCCAAGAGCACTTTTTACTATGCACACCCAACCAGAGTGACGGGAGGAGCACATTTCAGAAAACGTGCTCAGCTCGTCGAGAAAATGCGATTTAAGCAATAAAATTAAAAATGCACCCTAAACCTAAACCAAACGTTGCAGGTGGTTATGTCTACATGCGCAGTGGTCAACGCGGCACTCTCTAGCTGCCAAAGGCATTTTTTACTATGCGCACCCAACCAGAGTGACGGGAGGAGCACATTTCAGAAAACGTGCTCAGCTCGTCGAGAAAATGCGATTTAAGCAATAAAATTAAAAATGCACCCAAAACCTAAACCAAACGTTGCATGTGGTTATTTCTTCATGCGCAGTGGTCAACGCGGCACTCTCTAGCTGCCAAGAGCACTTTTTACTATGCGTACGCAACCAGAGTGACGGGAGGAGCACATTTCAGAAAACGTGCTAAGCTCGTCGAGAAAATGCGATTTAAGCAATAAAATTAAAAATGCACCCAGAACCCAAACCAAACGTTGCAGATGGTTATTTCTTCATGCGCAGTGGTCAACGCGGCACTCTCTAGCTGCCAAGAGCACTTTTTCCTATGCGCACCCAACCAGAGTGACGGGAGGAGCACATTTCAGAAAACGTGCTCAGCTCGTCCAGAAAGTGCGATTTAAGCAATAAAATTAAAAATGCACCTAAAACCTAAACCAAACGTTGCAGATGGTCGTTTCTTCATGCGCAGTGGTCAACGCGGCACTCTCTAGCTGCCAAGAGCACTTTTTACTATGCACACCCAACCAGAGTGACGGGAGGAGCACATTTCAGAAAACCTGCTCAGCTCGTCCAGACAATGCGATTTAAGCAATAAAATTAAAAATGCACCCAAAACCTAAACCAAACGTTGCAGTTGGTTATTTCTTCATGCGCAGTGGTCAACGCCGCACTCTCTAGCTGCCAAGAGCAATTTTTACTATGCGCACCCAACCAGAGTGATGGGAGGAGCGCATTTCAGAAAACGTGCTCAGCTCGTCGAGAAAATGCGATTTAAGCAATAAAATTAAAAATGCACCTAAAACCTAAACCAAACGTTGCAGGTGGTTATTTCTTCATGCGCAGTGGTCAACGCGGCACTCTCTAGCTGCCAAGAGCACTTTTTACTATGCGCACCCAACCAGAGTGACGGGAGGAGCACATTTCAGAAAACGTGCTCAGCTCGTCGAGAAAATGCGATTTAAGCAATAAAATTAAAAATGCAACTAAAACCTAAACCAAACGTTGCAGGTGGTTATTTCTTCGTGCGCAGCAGTCAACGCGGCACTCTCTAGCTGCCAAGAGCACTTTTTACTATGCGCACCCAACCAGAGTGACGGGAGGAGCACATTTCAGAAAACGTGCTCAGCTCGTCGAGTAAATGCGATTTAAGCAATAAAATTAAAAATGCACCCAAAACCTAAACCAAACGTTGCACGTGGTTATTTCTTAATGTGCAGTGGTCAACGCGGCACTCTCTAGCTGCCAAGAGCACTTTTTACTATGCACACCCAACCAGAGTGACGGGAGGAGCACATTTCAGAAAACGTGCTCAGCTCGTCCGAAAATGCGATTTAAGCAATAAAATTAAAAATGCACCCAAAACCTAAACCAAACGTTGCAGGTGGTTATTTCTTCATGCGCAGTGGTCGACGCGGCACTCTCTAGCTGCCAAGAGCACTTTTTACTATGCGCACCCAACCAGAGTGACGGGAGGAGCACATTTCAGAAAACGTGCTCAGCTCGTCGAGAAAATGCGATTTAAGCAATAAAATTAAAAATGCACCCAAAACCTAAACCAAACGTTGCAGGTGGTTATTTCTTAATGCGCAGTGGTCAACGCGGCACTCTCTAGCTGCCAAGAGCACTTTTTACTATGCGCACCCAACCAGAGTGACGGGAGGAGCACATTTCAGAAAACGTGCTCAGCTCGTCGAGAAAATGCGATTTAAGCAATAAAATTAAAAATGCACCCAAAACCTAAACCAAACGTTGCAGGTGGTTATTTCTTCGTGCGCAGCAGTCAACGCGGCACTTTCTAGCTGCCAAGAGCACTTTTTACTATGCGCACCCAACCAGAGTGACGGGAGGAGCACATTTCAGAAAACGTGCTCAGCTCGTCGAGAAAATGCGATTTAAGCAATAAAATTAAAAATGCACCTAAAACCTAAACCAAACGTTGCAGGTGGTTATTTCTTTATATGCAGCAGTCAACGCGGCACTCTCTAGCTGCCAAGAGCATTTTTTACTATGCGCACCCAACCAGAGTGACGGGAGGAGCACATTTCAGAAAACGTGCTCAGCTCGTCGAGAAAATGCGATTCAAGCAATAAAATTTGAAATGCACCTAAAACCTAAACCAAACGTTGCAGGTGGTTATTTCTTCATGCGCATTGTTCAACGCGGCACTCTCTAGCTGCCAAGAGCACTTTTTACTTTGCGCACCCAACCAGCGTGACGGGAGGAGCACATTTCAGAAAACGTGCTCAGCTCGTCGAGAAAATGCGATTTAAGCAATAAAATTAAAAATGCACCCAAAACCTAAACCAAACGTTGCAGGTGGTTATTTCTTCATGTGCATTGGTCAACGCGGCACTCTCTAGCTGCCAAGAGCACTTTTTACTTTGCGCACCCAACCAGAGTGACGGGAGGAGCACATTTCAGAAAACGTGCTCAGCTCGTCAAGAAAATGCGATTTAAGCAAAAAAATTAAAAATGCACCCAAAACCTAAACCAAACGTTGCAGGTGGTTATTTCTTCATGCGCAGTGGTCAACGCGGCACTCTCTAGCTGCCAAGAGCACTTTTTACTATGCGCACCCAACCAGAGTGACGGGAGGAGCACATTTCAGAAAACGTGCTCAGCTCGTCCAGAAAAGGCTATTTAAGCAATAAAATAAAAAATGCACATAAAACCTAAACCAAACGTTGCAGATGGTCATTTCTTCATGCGCAGTGGTCAATGCGGCACTCTCTAGCTGCCAAGAGCACTTTTTACTATGCGCACCAAACCAGAGTGACGGGAGGAGCACATTTCAGAAAACGTGCTCAGCTCGTCGAGAAAATGCGATTTAAGCAATAAAATTAAAACTACACCCAAAACCTAAACCAAACGTTGCAGATGGTCATTTCTTCATGCGCAGTGGTCAACGCGGCACTCTCTAGCTGCCAAGAGCACTTTTTACTATGCACACCCAACCAGAGTGACGGGAGGAGCACATTTCAGAAAACGTGCTCAGCTCGTCGAGAAAATGCGATTTAAGCAATAAAATTAAAAATGCACCCAAAACCTAAACCAAACGTTGCAGGTTGTTATTTCTTCATGCGCAGCAGTCAAAGCGGCACTCTCTAGCTGCCAAGAGCACTTTTTACTATGCGCACCCAACCAGAGTGACGGGAGGAGCACATTTCAGAAAACGTGCTCAGCTCGTCGAGAAAATGCGATTTAAGCAATAAAATTAAAAATGCACCCAAAACCTAAACCAAACGTTGCAGATGGTCATTTCTTCATGCGCAGTGGTCAACGCGGCACTCTCTAGCTGCCAAGAGCACTTTTTACTATGCGCACCCAACCAGAGTGACGGGAGGAGCACATTTCAGAAAACGTGCTCAGCTCGTCGAGAAAATGCGATTTAAGCAATAAGATTAAAAATGCACCTAAAACCCAAACCAAACGTTGCAGGTGGTTATTTCTTCATGCGCATTGGTCAACGCGGCACTCTCTAGCTGCCAAGAGCACTTTTTACTATGCGCACCCAACCAGAGTGACGGGAGGAGCACATTTCAGAAAATGTGCTCAGCTCGTCGAGAAAATGCCATTTAAGCCGTACAATTAAAAATGCACCTAAAACCTAAACCAAACGTTGCAGGTGGTTGTTTCTTCATGCGCAGTGGTCAACATGGCACTCTCTAGCTGCCAAGAGCACTTTTTACTATGCGCACCCAACCAGAGTGACGGGAGGAGCACATTTCAGAAAACGTGCTCAGCTCGTCGAGAAAATGCGATTTAAGCAATAAAATTAAAAATGCACCTAAAACCTAAACCAAACGTTGCAGGTGGTTATTTCTTCATGCGCAGTGGTCAACGCGGCACTCTGTAGCTGCCAAGAGCACTTTTTACTATACGCACCCACCCAGAGTGACGGGAGGAGCACATTTCAGAAAACGTGCTCACCTCGTCGAGAAAATGCGATTTAAGCAATAAAATTAAAAATGCACCTAAAACCTAAACCAAACGTTGCAGGTGGTTATTTCTTCATGCGCAGCAGTCAACGCGGCACTCTCTAGCTGCGAAGAGCACTTTTTAATATGCACACCCAACAAGAGTGACGGGAGGAGCGCATTTCAGAAAACGTGCTCAGCTCGACGAGAACATGCGATTTAAGCAATAAAATTAAAAATGCACCCAAAACCTAAACCAAACGTTGCAGGTGGTTATTTCTTCATGCGCAGTGGTCAACGCGGCACTCTCTAGCTGCCAAGATCACTTTTTACTATGCGCACCCAACCAGAGTGACGGGAGGAGCACATTTCAGAAAACGTGCTCAGCTCGTCGAGAAAATGCGATTTAAGCAATAAAATTAAAAATGCAACTAAAACCTAAACCAAACGTTGCAGGTGGTTATTTCTTCGTGCGCAGCAGTCAACGCGGCACTCTCTAGCTGCCAAGAGCACTTTTTACTATGCACACCCAACCAGAGTGACGGGAGGAGCACATTTCAGAAAACGTGCTCAGCTCGTCCAGAAAATGCGATTTAAGCAATAAAATTAAAAATGCACCCAAAACCTAAACCAAACGTTGCAGGTGGTTATTTCTTCATGCGCAGTGGTCAACGCGGCACTCTCTAGCTGCCAAGAGCACTTTTTACTATGCGCATCCAACCAGAGTGACGGGAGGAGCACATTTCAGAAAACGTGCTCAGCTCGTCGAGAAAATGCGATTTAAGCAATACAATTAAAAATGCACCCAAAACCTAAACCAAACGTTGCAGGTGGTTATTTCTTCGTGCGCAGCAGTCAACGCGGCACTCTCTAGCTGCCAAGAACACTTTTTATTATGCGCACCCAACCAGAGTGACGGGAGGAGCACATTTCAGAAAACGTGCTCGGCTCGTCGAGAAAATGCGATTTAAGCAATAAAATTAAAAAATGCACCCAAAACCTAAACCAAACGTTGCAGGTGGTTATTTCTTCATGCGCAGTGGTCAACGCGGCACTCTCTAGCTGCCAAGAGCACTTTTTACTATGCGCACCCAACCAGAGTGACGGGAGGAGCACATTTCAGAGAACGTGCTCAGCTCGTCCAGAAAATGCTATTTAAGCAATAAAATAAAAAATGCACCTAAAACCTAAACCAAACGTTGCAGATGGTCATTTCTTCATGCGCAGTGGTCAACGCGGCACTCTCTAGCTGCCAAGAGCACTTTTTACTATGCGCACCCAACCAGAGTGACGGGAGGAGCACATTTCAGAAAACGTGCTCAGCTCGTCGAGAAAATGCGATTTAAGCAATAAAATTAAAAATGCACCTAAAACCTAAACCAAACGTTGCAGGTGGTTATTTCTTTATGCACAGTGGTCAACGCGGCACCCTCTAGCTGCCAAGAGGACTTTTTACTATGCGCACCCAACCAGAGTGACGGGAGGAGCACATTTCAGAAAACGTGCTCAGCTCGTCGAGAAAATGCGATTTAAGCAATAAAATTAAAAATGCACCCAAAACCTAAACCAAACGTTGCAGGTGGTTATTTCTTCATGCGCAGTGGTCAACGCGGCACTCTCTAGCTGCCAAGAGCACTTTTTACTATGCACACCCAACCAGAGTGACGGGAGGAGCGCATTTTAGAAAACGTGCTCAGCTCGACGAGAAAATGCGATTTAAGCAATAAAATTAAAAATGCACCCAAAACCTAAACCAAACGTTGCAGGTGGTTATTTCTTCATGCGCAGTGGTCAACGCGGCACTCTCTAGCTGCCAAGAGCACTTTTTACTATGCGCACCCAACCAGAGTGACGGGAGGAGCACATTTCAGAGAACGTGCTCAGCTCGTCCAGAAAATGCTATTTAAGCAATAAAATAAAAAATGCACCTAAAACCTAAACCAAACGTTGCAGATGGTCATTTCTTCATGCGCAGTGGTCAACGCGGCACTCTCTAGCTGCCAAGAGCACTTTTTACTATGCGCACCCAACCAGAGTGACGGGAGGAGCACGTTTCAGAAAACGTGCTCAGCTCGTCGAGAAAATGCGATTTAAGCAATAAAATTAAAAATGCACCTAAAACCTAAACCAAACGTTGCAGGTGGTTATTTCTTCATGCGCAGTGGTCAACGCGGCACTCTCTAGCTGCCAAGAGCACTTTTTACTATGCGCACCCAACCAGAGTGACGGGAGGAGCACATTTCAGAAAACGTGCTCAGCTCGTCGAGAAAATGCGATTTAAGCAATAAAATTAAAAATGCACCCAAAATCTAAACCAAACGTTGCAGGTGGTTATTTCTTCATTCGCAGTGGTCAACGCGGCACTCTCTAGCTGCCAAGAGCACTTTTTACTATGCGCACCCAACCAGAGTGACGGGAGGAGCACATTTCAGAAAACGTGCTCAGCTCGTCCAGAAAATGCGATTTAAGCAATAAAATTAAAAATGCACCCAAAACCTAAACCAAACGTTGCAGGTGGTTATTTCTTCATGCGCAGTGGTCAACGCGGCACTCTCTAGCTGCCAAGAGCACTTTTTACTATGCGCACCCAACCAGAGTGACGGGAGGAGCACATTTCAGAAAACGTGCTCAGCTCGTCGAGAAAATGCGATTTAAGCAATAAAATTAAAAATGCACCCAAAACCTAAACCAAACGTTGCAGGTGGTTATTTCTTCGTGCGCAGCAGTCAACGCGGCACTCTCTAGCTGCCAAGAACACTTTTTATTATGCGCACCCAACCAGAGTGACGGGAGGAGCACATTTCAGAAAACGTGCTCAGCTCGTCGAGAAAATGCGATTTAAGCAATAAAATTAAAAATGCACCTAAAACCTAAACCAAACGTTGCAGGTGGTTATTTCTTCATGCGCAGTGGTCAACGCGGCACTCTCTAGCTGCCAAGAGCACTTTTTACTATGCGCACCCAACCAGAGTGACGGGAGGAGCACATTTCAGAAAACGTGCTCAGCTCGTCCAGAAAATGCGATTTAAGCAATAAAATTAAAAATGCACCTAAAACCTAAACCAAACGTTGCAGGTGGTTATTTCTTCATGCGCAGTGGTCAACGCGGCACTCTCCAGCTGCCGAGAGCACTTTTTACTATGCGCACCCAACAAGAGTGACGGGAGGAGCACATTTCAGAAAACGTGCTCAGCTCGTCGAGAAAATGCGATTTAAGCAATAAAATTAAAAATGCACCCAAAACCTAAACCAAACGTTGCAGATGGTCATTTCTTCATGCGCAGTGGTCAACGCGGCACTCTCTAGCTGCCAAGAGCACTTTTTAATATGCACACCCAACAAGAGTGACGGGAGGAGCGCATTTCAGAAAACGTGCTCAGCTCGACGAGAACATGCGATTTAAGCAATAAAATTAAAAATGCACCCAAAACCTAAACCAAACGTTGCAGGTGGTTATTTCTTCATGCGCAGTGGTCAACGCGGCACTCTCTAGCTGCCAAGAGCACTTTTTACTATGCGCACCCAACCAGAGTGACGGGAGGAGCACATTTCAGAAAACGTGCTCAGCTCGTCGAGAAAATGCGATTTAAGCAATAAAATTAAAAATGCACCCAAAACCTAAACCAAACGTTGCAGGTGGTTATTTCTTCATGCGCAGTGGTAAACGCGGCACTCTCTAGCTGCCAAGAGCACTTTTTACTATGCGCACCCAACCAGAGTGACGGAAGGAGCACATTTCATAAAACGTGCTCAGCTCGTCCAGAAAATGCTATTTAAGCAATTAAATTAAAAATGCACCTAAAACCTAAACCAAACGTTGCAGATGGTCATTTCTTCATGCGCAGTGGTCAACGCGGCACTCTCTAGCTGCCAAGAGCACTTTTTACTATGCACACCCAACCAGAGTGAAGGGAGGAGCACATTTCAGAAAACGTGCTCAGCTCGTCCAGAAAATGCGATTTAACCAATAAAATTAAAAATGCACCCAAAACCTAAACCAAACGTTGCAGGTGGTTATTTCTTCATGCGCAGTTGTCAACGCGGCACTCTCTAGCTGCCAAGAGCACTTTTTACTATGCGCACCCAACCAGAGTGACGGGAGGAGCACATTTCAGAAAACGTGCTCAGCTCGTCGAGAAAATGCGATTTAAGCAATAAAACTAAAAATGCACCTTAAACCTAAACCAAACGTTGCAGATGGTTATTTCTTCATGCGCAGTGGTCAACGCGGCACTCTCTAGCTGCCAAGAGCACTTTTTACTATGCGCACCCAACCAGAGTGACGGGAGGAGCACATTTCAGAAAACGTGCTCAGCTCGTCGAGAAAATGCGATTTAAGCAATAAAATTAAAAATGCACCCAAAACCTAAACCAAACGTTGCAGATGGTCATTTCTTCATGCGCAGTGGTCAACGCGGCACTCTCTAGCTGCCAAGAGCACTTTTTACTATGCACACCCAACCAGAGTGACGGGAGGAGCGCATTTCAGAAAACGTGCTCAGCTCGACGAGAAAATGCGATTTAAGCAATCAAATTAAAAATGCACCCAAAACCTAAATCAAACGTTGCAGGTGGTTATTTCTTCATGCGCAGTGGTCAACGTGGCACTCTCTAGCTGCCAAGAGCACTTTTTACTATGCGCACCCAACCAGAGTGACGGGAGGAGCACATTTCAGAAAACGTGCTCAGCTCGTCGAGAAAATGCGATTTAAGCAATAAAATTAAAAATGCACCTTAAACCTAAACCAAACGTTGCAGATGGTTATTTCTTCATGCGCAGTGGTCAACGCGGCACTCTCTAGCTGCCAAGAGCACTTTTTACTATGCGCACCCAACCAGAGTGACGGGAGGAGCACATTTCAGAAAACGTGCTCAGCTCGTCGAGAAAATGCGATTTAAGCAATAAAATTAAAAATGCACCTAAAACCTAAACCAAACGTTGCAGGTGGTTATTTCTTCATGCGCAGTGGTCAACGCGGCACTCTCTCGCTGCCAAGAGCACTTTTTACTATGCGCACCCAACCAGAGTGACGGGAGGAGCACATTTCAGAAAACGTGCTCAGCTCGTCGAGTAAAATGCGATTTAAGCAATAAAATTAAAAATGCACCCAAAACCTAAACCAAACGTTGCAGATGGTCATTTCTTCATGCGCAGTGGTCAACGCGGCACTCTCTAGCTGCCAAGAGCACTTTTTACTATGCACACCCAACAAGATTGACGGGAGGAGCGCATTTCAGAAAACGTGCTCAGCTCGACGAGAACATGCGATTTAAGCAATACAATTAAAAATGCACCCAAAACCTAAACCAAACGTTGCAGGTGGTTATTTCTTCATGCGCAGTGGTCAACGCGGCACTCTCTAGCTGCCAAGAGCACTTTTTACTATGCGCACCCAACCAGAGTGACGGGAGGAGCACATTTCAGAAAACGTGCTCAGCTCGTCGAGAAAATGCGATTTAAGCAATAAAATTAAAAATGCACGTAAAACCTAAACCAAACGTTGCAGGTGGTTATTTCTTCATGCGCAGTGGTCAACGCGGCATTCTCTAGCTGCCAAGAGCACTTTTTACTATGCGCACCCAACCAGAGTGACGGGAGGAGCACATTTCAGAAAACGTGCTCAGCTCGTCGAGAAAATGCGATTTAAGCAATAAAATTAAAAAATGCACCCAAAACCTAAACCAAACTTTGCAGGTGGTTATTTCTTCATGTGCAGTGGTCAACGCGGCACTCTCTAGCTGCCAAGAGCACTTTTTACTATGCGCACCCAACCAGAGTGACGGGAGGAGCACATTTCAGAGAACGTGCTCAGCTCGTCCAGAAAATGCTATTTAAGCAATAAAATTAAAAATGCACCTAAAACCTAAACCAAACGTTGCAGATGGTCATTTCTTCATGCGCAGTGGTCAACGCGGCACTCTCTAGCTGCCAAGAGCACTTTTGACTATGCACACCCAACCAGAGTGACGGGAGGAGCACATTTCAGAAAACGTGCTCAGCTCGTCCAGACAATGCGATTTAAGCAATAAAATTAAAAATGCACCCAAAACCTAAATTAAACGTTGCAGTTGGTTATTTCTTAATGCGCAGTGGTCAACGCCGCACTCTCTAGCTGCCAAGAGCAATTTTTACTATGCGCACCCAACCAGAGTGATGGGAGGAGCGCATTTCAGAAAACGTGCTCAGCTCGTCGAGAAAATGCGATTTAAGCAATAAAATTAAAAATGCACCTAAAACCTAAACCAAACGTTGCAGGTGGTTATTTCTTCATGCGCAGTGGTCAACGCGGCACTCTCTAGCTGCCAAGAGCACTTTTTACTATGCGCACCCAACCAGAGTGACGGGAGGAGCACATTTCAGAAAACGTGCTCAGCTCGTCGAGAAAATGCGATTTAAGCAATAAAATTAAAAATGCAACTAAAACCTAAACCAAACGTTGCAGGTGGTTATTTCTTCGTGCGCAGCAGTCAACGCGGCACTCTCTAGCTGCCAAGAGCACTTTTTACTATGCGCACCCAACCAGAGTGACGGGAGGAGCACATTTCAGAAAACGTGCTCAGCTCGTCGAGTAAATGCGATTTAAGCAATAAAATTAAAAATGCACCCAAAACCTAAACCAAACGTTGCAGGTGGTTATTTCTTCATGCGCAGTGGTCAACGCGGCACTCTCTAGCTGCCAAGAGCACTTTTTACTATGCGCACCCAACCAGAGTGACGGGAGGAGCACATTTCAGAAAACGTGCTCAGCTCGTCCAGAAAATGCGATTTAAGCAATAAAATTAAAAATGCACCTAAAACCTAAACCAAACGTTGCAGATGGCCATTTCTTCATGCGCAGTGGTCAACGCGGCACTCTCTAGCTGCCAAGAGCACTTTTTACTATGCACACCCAACCAGAGTGACGGGGGGAGCACATTTCAAAAAACGTGCTCAGCTCGTCCAGACAATGCGATTTAAGCAATAAAATTAAAAATGCACCCAAAACCTAAACCAAACGTTCCAGGTGGTTATTTCTTCATGCGCAGTGGTCAACGCGGCACTCTCTAGCTGCCAAGAGCACTTTTTACTATGCGCACCCAACCAGAGTGACGAGAGGAGCGCATTTCAGAAAACGTGCTCAGCTCGTCGAGAAAATGCGATTTAAGCAATAAAATTAAAAATGCACCTAAAACCTAAACCAAACGTTGCAGGTGGTTACTTCTTCATGCGCAGTGGTCAACGCGGCTCTCTCCAGCTGCCAAGAGCACTTTTTACTATGCGCACCCAACCAGAGTGACGGGAGGAGCACATTTCAGAAAACGTGCTCAGCTCGTCGAGAAAATGCGATTTAAGCAATGAAATTAAAAATGCACCCAAAACCTAAACCAAACGTTGCAGATGGTCATTTCTTCATGCGCAGTGGTCAACGCGGCACTCTCTAGCTGCCAAGAGCATTTTATAATATGCACACCCAACAAGAGTGACGGGAGGAGCGCATTTCAGAAAACGTGCTCAGCTCGACGAGAACATGCGATTTAAGCAATAAAATTAAAAATGCACCCAAAACCTAAACCAAACGTTGCAGGTGGTTATTTCTTCATGCGCAGTGGTCAACGCGGCACTCTCTAGCTGCCAAGAGCACTTTTTACTATGCGCACCCAACCAGAGTGACGGGAGGAGCACATTTCAGAAAACGTGCTCAGCTCGTCGAGAAAATGCGATTTAAGCAATAAAATTAAAAATGCACCCAAAACCTAAACCAAACGTTGCAGGTGGTTATTTCTTCGTGCGCAGTGGTAAACGCGGCACTCTCTAGCTGCCAAGAGCACTTTTTACTATGTGCACCCAACCAGAGTGACGGGAGGAGCACATTTCATAAAACGTGCTCAGCTCGTCCAGAAAATGCTATTTAAGCAATAAAATTAAAAATGCACCTAAGACCTAAACCAAACGTTGCAGGTGGTTATTTCTTCATGCGCAGTGGTCAACGCGGCACTCTCTAGCTGCCAAGAGCACTTTTTACTATGCGCACCCAACCAGAGTGACGGAAGGAGCGCATTTCAGAAAACGTGCTCAGCTCGTCGAGAAAATGCAATTTAAGCAATACAATTAAAAATGCACCTAAAACCTAAACCAAAAGTTGCAGGTGGTTATTTCTTCATGCGCAGCAGTCAACACGGCACTCTCTAGCTGCCAAGAGCACTTTTTACTATGCGCACCCAACCAGAGTGACGGGAGGAGCACATTTCAGAAAACGTGCTCAGCTCGTCGAGAAAATGCGATTTAAGCAATAAAATCAAAAATGCACCCAAAACCTAAACCAAACGTTGCAGATGGTCATTTCTTCATGCGCAGTGGTCAACGCGGCACTCTCTAGCTGCCAAGAGCACTTTTTACTATGCACACCCAACCAGAGTGACGGGAGGAGCGCATTTCAGAAAACGTGCTCAGCTCGTCGAAAAAATGCGATTTAAGCAATAAAATTAAAAATGCACCCAAAACCTAAACAAAACGTTGCAGGTGGTTATTTCTTCATGCGCAGTGGTCAACGCGGCACTCTCTAGCTGCCAAGAGCACTTTTTACTATGCGCACCCAACCAGAGTGACGGGAGGAGCACATTTCAGAAAACGTGCTCAGCTCGTCGAGAAAATGCGATTTAAGCAATAAAATTAAAAATGCACCTAAAACCTAAACCAAACGCTGCAGATGGTCATTTCTTCATGCGCAGTGGTCAACGCGGCACTCTCTAGCTGCCAAGAGCACTTTTTACTATACACACCCAACCAGAGTGACGGGAGGAGCACATTCCAGAAAACGTGCTCAGCTCGTCGGGAAAATGCGATTTAAGCAATAAAATTAAAAATGCACCCAAAACCTAAACCAAACGTTGCAGATGGTCATTTCTTCATGTGCAGTGGTCAACGCGGCACTCTCTAGCTGCCAAGAGCACTTTTTACTATGCACACCCAACCAGAGTGACGGGAGGAGCGCATTTCAGAAAACGTGCTCAGCTCGTCGAGAAAATGCGATTTAAGCAATAAAATTAAAAATGCACCCAAAACCTAAACCAAACGTTGCAGGTGGTTATTTCTTCATGCGCAGTGGTCAACGCGGCACTCTCTAGCTGCCAAGAGCACTTTTTACTATGCGCACCCAACCAGAGTGACGGGAGGAGCACATTTCAGAAAACGTGCTCAGCTCGTCGAGAAAATGCGATTTAAGCAATAAAATTAAAAATGCACCCAAAACCTAAACATAACATTGCAGATGGTCATTTCTTCATGTGCAGTGGTGAACGCGGCACTCTCTAGCTGCCAAGAGCACTTTTTACTATGCGCACCCAACCAGAGTGACAGGAGGAGCACATTTCAGAAAACGTGCTCAGCTCGTTGAGAAAATGCGATTTAAGCAATAAAATTAAAAATGCACCCAAAACCTAAACCAAACGTTGCAGGTGGTTATTTCTTCATGCGCAGTGGTCAACGCGGTACTCTTTAGCTGCCAAGAGCACTTTTTACTATGCGCACCCAACCAGAGGGACGGGAGGAGCGCATTTCAGAAAACGTGCTCAGCTCGACGAGAAAATGCGATTTAAGCAATAAAATTAAAAATGCACCCAAAACCTAAACCAAACGTTGCAGGTGATTATTTCTTCATGCGCAGTGGTCAACGCGGCACTCTCTAGCTGCCAAGAGCACTTTTTACGATGCACACCCAACCAGAGTGACGGGAGGAGCGCATTTCAGAAAACGTGCTCAGCTCGACGAGAAAATGCGATTTAAGCAATAAAATTAAAAATGCACCCAAAACCTAAACCAAACGTTGCAGGTGGTTATTTCTTCATGCGCAGTGGTCAACGCGGCACTCTCTAGCTGCCAAGAGCACTTTTTACTATGCGCACCCAACCAGAGTGACGGGAGGAGCACATTTCAGAAAACGTGCTCAGCTCGTCGAGAAAATGCGATTTAAGCAATAAAATTAAAAATGCACCCAAAACCTAAACCAAACGTTGCAGGTGGTTATTTCTTCATGCGCAGTGGTCAACGCGGCACTCTCTAGCTGCCAAGAGCACTTTTTACTATGCGCACCCAACCAGAGTGACGGGAGGAGCACATTTCAGAAAACGTGCTCAGCTCGTCGAGAAAATGCGATTTAAGCAATAAAATTAAAAATGCACCTAAAAACCTAAACCAAACGTTGCAGGTGGTTATTTCTTCATGCGCATTGGTCAACGCGGCACTCTCTAGCTGCCAAGAGCACTTTTTACTATGCGCACCCAACCAGAGTGACGGGAGGAGCACATTTCAGAAAACGTGCTCAGCTCGTCCAGAAAATGCGATTTAAGCAATACAATTAAAAATGCACCTAAAACCTAAACCAAACGTTGCAGATGGTCATTTCTTCATGCGCAGTGGTCAACGCGGCACTCTCTAGCTGCCAAGAGCACTTTTTACTATGCACACCCAACCAGAGTGACGGGAGGAGCACATTTCAGAAAACGTGCTCAGCTCGTCCAGACAATGCGATTTAAGCAATAAAATTAAAAATGCACCCAAAACCTAAACCAAACGTTGCAGGTGGTTATTTCTTCATGCGCAGTGGTCAACGCGGCACTCACTCTCTAGCTGCCAAGAGCACTTTTTACTATGCGCACCCAACATTTCAGAAAACGTGCTCAGCTCGTCGAGAAAATGCGATTTAAGCAATAACATTAAAAATGCACCTAAAACCTAAACCAAACGTTGCAGGTGGTTATTTCTTCATGCGCAGTGGTCAACGCGGCACTCTCTCGCTGCCAAGAGCACTTTTTACTATGCGCACCCATCCAGAGTGACGGGAGGAGCACATTCCAGAAAACGTGCTCAGCTCGTCGAGAAAATGCGTTTTAAGCAATAAAATTAAAAATGCGCCCAAAACCTAAACCAAACGTTGCAGATGGTCATTTCTTCATGCGCAGTGGTCAACGCGGCACTCTCTAGCTGCCAAGAGCACTTTTTACTATGCGCACCCAACCAGAGTGACGGGAGGAGCACATTTCAGAAAACGTGCTCAGCTCGTCGAGAAAATGCGAATTAAGCAATAAAATTAAAAATGCACCTAAAACCCAAACCAAACGTTGCAGGTGGTTATTTCTTCATGCGCAGTGGTCAACGCGGCACTCTCTAGCTGCCAAGAGCACTTTTTACTATGCGCACCCAACCAGAGTGACGGGAGGAGCACATTTCAGAAAACGTGCTCAGCTCGTCGAGAAAATGCGATTTAAGCAACAAAATTAAAAATGCACCTAAAACCTAAACCAAACGTTGCAGGTGGTTATTTCTTCATGTGCAGTGGTCAACGCGGCACTCTCTAGCTGCCAAGAGCACTTTTTACTATGCGCACCCAACCAGAGTGACGGGAGGAGCACATTTCAGAAAACGTGCTCAGCTCGTCGAGAAAATGCGATTTAAGCAATAAAATCAAAAATGCACCCAAAACCTAAACCAAACGTTGCAGATGGTCATTTCTTCATGTGCAGTGGTCAACGCGGCACTCTCTAGCTGCCAAGAGCACTTTTTACTATGCACACCCAACCAGAGTGACGGGAGGAGCGCATTTTAGAAAACGTGCTCAGCTCGACGAGAAAATACGATTTAAGCAATAAAATTAAAAATGCACCCAAAACCTAAACCAAACGTTGCAGGTGGTTATTTCTTCATGCGCAGTGGTCAACGCGGCACTCTCTAGCTGCCAAGAGCACTTTTTACTATGCGCACCCAACCAGAGTGACGGGAGGAGCACATTTCAGAAAACGTGCTCAGCTCGTCGAGAAAATGCGATTTAAGCAATAAAATTAAAAATGCACCCAAAACCTAAACATAACATTGCAGATGGTCATTTCTTCATGTGCAGTGGTGAACGCGGCACTCTCTAGCTGCCAAGAGCACTTTTTACTATGCGCACCCAACCAGAGTGACAGGAGGAGCACATTTCAGAAAACGTGCTCAGCTCGTCGAGAAAATGCGATTTAAGCAATAAAATTAAAAATGCACCTAAAACCTAAACCAAACGCTGCAGATGGTCATTTCTTCATGCGCAGTGGTCAACGCGGCACTCTCTAGCTGCCAAGAGCACTTTTTACTATACACACCCAACCAGAGTGACGGGAGGAGCACATTCCAGAAAACGTGCTCAGCTCGTCGGGAAAATGCGATTTAAGCAATAAAATTAAAAATGCACCCAAAACCTAAACCAAACGTTGCAGATGGTCATTTCTTCATGTGCAGTGGTCAACGCGGCACTCTCTAGCTGCCAAGAGCACTTTTTACTATGCACACCCAACCAGAGTGACGGGAGGAGCGCATTTCAGAAAACGTGCTCAGCTCGTCGAGAAAATGCGATTTAAGCAATAAAATTAAAAATGCACCCAAAACCTAAACCAAACGTTGCAGGTGGTTATTTCTTCATGCGCAGTGGTCAACGCGGCACTCTCTAGCTGCCAAGAGCACTTTTTACTATGCGCACCCAACCAGAGTGACGGGAGGAGCACATTTCAGAAAACGTGCTCAGCTCGTCGAGAAAATGCGATTTAAGCAATAAAATTAAAAATGCACCCAAAACCTAAACATAACATTGCAGATGGTCATTTCTTCATGTGCAGTGGTGAACGTGGCACTCTCTAGCTGCCAAGAGCACTTTTTACTATGCGCACCCAACCAGAGTGACAGGAGGAGCACATTTCAGAAAACGTGCTCAGCTCGTTGAGAAAATGCGATTTAAGCAATAAAATTAAAAATGCACCCAAAACCTAAACCAAACGTTGCAGGTGGTTATTTCTTCATGCGCAGTGGTCAACGCGGCACTCTCTAGCTGCCAAGAGCACTTTTTACGATGCACACCCAACCAGAGTGAAGGGAGGAGCGCATTTTAGAAAACGTGCTCAGCTCGACAAGAAAATACGATTTAAGCAATAAAATAAAAAATGCACCCAAAACCTAAACCAAACGTTGCAGGTGGTTATTTCTTCATGCGCAGTGGTCAACGCGGCACTCTCTAGCTGCCAAGAGCACTTTTTACTATGCGCACCCAACCAGAGTGACGGGAGGAGCACATTTCAGAAAACGTGCTCAGCTCGTCGAGAAAATGCGATTTAAGCAATACAATTAAAAATGCACCCAAAACCTAAACCGATCGTTGCAGGTGGTTATTTCTTCATGCGCAGTGGTCAACGCGGCACTCTCTAGCTGCCAAGAGAACTTTTTACTATGCGCACCCAACCAGAGTGACGGGAGGAGCACATTTCAGAAAACGTGCTCAGCTCGTCCAGAAAATGCGATTTAAGCAATAAAATTAAAAATGCACCCAAAACCTAAACCAAACGTTGCAGATGGTCATTTCTTCATGCGCAGTGGTCAACGCAGCACTCTCTAGCTGCCAAGAGCACTTTTTACTATGCACACCCAACCAGAGTGACGGGAGGAGCACATTTCAGAAAACGTGCTCAGCTCGTCGAGATAATGCGATTTAAGCAATAAAATTAAAAATGCACCTAAAAACCTAAACCAAACGTTGCAGGTGGTTATTTCTTCATGCGCATTGGTCAACGCGGCACTCTCTAGCTGCCAAGAGCACTTTTTACTATGTGCACCCAACCAGAGTGACGGGAGGAGCACATTTCAGAAAACGTGCTCAGCTCGTCGAGAAAATGCGATTTAAGCAATAAAATTAAAAATGCACCCAAAACATTAAACCAAACGTTGCAGGTGGTTATTTCTTCATGCGCAGTGGTCAACGCGGCACTCTCTAGCTGCCAAGAGCATTTTTTACTATGCGCACCCAACCAGAGTGACGGGAGGAGCACATTTCAGAAAACGTGCTCAGCTCGTCGAGAAAATGCGATTTAAGCAATAAAATTAAAAATGCACCTAAAACCTAAACCAAACGTTGCAGGTGGTTATTTCTTCATGCGCAGTGGTCAACGCGGCACTCTCTAGCTGCCAAGAGTACTTTTTACTATGCGCATCCAACCAGAGTGACGGGAGGAGCACATTTCAGAAAACGTGCTCAGCTCGTCGAGAAAATGCGATTTAAGCAATAAAATTAAAAATGTACCTAAAACCTAAACCAAACGTTGCAGGTGGTTATTTCTTCGTGCGCAGCAGTCAACGCGGCACTCTCTAGCTGCCAAGAGCACTTTTTACTATGCGCACCCAACCAGAGTGGCGGGAGGAGCACATTTCAGAAAACGTGCTCAGCTCGTCGAGTAAATGCAATTTAAGCAATAAAATTAAAAATGCACCCAAAACCTAAACCAAACGTTGCAGGTGGTTATTTCTTCATGCGCAGTGGTCAACGCGGCACTCTCTAGCTGCCAAGAGCAGTTTTTACTATGCGCACCCAACCAGAGTGACGGGAGGAGCACATTTCAGAAAACGTGCTCAGCTCGTCCAGAAAATGCGATTTAAGCAATAAAATTAAAAATGCACCTAAAACCTACACCAAACGTTGCAGATGGTCAATTCTTCATGCGCAGTGGTCAACGCGGCACTCTCTAGCTGCCAAGAGCACTTTTTACAATGCGCACCCAACCAGAGTGACGGGAGGAGCACATTTCAGAAAACGTGCTCAGCTCGTCCAGACAATGCGATTTAAGCAATAAATTTAAAAATGCACCCAAAACCTAAACCAAACGTTGCAGGTGGTTATTTCTTCATGCGCAGTGGTCAACGCGGCACTCTCTAGCTGCCAAGAGCACTTTTTACTATGCGCACCCAACCAGAGTGACGGGAGGAGCGCATTTCAGAAAACGTGCTCAGCTCGACGAGAAAATGCGATTTAAGCAATACAATTAAAAATGCACCCAAAACCTAAACCAAACGTTGCAGGTGGTTATTTCTTCATGCGCAGTGGTCAACGCGGCACTCTCTAGCTGCCAAGAGCACTTTTTACTATGCGCACCCAACCAGAGTGACGGGAGGGCACATTTCAGAAAACGTGCTCAGCTCGTCGAGAAAATGCGATTTAAGCAATAAAATTAAAAATGCACCTAAAAACCTAAACCAAACGTTGCAGGTGGTTATTTCTTCATGCGCATTGGTCAACGCGGCACTCTCTAGCTGCCAAGAGCACTTTTTACTATGTGCACCCAACCAGAGTGACGTGAGGAGCACATTTCAGAAAACGTGCTCAACTCGTCGAGAAAATGCGATTTAAGCAATAAAATTAAAAATACACCGAAAACCGAAACCAAACGTTGCAGATGGTCATTTCTTCATGCGCAGTGGTCAACGCGGCACTCTCTAGCTGCCAAGAGCACTTTTTACTATGCACAATCAACCAGAGTGACGGGAGGAGCGCATTTTAGAAAACGTGCTCAGCTCGACGAGAAAATGCGATTTAAGCAATAAAATTAAAAATGCACCCAAAACCTAAACCAAACGTTGCAGGTGGTTATTTCTTCATGCGCAGTGGTCAACGCGGCACTCTCTAGCTGCCAAGAGCACTTTTTACTATGCGCACCCAACCAGAGTGACGGGAGGAGCAGATTTCAGAAAACGTGCTCAGCTTGTCGAGAAAATGCGATTTAAGCAATAAAATTTAAAATGCACCTAAAACCTAAACCAAACGTTGCAGGTTGTTGTTTCTTCATGCGCAGTGGTCAACGCGGCACTCTCTAGCTGCCAAGAGCACTTTTTACTATGAGCACCCAACCAGAGTGACGGGAGGAGCACATTTCAGAAAACGTGCTCAGCTCGTCGAGAAAATGCGATTTAAGCAATACAATTAAAATTGCATCTAAAACCTAAACCAAACGTTGCAGGTAGTTATTTCTTCATGCGCAGTGGTCAACGCGGCATTCTCTAGCTGCCAAGAGCACTTTTTACTATGCGCACCCAACCAGAGTGACGGGAGGAGCACATTCCAGAAAACGTGCTCAGCTCGTCGAGAAAATGCGATTTAAGCAATAAAATTAAAAATGCACCCAAAACCTAAACCAAACGTTGCAGATGGTTATTTCTTCATGCGCAGTGGTCAACAAGGCACTCTCTAGCTGCCAAGAGCACTTTTTACTATGCGCACCCAACCAGAGTGACGGGAGGAGCACATTTCAGAAAATGTGCTCAGCTCGTCGAGAAAATGCCATTTAAGCCGTACAATTAAAAATGCACCTAAAACCTAAACCAAACGTTGCAGGTGGTTATTTCTTCATGCGCAGTGGTCAACGTGGCACTCTCTAGCTGCCAAGAGCACTTTTTACTATGCGCACCCAACCAGAGTGACGGGAGGAGCACATTTCAGAAAACGTGCTCAGCTCGTCGAGAAAATGCGATTTAAGCAATAAAATTAAAAATGCACCTAAAACCTAAACCAAACGTTGCAGGTGGTTATTTCTTCATGCGCAGTGTTCAACGCGGCACTCTGTAGCTGCCAAGAGCACTTTTTACTATGCGCACCCACCCAGAGTGACGGGAGGAGCACATTTCAGAAAACGTGCTCACCTCGTCGAGAAAATGCGATTTAAGCAATAAAATTAAAAATGCACCTAAAACCTAAACCAAACGTTGCAGGTGGTTATTTCTTCATGCGCAGTGGTCAACGCGGCACTCTCTAGCTGCCAAGAGCACTTTTTACTATGCGCACCCAACCAGAGTGACGGGAGGAGCACATTTCAGAAAACGTGCTCAGCTCGTCGAGAAAATGCGATTTAAGCAATAAAATAAAAAATGCACCTAAAACCTAAACCAAACGTTGCAGGTGGTTATTTCTTCATGCGCAGTGGTCAACGCGGCACTCTCTAGCTGCCAAGAGCACTTTTTACTATGCGCACCCAACCAGAGTGACGGGAGGAGCACATTTCAGAAAACGTGCTCAGCTCGTCGAGAAAATGCGATTTAAGCAATAAAATTAAAAATGCACCCAAAACCTAAACCAAACGTTGCAGATGGTCATTTCTTCATGCGCAGTGGTCAACGCGGCACTCTCTAGCTGCCAAGAGCACTTTTTACTATGCACACCCAACCAGAGTGACGGGAGGAGCACATTTCAGAAAACGTGCTCAGCTCGTCGCGAAAATGCAATTTAAGCAATAAAATTAAAAATGCAATTAAAACCTAAACCAAACGTTGCAGGTGGTTATTTCTTCGTGCGCAGCAGTCAACGTGGCACTCTCTAGCTGCCAAGAGCACTTTTTACTATGCGCACCCAACCAGAGTGACGGGAGGAGCACATTTCAGAAAACGTGCTCAGCTCGTCGAGTAAATGTGATTTAAGCAATAAAATTAAAAATGCACCCAAAACCTAAACCAAACGTTGCAGGTGGTTATTTCTTCATGCGCAGTGGTCAACGCGGCACTCTCTAGCTGCCAAGAGCACTTTTTACTATGTGCACCCAACCAGAGTGACGGGAGGAGCACATTTCAGAAAACGTGCTCAGCTCGTCCAGAAAATGCGATTTAAGCAATAAAATTAAAAATGCACCTAAAACCTAAACCAAACGTTGCAGATGGTCATTTCTTCATGCGCAGCGGTCAACGCGGCACTCTCTAGCTGCCAAGAGCACTTTTTACTATGCACACCCAACCAGAGTGACGGGAGGAGCACATTTCAGAAAACGTGCTCAGCTCGTCGAGAAAATGCGATTTAAGCAATAAAATTAAAAATGCACCTAAAACCTAAACCAAACGTTGCAGGTGGTTATTTCTTCATGCGCAGTGGTCAACGCGGCACTCTCTAGCTGCCAAAAGCACTTTTTACTATGCGCACCAAACCAGAGTGACGGGAGGAGCACATTTCAGAAAACGTGCTCAGCTCGTCGAGAAAATGCGATTTAAGCAATAAAATTAAAACTGCACCCAAAACCTAAACCAAACGTTGCAGATGGTCATTTCTTCATGCGCATTGGTCAACGCGGCATTCTCTAGCTGCCAAGAGCACTTTTTACTATGCGCACCCAACCAGAGTGACGGGAGGACCACATTTCAGAAAACGTGCTCAGCTCGTCGAGAAAATGCGATTTAAGCAATAAAATTAAAAATGCACCCAAAACCTAAACCAAACGTTGCAGGTGGTTATTTCTTCATGCGCAGCAGTCAACGCGGCACTCTCTAGCTGCCAAGAGCACTTTTTACTATGCGCACCCAACCAGAGTGACGGGAGGAGCACATTTCAGAAAACGTGCTCAGCTCGTCGAGAAAATGCGATTCAAGCAATAAAATTTGAAATGCACCTAAAACCTAAACCAAACGTTGCAGGTGGTTATTTCTTCATGCGCATTGGTCAACGCGGCAATCTCTAGCTGCCAAGAGCACTTTTTCCTTTGCGCACCCAACCAGAGTGACGGGAGGAGCACATTTCAGAAAACGTGCTCAGCTCGTCGAGAAAATGCGATTTAAGCAATAAAATTAAAAATGCACCCAAAACCTAAACCAAACGTTGCAGGTGGTTATTTCTTCATGCGCATTGGTCAACGCGGCACTCTCTAGCTGCCAAGAGCACTTTTTACTTTGCGCACCCAACCAGAGTGACGGGAGGAGCACATTTCAGAAAACGTGCTCAGCTCGTCGAGAAAATGCGATTTAAGCAATAAAATTAAAAATGCACCCAAAACCTAAACCAAACGTTGCAGGTGGTTATTTCTTCATGCGCAGTGGTCAACGCGGAACTCTCTAGCTGCCAAGAGCACTTTTTACTATGCGCACCCAACCAGAGTGACGGGAGGAGGACATTTCAGAAAACGTGCTCAGCTCGTCCAGAAAAGGCTATTTAAGCAATAAAATAAAAAATGCACATAAAACCTAAACCAAACGTTGCAGATGGTCATTTCTTCATGCGCAGTGGTCAATGCGGCACTCTCTAGCTGCCAAGAGCACTTTTTACTATGCGCACCAAACCAGAGTGACGGGAGGACCACATTTCAGAAAACGTGCTCAGCTCGTCGAGAAAATACGATTTAAGCAATAAAATTAAAACTGCACCCAAAACCTAAACCAAACGTTGCAGATGGACATTTCTTCATGCGCAGTGGTCAACGCGGCACTCTCTAGCTGCCAAGAGCACTTTTTACTATGCACACCCAACCAGAGTGACGGGAGGAGCACATTTCAGAAAACGTGCTCAGCTCGTCGAGAAAATGCGATTTAAGCAATAAAATTAAAAATGCACCCAAAACCTAAACCAAACGTTGCAGGTGTTTATTTCTTCATGCGCAGCAGTCAACGCGGCACTCTCTAGCTGCCAAGAGCACTTTTTACTATGCGCACCCAACCAGAGTTACGGGAGGAGCACATTTCAGAAAACGTGCTCAGCTCGTCGAGAAAATGCGATTTAAGCAATAAAATTAAAAATGCACCCAAAACCTAAACCAAACGTTGCAGATGGTCATTTCTTCATGCGCAGTGGTCAACGCGGCACTCTCTAGCTGCCAAGAGCACTTTTTACTATGCGCACCCAACCAGAGTGACGGGAGGACCACGTTTCAGAAAACGTGCTCAGCTCGTCGAGAAAATGCGATTTAAGCAATAAAATTAAAAATGCACCCAAAACCTAAACCAAACGTTGCAGGTGGTTATTTCTTCATGCGCATTGGTCAACGCGGCACTCTCTAGCTGCCAAGAGCACTTTTTACTTTGCGCACCCAACCAGAGTGACGGGAGGAGCACATTTCAGAAAACGTGCTCAGCTCGTCGAGAAAATGCGATTTAAGCAATAAAATTAAAAATGCACCTAAAACCTAAACCAAACGTTGCAGGTGGTTATTTCTTCATGCGCAGTGGTCAACGCGGCACTCTCTAGCTGCCAAAAGCACTTTTTACTATGCGCACCAAACCAGAGTGACGGGAGGAGCACATTTCAGAAAACGTGCTCAGCTCGTCGAGAAAATGCGATTTAAGCAATAAAATTAAAACTGCACCCAAAACCTAAACCAAACGTTGCAGATGGTCATTTCTTCATGCGCAGTGGTCAACGCGGCACTCTCTAGCTGCCAAGAGCACTTTTTACTATGCGCACCCAACCAGAGTGACGGGAGGACCACATTTCAGAAAACGTGCTCAGCTCGTCGAGAAAATGCGATTTAAGCAATAAAATTAAAAATGCACCCAAAACCTAAACCAAACGTTGCAGGTGGTTATTTCTTCATGCGCAGCAGTCAACGCGGCACTCTCTAGCTGCCAAGAGCACTTTTTACTATGCGCACCCAACCAGAGTGACTGGAGGAGCACATTTCAGAAAACGTGCTCAGCTCGTCGAGAAAATGCGATTTAAGCAATAAAATTAAAAATGCACCTAAAACCTAAACCAAACGTTGCAGGTGGTTATTTCTTCATGCGCACCAGTCAACGCGGCACTCTCTAGCTGCCAAGAGCACTTTTTACTATGCGCACCCAACCAGAGTGACGGGAGGAGCACATTTCAGAAAACGTGCTCAGCTCGTCGAGAAAATGCGATTTAAGCAATAAAATTAAAAATGCACCTAAAACCCAAACCAAACGTTGCAGGTGGTTATTTCTTCATGCGCAGTGGTCAACGCGGCACTCTCTAGCTGCCAAGAGCACTTTTTACTATGCGCACCCAACCAGAGTGACGGGAGGAGCACATTTCAGAAAATGTGCTCAGCTCGTCGAGAAAATGCCATTTAAGCCGTACAATTAAAAATGCACCTAAAACCTAAACCAAACGTTGCAGGTGGTTGTTTCTTCATGCGCAGTGGTCAACGTGGCACTCTCTAGCTGCCAAGAGCACTTTTTACTATGCGCACCCAACCAGAGTGACGGGAGGAGCACATTTCAGAAAACGTGCTCAGCTCGTCGAGAAAATGCGATTCAAGCAATAAAATTTAAAATGCACCTAAAACCTAAACCAAACGTTGCAGGTGGTTATTTCTTCATGCGCATTGGTCAACGCGGCACTCTCTAGCTGCCAAGAGCACTTTTTCCTTTGCGCACCCAACCAGAGTGACGGGAGGAGCACATTTCAGAAAACGTGCTCAGCTCGTCGAGAAAATGCGATTTAAGCAATAAAATTAAAAATGCACCCAAAACCTAAACCAAACGTTGCAGGTGGTTATTTCTTCATGCGCATTGGTCAACGCGGCACTCTCTAGCTGCCAAGAGCACTTTTTACTTTGCGCACCCAACCAGAGTGACGGGAGGAGCACATTTCAGAAAACGTGCTCAGCTCGTCGAGAAAATGCGATTTAAGCAATAAAATTAAAAATGCACCCAAAACCTAAACCAAACGTTGCAGGTGGTTATTTCTTCATGCGCAGTGGTCAACGCGGAACTCTCTAGCTGCCAAGAGCACTTTTTACTATGCGCACCCAACCAGAGTGACGGGAGGAGGACATTTCAGAAAACGTGCTCAGCTCGTCCAGAAAAGGCTATTTAAGCAATAAAATAAAAAATGCACATAAAACCTAAACCAAACGTTGCAGATGGTCATTTCTTCATGCGCAGTGGTCAACGCGGCACTCTCTAGCTGCCAAGAGCACTTTTTACTATGCGCACCCAACCAGAGTGACGGGAGGACCACATTTCAGAAAACGTGCTCAGCTCGTCGAGAAAATGCGATTTAAGCAATAAAATTAAAAATGCACCCAAAACCTAAACCAAACGTTGCAGGTGGTTATTTCTTCATGCGCAGCAGTCAACGCGGCACTCTCTAGCTGCCAAGAAAACTTTTTACTATGCGCACCCAACCAGAGTGACGGGAGGAGCACATTTTAGAAAACGTGCTCAGCTCGTCGAGAAAATGCGATTTAAGCAATGAAATTAAAAATGCACCCAAAACCTAAACCAAACGTTGCAGGTGGTTATTTCTTCATGCGCAGTGGTCAACGCGGCACTCTCTAGCTGCCAAGAGCACTTTTTACTATGCGCACCCAACCAGAGTGACAGGAGGAGCACTTTTCAGAAAACGTGCTCAGCTCGTCGAGAAAATGCGAATTAAGCAATAAAATTACAAATGCACCCAAAACCTAAACCAAACGTTGCAGATGGTCATTTCTTCATGCGCAGTGGTCAACGCGGCACTCTCTAGCTGCCAAGAGCACTTTTTACTATGCGCACCCAACCAGAGTGACGGGAGGAGCACATTTCAGAAAACGTGCTCAGTTCGTCGAGAAAATGCGATTTAAGCAATACAATTAAAAATGCACCTAAAACCCAAACCAAACGTTGCAGGTGGTTATTTCTTCATGCGCAGTGGTCAACGCGGCACTCTCTAGCTGCCAAGAGCACTTTTTACTATGCGCACCCAACCAGAGTGACGGGAGGAGCACATTTCAGAAAATGTGCTCAGCTCGTCGAGAAAATGCCATTTAAGCCGTACAATTAAAAATGCACCTAAAACCTAAACCAAACGTTGCAGGTGGTTGTTTCTTCATGCGCAGTGGTCAACGTGGCACTCTCTAGCTCCCAAGAGCACTTTTTACTATGCGCACCCAACCAGAGTGACGGGAGGACCACATTTCAGAAAACGTGCTCAGCTCGTCGAGAAAATGCGATTTAAGCAATAAAATTAAAAATGCACCCAAGACCTAAACCAAACGTTGCAGGTGGTTATTTCTTCATGCGCAGCAGTCAACGCGGCACTCTCTAGCTGCCAAGAGCACTTTTTACTATGCGCACCCAACCAGAGTGACGGGAGGAGCACATTTCAGAAAACGTGCTCAGCTCGTCGAGAAAATGCGATTTAAGCAATGAAATTAAAAATGCACCCAAAACCTAAACCAAACGTTGCAGGTGGTTATTTCTTCATGCGCAGTGGTCAACGCGGCACTCTCTAGCTGCCAAGAGCACTTTTTACTATGCGCACCCAACCAGAGTGACGGGAGGAGCACTTTTCAGAAAACGTGCTCAGCTCGTCGAGAAAATGCGAATTAAGCAATAAAATTAAAAATGCACCCAAAACCTAAACCAAACGTTGCAGATGGTCATTTCTTCATGCGCAGTGGTCAACGCGGCACTCTCTAGCTGCCAAGAGCACTTTTTACTATGCGCACCCAACCAGAGTGACGGGAGGAGCACATTTCAGAAAACGTGCTCAGCTCGTCGAGAAAATGCGATTTAAGCAATAAAATTAAAAATGCACCTAAAACCCAAACCAAACGTTGCAGGTGGTTATTTCTTCATGCGCAGTGGTCAACGCGGCACTCTCTAGCTGCCAAGAGCACTTTTTACTATGCGCACCCAACCAGAGTGACGGGAGGAGCACATTTCAGAAAATGTGCTCAGCTCGTCGAGAAAATGCCATTTAAGCCGTACAATTAAAAATGCACCTAAAACCTAAACCAAACGTTGCAGGTGGTTGTTTCTTCATGCGCAGTGGTCAACGTGGCACTCTCTAGCTGCCAAGAGCACTTTTTACTATGCGCACCCAACCAGAGTGACGGGAGGAGCACATTTCAGAAAACGTGCTCAGCTCGTCGAGAAAATGCGATTTAAGCAATAAAATTAAAAATGCACCCAAAACCTAAACCAAACGTTGCAGATGGTCATTTCTTCATGTGCAGTGGTCAACGCGGCACTCTCTAGCTGCCAAGAGCACTTTTTACTATGCGCACCCAACCAGAGTGACGGGAGGAGCACATTTCAGAAAACGTGCTCAGCTCGTTGAGAAAATGCGATTTAAGCAATAAAATTAAAAATGCACCCTAAACCTAAACCAAACGTTGCAGGTGGTTATTTCTTCATATGCAGCAGTCAACGCGGCACTCTCTAGCTGCCAAGAGCACTTTTTACTTTGCGAACCCAACCAGAGTGACGGGAGGAGCACATTTCAGAAAACGTGCTCAGCTCGTCGAGAAAATGCGATTTAAGCAATAAAATTAAAAATGCACCTAAAAACCTAAACCAAACGTTGCAGGTGGTTATTTCTTCATGCGCATTGGTCAACGCGGCACTCTCTAGCTGCCAAGAGCACTTTTTACTATGTGCACCCAACCAGAGTGACGTGAGGAGCACATTTCAGAAAACGTGCTCAACTCGTCGAGAAAATGCGATTTAAGCAATAAAATTAAAAATGCACCCAAAACCGAAACCAAACGTTGCAGATGGTCATTTCTTCATGCGCAGTGGTCAACGCGGCACTCTCTAGCTGCCAAGAGCACTTTTTACTATGCACACCCGACCAGAGTGACGGGAGGAGCGCATTTCAGAAAACGTGCTCAGCTCGACGAGACAATGCGATTTAAGCAATAAAATTAAAAATGCACCCAAACCCTAAACCAAACGTTGCAGGTGGTTATTTCTTCATGCGCAGTGGTCAACGCGGCACTCTCTAGCTGCCAAGAGCACTTTTTACTATGCGCACCCAACCAGAGTGACGGGAGGAGCACATTTCAGAAAACGTGCTCAGCTCGTCCAGAAAATGCGATTTAAGCAATAAAATTAAAAATGCACCTAAAACCTAAACCAAACGTTGCAGATGGTCATTTCTTCATGCGCAGTGGTCAACGCGGCACTCTCTAGCTGCCAAGAGCACTTTTTACTATGCACACCCAACCAGAGTGACGGGAGGAGCGCATTTCAGAAAACGTGCTCAGCTCGACGAGAAAATGCGATTTAAGCAATAAAATTAAAAATGCACCTAAAACCTAAACCAAACGCTGCAGATGGTCATTTCTTCATGCGCAGTGGTCAACGCGGCACTCTCTAGCTGCCAAGAGCACTTTTTACTATGCGCACCCAACCAGAGTGACGGGAGGAGCACTTTTCAGAAAACGTGCTCAGCTCGTCGAGAAAATGCGAATTAAGCAATAAAATTAAAAATGCACCCAAAACCTAAACCAAACGTTGCAGATGGTCATTTCTTCATGCGCAGTGGTCAACGCGGCACTCTCTAGCTGCCAAGAGCACTTTTTACTATGCGCACGCAACCAGAGTGACGGGAGGAGCACATTTCAGAAAACGTGCTCAGCTCGTCGAGAAAATGCGATTTAAGCAATAAAATTAAAAATGCACCCAGAACCCAAACCAAACGTTGCAGATGGTCATTTCTTCATGCGCAGTGGTCAACGCGGCACTCTCTAGCTGCCAAGAGCACTTTTTCCTATGCGCACCCAACCAGAGTGACGGGAGGAGCACATTTCAGAAAACGTGCTCAGCTCGTCCAGAAAATGCGATTTAAGCAATGAAATTAAAAATGCACCTAAAACCTAAACCAAACGTTGCAGATGGTCGTTTCTTCATGCGCAGTGGTCAACGCGGCACTCTCTAGCTGCCAAGAGCACTTTTTACTATGCACACCCAACCAGAGTGACGGGAGGAGCACATTTCAGAAAACCTGCTCAGCTCGTCCAGACAATGCGATTTAAGCAATAAAATTAAAAATGCACCCAAAACCTAAACCAAACGTTGCAGTTGGTTATTTCTTCATGCGCAGTGGTCAACGCCGCACTCTCTAGCTGCCAAGAGCACTTTTTACTATGCGCACCCAACCAGAGTGACGGGAGGAGCGCATTTCAGAAAACGTGCTCAGCTCGTCGAGAAAATGCGATTTAAGCAATAAAATTAAAAATGCACCTAAAACCTAAACCAAAAGTTGCAGGTGGTTATTTCTTCATGCACAGTGGTCAACGCGGCACTCTCTAGCTGCCAAGAGCACTTTTTACTATGCACACCCAACCAGAGTGACGGGAGGAGCACATTTCAGAAAACGTGCTCAGCTCGTCCAGACAATGCGATTTAAGCAATAAAATTAAAAATGCACCCAAAACCTAAACCAAACGTTGCAGGTGGTTATTTCTTCATGCGCAGTGGTCAACGCGGCACTCTCTAGCTGCCAAGAGCACTTTTTACTATGCGCACCCAACCAGAGTGACGGGAGGAGCACATTTCAGAAAACGTGCTCAGCTCGTCGAGAAAATGCGATTTAAGCAATAAAATTAAAAATGCACCCAAAACCTAAACCAAACGTTGCAGGTGGTTATTTCTTTATGCGCAGTGGTCAACGCGGCACTCTCTAGCTGCCAAGAGCACTTTTTACAATGCGCACCCAACCAGAGTGACGGGAGGAGCATTTTTCAGAAAACGTGCTCAGCTCGTCCAGAAAATGCGATTTAAGCAATAAAATTAAAAATGCACCTAAAACCTAAACCAAACGTTGCAGATGGCCATTTCTTCATGCGCAGTGGTCAACGCGGCACTCTCTAGCTGGCAAGAGCACTTTTTACTATGCACACCCAACCAGAGTGACGGGGGGAGCACATTTCAGAAAACGTGCTCAACTCGTCCAGACAATGCGATTTAAGCAATAAAATTAAAAATGCACCCAAAACCTAAACCAAACGTTCCAGGTGGTTATTTCTTCATGCGCAGTGGTCAACGCGGCACTCTCTAGCTGCCAAGAGCACTTTTTACTATGCGCACCCAACCAGAGTGACGGGAGGAGCGCATTTCAGAAAACGTGCTCAGCTCGTCGAGAAAATGCGATTTAAGCAATAAAATTAAAAATGCACCTAAAACCTAAACCAAATGTTGAAGGTGGTTGTTTCTTCATGCGCAGCAGTCAACGCGGCACTCTCTAGCTGCCAAGAGCACTTTTTACTATGCGCACCCAACCAGAGTGACGGGAGGAGCACATTTCAGAAAACGTGCTGAGCTCGTCGAGAAAATGCGATTCAAGCAATAAAATTTAAAATGCACCTAAAACCTAAACCAAACGTTGCAGGTGGTTATTTCTTCATGCGCATTGGTCAACGCGGCACTATCTAGCTGCCAAGAGCACTTTTTACTTTGCGCACCCAACCAGAGTGACGGGAGGAGCACATTTCAGAAAACGTGCTCAGCTCGTCGAGAAAATGCGATTTAAGCAATAAAATTAAAAATGCACCCAAAACCTAAACCAAACGTTGCAGATGGTCATTTCTTCATGCGCAGTGGTCAACGCGGCACTCTCTAGCTGCCAAGAGCACTTTTTACTATGTGCACCCAACCAGAGTGACGGGAGGAGCACATTTCAGAAAACGTGCTCAGCTCGTCGAGAAAATGCGATTTAAGCAATACAATTAAAAATGCACCTAAAACCTAAACCAAACGTTGCAGGTGGTTATTTCTTCATGCGCAGTGGTCAACGCGGCACTCTTTAGCTGCCAAGAGCACTTTTTACTATGCGCACCCAACCAGAGTGACGGGAGGAGCAAATTCCAGAAAACGTGCTTAGCTCGTCGAGAAAATGCGATTTAAGCAATAAAATTAAAAATGCACCCAAAACCTAAACCAAACGTTGCAGATTATCATTTCTTCATGCGCAGTGGTCAACGCGGCACTCTCTAGCTGCCAAGAGCACTTTTTACTATGCGCACCCAACCAGAGTGACGGGAGGAGCACATTTCAGAAAACGTGCTCAGCTCGTTGAGAAAATGCGATTTAAGCAATAAAATTAAAAATGCACCCAAAACCTAAACCAAACGTTGCAGGTGGTTATTTCTTCATGCGCAGTGGTCAACGCGGCACTCTATAGCTGCCAAGAGCACTTTTTACTATACACACCCAACCAGAGTGACGGGAGGAGCACATTCCAGAAAACGTGCTCAGCTCGTCGAGAAAATGCGATTTAAGCAATAAAATTAAAAATGCACCCAAAACCTAAACCAAACGTTGCAGGTGGTTATTTCTTCATGCGCAGTGGTCAACGCGGCACTCTCTAGCTGCCAAGAGCACTTTTTACTATGCGCACCCAACCAGAGTGACGGGAGGAGCACATTTCAGAAAACGTGCTCAGCTCGTCGAGAAAATGCGATTTAAGCAATAAAATTAAAAATGCACCTAAAACCTAAAACAAACGCTGCAGATGGTCATTTCTTCATGCGCAGTGGTCAACGCGGCACTCTCTAGCTGCCAAGAGCACTTTTTACTATGCGCACCCAACCAGAGTGACGGGAGGAGCACTTTTCAGAAAACATGCTCAGCTCGTCGAGAAAATGCGAATTAAGCAATAAAATTAAAAATGCACCCAAAACCTAAACCAAACGTTGCAGATGGTCATTTCTTCATGCGCAGTGGTCAACGCGGCACTCTCTAGCTGCCAAGAGCACTTTTTACTATGCGCACGCAACCAGAGTGACGGGAGGAGCACATTTCAGAAAACGTGCTCAGCTCGTCGAGAAAATGCGATTTAAGCAATAAAATTAAAAATGCACCCAGAACCCAAACCAAACGTTGCAGATGGTCATTTCTTCATGCGCAGTGGTCAACGCGGCACTCTCTAGCTGCCAAGAGCACTTTTTCCTATGCGCACCCAACCAGAGTGACGGGAGGAGCACATTTCATAAAACGTGCTCAGCTCGTCGAGAAAATGCGATTTAAGCAATACAATTAAAAATGCACCCAAAACCTAAACCAAACGTTGCAGGTGGTTATTTCTTCGTGCGCAGCAGTCAACGCGGCACTCTCTAGCTGCCAAGAACACTTTTTACTATGCGCACCCAACCAGAGTGACGGGAGGAGCACATTTCAGAAAACGTGCTCAGTCGTCGAGAAAATGCGATTTAAGCAATAAAATTAAAAATGCACACAAAACCTAAACCAAACGTTGCAGGTGGTTATTTCTTCATGCGCAGCAGTCAAAGCGGCACTCTCTAGCTGCCAAGAGCACTTTTTACTATGTGCACCCAACCAGAGTGACGGGAGGAGCACATTTCAGAAAACGTGCTCAGCTCGTCGAGAAAATGCGATTTAAGCAATAAAATTTAAAATGCACCTAAAACCTAAACCAAACGTTGCAGGTGGTTATTTCTTCATGCGCATTGGTCAACGCGGCACTCTCTAGCTGCCAAGAGCACTTTTTACTTTGCGCACCCAACCAGAGTGACGGGAGGAGCACATTTCAGAAAACGTGCTCAGCTCGTCCAGAAAATGCTATTTAAGCATTAAAATAAAAAAAATGCACCTAAAACCTAAACCAAACGTTGCAGATGGTCATTTCTTCATGCGCAGTGGTCAACGCGGCACTCTCTAGCTGCCAAGAGCACTTTTTACTATGCGCACCCAACCAGAGTGACGGGAGGAGCACATTTCAGAAAACGTGCTCAGCTCGTCCAGAAAATGCGATTTAAGCAATAAAATTAAAAATGCACCTAAAACCTAAACCAAACGTTGCAGGTGGTTATTTCTTTATTCGCAGAGGTCAACGCGGCACTCTCTAGCTGCCAAGAGCACTTTTTACTATGCGCACCCAACCAGAGTGACGGGAGGAGCACATTTCAGAAAACGTGCTCAGCTCGTCCAGAAAATGCGATTTAAGCAATAAAATTAAAAATGCACCTAAAACCTAAACCAAACGTTGCAGATGGCAATTTCTTCATGCGCAGTGGTCAACGCGGCACTCTGTAGCTGCCAAGAGCACTTCTTACTATGCACACCCAACCAGAGTGACGGGGGGAGCACATTTCAGAAAACGTGCTCAGCTCGTCCAGACAATGCGATTTAAGCAATAAAATTAAAAATGCACCCAAAACCTAAACCAAACGTTCCAGGTGGTTATTTCTTCATGCGCAGTGGTCAACGCGGCACTCTCTAGCTGCCAAGAGCACTTTTTACTATGCGCACCCATCCAGAGTGACGGGAGGAGCGCATTTCAGAAAACGTGCTCAGCTCGTCGAGAAAATGCGATTTAAGCAATAAAATTAAAAATGCACCTAAAACCTAAACCAAATGTTGCAGGTGGTTGTTTCTTCATGCGCAGCAGTCAACGCGGCACTCTCTAGCTGCCAAGAGCACTTTTTACTATGCGCACCCAACCAGAGTGACGGGAGGAGCACATTTCAGAAAACGTGCTCAGCTCGTCGAGAAAATGCGATTTAAGCAATAAAATTAAAAATGCACCTAAAACCTAAACCAAACGTTGCAGGTGGTTATTTCTTCATGCGCAGTGGTCAACGCGGCACTCTCCAACTGCCAAGAGCACTTTTTACTATGCACACCCAACCAGAGTGACGGGAGGAGCACATTTCAGAAAACGTGCTCAGCGCGTCGAGAAAATGCGAGTTAAGCAATAAAATTAAAAATGCACCCAAAACCTAAACCAAACGTTGCAGATGGTCATTTCTTCATGCGTAGTGGTCAACGCGGCACTCTCTAGCTGCCAAGAGCACTTTTTAATATGCACACCCAACAAGAGTGACGGGAGGAGCGCATTTCAGAAAACGTGCTCAGCTCGACGAGAACATGCGATTTAAGCAATAAAATTATAAATGCACCCAAAACCTAAACCAAACGTTGCAGGTGGTTATTTCTTCATGCGCAGTGGTCAACGCGGCACTCTCTAGCTTCCAAGAGCACTTTTTACTATGCGCACCCAACCAGAGTGACGGGAGGAGCACATTTCAGAAAACGTGCTCAGCTCGTCGAGAAAATGCGATTTAAGCAATAAAATTAAAAATGCACCCAAAACCTAAACCAAACGTTGCAGGTGGTTATTTCTTCATGCGCAGTGATAAACGCGGCACTCTCTAGCTGCCAAGAGCACTTTTTACTATGCACACCCAACCAGAGTGACGGGAGGAGCACATTCCAGAAAACGTGCTCAGCTCGCCGAGAAAATGCGATTTAAGCAATAAAATTAAAAATGCACCCAAAACCTAAACCAAACGTTGCAGGTGGTTATTTCTTCATGCGCAGTGGTCAACGCGGCACTCTCTAGCTGCCAAGAGCACTTTTTACTATGCGCACCCAACCAGAGTGACGGGAGGAGCGCATTTCAGAAAACGTGCTCAGCTCGTCGAGAAAATGCGATTTAAGCAATAAAATTAAAAATGCACGTAAAACCTAAACCAAACGTTGCAGATGGTCATTTCTTCATGCGCAGTGGTCAACGCGGCACTCTCTAGCTGCCAAGAGCACTTTTTACTATGCGCACCCAACCAGAGTGACGGGAGGAGCACATTTCAGAAAACGTGCTCAGCTCGTCAAGAAAATGCAATTTAAGCAATAAAATTAAAAATGCACCCAAAACCTAAACCAAACGTTGCAGATGGGCATTTCTTCATGCGCAGTGATCAACGCGGCACTCTCTAGCTGCCAAGAGCACTTTTTACTATGCACACCCAACAAGAGTGACGGGAGGAGCATATTTCAGAAAACGTGCTCAGCTCGACGAGAAAATGCGATTTAAGCAATAAAATTAAAAATGCACCCAAAACCTAAACCAAACGTTGCAGGTGGTTATTTCTTCATGCGCAGTGGTCAACGCGGCACTCTCTAGCTGCCAAGAGTACTTTTTACTAAGCGCACCCAACCAGAGTGACGGGAGTAGCACATTTCAGAAAACGTGCTCAGCTCGTCGAGAAAATGAGATTTAAGCAATAAAATTAAAAATGCACGCAAAACCTAAACCAAACGTTGCAGGTGGTTATTTCTTCATGCGCAGTGGTCAACGCTGCATTCTCTAGCTGCCAAGAGCACTTTTTACTATGCGCACCCAACCAGAGTGACGGGAGGAGCACATTTCAGAAAACGTGCTCAGCTCGTCCAGAAAATGCTATTTAAGCAATAAAATTAAAAATGCACCTAAAACCTAAATCAAACGTTGCAGATGGTCATTTCTTCATGCGCAGTGGTCAACGCGGCACTCTCTAGCTGCCAAGAGCACTTTTTACTATGCGCACCCAACCAGAGTGACGGGAGGAGCACATTTCAGAAAACGTGCTCAGCTCGTCGAGAAAATGCGATTTAAGCAATAAAATTAAAAATGCACCTAAAACCTAAACCAAACGTTGCAGGTGGTTATTTCTTCGTGCGCAGCAGTCAACGCGGCACTCTCTAGCTGCCAAGAGCACGTTTTACTATGCGCACCCAACCAGAGTGACGGGAGGAGCACATTTCAGAAAACGTGCTCAGCTCGTCGAGAAAATGCGATTTAAGCAATAAAATTAAAAATGCACCCAAAACCTAAACCAAACGTTGCAGATGGTCATTTCTTCATGCGCAGTGGTCAACGCGGCACTCTCTAGCTGCCAAGAGCACTTTTTACTATGCACACCCAACCAGAGTGACGGGAGGAGCACATTTCAGAAAACGTGCTCAGCTCGTCGAGAAAATGCGATTTAAGCAATAAAATTAAAAATGCACCCAAAACCTAAACCAAACGTTGCAGATGGTCATTTCTTCATGCGCAGTGGTCAACGCGGCACTCTCTAGCTGCCAAGAGCACTTTTTACTATGCACACCCAACCAGAGTGACGGGAGGAGCACATTTCAGAAAACGTGCTCAGCTCGTCGAGAAAATGCGATTTAAGCAATAAAATTAAAAATGCACCCTAAACCTAAACCAAACGTTGCAGGTGGTTATTTCTTCATGCGCAGTGGTCAACGCGGCACTCTCTAGCTGCCAAGAGCATTTTTTACTATGCGCACCCAACCAGAGTGACGGGAGGAGCACATTTCAGAAAACGTGCTCAGCTCGTCGAGAAAATGCGATTTAAGCAATAAAATTAAAAAATTCATCTAAAACCTAAACCAAACGTTGCAGGTGGTTATTTCTTCATGCGCAGTGGTCAACGCGGCACTCTTTAGCTGCCAAGAGCACTTTTTACTATGCGCACCCAACCAGAGTGACGGGAGGAGCACATTTCAGAAAACGTGCTCAGCTCGTCGAGAAAATGCGATTTAAGCAATACAATTAAAAAATGCACCCAAAACCTAAATCAAACGTTGCAGGTGGTTATTTCTTCATGCGCAGTGGTCAACGCGGCACTCTCTAGCTGCCAAGAGCACTTTTTAATATGCACACCCAACCAGAGTGACGGGAGGAGCGCATTTTAGAAAACGTGCTCAGCTCGTCCAGAAAATGCTATTTAAGCAATAAAATAAAAAATGCACCTAAAACCTAAACCAAACGTTGCAGGTGGTTATTTCTTTATGCGCAGTGGTCAACGCGGCACTCTCTAGCTGCCAAGAGCACTTTTTACTATGCGCACCCAACCAGAGTGACGGGAGGAGCACATTTCAGAAAACGTGCTCAGCTCGTCGAGAAAATGCGATTCAAGCAATAAAATTAAAAATGCACCTAAAAACCTAAACCAAACGTTGCAGGTGGTTATTTCTTCATGCGCATTGGTCAACGCGGCACTCTCTAGCTGCCAAGAGCACTTTTTACTATGCGCACCCAACCAGAGTGACGGGAGGAGCACATTTCAGAAAACGTGCTCAGCTCGTCGAGTAAATGCAATTTAAGCAATAAAATTAAAAATGCACCCAAAACCTAAACCAAACGTTGCAGGTGGTTATTTCTTCATGCGCAGTGGTCAACGCGGCACTCTCTAGCTGCCAAGAGCACTTTTTACTATGGGCACCCAACCAGAGTGACGGGAGGAGCGCATTTCAGAAAACGTGCTCAGCTCGTCGAGAAAATGCGATTTAAGCAATAAAATTAAAAATGCACCTAAAACCTAAACCAAAAGTTGCAGGTGGTTATTTCTTCATGCGCAGCAGTCAACACGGCACTCTCTAGCTGCCAAGAGCACTTTTTACTATGCGCACCCAACCAGAGTGACGGGAGGAGCACATTTCAGAAAACGTGCTCAGCTCGTCGAGAAAATGCGATTTAAGCAATAAAATTAAAAAATGCACCCAAAACCTAAACCAAAGGTTGCAGATGGTCATTTCTTCATGCGCAGTGGTCAACGCGGCACTCTCTAGCTGCCAAGAGCACTTTTTACTATGCACACCCAACCAGAGTGACGGGAGGAGCGCATTTCAGAAAACGTGCTCAGCTCGTCGAGAAAATGCGATTTAAGCAATAAAATTAAAAATGCACCCAAAACCTAAACCAAACGTTGCAGGTGGTTATTTCTTCATGCGCAGTGGTCAACGCGGCACTCTCTAGCTGCCAAGAGCACTTTTTACTATGCGCACCCAACCAGAGTGACGGGAGGAGCACATTCCAGAAAACGTGCTCAGCTCGTCGAGAAAATGCGATTTAAGCAATAAAATTAAAAATGCACCCAAAACCTAAACCAAACGTTGCAGATGGTCATTTCTTCATGCGCAGTGGTCAACGCGGCACTCTCTAGCTGCCAAGAGCACTTTTTACTATGCGCACCCAACCAGAGTGACGGGAGGAGCACATTTCAGAAAACGTGCTCAGCTCGTCCAGAAAATGCGAATTAAGCAATACAATTAAAAATGCACCTAAAACCTAAACCAAACGTTGCAGATGGTCATTTCTTCATGCGCAGTGGTCAACGCGGCACTCTCTAGCTGCCAAGAGTACTTTTTACTATGCACACCCAACCAGAGTGACGGGAGGAGCGCATTTCAGAAAACGTGCTCAGCTCGACCAGAAAATGCGAATTAAGCAATACAATTAAAAATGCACCTAAAACCTAAACCACACGTTGCAGGTGGTTATTTCTTGATGCGCAGTGATCAACGCGGCACTCTCTAGCTGCCAAGAGAGAGAAGAATAAGGCGGCAAGCTTTGATGTCTATTCATATGCAAATGAGTTAGGAAGTCATAAAATTTTATGACCTATTGATGTTAAGATTTATGGCTTTTTTTTTATTGGGGGTCATAAATCACCCTTGGGGGCATCAAGATGGCGCCAGTCATGACGGCGCCATCTTTGACTGTCGCCATTTTGGTTTGCTGGCGCCATTTTTAAGATGTGGATATGTATGGGCATGTATTTTTATGAATCAAGACAGGTGCAGCACCTGAGCTAGCTTTGCTAACAGCCCTCTGAGCTACCTTTGCTTCCGGCCCGTACGTGTGAGCTTGAAGAGAGCCTTTCTGTTAAGAAGAGGAAGGGGAGGAGGGGTTTAGAGAGGCGTCATTAGAGGTGGCAAAGTCATTAGAGGTGGCAAAGTTGGCTTCAAGAGAGTTGCATATAATTTGAGAAACAATAGCTCAGCCAAAGTTATCTGAAAGCGGGAGACGCATGTAATTTGGTAAACATTGCTTTAGAGGATCAAGGGGGTTTTGGAGGATCAAGGGGGGTTTTGTTGAGAAAATCACACGGCTACAAGTCGCAAGGTGTTGGTGCATAATTTGACAAACAATACTGGGTCCGACGATATGAGAAAGACCTCTTTGATGCGTCATCAGCAAGCGGCCAAAGTTATCCGATTTCGTGCGACACGTGAGCTCATAGGCGTGGTCTTATCCCCGCCGAATTTAAAGTTTGGTGTGGACGAGCATCATTTTGGAGAAGACAAGACAAGACAACCCATCGCTCGGACCAACGGGGTCGAAGCGCGTCAAAAAGCTGTTTTCGAGAATGGTTAAAGGTAAGTCATTTTACTACATTTCTCACAATAATAATAACAGATAATAATAATGATAAATAATAATAATAGGTTATTTTATAAAACAAGATGTATTGTTTACAGACAACATCGTTTTTGCCGATGTCCACGCATCTTTTGACGACGATTTTAGCGACGTTTACCTAACACAATCAGACTACGGTGAGTCAATCGCGCATCTAAGATAGTTCATATAGAGGGTATTAGTTGCTGATTTTATTTTTTGTATGCGTCAGATCTCCTGGCCGCTGCCACTAGAAAAAACAATCGGCCGACACAAACTGCCTCCGACCGCCATAATGGAGCAGTCGAAACGTCCGACCGCCATATTGGAGCAGTCGAAACGTCAGCGCCAGCGCGACCGGCGGCATCAGAGTCACGTGCTACTGTTGAAACCAATCCAATCTCAACCCGCACCGTTCAGCCGGAATCAGCGACGGACTCAGAACTAGTTGAAGCTCTGTCTACTTACGAGGGCTTGAAGCATCATCAAGAGTCGACAAACAAAGTTAGAAGCATTTCCTTCTATGTTATCATTCGACTTGCTATTTTTGATAATATAAAGGGTTAACCGTTTTTTTGTTTTTTTTATAGCCACTTCCAGGTGAGCGTCGTGACACGAGAGACAGGAAGAGGCGGGGGAGGAGGAGAGGGCACCCCTTCTACAACACGCACCACTCAACCAGCAGGGGGTCTCTAAAGTGTCGTGGTAACTGTGTCTACAAAAGACGGTTACAAGAGTGTTTTAAGATTATACGTGCTCTTACAGATTTAGCCGAATCAAAATAGGTTTGTGTTGTTTCTGTTGTGTTTTGTAAAAGAAAATATAATGGATCATCCAAACCTTACGTCAACGGAGTCAGATTTCTTAGCAAACATTTCTGAAATAGATTTACCGTCATTTAGCGGGCCAAGCCAAAGAAGTGACACACCAGAGCTAGATTTATCAAACGTTAACAATACGTCTACGAGTCAAATAACAGATTTGCTCAACAATGTGACCGCGGCTTTGTCAGAGGGGGAGAGACCAGACAGTCCTGCTATTCTCACTCATTTACAGGCTGTCATAGATGAATTGAACAATCAAAGTATGAATGAAGGTCGACAGAGTCCGACACAAATCCCGTCACAATTGCTAAACATGATAGCGGAATTAAACAACCAAGCTAATGGCAACAACGGGCGTATCAGTCCTGACATTCCTGTGCAGTTGCTAAACATGATCCAAAATCTAAATACACAGCCTCTGGTTGACCCGTTGACCGCTAACACTGTCGATTCATCATCGTTTGCTGTTGACGATGTTCAGCCGATATTTCAGCCTAACAACTGCTCTGTTATAATTGATCACGAAATAGACGTTATTGACAACAACACACCAGCATTTCAACACACGCCCCAGCAATCTAACAACGGTTCTGTATTAGCTGACCAACACGGCGGTTCTATTGTAATCAATAGGCCACATTTCAATAATGTAGAGGTAAGGCGACGGTTAAATATACCATCGCAACAGAACATTAATGATTTTGCAACCTTCTACCTCCAGATTGAAGATAAAATAGATGATGTCGTGCAAGAGGTAGCTAGCAGGGCACAAACAGGTGATGTAATTCAGATAGAGCTCGCGGCTGGTAACGATAGAGCTCACATCTACCAGCAAACTAGTGATATAAACTCTATCAGAGATAATGTATCAAACTTGCTTGAACGTTTAGCCCAATCAAACACAGAGCTTCTGGCTGATGAGGGCTTAGAGCTCATTGTACAAATAGTCACACCATTGCGTGGTGGTGGTGGAATGCGTCGAAGGCTGTTGAACACTACCAACAGAGAGATTTTGAGGTTGAAAAAACGACACCTACACATACCACGTAATACAGACAATAAATTGTGTTTCGCTCTCTCACTAACCTATCTGCTAAATGACACACTCACGACAAAACAGGCCACAAGACAAGCGCGACTCTTACATGAGAGTGTAGGATTGGATTGTCAAACACCTGTGAGTCTGGGCGATGTCCATAAATTTGAGAAAGTCCTCAAACGGAAAATAACTGTAATGTATCGAAAAGAGGACTGCCGCCCCATGACCTTTTTCGACACGCGTTACCCCAAAACAGATAACGACACTTTATTTGTCTTAAATCTTGAGGGCCATTTTTACGGCGTGAAAGCGATTGAGGCCTTTGTCGGCCACGCATTTTTTTGCAGGCATTGTTACAAAGGGCATGAGAATTGGCAACAGCACCATTGTGAAGGACACTGTGGCGTTTGTCTTGATCCAGGCTGTAAACAGCGACGGTTTAAACATGTCATCTGCCCCGACTGTAACAAATCTTGTCGTAATGAGGAATGCTTTACCAAACATAAAGAGTCTCGATCAATGAATCGTGTCAGCAACTGCACTTCATACAAAAAATGCTTGGAGTGCGGTCTTCAATATTATGTGAAAGCTGATGGTACCGGTGCTAAACATCGTTGCCCCGTTAAAAAATGCGCAGTGTGTGATGAGATCATAAATCAAGATGACGCATTGTTGAACCCTCACATGTGCTACATTCAGCCCATCAAACCACAACCACCGTGCAAAAATGTAGTCTACTACGATTTCGAAACTTATGTAGATTCAGACGGTTTACACAAACCTTTTCTCATCTGTTGCGAATCAAATAATGGACTGGCGAAGCATTGGTATGGCACAGATTGTGTTGATGAATTTCTCGGATTTTTCCGAAGGCCACGGTTTAAACAAACTACGTTTGTTGCACATAATGCGAGAGGTTTTGATTCATACATACTGATAAGGAGAATGCTTGAATTAGGTCTCAAACTCGACATTCTGATGCAAGGGAGTAAAGTTCTATCATTTGTCGATTTAGACACAAAATCACGATTTATAGACTCTCTCTCATTCTTGACGATGCCTCTAAGCGCAATGCCTAAGGCCCTGGGGTTTGAAGACAAATCAAAGGGTTACTTCCCACACAAATTCAGCTCTTTAGAGCATCTAAACTACGTAGGGTCTCACCCTGACCCCACGTACTACGGCACCGAGCGAATGTCACCCTCCCAACGATCAAAGTTTGACGAGTGGTATGCCAAAGAAGCTAGCAATGTGTTTGATTTTGCTAAACAGGCAATAGCCTACTGCAAGAATGATGTTGATCTGTTAATGCAAGGGTGTGAAAAATTCAGGAGTGAGTTTTTTGAGGCCACCGGAACAGATCCATTCAATGCGGTAACAATTGCGTCGGCGTGCATGAAAGTTTTTCGAGCTAATTTTCTGACTCCTCAAACACTAGCCATTACACCATCAGACAACTATATGCGTCAGTACAAAGCTTTCTCGCACGATTCTATTCAGTACATGCAATGGATCATGCACAGCCAAAATATCCAAATTAGACATGCGTTGAACGGTGGTGAAGTTAGGATAGACAACTACTTTGTAGATGGTTATTGTGAAATCGGGGGCGTAAAAATAGTGTTTGAGTATTTTGGTTGTTATCACCACGGCTGCGCAGAATGCTTCGACCTCTCTAAAATATGCCCGACAACCAAACGCCCTTTTCAGGAGAGGTTTGATAAAACACAAAAGAAAATTCAGGATCTACAGCTTAGACAGGATGTGTACCTTGTAATTATGTGGGAGCATGAATGGTTGCAAATGAAAAAGATGGACATAGAGGTGAAGGAATTCCTTAAAAAAAACAAATTTCCTACACCGCTCAAACCGAGGCAGGCTCTTTTTGGGGGCCGAACAAACGCATTCGTTTTAAAATACATGGCAGAGCCAGACGAGCGTGTGTTGTATGTTGATGTGACATCATTATATCCTTTCATCAACAGTACAGCCACATACCCAATCGATCATCCAACGATTATCCACGATGATTTTAAAGACCCTAGGTCGTATTTTGGTTTCATCAGCGCCACAGTCAACCCACCCCGTGGTTTATATTTTCCCGTTCTACCGTTCAAAACAGCTAAAGGTAAACTCGTCTTCACACTGTGCCGCACATGTGCCGAGTGTAACAACCAGCAGACGGCTTGTACACATAGTGATGAGCAAAGATCGTTAACAGGTGTTTGGACAACCCCTGAATTTGTTAAGGCACTCGATCTCGGGTACACGGTTGCGGAAATTACAGAAGTGTGGCATTACACAAGAACGAGCGACACAATTTTCCGTGATTACATGCGAACATTTCTAAAAGGTAAACAAGAATCTTCAGGTTACCCGCCTCACGTGGTCAACCAGGCTGACAGAGAAAGATACATAGAAGGGTATGCCATTCATCAGGGTATCCAACTCGATCCTTCCAAAATTGCTGTAAACCCTGGCAAAAGGCAAGTGTCAAAACTCTGTCTTAACAATCTGTGGGGAAAACTCGCGCAACGTGACAACATGACAAACACAAAAATTGTGACAAAATCAGAGGATTTTTTTGAACTTTTGTTTTCAGGTCTGTACAATGTGAAATTCTTCCATTTTATCAATGAGAAGCTCTCAATTGTGCAGTATTGTATCAACATAAACAACGAGATCCCCGCCTCAAAAACATCAAACGTGGCTGCAGCGTGTTTCACAACAGCCTATGCACGCCTAAAAATGTACAGCTATTTAGAAATTTTACAGAAGCGTGTCCTTTACACAGATACAGACAGCCTCGTGTACACTGTGAAGCCAGGTGAAAGTGTTCTCGCGCTAGGTGATTATCTGGGTGATTTGACAGATGAGCTTTCGAACGACAGCATTTTAGAATTTGTCTCAGCCGGCCCCAAAACATACGCTTATAAAACACGAGGGTCGTCTCAGACGGTCATGAAGGTAAAGGGTATCACACAAAATCACGAAAGCGGTCAGAGCATCAATCTCGACAGCATGCTCAGTTTGGTTCAAGGCTACCTCGATACAGCAGGTGCGACCTCAGATGTGCTTTACGCGCCCCAGCATAATATCGTTCGCGATAAGAGAGGGTTTCATCTCAGAAACGTGTCATTTTCCAAGCGGCTTCGTGTGGTGTATGATAAAAGAAGGCTGCTAGAGCGAGGCACCACTGAACCGTTTGGCTACTGATATTTCTATCTATCTATCCATACGTGTGTCTGTGTGTGGAAATGGCTTTTAATCAGATTGAATTCGACCCCAGATTAGAACTCCCTTTTTCATCGCTAGTAGCAGGGCCTTCGGGTTGTGGCAAGACTTTCTTTGTAAAAAATGTATTGCAAAATCCTGAACATGTTCTGAGAAAAAAACCTGATAATATTGTCTGGGTTTATACTTCATACCAGCCAATGTACGATGAGCTCAAAAACCTGAATAAAGACATTGTTTTTATCAAGGGGCTGCCTGAATCTTTTGACGACGAGAAGCTGTTCCCGCCACAGCAGCACCATCTGTTGATTCTGGATGACGTCATCTTCCAAGCTTCGGATAACCCTGAAGTGGTTCGAATATTCACCCAATATAGACATCATAAAAATTTAAGCGTTATAATGCTAACGCAGAATGTATTCCATCAGGGGAAATTTAGCCGGACTATTAGTTTGAACAGTAATTATTTGATTTTGTTCAAAAACCCCCGCGATAAACTGCAGGTGAGTGTCCTGGCGAATCAAATTTCTCCCAGCAACCGGAAGTTTTTCCTGGAATGCTTTGAAGATGCTACAAGAGAGCCGCATGGGTATTTACTGGTAGATTTGACACCTTCATGCCCAGAACAATATAGACTACGTACAGGTGTACTACATAACCAGTGGCCTGTCGTTTATATACCCAAACAATAAAGCGATGACGAAGCTTTTAAAAACAAACGCACCGTTACTCAAATCTCTGTTTACATCCAAGCCGGCCAAACGTAAGCATTTGCTACTCAGAGGCCCCAGTAGTTTGGTGAAAGCATTATGTGAGATTGCTCTAAATCTTCTTAAAGGACATGTACCCTTAAAATCAAAACTTTACAAGAGACTTAAAAAGCAAAAGAAAAATATCCGCTTTTTGGCTGATAAGAAAAATACTTTGAAGAAGAAAAGAGCTGTGTTAGTTCAGAAAGGTGGTTTTATTTTACCGTTACTGGCCGCTTTCGCACCTGTTCTCGGGAGTGTCATTAGTGGCTTTATGAACAAAGCATAAAATGAGTTTGAAAACGGCTCAGAAAATGTTCCTGATTTCGCCTTATCAGCTCGAGAGGCTGAATCGACCAGCGCCGACCATCCGTGATACAGCAGAGCATTCTTTGGATGAAGAGATGAAACAGGTTTTGGATAATAAAAATTTAAATCAATATGAAAAGATCAAAATTTATCAGACCTTAATGCAGCGTTACTTGGGGTTGGTCAAACAAAAAGACTCCGAGCAAATTCCTATTACGATTCGCCACGAAGACAATGAGAGGGGTGAAATAAAGGCCGCTGATGAGAGCGCAACTGATGATATTCTGGACGCCATAGGTCCACGTTTCCGACGCAATGCCAGCTATGTGCTGAAAAGACTATCGGCAGAAGATGTAAGCTGGACGCCGTTAAGTGAATTTGTTTTTAGAGGAAAAACTATCAAAGGCTCCCATATGAGCGATCTGTTGAGACATTTGTGTACGAGTGGGAAAAAAATCAACGAGAAGCCGGTAGGATGGAGTGAATTTCTCCGAACGCTAGCACGGTTAAACTTGCCGGAAACAAGCATCTCCAACCCCTTGGCTCGCGCAGATTTTAAACGTTTAAAATACGCTACAGGTGAAGATGGGGATGTTTCTTATGTAGAAGATGTAAACATGATGAATAAAAAAAAAAAAAAGAGGACATCACCGGTAGTAAAATGGGTTAGTTATTAGATGACACTATTGTTGTTAGTGGAAAAAACAACGCATGACTCTGTAACTCTCTTTAACAATGTTTATTGAATAAAAGAGAGTTTATAAAACATTAACATGGTTTCAGACAATGACATTTTTTAAATTTATGCAACGAACATGATGTTTGCCCGCCGCACATCCGGTCTGGTCTTCGACATTTTTTGACAAACTCTCTAACCATCGCGTCGTTATGGAGAGGGTCGGAATTGTAATGAGTCAGCACTTCACGATAAGTGTGCCCCCATCCATGTTGGGTTAAATAATACACACAGTGTTGACCGCAGGTGTCTGTGAGCTCGTGCTGCAACTGCCCGTTCTGATAGTCGATCCGTTTAGAATGCTTCTTCAAAAATCTGTATATACTGGCCGGGTAGTACGACCCATTCGGTGGTAGCCCAAAAGGATCAAAGAATGTGGCCGAGCCGTCCGATTCTAAAGTCAAAGCGAGCCAGTGCTCTCCGGGTAAATGTCTTGGATGCGTATTGACTATGTAATGTTTCGGAGGCGTGTCTCTGACGTCACCTAGCTCATCCGATGCGAAAACGCCTCCAAATAAGGTTCTCTGCATCCGGGTCATAATCATGTCCAATTCACGGCCGTTCATAGCGTTAATAATAGTCCATCAATACTTCCCTCTTAGCATTAATCTCTATAAGCGAATCATAAACCGCGTATACAATGAGGGTTGCTGTATGCGGTAATGGGGTTCTGAAGCGCAAATCGAGTCTCAGCACCCCGTTATTGATCGGCGTTAACGCGCCTGAGTCATCCACCTGACTTAAATTGAAAACAAAAAGTGAATAGCCCTGAGTAAAATCCTGTTGGTTTATACAGAGAGGTAAATCTTTTAGAAAACACCCCGTTGCTGTGTATAAATTATGAAATTCACGTGTACATAGTCCAGCTTCGAAATTGGGCTGAAAAGGTTTGGCAGGTATTTGTCGACCTTCGTGGCTGAGAGCTAAATACTCTATGTTATAATGCAAAAAATTAAACGGGTTTAAATCTCTCCGTCCCATAAAACTGTTGTGGTTTACGAGAGCTAATACAATTTGCTTGGGGATGTGTCCGAGGAAGAGATTATCCTGCTGACAGATTCTCGAGTTTTGCGGGATACTGAAGGTTTTCATGTTTACGCGACTGACGGGATAGAGAGCATTACCTTTTTGTAATGCGGCGGCGTGACCTATAGCTACAGCCGGTGAGATTGATACTTTTTTCACAAACAGGGATGCTCCTAGTATTTTGAGACACGAATCACTGTCTGGAGCGCTCATGAGACAGAAATCATCAGAAGCTCTAGTTAACTTTAGACGCAGATCCACATTATTCAGTAGATGGCGTTCGGAAAAGAAAATATCTCCATGAAGCGGTCCCATAAGATGAAATTCACGTGAGCCTGCAATCTGTTGTGCGCGCCGCACAAAACCAGCGTTAGCCACGCCCTCTTCGAAAGAAATGGAGTCCATGCGCCCCCTAGAGTCTTTTGCGAACATTCCTGCTGTGAATTGCGACTCCAAAGAATCGTTTGAAAAGTTTAACAGCAGCTCGATGATGGATCTGTAGGCGTGCGTGGCGCTAGATTGTGAGATTAACCGTCCACCCAACGAAATATCTAATTGACTAAAAATTGTGTTTATAGGAAAATTCACGATGCCGACTTGTTCTTGCGGTGGAATATTTGTCCCATCCCTACGCGTCACCTTTGCACGGAGATGTAGTAAAGTGTCGGATAAATCTAAATATTTTGAGCCGTCCCCGGGTATATAAAATTCTATTGGGCCTTGGTCCACGATTGCTGTTAACGGTTGGAATTCGACATATGAGCTATCTTCTATGGAGAGTTGCGTCAGGGGCGCACTAAACAGATCCAAACTTGATAGCGCCGCCTCTTGACTTTTAAAATGTAGAAGGGCCATTTTTTAAGAGAAAATATCTGTCTTGCTTCTTCTCCGCTTTTTTCTGACAACTGGTCTGAGACGGGTGGAGGAGCGTCTTTTCCTTTTAACGCTTCTTTTTCTCCGCCCCCCAGGATGGATCGTCCCACGTGACAATACAGCAAGCCCGGAACCTTCTTGCTCGGGGCCCTGTTTCTGGTGGATTCTTTGAATGACGCGCCCCGCTACATCCGTTGCTATGTTTTTAGCGGCTGCTTGAAGATGCGGCTTCGCCAAGTTAAACCCGTTTTTAAACATAGGCATCACAAAACGAAATAATTTTGCAAAAATAGACCCAATCCCTCGTCCGTACTGCACAGGGCTGCCCGAAAAACCGGCTTGAAAAGAGCCCCCCACTTGTGTTTCATAATAATCAACAAAACGATACAAGTCGGGATGCATTGACGATGACGTCATTTTTTTTTTTTTTTTTTTTTTTTTTTTAATTTATTATTATTTAGATCTAAAATGCAGAGTGAGAATAACCTTCCCGTATTCGAAATCTATCGGGTTGTTCTGGTCTGTTCGTAGGTAAACCGAAATGGTTTCAATATGGCTCCTGCACACATCTAAATAGTAAACCGGATTAAAAGTTTTGTTTACAACTTCACCGTATCCGCCTTCCAGAGGCAGAGTTCGTAACATGGGGGCGTACGCGTCACCAACTGTCTGATGATGTATAATGTCGGTGTAGATGAACATGAAATATGATCCGGCGCGTATATCGGCAGGATGTTGTGCGTTGACGCCTTCCGGTTTGAGTGACAACCAATTCTCTGGCGCCATTCCGATAATGTACGCCAGGGGGCTCTTGAACATAACTCTCAATCCTTCTTCGCCCGAAAACATGAACCTCTGTTTGTGCTGATCAAATCGGACGTCAATCTTTTTGTTACTCGCTTTAGTTAATAGAGTTTGAATGTCCAAAGCTAACGAGTCATAATTTTGATAAACACCTCCCCTTGTTTTGAGCAAATGTCGAATTTCTGATGAGTCGTCTTGGAACGTATCACCTCTAGGGGGCGGATTTTTAGGTTGTTTTAGGTAAAAGTTCCGTTTTTTCTCAGGAATGGTGGGTATTGTGTTGATGTAGGAAATCTCGCATAAACCGACCTCCCACGAACCTTTTAAATCGATATGTTGAGCTAGTTCGGTTTTGAATTCTGTGAGCGTGTTTGAGCTAAAAAGATGAACACTGGCATTTGACGCTAATGTGATGTAGAATTCTCTCTGATGGTCACCCATCTTGTAATTTGCACAGAATGGCCGTTTTAGAGACCGTCAGATGGTTTTAATACTCTTTGTGGGTACCCAACTGTCGAATTTGGCTGGCCAGCCCACCCAGTGGACGAGGGACTCGCGTTTACCTGCCACAGTACGTGATTTAAGAATTTTCTGTATGCGAAAAATTTTATTTTTTTTAATTTTTACTTTTTGTAATTCCTCTTTGTAGAAGCTGCCTTGCACGGGCATACCATCCAAGTCCGATATTTTATAGACGGGAGGAACGCGGTGGAGACGCTGTCTTATTCTGAAAATTTCATCCGTGTAACTTTGTAAATAACCTTTTTCAAAATTCCCTTTTATTTTGGAAATTCGCACAGTGTCACCCGGTGCGAACCGGAACTTGCATCCCCGTTGAAAAGGATTTTTTGAGTAGAGGTTAGTGAAAACGATATTCTTATTCTCTTCGTTTACAGCGTTAGGTGTCATTTTTATACTGCTGTGAAAACTGTTGTTATAACTGACAATAAAATCCTGAATTACATCGACGTATCGTTGTGTGTTCTTAGCAGTGAAATACCTCCACATCCGCGTTTTTAACGTTTTGTTGAACCTTTCAATCGTTTGGGCTTTGATGTCCGAGGCGGTGGAAAAATGTGTAATATTGTGCTTTCTCATTAATTTCTGGAAATGTTTGTTAAAAAACTCCACCCCTTTATCTGTTTGAAGGCGTAATGGTGAGCCGCTAACTGTCAGGATATCTTCAAATGCTTTGGTGACCTGTGTACCAGTTTTCGCTTTCAAAACACGTACATATGCACGTTTCGAGAATATATCGATTGCGGTTAGTAAATATTTATATCCATCGTTGTAGCGTGCTAGTGATTGCATATCGCACAAATCTGCTTGGAATTGTCTCATAGGACCTCGAACAAAAACTTTATTTCTAGGAAAAGTTATTCTGGCTGGTTTGTGTAAAGTGTACGCATCCTGATCGGATAAAAAAGCTTTTACTTTTCTTATGTTAGTGTTTTTACAGCTATTAATCGCCTCCCTGTGCAGCCGTTTCTCGCCGCCAAAACTCGCTGGATTTTTAGCGCAATAGTAGAGTCTCTGAAGACACCTGTCGCCACCCATTGTTAGGTAAATTCTGATGGATATCAGATTGTGACGCTGTTAATAAAGCAAACAGGTCTGATATCTCGCGATTTTGAATAAACACAGAGAAACAGTCACTTTTACGGTCACAATAGTTTATTACAGAAAAAATCAAGCTACTTCTTAAAAAAAAACATTACTAATAAACACAAACAAGTGTAAAACATGGTAAAAAAAGTTTTTCTATAAATCCTAAGGTTTGACATAACGCATGAGTTTACTTTTTTTTTTCCCCCTCTCCCCCCAAAAACTATCAGGATTCTTAGCTGAAGACATCTCTCACCATTGAATAAACATAGAGAAACGGTCACAATAGTTTATTACAGAAAAAATCAAACTACTTCTTAAAAAACATTACTAATAAACACAAACAAGTGTAAAACATGGTAAAAAAAAGTTTTTCTATAAATCCTAAGGTTTGACATAACGCATGAATGAAGATAACATAGATGGTGTTACTTTGGACCCTATTAGAGTTTTAAACTTCTTTAGCTGCCCCCCTGTTAAATCTAAAAGTACTGTTAGGAAAGTCATCAATTGATTCCACATTTTTTTTACAAAACCTCCCATTGTGTTTTTCCAAACGTTCTAAATAATAGAGTGACTTCGTTGCGATTCAGAAGAGTACCACCAGCTTCTTGTTTTATCGCACGGAGCCGTGTGAAGATCTTGCCTTCATGAGCTAGGTCATGTAGAATGGCAGAAACAGAATTGCGGATGTTTATAAGCGTTGCAGAGCTTTTAAAATAGAAAAACATTGTCGACAACGTGTGTAGCAAGTCAGCATTGCACAATTCACCCGTCACTGCTTCATAATTCGCATAGAAATAAAAGTTTCGATCCTCAACATATAGACACGTATGATGCATTTGGCTAAGATCATCAAGAGCACATCCGTCACAGTTAGATTTAGCATGTTTCATTAAGGCATCATACAAAAGATGAACCAGCATCAGCTTCAGGCGTGTGTAGTCTTCAATCACCAACCATTTAAGAGGCTCTATTGTCATATTATACCCTGCGTCTTGTTGTGTGTTGATTCTCAAAGGTGCCGAGGTCATCGGAGTGTCAACGATCGTGTCGTCAGCCTCCGTGTCCATCTGTGTGTTGATTCTCGCAGGTGTCGAGGTCATCGGAGGAACGACCCCAAACTCAAGGACCATCGGAGTGCCAACGATCGTGTCGTCAGCCTCCGTGTCCATTTGTGTGTTGATTCTCGCAGGCGCCGGGGCCCTCGGAGGAACGGCCCCAAACTCAAGGGCCATCGTGTCGTCAACCTCCTCAAAATCAGCGGGCAGGTGCGATTCTGCCTCTCTGAGTAAGACTCTAATGTCGGTAGCAGACAAGCTTGGCAAATCCATACCATTTTCAGGATAGCGTGCGCAGGCGCCATCAAACAATTCAATGGCTCGTGACGTGGACCATGGTTCATGCTGCTCCTCCTGCTGCCGCTGCTGCTGCTGCTCCCCCGAGGTTTCAGGGGTTTCAAACACGTCGAAAGTTGATGACAAAGCTCCATAGAGAGAATCGGTTTGCAGATCGTCGAGTCGAATCGGGGAGGCGCATTCGTTCGGATCGGATGGCGGCAGCGGAAGAATCTCAAATCTTTCAGCCCATGTCTCAGGCCCCACTGGCGTCGGTCTTGGCGACGCTAGGAAAGCTGTGTTCCCATCGTCAGCATCTGACTCTGCATCCGAGTTGTCAGGGGTTGACCAGAACGTGATCCCCATAGGTGTAGAACGTGGTAAAAGTCTTCTGGCAAGCATTTTTTGGGCCATCTTCTTGCTCTTGTGCGTGTGCGTGTGTGAAAGAGCCGATTGCAAGCCCGCTCTTATACAATTTAGATAGTTATGCTAATGACTATAACTCCACCTTCCTGTGACAGCAGGTGAGAAAAAGAGGGGGGTAGGAGGAGGAACAGAGTCTTGTGTGTTGAAGAGGGCCAGGGTTTAAACTTAATTTTTTAGTAAGGGTTAATCTAAAGCCAGTTTACGTTTCACTCCGACGACGTTTGTCCAGACACGGCTTGATAGAAAAAGCCTCGTAATACTCTCCCCATATGCTTGCATCGTTCCATACCATTCTGTCAACGGTATATTCAAAATTGTCTGGAAAAGCCCACATTCACTGCTGAATGCTTCAAGTTTTAAAAACAAAAAATCCATTACCTCCCCATCTTCTGACCCATCAACAGTTTGAGGAGAAACTTTCAGCCGGAAAAAACATCTCCCGCCGGCTGTGATTTTTGAAATCCAAGTTGCATTCAGCTCACCTTCTGACCCGTACTCATTGTGAAATTCAGTCAAAACCTCTGGCAGGAGTTGATTTAAAACACCCCAATCATTTGAGTTCAGAGTACCAAATGCGTGGGCCTGCACATAGTTGCTGTTGCTTGATCCAGAGCTCTCTTGGTTTCTCATAAAGAAAGACAACTCACCAGTCTCGTAAAAAAATTTAAATCCCCATTGAGTCTCTGGTGTTAGATGCCAGCTCCGCTCAAGTTTTTCTGTAGGCCTTTGTTGCATACGTCTCAGATACATCTGTTTCTTCCTAGGGGCATCTAGCAAACCATCAGGGCCTCTGCGGCAAAGATGAATACTGACCGGCGTTTCTGCTATCATGATTTGAGCTTCAGGTTTGCAGTTTAACATCACAGCTTTAGCTCTTTTTCTATGAACTATCAGCCCGATACTCTCGCGTAAATATACGAACAACAAGTCCAGCCCCTCTCTCAAACCACACCTCTGTGTATCACGTGTTTGTTTTTTTCATTTTTTAAATCAGGATATGTTTTAAACTTATACAGCCTTCATAAAAAAACAGAGGCCTTCGTCTGTCTCCCTCCAAAGTTAAACGGTTCCACCTGGACCCAGTAATGCCGGCTCCACTATTGTTTGTCAAATTACATTAGAGATAACTTGTGACTTGTAGCCGTGTGATTTTCTCAACAAAACCCCCCTTGATCCTCCAAAACCCCCTTGATCCTCTAAAGCAATGTTTACCAAATTACATGCGTCTCCCGCTTTCAGATAACTTTGGCTGAGCTATTGTTTCTCAAATTATATGCAACTCTCTTGAAGCCAACTTTGCCACCTCTAATGACTTTGCCACCTCTAATGACGCCTCTCTAAACCCCTCCTCCCCTTCCTCTTCTTAACAGAAAGGCTCTCTTCAAGCTCACACGTACGGGCCGGAAGCAAAGGTAGCTCAGAGGGCTGTTAGCAAAGCTAGCTCAGGTGCTGCACCTGTCTTGATTCATAAAAATACATGCCCATACATATCCACATCTTAAAAATGGCGCCAGCAAACCAAAATGGCGACAGTCAAAGATGGCGCCGTCATGACTGGCTCCATCTTGATGCCCCCAAGGGTGATTTATGACCCCCAATAAAAAAAAAGCCATAAATCTTAACATCAATAGGTCATAAAATTTTATGACTTCCTAACTCATTTGCATATGAATAGACATCAAAGCTTGCCGCCTTATTCTTCTCTCTGCCAAGAGCACTTTTTACTATGCACACCCAACCAGAGTGACGGGAGGAGCGCATTTCAGAAAACGTGCTCAGCTCGACGAGAAAATGCGATTTAAGCAATAAAATTAAAAATGCACCCAAAACCTAAACCAAACGTTGCAGGTGGTTATTTCTTCATGCGCAGTGGTCAACGCGGCACTCTCTAGCTGCCAAGAGCAGTTTTTACGATGCACACCCAACCAGAGAGACGGGAGGAGCGCATTTCAGAAAACGTGCTCAGCTCGACGAGAAAATGCGATTGAAGCAATAAAATTAAAAATGCACCCAAAACCTAAACCAAACGTTGCAGATGGTCATTTCTTCATGCGCAGTGGTCAACGCGGCACTCTCTAGCTGCCAAGAGCACTTTTTACTATGCACACCCAACCAGAGTGACGGGAGGAGCGCATTTTAGAAAACGTGATCAGCTCGACGAGAAAATGCGATTTAAGCAATAAAATTAAAAATGCACCCAAAACCTAAACCAAACGTTGCAGGTGGTTATTTCTTCATGCGCAGTGGTCAACGCGGCACTCTCTAGCTGCCAAGAGCACTTTTTACTATGCGCACCCAACCAGAGTGACGGGAGGAGCACATTTCAGAAAACGTGCTCAGCTCGTCGAGAAAATGCGATTTAAGCAATAAAATAAAAAATGCACCCAAAACCTAAACCAAACGTTGCAGGTGGTTATTTCTTCATGCGCAGTGGTCAACGCGGCACTCTCTAGCTGCCAAGAGCACTTTTTACTATGCGCACCGAACCAGAGTGACGGGAGGAGCACATTTCAGAAAACGTGCTCAGCTCGTCCAGAAAATGCGATTTAAGCAATAAAATTAAAAATGCACCTAAAACCTAAACCAAACGTTGCAGATGGTCATTTCTTCATGCGCAGTGGTCAACGCGGCACTTTCTAGCTGCCAAGAGCACTTTTTACTATGCACACCCAACCAGAGTGACGGGAGGAGAGCATTTTAGAAAACGTGCTCAGCTCGACGAGAAAATGCGATTTAAGCAATAAAATTAAAAATGCACCCAAAACCTAAACCAAACGTTGCAGGTGGTTATTTCTTCATGCGCAGTGGTCAACGCGGCACTCTCTAGCTGCCAAGAGCACTTTTTACTATGCGCACCCAACCAGAGTGACGGGAGGAGCACATTTCAGAAAACGTGCTCAGCTCGTCGAGAAAATGCGATTTAAGCAATAAAATTAAAAATGCACCTAAAACCTAAACCAAACGTTGCAGGTGGTTATTTCTTCATATGCAGCAGTCAACGCGGCACTCTCTAGCTGCCAAGAGCACTTTTTACTATGCGCACCCAACCAGAGTGACGGGAGGAGCACATTTCAGAAAACGTGCTCAGCTCGTCGAGAAAATGCGATTTAAGCAATAAAATTAAAAATGCACCTAAAAACCTAAACCAAACGTTGCAGGTGGTTATTTCTTCATGTGCATTGGTCAACGCGGCACTCTCTAGCTGCCAAGAGCACTTTTTACTATGCGCACCCAACCAGAGTGACGGGAGGAGCACATTTCAGAAAACGTGCTCAGCTCGTTGAGAAAATGCGATTTAAGCAATAAAATTAAAAATGCACCCTAAACCTAAACCAAACGTTGCAGGTGGTTATTTCTTCATATGCAGCAGTCAACGCGGCACTCTCTAGCTGCCAAGAGCACTTTTTACTATGCGCACCCAACCAGAGTGACGGGAGGAGCACATTTCAGAAAACGTGCTCAGCTCGTCGAGAAAATGCGATTTAAGCAATAAAATTAAAAATGCACCTAAAAACCTAAACCAAACGTTGCAGGTGGTTATTTCTTCATGCGCATTGGTCAACGCGGCACTCTCTAGCTGCCAAGAGCACTTTTTACTATGTGCACCCAACCAGAGTGACGTGAGGAGCACATTTCAGAAAACGTGCTCAACTCGTCGAGAAAATGCGATTTAAGCAATAAAATTAAAAATGCACCCAAAACCGAAACCAAACGTTGCAGATGGTCATTTCTTCATGCGCAGTGGTCAACGCGGCACTCTCTATGTCAGGCAGGGGACAAGGCGAAGGACTCGGATGCAGAGTCGTATCTATCTGGGATTTATTCCAGCAAGCACTCAGAGCAAAAGTACAAAACAAAGCGCCTCTTGCGAGGGAAAACACGGGGCAAAAGGTACAAACAAAAGGCGTCGCACTGTGGCGAGTCAAAAGGCTAAAAGTACAAATCAAAACGCCTCTTTCGAGGGAAAACGTGTAGCAAAAAGTACCAACAAAAGGAGTCGCACTGGAACGAGACAAAAAGGCGCTGGAGACCCAGGCACAACCAAAAGCGTCGCTCGGCGGCGAGACAAAAAGGAGAGTTCTTTCAGAGAGTTCGGACATCAAGGAATCGCTGGTGGTCGGGACGAGGCTAGACACACTGGCACAAGACAAGGGGAAGACACGGACTAAATACACACAAACGGGCGGGGACACAGGTGATGACAATTAGTATCGATTACGCGGGTGCACACAATCGGGATCAGGGAAGACAACCAACACCGAGAAGGAAACACGAACTGAAACGGAAGGAATGACAAAATAAAACCGGAAGTAAAGTTACGACAATTGACGAGACAAAAACTGAAAAAATAAACGCGACCGCATGACAGAACCCCCCCCCTAGGGCCGGATCCCAGACGGCCCAGGAGCCCCAGGGTGAGCCGCATAGAAGTCCTCAAAAAGTCCCGGGTCCAAAATATAACTAGGCGGCACCCATTGCCGCTCCTCCGGTCCATAACCCTCCCAGTCCACCAGGTACTGCCAGCCCCGGCCTCTTCTGCGCACATCCAATAGTTCTTTGACGGTGTAGGCCGTCCCACCGTCCACAGTCCGCGGAGGCGGAGGGGGCGCCGGATCCGGCACCAACGGGCTGTCCACCACCGGCTTGACCTTCCCAACGTGAAAGGTGGGGTGGACTGCAAGGGACCTGGGCAAGCGTAGACGCACCGCGGCCGGGTGCACGACCTTGGCGATGGGGAACGGACCCACGAAGCGAGGCGCCAGTTTCCTGGAGTCCCCCCGGTGGGGAAGATCCTTGGTGGATAGCCAGACACGTTGACCTCTCTGGTACACGGGCGCCGGACGTCTCCTCCGGTCAGCCATCCGCTTTACCCGGTCCCCCTGTCGGACCAGCGTGGCCCGAGCCGCCGACCAGACGCGATGACAGCGGCGCACCAAGGCGTGGGCCGAAGACACCGTCACCTCCGGCTCGCTGTCAGGGAAGACAGGGGGCTGGTAGCCAAACACACACTTGAAGGGGGACATACCTGTAGCCGTGGTGGGCAGGGAGTTGTGGGCATACTCCACCCAGGAGAGGTTCTTGCTCCACGAGGAGGGGTTCTGGGAGACCAGGCAGCGGAGACTTGTCTCCAACTGTTGATTAATACGTTCTGTCTGTCCGTTTGCCTCCGGGTGATAGCCTGACGTGAGACTCACGGTTGCCCCTATGAGCTTACAAAACTCCCGCCAAAACCTGGATACGAATTGGGGCCCTCTATCGGAAACTATGTCTTTCGGGAACCCATGAACCCGGAATATGTGGTCCATCATCACGGTGGCCGTTCGTTTAGCGGACGGGAGCTTGGGCAAGGCGATAAAATGAGCCATCTTTGAAAATCTATCCACCACTGTGAGTATGGTGGTCCGCCCATGCGAGGTCGGAAGCCCGGTGACGAAGTCCATAGATATCTCCGCCCACGGGCGCGAAGGAATGGGTAGGGGATGCAGCAACCCCATGCGGGCGCCGTGGGCGTTCTTATTCCGGGCGCAGACGGGACAGGCGGCAACGTATTCCTTGACGTCTGCCCTCATGGAGGGCCACCAGAATCGCTGCTGGATTACGAACAGCGTTCGGCGCATGCCCGGATGGCAGGAGAGTCTGGAGGTGTGAGCCCAATGGATGACTTGGGATCGTAATTGAGCAGGGACAAATAGTCGGTTCTCAGGGCAACCACTAGGGGGTGGTTCGTTACCATTGGCCTGCTGTACCCGGCCTTCGATAGGCCAGGTCACGGCTCTAACCAGGCAATGAGAAGGCAGGATAGTCTCAGGCTTCTTAATTTCTGGGTCCGAGTTGAAAACACGGGAGAGGGCGTCAGGCTTGGTGTTCTTGGTTCCCGGTCTGTAGGACAAAGTGAAGTTAAAACGATTGAAAAAAAGTGACCAGCGGGCTTGGCGTGAATTCAGTCTCTTAGCTGACTTAATGTATTCTAAATTTTTATGGTCTGTCCAGACCAAAAAAGGCTGCTGTGCTCCCTCTAACCAATGTCTCCATTCTTCTAATGCCAGCTTGACTGCCAACAGTTCGCGATCCCCCACGTCATAATTCTGTTCGGCGGGCGTCAGCCGTCGAGACAGGAACGCGCACGGATGGAGCTTGTTGTCGCTCTTGGCCCTCTGCGAAAGGATGGCACCTACTCCTTGATTGGAGGCGTCCACCTCCACCACAAACTGCCGCGACGGATCAGGGAGCGTGAGGATGGGAGCGGTGCTGAAACGGTTCTTTAGCTCCTGGAAGGCCGCCTCCACCTCTGCTGACCAGCGGAAGGGGACTTTAGGAGACGTGAGCGCGTGCAAGGGAGCCGCTGTGGCACTGAAGCCCTTAATGAATCGCCGATAAAAATTGGCAAAGCCCAGGAATTGTTGCACCTTCTTGCGTGAGTCAGGGGTAGGCCATTCCGTTACCGCGCTTACTTTCGCCGGGTCCATCTCTACTTTGCCCGGGGCTACGATGAAGCCGAGAAAAGAAACGGTGCTCTTGTGAAATTCACTTTTCTCGGCCTTTACGTATAGTTGGTGTTCCAGGAGTCGTTTCAACACCGTCTCGACGTGAACCCTATGGGTCTTCAGATCTGGGGAGTAAATCAAAATATCGTCCAAATATACGTACACAAACCGGTCCAAACAGTCTCTCAAAACATCGTTTATCATGGCCTGAAACACAGCGGGAGCATTGGTGAGGCCAAATGGCATGACGCGGTATTCAAAATGTCCTCGATGCGTGTTGAACCCTGTCTTCCATTCGTCCCCTTCCCGGATGCGCACCAGATGGTAGGCGTTGCGCAGATCTAACTTGGTGAACACCCGGGCTTGCTGTAATTGGTCGAACACGGTCGACATCAGTGGGAGCGGATACCGATTCTTGATGGTGATCTGATTGAGGGGACTATAATCAATGCAGGGACGTAGGGTGCCGTCCTTCTTGCCCACGAAAAAGAACCCCGCCCCCGCAGGCGACGACGACGGTCGAATCAGCCCTGCTTGCAAGGAGGAGTCTATATATTCATTCAAGGCTTGCTTCTCAGGTCCCGAGAGAGAATACAGCCTCCCCTTGGGTATCGTTGATCCCGGCAGCAGGTCAATGGCGCAATCATACGGACGGTGGGGAGGCAGAGAGGTAGCCTTGGCCTTGCTGAATACCTCGGCCCATTGGTGGTAACACGCAGGGACCCCGGTTAAGTCTGGGGTTGGCGCGTCTGGAGCGGAAGGCACAGGGCGCGGGTTAGACTTGATACAGGAATCATGACAGTCGGACCCCCATCCCGTTATTTCCCCTGATCCCCAGTCTATAGCGGGGTTGTGGCGTTGAAGCCATGGATACCCGAGAACGAGAGGGTTCATTGGTGAGGTCACGACATGTAGACGTATGTTCTCCTGGTGGAGGCCAATTGACAACGAGACTGGTTCGGTTATGTGAGTTATCTCAAAGAGTGCCTGTCCATTGAGTGCCTTAGCTTTCACGGGAGTGTTCAGTAGCTCAGTCTTTACCCCGCACCGGCGAGCAAATGCCCAGTCTATCAAGCTTTCGTCTGCTCCTGAGTCTATTAATACTTCGAGTTCTATCTCTCTTCCCGACTGGGTGATCCTGCCCTTGGGAAGCACTCGCCCCGGGGACAGAGCCGCCGAGAAGGCGCTTACCTTCAGGGTCCTCCTCACTGGACAGGAGAGAAGGAGGTGTCCGAGCTCGCCGCAGTAGTAGCATCTTCCCTCTCGGCGCCGCCGTAACTTCTCCTCCTCTGTTAACTTGGCTCTGCCCAACTGCATCGGTTCTGGCTCCTGGCGCTGCCGCTCCCCGTACGGCCTGGAGTGGTGAGCGTCAGGGCCGGCTACTGGAACGAAGGCGGGAGCGTTGCTGCGTCGGTGCTTTCTCCACTCTTGCAGCCGGTTGTCAGTGCGGATAGCCAGAGCGATGAGGGCGTCGAGGTCGGTGGGAAGATCTAAGGGGATTAGCTGATCTTGGATGGGTCCTGACAGGCCCCGGAGGAAGATGTCATATAGTGCCGCCGCATTCCACCCGCTCGTCGCGGCCAGCGTGCGGAACCGGATGGCGTAGTCTCCGACGGTGTCTTGTCCCTGGTCTATCTGACAGAGTTGGCGAGCCTTGTCTCGGTCAGCGGAAATGGGATCGAACACCGTTCGCAGGGCCTGGATGAAAGCGGGGAGAGAGTGACAGGAGATGGAATCCCTGGCCCATTCCGCGGTGGCCCATGTGCGGGCCCTTCCCGTCAGGTAGGATACCATGTAGGCCACCTTGGAGCGCTCGGTGGGGAATTCTGCTGGGGAACTCTCAAAGTTCATCTCGCATTCTGTAATAAAAGCCCGGCTAAGGCCGGGTTCTCCGGAGTAGCGCTCTGGAGGAGCCAGTCTGGCACTGCCAGTCATGGGACCTCTTGCAAGGGAAGGAACGGGGGAAGCGACGGGTGTACTGGAGGTCGCTGCTGGTCCCGCGTTCAAGAGCGAGAGCACTTCCTGCATTTGCTGACCCAGCTTTGCTACTTGGGTGGCGACCGCTCCTCTGAAATTTTCTTGATTCCTAGCGAGTCCTCGGATCTCTTCTCCCAAGTCGCCCACCTCCCTCTGGTGCTGGGCGAGCAGTGAGGCATGGGAGCGCACTGTGGCGCACAGGTGCTCCGACTCTGCCGAGTCCATGTCTGGCCAGTGTGTACTGTCAGGCAGGGGACAAGGCGAAGGACTCGGATGCAGAGTCGTATCTATCTGGGATTTATTCCAGCAAGCACTCAGAGCAAAAGTACAAAACAAAGCGCCTCTTGCGAGGGAAAACACGGGGCAAAAGGTACAAACAAAAGGCGTCGCACTGTGGCGAGTCAAAAGGCTAAAAGTACAAATCAAAACGCCTCTTTCGAGGGAAAACGTGTAGCAAAAAGTACCAACAAAAGGAGTCGCACTGGAACGAGACAAAAAGGCGCTGGAGACCCAGGCACAACCAAAAGCGTCGCTCGGCGGCGAGACAAAAAGGAGAGTTCTTTCAGAGAGTTCGGACATCAAGGAATCGCTGGTGGTCGGGACGAGGCTAGACACACTGGCACAAGACAAGGGGAAGACACGGACTAAATACACACAAACGGGCGGGGACACAGGTGATGACAATTAGTATCGATTACGCGGGTGCACACAATCGGGATCAGGGAAGACAAGACAACCAACACCGAGAAGGAAACACGAACTGAAACGGAAGGAATGACAAAATAAAACCGGAAGTAAAGTTACGACAATTGACGAGACAAAAACTGAAAAAATAAACGCGACCGCATGACACTCTAGCTGCCAAGAGCACTTTTTACTATGCACACCCGACCAGAGTGACGGGAGGAGCACATTTCAGAAAACGTGCTCAGCTCGACGAGAAAATGCGATTTAAGCAATAAAATTAAAAATGCACCCAAAACCTAAACCAAACGTTGCAGATGGTCATTTCTTCATGCGCAGTGGTCAACGCGGCACTCTCTAGCTGCCAAGAGCACTTTTTACTATGCGCACCCAACCAGAGTGACGGGAGGAGCACATTTCAGAAAACGTGCTCAGCTCGTTGAGAAAATGCGATTTAAGCAATAAAATTAAAAATGCACCCAAAACCTAAACCAAACGTTGCAGGTGGTTATTTCTTCATGCGCAGTGGTCAACGCGGCACTCTATAGCTGCCAAGAGCACTTTTTACTATACACACCCAACCAGAGTGACGGGAGGAGCACATTCCAGAAAACGTGCTCAGCTCGTCGAGAAAATGCGATTTAAGCAATAAAATTAAAAATGCACCCAAAACCTAAACCAAACGTTGCAGGTGGTTATTTCGTCATGCGCAGTGGTCAACGCGGCACTCTCTAGCTGCCAAGAGCACTTTTTACTATGCGCACCCAACCAGAGTGACGGGAGGAGCACATTTGAGAAAACGTGCTCAGCTCGTCGAGAAAATGCGATTTAAGCAATAAAATTAAAAATGCACCTAAAACCTAAACCAAACGCTGCAGATGGTCATTTCTTCATGCGCAGTGGTCAACGCGGCACTCTCTAGCTGCCAAGAGCACTTTTTACTATGCGCACCCAACCAGAGTGACGGGAGGAGCACTTTTCAGAAAACGTGCTCAGCTCGTCGAGAAAATGCAAATTAAGCAATAAAATTAAAAATGCACCCAAAACCTAAACCAAACGTTGCAGATGGTCATTTCTTCATGCGCAGTGGTCAACGCGGCACTCTCTAGCTGCCAAGAGCACTTTTTACTATGCGCACGCAACCAGAGTGACGGGAGGAGCACATTTCAGAAAACGTGCTCAGCTCGTCGAGAAAATGCGATTTAAGCAATAAAATTAAAAATGCACCCAGAACCCAAACCAAACGTTGCAGATGGTCATTTCTTCATGCGCAGTGGTCAACGCGGCACTCTCTAGCTGCCAAGAGCACTTTTTCCTATGCGCACCCAACCAGAGTGACGGGAGGAGCACATTTCAGAAAACGTGCTCAGCTCGTCCAGAAAATGCGATTTAAGCAATAAAATTAAAAATGCACCTAAAACCTAAACCAAACGTTGCAGATGGTCGTTTCTTCATGCGCAGTGGTCAACGCGGCACTCTCTAGCTGCCAAGAGCACTTTTTACTATGCACACCCAACCAGAGTGACGGGAGGAGCACATTTCAGAAAACGTGCTCAGCTCGTCCAGACAATGCGATTTAAGCAATAAAATTAAAAATGCACCCAAAACCTAAACCAAACGTTGCAGTTGGTTATTTCTTCATGCGCAGTGGTCAACGCCGCACTCTCTAGCTGCCAAGAGCACTTTTTACTATGCGCACCCAACCAGAGTGACGGGAGGAGCGCATTTCAGAAAACGTGCTCAGCTCGTCGAGAAAATGCGATTTAAGCAATAAAATTAAAAATGCACCCAAAACCTAAACCAAATGTTGCAGGTGGTTGTTTCTTCATGCGCAGCAGTCAACGCGGCACTCTCTAGCTGCCAAGAGCACTTTTTACTATGCGCACCCAACCAGAGTGACGGGAGGAGCACATTTCAGAAAACGTGCTCAGCTCGTCGAGAAAATGCGATTTAAGCAATAAAATAAAAAATGCACCTAAAACCTAAACCAAACGTTGCAGGTGGTTATTTCTTCATGCGCAGTGGTCAACGCGGCACTCTCCAACTGCCAAGAGCACTTTTTACTATGCACACCCAACCAGAGTGACGGGAGGAGCACATTTCAGAAAACGTGCTCAGCGCGTCGAGAAAATGCGAGTTAAGCAATAAAATTAAAAATGCACCCAAAACCTAAACCAAACGTTGCAGATGGTCATTTCTTCATGCGCAGTGGTCAACGCGGCACTCTCTAGCTGCCAAGAGCACTTTTTAATATGCACACCCAACAAGAGTGACGGGAGGAGCGCATTTCAGAAAACGTGCTCAGCTCGACGAGAACATGCGATTTAAGCAATAAAATTAAAAATGCACCCAAAACCTAAACCAAACGTTGCAGGTGGTTATTTCTTCATGCGCAGTGGTCAACGCGGCACTCTCTAGCTTCCAAGAGCACTTTTTACTATGCGCACCCAACCAGAGTGACGGGAGGAGCACATTTCAGAAAACGTGCTCAGCTCGTCGAGAAAATGCGATTTAAGCAATAAAATTAAAAATGCACCCAAAACCTAAACCAAACGTTGCAAGTGGTTATTTCTTCATGCGCAGTGGTAAACGCGGCACTCTCTAGCTGCCAAGAGCACTTTTTACTATGCACACCCAACCAGAGTGACGGGAGGAGCACATTCCAGAAAACGTGCTCAGCTCGTCGAGAAAATGCGATTTAAGCAATAAAATTAAAAATGCACCCAAAACCGAAACCAAACGTTGCAGATGGTCATTTCTTCATGCGCAGTGGTCAACGCGGCACTCTCTAGCTGCCAAGAGCACTTTTTACTATGCACACCCAACCAGAGTGACGGGAGGAGCACATTTCAGAAAACGTGCTCAGCTCGTCGAGAAAATGCGATTTAAGCAATAAAATTAAAAATGCACCCAAAACCTAAACCAAACGTTGCAGGTGGTTATTTCTTCATGCGCAGTGGTCAACGCGGCACTCTCTAGCTGCCAAGAGCATTTTTTACTATGCGCACCCAACCAGAGTGACGGGAGGAGCACATTTCAGAAAACGTGCTCAACTCGTCGAGAAAATGCGATTTAAGCAATAAAATTAAAAATGCACCCAAAACCGAAATCAAACGTTGCAGATGGTCATTTCTTCATGCGCAGTGGTCATCGCGGCACTCTCTAGCTGCCAAGAGCACTTTTTACTATGCACACCCAACCAGAGTGACGGGAGGAGCACATTTCAGAAAACGTGCTCAGCTCGTCGAGAAAATGCGATTTAAGCAATAAAATTAAAAATGCACCAAAAAACATTAAACCAAACGTTGCAGGTGGTTATTTCTTCATGCGCAGTCTTCAACGCGGCACTCTCTAGCTGCCAAGAGCATTTTTTACTATGCGCACCCAACCAGAGTGACGGGAGGCGCACATTTCAGAAAACGTGCTCAGCTCGTCGAGAAAATGCGATTTAAGCAATAAAATTAAAAATGCACCTAAAACCTAAACTAAACGTTGCAGGTGGTTATTTCTTCGTGCGCAGCAGTGAACGCGGCACTCTCTAGCTGCCAAGAGCACTTTTTACTATGCGCACCCAACCAGAGTGACGGGAGGAGCACATTTCAGAAAACGTGCTCAGCTCGTCGAGAAAATGCGATTTAAGCAATAAAATTAAAAATGCACCCAAAACCTAAACCAAACGTTGCAGATGGTCATTTCTTCATGTGCAGTGGTCAACGCGGCACTCTCTAGCTGCCAAGAGCACTTTTTACTATGCACACCCAACCAGAGTGACGGGAGGAGCGCATTTCAGAAAACGTGCTCAGCTCGTCGAGAAAATGCGATTTAAGCAATAAAATTAAAAATGCACCCAAAACCTAAACCAAACGTTGCAGGTGGTTATTTCTTCATGCGCAGTGGTCAACGCGGCACTCTCTAGCTGCCAAGAGCACTTTTTACTATGCGCACCCAACCAGAGTGACGGGAGGAGCACATTTCAGAAAACGTGCTCAGCTCGTCGAGAAAATGCGATTTAAGCAATAAAATTAAAAATGCACCCAAAACCTAAACCAAACGTTGCAGGTGGTTATTTCTTCATGCGCAGTGGTCAACGCGGCACTCTCTAGCTGCCAAGAGCACTTTTTACTATGCGCACCCAACCAGAGTGACGGGAGGAGCACATTTCAGAAAACGTGCTCAGCTCGTCGAGAAAATGCGATTTAAGCAATAAAATTAAAAATGCACCCAAAACCTAAACCAAACGTTGCAGATGGTCATTTCTTCATGCGCAGTGGTCAACGCGGCACTCTCTAGCTGCCAAGAGCACTTTTTACTATGCGCACCCAACCAGAGTGACGGGAGGAGCACATTTCAGAAAACGTGCTCAGCTCGTCGAGTAAATGCAATTTAAGCAATAAAATTAAAAATGCACCCAAAACCTAAACCAAACGTTGCAGGTGGTTATTTCTTCATGCGCAGTGGTCAACGCGGCACTCTCTAGCTGCCAAGAGCACTTTTTACTATGCGCACCCAACCAGAGTGACGGGAGGAGCACATTTCAGAAAACGTGCTCAGCTCGTCCAGAAAATGCGATTTAAGCAATAAAATTAAAAATGCACGTAAAACCTAAACCAAACGTTCCAGATGGTCATTTCTTCATGCGCAGTGGTCAACGCGGCACTCTCTAGCTGCCAAGAGCACTTTTTACTATGCACACCCAACCAGAGTGACGGGAGGAGCACATTTCAGAAAACGTGCTCAGCTCGTCCAGACAATGCGATTTAAGCAATAAAATTAAAAATGCACCCAAAACCTAAACCAAACGTTGCAGGTGGTTATTTCTTCATGCGCAGTGGTCAACGCGGCACTCTCTAGCTGCCAAGAGCACTTTTTACTATACACACCCAACCAGAGTGACGGGAGGAGCGCATTTCAGAAAACGTGCTCAGCTCGTCGAGAAAATGCGATTTAAGCAATAAAATTAAAAATGCACCTAAAACCTAAACTAAAAGTTGCAGGTGGTTATTTCTTCATGCGCAGCAGTCAACACGGCACTCTCTAGCTGCCAAGAGCACTTTTTACTATGCGCACCCAACCAGAGTGACGGGAGGAGCACATTTCAGAAAACGTGCTCAGCTCGTCGAGAAAATGCGATTTAAGCAATAAAATCAAAAATGCACCCAAAACCTAAACCAAACGTTGCAGATGGTCATTTCTTCATGTGCAGTGGTCAACGCGGCGCTCTCTAGCTGCCAAGAGCACTTTTTACTATGCACACCCAACCATAGTGACGGGAGGAGCGCATTTCAGAAAACGTGCTCAGCTCGTCGAAAAAATGCGATTAAAGCAATAAAATTAAAAATGCACCCAAAACCTAAACCAAACGTTGCAGGTGGTTATTTCTTCATGCGCAGTGGTCAACGCGGCACTCTCTAGCTGCCAAGAGCACTTTTTACTATGCGCACCCAACCAGAGTGACGGGAGGAGCACATTTCAGAAAACGTGCTCAGGTCGAGAAAATGCGATTTAAGCAATAAAATTAAAAATGCACCTAAAACCTAAACCAAACGCTGCAGATGGTCATTTCTTCATGCGCAGTGGTCAACGCGGCACTCTCTAGCTGCCAAGAGCACGTTTTACTATACACACCCAACCAGAGTGACGGGAGGAGCACATTCCAGAAAACGTGCTCAGCTCGTCGGGAAAATGCGATTTAAGCAATAAAATAAAAAATGCACCCAAAACCTAAACCAAACGTTGCAGGTGGTTATTTCTTCATGCGCAGTGGTCAACGCGGCACTCTCTAGCTGCCAAGAGCACTTTTTACTATGCGCACCCAACCAGAGTGACGGGAGGAGCACATTTCAGAAAACGTGCTCAGCTCGTCGAGAAAATGCGATTTAAGCAATAAAATTAAAAATGCACCCAAAACCTAAACCAAACGTTCCAGATGGTCATTTCTTCATGCGCAGTGGTCAACGCGGCACTCTCTAGCTGCCAAGAGCACTTTTTACTATGCGCACCCAACCAGAGTGACGGGAGGAGCACATTTCAGAAAACGTGCTCAGCTCGTTGAGAAAATGCGATTTAAGCAATAAAATTAAAAATGCACCCGAAAACCTAAACCAAACGTTGCAGGTGGTTATTTCTTCATGCGCAGTGGTCAACGCGGCACTCTCTAGCTGCCAAGAGCACTTTTTACTATACACACCCAACCAGAGTGACGGGAGGAGCACATTCCAGAAAACGTGCTCAGCTCGTCGAGAAAATGCGATTTAAGCAATAAAATTAAAAATTCACCCAAAACCTAAACCAAACGTTGCAGGTGGATATTTCTTCATGCGCAGTGGTCAACGCGGCACTCTCTAGCTGCCAAGAGCACTTTTTACTATGCGCACCCAACCAGAGTGACGGGAGGAGCACATTTCAGAAAACGTGCTCAACTCGTCGAGAAAATGCGATTTAAGCAATAAAATTAAAAATGCACCCAAAACCGAAATCAAACGTTGCAGATGGTCATTTCTTCATGCGCAGTGGTCATCGCGGCACTCTCTAGCTGCCAAGAGCACTTTTTACTATGCACACCCAACCAGAGTGACGGGAGGAGCACATTTCAGAAAACGTGCTCAGCTCGTCGAGAAAATGCGATTTAAGCAATAAAATTAAAAATGCACCAAAAACATTAAACCAAACGTTGCAGGTGGTTATTTCTTCATGCGCAGTCTTCAACGCGGCACTCTCTAGCTGCCAAGAGCATTTTTTACTATGCGCACCCAACCAGAGTGACGGGAGGCGCACATTTCAGAAAACGTGCTCAGCTCGTCGAGAAAATGCGATTTAAGCAATAAAATTAAAAATGCACCTAAAACCTAAACTAAACGTTGCAGGTGGTTATTTCTTCGTGCGCAGCAGTGAACGCGGCACTCTCTAGCTGCCAAGAGCACTTTTTACTATGCGCACCCAACCAGAGTGACGGGAGGAGCACATTTCAGAAAACGTGCTCAGCTCGTCGAGAAAATGCGATTTAAGCAATAAAATTAAAAATGCACCCAAAACCTAAACCAAACGTTGCAGATGGTCATTTCTTCATGTGCAGTGGTCAACGCGGCACTCTCTAGCTGCCAAGAGCACTTTTTACTATGCACACCCAACCAGAGTGACGGGAGGAGCGCATTTCAGAAAACGTGCTCAGCTCGTCGAGAAAATGCGATTTAAGCAATAAAATTAAAAATGCACCCAAAACCTAAACCAAACGTTGCAGATGGTCATTTCTTCATGCGCAGTGGTCAACGCGGCACTCTCTAGCTGCCAAGAGCACTTTTTACTATGCGCACCCAGCCAGAGTGACGGGAGGAGCACATTTCAGAATACGTGCTCAGCTCGTTGAGAAAATGCGATTTAAGCAATAAAATTAAAAATGCACCCAAAACCTAAACCAAACGTTGCAGGTGGTTATTTATTCATGCGCAGTGGTCAACGCGGCACTCTCTAGCTGCCAAGAGCACTTTTTACTATGCACACCCAACCAGAGTGACGGGAGGAGCGCATTTCAGAAAACGTGCTCAGCTCGACGAGAAAATGCGATTTAAGCAATAAAATTAAAAATGCACCCAAAACCTAAACCAATCGTTGCAGGTGGTTATTTCTTCATGCGCAGTGGTCAACGCGGCACTCTCTAGCTGCCAAGAGCACTTTTTACTATGCGCACCCAACCAGAGTGACGGGAGGAGCGCATTTCAGAAAACGTGCTCAGCTCGTCGAGAAAAAGCGATTTAAGCAATAAAATTAAAAATGCACCTAAAACCTAAACCAAAAGTTGCAGGTGGTTATTTCTTCATGCGCAGCAGTCAACACGGCACTCTCTAGCTGCCAAGAGCACTTTTTACTATGCGCACCCAACCAGAGTGACGGGAGGAGCACATTTCAGAAAACGTGCTCAGCTCGTCGAGAAAATGCTATTTAAGCAATAAAATTAAAAATGCACCTAAAAACCTAAACCAAACGTTGCAGGTGGTTATTTCTTCATGCGCATTGGTCAACGCGGCACTCTCTAGCTGCCAAGAGCACTTTTTACTATGTGCACCCAACCAGAGTGACGTGAGGAGCACATTTCAGAAAACGTGCTCAGCTCGTCGAGAAAATGCGATTTAAGCAATAAAATTAAAAATGCACCTAAAAACCTAAACCAAACGTTGCAGGTGGTTATTTCTTCATGCGCAGTGGTCAACGCGGCACTCTCTAGCTGCCAAGAGCACTTTTTACTATGTGCACCCAACCAGAGTGACGTGAGGAGCACATTTCAGAAAACGTGCTCAACTCGTCGAGAAAATGCGATTTAAGCAATAAAATTAAAAATGCACCCAAAACCGAAACCAAACGTTGCAGATGGTCATTTCTTCATGCGCAGTGGTCAACGCGGCACTCTCTAGCTGCCAAGAGCACTTTTTACTATGCACACCCAACCAGAGTGACGGGAGGAGCACATTTCAGAAAACGTGCTCAGCTCGTCGAGAAAATGCGATTTAAGCAATAAAATTAAAAATGCACCCAAAACCTAAACCAAACGTTGCAGATGGTAATTTCTTCATGCGCAGCAGTCAACGCGGCACTCTCTAGCTGCCAAGAGCACTTTTTACTATGCACACCCAACAAGAGTGACGGGAGGAGCGCATTTCAGAAAACGTGCTCAGCTCGATGAGAACATGCGATTTAAGCAATAAAATTAAAAATGCACCTACAACCTAAACCAAACGTTGCAGGTGGTTATTTCTTCATGCGCAGCAGTCAACGCGGCACTCTCTAGCGGCCAAGAGCACTTTTTACTATGCGCACCCAACCAAAGTGACGGGAGGAGCACATTTCAGAAAACGTGCTCAGCTCGTCGAGAAAATGCGATTTAAGCAATAAAATTAAAAATGCACCTAAAACCTAAACCAAACGTTGCAGGTGGTTATTTCTTCATATGCAGCAGTCAACGCGGCACTCACTAGCTGCCAAGAGCACTTTTTACTATGCGCACCCAACCAGAGTGACGGGAGGAGCACATTTCAGAAAACGTGCTCAGCTCGTCGAGAAAATGCGATTTAAGCAATAAAATTAAAAATGCACCTAAAAACCTAAACCAAACGTTGCAGGTGGTTATTTCTTCATGCGCATTGGTCAACGCGGCACTCTCTAGCTGCCAAGAGCACTTTTTACTATGTGCACCCAACCAGAGTGACGTGAGGAGGACATTTCAAAAAACGTGCTCAACTCGTCGAGAAAATGCGATTTAAGCAATAAAATTAAAAATGCACCTAAAACCTAAACCAAACGTTGCAGGTGGTTATTTCTTCGTGCGCAGCAGTCAACGCGGCACTCTCTAGCTGCCAAGAGCACTTTTTACTATGCGCACCCAACCAGAGTGACGGGAGGAGCACATTTCAGAAAACGTGCTCAGCTCGTCGAGTAAATGCAATTTAAGCAATAAAATTAAAAATGCACCCAAAACCTAAACCAAACGTTGCAGGTGGTTATTTCTTCATGCGCAGTGGTCAACGCGGCACTCTCTAGCTGCCAAGAGCACTTTTTACTATGCACACCCAACCAGAGTGACGGGAGGAGCACATTTCAGAAAACGTGCTCAGCTCGTCCAGACAATGCGATTTAAGCAATAAAATTAAAAATGCACCCAAAACCTAAACCAAACGTTGCAGTTGGTTATTTCTTCATGCGCAGTGGTCAACGCCGCACTCTCTAGCTGCCAAGAGCACTTTTTACTATGCGCACCCAATCAGAGTGACGGGAGGAGCGCATTTCAGAAAACGTGCTCAGCTCGTCGAGAAAATGCGATTTAAGCAATAAAATTAAAAATGCACCTAAAACCTAAACCAAAAGCTGCAGGTGGTTATTTCTTCATGCGCAGCAGTCAACGCGGCACTCTCTAGCTGCCAAGAGCACTTTTTACTATGCGCACCCAACCAGAGTGACGGGAGGAGCGCATTTCAGAAAACGTGCTCAGCTCGTCGAGAAAATGCGATTTAAGTAGTAAAATTAAAAATGCACCCAAAACCTAAACCAAACGTTGCAGATGGTCATTTCTTCATGCGCAGTGGTCAACGCGGCACTCTCTAGCTGCCAAGAGCACTTTTTACAATGCACACCCAACCAGAGTGACGTGAGGAGCGCATTTCAGAAAACGTGCTCAGCTCGTCGAGAAAATGCGATTTAAGCAATAAAATTAAAAATGCACCCAAAACCTGAACCAAACGTTGTAGGTGGTTATTTCTTCATGCGCAGTGGTCAACGCGGCACTCTCTAGCTGCCAAGAGCACTTTTTACTATGCGCACCCAACCAGAGTGACGGGAGGAGCACATTTCAGAAAACGTGCTAAGCTCGTCGAGAAAATGCGATTCAAGCAATAAAATTAAAAATGCACCTAAAACCTAAACCAAACGCTGCAGATGGTCATTTCTTCATGCGCAGTGGTCAACGCGGCACTCTCTAGCTGCCAAGAGCACTTTTTACTATACACACCCAACCAGAGTGACGGGAGGAGCACATTCCAGAAAACGTGCTCAGCTCGTCGAGAAAATGCGATTTAAGCAATAAAATTAAAAATGCACCCAAAACCTAAACCAAACGTTGCAGATGGTCATTTCTTCATGTGCAGTGGTCAACGCGGCACTCTCTAGCTGCCAAGAGCACTTTTTACTATGCACACCCAACCAGAGTGACGGGAGGAGCGCATTTCAGAAAACGTGCTCAGCTCGTCGAGAAAATGCGATTTAAGCAATAAAATTAAAAATGCACCCAAAACCTAAACCAAACGTTGCAGGTGGTTATTTCTTCATGCGCAGTGGTCAACGCGGCACTCTCTAGCTGCCAAGAGCACTTTTTACTATGCGCACCCAACCAGAGTGACGGGAGGAGCACATTTCAGAAAACGTGCTCAGCTCGTCGAGAAAATGCGATTTAAGCAATAAAATTAAAAATGCACCCAAAACCTAAACCAAACGTTGCAGGTGGTTATTTCTTCATGCGCAGTGGTCAACGCGGCACTCTCTAGCTGCCAAGAGCACTTTTTACTATGCGCACCCAACCAGAGTGACGGGAGGAGCACATTTCAGAAAACGTGCTCAGCTCGCCGAGAAAATGCGATTTAAGCAATACAATTAAAAATGCACCTAAAACCTAAACCAAACGTTGCAGGTGGTTATTTCTTCATGTGCAGTGGTCAACGCGGCACTCTCTACCTGCCAAGAGCACTTTTTACTATGCGCACCCACCCAGAGTGACTGGAGGAGCACATTTCAGAAAACGTGCTCAGCTCGTCGAGAAAATGCGATTTAAGCAATAAAATTAAAAATGCACCTAAAATCTATACCAAACGTTGCAGGTGGTTATTTCTTCATATGCAGTGGTCAACGCGGCACTCTCTAGCTGCCAAGAGCACTTTTTACTATGCGCACTTAACCAGAGTGACGGGAGGAGCACATTCCAGAAAACGTGCTCAGCTCGTCGAGAAAATGCGATTTAAGCAATAAAATTAAAAATGCACCCAAAACCTAAACCAAACGTTGCAGATGGTCATTTCTTCATGCGCAGTAGTCAACGCGGCACTCTCTAGCTGCCAAGAGCACTTTTTACTATGCGCACCCAACCAGAGTGACGGGAGGAGCACATTTCAGAAAACGTGCTCAGCTCGTCGAGAAAATGCGATTTAAGCAATAAAATTAAAAATGCACCCAAAACCTAAACCAAACGTTGCAGATGGTCATTTCTTCATGCGCAGTGGTCAACGCGGCACTCTCTAGCTGCCAAGAGCACTTTTTACTATGCGCACCCAACCAGAGTGACGGGAGGAGCACATTTCAGAAAACGTGCTCAGCTCGTCGAGTAAATGCAATTTAAGCAATAAAATTAAAAATGCACCCAAAACCTAAACCAAACGTTGCAGGTGGTTATTTCTTCATGCGCAGTGGTCAACGCGGCACTCTCTAGCTGCCAAGAGCACTTTTTACTATGCGCACCCAACCAGAGTGACGGGAGGAGCACATTTCAGAAAACGTGCTCAGCTCGTCCAGAAAATGCGATTTAAGCAATAAAATTAAAAATGCACGTAAAACCTAAACCAAACGTTCCAGATGGTCATTTCTTCATGCGCAGTGGTCAACGCGGCACTCTCTAGCTGCCAAGAGCACTTTTTACTATGCACACCCAACCAGAGTGACGGGAGGAGCACATTTCAGAAAACGTGCTCAGCTCGTCCAGACAATGCGATTTAAGCAATAAAATTAAAAATGCACCCAAAACCTAAACCAAACGTTGCAGGTGGTTATTTCTTCATGCGCAGTGGTCAACGCGGCACTCTCTAGCTGCCAAGAGCACTTTTTACTATACACACCCAACCAGAGTGACGGGAGGAGCGCATTTCAGAAAACGTGCTCAGCTCGTCGAGAAAATGCGATTTAAGCAATAAAATTAAAAATGCACCTAAAACCTAAACTAAAAGTTGCAGGTGGTTATTTCTTCATGCGCAGCAGTCAACACGGCACTCTCTAGCTGCCAAGAGCACTTTTTACTATGCGCACCCAACCAGAGTGACGGGAGGAGCACATTTCAGAAAACGTGCTCAGCTCGTCGAGAAAATGCGATTTAAGCAATAAAATCAAAAATGCACCCAAAACCTAAACCAAACGTTGCAGATGGTCATTTCTTCATGTGCAGTGGTCAACGCGGCGCTCTCTAGCTGCCAAGAGCACTTTTTACTATGCACACCCAACCATAGTGACGGGAGGAGCGCATTTCAGAAAACGTGCTCAGCTCGTCGAAAAAATGCGATTAAAGCAATAAAATTAAAAATGCACCCAAAACCTAAACCAAACGTTGCAGGTGGTTATTTCTTCATGCGCAGTGGTCAACGCGGCACTCTCTAGCTGCCAAGAGCACTTTTTACTATGCGCACCCAACCAGAGTGACGGGAGGAGCACATTTCAGAAAACGTGCTCAGGTCGAGAAAATGCGATTTAAGCAATAAAATTAAAAATGCACCTAAAACCTAAACCAAACGCTGCAGATGGTCATTTCTTCATGCGCAGTGGTCAACGCGGCACTCTCTAGCTGCCAAGAGCACGTTTTACTATACACACCCAACCAGAGTGACGGGAGGAGCACATTCCAGAAAACGTGCTCAGCTCGTCGGGAAAATGCGATTTAAGCAATAAAATAAAAAATGCACCCAAAACCTAAACCAAACGTTGCAGGTGGTTATTTCTTCATGCGCAGTGGTCAACGCGGCACTCTCTAGCTGCCAAGAGCACTTTTTACTATGCGCACCCAACCAGAGTGACGGGAGGAGCACATTTCAGAAAACGTGCTCAGCTCGTCGAGAAAATGCGATTTAAGCAATAAAATTAAAAATGCACCCAAAACCTAAACCAAACGTTCCAGATGGTCATTTCTTCATGCGCAGTGGTCAACGCGGCACTCTCTAGCTGCCAAGAGCACTTTTTACTATGCGCACCCAACCAGAGTGACGGGAGGAGCACATTTCAGAAAACGTGCTCAGCTCGTTGAGAAAATGCGATTTAAGCAATAAAATTAAAAATGCACCCGAAAACCTAAACCAAACGTTGCAGGTGGTTATTTCTTCATGCGCAGTGGTCAACGCGGCACTCTCTAGCTGCCAAGAGCACTTTTTACTATACACACCCAACCAGAGTGACGGGAGGAGCACATTCCAGAAAACGTGCTCAGCTCGTCGAGAAAATGCGATTTAAGCAATAAAATTAAAAATTCACCCAAAACCTAAACCAAACGTTGCAGGTGGATATTTCTTCATGCGCAGTGGTCAACGCGGCACTCTCTAGCTGCCAAGAGCACTTTTTACTATGCGCACCCAACCAGAGTGACGGGAGGAGCACATTTCAGAAAACGTGCTCAACTCGTCGAGAAAATGCGATTTAAGCAATAAAATTAAAAATGCACCCAAAACCGAAATCAAACGTTGCAGATGGTCATTTCTTCATGCGCAGTGGTCATCGCGGCACTCTCTAGCTGCCAAGAGCACTTTTTACTATGCACACCCAACCAGAGTGACGGGAGGAGCACATTTCAGAAAACGTGCTCAGCTCGTCGAGAAAATGCGATTTAAGCAATAAAATTAAAAATGCACCAAAAACATTAAACCAAACGTTGCAGGTGGTTATTTCTTCATGCGCAGTCTTCAACGCGGCACTCTCTAGCTGCCAAGAGCATTTTTTACTATGCGCACCCAACCAGAGTGACGGGAGGCGCACATTTCAGAAAACGTGCTCAGCTCGTCGAGAAAATGCGATTTAAGCAATAAAATTAAAAATGCACCTAAAACCTAAACTAAACGTTGCAGGTGGTTATTTCTTCGTGCGCAGCAGTGAACGCGGCACTCTCTAGCTGCCAAGAGCACTTTTTACTATGCGCACCCAACCAGAGTGACGGGAGGAGCACATTTCAGAAAACGTGCTCAGCTCGTCGAGAAAATGCGATTTAAGCAATAAAATTAAAAATGCACCCAAAACCTAAACCAAACGTTGCAGATGGTCATTTCTTCATGTGCAGTGGTCAACGCGGCACTCTCTAGCTGCCAAGAGCACTTTTTACTATGCACACCCAACCAGAGTGACGGGAGGAGCGCATTTCAGAAAACGTGCTCAGCTCGTCGAGAAAATGCGATTTAAGCAATAAAATTAAAAATGCACCCAAAACCTAAACCAAACGTTGCAGATGGTCATTTCTTCATGCGCAGTGGTCAACGCGGCACTCTCTAGCTGCCAAGAGCACTTTTTACTATGCGCACCCAACCAGAGTGACGGGAGGAGCACATTTCAGAAAACGTGCTCAGCTCGTTGAGAAAATGCGATTTAAGCAATAAAATTAAAAATGCACCCAAAACCTAAACCAAACGTTGCAGGTGGTTATTTCTTCATGCGCAGTGGTCAACGCGGCACTCTATAGCTGCCAAGAGCACTTTTTACTATACACACCCAACCAGAGTGACGGGAGGAGCACATTCCAGAAAACGTGCTCAGCTCGTCGAGAAAATGCGATTTAAGCAATAAAATTAAAAATGCACCCAAAACCTAAACCAAACGTTGCAGGTGGTTATTTCGTCATGCGCAGTGGTCAACGCGGCAATCTCTAGCTGCCAAGAGCACTTTTTACTATGCGCACCCAACCAGAGTGACGGGAGGAGCACATTTCAGAAAACGTGCTCAGCTCGTCGAGAAAATGCGATTTAAGCAATAAAATTAAAAATGCACCTAAAACCTAAACCAAACGCTGCAGATGGTCATTTCTTCATGCGCAGTGGTCAACGCGGCACTCTCTAGCTGCCAAGAGCACTTTTTACTATGCGCACCCAACCAGAGTGACGGGAGGAGCACTTTTCAGAAAACGTGCTCAGCTCGTCGAGAAAATGCAAATTAAGCAATAAAATTAAAAATGCACCCAAAACCTAAACCAAACGTTGCAGATGGTCATTTCTTCATGCGCAGTGGTCAACGCGGCACTCTCTAGCTGCCAAGAGCACTTTTTACTATGCGCACGCAACCAGAGTGACGGGAGGAGCACATTTCAGAAAACGTGCTCAGCTCGTCGAGAAAATGCGATTTAAGCAATAAAATTAAAAATGCACCCAGAACCCAAACCAAACGTTGCAGATGGTCATTTCTTCATGCGCAGTGGTCAACGCGGCACTCTCTAGCTGCCAAGAGCACTTTTTCCTATGCGCACCCAACCAGAGTGACGGGAGGAGCACATTTCAGAAAACGTGCTCAGCTCGTCCAGAAAATGCGATTTAAGCAATAAAATTAAAAATGCACCTAAAACCTAAACCAAACGTTGCAGATGGTCGTTTCTTCATGCGCAGTGGTCAACGCGGCACTCTCTAGCTGCCAAGAGCACTTTTTACTATGCACACCCAACCAGAGTGACGGGAGGAGCACATTTCAGAAAACGTGCTCAGCTCGTCCAGACAATGCGATTTAAGCAATAAAATTAAAAATGCACCCAAAACCTAAACCAAACGTTGCAGTTGGTTATTTCTTCATGCGCAGTGGTCAACGCCGCACTCTCTAGCTGCCAAGAGCACTTTTTACTATGCGCACCCAACCAGAGTGACGGGAGGAGCGCATTTCAGAAAACGTGCTCAGCTCGTCGAGAAAATGCGATTTAAGCAATAAAATTAAAAATGCACCCAAAACCTAAACCAAATGTTGCAGGTGGTTGTTTCTTCATGCGCAGCAGTCAACGCGGCACTCTCTAGCTGCCAAGAGCACTTTTTACTATGCGCACCCAACCAGAGTGACGGGAGGAGCACATTTCAGAAAACGTGCTCAGCTCGTTCAGAAAATGCGATTTAAGCAATAAAATAAAAAATGCACCTAAAACCTAAACCAAACGTTGCAGGTGGTTATTTCTTCATGCGCAGTGGTCAACGCGGCACTCTCCAACTGCCAAGAGCACTTTTTACTATGCACACCCAACCAGAGTGACGGGAGGAGCACATTTCAGAAAACGTGCTCAGCGCGTCGAGAAAATGCGAGTTAAGCAATAAAATTAAAAATGCACCCAAAACCTAAACCAAACGTTGCAGATGGTCATTTCTTCATGCGCAGTGGTCAACGCGGCACTCTCTAGCTGCCAAGAGCACTTTTTAATATGCACACCCAACAAGAGTGACGGGAGGAGCGCATTTCAGAAAACGTGCTCAGCTCGACGAGAACATGCGATTTAAGCAATAAAATTAAAAATGCACCCAAAACCTAAACCAAACGTTGCAGGTGGTTATTTCTTCATGCGCAGTGGTCAACGCGGCACTCTCTAGCTTCCAAGAGCACTTTTTACTATGCGCACCCAACCAGAGTGACGGGAGGAGCACATTTCAGAAAACGTGCTCAGCTCGTCGAGAAAATGCGATTTAAGCAATAAAATTAAAAATGCACCCAAAACCTAAACCAAACGTTGCAAGTGGTTATTTCTTCATGCGCAGTGGTAAACGCGGCACTCTCTAGCTGCCAAGAGCACTTTTTACTATGCACACCCAACCAGAGTGACGGGAGGAGCACATTCCAGAAAACGTGCTCAGCTCGTCGAGAAAATGCGATTTAAGCAATAAAATTAAAAATGCACCCAAAACCGAAACCAAACGTTGCAGATGGTCATTTCTTCATGCGCAGTGGTCAACGCGGCACTCTCTAGCTGCCAAGAGCACTTTTTACTATGCACACCCAACCAGAGTGACGGGAGGAGCACATTTCAGAAAACGTGCTCAGCTCGTCGAGAAAATGCGATTTAAGCAATAAAATTAAAAATGCACCCAAAACCTAAACCAAACGTTGCAGGTGGTTATTTCTTCATGCGCAGTGGTCAACGCGGCACTCTCTAGCTGCCAAGAGCATTTTTTACTATGCGCACCCAACCAGAGTGACGGGAGGAGCACATTTCAGAAAACGTGCTCAACTCGTCGAGAAAATGCGATTTAAGCAATAAAATTAAAAATGCACCCAAAACCGAAATCAAACGTTGCAGATGGTCATTTCTTCATGCGCAGTGGTCATCGCGGCACTCTCTAGCTGCCAAGAGCACTTTTTACTATGCACACCCAACCAGAGTGACGGGAGGAGCACATTTCAGAAAACGTGCTCAGCTCGTCGAGAAAATGCGATTTAAGCAATAAAATTAAAAATGCACCAAAAACATTAAACCAAACGTTGCAGGTGGTTATTTCTTCATGCGCAGTCTTCAACGCGGCACTCTCTAGCTGCCAAGAGCATTTTTTACTATGCGCACCCAACCAGAGTGACGGGAGGCGCACATTTCAGAAAACGTGCTCAGCTCGTCGAGAAAATGCGATTTAAGCAATAAAATTAAAAATGCACCTAAAACCTAAACTAAACGTTGCAGGTGGTTATTTCTTCGTGCGCAGCAGTGAACGCGGCACTCTCTAGCTGCCAAGAGCACTTTTTACTATGCGCACCCAACCAGAGTGACGGGAGGAGCACATTTCAGAAAACGTGCTCAGCTCGTCGAGAAAATGCGATTTAAGCAATAAAATTAAAAATGCACCCAAAACCTAAACCAAACGTTGCAGATGGTCATTTCTTCATGTGCAGTGGTCAACGCGGCACTCTCTAGCTGCCAAGAGCACTTTTTACTATGCACACCCAACCAGAGTGACGGGAGGAGCGCATTTCAGAAAACGTGCTCAGCTCGTCGAGAAAATGCGATTTAAGCAATAAAATTAAAAATGCACCCAAAACCTAAACCAAACGTTGCAGATGGTCATTTCTTCATGCGCAGTGGTCAACGCGGCACTCTCTAGCTGCCAAGAGCACTTTTTACTATGCGCACCCAGCCAGAGTGACGGGAGGAGCACATTTCAGAATACGTGCTCAGCTCGTTGAGAAAATGCGATTTAAGCAATAAAATTAAAAATGCACCCAAAACCTAAACCAAACGTTGCAGGTGGTTATTTATTCATGCGCAGTGGTCAACGCGGCACTCTCTAGCTGCCAAGAGCACTTTTTACTATGCACACCCAACCAGAGTGACGGGAGGAGCGCATTTCAGAAAACGTGCTCAGCTCGACGAGAAAATGCGATTTAAGCAATAAAATTAAAAATGCACCCAAAACCTAAACCAATCGTTGCAGGTGGTTATTTCTTCATGCGCAGTGGTCAACGCGGCACTCTCTAGCTGCCAAGAGCACTTTTTACTATGCGCACCCAACCAGAGTGACGGGAGGAGCGCATTTCAGAAAACGTGCTCAGCTCGTCGAGAAAAAGCGATTTAAGCAATAAAATTAAAAATGCACCTAAAACCTAAACCAAAAGTTGCAGGTGGTTATTTCTTCATGCGCAGCAGTCAACACGGCACTCTCTAGCTGCCAAGAGCACTTTTTACTATGCGCACCCAACCAGAGTGACGGGAGGAGCACATTTCAGAAAACGTGCTCAGCTCGTCGAGAAAATGCTATTTAAGCAATAAAATTAAAAATGCACCTAAAAACCTAAACCAAACGTTGCAGGTGGTTATTTCTTCATGCGCATTGGTCAACGCGGCACTCTCTAGCTGCCAAGAGCACTTTTTACTATGTGCACCCAACCAGAGTGACGTGAGGAGCACATTTCAGAAAACGTGCTCAGCTCGTCGAGAAAATGCGATTTAAGCAATAAAATTAAAAATGCACCTAAAAACCTAAACCAAACGTTGCAGGTGGTTATTTCTTCATGCGCAGTGGTCAACGCGGCACTCTCTAGCTGCCAAGAGCACTTTTTACTATGTGCACCCAACCAGAGTGACGTGAGGAGCACATTTCAGAAAACGTGCTCAACTCGTCGAGAAAATGCGATTTAAGCAATAAAATTAAAAATGCACCCAAAACCGAAACCAAACGTTGCAGATGGTCATTTCTTCATGCGCAGTGGTCAACGCGGCACTCTCTAGCTGCCAAGAGCACTTTTTACTATGCACACCCAACCAGAGTGACGGGAGGAGCACATTTCAGAAAACGTGCTCAGCTCGTCGAGAAAATGCGATTTAAGCAATAAAATTAAAAATGCACCCAAAACCTAAACCAAACGTTGCAGATGGTAATTTCTTCATGCGCAGCAGTCAACGCGGCACTCTCTAGCTGCCAAGAGCACTTTTTACTATGCACACCCAACAAGAGTGACGGGAGGAGCGCATTTCAGAAAACGTGCTCAGCTCGATGAGAACATGCGATTTAAGCAATAAAATTAAAAATGCACCTACAACCTAAACCAAACGTTGCAGGTGGTTATTTCTTCATGCGCAGCAGTCAACGCGGCACTCTCTAGCGGCCAAGAGCACTTTTTACTATGCGCACCCAACCAAAGTGACGGGAGGAGCACATTTCAGAAAACGTGCTCAGCTCGTCGAGAAAATGCGATTTAAGCAATAAAATTAAAAATGCACCTAAAACCTAAACCAAACGTTGCAGGTGGTTATTTCTTCATATGCAGCAGTCAACGCGGCACTCACTAGCTGCCAAGAGCACTTTTTACTATGCGCACCCAACCAGAGTGACGGGAGGAGCACATTTCAGAAAACGTGCTCAGCTCGTCGAGAAAATGCGATTTAAGCAATAAAATTAAAAATGCACCTAAAAACCTAAACCAAACGTTGCAGGTGGTTATTTCTTCATGCGCATTGGTCAACGCGGCACTCTCTAGCTGCCAAGAGCACTTTTTACTATGTGCACCCAACCAGAGTGACGTGAGGAGGACATTTCAAAAAACGTGCTCAACTCGTCGAGAAAATGCGATTTAAGCAATAAAATTAAAAATGCACCTAAAACCTAAACCAAACGTTGCAGGTGGTTATTTCTTCGTGCGCAGCAGTCAACGCGGCACTCTCTAGCTGCCAAGAGCACTTTTTACTATGCGCACCCAACCAGAGTGACGGGAGGAGCACATTTCAGAAAACGTGCTCAGCTCGTCGAGTAAATGCAATTTAAGCAATAAAATTAAAAATGCACCCAAAACCTAAACCAAACGTTGCAGGTGGTTATTTCTTCATGCGCAGTGGTCAACGCGGCACTCTCTAGCTGCCAAGAGCACTTTTTACTATGCACACCCAACCAGAGTGACGGGAGGAGCACATTTCAGAAAACGTGCTCAGCTCGTCCAGACAATGCGATTTAAGCAATAAAATTAAAAATGCACCCAAAACCTAAACCAAACGTTGCAGTTGGTTATTTCTTCATGCGCAGTGGTCAACGCCGCACTCTCTAGCTGCCAAGAGCACTTTTTACTATGCGCACCCAATCAGAGTGACGGGAGGAGCGCATTTCAGAAAACGTGCTCAGCTCGTCGAGAAAATGCGATTTAAGCAATAAAATTAAAAATGCACCTAAAACCTAAACCAAAAGCTGCAGGTGGTTATTTCTTCATGCGCAGCAGTCAACGCGGCACTCTCTAGCTGCCAAGAGCACTTTTTACTATGCGCACCCAACCAGAGTGACGGGAGGAGCGCATTTCAGAAAACGTGCTCAGCTCGTCGAGAAAATGCGATTTAAGTAGTAAAATTAAAAATGCACCCAAAACCTAAACCAAACGTTGCAGATGGTCATTTCTTCATGCGCAGTGGTCAACGCGGCACTCTCTAGCTGCCAAGAGCACTTTTTACAATGCACACCCAACCAGAGTGACGTGAGGAGCGCATTTCAGAAAACGTGCTCAGCTCGTCGAGAAAATGCGATTTAAGCAATAAAATTAAAAATGCACCCAAAACCTGAACCAAACGTTGTAGGTGGTTATTTCTTCATGCGCAGTGGTCAACGCGGCACTCTCTAGCTGCCAAGAGCACTTTTTACTATGCGCACCCAACCAGAGTGACGGGAGGAGCACATTTCAGAAAACGTGCTAAGCTCGTCGAGAAAATGCGATTCAAGCAATAAAATTAAAAATGCACCTAAAACCTAAACCAAACGCTGCAGATGGTCATTTCTTCATGCGCAGTGGTCAACGCGGCACTCTCTAGCTGCCAAGAGCACTTTTTACTATACACACCCAACCAGAGTGACGGGAGGAGCACATTCCAGAAAACGTGCTCAGCTCGTCGAGAAAATGCGATTTAAGCAATAAAATTAAAAATGCACCCAAAACCTAAACCAAACGTTGCAGATGGTCATTTCTTCATGTGCAGTGGTCAACGCGGCACTCTCTAGCTGCCAAGAGCACTTTTTACTATGCACACCCAACCAGAGTGACGGGAGGAGCGCATTTCAGAAAACGTGCTCAGCTCGTCGAGAAAATGCGATTTAAGCAATAAAATTAAAAATGCACCCAAAACCTAAACCAAACGTTGCAGGTGGTTATTTCTTCATGCGCAGTGGTCAACGCGGCACTCTCTAGCTGCCAAGAGCACTTTTTACTATGCGCACCCAACCAGAGTGACGGGAGGAGCACATTTCAGAAAACGTGCTCAGCTCGTCGAGAAAATGCGATTTAAGCAATAAAATTAAAAATGCACCCAAAACCTAAACCAAACGTTGCAGGTGGTTATTTCTTCATGCGCAGTGGTCAACGCGGCACTCTCTAGCTGCCAAGAGCACTTTTTACTATGCGCACCCAACCAGAGTGACGGGAGGAGCACATTTCAGAAAACGTGCTCAGCTCGCCGAGAAAATGCGATTTAAGCAATACAATTAAAAATGCACCTAAAACCTAAACCAAACGTTGCAGGTGGTTATTTCTTCATGTGCAGTGGTCAACGCGGCACTCTCTACCTGCCAAGAGCACTTTTTACTATGCGCACCCACCCAGAGTGACTGGAGGAGCACATTTCAGAAAACGTGCTCAGCTCGTCGAGAAAATGCGATTTAAGCAATAAAATTAAAAATGCACCTAAAATCTATACCAAACGTTGCAGGTGGTTATTTCTTCATATGCAGTGGTCAACGCGGCACTCTCTAGCTGCCAAGAGCACTTTTTACTATGCGCACTTAACCAGAGTGACGGGAGGAGCACATTCCAGAAAACGTGCTCAGCTCGTCGAGAAAATGCGATTTAAGCAATAAAATTAAAAATGCACCCAAAACCTAAACCAAACGTTGCAGATGGTCATTTCTTCATGCGCAGTGGTCAACGCGGCACTCTCTAGCTGCCAAGAGCACTTTTTACTATGCGCACCCAACCAGAGTGACGGGAGGAGCACATTTCAGAAAACGTGCTCAGCTCGTCGAGAAAATGCGATTTAAGCAATAAAATTAAAAATGCACCCAAAACCTAAACCAAACGTTGCAGATGGTCATTTCTTCATGCGCAGTGGTCAACGCGGCACTCTCTAGCTGCCAAGAGCACTTTTTACTATGCGCACCCAACCAGAGTGACGGGAGGAGCACATTTCAGAAAACGTGCTCAGCTCGTCGAGTAAATGCAATTTAAGCAATAAAATTAAAAATGCACCCAAAACCTAAACCAAACGTTGCAGGTGGTTATTTCTTCATGCGCAGTGGTCAACGCGGCACTCTCTAGCTGCCAAGAGCACTTTTTACTATGCGCACCCAACCAGAGTGACGGGAGGAGCACATTTCAGAAAACGTGCTCAGCTCGTCCAGAAAATGCGATTTAAGCAATAAAATTAAAAATGCACGTAAAACCTAAACCAAACGTTCCAGATGGTCATTTCTTCATGCGCAGTGGTCAACGCGGCACTCTCTAGCTGCCAAGAGCACTTTTTACTATGCACACCCAACCAGAGTGACGGGAGGAGCACATTTCAGAAAACGTGCTCAGCTCGTCCAGACAATGCGATTTAAGCAATAAAATTAAAAATGCACCCAAAACCTAAACCAAACGTTGCAGGTGGTTATTTCTTCATGCGCAGTGGTCAACGCGGCACTCTCTAGCTGCCAAGAGCACTTTTTACTATACACACCCAACCAGAGTGACGGGAGGAGCGCATTTCAGAAAACGTGCTCAGCTCGTCGAGAAAATGCGATTTAAGCAATAAAATTAAAAATGCACCTAAAACCTAAACTAAAAGTTGCAGGTGGTTATTTCTTCATGCGCAGCAGTCAACACGGCACTCTCTAGCTGCCAAGAGCACTTTTTACTATGCGCACCCAACCAGAGTGACGGGAGGAGCACATTTCAGAAAACGTGCTCAGCTCGTCGAGAAAATGCGATTTAAGCAATAAAATCAAAAATGCACCCAAAACCTAAACCAAACGTTGCAGATGGTCATTTCTTCATGTGCAGTGGTCAACGCGGCGCTCTCTAGCTGCCAAGAGCACTTTTTACTATGCACACCCAACCATAGTGACGGGAGGAGCGCATTTCAGAAAACGTGCTCAGCTCGTCGAAAAAATGCGATTAAAGCAATAAAATTAAAAATGCACCCAAAACCTAAACCAAACGTTGCAGGTGGTTATTTCTTCATGCGCAGTGGTCAACGCGGCACTCTCTAGCTGCCAAGAGCACTTTTTACTATGCGCACCCAACCAGAGTGACGGGAGGAGCACATTTCAGAAAACGTGCTCAGGTCGAGAAAATGCGATTTAAGCAATAAAATTAAAAATGCACCTAAAACCTAAACCAAACGCTGCAGATGGTCATTTCTTCATGCGCAGTGGTCAACGCGGCACTCTCTAGCTGCCAAGAGCACGTTTTACTATACACACCCAACCAGAGTGACGGGAGGAGCACATTCCAGAAAACGTGCTCAGCTCGTCGGGAAAATGCGATTTAAGCAATAAAATAAAAAATGCACCCAAAACCTAAACCAAACGTTGCAGGTGGTTATTTCTTCATGCGCAGTGGTCAACGCGGCACTCTCTAGCTGCCAAGAGCACTTTTTACTATGCGCACCCAACCAGAGTGACGGGAGGAGCACATTTCAGAAAACGTGCTCAGCTCGTCGAGAAAATGCGATTTAAGCAATAAAATTAAAAATGCACCCAAAACCTAAACCAAACGTTCCAGATGGTCATTTCTTCATGCGCAGTGGTCAACGCGGCACTCTCTAGCTGCCAAGAGCACTTTTTACTATGCGCACCCAACCAGAGTGACGGGAGGAGCACATTTCAGAAAACGTGCTCAGCTCGTTGAGAAAATGCGATTTAAGCAATAAAATTAAAAATGCACCCGAAAACCTAAACCAAACGTTGCAGGTGGTTATTTCTTCATGCGCAGTGGTCAACGCGGCACTCTCTAGCTGCCAAGAGCACTTTTTACTATACACACCCAACCAGAGTGACGGGAGGAGCACATTCCAGAAAACGTGCTCAGCTCGTCGAGAAAATGCGATTTAAGCAATAAAATTAAAAATTCACCCAAAACCTAAACCAAACGTTGCAGGTGGATATTTCTTCATGCGCAGTGGTCAACGCGGCACTCTCTAGCTGCCAAGAGCACTTTTTACTATGCGCACCCAACCAGAGTGACGGGAGGAGCACATTCCAGAAAACGTGCTCAGCTCGTCGAGAAAATGCGATTTAAGCAATAAAATTAAAAATGCACCCAAAACCTAAACCAAACGTTGCAAATGGTCATTTCTTCATGCGCAGTGGTCAACGCGGCACTCTCTAGCTGCCAAGAGCACTTTTTACTATGCGCACCCAACCAGAGTGACGGGAGGAGCACATTTCAGAAAACGTGCTCAGCTCGTCGAGAAAATGCGATTTAAGCAATAAAATTAAAAATGCACCTAAAACCTAAACCAAACGTTGCAGGTGGTTATTTCTTCATGCGCAGTGGTCAACGCGGCACTCTCTAGCTGCCAAGAGCACTTTTTACTATGCGCACCCAACCAGAGTGACGGGAGGAGCACATTTCAGAAAACGTGCTCAGCTCGTCGAGAAAATGCGATTTAAGCAATAAAATTAAAAATACACCCAAAACCTAAACAGAAAGTTGCAGATGGTCATTTCTTCATGCGCAGTGGTCAACGCGGCACTCTCTAGCTGCCAAGAGCACTTTTTACTATGCACACCCAACCAGAGTGACGGGAGGAGCGCATTTTAGAAAACGTGCTCAGCTCGACGAGAAAATGCGATTTAAGCAATAAAATTAAAAATGCACCCAAAACCTAAACCAAACGTTGCAGGTGGTTATTTTTTCATGCGCAGTGGTCAACGCGGCACTCTCTAGCTGCCAAGAGCACTTTTTACTATGCGCACCCAACCAGAGTGACGGGAGGAGCACATTTCAGAAAACGTGCTCAGCTCGTCGAGAAAATGCGATTTAAGCAATAAAATTTAAAATGCACCTAAAACCTAACTAAACCAAACGTTGCAGGTGGTTATTTCTTCGTGCGCAGCAGTCAACGCGGCACTCTCTAGCTGCCAAGAGCACTTTTTACTATGCGCACCCAACCAGAGTGACGGGAGGAGCACATTTCAGAAAACGTGCTCAGCTCGTCGAGTAAATGCAATTTAAGCAATAAAATTAAAAATGCACCCAAAACCTAAACCAAACGTTGCAGGTGGTTATTTCTTCATGCGCAGTGGTCAACGCGGCACTCTCTAGCTGCCAAGAGCACTTTTTACTATGCGCACCCAACCAGAGTGACGGGAGGAGCACATTTCAGAAAACGTGCTCAGCTCGTCCAGAAAATGCGATTTAAGCAATAAAATTAAAAATGCACCTAAAACCTAAACCAAACGTTGCAGATGGTCATTTCTTCATGCGCAGTGGTCAACGCGGCACTCTCTAGCTGCCAAGTGCACTTTTTACTATGCGCACCCAACCAGAGTGACGGGAGGAGCACATTTCAGAAAACGTGCTCAGCTCGTCCAGACAATGCGATTTAAGCAATAAAATTAAAAATGCACCCAAAACCTAAACCAAACGTTGCAGGTGGTTATTTCTTCATGCGCAGTGGTCAACGCGGCACTCTCTAGCTGTCAAGAGCACTTTTTACTATGCGCACCCAACCAGAGTGACGGGAGGAGCGCATTTCAGAAAACGTGCTGAGCTCGTCGAGAAAATGCGATTTAAGCAATAAAATTAAAAATGCACCTAAAACCTAAACTAAAAGTTGCAGGTGGTTATTTCTTCATGCGCAGCAGTCAACACGGCACTCTCTAGCTGCCAAGAGCACTTTTTACTATGCGCACCCAACCAGAGTGACGGGAGGAGCACATTTCAGAAAACGTGCTCAGCTCGTCGAGAAAATGCGATTTAAGCAATAAAATCAAAAATGCACCCAAAACCTAAACCAAACGTTGCAGATGGTCATTTCTTCATGTGCAGTGGTCAACGCAGCGCTCTCTAGCTTCCAAGAGCACTTTTTACTATGCACACCCAACCAGAGTGACGGGAGGAGCGCATTTCAGAAAACGTGCTCAGCTCGTCGAAAAAATGCGATTTAAGCAATAAAATTAAAAATGCACCCAAAACCTAAACCAAACGTTGCAGGTGGTTATTTCTTCATGCGCAGTGGTCAACGCGGCACTCTCTAGCTGCCAAGAGCACTTTTTACTATGCGCACCCAACCAGAGTGACGGGAGGAGCACATTTCAGAAAACGTGCTCAGCTCGTCGAGAAAATGCGATTTAAGCAATAAAATTAAAAATGCACCTAAAACCTAAACCAAACGTTGCAGATGGTCATTTCTTCATGCGCAGTGGTCAACGCGGCACTCTCTAGCTGCCAAGAGCACTTTTTACTATGCACACCCAACCAGAGTGACGAGAGGAGCACATTTCAGAAAACGTGCTCAGCTCGTCGAGATAATGCGATTTAAGCAATAAAATTAAAAATGCACCTAAAAACCTAAACCAAACGTTGCAGGTGGTTATTTCTTCATGCGCATTGGTCAACGCGGCACTCTCTAGCTGCCAAGAGCACTTTTTACTATGTGCACCCAACCAGAGTGACGGGAGGAGCACATTTCAGAAAACGTGCTCAGCTCGTCGAGAAAATGCGATTTAAGCAATAAAATTAAAAATGCACCCAAAACATTAAACCAAACGTTGCAGGTGGTTATTTCTTCATGCGCAGTGGTCAACGCGGCACTCTCTAGCTGCCAAGAGCATTTTTTACTATGCGCACCCAACCAGAGTGACGGGAGGAGCACATTTCAGAAAACGTGCTCAGCTCGTCGAGAAAATGCGATTTAAGCAATAAAATTAAAAATGCACCTAAAACCTAAACCAAACGTTGCAGGTGGTTATTTCTTCATGCGCAGTGGTCAACGCGGCACTCTCTAGCTGCCAAGAGCACTTTTTACTATGCGCACCCAACCAGAGTGACGGGAGGAGCACATTTCAGAAAACGTGCTCAGCTCGTCGAGAAAATGCGATTTAAGCAATAAAATTAAAAATGCACCTAAAACCTAAACCAAACGTTGCAGATGGTCATTTCTTCATGTGCAGTGGTGAACGCGGCACTCTCTAGCTGCCAAGAGCACTTTTTACTATGCGCACCCAACCAGAGTGACAGGAGGAGCACATTTCAGAAAACGTGCTCAGCTCGTTGAGAAAATGCGATTTAAGCAATAAAATTAAAAATGCACCCAAAACCTAAACCAAACGTTGCAGGTGGTTATTTCTTCATGCGCAGTGGTCAACGCGGCACTCTCTAGCTGCCAAGAGCACTTTTTACTATGCGCACCCAACCAGAGTGACGGGAGGAGCGCATTTCAGAAAACGTGCTCAGCTCGACGAGAAAATGCGATTTAAGCAATAAAATTAAAAATGCACCCAAAACCTAAACCAAACGTTGCAGGTGGTTATTTCTTCATGCGCAGTGGTCAACGCGGCACTCTCTAGCTGCCAAGAGCATTTTTTACTATGCGCACCCAACCAGAGTGACGGGAGGAGCACATTTCAGAAAACGTGCTCAGCTCGTCGAGAAAATGCGATTTAGGCAATAAAATTAAAAATGCACCTAAAACCTAAATAAAACGTTGCAGGTGGTTATTTCTTCATGCGCAGTGGTCAACGCGGCACTCTCTAGCTGCCAAGAGCACTTTTTACTATGCGCACCCAACCAGAGTGACGGGAGGAGCACATTTCAGAAAACGTGCTCAGCTCGTTGAGAAAATGCGATTTAAGCAATAAAATTTAAAATGCACCTAAAACCTAAACCAAACGTTGCAGGTGGTTATTTCTTCGTGCGCAGCAGTCAACGCGGCACTCTCTAGCTGCCAAGAGCACTTTTTACTATGCGCACCCAACCAGAGTGACGGGAGGAGCACATTTCAGAAAACGTGCTCAGCTCGTCGAGTAAATGCAATTTAAGCAATAAAATTAAAAATGCACCCAAAACCTAAACCAAACGTTGCAGGTGGTTATTTCTTCATGCGCAGTGGTCAACGCGGCACTCTCTAGCTGCCAAGAGCACTTTTTACTATGCGCACCCAACCAGACTGACGGGAGGAGCACATTTCAGAAAACGTGCTCAGCTCGTCCAGAAAACGCGATTTAAGCAAAAAAATTAAAAATGCACCTAAAACCAAAACCAAACGTTGCAGATGGTCATTTCTTCATGCGCAGTGGTCAACGCGGCACTCTCTAGCTGCCAAGAGCACTTTTTACTATGCACACCCAACCAGAGTGACGGGAGGAGCACATTTCAGAAAACGTGCTCAGCTCGTCCAGACAATGCGATTTAAGCAATAAAATTAAAAATGCACCCAAAACCTAAACCAAACGTTGCAGGTGGTTATTTCTTCATGCGCAGTGGTCAACGCGGCACTCTCTAGCTGCCAAGAGCACTTTTTACTATGCGCACCCAACCAGAGTGACGGGAGGAGCACATTTCAGAAAACGTGCTCAGCTCGTCCAGAAAATGCGATTTAGGCAATAAAATTTAAAATGCACCTAAAACCTAAACCAAACGTTGCAGGTGGTTATTTCTTCATGCGCAGTGGTCAACGCGGCACTCTCTAGCTGCCAAGAGCACTTTTTACTATGCGCACCCAACCAGAGTGACGGGAGGAGCACATTTCAGAAAACGTGCTCAGCTCGTCCAGACAATGCGATTTAAGCAATAAAATTAAAAATGCACCCAAAACCTAAACCAAACGTTGCAGGTGGTTATTTCTTCATGCGCAGTGGTCAACGCGGCACTCTCTAGCTGCCAAGAGCACTTTTTACTATGCGCACCCAACCAGAGTGACGGGAGGAGCGCATTTCAGAAAACGTGCTCAGCTCGTCGAGAAAATGAGATTTAAGTAATAAAATTAAAAATGCACCTAAAACCTAAATCAAAAGTTGCAGGTGGTTATTTCTTTATGCGCAGCAGTCAACACGGCACTCTCTAGCTGCCAAGAGCACTTTTTACTATGCGCACCCACCCAGAGTGACGGGAGGAGCATATTTCAGAAAACGTGCTCAGCTCGTCGAGAAAATGCGATTTAAGCAATAAAATTAAAAATGCACCCAAAACCTAAACCAAACGTTGCAGATGGTTATTTCTTCATGCGCAGTGGTCAACGCGGTGCTCTCTAGCTGCCAAGAGCACTTTTTACTATGCGCACCCACCCAGAGTGACGGGAGGAGCACATTTCAGAAAACGTGCTCAGCTCGTCGAGAAAATGCGATTTAAGCAATAAAATTAAAAATGCACCTAAAATCTATACCAAACGTTGCAGGTGGTTATTTCTGGTTATTTCTTCATGTGCAGCAGTCAAAGCGGCACTCTCTAGCTGCCAAGAGCACTTTTTACTATGTGCACCCAACCAGAGTGACGGGAGGAGCACATTTCAGAAAACGTGCTCAGCTCGTCGAGAAAATGCGATTCAAGCAATAAAATTTAAAATGCACCTAAAACCTAAACCAAACGTTGCAGGTGGTTATTTCTTCATGCGCATTGGTCAACGCGGCACTCTCTAGCTGCCAAGAGCACTTTTTACTTTGCGCACCCAACCAGAGTGACGGGAGGAGCACATTTCAAAAAACGTGCTCAGCTCGTCGAGAAAATGCGATTTAAGCAATAAAATTAAAAATGCACCCAAAACCTAAACCAAACGTTGCAGGTGGTTATTTCTTCATGCGCAGTTGTCAACGCGGCACTCTCTAGCTGCCAAGAGCACTTTTTACTATGCGCACCCAACCAGAGTGACGGGAGGAGCACATTTCAGAAAACGTGCTCAGCTCGTCCAGAAAAGGCTATTTAAGCAATAAAATAAAAAATGCACCTAAAACCTAAACCAAACGTTGCAGATGGTCATTTCTTCATGCGCAGTGTTCAATGCGGCACTCTCTAGCTGCCAAGAGCACTTTTTACTATGCGCACCAAACCAGAGTGACGGGAGGAGCACATTTCAGAAAACGTGCTCAGCTCGTCGAGAAAATGCGATTTAAGCAATAAAATTAAAACTGCACCCAAAACCTAAACCAAACGTTGCAGATGGTCATTTCTTCATGCGCAGTGGTCAACGCGGCACTCTCTAGCTGCCAAGAGCACTTTTTACTATGCACACCCAACCAGAGTGACGGGAGGAGCATATTTCAGAAAACGTGCTCAGCTCGTCGAGAAAATGCGATTCAAGCAATAAAATTAAAAATGCACCCAAAACATAAACCAAACGTTGCAGGTGGTTATTTCTTCATGCGCAGCGGTCAACGCGGCACTCTCTAGCTGCCAAGAGCACTTTTTACTATGCGCACCCAACCAAAGTGACGGGAGGAGCACATTTCAGAAAACGTGCTCAGCTCGTCCAGAAAATGCGATTTAAGCAATAAAATTAAAAATGCACCTAAAACCTAAACCAAACGTTGCAGATGGTCATTTCTTCATGCGCAGTGGTCAACGCGGCACTCTCTAGCTACCAAGAGCACTTTTTACTATGCACACCCAACCAGAGTGACGGGAGGAGCGCATTTTAGAAAACGTGCTCAGCTCGACGAGAAAATGCGATTTAAGCAATAAAATTAAAAATGCACCCAAAACCTAAACCAAACGTTGCAGGTGGTTATTTCTTCATGCGCAGTGGTCAACGCGGCACTCTCTAGCTGCCAAGAGCACTTTTTACTATGCGCACCCAACCAGAGTGACTGGAGGAGCACATTTCAGAAAACGTGCTCAGCTCGTCGAGAAAATGCGATTTAAGCAATAAAATTAAAAATGCACCTAAAACCTAAACCAAACGTTGCAGGTGGTTATTTCTTCATGCGCAGCAGTCAACGCGGCACTCTCTAGCTGCCAAGAGCACTTTTTACTATGCGCACCCAACCAGAGTGACGGGAGGAGCACATTTCAGAAAACGTGCTCAGCTCGTCGAGAAAATGCGATTTAAGCAATAAAATTAAAAATGCACCTAAAACCTAAACCAAACGTTGCAGGTGGTTATTTCTTCATATGCAGTAGTCAACGCGGCACTCTCTAGCTGCCAAGAGCACTTTTTACTATGCGCACCCAACCAGAGTGACGGGAGGAGCACATTTCAGAAAACGTGCTCAGCTCGTCGAGAAAATGCGATTTAAGCAATAAAATTAAAAATGCACCTAAAAACCTAAACCAAACGTTGCAGGTGGTTATTTCTTCATGCGCATTGGTCAACGCGGCACTCTCTAGCTGCCAAGAGCACTTTTTACTATGTGCACCCAACCAGAGTGACGTGAGGAGCACATTTCAGAAAACGTGCTCAACTCGTCGAGAAAAAGCGATTTAAGCAATAAAATTAAAAATGCACCCAAAACCGAAACCAAACGTTGCAGATGGTCATTTCTTCATGCGCAGTGGTCAACGCGGCACTCTCTAGCTGCCAAGAGCACTTTTTACTATGCACACTCAACCAGAGTGACGGGAGGAGCACATTTCAGAAAACGTGCTCAGCTCGTCGAGAAAATGCGATTTAAGCAATAAAATTTAAAATGCACCTAAAACCTAACTAAACCAAACGTTGCAGGTGGTTATTTCTTCGTGCGCAGCAGTCAACGCGGCACTCTCTAGCTGCCAAGAGCACTTTTTACTATGCGCACCCAACCAGAGTGACGGGAGGAGCACATTTCAGAAAACGTGCTCAGCTCGTCGAGTAAATGCAATTTAAGCAATAAAATTAAAAATGCACCCAAAACCTAAACCAAACGTTGCAGGTGGTTATTTCTTCATGCGCAGTGGTCAACGCGGCACTCTCTAGCTGCCAAGAGCACTTTTTACTATGCGCACCCAACCAGAGTGACGGGAGGAGCACATTTCAGAAAACGTGCTCAGCTCGTCCAGAAAATGCGATTTAAGCAATAAAATTAAAAATGCACCTAAAACCTAAACCAAACGTTGCAGATGGTCATTTCTTCATGCGCAGTGGTCAACGCGGCACTCTCTAGCTGCCAAGTGCACTTTTTACTATGCGCACCCAACCAGAGTGACGGGAGGAGCACATTTCAGAAAACGTGCTCAGCTCGTCCAGACAATGCGATTTAAGCAATAAAATTAAAAATGCACCCAAAACCTAAACCAAACGTTGCAGGTGGTTATTTCTTCATGCGCAGTGGTCAACGCGGCACTCTCTAGCTGTCAAGAGCACTTTTTACTATGCGCACCCAACCAGAGTGACGGGAGGAGCGCATTTCAGAAAACGTGCTCAGCTCGTCGAGAAAATGCGATTTAAGCAATAAAATTAAAAATGCACCTAAAACCTAAACTAAAAGTTGCAGGTGGTTATTTCTTCATGCGCAGCAGTCAACACGGCACTCTCTAGCTGCCAAGAGCACTTTTTACTATGCGCACCCAACCAGAGTGACGGGAGGAGCACATTTCAGAAAACGTGCTCAGCTCGTCGAGAAAATGCGATTTAAGCAATAAAATCAAAAATGCACCCAAAACCTAAACCAAACGTTGCAGATGGTCATTTCTTCATGTGCAGTGGTCAACGCGGCGCTCTCTAGCTGCCAAGAGCACTTTTTACTATGCACACCCAACCAGAGTGACGGGAGGAGCGCATTTCAGAAAACGTGCTCAGCTCGTCGAAAAAATGCGATTTAAGCAATAAAATTAAAAATGCACCCAAAACCTAAACCAAACGTTGCAGGTGGTTATTTCTTCATGCGCAGTGGTCAACGCGGCACTCTCTAGCTGCCAAGAGCACTTTTTACTATGCGCACCCAACCAGAGTGACGGGAGGAGCACATTTCAGAAAACGTGCTCAGCTCGTCGAGAAAATGCGATTTAAGCAATAAAATTAAAAATGCACCTAAAACCTAAACCAAACGCTGCAGATGGTCATTTCTTCATGCGCAGTGGTCAACGCGGCACTCTCTAGCTGCCAAGAGCACGTTTTACTATACACACCCAACCAGAGTGACGGGAGGAGCACATTTCAGAAAACGTGCTCAGCTCGTCGGGAAAATGCGATTTAAGCAATAAAATTAAAAATGCACCTAAAACCTAAACCAAACGTTGCAGGTGGTTATTTCTTGATGCGCAGTGGTCAACGCGGCACTCTCTCGCTGCCAAGAGAACTTTTTACTATGCGCACCCAACCAGAGTGACGGGAGGAGCACATTCCAGAAAACGTGCTCAGCTCGTCGAGAAAATGCGATTTAAGCAATAAAATTAAAAATGCACCCAAAACCTAAACCAAACGTTGCAGATGGTCATTTCTTCATGCGCAGTGGTCAACGCGGCACTCTCTAGCTGCCAAGAGCATTTTTTACTATGCGCACCCAACCAGAGTGACGGGAGGAGCACATTTCAGAAAACGTGCTCAGCTCGTCGAGAAAATGCGATTTAAGCAATAAAATTAAAAATGCACCCAAAACCTAAACCAAACGTTGCAGGTGGTTATTTCTTCATGCGCAGTGGTCAACGCGGCACTCTCTAGCTGCCAAGAGCACTTTTTACTATGCGCACCCAACCAGAGTGACGGGAGGAGCACATTTCAGAAAACGTGCTCAGCTCGTTGAGAAAATGCGATTTAAGCAATAAAATTAAAAATGCACCCAAAACCTAAACCAAACGTTGCAGATGGTCATTTCTTCATGCGCAGTGGTCAACCCGGCACTCTCTAGCTGCCAAGAGCACTTTTTACTATGCGCACCCAACCAGAGTGACGGGAGGAGCACATTTCAGAAAACGTGCTCAGCTCGTCGAGAAAATGCGATTTAAGCAATAAAATTAAAAATGCACCTAAAACCCAAACCAAACGTTGCAGGTGGTTATTTCTTCATGCGCAGTGGTCAACGCGGCACTCTCTAGCTGCCAAGAGCACTTTTTACTATGCGCACCCAACCAGAGTGACGGGAGGAGCACATTTCAGAAAACGTGCTCAGCTCGTCGAGAAAATGCGATTTAAGCAATAAAATTAAAAATGCACCTAAAACCTAAACCAAACGTTGCAGGTGGTTATTTCTTCATGCGCAGTGGTCAACGCGGCACTCTCTAGCTGCCAAGAGCACATTTTACTATGCGCACCCAACCAGAGTGACGGGAGGAGCACATTTCAGAAAACGTGCTCAGCTCGTCGAGAAAATGCGATTTAAGCAATAAAATTAAAAATGCACCTAAAACCTAAACCAAACGTTGCAGGTGGTTATTTCTTCGTGCGCAGCAGTCAACGCGGCACTCTCTAGCTGCCAAGAGCACTTTTTACTATGCGCACCCAACCAGAGTGACGGGAGGAGCACATTTCAGAAACCGTGCTCAGCTCGTCGAGAAAATGCGATTTAAGCAATAAAATTTAAAATGCACCTAAAACCTAAACCAAACGTTGCAGGTTGTTATTTCTTCATGCGGCAGTCAACGCGGCACTCTCTAGCTGCCAAGAGCACTTTTTACTATGTGCAACCAACCAGAGTGACGGGAGGAGCACATTTCAGAAAACGTGCTCAGCTCGTCCAGAAAATGCGATTTAAGCAATGAAATTAAAAATGCACCTAAAACCTAAACCAAACGTTGCAGATGGTCATTTCTTCATGCGCAGTGGTCAACGCAGCACTCTCTAGCTGCCAAGAGCACTTTTTACTATGCACACCCAACCAGAGTGACGGGAGGAGCACATTTCAGAAAACGTGCTCAGCTCGTCGAGATAATGCGATTTAAGCAATAAAATTAAAAATGCACCTAAAACCTAAACCAAACGTTGCAGGTGGTTATTTCTTCATGCGCAGTGGTCAACGCGGCACTCTCTAGCTGCCAAGAGCACTTTTTACTATGCGCACCCAACCAGAGTGACGGGAGGAGCACATTTCAGAAAACGTGCTCAGCTCGTCGAGAAAATGCGATTTAAGCAATAAAATTAAAAATGCACCTAAAACCTAAACCAAACGTTGCAGGTGGTTATTTCTTCGTGCGCAGCAGTCAACGCGGCACTCTCTAGCTGCCAAGAGCACTTTTTACTATGCGCACCCAACCAGAGTGACGGGAGGAGCACATTTCAGAAAACGTGCTCAGCTCGTCGAGTAAATGCAATTTAAGCAATAAAATTAAAAATGCACCTAAAACCTAAACCAAACGTTGCAGGTGGTTATTTCTTCATGCGCAGTGGTCAACGCAGCACTCTCTAGCTGCCAAGAGCACTTTTTACTATGCGCACCCAACCAGAGTGACGGGAGGAGCACATTTCAGAAAACGTGCTCAGCTCGTCGAGAAAATGCGATTTAAGCAATAAAATTAAAAATGCACCTAAAATCTATACCAAACGTTGCAGGTGGTTATTTCTTCATATGCAGTGGTCAACGCGGCACTCTCTAGCTGCCAAGAGCACTTTTTACTATGCGCACCCAACCAGAGTGACGGGAGGAGCACATTCCAGAAAACGTGCTCAGCTCGTCGCGAAAATGCGATTTAAGCAATAAAATTAAAAATGCACCCAAAACCTAAACCAAACGTTGCAGATGGTCATTTCTTCATGCGCAGTGGTCAACGCGGCACTCTCTAGCTGCCAAGAGCACTTTTTACTATGCACACCCAACCAGAGTGATGGGAGGAGCGCATTTTAGAAAACGTGCTCAGCTCGACGAGAAAATGCAATTTAAGCAATAAAATTAAAAATGCACCCAAAACCTAAACCAAACGTTGCAGGTGGTTATTTCTTCATGCGCAGTGGTCAACGCGGCACTCTTTAGCTGCCAAGAGCACTTTTTACTATGCACACCCAACCAGAGTGATGGGAGGAGCGCATTTTAGAAAACGTGCTCAGCTCGACGAGAAAATGCAATTTAAGCAATAAAATTAAAAATGCACCCAAAACCTAAACCAAACGTTGCAGGTGGTTATTTCTTCATGCGCAGTGGTCAACGCGGCACTCTTTAGCTGCCAAGAGCACTTTTTACTATGCGCACCCAACCAGAGTGACGGGAGGAGCGCATTTCAGAAAACGTGCTCAGCTCGTCGAGAAAATGCGATTTAAGCAATAAAATTAAAAATGCACCTAAAATCTATACCAAACGTTGCAGGTGGTTATTTCTTCATATGCAGTGGTCAACGCGGCACTCTCTAGCTGCCAAGAGCACTTTTTACTATGCGCACCCAAACAGAGTGACGGGAGGAGCACATTCCAGAAAACGTGCTCAGCTCGTCGAGAAAATGCGATTTAAGCAATAAAATTAAAAATGCACCCAAAACCTAAACCAAACGTTGCAGATGGTCATTTCTTAATGCGCAGTGGTCAACGCGGCACTCTCTAGCTGCCAAGAGCACTTTTTACTATGCACACCCAACCAGAGTGATTGGAGGAGCGCATTTTAGAAAACGTGCTCAGCTCGACGAGAAAAAGCAATTTAAGCAATAAAATTAAAAATGCACCCAAAACCTAAACCAAACGTTGCAGGTGGTTATTTCTTCATGCGCAGTGGTCAACGCGGCACTCTTTAGCTGCCAAGAGCACTTTTTACTATGCGCACCCAACCAGAGTGACGGGAGGAGCACATTTCAGAAAACGTGCTCAGCTCGTCGAGAAAATGCGATTTAAGCAATAAAATTAAAAATGCACCTAAAACCTAAACCAAACGTTGCAGGTGGTTATTTCTTCATATGCAGCAGTCAACGCGGCACTCTCTAGCTGCCAAGAGCACTTTTTACTATGCGCACCCAACCAGAGTGACGGGAGGAGCACATTTCAGAAAACGTGCTCAGCTCGTCGAGAAAATGCGATTTAAGCAATAAAATTAAAAATGCACCTAAAAACCTAAACCAAACGTTGCAGGTGGTTATTTCTTCATGCGCATTGGTCAACGCGGCACTCTCTAGCTGCCAAGAGCTCTTTTTACTATGTGCACCCAACCAGAGTGACGGGAGGAGCACATTTCAGAAAACGTGCTCAGCTCGTCGAGAAAATGCGATTTAAGCAATAAAATTAAAAATGCACCCAAAACATTAAACCAAAGGTTGCAGGTGGTTATTTCTTCATGCGCAGTAGTCAACGCGGCACTCTCTAGCTGCCAAGAGCATTTTTTACTATGCGCACCCAACCAGAGTGACGGGAGGAGCACATTTCAGAAAACGTGCTCAGCTCGTCGAGAAAATGCGATTTAAGCAATAAAATTAAAAATGCACCTAAAACCTAAACCAAACGTTGCAGGTGGTTATTTCTTCATGCGCAGTGGTCAACGCGGCACTCTCTAGCTGCCAAGAGCACTTTTTACTATGCGCACCCAACCAGAGTGACGGGAGGAGCACATTTCAGAAAACGTGCTCAGCTCGTCCAGAAAATGCGATTTAAGCAATAAAATTAAAAATGCACCTAAAACCTCAACCAAACGTTGCAGATGGTCATTTCTTCATGCGCAGTGGTCAACGCGGCACTCTCTAGCTGCCAAGTGCACTTTTTACTATGCGCACCCAACCAGAGTGACGGGAGGAGCACATTTCAGAAAACGTGCTCAGCTCGTCCAGACAATGCGATTCAAGCAATAAAATTAAAAATGCACCCTAAACCTAAACCAAACGTTGCAGGTGGTTATTTCTTCATGCGCAGTGGTCAACGCGGCACTCTCTAGCTGTCAAGAGCACTTTTTACTATGCGCACCCAACCAGAGTGACGGGAGGAGCGCATTTCAGAAAACGTGCTCAGCTCGTCGAGAAAATGCGATTTAAGCAATAAAATTAAAAATGCCCCTAAAACCTAAACCAAAAGTTGCAGGTGGTTATTTCTTCATGCGCAGCAGTCAACACGGCACTCTCTAGCTGCCAAGAGCACTTTTTACTATGCGCACCCAACCAGAGTGACGGGAGGAGCACATTTCAGAAAACGTGCTCAGCTCGTCGAGAAAATGCGATTTAAGCAATAAAATCAAAAATGCACCCAAAACCTAAACCAAACGTTGCAGATGGTCATTTCTTCATGTGCAGTGGTCAACGCGGCGCTCTCTAGCTGCCAAGAGCACTTTTTACTATGCACACCCAACCAGAGTGACGGGAGGAGCGCATTTCAGAAAACGTGCTCAGCTCGTCGAAAAAATGCGATTTAAGCAATAAAATTAAAAATGCACCCAAAACCTAAACCAAACGTTGCAGGTGGTTATTTCTTCATGCGCAGTGGTCAACGCGGCACTCTCTAGCTGCCAAGAGCACTTTTTACTATGCGCACCCAACCAGAGTGACGGGAGGAGCACATTCCAGAAAACGTGCTCAGCTCGTCGGGAAAATGCGATTTAAGCAATAAAATTAAAAATGCACCCAAAACCTAAACCAAACGTTGCAGATGGTCATTTCTTCATGTGCAGTGGTCAACGCGGCACTCTCTAGCTGCCAAGAGCACTGTTTACTATGCACACCCAACCAGAGTGACGGGAGGAGCGCATTTCAGAAAACGTGCTCAGCTCGTCGAGAAAATGCGATTTAAGCAATAAAATTAAAAATGCACCCAAAACCTAAACCAAACGTTGCAGGTGGTTATTTCTTCATATGCAGCAGTCAACGCGGCACTCTCTAGCTGCCAAGAGCACTTTTTACTATGCGCACCCAACCAGAGTGACGGGAGGAGCACATTTCAGAAAACGTGCTCAGCTCGTCGAGAAAATGCGATTTAAGCAATAAAATAAAAAATGCACCTAAAACCTAAACCAAACCTTGCAGGTGGATACTTCTTCATGCGCAGTGGTCAACGCGGCACTCTCTAGCTGCCAAGAGCACTTTTTACTATGCGCATCCAACAAGTGTGACGTGAAGAGCACATTTCAGAAAACGTGCTCAGCTCGTCGAGAAAATGCGATTTAAGCAATAACATTAAAAATGCACCTAAAACCTAAACCAAACGTTGCAGGTGGTTATTTCTTCATGCGCAGTGGTCAACGCGGCACTCTCTCGCTGCCAAGAGAACTTTTTACTATGCGCACCCAACCAGAGTGACGGGAGGAGCACATTCCAGAAAACGTGCTCAGCTCGTCGAGAAAATGCGATTTAAGCAATAAAATTAAAAATGCACCTAAAACCTAAACCAAAAGTTGCAGGTGGTTATTTCTTCATGCGCAGCAGTCAACGCGGCACTCTCTAGCTGCCAAGAGCACTTTTTACTATGCGCACCCAACCAGAGTGACGGGAGGAGCACATTTAAGAAAACGTGCTCAGCTCGTCGAGAAAATGCGATTTAAGCAATGAAATTAAAAATGCACCTAAAACCTAAACCAAACGCTTCAGATGGTCATTTCTTCATGCGCAGTGGTCAACGCGGCACTCTCTAGCTGCCAAGAGCACTTTTTACTATACACACCCAACCAGAGTGACGGGAGGAGCACATTCCAGAAAACGTGCTCAGCTCGTCGAGAAAATGCGATTTAAGCAATAAAATTAAAAAATGCACCCAAAACCTAAACCAAACGTTGCAGATGGTCATTTCTTCATGTGCAGTGGTCAACGCGGCACTCTCTAGCTGCCAAGAGCACTTTTTACTATGCACACCCAACCAGAGTGACGGGAGGAGCGCATTTCAGAAAACGTGCTCAGCTCGTCGAGAAAATGCGATTTAAGCAATAAAATTAAAAATGCACCCAAAACCTAAACCAAACGTTGCAGGTGGTTATTTCTTCATGCGCAGTGGTCAACGCGGCACTCTCTAGCTGCCAAGAGCACTTTTTACTATGCGCACCCAACCAGAGTGACGGGAGGAGCACATTTCAGAAAACGTGCTCAGCTCGTCGAGAAAATGCGATTTAAGCAATCCAATTAAAAATGCACCTAAAACCTAAACCAAACGTTGCAGGTGGTTATTTCTTCATGCGCAGTGGTCAACGCGGCACTCTCTAGCTGCCAAGAGCACTTTTTACTATGCGCACCCACCCAGAGTGACGGGAGGAGCACATTTCAGAAAACGTGCTCAGCTCGTCGAGAAAATGCGATTTAAGCAATAAAATTAAAAATGCACCTAAAATCTATACCAAACGTTGCAGGTGGTTATTTCTTCATATGCAGTGGTCAACGCGGCACTCTCTAGCTGCCAAGAGCACTTTTTACTATGCGCACCCAACCAGAGTGACGGGAGGAGCACATTCCAGAAAACGTGCTCAGCTCGTCGAGAAAATGCGATTTAAGCAATAAAATTAAAAATGCACCCAAAACCTAAACCAAACGTTGCAGATGGTCATTTCTTAATGCGCAGTGGTCAACGCGGCACTCTCTAGCTGCCAAGAGCACTTTTTATTATGCACACCCAACCAGAGTGATTGGAGGACCGCATTTTAGAAAACGTGCTCAGCTCGACGAGAAAATGCAATTTAAGCAATAAAATTAAAAATGCACCCAAAACCTAAACCAAACGTTGCAGGTGGTTATTTCTTCATGCGCAGTGGTCAACGCGGCACTCTTTAGCTGCCAAGAGCACTTTTTACTATGCGCACCCAACCAGAGTGACGGGAGGAGCACATTTCAGAAAACGTGCTCAGCTCGTCGAGAAAATGCGATTTAAGCAATAAAATTAAAAATGCACCTAAAACCTAAACCAAACGTTGCAGGTGGTTATTTCTTCATATGCGGCAGTCAACGCGGCACTCTCTAGCTGCCAAGAGCACTTTTTACTATGCGCACCCAACCAGAGTGACGGGAGGAGCACATTTCAGAAAACGTGCTCAGCTCGTCGAGAAAATGCGATTTAAGCAATAAAATTAAAAATGCACCTAAAAATCTAAACCAAACGTTGCAGGTGGTTATTTCTTCATGCGCATTGGTCAACGCGGCACTCTCTAGCTGCCAAGAGCACTTTTTACTATGCGCACCCAACCAGAGTGACGGGAGGAGCACATTTCAGAAAACGTGCTCAGCTCGTCGAGAAAATGCGATTTAAGCAATAAAATTAAAAATGCACCTAAAACCTAAACCAAACGTTGCAGGTGGTTATTTATTCGTGCGCAGCAGTCAACGCGGCACTCTCTAGCTGCCAAGAGCACTTTTTACTATGCGCACCCAACCAGAGTGACGGGAGGAGCACATTTCAGAAACCGTGCTCAGCTCGTCGAGAAAATGCGATTTAAGCAATAAAATTTAAAATGCACCTAAAACCTAAACCAAACGTTGCAGGTTGTTATTTCTTCATGCGCAGTGGTCAACGCGGCACTCTCTAGCTGCCAAGAGCACTTTTTACTATGCACACCCAACCAGAGTGATGGGAGGAGCGCATTTTAGAAAACGTGCTCAGCTCGACGAGAAAATGCAATTTAAGCAATAAAATTAAAAATGCACCCAAAACCTAAACCAAACGTTGCAGGTGGTTATTTCTTCATGCGCAGTGGTCAACGCGGCACTCTTTAGCTGCCAAGAGCACTTTTTACTATGCGCACCCAACCAGAGGGACGTGATTAGCACATTTCAGAAAACGTGCTCAACTCGTCGAGAAAATGCGATTTAAGCAATAAAATTAAAAATGCACCCAAAACCGAAACCAAACGTTGCAGATGGTCATTTCTTCATGCGCAGTGGTCAACGCGGCACTCTCTAGCTGCCAAGAGCACTTTTTACTATGCACACCCGACCAGAGTGACGGGAGGAGCGCATTTCAGAAAACGTGCTCAGCTCGACGAGAAAATGCGATTTAAGCAATAAAATTAAAAATGCACCCAAAACCTAAACCAAACGTTGCAGGTGGTTATTTCTTCATGCGCAGTGGTCAACGCGGCACTCTCTAGCTGCCAAGAGCACTTTTTACTATGCGCACCCAACCAGAGTGACGGGAGGAGCACATTTCAGAAAACGTGCTCAGCTCGTCCAGAAAATGCGATTTAAGCAATAAAATTAAAAATGCACCTAAAACCTAAACCAAACGTTGCAGATGGTCATTTCTTCATGCGCAGTGGTCAACGCGGCAATCTCTAGCTGCCAAGAGCACTTTTTACTATGCGCATCCAACCAGAGTGACGTGAGGAGCACATTTCAGAAAACGTGCTCAGCTCGTCGAGAAAATGCGATTTAAGCAATAACATTAAAAATGCACCTAAAACCTAAACCAAACGTTGCAGGTGGTTATTTATTGATGCGCAGTGGTCAACGCGGCACTCTCTCGCTGCCAAGAGAACTTTTTACTATGCGCACCCAACCAGAGTGACGGGAGGAGCACATTCCAGAAAACGTGCTCAGCTCGTCGAGAAAATGCGATTTAAGCAATAAAATTAAAAATGCACCCAAAACCTAAACCAAACGTTGCAGATGGTCATTTTTTCATGCGCAGTGGTCAACGCGGCACTCTCTAGCTGCCAAGAGCATTTTTTACTATGCGCACCCAACCAGAGTGACGGGAGGAGCACATTTCAGAAAACGTGCTCAGCTCGTCGAGAAAATGCGATTTAAGCAATAAAATTAAAAATGCACCCATAACCTAAACCAAACGTTGCAGGTGGTTATTTCTTCATGCGCAGTGGTCAACGCGGCACTCTCTAGCTGCCAAGAGCACTTCTTACTATGCACACCCAACCAGAGTGACGGGAGGACCACATTTCAGAAAACGTGCTCAGCTCGTCGAGAAAATGCGATTTAAGCAATAAAATTAAAAATGCACCCAAAACCTAAACCAAACGTTGCAGATGGTCATTTCTTCATGCGCAGTGGTCAACGCGGCACTCTCTAGCTGCCAAGAGCACTTTTTACTATGCGCACCCAACCAGAGTGACGGGAGGAGCACATTTCAGAAAACGTGCTCAGCTCGTCGAGAAAATGCGCTTTAAGCAATAAAATTAAAAATGCACCTAAAACCCAAACCAAACGTTGCAGGTGGTTATTTCTTCATGCGCAGTGGTCAACGCGGCACTCTCTAGCTGCCAAGAGCACTTTTTACTATGCGCACCCAACCAGAGTGACGGGAGGAGCACATTTCAGAAAACGTGCTCAGCTCGTCGAGAAAATGCGATTTAAGCAATAAAATTAAAAATGCACCTAAAACCTAAACCAAACGTTGCAGGTGGTTATTTCTTCATGCGCAGTGGTCAACGCGGCACTCTCTAGCTGCCAAGAGCACATTTTACTATGCGCACCCAACCAGAGTGACGGGAGGAGCACATTTCAGAAAACGTGCTCAGCTCGTCGAGAAAATGCGATTTAAGCAATAAAATTAAAAATGCACCTAAAACCTAAACCAAACGTTGCAGGTGGTTATTTCTTCGTGCGCAGCAGTCAACGCGGCACTCTCTAGCTGCCAAGAGCACTTTTTACTATGCGCACCCAACCAGAGTGACGGGAGGAGCACATTTCAGAAACCGTGCTCAGCTCGTCGAGAAAATGCGATTTAAGCAATAAAATTTAAAATGCACCTAAAACCTAAACCAAACGTTGCAGGTTGTTATTTCTTCATGCGCAGTGGTCAACGCGGCACTCTCTAGCTGCCAAGAGCACTTTTTACTATGTGCAACCAACCAGAGTGACGGGAGGAGCACATTTTAGAAAACGTGCTCAGCTCGTCGAGAAAATGCGATTTACGCAATACAATTAAAAATGCACCTAAAACCTAAACCAAACGTTGCAGGTGGTTATTTCTTCATGCGCAGTTGTCAACGCGGCACTCTTTAGCTGCCAAGAGCGCTTTTTACTAGGCGCACCCAACCAGAGTGACGGGAGGAGCACATTTCAGAAAACGTGCTCAGCTCGTCGAGAAAATGCGATTTAAGCAATAAAATTAAAAATGCACCTAAAACCTAAACCAAACGCTGCAGATGGTCATTTCTTGATGCGCAGTGGTCAACGCGGCACTCTCTAGCTGCCAAGAGCACTTTTTACTATACACACCCAACCAGAGTGACGGGAGGAGCACATTCCAGAAAACGAGCTGAGCTCGTCGAGAAAATGCGATTTAAGCAATAAAATTAAAAATGCACCCAAAACCTAAACCAAACGTTGCAGATGGTCATTTCTTCATGTGCAGTGGTCAACGCGGCACTCTCTAGCTGCCAAGAGCACTTTTTACTATGCACACCCAACCAGAGTGACGGGAGGAGCGCATTTCAGGAAACGTGCTCAGCTCGTCGAGAAAATGCGATTTAAGCAATACAATTAAAAATGCACCCAAAACCTAAACCAAACGTTGCAGGTGGTTATTTCTTCATGCGCAGTGGTCAACGCGGCACTCTCTAGCTGCCAAGAGCACTTTTTACTATGCGCACCCAACCAGAGTGACGGGACGAGCACATTTCAGAAAACGTGCTCAGCTCGCCGAGAAAATGCGATTTAAGCAATACAATTAAAAATGCACCTAACACCTAAACCAAACGTTGCAGGTGGTTATTTCTTCATGTGCAGTGGTCAACGCGGAACTCTCTAGCTGCCAAGAGCACTTTTTACTATGCGCACCCACCCAGAGTGACGGGAGGAGCACATTTCAGAAAACGTGCTCAGCTCGTCGAGAAAATGCCATTTAAGCCCTACAATTAAAAATGCACCTAAAACCTAAACCAAACGTTGCAGGTGGTTGTTTCTTCATGCGCAGTGGTCAACGTGGCACTCTCTAGCTGCCAAGAGCACTTTTTACTATGCGCACCCAACCAGAGTGACGGGAGGAGCACATTCCAGAAAACGTGCTCAGCTCGTCGAGAAAATGCGATTTAAGCAATAAAATTAAAAATGCACCCAAAACCTAAACCAAACGTTGCAGATGGTCATTTCTTCATGTGCAGTGGTCAACGCGGCACTCTCTAGCTGCCAAGAGCACTTTTTTACTATGCACACCCAACCAGAGTGACGGGAGGAGCGCATTTCAGAAAACGTGCTCAGCTTGTCGAGAAAATGCGATTTAAGCAATAAAATTAAAAATGCACCCAAAACCTAAACAAAACGTTGCAGGTGGTTATTTCTTCATGCGCAGTGGTCAACGCGGCACTCTCTAGCTGCCAAGAGAACTTTTTACTATGCGCACCCAACCAGAGTGACGGGAGGAGCACATTTCAGAAAACGTGCTCAGCTCGTCGAGAAAATGCGATTTAAGCAATAAAATTAAAAATGCACCCAAAACTTAAACCAAACGTTGCAGGTGGTTATTTCTTCATATGCAGCAGTCAACGCGGCACTCTCTAGCTGCCAAGAGCACTTTTTACTATGCGCACCCAACCAGAGTGACGGGAGGAGCACATTTCAGAAAACGTGCTCAGCTCGTCGAGAAAATGCGATTTAAGCAATAAAATAAAAAATGCACCTAAAACCTAAACCAAACGTTGCAGGTGGATACTTCTTCATGCGCAGTGGTCAACGCGGCACTCTCTAGCTGCCAAGAGCACTTTTTACTATGCGCACCCAACCAGAGTGACGTGAGGAGCACATTTCAGAAAACGTGCTCAGCTCGTCGAGAAAATACGATTTAAGCAATAACATTAAAAATGCACCTAAAACCTAAACCAAACGTTGCAGGTGGTTATTTCTTCATGCGCAGTGGTCAACGCGGCACTCTCTCGCTGCCAAGAGCACTTTTTACTATGCGCACCCAACCAGAGTGACGGGAGGAGCACATTTCAGAAAACGTGCTCAGCTCATCGAGAAAATGCGATTTAAGCAATACAATTAAAAATGCACCTAAAACCTAAACCAAACGTTGCAGGTGGTTATTTCTTCATGCGCAGTGGTCAACGCGGCACTCTCTAGCTGCCAAGAGCACTTTTTACTATGCGCACCCAACCAGAGTGACGGGAGGAGCACATTTCAGAAAACGTGCTCAGCTCGTCGAGAAAATGCGATTTAAGCAATAAAATTAAAAATGCACCTAAAACCTAAACCAAACGTTGCAGGTGGTTATTTCTTCGTGCGCAGCAGTAAACGCGGCACTCTCTAGCTGCCAAGTGCACTTTTTACTATGCGCACCCAACCAGAGTGACGGGAGGAGCACATTTCAGAAAACGTGCTCAGCTCGTCGAGTAAATGCGATTTAAGCAATAAAATTAAAAATGCACCCAAAACCTAAACCAAACGTTGCAGGTGGTTATTTCTTCATGCGCAGTGGTCAACGCGGCACTCTCTAGCTGCCAAGAGCACTTTTTACTATGCGCACCCAACCAGAGTGACGGGAGGAGCACATTTCAGAAAACGTGCGCAGCTCGTCCAGAAAATGCGATTTAAGCAATAAAATTAAAAATGCACCTAAAACCTAAACCAAACGTTGCAGATGGTCATTTCTTCATGCGCAGTGGTCAACGCGGCACTCTCTAGCTGCCAAGAGCACTTTTTACTATGCACACCCAACCAGAGTGACGGGAGGAGCACATTTCAGAAAACGTGCTCAGCTCGTCCAGACAATGCGATTTAAGCAATAAAATTAAAAATGCACCCAAAACCTAAACCAAACGTTGCACGTGGTTATTTCTTAATGTGCAGTGGTCAACGCGGCACTCTCTAGCTGCCAAGAGCACTTTTTACTATGCGCACCCAACCAGAGTGACGGGAGGAGCGCATTTCAGAAAACGTGCTCAGCTCGTCGAGTAAATGCAATTTAAGCAATAAAATTAAAAATGCACCCAAAACCTAAACCAAACGTTGCAGGTGGTTATTTCTTTATGCGCAGTGGTCAACGCGGCACTCTCTAGCTGCCAAGAGCACTTTTTACTATGCGCACCCAACCAGAGTGACGGGAGGAGCACATTCCAGAAAACGTGCTCAGCTCGTCGAGAAAATGCGATTTAAGCAATAAAATTAAAAATGCACCTAAAACCTAAACCAAAAGTTGCAGGTGGTTATTTCTTCATGCGCAGCAGTCAACACGGCACTCTCTAGCTGCCAAGAGCACTTTTTACTATGCGCACCCAACCAGAGTGACGGGAGGAGCGCATTTCAGAAAACGTGCTCAGCTCGTCGAGAAAATGCGATTTAAGCAATAAAATTAAAAATGCACCCAAAACCTAAACCAAACGTTGCAGGTGGTTATTTCTTAATGCGCAGTGGTCAACGCGGCACTCTCTAGCTGCCAAGAGCACTTTTTACTATGCGCACCCAACCAGAGTGACGGGAGGAGCACATTTCAGAAAACGTGCTCAGCTCGTCGAGAAAATGCGATTTAAGCAATAAAATTAAAAATGCACCCAAAACCTAAACCAAACGTTGCAGGTGGTTATTTCTTCATGCGCAGTGGTCAACGCGGCACTCTCTAGCTGCCAAGAGCACTTTTTACTATGCGCACCCAACCAGAGTGACGGGAGGAGCACATTCCAGAAAACGTGCTCAGCTCGTCGAGAAAATGCGATTTAAGCAATAAAATTAAAAATGCACCCAAAACCTAAACCAAACGTTGCAGGTGGTTATTTCTTCGTGCGCAGCAGTCAACGCGGCACTTTCTAGCTGCCAAGAGCACTTTTTACTATGCGCACCCAACCAGAGTGACGGGAGGAGCACATTTCAGAAAACGTGCTCAGCTCGTCGAGAAAATGCGATTTAAGCAATAAAATTAAAAATGCACCTAAAACCTAAACCAAACGTTGCATTTGGTTATTTCTTCATGCGCAGTGGTCAACGCGGCACTCTCTAGCTGCCAAGAGCACTTTTTACAATGCGCACCCAACCAGAGTGACGGGAGGAGCACATTTCAGAAAACGTGCTCAGCTCGTCGAGAAAATGCGATTTAAGCAATAAAATTAAAAATGCACCTAAAACCTAAACCAAACGTTGCAGGTGGTTATTTCTTCGTGCGCAGCAGTAAACGCGGCACTCTCTAGCTGCCAAGAGCACTTTTTACTATGCGCACCCAACCAGAGTGACGGGAGGAGCACATTTCAGAAAACGTGCTCAGCTCGTCGAGTAAATGCAATATAAGCAATAAAATTAAAAATGCACCCAAAACCTAAACCAAACGTTGCAGGTGGTTATTTCTTTATGCGCAGTGGTCAACGCGGCACTCTCTAGCTGCCAAGAGCACTTTTTACTATGCGCACCCAACCAGAGTGACGGGAGGAGCACATTCCAGAAAACGTGCTCAGCTCGTCGAGAAAATGCGATTTAAGCAATAAAATTAAAAATGCACCTAAAACCTAAACCAAAAGTTGCAGGTGGTTATTTCTTCATGCGCAGCAGTCAACACGGCACTCTCTAGCTGCCAAGAGCACTTTTTACTATGCGCACCCAACCAGAGTGACGGGAGGAGCACATTTCAGAAAATGTGCTCAGCTCGTCGAGAAAATGCCATTTAAGCCGTACAATTAAAAATGCACCTAAAACCTAAACCAAACGTTGCAGGTGGTTGTTTCTTCATGCGCAGTGGTCAACGCGGCACTCTCTAGCTGCCAAGAGCACTTTTTACTATGCGCACCCAACCAGAGTGACGGGAGGAGCACATTTCAGAAAACGTGCTCAGCTCGTCGAGAAAATGCGATTTAAGCAATAAAATTAAAAATGCACCCAAAACCTAAACCAAACGTTGCAGGTGGTTATTTCTTCATATGCAGCAGTCAACGCGGCACTCTCTAGCTGCCAAGAGCACTTTTTACTATGCGCACCCAACCAGAGTGACGGGAGGAGCACATTTCAGAAAACGTGCTCAGCTCGTCGAGAAAATGCGATTTAAGCAATAAAATTAAAAATGCACCCAAAACATAAACCAAACGTTGCAGATGGTCATTTCTTCATGTGCAGTGGTCAACGCGGCACTCTCTAGCTGCCAAGAGCACTTTTTACTATGCGCACCCAACCAGAGTGACGGGAGGAGCACATTTCAGAAAACGTGCTCAGCTCGTCGAGAAAATGCGATTTAAGCAATAAAATTAAAAATGCACCCAAAACCTAAACCAAACGTTGCAGGTGGTTATTTCTTCATGCGCAGCAGTCAACGCGGCACTCTCTAGCTGCCAAGAGCACTTTTTAATATGCACACCCAACAAGAGTGACGGGAGGAGCGCATTTCAGAAAACGTGCTCAGCTCGACGAGAACATGCGATTTAAGCAATAAAATTAAAAATGCACCCAAAACCTAATCCAAACGTTGCAGGTGGTTATTTCTTCATGCGCAGTGGTCAACGCGGCACTCTCTAGCTGCCAAGAGCACTTTTTACTATGCGCACCCAACCAGAGTGACGGGAGGAGCACATTTCAGAAAACGTGCTCAGCTCGTCGAGAAAATGCGATTTAAGCAATAAAATTAAAAATGCACCCAAAACCTAAACCAAACGTTGCAGGTGGTTATTTCTTCATGCGCAGTGGTCAACGCGGCACTCTCTAGCTGCCAAGAGCACTTTTTACTATGCGCACCCAACCAGAGTGACGGGAGGAGCACATTTCAGAAAACGTGCTCAGCTCGTCCAGAAAATGCGATTTAAGCAATAAAATTTAAAATGCACCTAAAACCTAAACCAAACGTTGCAGATGGTCATTTATTCATGCGCAGTGGTCAACGCGGCACTCTCTAGCTGCCAAGAGCACTTTTTACTATGCACACCCAACCAGAGTGACGGGAGGAGCACATTTCAGAAAACGTGCTCAGCTCGTCCAGACAATGCGATTTAAGCAATACAATTAAAAATGCACCCAAAACCTAAACCAAACGTTGCAGGTGGTTATTTCTTCATGCGCAGTGGTCAACGCGGCACTCTCTAGCTGCCAAGAGCACTTTTTACTATGCGCACCCAACCAGAGTGACGGGAGGAGCGCATTTCAGAAAACGTGCTCAGCTCGTCGAGAAAATGCCATTTAAGCCGTACAATTAAAAATGCACCTAAAACCTAAACCAAACGTTGCAGGTGGTTGTTTCTTCATGCGCAGTGGTCAACGTGGCACTCTCTAGCTGCCAAGAGCACTTTTTACTATGCGCACCCAACCAGAGTGACGGGAGGAGCACATTCCAGAAAACGTGCTCAGCTCGTCGAGAAAATGCGATTTAAGCAATAAAATTAAAAATGCACCCAAAACCTAAACCAAACGTTGCAGATGGTCATTTCTTCATGTGCAGTGGTCAACGCGGCACTCTCTAGCTGCCAAGAGCACTTTTTACTATGCACACCCAACCAGAGTGACGGGAGGAGCGCATTTCAGAAAACGTGCTCAGCTCGTCGAGAAAATGCGATTTAAGCAATAAAATTAAAAATGCACCCAAAACCTAAACCAAACGTTGCAGGTGGTTATTTCTTCATGCGCAGTGGTCAACGCGGCACTCTCTAGCTGCCAAGAGCACTTTTTACTATGCGCACCCAACCAGAGTGACGGGAGGAGCACATTTCAGAAAACGTGCTCAGCTCGTCGAGAAAATGCGATTTAAGCAATAAAATTAAAAATGCACCCAAAACCTAAACCAAACGTTGCAGGTGGTTATTTCTTCATATGCAGCAGTCAACGCGGCACTCTCTAGCTGCCAAGAGCACTTTTTACTATGCGCACCCAACCAGAGTGACGGGAGGAGCACATTTCAGAAAACGTGCTCAGCTCGTCGAGAAAATGCGATTTAAGCAATAAAATAAAAAATGCACCTAAAACCTAAACCAAACGTTGCAGGTGGATATTTCTTCATGCGCAGTGGTCAACGCGGCACTCTCTAGCTGCCAAGAGCACTTTTTACTATGCGCACCCAACCAGAGTGACGTGAGGAGCACATTTCAGAAAACGTGCTCAGCTCGTCGAGAAAATACGATTTAAGCAATAACATTAAAAATGCACCTAAAACCTAAACCAAACGTTCCAGGTGGTTATTTCTTCATGCGCAGTGGTCAACGCGGCACTCTCTAGCTGCCAAGAGCACTTTTTACTATGCGCACCCAACCAGAGTGACGGGAGGAGCACATTTCAGAAAACGTGCTCAGCTCATCGAGAAAATGCGATTTAAGCAATACAATTAAAAATGCACCTAAAACATAAACCAAACGTTGCAGGTGGTTATTTCTTCATGGGCAGTGGTCAACGCGGCACTCTCTAGCTGCCAAGAGCACTTTTTACTATGCGCACCCAACCAGAGTGACGGGAGGAGCACATTTCAGAAAACGTGCTCAGCTCGTCGAGAAAATGCGATTTAAGCAATAAAATTAAAAATGCACCTAAAACCTAAACCAAACGTTGCAGGTGGTTATTTCTTCGTGCGCAGCAGTCAACGCGGCACTCTCTAGCTGCCAAGAGCACTTTTTACTATGCGCACCCAACCAGAGTGACGGGAGGAGCACATTTCAGAAAACGTGCTCAGCTCGTCGAGTAAATGCGATTTAAGCAATAAAATTAAAAATGCACCCAAAACCTAAACCAAACGTTGCAGGTGGTTATTTCTTCATGCGCAGTGGTCAACGCGGCACTCTCTAGCTGCCAAGAGCACTTTTTACTATGCGCACCCAACCAGAGTGACGGGAGGAGCACATTTCAGAAAACGTGCGCAGCTCGTCCAGAAAATGCGATTTAAGCAATAAAATTAAAAATGCACCTAAAACCTAAACCAAACGTTGCAGATGGTCATTTCTTCATGCGCAGTGGTCAACGCGGCACTCTCTAGCTGCCAAGAGCACTTTTTACTATGCACACCCAACCAGAGTGACGGGAGGAGCACATTTCAGAAAACGTGCTCAGCTCGTCCAGACAATGCGATTTAAGCAATAAAATTAAAAATGCACCCAAAACCTAAACCAAACGTTGCAGGTGGTTATTTCTTAATGTGCAGTGGTCAACGCGGCACTCTCTAGCTGCCAAAAGCACTTTTTACTATGCGCACCCAACCAGAGTGACGGGAGGAGCGCATTTCAGAAAACGTGCTCAGCTCGTCGAGAAAATGCTATTTAAGCAATAAAATTAAAAATGCACCCAAAACCTAAACCAAACGTTGCAGGTGGTTATTTCTTCATGCGCAGTGGTCAACGCGGCACTCTCTAGCTGCCAAGAGCACTTTTTACTATGCGCACCCAACCAGAGTGACGGGAGGAGCACATTTCAGAAAACGTGCTCAGCTCGTCGAGAAAATGCGATTTAAGCAATAAAATTAAAAATGCACCTAAAACCTAAACCAAACGCTGCAGATGGTCATTTCTTCATGCGCAGTGGTCAACGCGGCACTCTCTAGCTGCCAAAAGCACTTTTTACTATACACACCCAACCAGAGTGACGGGAGGAGCACATTTCAGAAAACGTGCTCAGCTCGTCCAGACAATGCGATTTAAGCAATAAAATTAAAAATGCACCCAAAACCTAAACCAAACGTTGCAGGTGGTTATTTCTTCATGCGCAGTGGTCAACGCGGCACTCTCTAGCTGCCAAGAGCACTTTTTACTATGCGCACCCAACCAGAGTGACGGGAGGAGCACATTCCAGAAAACGTGCTCAGCTCGTCGAGAAAATGCGATTTAAGCAATAAAATTAAAAATGCACCCAAAACCTAAACCAAACGTTGCAGGTGGTTATTTCTTCATGCGCAGTGGTCAACGCGGCACTCTCTAGCTGCCAAGAGCACTTTTTACTATGCGCACCCAACCAGAGTGACGGGAGGAGCACATTTCAGAAAATGTGCTCAGCTCGTCGAGAAAATGCCATTTAAGCCGTACAATTAAAAATGCACCTAAAACCTAAACCAAACGTTGCAGGTGGTTGTTTCTTCATGCGCAGTGGTCAACGTGGCACTCTCTAGCTGCCAAGAGCACTTTTTACTATGTGCACCCAACCAGAGTGACGGGAGGAGCACATTCCAGAAAACGTGCTCAGCTCGTCGAGAAAATGCGATTTAAGCAATAAAATTAAAAATGCACCCAAAACCTAAACCAAACGTTGCAGATGGTCATTTCTTCATGTGCAGTGGTCAACGCGGCACTCTCTAGCTGCCAAGAGCACTTTTTACTATGCACACCCAACCAGAGTGACGGGAGGAGCGCATTTCAGAAAACGTGCTCAGCTCGTCGAGAAAATGCGATTTAAGCAATAAAATTAAAAATGCACCCAAAACCTAAACCAAACGTTGCAGGTGGTTATGTCTTCATGCGCAGTGGTCAACGCGGCACTCTCTAGCTGCCAAGAGCACTTTTTACTATGCGCACCCAACCAGAGTGACGGGAGGAGCACATTTCAGAAAACGTGCTCAGCTCGTCGAGAAAATGCGATTTAAGCAATAAAATTAAAAATGCACCCAAAACCTAAACCAAACGTTGCAGGTGGTTATTTCTTCATATGCAGCAGTCAACGCGGCACTCTCTAGCTGCCAAGAGCACTTTTTACTATGCGCACCCAACCAGATTGACGGGAGGAGCACATTTCAGAAAACGTGCTCAGCTCGTCGAGAAAATGCGATTTAAGCAATAAAATAAAAAATTCACCTAAAACCTAAACCAAACGTTGCAGGTGGATATTTCTTCATGCGCAGTGGTCAACGCGGCACTCTCTAGTTGCCAAGAGCACTTTTTACTATGCGCACCCAACCAGAGTGACGGGAGGAGCACATTTCAGAAAACGTGCTCAGCTCGTCGAGTAAATGCGATTTAAGCAATAAAATTAAAAATGCACCCAAAACCTAAACCAAACGTTGCAGGTGGTTATTTCTTCATGCGCAGTGGTCAACGCGGCACTCTCTAGCTGCCAAGAGCACTTTTTACTATGCGCACCCAACCAGAGTGACGGGAGGAGCACATTTCAGAAAACGTGCGCAGCTCGTCCAGAAAATGCGATTTAAGCAATAAAATTAAAAATGCACCTAAAACCTAAACCAAACGTTGCAGATGGTCATTTCTTCATGCGCAGTGGTCAACGCGGCACTCTCTAGCTGCCAAGAGCACTTTTTACTATGCACACCCAACCAGAGTGACGGGAGGAGCACATTTCAGAAAACGTGCTCAGCTCGTCCAGACAATGCGATTTAAGCAATAAAATTACAAATGCACCCAAAACCTAAACCAAACGTTGCAGGTGGTTATTTCTTAATGTGCAGTGGTCAACGCGGCACTCTCTAGCTGCCAAGAGCACTTTTTACTATGCGCACCCAACCAGAGTGACGGGAGGAGCGCATTTCAGAAAACGTGCCCAGCTCGTCGAGAAAATGCGATTTAAGCAATAAAATTAAAAATGCACCCAAAACCTAAACCAAACGTTGCAGGTGGTTATTTCTTCATGCGCAGTGGTCAACGCGGCACTCTCTAGCTGCCAAGAGCACTTTTTACTATGCGCACCCAACCAGAGTGACGGGAGGAGCACATTTCAGAAAACGTGCTCAGCTCGTCGAGAAAATGCGATTTAAGCAATAAATTTAAAAATGCACCTAAAACCTAAACCAAACGTTGCAGGTGATTATTTCTGCATGCGCAGTGGTCAACGCGGCACTCTCTAGCTGCCAAGAGCACTTTTTACTATGCGCACCCAACCAGAGTGACGGGAGGAGCACATTTCAGAAAACGTGCTCAGCTCGTCGAGAAAATGCGATTTAAGCAATAAAATTTAAAATGCACCTAAAACCTAAACCAAAGGTTGCAGGTGGTTATTTCTTCATGCGCAGTAGTCAACGCGGCACTCTCTAGCTGCCAAGAGCATTTTTTACTATGCGCACCCAACCAGAGTGACGGGAGGAGCACATTTCAGAAAACGTGCTCAGCTCGTCGAGAAAATGCGATTTAAGCAATAAAATTAAAAATGCACCTAAAACCTAAACCAAACGTTGCAGGTGGTTATTTCTTCATGCGCAGTGGTCAACGCGGCACTCTCTAGCTGCCAAGAGCACTTTTTACTATGCGCACCCAACCAGAGTGACGGGAGGAGCACATTTCAGAAAACGTGCTCAGCTCGTCGAGAAAATGCGATTTAAGCAATAAAATTAAAAATGCACCTAAAACCTCAACCAAACGTTGCAGATGGTCATTTCTTCATGCGCAGTGGTCAACGCGGCACTCTCTAGCTGCCAAGTGCACTTTTTACTATGCGCACCCAACCAGAGTGACGGGAGGAGCACATTTCAGAAAACGTGCTCAGCTCGTCCAGACAATGCGATTCAAGCAATAAAATTAAAAATGCACCCAAAACCTAAACCAAACGTTGCAGGTGGTTATTTCTTCATGCGCAGTGGTCAACGCGGCACTCTCTAGCTGTCAAGAGCACTTTTTACTATGCGCACCCAACCAGAGTGACGGGAGGAGCGCATTTCAGAAAACGTGCTCAGCTCGTCGAGAAAATGCGATTTAAGCAATAAAATTAAAAATGCACCTAAAACCTAAACCAAAAGTTGCAGGTGGTTATTTCTTCATGCGCAGCAGTCAACACGGCACTCTCTAGCTGCCAAGAGCACTTTTTACTATGCGCACCCAACCAGAGTGACGGGAGGAGCACATTTCAGAAAACGTGCTCAGCTCGTCGAGAAAATGCGATTTAAGCAATAAAATCAAAAATGCACCCAAAACCTAAACCAAACGTTGCAGATGGTCATTTCTTCATGTGCAGTGGTCAACGCGGCGCTCTCTAGCTGCCAAGAGCACTTTTTACTATGCACACCCAACCAGAGTGACGGGAGGAGCGCATTTCAGAAAACGTGCTCAGCTCGTCGAAAAAATGCGATTTAAGCAATAAAATTAAAAATGCACCCAAAACCTAAACCAAACGTTGCAGGTGGTTATTTCTTCATGCGCAGTGGTCAACGCGGCACTCTCTAGCTGCCAAGAGCACTTTTTACTATGCGCACCCAACCAGAGTGACGGGAGGAGCACATTCCAGAAAACGTGCTCAGCTCGTCGGGAAAATGCGATTTAAGCAATAAAATTAAAAATGCACCCAAAACCTAAACCAAACGTTGCAGATGGTCATTTCTTCATGTGCAGTGGTCAACGCGGCACTCTCTAGCTGCCAAGAGCACTGTTTACTATGCACACCCAACCAGAGTGACGGGAGGAGCGCATTTCAGAAAACGTGCTCAGCTCGTCGAGAAAATGCGATTTAAGCAATAAAATTAAAAATGCACCCAAAACCTAAACCAAACGTTGCAGGTGGTTATTTCTTCATATGCAGCAGTCAACGCGGCACTCTCTAGCTGCCAAGAGCACTTTTTACTATGCGCACCCAACCAGAGTGACGGGAGGAGCACATTTCAGAAAACGTGCTCAGCTCGTCGAGAAAATGCGATTTAAGCAATAAAATAAAAAATGCACCTAAAACCTAAACCAAACGTTGCAGGTGGATATTTCTTCATGCGCAGTGGTCAACGCGGCACTCTCTAGCTGCCAAGAGCACTTTTTACTATGCGCATCCAACAAGTGTGACGTGAGGAGCACATTTCAGAAAACGTGCTCAGCTCGTCGAGAAAATGCGATTTAAGCAATAACATTAAAAATGCACCTAAAACCTAAACCAAACGTTGCAGGTGGTTATTTCTTGATGCGCAGTGGTCAACGCGGCACTCTCTCGCTGCCAAGAGAACTTTTTACTATGCGCACCCAACCAGAGTGACGGGAGGAGCACATTCCAGAAAACGTGCTCAGCTCGTCGAGAAAATGCGATTTAAGCAATAAAATTAAAAATGCACCTAAAACCTAAACCAAAAGTTGCAGGTGGTTATTTCTTCATGCGCAGCAGTCAACGCGGCACTCTCTAGCTGCCAAGAGCACTTTTTACTATGCGCACCCAACCAGAGTGACGGGAGGAGCACATTTAAGAAAACGTGCTCAGCTCGTCGAGAAAATGCGATTTAAGCAATGAAATTAAAAATGCACCTAAAACCTAAACCAAACGCTTCAGATGGTCATTTCTTCATGCGCAGTGGTCAACGCGGCACTCTCTAGCTGCCAAGAGCACTTTTTACTATACACACCCAACCAGAGTGACGGGAGGAGCACATTCCAGAAAACGTGCTCAGCTCGTCGAGAAAATGCGATTTAAGCAATAAAATTAAAAAATGCACCCAAAACCTAAACCAAACGTTGCAGATGGTCATTTCTTCATGTGCAGTGGTCAACGCGGCACTCTCTAGCTGCCAAGAGCACTTTTTACTATGCACACCCAACCAGAGTGACGGGAGGAGCGCATTTCAGAAAACGTGCTCAGCTCGTCGAGAAAATGCGATTTAAGCAATAAAATTAAAAATGCACCCAAAACCTAAACCAAACGTTGCAGGTGGTTATTTCTTCATGCGCAGTGGTCAACGCGGCACTCTCTAGCTGCCAAGAGCACTTTTTACTATGCGCACCCAACCAGAGTGACGGGAGGAGCACATTTCAGAAAACGTGCTCAGCTCGTCGAGAAAATGCGATTTAAGCAATAAAATTAAAAATGCACCTAAAATCTATACCAAACGTTGCAGGTGGTTATTTCTTCATATGCAGTGGTCAACGCGGCACTCTCTAGCTGCCAAGAGCACTTTTTACTATGCGCACCCAACCAGAGTGACGGGAGGAGCACATTCCAGAAAACGTGCTCAGCTCGTCGAGAAAATGCGATTTAAGCAATAAAATTAAAAATGCACCCAAAACCTAAACCAAACGTTGCAGATGGTCATTTCTTCATGCGCAGTGGTCAACGCGGCACTCTCTAGCTGCCAAGAGCACTTTTTACTATGCACACCCAACCAGAGTGATGGGAGGAGCGCATTTTAGAAAACGTGCTCAGCTCGACGAGAAAATGCAATTTAAGCAATAAAATTAAAAATGCACCCAAAACCTAAACCAAACGTTGCAGGTGGTTATTTCTTCATGCGCAGTGGTCAACGCGGCACTCTTTAGCTGCCAAGAGCACTTTTTACTATGCGCACCCAACCAGAGTGACGGGAGGAGCGCATTTCAGAAAACGTGCTCAGCTCGTCGAGAAAATGCGATTTAAGCAATAAAATTAAAAATGCACCTAAAATCTATACCAAACGTTGCAGGTGGTTATTTCTTTATGCGCAGTGGTCAACGCGGCACTCTCTAGCTGCCAAGAGCACTTTTTACTATGCACACCCAACCAGAGTGATGGGAGGAGCGCATTTTAGAAAACGTGCTCAGCTCGTCCAGACAATGCGATTTAAGCAATAAAATTAAAAATGCACCCAAAACCTAAACCAAACGTTGCACGTGGTTATTTCTTAATGTGCAGTGGTCAACGCGGCACTCTCTAGCTGCCAAGAGCACTTTTTACTATGCGCACCCAACCAGAGTGACGGGAGGAGCGCATTTCAGAAAACGTGCTCAGCTCGTCGAGTAAATGCAATTTAAGCAATAAAATTAAAAATGCACCCAAAACCTAAACCAAACGTTGCAGGTGGTTATTTCTTTATGCGCAGTGGTCAACGCGGCACTCTCTAGCTGCCAAGAGCACTTTTTACTATGCGCACCCAACCAGAGTGACGGGAGGAGCACATTTCAGAAAACGTGCGCAGCTCGTCCAGAAAATGCGATTTAAGCAATAAAATTAAAAATGCACCTAAAACCTAAACCAAACGTTGCAGATGGTCATTTCTTCATGCGCAGTGGTCAACGCGGCACTCTCTAGCTGCCAAGAGCACTTTTTACTATGCACACCCAACCAGAGTGACGGGAGGAGCACATTTCAGAAAACGTGCTCAGCTCGTCCAGACAATGCGATTTAAGCAATAAAATTAAAAATGCACCCAAAACCTAAACCAAACGTTGCACGTGGTTATTTCTTAATGTGCAGTGGTCAACGCGGCACTCTCTAGCTGCCAAGAGCACTTTTTACTATGCGCACCCAACCAGAGTGACGGGAGGAGCGCATTTCAGAAAACGTGCTCAGCTCGTCGAGTAAATGCAATTTAAGCAATAAAATTAAAAATGCACCCAAAACCTAAACCAAACGTTGCAGGTGGTTATTTCTTTATGCGCAGTGGTCAACGCGGCACTCTCTAGCTGCCAAGAGCACTTTTTACTATGCGCACCCAACCAGAGTGACGGGAGGAGCACATTCCAGAAAACGTGCTCAGCTCGTCGAGAAAATGCGATTTAAGCAATAAAATTAAAAATGCACCTAAAACCTAAACCAAAAGTTGCAGGTGGTTATTTCTTCATGCGCAGCAGTCAACACGGCACTCTCTAGCTGCCAAGAGCACTTTTTACTATGCGCACCCAACCAGAGTGACGGGAGGAGCGCATTTCAGAAAACGTGCTCAGCTCGTCGAGAAAATGCGATTTAAGCAATAAAATTAAAAATGCACCCAAAACCTAAACCAAACGTTGCAGGTGGTTATTTCTTAATGCGCAGTGGTCAACGCGGCACTCTCTAGCTGCCAAGAGCACTTTTTACTATGCGCACCCAACCAGAGTGACGGGAGGAGCACATTTCAGAAAACGTGCTCAGCTCGTCGAGAAAATGCGATTTAAGCAATAAAATTAAAAATGCACCCAAAACCTAAACCAAACGTTGCAGGTGGTTATTTCTTCATGCGCAGTGGTCAACGCGGCACTCTCTAGCTGCCAAGAGCACTTTTTACTATGCGCACCCAACCAGAGTGACGGGAGGAGCACATTCCAGAAAACGTGCTCAGCTCGTCGAGAAAATGCTATATAAGCAATAAAATTAAAAATGCACCCAAAACCTAAACCAAACGTTGCAGGTGGTTATTTCTTCATGCGCAGTGGTCAACGCGGCACTCTCTAGCTGCCAAGAGCACTTTTTACTATGCGCACCCAACCAGAGTGACGGGAGGAGCACATTTCAGAAAATGTGCTCAGCTCGTCGAGAAAATGCGATTTAAGCAATAAAATTAAAAATGCACCTAAAACCTAAACCAAAAGTTGCAGGTGGTTATTTCTTCATGCGCAGCAGTCAACACGGCACTCTCTAGCTGCCAAGAGCACTTTTTACTATGCGCACCCAACCAGAGTGACGGGAGGAGCACATTTCAGAAAACGTGCTCAGCTCGTCGAGAAAATGCGATTTAAGCAATCAAATTAAAAATGCACCCAAAACCTAAACCAAACGTTGCAGATGGTCATTTCTTCATGTGCAGTGGTCAACGCGGCACTCTCTAGCTGCCAAGAGCACTTTTTACTATGCACACCCAACCAGAGTGACGGGAGGAGCGCATTTCAGAAAACGTGCTCAGCTCGTCGAGAAAATGCGATTTAAGCAATAAAATTAAAAATGCACCCAAAACCTAAACCAAACGTTGCAGGTGTTTATTTCTTCATGCGCAGTGGTCAACGCGGCACTCTCTAGCTGCCAAGAGCACTTTTTACTATGCGCACCCAACCAGAGTGACGGGAGGAGCACATTCCAGAAAACGTGCTCAGCTCGTCGAGAAAATGCGATTTAAGCAATAAAATTAAAAATGCACCCAAAACCTAAACCAAACGTTGCAGGTGGTTATTTATTCATGCGCAGTGGTCAACGCGGCACTCTCTAGCTGCCAAGAGCACTTTTTACTATGCGCAACCAACCAGAGTGACGGGAGGAGCACATTTCAGAAAATGTGCTCAGCTCGTCGAGAAAATGCCATTTAAGCCGTACAATTAAAAATGCACCTAAAACCTAAACCAAACGTTGCAGGTGGTTGTTTCTTCATGCGCAGTGGTCAACGCGGCACTCTCTAGCTGCCAAGAGCACTTTTTACTATGCGCACCCAACCAGAGTGACGGGAGGAGCACATTTCAGAAAACGTGCTCAGCTCGTCGAGAAAATGCGATTTAAGCAATAAAATTAAAAATGCACCCAAAACCTAAACCAAACGTTGCAGGTGGTTATTTCTTCATATGCAGCAGTCAACGCGGCACTCTCTAGCTGCCAAGAGCACTTTTTACTATGCGCACCCAACCAGAGTGACGGGAGGAGCACATTTCAGAAAACGTGCTCAGCTCGTCGAGAAAATGCGATTTAAGCAATAAAATTAAAAATGCACCCAAAACCTAAACCAAACGTTGCAGATGGTCATTTCTTCATGTGCAGTGGTCAACGCGGCACTCTCTAGCTGCCAAGAGCACTTTTTACTATGCGCACCCAACCAGAGTGACGGGAGGAGCACATTTCAGAAAACGTGCTCAGCTCGTCGAGAAAATGCGATTTAAGCAATAAAATTAAAAATGCACCCAAAACCTAAACCAAACGTTGCAGGTGGTTATTTCTTCATGCGCAGCAGTCAACGCGGCACTCTCTAGCTGCCAAGAGCACTTTTTAATATGCACACCCAACAAGAGTGACGGGAGGAGCGCATTTCAGAAAACGTGCTCAGCTCGACGAGAACATGCGATTTAAGCAATAAAATTAAAAATGCACCCAAAACCTAATCCAAACGTTGCAGGTGGTTATTTCTTCATGCGCAGTGGTCAACGCGGCACTCTCTAGCTGCCAAGAGCACTTTTTACTATGCGCACCCAACCAGAGTGACGGGAGGAGCACATTTCAGAAAACGTGCTCAGCTCGTCGAGAAAATGCGATTTAAGCAATAAAATTAAAAATGCACCCAAAACCTAAACCAAAACTTGCAGGTGGTTATTTCTTCATGCGCAGTGGTCAACGCGGCACTCTCTAGCTGCCAAGAGCACTTTTTACTATGCGCACCCAACCAGAGTGACGGGAGGAGCACATTTCAGAAAACGTGCTCAGCTCGTCCAGAAAATGCGATTTAAGCAATAAAATTTAAAATGCACCTAAAACCTAAACCAAACGTTGCAGATGGTCATTTATTCATGCGCAGTGGTCAACGCGGCACTCTCTAGCTGCCAAGAGCACTTTTTACTATGCACACCCAACCAGAGTGACGGGAGGAGCACATTTCAGAAAACGTGCTCAGCTCGTCCAGACAATGCGATTTAAGCAATACAATTAAAAATGCACCCAAAACCTAAACCAAACGTTGCAGGTGGTTATTTCTTCATGCGCAGTGGTCAACGCGGCACTCTCTAGCTGCCAAGAGCACTTTTTACTATGCGCACCCAACCAGAGTGACGGGAGGAGCGCATTTCAGAAAACGTGCTCAGCTCGTCGAGAAAATGCCATTTAAGCCGTACAATTAAAAATGCACCTAAAACCTAAACCAAACGTTGCAGGTGGTTGTTTCTTCATGCGCAGTGGTCAACGTGGCACTCTCTAGCTGCCAAGAGCACTTTTTACTATGCGCACCCAACCAGAGTGACGGGAGGAGCACATTCCAGAAAACGTGCTCAGCTCGTCGAGAAAATGCGATTTAAGCAATAAAATTAAAAATGCACCCAAAACCTAAACCAAACGTTGCAGATGGTCATTTCTTCATGTGCAGTGGTCAACGCGGCACTCTCTAGCTGCCAAGAGCACTTTTTACTATGCACACCCAACCAGAGTGACGGGAGGAGCGCATTTCAGAAAACGTGCTCAGCTCGTCGAGAAAATGCGATTTAAGCAATAAAATTAAAAATGCACCCAAAACCTAAACCAAACGTTGCAGGTGGTTATTTCTTCATGCGCAGTGGTCAACGCGGCACTCTCTAGCTGCCAAGAGCACTTTTTACTATGCGCACCCAACCAGAGTGACGGGAGGAGCACATTTCAGAAAACGTGCTCAGCTCGTCGAGAAAATGCGATTTAAGCAATAAAATTAAAAATGCACCCAAAACCTAAACCAAACGTTGCAGGTGGTTATTTCTTCATATGCAGCAGTCAACGCGGCACTCTCTAGCTGCCAAGAGCACTTTTTACTATGCGCACCCAACCAGAGTGACGGGAGGAGCACATTTCAGAAAACGTGCTCAGCTCGTCGAGAAAATGCGATTTAAGCAATAAAATAAAAAATGCACCTAAAACCTAAACCAAACGTTGCAGGTGGATATTTCTTCATGCGCAGTGGTCAACGCGGCACTCTCTAGCTGCCAAGAGCACTTTTTACTATGCGCACCCAACCAGAGTGACGTGAGGAGCACATTTCAGAAAACGTGCTCAGCTCGTCGAGAAAATACGATTTAAGCAATAACATTAAAAATGCACCTAAAACCTAAACCAAACGTTCCAGGTGGTTATTTCTTCATGCGCAGTGGTCAACGCGGCACTCTCTAGCTGCCAAGAGCACTTTTTACTATGCGCACCCAACCAGAGTGACGGGAGGAGCACATTTCAGAAAACGTGCTCAGCTCATCGAGAAAATGCGATTTAAGCAATACAATTAAAAATGCACCTAAAACATAAACCAAACGTTGCAGGTGGTTATTTCTTCATGGGCAGTGGTCAACGCGGCACTCTCTAGCTGCCAAGAGCACTTTTTACTATGCGCACCCAACCAGAGTGACGGGAGGAGCACATTTCAGAAAACGTGCTCAGCTCGTCGAGAAAATGCGATTTAAGCAATAAAATTAAAAATGCACCTAAAACCTAAACCAAACGTTGCAGGTGGTTATTTCTTCGTGCGCAGCAGTCAACGCGGCACTCTCTAGCTGCCAAGAGCACTTTTTACTATGCGCACCCAACCAGAGTGACGGGAGGAGCACATTTCAGAAAACGTGCTCAGCTCGTCGAGTAAATGCGATTTAAGCAATAAAATTAAAAATGCACCCAAAACCTAAACCAAACGTTGCAGGTGGTTATTTCTTCATGCGCAGTGGTCAACGCGGCACTCTCTAGCTGCCAAGAGCACTTTTTACTATGCGCACCCAACCAGAGTGACGGGAGGAGCACATTTCAGAAAACGTGCGCAGCTCGTCCAGAAAATGCGATTTAAGCAATAAAATTAAAAATGCACCTAAAACCTAAACCAAACGTTGCAGATGGTCATTTCTTCATGCGCAGTGGTCAACGCGGCACTCTCTAGCTGCCAAGAGCACTTTTTACTATGCACACCCAACCAGAGTGACGGGAGGAGCACATTTCAGAAAACGTGCTCAGCTCGTCCAGACAATGCGATTTAAGCAATAAAATTAAAAATGCACCCAAAACCTAAACCAAACGTTGCAGGTGGTTATTTCTTAATGTGCAGTGGTCAACGCGGCACTCTCTAGCTGCCAAAAGCACTTTTTACTATGCGCACCCAACCAGAGTGACGGGAGGAGCGCATTTCAGAAAACGTGCTCAGCTCGTCGAGAAAATGCGATTTAAGCAATAAAATTAAAAATGCACCCAAAACCTAAACCAAACGTTGCAGGTGGTTATTTCTTCATGCGCAGTGGTCAACGCGGCACTCTCTAGCTGCCAAGAGCACTTTTTACTATGCGCACCCAACCAGAGTGACCGGAGGAGCACATTTCAGAAAACGTGCTCAGCTCGTCGAGAAAATGCGATTTAAGCAATAAAATTAAAAATGCACCTAAAACCTAAACCAAACGCTGCAGATGGTCATTTCTTCATGCGCAGTGGTCAACGCGGCACTCTCTAGCTGCCAAAAGCACTTTTTACTATACACACCCAACCAGAGTGACGGGAGGAGCACATTTCAGAAAACGTGCTCAGCTCGTCCAGACAATGCGATTTAAGCAATAAAATTAAAAATGCACCCAAAACCTAAACCAAACGTTGCAGGTGGTTATTTCTTCATGCGCAGTGGTCAACGCGGCACTCTCTAGCTGCCAAGAGCACTTTTTACTATGCGCACCCAACCAGAGTGACGGGAGGAGCACATTCCAGAAAACGTGCTCAGCTCGTCGAGAAAATGCGATTTAAGCAATAAAATTAAAAATGCACCCAAAACCTAAACCAAACGTTGCAGGTGGTTATTTCTTCATGCGCAGTGGTCAACGCGGCACTCTCTAGCTGCCAAGAGCACTTTTTACTATGCGCACCCAACCAGAGTGACGGGAGGAGCACATTTCAGAAAATGTGCTCAGCTCGTCGAGAAAATGCCATTTAAGCCGTACAATTAAAAATGCACCTAAAACCTAAACCAAACGTTGCAGGTGGTTGTTTCTTCATGCGCAGTGGTCAACGTGGCACTCTCTAGCTGCCAAGAGCACTTTTTACTATGTGCACCCAACCAGAGTGACGGGAGGAGCACATTCCAGAAAACGTGCTCAGCTCGTCGAGAAAATGCGATTTAAGCAATAAAATTAAAAATGCACCCAAAACCTAAACCAAACGTTGCAGATGGTCATTTCTTCATGTGCAGTGGTCAACGCGGCACTCTCTAGCTGCCAAGAGCACTTTTTACTATGCACACACAACCAGAGTGACGGGAGGAGCGCATTTCAGAAAACGTGCTCAGCTCGTCGAGAAAATGCGATTTAAGCAATAAAATTAAAAATGCACCCAAAACCTAAACCAAACGTTGCAGGTGGTTATGTCTTCATGCGCAGTGGTCAACGCGGCACTCTCTAGCTGCCAAGAGCACTTTTTACTATGCGCACCCAACCAGAGTGACGGGAGGAGCACATTTCAGAAAACGTGCTCAGCTCGTCGAGAAAATGCGATTTAAGCAATAAAATTAAAAATGCACCCAAAACCTAAACCAAACGTTGCAGGTGGTTATTTCTTCATATGCAGCAGTCAACGCGGCACTCTCTAGCTGCCAAGAGCACTTTTTACTATGCGCACCCAACCAGATTGACGGGAGGAGCACATTTCAGAAAACGTGCTCAGCTCGTCGAGAAAATGCGATTTAAGCAATAAAATAAAAAATGCACCTAAAACCTAAACCAAACGTTGCAGGTGGATATTTCTTCATGCGCAGTGGTCAACGCGGCACTCTCTAGTTGCCAAGAGCACTTTTTACTATGCGCACCCAACCAGAGTGACGGGAGGAGCACATTTCAGAAAACGTGCTCAGCTCGTCGAGTAAATGCGATTTAAGCAATAAAATTAAAAATGCACCCAAAACCTAAACCAAACGTTGCAGGTGGTTATTTCTTCATGCGCAGTGGTCAACGCGGCACTCTCTAGCTGCCAAGAGCACTTTTTACTATGCGCACCCAACCAGAGTGACGGGAGGAGCACATTTCAGAAAACGTGCGCAGCTCGTCCAGAAAATGCGATTTAAGCAATAAAATTAAAAATGCACCTAAAACCTAAACCAAACGTTGCAGATGGTCATTTCTTCATGCGCAGTGGTCAACGCGGCACTCTCTAGCTGCCAAGAGCACTTTTTACTATGCACACCCAACCAGAGTGACGGGAGGAGCACATTTCAGAAAACGTGCTCAGCTCGTCCAGACAATGCGATTTAAGCAATAAAATTAAAAATGCACCCAAAACCTAAACCAAACGTTGCAGGTGGTTATTTCTTAATGTGCAGTGGTCAACGCGGCACTCTCTAGCTGCCAAGAGCACTTTTTACTATGCGCACCCAACCAGAGTGACGGGAGGAGCGCATTTCAGAAAACGTGCCCAGCTCGTCGAGAAAATGCGATTTAAGCAATAAAATTAAAAATGCACCCAAAACCTAAACCAAACGTTGCAGGTGGTTATTTCTTCATGCGCAGTGGTCAACGCGGCACTCTCTAGCTGCCAAGAGCACTTTTTACTATGCGCACCCAACCAGAGTGACGGGAGGAGCACATTTCAGAAAACGTGCTCAGCTCGTCGAGAAAATGCGATTTAAGCAATAAATTTAAAAATGCACCTAAAACCTAAACCAAACGTTGCAGGTGATTATTTCTGCATGCGCAGTGGTCAACGCGGCACTCTCTAGCTGCCAAGAGCACTTTTTACTATGCGCACCCAACCAGAGTGACGGGAGGAGCACATTTCAGAAAACGTGCTCAGCTCGTCGAGAAAATGCGATTTAAGCAATAAAATTTAAAATGCACCTAAAACCTAAACCAAACGTTGCAGATGGTTATTTCTTCATGCGCAGTGGTCAACGCGGCACTCTCTAGCTGCCAAGAGCACTTTTTACTATGCGCACCCAACCAGAGTGACGGGAGGAGCGCATTTCAGAAAACGTGCTCAGCTCGTCGAGAAAATGCGATTTAAGCAATAAAATTAAAAATGCACCTAAAACCTAAACCAAATGTTGCAGGTGGTTGTTTCTTCATGCACAGCAGTCAACGCGGCACTCTCTAGCTGCCAAGAGCACTTTTTACTATGCGCACCCAACCAGAGTGACGGGAGGAGCACATTTCAGAAAACGTGCTCAGCTCGTCGAGAAAATGCGATTTAAGCAATAAAATTAAAAATGCACCTAAAACCTAAACCAAACGTTGCAGGTGGTTATTTCTTCATGCGCAGTGGTCAACGCGGCACTCTCTAGCTGCCAAGAGCACTTTTTACTATGCGCACCCAACCAGAGTGACGGGAGGAGCACATTTCAGAAAATGTGCTCAGCTCGTCGAGAAAATGCCATTTAAGCCGTACAATTAAAAATGCACCTAAAACCTAAACCAAACGTTGCAGGTGGTTATTTCTTCATGCGCAGTGGTCAACGTGGCACTCTCTAGCTGCCAAGAGCACTTTTTACTATGCGCACCCAACCAGAGTGACGGGAGGAGCACATTTCAGAAAACGTGCTCAGCTCGTCGAGAAAATGCGATTTAAGCAATAAAATTAAAAATGCACCTAAAACCTAAACCAAACGTTGCAGGTGGTTATTTCTTCATGCGCAGTGTTCAACGCGGCACTCTGTAGCTGCCAAGAGCACTTTTTACTATGCGCACCCACCCAGAGTGACGGGAGGAGCACATTTCAGAAAACGTGCTCACCTCGTCGAGAAAATGCGATTTAAGCAATAAAATTAAAAATGCACCTAAAACCTAAACCAAACGTTGCAGGTGGTTATTTCTTCATGCGCAGTGGTCAACGCGGCACTCTCTAGCTGCCAAGAGCACTTTTTACTATGCGCACCCAACCAGAGTGACGGGAGGAGCACATTTCAGAAAACGTGCTCAGCTCGTCGAGAAAATGCGATTTAAGCAATAAAATAAAAAATGCACCTAAAACCTAAACCAAACGTTGCAGGTGGTTATTTCTTCATGCGCAGTGGTCAACGCGGCACTCTCTAGCTGCCAAGAGCACTTTTTACTATGCGCACCCAACCAGAGTGACGGGAGGAGTACATTTCAGAAAACGTGCTCAGCTCGTCGAGAAAATGCGATTTAAGCAATAAAATTAAAAATGCACCTAAAACCTAAACCAAACGTTGCAGGTGGTTATTTCTTCATGCGCAGTGGTCAACGCGGCACTCTCTAGCTGCCAAGAGCACTTTTTACTATGCACACCCAACCAGAGTGACGGGAGGAGCACATTTCAGAAAACGTGCTCAGCTCGTCGAGAAAATGCGATTTAAGCAATAAAATTAAAAATGCACCCAAAACCTAAACCAAACGTTGCAGGTGGTTATTTCTTCATATGCAGCAGTCAACGCGGAACTCTCTAGCTGCCAAGAGCACTTTTTACTTTGCGCACCCAACCAGAGTGACGGGAGGAGCACATTTCAGAAAACGTGCTCAGCTCGTCAAGAAAATGCGATTTAAGCAATAAAATTAAAAATGCACCCAAAACCTAAACCAAACGTTGCAGGTGGTTATTTCTTCATGCGCAGTGGTCAACGCGGCACTCTCTAGCTGCCAAGAGCACTTTTTACTATGCGCACCCAACCAGAGTGACGGGAGGAGCACATTTCAGAAAACGTGCTCAGCTCGTCCAGAAAAGGCTATTTAAGCAATAAAATAAAAAATGCACATAAAACCTAAACCAAACGTTGCAGATGGTCATTTCTTCATGCGCAGTGGTCAATGCGGCACTCTCTAGCTGCCAAGAGCACTTTTTACTATGCGCACCAAACCAGAGTGACGGGAGGAGCACATTTCAGAAAACGTGCTCAGCTCGTCGAGAAAATGCGATTTAAGCAATAAAATTAAAACTACACCCAAAACCTAAACCAAACGTTGCAGATGGTCATTTCTTCATGCGCAGTGGTCAACGCGGCACTCTCTAGCTGCCAAGAGCACTTTTTACTATGCACACCCAACCAGAGTGACGGGAGGAGCACATTTCAGAAAACGTGCTCAGCTCGTCGAGAAAATGCGATTTAAGCAATAAAATTAAAAATGCACCCAAAACCTAAACCAAACGTTGCAGGTGGTTATTTCTTCATGCGCAGCAGTCAACGCGGCACTCTCTAGCTGCCAAGAGCACTTTTTACTATGCGCACCCAACCAGAGTGACGGGAGGAGCACATTTCAGAAAACGTGCTCAGCTCGTCGAGAAAATGCGATTTAAGCAATAAAATTAAAAATGCACCCAAAACCTAAACCAAACGTTGCAGATGGTCATTTCTTCATGCGCAGTGGTCAACGCGGCACTCTCTAGCTGCCAAGAGCACTTTTTACTATGCGCACCCAACCAGAGTGACGGGAGGAGCACATTTCAGAAAACGTGCTCAGCTCGTCGAGAAAATGCGATTTAAGCAATAAGATTAAAAATGCACCTAAAACCCAAACCAAACGTTGCAGGTGGTTATTTCTTCATGCGCATTGGTCAACGCGGCACTCTCTAGCTGCCAAGAGCACTTTTTACTATGCGCACCCAACCAGAGTGACGGGAGGAGCACATTTCAGAAAATGTGCTCAGCTCGTCGAGAAAATGCCATTTAAGCCGTACAATTAAAAATGCAGCTAAAACCTAAACCAAACGTTGCAGGTGGTTGTATCTTCATGCGCAGTGGTCAACATGGCACTCTCTAGCTGCCAAGAGCACTTTTTACTATGCGCACCCAACCAGAGTGACGGGAGGAGCACATTTCAGAAAACGTGCTCAGCTCGTCGAGAAAATGCGATTTAAGCAATAAAATTAAAAATGCACCTAAAACCTAAACCAAATGTTGCAGGTGGTTATTTCTTCATGCGCAGTGGTCAACGCGGCACTCTGTAGCTGCCAAGAGCACTTTTTACTATGCGCACCCACCCAGAGTGACGGGAGGAGCACATTTCAGAAAACGTGCTCACCTCGTCGAGAAAATGCGATTTAAGCAATAAAATTAAAAATGCACCTAAAACCTAAACCAAACGTTGCAGGTGGTTATTTCTTCATGCGCAGCAGTCAACGCGGCACTCTCTAGCTGCGAAGAGCACTTTTTAATATGCACACCCAACAAGAGTGACGGGAGGAGCGCATTTCAGAAAACGTGCTCAGCTCGACGAGAACATGCGATTTAAGCAATAAAATTAAAAATGCACCCAAAACCTAAACCAAACGTTGCAGGTGGTTATTTCTTCATGCGCAGTGGTCAACGCGGCACTCTCTAGCTGCCAAGAGCACTTTTTACTATGCGCACCCAACCAGAGTGACGGGAGGAGCACATTTCAGAAAACGTGCTCAGCTCGTCGAGAAAATGCGATTTAAGCAATAAAATTAAAAATGCAACTAAAACCTAAACCAAACGTTGCAGGTGGTTATTTCTTCGTGCGCAGCAGTCAACGCGGCACTCTCTAGCTGCCAAGAGCACTTTTTACTATGCACACCCAACCAGAGTGACGGGAGGAGCACATTTCAGAAAACGTGCTCAGCTCGTCCAGAAAATGCGATTTAAGCAATAAAATTAAAAATGCACCCAAAACCTAAACCAAACGTTGCAGGTGGTTATTTCTTCATGCGCAGTGGTCAACGCGGCACTCTCTAGCTGCCAAGAGCACTTTTTACTATGCGCACCCAACCAGAGTGACGGGAGGAGCACATTTCAGAAAACGTGCTCAGCTCGTCGAGAAAATGCGATTTAAGCAATACAATTAAAAATGCACCCAAAACCTAAACCAAACGTTGCAGGTGGTTATTTCTTCGTGCGCAGCAGTCAACGCGGCACTCTCTAGCTGCCAAGAACACTTTTTATTATGCGCACCCAATCCAGAGTGACGGGAGGAGCACATTTCAGAAAACGTGCTCGGCTCGTCGAGAAAATGCGATTTAAGCAATAAAATTAAAAAATGCACCCAAAACCTAAACCAAACGTTGCAGGTGGTTATTTCTTCATGCGCAGTGGTCAACGCGGCACTCTCTAGCTGCCAAGAGCACTTTTTACTATGCGCACCCAACCAGAGTGACGGGAGGAGCACATTTCAGAGAACGTGCTCAGCTCGTCCAGAAAATGCTATTTAAGCAATAAAATAAAAAATGCACCTAAAACCTAAACCAAACGTTGCAGATGGTCATTTCTTCATGCGCAGTGGTCAACGCGGCACTCTCTAGCTGCCAAGAGCACTTTTTACTATGCGCACCCAACCAGAGTGACGGGAGGAGCACATTTCAGAAAACGTGCTCAGCTCGTCGAGAAAATGCGATTTAAGCAATAAAATTAAAAATGCACCTAAAACCTAAACCAAACGTTGCAGGTGGTTATTTCTTTATGCACAGTGGTCAACGCGGCACCCTCTAGCTGCCAAGAGCACTTTTTACTATGCGCACCCAACCAGAGTGACGGGAGGAGCACATTTCAGAAAACGTGCTCAGCTCGTCGAGAAAATGCGATTTAAGCAATAAAATTAAAAATGCACCCAAAACCTAAACCAAACGTTGCAGGTGGTTATTTCTTCATGCGCAGTGGTCAACGCGGCACTCTCTAGCTGCCAAGAGCACATTTTACTATGCACACCCAACCAGAGTGACGGGAGGAGCGCATTTTAGAAAACGTGCTCAGCTCGACGAGAAAATGCGATTTAAGCAATAAAATTAAAAATGCACCCAAAACCTAAACCAAACGTTGCAGGTGGTTATTTCTTCATGCGCAGTGGTCAACGCGGCACTCTCTAGCTGCCAAGAGCACTTTTTACTATGCGCACCCAACCAGAGTGACGGGAGGAGCACATTTCAGAGAACGTGCTCAGCTCGTCCAGAAAATGCGATTTAAGCAATAAAATTAAAAATGCACCTAAAACCTAAACCAAACGTTGCAGGTGGTTATTTCTTCATGCGCAGTGGTCAACGCGGCACTCTCCAGCTGCCGAGAGCACTTTTTACTATGCGCACCCAACAAGAGTGACGGGAGGAGCACATTTCAGAAAACGTGCTCAGCTCGTCGAGAAAATGCGATTTAAGCAATAAAATTAAAAATGCACCCAAAACCTAAACCAAACGTTGCAGATGGTCATTTCTTCATGCGCAGTGGTCAACGCGGCACTCTCTAGCTGCCAAGAGCACTTTTTAATATGCACACCCAACAAGAGTGACGGGAGGAGCGCATTTCAGAAAACGTGCTCAGCTCGACGAGAACATGCGATTTAAGCAATAAAATTAAAAATGCACCCAAAACCTAAACCAAACGTTGCAGGTGGTTATTTCTTCATGCGCAGTGGTCAACGCGGCACTCTCTAGCTGCCAAGAGCACTTTTTACTATGCGCACCCAACCAGAGTGACGGGAGGAGCACATTTCAGAAAACGTGCTCAGCTCGTCGAGAAAATGCGATTTAAGCAATAAAATTAAAAATGCACCCAAAACCTAAACCAAACGTTGCAGGTGGTTATTTCTTCATGCGCAGTGGTAAACGCGGCACTCTCTAGCTGCCAAGAGCACTTTTTACTATGCGCACCCAACCAGAGTGACGGAAGGAGCACATTTCATAAAACGTGCTCAGCTCGTCCAGAAAATGCTATTTAAGCAATTAAATTAAAAATGCACCTAAAACCTAAACCAAACGTTGCAGATGGTCATTTCTTCATGCGCAGTGGTCAACGCGGCACTCTCTAGCTGCCAAGAGCACTTTTTACTATGCACACCCAACCAGAGTGACGGGAGGAGCACATTTCAGAAAACGTGCTCAGCTCGTCCAGAAAATGCGATTTAACCAATAAAATTAAAAATGCACCCAAAACCTAAACCAAACGTTGCAGGTGGTTATTTCTTCATGCGCAGTTGTCAACGCGGCACTCTCTAGCTGCCAAGAGCACTTTTTACTATGCGCACCCAACCAGAGTGACGGGAGGAGCACATTTCAGAAAACGTGCTCAGCTCGTCGAGAAAATGCGATTTAAGCAATAAAACTAAAAATGCACCTTAAACCTAAACCAAACGTTGCAGATGGTTATTTCTTCATGCGCAGTGGTCAACGCGGCACTCTCTAGCTGCCAAGAGCACTTTTTACTATGCGCACCCAACCAGAGTGACGGGAGGAGCACATTTCAGAAAACGTGCTCAGCTCGTCGAGAAAATGCGATTTAAGCAATAAAATTAAAAATGCACCCAAAACCTAAACCAAACGTTGCAGATGGTCATTTCTTCATGCGCAGTGGTCAACGCGGCACTCTCTAGCTGCCAAGAGCACTTTTTACTATGCACACCCAACCAGAGTGACGGGAGGAGCGCATTTCAGAAAACGTGCTCAGCTCGACGAGAAAATGCGATTTAAGCAATCAAATTAAAAATGCACCCAAAACCTAAATCAAACGTTGCAGGTGGTTATTTCTTCATGCGCAGTGGTCAACGTGGCACTCTCTAGCTGCCAAGAGCACTTTTTACTATGCGCACCCAACCAGAGTGACGGGAGGAGCACATTTCAGAAAACGTGCTCAGCTCGTCGAGAAAATGCGATTTAAGCAATAAAATTAAAAATGCACCTTAAACCTAAACCAAACGTTGCAGATGGTTATTTCTTCATGCGCAGTGGTCAACGCGGCACTCTCTAGCTGCCAAGAGCACTTTTTACTATGCGCACCCAACCAGAGTGACGGGAGGAGCACATTTCAGAAAACGTGCTCAGCTCGTCGAGAAAATGCGATTTAAGCAATAAAATTAAAAATGCACCTAAAACCTAAACCAAACGTTGCAGGTGGTTATTTCTTCATGCGCAGTGGTCAACGCGGCACTCTCTCGCTGCCAAGAGCACTTTTTACTATGCGCACCCAACCAGAGTGACGGGAGGAGCACATTTCAGAAAACGTGCTCAGCTCGTCGAGTAAAATGCGATTTAAGCAATTAAATTAAAAATGCACCTAAAACCTAAACCAAACGTTGCAGATGGTCATTTCTTCATGCGCAGTGGTCAACGCGGCACTCTCTAGCTGCCAAGAGCACTTTTTACTATGCACACCCAACCAGAGTGACGGGAGGAGCACATTTCAGAAAACGTGCTCAGCTCGTCCAGAAAATGCGATTTAACCAATAAAATTAAAAATGCACCCAAAACCTAAACCAAACGTTGCAGGTGGTTATTTCTTCATGCGCAGTTGTCAACGCGGCACTCTCTAGCTGCCAAGAGCACTTTTTACTATGCGCACCCAACCAGAGTGACGGGAGGAGCACATTTCAGAAAACGTGCTCAGCTCGTCGAGAAAATGCGATTTAAGCAATAAAACTAAAAATGCACCTTAAACCTAAACCAAACGTTGCAGATGGTTATTTCTTCATGCGCAGTGGTCAACGCGGCACTCTCTAGCTGCCAAGAGCACTTTTTACTATGCGCACCCAACCAGAGTGACGGGAGGAGCACATTTCAGAAAACGTGCTCAGCTCGTCGAGAAAATGCGATTTAAGCAATAAAATTAAAAATGCACCCAAAACCTAAACCAAACGTTGCAGATGGTCATTTCTTCATGCGCAGTGGTCAACGCGGCACTCTCTAGCTGCCAAGAGCACTTTTTACTATGCACACCCAACCAGAGTGACGGGAGGAGCGCATTTCAGAAAACGTGCTCAGCTCGACGAGAAAATGCGATTTAAGCAATCAAATTAAAAATGCACCCAAAACCTAAATCAAACGTTGCAGGTGGTTATTTCTTCATGCGCAGTGGTCAACGTGGCACTCTCTAGCTGCCAAGAGCACTTTTTACTATGCGCACCCAACCAGAGTGACGGGAGGAGCACATTTCAGAAAACGTGCTCAGCTCGTCGAGAAAATGCGATTTAAGCAATAAAATTAAAAATGCACCTTAAACCTAAACCAAACGTTGCAGATGGTTATTTCTTCATGCGCAGTGGTCAACGCGGCACTCTCTAGCTGCCAAGAGCACTTTTTACTATGCGCACCCAACCAGAGTGACGGGAGGAGCACATTTCAGAAAACGTGCTCAGCTCGTCGAGAAAATGCGATTTAAGCAATAAAATTAAAAATGCACCTAAAACCTAAACCAAACGTTGCAGGTGGTTATTTCTTCATGCGCAGTGGTCAACGCGGCACTCTCTCGCTGCCAAGAGCACTTTTTACTATGCGCACCCAACCAGAGTGACGGGAGGAGCACATTTCAGAAAACGTGCTCAGCTCGTCGAGTAAAATGCGATTTAAGCAATAAAATTAAAAATGCACCCAAAACCTAAACCAAACGTTGCAGATGGTCATTTCTTCATGCGCAGTGGTCAACGCGGCACTCTCTAGCTGCCAAGAGCACTTTTTACTATGCACACCCAACAAGATTGACGGTAGGAGCGCATTTCAGAAAACGTGCTCAGCTCGACGAGAACATGCGATTTAAGCAATACAATTAAAAATGCACCCAAAACCTAAACCAAACGTTGCAGGTGGTTATTTCTTCATGCGCAGTGGTCAACGCGGCACTCTCTAGCTGCCAAGAGCACTTTTTACTATGCGCACCCAACCAGAGTGACGGGAGGAGCACATTTCAGAAAACGTGCTCAGCTCGTCGAGAAAATGCGATTTAAGCAATAAAATTAAAAATGCACGTAAAACCTAAACCAAACGTTGCAGGTGGTTATTTCTTCATGCGCAGTGGTCAACGCGGCATTCTCTAGCTGCCAAGAGCACTTTTTACTATGCGCACCCAACCAGAGTGACGGGAGGAGCACATTTCAGAAAACGTGCTCAGCTCGTCGAGAAAATGTTATTTAAGCAATAAAATTAAAAATGCACCCTAAACCTAAACAAAACGTTGCAGGTGGTTATTTCTTCATGCGCAGTGGTCAACGCGGCACTCTCTAGCTGCCAAGAGCATTTTTTACTATGCGCACCCAACCAGAGTGACGGGAGGAGCACATTTCAGAAAACGTGCTCAGCTCGTCGAGAAAATGCGATTTAAGCAATAAAATTAAAAATGCATCTAAAACCTAAACCAAACGTTGCAGGTGGTTATTTCTTCATGCGCAGTGGTCAACGCGGCACTCTTTAGCTGCCAAGAGCACTTTTTACTATGCGCACCCAACCAGAGTGACGGGAGGAGCACATTTCAGAAAACGTGCTCAGCTCGTCGAGAAAATGCGATTTAAGCAATAAAATTAAAAAATGCACCCAAAACCTAAACCAAACTTTGCAGGTGGTTATTTCTTCATGTGCAGTGGTCAACGCGGCACTCTCTAGCTGCCAAGAGCACTTTTTACTATGCGCACCCAACCAGAGTGACGGGAGGAGCACATTTCAGAGAACGTGCTCAGCTCGTCCAGAAAATGCTATTTAAGCAATAAAATTAAAAATGCACCTAAAACCTAAACCAAACGTTGCAGATGGTCATTTCTTCATGCGCAGTGGTCAACGCGGCACTCTCTAGCTGCCAAGAGCACTTTTTACTATGCACACCCAACCAGAGTGACGGGAGGAGCACATTTCAGAAAACGTGCTCAGCTCGTCCAGACAATGCGATTTAAGCAATAAAATTAAAAATGCACCCAAAACCTAAATTAAACGTTGCAGTTGGTTATTTCTTAATGCGCAGTGGTCAACGCCGCACTCTCTAGCTGCCAAGAGCAATTTTTACTATGCGCACCCAACCAGAGTGATGGGAGGAGCGCATTTCAGAAAACGTGCTCAGCTCGTCGAGAAAATGCGATTTAAGCAATAAAATTAAAAATGCACCTAAAACCTAAACCAAACGTTGCAGGTGGTTATTTCTTCATGCGCAGTGGTCAACGCGGCACTCTCTAGCTGCCAAGAGCACTTTTTACTATGCACACCCAACCAGAGTGACGGGAGGAGCACATTTCAGAAAACGTGCTCAGCTCGTCGAGAAAATGCGATTTAAGCAATAAAATTAAAAATGCACCCAAAACCTAAACCAAACGTTGCAGATGGTTATTTCTTCATATGCAGCAGTCAACGCGGAACTCTCTAGCTGCCAAGAGCACTTTTTACTTTGCGCACCCAACCAGAGTGACGGGAGGAGCACATTTCAGAAAACGTGCTCAGCTCGTCAAGAAAATGCGATTTAAGCAATAAAATTAAAAATGCACCCAAAACCTAAACCAAACGTTGCAGGTGGTTATTTCTTCATGCGCAGTGGTCAACGCGGCACTCTCTAGCTGCCAAGAGCACTTTTTACTATGCGCACCCAACCAGAGTGACGGGAGGAGCACATTTCAGAAAACGTGCTCAGCTCGTCCAGAAAAGGCTATTTAAGCAATAAAATAAAAAATGCACATAAAACCTAAACCAAACGTTGCAGATGGTCATTTCTTCATGCGCAGTGGTCAATGCGGCACTCTCTAGCTGCCAAGAGCACTTTTTACTATGCGCACCAAACCAGAGTGACGGGAGGAGCACATTTCAGAAAACGTGCTCAGCTCGTCGAGAAAATGCGATTTAAGCAATAAAATTAAAACTACACCCAAAACCTAAACCAAACGTTGCAGATGGTCATTTCTTCATGCGCAGTGGTCAACGCGGCACTCTCTAGCTGCCAAGAGCACTTTTTACTATGCACACCCAACCAGAGTGACGGGAGGAGCACATTTCAGAAAACGTGCTCAGCTCGTCGAGAAAATGCGATTTAAGCAATAAAATTAAAAATGCACCCAAAACCTAAACCAAACGTTGCAGGTGGTTATTTCTTCATGCGCAGCAGTCAACGCGGCACTCTCTAGCTGCCAAGAGCACTTTTTACTATGCGCACCCAACCAGAGTGACGGGAGGAGCACATTTCAGAAAACGTGCTCAGCTCGTCGAGAAAATGCGATTTAAGCAATAAAATTAAAAATGCACCCAAAACCTAAACCAAACGTTGCAGATGGTCATTTCTTCATGCGCAGTGGTCAACGCGGCACTCTCTAGCTGCCAAGAGCACTTTTTACTATGCGCACCCAACCAGAGTGACGGGAGGAGCACATTTCAGAAAACGTGCTCAGCTCGTCGAGAAAATGCGATTTAAGCAATAAGATTAAAAATGCACCTAAAACCCAAACCAAACGTTGCAGGTGGTTATTTCTTCATGCGCATTGGTCAACGCGGCACTCTCTAGCTGCCAAGAGCACTTTTTACTATGCGCACCCAACCAGAGTGACGGGAGGAGCACATTTCAGAAAATGTGCTCAGCTCGTCGAGAAAATGCCATTTAAGCCGTACAATTAAAAATGCAGCTAAAACCTAAACCAAACGTTGCAGGTGGTTGTTTCTTCATGCGCAGTGGTCAACATGGCACTCTCTAGCTGCCAAGAGCACTTTTTACTATGCGCACCCAACCAGAGTGACGGGAGGAGCACATTTCAGAAAACGTGCTCAGCTCGTCGAGAAAATGCGATTTAAGCAATAAAATTAAAAATGCACCTAAAACCTAAACCAAATGTTGCAGGTGGTTATTTCTTCATGCGCAGTGGTCAACGCGGCACTCTGTAGCTGCCAAGAGCACTTTTTACTATGCGCACCCACCCAGAGTGACGGGAGGAGCACATTTCAGAAAACGTGCTCACCTCGTCGAGAAAATGCGATTTAAGCAATAAAATTAAAAATGCACCTAAAACCTAAACCAAACGTTGCAGGTGGTTATTTCTTCATGCGCAGCAGTCAACGCGGCACTCTCTAGCTGCGAAGAGCACTTTTTAATATGCACACCCAACAAGAGTGACGGGAGGAGCGCATTTCAGAAAACGTGCTCAGCTCGACGAGAACATGCGATTTAAGCAATAAAATTAAAAATGCACCCAAAACCTAAACCAAACGTTGCAGGTGGTTATTTCTTCATGCGCAGTGGTCAACGCGGCACTCTCTAGCTGCCAAGAGCACTTTTTACTATGCGCACCCAACCAGAGTGACGGGAGGAGCACATTTCAGAAAACGTGCTCAGCTCGTCGAGAAAATGCGATTTAAGCAATAAAATTAAAAATGCAACTAAAACCTAAACCAAACGTTGCAGGTGGTTATTTCTTCATGCGCAGCAGTCAACGCGGCACTCTCTAGCTGCCAAGAGCACTTTTTACTATGCACACCCAACCAGAGTGACGGGAGGAGCACATTTCAGAAAACGTGCTCAGCTCGTCCAGAAAATGCGATTTAAGCAATAAAATTAAAAATGCACCCAAAACCTAAACCAAACGTTGCAGGTGGTTATTTCTTCATGCGCAGTGGTCAATGCGGCACTCTCTAGCTGCCAAGAGCACTTTTTACTATGCGCACCCAACCAGAGTGACGGGAGGAGCACATTTCAGAAAACGTGCTCAGCTCGTCGAGAAAATGCGATTTAAGCAATACAATTAAAAATGCACCCAAAACCTAAACCAAACGTTGCAGGTGGTTATTTCTTCGTGCGCAGCAGTCAACGCGGCACTCTCTAGCTGCCAAGAACACTTTTTATTATGCGCACCCAACCAGAGTGACGGGAGGAGCACATTTCAGAAAACGTGCTCGGCTCGTCGAGAAAATGCGATTTAAGCAATAAAATTAAAAAATGCACCCAAAACCTAAACCAAACGTTGCAGGTGGTTATTTCTTCATGCGCAGTGGTCAACGCGGCACTCTCTAGCTGCCAAGAGCACTTTTTACTATGCGCACCCAACCAGAGTGACGGGAGGAGCACATTTCAGAGAACGTGCTCAGCTCGTCCAGAAAATGCTATTTAAGCAATAAAATAAAAAATGCACCTAAAACCTAAACCAAACGTTGCAGATGGTCATTTCTTCATGCGCAGTGGTCAACGCGGCACTCTCTAGCTGCCAAGAGCACTTTTTACTATGCGCACCCAACCAGAGTGACGGGAGGAGCACATTTCAGAAAACGTGCTCAGCTCGTCGAGAAAATGCGATTTAAGCAATAAAATTAAAAATGCACCCAAAACCTAAACCAAACGTTGCAGATGGTCATTTCTTCATGCGCAGTGGTCAACGCGGCACTCTCTAGCTGCCAAGAGCACTTTTTACTATGCACACCCAACCAGAGTGACGGGAGGAGCGCATTTCAGAAAACGTGCTCAGCTCGACGAGAAAATGCGATTTAAGCAATCAAATTAAAAATGCACCCAAAACCTAAATCAAACGTTGCAGGTGGTTATTTCTTCATGCGCAGTGGTCAACGTGGCACTCTCTAGCTGCCAAGAGCACTTTTTACTATGCGCACCCAACCAGAGTGACGGGAGGAGCACATTTCAGAAAACGTGCTCAGCTCGTCGAGAAAATGCGATTTAAGCAATAAAATTAAAAATGCACCTTAAACCTAAACCAAACGTTGCAGATGGTTATTTCTTCATGCGCAGTGGTCAACGCGGCACTCTCTAGCTGCCAAGAGCACTTTTTACTATGCGCACCCAACCAGAGTGACGGGAGGAGCACATTTCAGAAAACGTGCTCAGCTCGTCGAGAAAATGCGATTTAAGCAATAAAATTAAAAATGCACCTAAAACCTAAACCAAACGTTGCAGGTGGTTATTTCTTCATGCGCAGTGGTCAACGCGGCACTCTCTCGCTGCCAAGAGCACTTTTTACTATGCGCACCCAACCAGAGTGACGGGAGGAGCACATTTCAGAAAACGTGCTCAGCTCGTCGAGTAAAATGCGATTTAAGCAATAAAATTAAAAATGCACCCAAAACCTAAACCAAACGTTGCAGATGGTCATTTCTTCATGCGCAGTGGTCAACGCGGCACTCTCTAGCTGCCAAGAGCACTTTTTACTATGCACACCCAACAAGATTGACGGGAGGAGCGCATTTCAGAAAACGTGCTCAGCTCGACGAGAACATGCGATTTAAGCAATACAATTAAAAATGCACCCAAAACCTAAACCAAACGTTGCAGGTGGTTATTTCTTCATGCGCAGTGGTCAACGCGGCACTCTCTAGCTGCCAAGAGCACTTTTTACTATGCGCACCCAACCAGAGTGACGGGAGGAGCACATTTCAGAAAACGTGCTCAGCTCGTCGAGAAAATGCGATTTAAGCAATAAAATTAAAAATGCACGTAAAACCTAAACCAAACGTTGCAGGTGGTTATTTCTTCATGCGCAGTGGTCAACGCGGCATTCTCTAGCTGCCAAGAGCACTTTTTACTATGCGCACCCAACCAGAGTGACGGGAGGAGCACATTTCAGAAAACGTGCTCAGCTCGTCGAGAAAATGTTATTTAAGCAATAAAATTAAAAATGCACCCTAAACCTAAACAAAACGTTGCAGGTGGTTATTTCTTCATGCGCAGTGGTCAACGCGGCACTCTCTAGCTGCCAAGAGCATTTTTTACTATGCGCACCCAACCAGAGTGACGGGAGGAGCACATTTCAGAAAACGTGCTCAGCTCGTCGAGAAAATGCGATTTAAGCAATAAAATTAAAAATGCATCTAAAACCTAAACCAAACGTTGCAGGTGGTTATTTCTTCATGCGCAGTGGTCAACGCGGCACTCTTTAGCTGCCAAGAGCACTTTTTACTATGCGCACTCAACCAGAGTGACGGGAGGAGCACATTTCAGAAAACGTGCTCAGCTCGTCGAGAAAATGCGATTTAAGCAATAAAATTAAAAAATGCACCCAAAACCTAAACCAAACTTTGCAGGTGGTTATTTCTTCATGTGCAGTGGTCAACGCGGCACTCTCTAGCTGCCAAGAGCACTTTTTACTATGCGCACCCAACCAGAGTGACGGGAGGAGCACATTTCAGAGAACGTGCTCAGCTCGTCCAGAAAATGCTATTTAAGCAATAAAATTAAAAATGCACCTAAAACCTAAACCAAACGTTGCAGATGGTCATTTCTTCATGCGCAGTGGTCAACGCGGCACTCTCTAGCTGCCAAGAGCACTTTTTACTATGCACACCCAACCAGAGTGACGGGAGGAGCACATTTCAGAAAACGTGCTCAGCTCGTCCAGACAATGCGATTTAAGCAATAAAATTAAAAATGCACCCAAAACCTAAATTAAACGCTGCAGTTGGTTATTTCTTAATGCGCAGTGGTCAACGCCGCACTCTCTAGCTGCCAAGAGCAATTTTTACTATGCGCACCCAACCAGAGTGATGGGAGGAGCGCATTTCAGAAAACGTGCTCAGCTCGTCGAGAAAATGCGATTTAAGCAATAAAATTAAAAATGCACCTAAAACCTAAACCAAACGTTGCAGGTGGTTATTTCTTCATGCGCAGTGGTCAACGCGGCACTCTCTAGCTGCCAAGAGCACTTTTTACTATGCGCACCCAACCAGAGTGACGGGAGGAGCACATTTCAGAAAACGTGCTCAGCTCGTCGAGAAAATGCGATTTAAGCAATAAAATTAAAAATGCAACTAAAACCTAAACCAAACGTTGCAGGTGGTTATTTCTTCGTGCGCAGCAGTCAACGCGGCACTCTCTAGCTGCCAAGAGCACTTTTTACTATGCGCACCCAACCAGAGTGACGGGAGGAGCACATTTCAGAAAACGTGCTCAGCTCGTCGAGTAAATGCGATTTAAGCAATAAAATTAAAAATGCACCCAAAACCTAAACCAAACGTTGCAGGTGGTTATTTCTTCATGCGCAGTGGTCAACGCGGCACTCTCTAGCTGCCAAGAGCACTTTTTACTATGCGCACCCAACCAGAGTGACGGGAGGAGCACATTCCAGAAAACGTGCTCAGCTCGTCGAGAAAATGCGATTTAAGCAATAAAATTAAAAATGCACCCAAAACCTAAACCAAACGTTGCAGATGGTCATTTCTTCATGCGCAGTGGTCAACGCGGCACTCTCTAGCTGCCAAGAGCACTTTTTACTATGCGCACCCAACCAGAGTGACGGGAGGAGCACATTTCAGAAAACGTGCTCAGCTCGTCGAGAAAATGCGATTTAAGCAATAAAATTAAAAATGCACCCAAAACCTAAACCAAACGTTGCAGGTGGTTATTTCTTCATGCGCAGTGGTCAACGCGGCACTCTCTAGCTGCCATGAGCACTTTTTACTATGCGCACCCAACCAGAGTGACGGGAGGAGCACATTTCAGAAAACGTGCTCAGCTCGTCCAGCAAATGCGATTTAAGCAATAAAATTAAAAATGCACCCAAAACCTAAACCAAACGTTGCAGATGGTCATTTCTTCATGTGCAGTGGTCAACGCGGCACTCTCTAGCTGCCAAGAGCACTTTTTACTATGCACACCCAACCAGAGTGACGGGAGGAGCGCATTTCAGAAAACGTGCTCAGCTCGTCGAGAAAATGCGATTTAAGCAATAAAATTAAAAATGCACCCAAAACCTAAACCAAACGTTGCAGGTGGTTATTTCTTCATGCGCAGTGGTCAACGCGGCACTCTCTAGCTGCCAAGAGCACTTTTTACTATGCGCACCCAACCAGAGTGACGGGAGGAGCACATTCCAGAAAACGTGCTCAGCTCGTCGAGAAAATGCGATTTAAGCAATAAAATTAAAAATGCACCCAAAACCTAAACCAAACGTTGCAGATGGTCATTTCTTCATGCGCAGTGGTCAACGCGGCACTCTCTAGCTGCCAAGAGCACTTTTTACTATGCGCACCCAACCAGAGTGACGGGAGGAGCACATTTCAGAAAACGTGCTCAGCTCGTTGAGAAAATGCGATTTAAGCAATAAAATTAAAAATGCACCCTAAACCTAAACCAAACGTTGCAGGTGGTTATTTCTTCATATGCAGCAGTCAACGCGGCACTCTCTAGCTGCCAAGAGCACTTTTTACTATGCGCACCCAACCAGAGTGACGGGAGGAGCACATTTCAGAAAACGTGCTCAGCTCGTCGAGAAAATGCGATTTAAGCAATAAAATTAAAAATGCACCTAAAAACCTAAACCAAACGTTGCAGGTGGTTATTTCTTCATGCGCATCGGTCAACGCGGCACTCTCTAGCTGCCAAGAGCACGTTTTACTATGTGCACCCAACCAGAGTGACGTGAGGAGCACATTTCAGAAAACGTGCTCAACTCGTCGAGAAAATGCGATTTAAGCAATAAAATTAAAAATGCACCCAAAACCGAAACCAAACGTTGCAGATGGTCATTTCTTCATGCGCAGTGGTCAACGCGGCACTCTCTAGCTGCCAAGAGCACTTTTTACTATGCACACCCGACCAGAGTGACGGGAGGAGCGCATTTCAGAAAACATGCTCAGCTCGACGAGAAAATGCAATTTAAGCAATAAAATTAAAAATGCACCCAAAACCTAAACCAAACGTTGCAGGTGGTTATTTCTTCATGCGCAGTGGTCAACGCGGCACTCTCTAGCTGCCAAGAGCACTTTTTACTATGCGCACCCAACCAGAGTGACGGGAGGAGCACATTTCCGAAAACGTGCTCAGCTCGTCCAGAAAATGCGATTTAAGCAATAAAATTAAAAATGCACCTAAAACCTAAACCAAACGTTGCAGATGGTCATTTCTTCATGCGCAGTGGTCAACGCGGCAATCTCTAGCTGCCAAGAGCACTTTTTAATATGCACACCCAACCAGAGTGACGGAAGGAGCACATTTCAGAAAACGTGCTCAGCTCGTTCAGACAATGCGATTTAAGCAATAAAATTAAAAATGCACCCAAAACCTAAACCAAACGTTGCAGGTGGTTATTTCTTCATGCGCAGTGGTCAACGCGGCACTCTCTAGCTGCCAAGAGCACTTTTTACTATGCACACCCAACCAGAGTGACGGGAGGAGCGCATTTCAGAAAACGTGCTCAGCTCGACGAGAAAATGCGATTTAAGCAATAAAATTAAAAATGCACCCAAAACCTAAACCAAACGTTGCAGGTGGTTATTTCTTCATGCGCAGTGGTCAACGCGGCACTCTCTAGCTGCCAAGAGCACTTTTTACGATGCACACCCAACCAGAGAGACGGGAGGAGCGCATTTCAGAAAACGTGCTCAGCTCGACGAGAAAATGCGATTTAAGCAATAAAATTAAAAATGCACCCAAAACCTAAACCAAACGTTGCAGGTGGTTATTTCTTCTTGCGCAGTGGTCAACGCGGCACTCTCTAGCTGCCAAGAGCACTTTTTACTATGCGCACCCAACCAGAGTGACGGGAGGAGCACATTTCAGAAAACGTGCTCAGCTCGTCGAGAAAATGCGATTTAAGCAATAACATTAAAAATGCACCCAAAACCTAAACCAAACGTTGCAGGTGGTTATTTCTTCATGCGCAGTGGTCAACGCGGCACTCTCTAGCTGCCAAGAGCACTTTTTACTATGCGCACCCAACCAGAGTGACGGGAGGAGCACATTTCAGAAAACGTGCTCAGCTCGTCCAGAAAATGCGATTTAAAAAATAAAATTAAAAATGCACCTAAAACCTAAACCAAACGTTGCAGATGGTCATTTCTTCATGCGCAGTGGTCAACGCGGCACTCTCTAGCTGCCAAGAGCACTTTTTACTATGTGCACCCAACCAGAGTGACGTGAGGAGCACATTTCAGAAAACGTGCTCAACTCGTCGAGAAAATGCGATTTAAGCAATAAAATTAAAAATGCACCCAAAACCGAAACCAAACGTTGCAGATGGTCATTTCTTCATGCGCAGTGGTCAACGCGGCACTCTCTAGCTGCCAAGAGCACTTTTTACTATGCACACCCAACCAGAGTGACGGGAGGAGCACATTTCAGAAAACGTGCTCAGCTCGTCGAGAAAATGCGATTTAAGCAATAAAATTAAAAATGCACCCAAAACATTAAACCAAACGTTGCAGGTGGTTATTTCTTCATGCGCAGTGGTCAACGCGGCACTCTCTAGCTGCCAAGAGCATTTTTTACTATGCGCACCCAACCAGAGTGACGGGAGGAGCACATTTCAGAAAACGTGCTCAGCTCGTCGAGAAAATGCGATTTAAGCAATAAAATTAAAAATGCACCCAAAACCTAAACCAAAGGTTGCAGGTGGTTATTTCTTCATGCGCAGTCGTCAACGCGGCAATCTCTAGCTGCCAAGAGCACTTTTTACTATGCGCACCCAACCAGAGTGACGGGAGGAGCGCATTTCAGAAAACGTGCTCAGCTCGTCGAGAAAATGCGATTAAAGCAATAAAATTAAAAATGCACCTAAAACCTAAACCAAACGTTGCAGGTGGTTATTTCTTCGTGCGCAGCAGTCAACGCGGCACTCTCTAGCTGCCAAGAGCACTTTTTACTATGCGCACCCAACCAGAGTGACGGGAGGAGCACATTTCAGAAAACGTGCTCAGCTCGTCGAGTAAATGCAATTTAAGCAATAAAATTAAAAATGCAACCAAAACCTAAACCAAACGTTGCAGGTGGTTATTTCTTCATGCGCAGTGGTCAACGCCGCACTCTCTAGCTGCCAAGAGCACTTTTTACTATGCACACCCAACCAGAGTGACGGGAGGAGCACATTTCAGAAAACGTGCTCACCTCGTCGAGAAAATGCGATTTAAGCAATAAAATTAAAAATGCACCCAAAACCTAAACCAAACGTTGGAGGTGGTTATTTCTTCATGCGCAGTGGTCAACGCGGCACTCTCTAGCTGCCAAGAGCACTTTTTACTATGCGCACCCAACCAGAGTGACGGGAGGAGCCCATTCCAGAAAACGTGCTCAGCTCGTCGAGAAAATGCGATTTAAGCAATAAAATTAAAAATGCACCCAAAACCTAAACCAAACGTTGCAGATGGTCATTTCTTCATGCGCAGTGGTCAACGCGGCACTCTCTAGCTGCCAAGAGCACTTTTTACTATGCGCACCCAACCAGAGTGACGGGAGGAGCACATTTCAGAAAACGTGCTCAGCTCGTTGAGAAAATGCGATTTAAGCAATACAATTAAAAATGCACCCAAAACCTAAACCAAACGTTGCAGGTGGTTATTTCTTCATGCGCAGTGGTCAACGCGGCACTCTCTAGCTGCCAAGAGCACTTTTTACTATGCACACCCAACCAGAGTGACGGGAGGAGCGCATTTCAGAAAACGTGCTCAGCTCGACGAGAAAATGCGATTTAAGCAATAAAATTAAAAATGCACCCAAAACCTAAACCAAACGTTGCAGGTGGTTATTTCTTCATGCGCAGTGGTCAACGCGGCACTCTCTAGCTGCCAAGAGCACTTTTTACGATGCACACCCAACCAGAGAGACGGGAGGAGCGCATTTCAGAAAACTTGCTCAGCTCGACGAGAAAATGCGATTTAAGCAATAAAATTAAAAATGCACCCAAAACCTAAACCAAACGTTGCAGGTGGTAATTTCTTCATGCGCAGTGGTCAACGCGGCACTCTCTAGCTGCCAAGAGCACTTTTTACTATGCGCACCCAACCAGAGTGACGGGAGGAGCACATTTCAGAAAACGTGCTCAGCTCGTCGAGAAAATGCGATTTAAGCAATAAAATAAAAAATGCACCCAAAACCTAAACCAAACGTTGCAGGTGGTTATTTCTTCGTGCGCAGCAGTCAACGCGGCACTCTCTAGCTGCCAAGAGCACTTTTTACTATGCGCACCCAACCAGAGTGACGGGAGGAGCACATTTCAGAAAACGTGCTCAGCTCGTCCAGAAAATGCGATTTAAGCAATAAAATTAAAAATGCACCTAAAACCTAAACCAAACGTTGCAGATGGTCATTTCTTCATGCGCAGTGGTCAACGCGGCACTCTCTAGCTGCCAAGAGCACTTTTTACTATGCGCACCCAACCAGAGTGACGGGAGGAGCACATTTCAGAAAACGTGCTCAGCTCGTTGAGAAAATGCGATTTAAGCAATAAAATTAAAAATGCACCCAAAACCTAAACCAAACGTTGCAGGTGGTTATTTCTTCATGCGCAGTGGTCAACGCGGCACTCTCTAGCTGCCAAGAGCACTTTTTACTATGCGCACCCAACCAGAGTGACGGGAGGAGCACATTTCAGAAAACGTGCTCAGCTCGTCGAGAAAATGCGATTTAAGCAATAAAATTAAAAATGCACCTAAAACCTAAACCAAACGTTGCAGGTGGTTATTTCTTCATGCGCAGCAGTCAACGCGGCACTTTCTAGCTGCCAAGAGCACTTTTTACTATGCGCACCCAACCAGAGTGACGGGAGGAGCACATTTCAGAAAACGTGCTCAGCTCGTCGAGAAAATGCGATTTAAGCAATAAAATTAAAAATGCACCTAAAACCTAAACCAAACGTTGCAGGTGGTTATTTCTTCATATGCAGCAGTCAACGCGGCACTCTCTAGCTGCCAAGAGCATTTTTTACTATGCGCACCCAACCAGAGTGACGGGAGGAGCACATTTCAGAAAACGTGCTCAGCTCGTCGAGAAAATGCGATTTAAGCAATAAAATTAAAAATGAACCTAAAATCTAAACCAAACGTTGCAGGTGGTTATTTCTTCATGCGCAATGGTCAACGCGGCACTCTCTAGCTGCCAAGAGCACTTTTTACAATGCGCACCCAACCAGAGTGACGGGAGGAGCACATTTCAGAAAACGTGCTCAGCTCGTCGAGTAAATGCAATTTAAGCAATAAAATTAAAAATGCACCCAAAACCTAAACCAAACGTTGCAGGTGGTTATTTCTTCATGCGCAGTGGTCAACGCGGCACTCTCTAGCTGCCAAGAGCACTTTTTACTATGCGCACCCAACCAGAGTGACGGGAGGAGCACATTTCAGAAAACGTGCTCAGCTCGTCGAGAAAATGCGATTTAAGCAATAAATTTAAAAATGCACCCAAAACCTAAACCAAACGTTGCAGGTGGTTATTTCTTCATATGCAGCAGTCAACGCGGCACTCTCTAGCTGCAAAGAGCACTTTTTACTATGCGCACCCAACCAGAGCGACGGGAGGAGCACATTTCAGAAAACGTGCTCAGCTCGTCGAGAAAATGCGATTTAAGCAATAAAATAAAAAATGCACCTAAAACCTAAACCAAACGTTGCAGGTGGATATTTCTTCATGCGCAGTGGTCAACTCGGCACTCTCTAGCTGCCAAGAGCACTTTTTACTATGCGCATCCAACCAGAGTGACGTGAGGAGCACATTTCAGAAAACGTGCTCAGCTCGTCGAGAAAATGCGATTTAAGCAATAACATTAAAAATGCACCTAAAACCTAAACCAAACGTTGCAGGTGGTTATTTCTTGATGCGCAGTGGTCAACGCGGCACTCTCTCGCTGCCAAGAGAACTTTTTACTATGCGCACCCAACCAGAGTGCCGGGAGGAGCACATTTTAGAAAACGTGCTCAGCTCGTCGAGAAAATGCGATTTAAGCAATAAAATTAAAAATGCACCCAAAACCTAAACCAAACGTTGCAGATGGTCATTTCTTCATGCGCAGTGGTCAACGCGGCACTCTCTAGCTGCCAAGAGCATTTTTTACTATGCGCACCCAACCAGAGTGACGGGAGGAGCACATTTCAGAAAACGTGCTCAGCTCGTCGAGAAAATGCGATTTAAGCAATAAAATTAAAAATGCACCCAAAACCTAAACCAAACGTTCCAGATGGTCATTTCTTCATGCGCAGTGGTCAACGCGGCACTCTCTAGCTGCCAAGAGCACTTTTTACTATGCGCACCCAACCAGAGTGACGGGAGGAGCACATTTCAGAAAACGTGCTCAGCTCGTTGAGAAAATGCGATTTAAGCAATAAAATTAAAAATGCACCCGAAAACCTAAACCAAACGTTGCAGGTGGTTATTTCTTCATGCGCAGTGGTCAACGCGGCACTCTCTAGCTGCCAAGAGCACTTTTTACTATACACACCCAACCAGAGTGACGGGAGGAGCACATTCCAGAAAACGTGCTCAGCTCGTCGAGAAAATGCGATTTAAGCAATAAAATTAAAAATTCACCCAAAACCTAAACCAAACGTTGCAGGTGGTTATTTCTTCATGCGCAGTGGTCAACGCGGCACTCTCTAGCTGCCAAGAGCACTTTTTACTATGCGCACCCAACCAGAGTGACGGGAGGAGCACATTCCAGAAAACGTGCTCAGCTCGTCGAGAAAATGCGATTTAAGCAATAAAATTAAAAATGCACCCAAAACCTAAACCAAACGTTGCAAATGGTCATTTCTTCATGCGCAGTGGTCAACGCGGCACTCTCTAGCTGCCAAGAGCACTTTTTACTATGCGCACCCAACCAGAGTGACGGGAGGAGCACATTTCAGAAAACGTGCTCAGCTCGTCGAGAAAATGCGATTTAAGCAATAAAATTAAAAATGCACCTAAAACCTAAACCAAACGTTGCAGGTGGTTATTTCTTCATGCGCAGTGGTCAACGCGGCACTCTCTAGCTGCCAAGAGCACTTTTTACTATGCGCACCCAACCAGAGTGACGGGAGGAGCACATTTCAGAAAACGTGCTCAGCTCGTCGAGAAAATGCGATTTAAGCAATAAAATTAAAAATACACCCAAAACCTAAACAGAAAGTTGCAGATGGTCATTTCTTCATGCGCAGTGGTCAACGCGGCACTCTCTAGCTGCCAAGAGCACTTTTTACTATGCACACCCAACCAGAGTGACGGGAGGAGCGCATTTTAGAAAACGTGCTCAGCTCGACGAGAAAATGCGATTTAAGCAATAAAATTAAAAATGCACTCAAAACCTAAACCAAACGTTGCAGGTGGTTATTTTTTCATGCGCAGTGGTCAACGCGGCACTCTCTAGCTGCCAAGAGCACTTTTTACTATGCGCACCCAACCAGAGTGACGGGAGGAGCACATTTCAGAAAACGTGCTCAGCTCGTCGAGAAAATGCGATTTAAGCAATAAAATTTAAAATGCACCTAAAACCTAACTAAACCAAACGTTGCAGGTGGTTATTTCTTCGTGCGCAGCAGTCAACGCGGCACTCTCTAGCTGCCAAGAGCACTTTTTACTATGCGCACCCAACCAGAGTGACGGGAGGAGCACATTTCAGAAAACGTGCTCAGCTCGTCGAGTAAATGCAATTTAAGCAATAAAATTAAAAATGCACCCAAAACCTAAACCAAACGTTGCAGGTGGTTATTTCTTCATGCGCAGTGGTCAACGCGGCACTCTCTAGCTGCCAAGAGCACTTTTTACTATGGGCACCCAACCAGAGTGACGGGAGGAGCACATTTCAGAAAACGTGCTCAGCTCGTCCAGAAAATGCGATTTAAGCAATAAAATTAAAAATGCACCTAAAACCTAAACCAAACGTTGCAGATGGTCATTTCTTCATGCGCAGTGGTCAACGCGGCACTCTCTAGCTGCCAAGTGCACTTTTTACTATGCGCACCCAACCAGAGTGACGGGAGGAGCACATTTCAGAAAACGTGCTCAGCTCGTCCAGACAATGCGATTTAAGCAATAAAATTAAAAATGCACCCAAAACCTAAACCAAACGTTGCAGGTGGTTATTTCTTCATGCGCAGTGGTCAACGCGGCACTCTCTAGCTGTCAAGAGCACTTTTTACTATGCGCACCCAACCAGAGTGACGGGAGGAGCGCATTTCAGAAAACGTGCTCAGCTCGTCGAGAAAATAAGATTTAAGCAATAACATTAAAAATGCACCTAAAACCTAAACCAAACGTTGCAGGTGGTTATTTCTTCATGCGCAGTGGTCAACGCGGCACTCTCTAGCTGCCAAGAGCACTTTTTACTATGCACACCCAACCAGAGTGACGGGAGGAGCACATTTCAGAAAACGTGCTCAGCTCGTCCGAAAATGCGATTTAAGCAATAAAATTAAAAATGCACCCAAAACCTAAACCAAACGTTGCAGGTGGTTATTTCTTCATGCGCAGTGGTCAACGCGGCACTCTCTAGCTGCCAAGAGCACTTTTTACTATGCGCACCCAACCAGAGTGACGGGAGGAGCACATTTCAGAAAACGTGCTCAGCTCGTCGAGAAAATGCGATTTAAGCAATAAAATTAAAAATGCACCCAAAACCTAAACCAAACGTTGCAGGTGGTTATTTCTTAATGCGCAGTGGTCAACGCGGCACTCTCTAGCTGCCAAGAGCACTTTTTACTATGCGCACCCAACCAGAGTGACGGGAGGAGCACATTTCAGAAAACGTGCTCAGCTCGTCGAGAAAATGCGATTTAAGCAATAAAATTAAAAATGCACCCAAAACCTAAACCAAACGTTGCAGGTGGTTATTTCTTCGTGCGCAGCAGTCAACGCGGCACTTTCTAGCTGCCAAGAGCACTTTTTACTATGCGCACCCAACCAGAGTGACGGGAGGAGCACATTTCAGAAAACGTGCTCAGCTCGTCGAGAAAATGCGATTTAAGCAATAAAATTAAAAATGCACCTAAAACCTAAACCAAACGTTGCAGGTGGTTATTTCTTTATATGCAGCAGTCAACGCGGCACTCTCTAGCTGCCAAGAGCATTTTTTACTATGCGCACCCAACCAGAGTGACGGGAGGAGCACATTTCAGAAAACGTGCTCAGCTCGTCGAGAAAATGCGATTTAAGCAATAAAATTAAAAATGCACCTAAAACCTAAACCAAACGTTGCATTTGGTTATTTCTTCATGCGCAGTGGTCAACGCGGCACTCTCTAGCTGCCAAGAGCACTTTTTACAATGCGCACCCAACCAGAGTGACGGGAGGAGCACATTTCAGAAAACGTGCTCAGCTCGTCGAGAAAATGCGATTTAAGCAATAAAATTAAAAATGCACCTAAAACCTAAACCAAACGTTGCAGGTGGTTATTTCTTCGTGCGCAGCAGTAAACGCGGCACTCTCTAGCTGCCAAGAGCACTTTTTACTATGCGCACCCAACCAGAGTGACGGGAGGAGCACATTTCAGAAAACGTGCTCAGCTCGTCGAGTAAATGCAATATAAGCAATAAAATTAAAAATGCACCCAAAACCTAAACCAAACGTTGCAGGTGGTTATTTCTTTATGCGCAGTGGTCAACGCGGCACTCTCTAGCTGCCAAGAGCACTTTTTACTATGCGCACCCAACCAGAGTGACGGGAGGAGCACATTCCAGAAAACGTGCTCAGCTCGTCGAGAAAATGCGATTTAAGCAATAAAATTAAAAATGCACCTAAAACCTAAACCAAAAGTTGCAGGTGGTTATTTCTTCATGCGCAGCAGTCAACACGGCACTCTCTAGCTGCCAAGAGCACTTTTTACTATGCGCACCCAACCAGAGTGACGGGAGGAGCACATTTCAGAAAACGTGCTCAGCTCGTCGAGAAAATGCGATTTAAGCAATCAAATTAAAAATGCACCCAAAACCTAAACCAAACGTTGCAGATGGTCATTTCTTCATGTGCAGTGGTCAACGCGGCACTCTCTAGCTGCCAAGAGCACTTTTTACTATGCACACCCAACCAGAGTGACGGGAGGAGCGCATTTCAGAAAACGTGCTCAGCTCGTCGAGAAAATGCGATTTAAGCAATAAAATTAAAAATGCACCCAAAACCTAAACCAAACGTTGCAGGTGTTTATTTCTTCATGCGCAGTGGTCAACGCGGCACTCTCTAGCTGCCAAGAGCACTTTTTACTATGCGCACCCAACCAGAGTGACGGGAGGAGCACATTCCAGAAAACGTGCTCAGCTCGTCGAGAAAATGCGATTTAAGCAATAAAATTAAAAATGCACCCAAAACCTAAACCAAACGTTGCAGGTGGTTATTTATTCATGCGCAGTGGTCAACGCGGCACTCTCTAGCTGCCAAGAGCACTTTTTACTATGCGCAACCAACCAGAGTGACGGGAGGAGCACATTTCAGAAAATGTGCTCAGCTCGTCGAGAAAATGCCATTTAAGCCGTACAATTAAAAATGCACCTAAAACCTAAACCAAACGTTGCAGGTGGTTGTTTCTTCATGCGCAGTGGTCAACGCGGCACTCTCTAGCTGCCAAGAGCACTTTTTACTATGCGCACCCAACCAGAGTGACGGGAGGAGCACATTTCAGAAAACGTGCTCAGCTCGTCGAGAAAATGCGATTTAAGCAATAAAATTAAAAATGCACCCAAAACCTAAACCAAACGTTGCAGGTGGTTATTTCTTCATATGCAGCAGTCAACGCGGCACTCTCTAGCTGCCAAGAGCACTTTTTACTATGCGCACCCAACCAGAGTGACGGGAGGAGCACATTTCAGAAAACGTGCTCAGCTCGTCGAGAAAATGCGATTTAAGCAATAAAATTAAAAATGCACCCAAAACCTAAACCAAACGTTGCAGATGGTCATTTCTTCATGTGCAGTGGTCAACGCGGCACTCTCTAGCTGCCAAGAGCACTTTTTACTATGCACACCCAACCAGAGTGACGGGAGGAGCGCATTTCAGAAAACGTGCTCAGCTCGTCGAGAAAATGCGATTTAAGCAATAAAATTAAAAATGCACCCAAAACCTAAACCAAACGTTGCAGGTGGTTATTTCTTAATGCGCAGTGGTCAACGCGGCACTCTCTAGCTGCCAAGAGCACTTTTTACTATGCGCACCCAACCAGAGTGACGGGAGGAGCGCATTTCAGAAAACGTGCTCAGCTCGTCGAGAAAATGCGATTTAAGCAATACAATTAAAAATGCACCTAAAACCTAAACCAAACGTTGCAGGTGGTTATTTCTTCATGCGCAGCAGTCAACGCGGCACTCTCTAGCTGCCAAGAGCACTTTTTACTATGCGGACCAAACCAGAGTGACGGGAGGAGCGCATTTCAGAAAACGTGCTCAGCTCGTCGAGAAAATGCGATTTAAGCAATAAAATAAAAAATGCACCTACAACCTAAACCAAACGCTGCAGATGGTCATTTCTTCATGTGCAGTGGTCAACGCGGCACTCTCTAGCTGCCAAGAGCACTTTTTACTATGCGCACCCAACCAGAGTGACGGGAGGAGCACATTTCAGAAAACGTGCTCAGCTCGTCGAGAAAATGCGATTTAAGCAATAAAATTAAAAATGCACCCAAAACCTAAACCAAACGTTGCAGGTGGTTATTTCTTCATGCGCAGCAGTCAACGCGGCACTCTCTAGCTGCCAAGAGCACTTTTTAATATGCACACCCAACAAGAGTGACGGGAGGAGCGCATTTCAGAAAACGTGCTCAGCTCGACGAGAACATGCGATTTAAGCAATAAAATTAAAAATGCACCCAAAACCTAATCCAAACGTTGCAGGTGGTTATTTCTTCATGCGCAGTGGTCAACGCGGCACTCTCTAGCTGCCAAGAGCACTTTTTACTATGCGCACCCAACCAGAGTGACGGGAGGAGCACATTTCAGAAAACGTGCTCAGCTCGTCGAGAAAATGCGATTTAAGCAATAAAATTAAAAATGCACCCAAAACCTAAACCAAAACTTGCAGGTGGTTATTTCTTCATGCGCAGTGGTCAACGCGGCACTCTCTAGCTGCCAAGAGCACTTTTTACTATGCGCACCCAACCAGAGTGACGGGAGGAGCACATTTCAGAAAACGTGCTCAGCTCGTCCAGAAAATGCGATTTAAGCAATAAAATTTAAAATGCACCTAAAACCTAAACCAAACGTTGCAGATGGTCATTTATTCATGCGCAGTGGTCAACGCGGCACTCTCTAGCTGCCAAGAGCACTTTTTACTATGCACACCCAACCAGAGTGACGGGAGGAGCACATTTCAGAAAACGTGCTCAGCTCGTCCAGACAATGCGATTTAAGCAATACAATTAAAAATGCACCCAAAACCTAAACCAAACGTTGCAGGTGGTTATTTCTTCATGCGCAGTGGTCAACGCGGCACTCTCTAGCTGCCAAGAGCACTTTTTACTATGCGCACCCAACCAGAGTGACGGGAGGAGCGCATTTCAGAAAACGTGCTCAGCTCGTCGAGAAAATGCCATTTAAGCCGTACAATTAAAAATGCACCTAAAACCTAAACCAAACGTTGCAGGTGGTTGTTTCTTCATGCGCAGTGGTCAACGTGGCACTCTCTAGCTGCCAAGAGCACTTTTTACTATGCGCACCCAACCAGAGTGACGGGAGGAGCACATTCCAGAAAACGTGCTCAGCTCGTCGAGAAAATGCGATTTAAGCAATAAAATTAAAAATGCACCCAAAACCTAAACCAAACGTTGCAGATGGTCATTTCTTCATGTGCAGTGGTCAACGCGGCGCTCTCTAGCTGCCAAGAGCACTTTTTACTATGCACACCCAACCAGAGTGACGGGAGGAGCGCATTTCAGAAAACGTGCTCAGCTCGTCGAGAAAATGCGATTTAAGCAATAAAATTAAAAATGCACCCAAAACCTAAACCAAACGTTGCAGGTGGTTATTTCTTCATGCGCAGTGGTCAACGCGGCACTCTCTAGCTGCCAAGAGCACTTTTTACTATGCGCACCCAACCAGAGTGACGGGAGGAGCACATTTCAGAAAACGTGCTCAGCTCGTCGAGAAAATGCGATTTAAGCAATAAAATTAAAAATGCACCCAAAACCTAAACCAAACGTTGCAGGTGGTTATTTCTTCATATGCAGCAGTCAACGCGGCACTCTCTAGCTGCCAAGAGCACTTTTTACTATGCGCACCCAACCAGAGTGACGGGAGGAGCACATTTCAGAAAACGTGCTCAGCTCGTCGAGAAAATGCGATTTAAGCAATAAAATAAAAAATGCACCTAAAACCTAAACCAAACGTTGCAGGTGGATATTTCTTCATGCGCAGTGGTCAACGCGGCACTCTCTAGCTGCCAAGAGCACTTTTTACTATGCGCACCCAACCAGAGTGACGTGAGGAGCACATTTCAGAAAACGTGCTCAGCTCGTCGAGAAAATACGATTTAAGCAATAACATTAAAAATGCACCTAAAACCTAAACCAAACGTTCCAGGTGGTTATTTCTTCATGCGCAGTGGTCAACGCGGCACTCTCTAGCTGCCAAGAGCACTTTTTACTATGCGCACCCAACCAGAGTGACGGGAGGAGCACATTTCAGAAAACGTGCTCAGCTCATCGAGAAAATGCGATTTAAGCAATACAATTAAAAATGCACCTAAAACATAAACCAAACGTTGCAGGTGGTTATTTCTTCATGGGCAGTGGTCAACGCGGCACTCTCTAGCTGCCAAGAGCACTTTTTACTATGTGCACCCAACCAGAGTGACGGGAGGAGCACATTTCAGAAAACGTGCTCAGCTCGTCGAGAAAATGCGATTTAAGCAATAAAATTAAAAATGCACCTAAAACCTAAACCAAACGTTGCAGGTGGTTATTTCTTCGTGCGCAGCAGTCAACGCGGCACTCTCTAGCTGCCAAGAGCACTTTTTACTATGCGCACCCAACCAGAGTGACGGGAGGAGCACATTTCAGAAAACGTGCTCAGCTCGTCGAGTAAATGCGATTTAAGCAATAAAATTAAAAATGCACCCAAAACCTAAACCAAACGTTGCAGGTGGTTATTTCTTCATGCGCAGTGGTCAACGCGGCACTCTCTAGCTGCCAAGAGCACTTTTTACTATGCGCACCCAACCAGAGTGACGGGAGGAGCACATTTCAGAAAACGTGCGCAGCTCGTCCAGAAAATGCGATTTAAGCAATAAAATTAAAAATGCACCTAAAACCTAAACCAAACGTTGCAGATGGTCATTTCTTCATGCGCAGTGGTCAACGCGGCACTCTCTAGCTGCCAAGAGCACTTTTTACTATGCACACCCAACCAGAGTGACGGGAGGAGCACATTTCAGAAAACGTGCTCAGCTCGTCCAGACAATGCGATTTAAGCAATAAAATTAAAAATGCACCCAAAACCTAAACCAAACGTTGCAGGTGGTTATTTCTTAATGTGCAGTGGTCAACGCGGCACTCTCTAGCTGCCAAAAGCACTTTTTACTATGCGCACCCAACCAGAGTGACGGGAGGAGCGCATTTCAGAAAACGTGCTCAGCTCGTCGAGAAAATGCGATTTAAGCAATAAAATTAAAAATGCACCCAAAACCTAAACCAAACGTTGCAGGTGGTTATTTCTTCATGCGCAGTGGTCAACGCGGCACTCTCTAGCTGCCAAGAGCACTTTTTACTATGCGCACCCAACCAGAGTGACGGGAGGAGCACATTTCAGAAAACGTGCTCAGCTCGTCGAGAAAATGCGATTTAAGCAATAAAATTAAAAATGCACCTAAAACCTAAACCAAACGCTGCAGATGGTCATTTCTTCATGCGCAGTGGTCAACGCGGCACTCTCTAGCTGCCAAAAGCACTTTTTACTATACACACCCAACCAGAGTGACGGGAGGAGCACATTTCAGAAAACGTGCTCAGCTCGTCCAGACAATGCGATTTAAGCAATAAAATTAAAAATGCACCCAAAACCTAAACCAAACGTTGCAGGTGGTTATTTCTTCATGCGCAGTGGTCAACGCGGCACTCTCTAGCTGCCAAGAGCACTTTTTACTATGCGCACCCAACCAGAGTGACGGGAGGAGCACATTCCAGAAAACGTGCTCAGCTCGTCGAGAAAATGCGATTTAAGCAATAAAATTAAAAATGCACCCAAAACCTAAACCAAACGTTGCAGGTGGTTATTTCTTCATGCGCAGTGGTCAACGCGGCACTCTCTAGCTGCCAAGAGCACTTTTTACTATGCGCACCCAACCAGAGTGACGGGAGGAGCACATTTCAGAAAATGTGCTCAGCTCGTCGAGAAAATGCCATTTAAGCCGTACAATTAAAAATGCACCTAAAACCTAAACCAAACGTTGCAGGTGGTTGTTTCTTCATGCGCAGTGGTCAACGTGGCACTCTCTAGCTGCCAAGAGCACTTTTTACTATGTGCACCCAACCAGAGTGACGGGAGGAGCACATTCCAGAAAACGTGCTCAGCTCGTCGAGAAAATGCGATTTAAGCAATAAAATTAAAAATGCACCCAAAACCTAAACCAAACGTTGCAGATGGTCATTTCTTCATGTGCAGTGGTCAACGCGGCACTCTCTAGCTGCCAAGAGCACTTTTTACTATGCACACCCAACCAGAGTGACGGGAGGAGCGCATTTCAGAAAACGTGCTCAGCTCGTCGAGAAAATGCGATTTAAGCAATAAAATTAAAAATGCACCCAAAACCTAAACCAAACGTTGCAGGTGGTTATGTCTTCATGCGCAGTGGTCAACGCGGCACTCTCTAGCTGCCAAGAGCACTTTTTACTATGCGCACCCAACCAGAGTGACGGGAGGAGCACATTTCAGAAAACGTGCTCAGCTCGTCGAGAAAATGCGATTTAAGCAATAAAATTAAAAATGCACCCAAAACCTAAACCAAACGTTGCAGGTGGTTATTTCTTCATATGCAGCAGTCAACGCGGCACTCTCTAGCTGCCAAGAGCACTTTTTACTATGCGCACCCAACCAGATTGACGGGAGGAGCACATTTCAGAAAACGTGCTCAGCTCGTCGAGAAAATGCGATTTAAGCAATAAAATAAAAAATGCACCTAAAACCTAAACCAAACGTTGCAGGTGGATATTTCTTCATGCGCAGTGGTCAACGCGGCACTCTCTAGTTGCCAAGAGCACTTTTTACTATGCGCACCCAACCAGAGTGACGGGAGGAGCACATTTCAGAAAACGTGCTCAGCTCGTCGAGTAAATGCGATTTAAGCAATAAAATTAAAAATGCACCCAAAACCTAAACCAAACGTTGCAGGTGGTTATTTCTTCATGCGCAGTGGTCAACGCGGCACTCTCTAGCTGCCAAGAGCACTTTTTACTATGCGCACCCAACCAGAGTGACGGGAGGAGCACATTTCAGAAAACGTGCTCAGCTCGTCGAGAAAATGCGATTTAAGCAATAAAATTAAAAATGCACCTAAAACCTAAACCAAACGTTGCAGATGGTCATTTCTTCATGCGCAGTGGTCAACGCGGCACTCTCTAGCTGCCAAGAGCACTTTTTACTATGCACACCCAACCAGAGTGACGGGAGGAGCACATTTCAGAAAACGTGCTCAGCTCGTCCAGACAATGCGATTTAAGCAATAAAATTAAAAATGCACCCAAAACCTAAACCAAACGTTGCAGGTGGTTATTTCTTAATGTGCAGTGGTCAACGCGGCACTCTCTAGCTGCCAAGAGCACTTTTTACTATGCGCACCCAACCAGAGTGACGGGAGGAGCGCATTTCAGAAAACGTGCCCAGCTCGTCGAGAAAATGCGATTTAAGCAATAAAATTAAAAATGCACCCAAAACCTAAACCAAACGTTGCAGGTGGTTATTTCTTCATGCGCAGTGGTCAACGCGGCACTCTCTAGCTGCCAAGAGCACTTTTTACTATGCGCACCCAACCAGAGTGACGGGAGGAGCACATTTCAGAAAACGTGCTCAGCTCGTCGAGAAAATGCCATTTAAGCCGTACAATTAAAAATGCACCTAAAACCTAAACCAAACGTTGCAGGTGGTTGTTTCTTCATGCGCAGTGGTCAACGTGGCACTCTCTAGCTGCCAAGAGCACTTTTTACTATGTGCACCCAACCAGAGTGACGGGAGGAGCACATTCCAGAAAACGTGCTCAGCTCGTCGAGAAAATGCGATTTAAGCAATAAAATTAAAAATGCACCCAAAACCTAAACCAAACGTTGCAGATGGTCATTTCTTCATGTGCAGTGGTCAACGCGGCACTCTCTAGCTGCCAAGAGCACTTTTTACTATGCACACCCAACCAGAGTGACGGGAGGAGCGCATTTCAGAAAACGTGCTCAGCTCGTCGAGAAAATGCGATTTAAGCAATAAAATTAAAAATGCACCCAAAACCTAAACCAAACGTTGCAGGTGGTTATGTCTTCATGCGCAGTGGTCAACGCGGCACTCTCTAGCTGCCAAGAGCACTTTTTACTATGCGCACCCAACCAGAGTGACGGGAGGAGCACATTTCAGAAAACGTGCTCAGCTCGTCGAGAAAATGCGATTTAAGCAATAAAATTAAAAATGCACCCAAAACCTAAACCAAACGTTGCAGGTGGTTATTTCTTCATATGCAGCAGTCAACGCGGCACTCTCTAGCTGCCAAGAGCACTTTTTACTATGCGCACCCAACCAGATTGACGGGAGGAGCACATTTCAGAAAACGTGCTCAGCTCGTCGAGAAAATGCGATTTAAGCAATAAAATAAAAAATGCACCTAAAACCTAAACCAAACGTTGCAGGTGGATATTTCTTCATGCGCAGTGGTCAACGCGGCACTCTCTAGTTGCCAAGAGCACTTTTTACTATGCGCACCCAACCAGAGTGACGGGAGGAGCACATTTCAGAAAACGTGCTCAGCTCGTCGAGTAAATGCGATTTAAGCAATAAAATTAAAAATGCACCCAAAACCTAAACCAAACGTTGCAGGTGGTTATTTCTTCATGCGCAGTGGTCAACGCGGCACTCTCTAGCTGCCAAGAGCACTTTTTACTATGCGCACCCAACCAGAGTGACGGGAGGAGCACATTTCAGAAAACGTGCGCAGCTCGTCCAGAAAATGCGATTTAAGCAATAAAATTAAAAATGCACCTAAAACCTAAACCAAACGTTGCAGATGGTCATTTCTTCATGCGCAGTGGTCAACGCGGCACTCTCTAGCTGCCAAGAGCACTTTTTACTATGCACACCCAACCAGAGTGACGGGAGGAGCACATTTCAGAAAACGTGCTCAGCTCGTCCAGACAATGCGATTTAAGCAATAAAATTAAAAATGCACCCAAAACCTAAACCAAACGTTGCAGGTGGTTATTTCTTAATGTGCAGTGGTCAACGCGGCACTCTCTAGCTGCCAAGAGCACTTTTTACTATGCGCACCCAACCAGAGTGACGGGAGGAGCGCATTTCAGAAAACGTGCCCAGCTCGTCGAGAAAATGCGATTTAAGCAATAAAATTAAAAATGCACCCAAAACCTAAACCAAACGTTGCAGGTGGTTATTTCTTCATGCGCAGTGGTCAACGCGGCACTCTCTAGCTGCCAAGAGCACTTTTTACTATGCGCACCCAACCAGAGTGACGGGAGGAGCACATTTCAGAAAACGTGCTCAGCTCGTCGAGAAAATGCGATTTAAGCAATAAATTTAAAAATGCACCTAAAACCTAAACCAAACGTTGCAGGTGATTATTTCTGCATGCGCAGTGGTCAACGCGGCACTCTCTAGCTGCCAAGAGCACTTTTTACTATGCGCACCCAACCAGAGTGACGGGAGGAGCACATTTCAGAAAACGTGCTCAGCTCGTCGAGAAAATGCGATTTAAGCAATAAAATTTAAAATGCACCTAAAACCTAAACCAAACGTTGCAGATGGTTATTTCTTCATGCGCAGTGGTCAATGCGGCACTCTCTAGCTGCCAAGAGCACTTTTTACTATGCGCACCTAACCAGAGTGACGGGAGGAGCACATTTCAGAAAATGTGCTCAGCTCGTCGAGAAAATGCGATTTAAGTAATAAAATTAAAAATGCACCTAAAACCTAAACCAGACGCTGCAGATGGTCATTTCTTCATGCGCAGTGGTCAACGCGGCACTCTCTAGCTGCCAAGAGCACTTTTTACTATGCACACCCAACCAGAGTGACGGGAGGAGCGCATTTCAAAAAACGTGCTCAGCTCGTCGAAAAAATGCGATTTAAGCAATAAAATTAAAAATGCACCTAAAACCTAAACCAAACGTTGCAGGTGGTTATTTCTTCATGCGCAGCAGTCAACGCGGCACTCTCTAGCTGCCAAGAGCACTTTTTACTATGCGCACCCAACCAGAGTGACGGGAGGAGCACATTTCAGAAAACGTGCTCAGCTCGTCGAGAAAATGCGATTTAAGCAATAAATTTAAAAATGCACCTAAAACCTAAACCAAACGTTGCAGGTGGTTATTTCTGCATGCGCAGTGGTCAACGCAACACTCTAGCTGCCAAGAGCACTTTTTACTATGCACACCCAACCAGAGTAACGGGGGGAGCACATTTCAGAAAACGTGCTCAGCTCGTCCAGACAATGCGATTTAAGGAATAAAATTAAAAATGCACCCAAAACCTAAACCAAACGTTGCAGGTGGTTATTTCTTCATGCGCAGTGGTCAACGCGGCACTCTCTAGCTGCCAAGAGCACTTTTTACTATGCGCACCCAACCAGAGTGACGGGAGGAGCGCATTTCAGAAAACGTGCTCAGCTCGTCGAGAAAATGCGATTTAAGCAATAAAATTAAAAATGCACCTAAAACCTAAACCAAATGTTGCAGGTGGTTGTTTCTTCATGCACAGCAGTCAACGCGGCACTCTCTAGCTGCCAAGAGCACTTTTTACTATGCGCACCCAACCAGAGTGACGGGAGGAGCACATTTCAGAAAACGTGCTCAGCTCGTCGAGAAAATGCGATTTAAGCAATAAAATTAAAAATGCACCTAAAACCTAAACCAAACGTTGCAGGTGGTTATTTCTTCATGCGCAGTGGTCAACGCGGCACTCTCTAGCTGCCAAGAGCACTTTTTACTATGCGCACCCAACCAGAGTGACGGGAGGAGCACATTTCAGAAAATGTGCTCAGCTCGTCGAGAAAATGCCATTTAAGCCGTACAATTAAAAATGCACCTAAAACCTAAACCAAACGTTGCAGGTGGTTATTTCTTCATGCGCAGTGGTCAACGTGGCACTCTCTAGCTGCCAAGAGCACTTTTTACTATGCGCACCCAACCAGAGTGACGGGAGGAGCACATTTCAGAAAACGTGCTCAGCTCGTCGAGAAAATGCGATTTAAGCAATAAAATTAAAAATGCACCTAAAACCTAAACCAAACGTTGCAGGTGGTTATTTCTTCATGCGCAGTGTTCAACGCGGCACTCTGTAGCTGCCAAGAGCACTTTTTACTATGCGCACCCACCCAGAGTGACGGGAGGAGCACATTTCAGAAAACGTGCTCACCTCGTCGAGAAAATGCGATTTAAGCAATAAAATTAAAAATGCACCTAAAACCTAAACCAAACGTTGCAGGTGGTTATTTCTTCATGCGCAGTGGTCAACGCGGCACTCTCTAGCTGCCAAGAGCACTTTTTACTATGCGCACCCAACCAGAGTGACGGGAGGAGCACATTTCAGAAAACGTGCTCAGCTCGTCGAGAAAATGCGATTTAAGCAATAAAATAAAAAATGCACCTAAAACCTAAACCAAACGTTGCAGGTGGTTATTTCTTCATGCGCAGTGGTCAACGCGGCACTCTCTAGCTGCCAAGAGCACTTTTTACTATGCGCACCCAACCAGAGTGACGGGAGGAGCACATTTCAGAAAACGTGCTCAGCTCGTCGAGAAAATGCGATTTAAGCAATAAAATTAAAAATGCACCTAAAACCTAAACCAAACGTTGCAGGTGGTTATTTCTTCATGCGCAGTGGTCAACGCGGCACTCTCTAGCTGCCAAGAGCACTTTTTACTATGCACACCCAACCAGAGTGACGGGAGGAGCACATTTCAGAAAACGTGCTCAGCTCGTCGAGAAAATGCGATTTAAGCAATAAAATTAAAAATGCACCCAAAACCTAAACCAAACGTTGCAGGTGGTTATTTCTTCATATGCAGCAGTCAACGCGGAACTCTCTAGCTGCCAAGAGCACTTTTTACTTTGCGCACCCAACCAGAGTGACGGGAGGAGCACATTTCAGAAAACGTGCTCAGCTCGTCAAGAAAATGCGATTTAAGCAATAAAATTAAAAATGCACCCAAAACCTAAACCAAACGTTGCAGGTGGTTATTTCTTCATGCGCAGTGGTCAACGCGGCACTCTCTAGCTGCCAAGAGCACTTTTTACTATGCGCACCCAACCAGAGTGACGGGAGGAGCACATTTCAGAAAACGTGCTCAGCTCGTCCAGAAAAGGCTATTTAAGCAATAAAATAAAAAATGCACATAAAACCTAAACCAAACGTTGCAGATGGTCATTTCTTCATGCGCAGTGGTCAATGCGGCACTCTCTAGCTGCCAAGAGCACTTTTTACTATGCGCACCAAACCAGAGTGACGGGAGGAGCACATTTCAGAAAACGTGCTCAGCTCGTCGAGAAAATGCGATTTAAGCAATAAAATTAAAACTACACCCAAAACCTAAACCAAACGTTGCAGATGGTCATTTCTTCATGCGCAGTGGTCAACGCGGCACTCTCTAGCTGCCAAGAGCACTTTTTACTATGCACACCCAACCAGAGTGACGGGAGGAGCACATTTCAGAAAACGTGCTCAGCTCGTCGAGAAAATGCGATTTAAGCAATAAAATTAAAAATGCACCCAAAACCTAAACCAAACGTTGCAGGTGGTTATTTCTTCATGCGCAGCAGTCAACGCGGCACTCTCTAGCTGCCAAGAGCACTTTTTACTATGCGCACCCAACCAGAGTGACGGGAGGAGCACATTTCAGAAAACGTGCTCAGCTCGTCGAGAAAATGCGATTTAAGCAATAAAATTAAAAATGCACCCAAAACCTAAACCAAACGTTGCAGATGGTCATTTCTTCATGCGCAGTGGTCAACGCGGCACTCTCTAGCTGCCAAGAGCACTTTTTACTATGCGCACCCAACCAGAGTGACGGGAGGAGCACATTTCAGAAAACGTGCTCAGCTCGTCGAGAAAATGCGATTTAAGCAATAAGATTAAAAATGCACCTAAAACCCAAACCAAACGTTGCAGGTGGTTATTTCTTCATGCGCATTGGTCAACGCGGCACTCTCTAGCTGCCAAGAGCACTTTTTACTATGCGCACCCAACCAGAGTGACGGGAGGAGCACATTTCAGAAAATGTGCTCAGCTCGTCGAGAAAATGCCATTTAAGCCGTACAATTAAAAATGCAGCTAAAACCTAAACCAAACGTTGCAGGTGGTTGTTTCTTCATGCGCAGTGGTCAACATGGCACTCTCTAGCTGCCAAGAGCACTTTTTACTATGCGCACCCAACCAGAGTGACGGGAGGAGCACATTTCAGAAAACGTGCTCAGCTCGTCGAGAAAATGCGATTTAAGCAATAAAATTAAAAATGCACCTAAAACCTAAACCAAATGTTGCAGGTGGTTATTTCTTCATGCGCAGTGGTCAACGCGGCACTCTGTAGCTGCCAAGAGCACTTTTTACTATGCGCACCCACCCAGAGAGACGGGAGGAGCACATTTCAGAAAACGTGCTCACCTCGTCGAGAAAATGCGATTTAAGCAATAAAATTAAAAATGCACCTAAAACCTAAACCAAACGTTGCAGGTGGTTATTTCTTCATGCGCAGCAGTCAACGCGGCACTCTCTAGCTGCGAAGAGCACTTTTTAATATGCACACCCAACAAGAGTGACGGGAGGAGCGCATTTCAGAAAACGTGCTCAGCTCGACGAGAACATGCGATTTAAGCAATAAAATTAAAAATGCACCCAAAACCTAAACCAAACGTTGCAGGTGGTTATTTCTTCATGCGCAGTGGTCAACGCGGCACTCTCTAGCTGCCAAGAGCACTTTTTACTATGCGCACCCAACCAGAGTGACGGGAGGAGCACATTTCAGAAAACGTGCTCAGCTCGTCGAGAAAATGCGATTTAAGCAATAAAATTAAAAATGCAACTAAAACCTAAACCAAACGTTGCAGGTGGTTATTTCTTCGTGCGCAGCAGTCAACGCGGCACTCTCTAGCTGCCAAGAGCACTTTTTACTATGCACACCCAACCAGAGTGACGGGAGGAGCACATTTCAGAAAACGTGCTCAGCTCGTCCAGAAAATGCGATTTAAGCAATAAAATTAAAAATGCACCCAAAACCTAAACCAAACGTTGCAGGTGGTTATTTCTTCATGCGCAGTGGTCAACGCGGCACTCTCTAGCTGCCAAGAGCACTTTTTACTATGCGCACCCAACCAGAGTGACGGGAGGAGCACATTTCAGAAAACGTGCTCAGCTCGTCGAGAAAATGCGATTTAAGCAATACAATTAAAAATGCACCCAAAACCTAAACCAAACGTTGCAGGTGGTTATTTCTTCGTGCGCAGCAGTCAACGCGGCACTCTCTAGCTGCCAAGAACACTTTTTATTATGCGCACCCAACCAGAGTGACGGGAGGAGCACATTTCAGAAAACGTGCTCGGCTCGTCGAGAAAATGCGATTTAAGCAATAAAATTAAAAAATGCACCCAAAACCTAAACCAAACGTTGCAGGTGGTTATTTCTTCATGCGCAGTGGTCAACGCGGCACTCTCTAGCTGCCAAGAGCACTTTTTACTATGCGCACCCAACCAGAGTGACGGGAGGAGCACATTTCAGAGAACGTGCTCAGCTCGTCCAGAAAATGCTATTTAAGCAATAAAATAAAAAATGCACCTAAAACCTAAACCAAACGTTGCAGATGGTCATTTCTTCATGCGCAGTGGTCAACGCGGCACTCTCTAGCTGCCAAGAGCACTTTTTACTATGCGCACCCAACCAGAGTGACGGGAGGAGCACATTTCAGAAAACGTGCTCAGCTCGTCGAGAAAATGCGATTTAAGCAATAAAATTAAAAATGCACCTAAAACCTAAACCAAACGTTGCAGGTGGTTATTTCTTTATGCACAGTGGTCAACGCGGCACCCTCTAGCTGCCAAGAGCACTTTTTACTATGCGCACCCAACCAGAGTGACGGGAGGAGCACATTTCAGAAAACGTGCTCAACTCGTCGAGAAAATGCGATTTAAGCAATAAAATTAAAAATGCACCCAAAACCTAAACCAAACGTTGCAGGTGGTTATTTCTTCATGCGCAGTGGTCAACGCGGCACTCTCTAGCTGCCAAGAGCACTTTTTACTATGCACACCCAACCAGAGTGACGGGAGGAGCGCATTTTAGAAAACGTGCTCAGCTCGACGAGAAAATGCGATTTAAGCAATAAAATTAAAAATGCACCCAAAACCTAAACCAAACGTTGCAGGTGGTTATTTCTTCATGCGCAGTGGTCAACGCGGCACTCTCTAGCTGCCAAGAGCACTTTTTACTATGCACACCCAACCAGAGTGACGGGAGGAGCACATTTCAGAAAACGTGCTCAGCTCGTCCAGAAAATGCGATTTAAGCAATAAAATTAAAAATGCACCCAAAACCTAAACCAAACGTTGCAGGTGGTTATTTCTTCATGCGCAGTGGTCAACGCGGCACTCTCTAGCTGCCAAGAGCACTTTTTACTATGCGCACCCAACCAGAGTGACGGGAGGAGCACATTTCAGAAAACGTGCTCAGCTCGTAGAGAAAATGCGATTTAAGCAATACAATTAAAAATGCACCCAAAACCTAAACCAAACGTTGCAGGTGGTTATTTCTTCGTGCGCAGCAGTCAACGCGGCACTCTCTAGCTGCCAAGAACACTTTTTATTATGCGCACCCAACCAGAGTGACGGGAGGAGCACATTTCAGAAAACGTGCTCGGCTCGTCGAGAAAATGCGATTTAAGCAATAAAATTAAAAAATGCACCCAAAACCTAAACCAAACGTTGCAGGTGGTTATTTCTTCATGCGCAGTGGTCAACGCGGCACTCTCTAGCTGCCAAGAGCACTTTTTACTATGCGCACCCAACCAGAGTGACGGGAGGAGCACATTTCAGAGAACGTGCTCAGCTCGTCCAGAAAATGCTATTTAAGCAATAAAATAAAAAATGCACCTAAAACCTAAACCAAACGTTGCAGATGGTCATTTCTTCATGCGCAGTGGTCAACGCGGCACTCTCTAGCTGCCAAGAGCACTTTTTACTATGCGCACCCAACCAGAGTGACGGGAGGAGCACATTTCAGAAAACGTGCTCAGCTCGTCGAGAAAATGCGATTTAAGCAATAAAATTAAAAATGCACCTAAAACCTAAACCAAACGTTGCAGGTGGTTATTTCTTTATGCACAGTGGTCAACGCGGCACCCTCTAGCTGCCAAGAGCACTTTTTACTATGCGCACCCAACCAGAGTGACGGGAGGAGCACATTTCAGAAAACGTGCTCAACTCGTCGAGAAAATGCGATTTAAGCAATAAAATTAAAAATGCACCCAAAACCTAAACCAAACGTTGCAGGTGGTTATTTCTTCATGCGCAGTGGTCAACGCGGCACTCTCTAGCTGCCAAGAGCACTTTTTACTATGCACACCCAACCAGAGTGACGGGAGGAGCGCATTTTAGAAAACGTGCTCAGCTCGACGAGAAAATGCGATTTAAGCAATAAAATTAAAAATGCACCCAAAACCTAAACCAAACGTTGCAGGTGGTTATTTCTTCATGCGCAGTGGTCAACGCGGCACTCTCTAGCTGCCAAGAGCACTTTTTACTATGCGCACCCAACCAGAGTGACGGGAGGAGCACATTTCAGAAAACGTGCTCAGCTCGTCGAGAAAATGCGATTTAAGCAATAAAATTAAAAATGCACCTTAAACCTAAACCAAACGTTGCAGATGGTTATTTCTTCATGCGCAGTGGTCAACGCGGCACTCTCTAGCTGCCAAGAGCACTTTTTACTATGCGCACCCAACCAGAGTGACGGGAGGAGCACATTTCAGAAAACGTGCTCAGCTCGTCGAGAAAATGCGATTTAAGCAATAAAATTAAAAATGCACCTAAAACCTAAACCAAACGTTGCAGGTGGTTATTTCTTCATGCGCAGTGGTCAACGCGGCACTCTCTCGCTGCCAAGAGCACTTTTTACTATGCGCACCCAACCAGAGTGACGGGAGGAGCACATTTCAGAAAACGTGCTCAGCTCGTCGAGTAAAATGCGATTTAAGCAATAAAATTAAAAATGCACCCAAAACCTAAACCAAACGTTGCAGATGGTCATTTCTTCATGCGCAGTGGTCAACGCGGCACTCTCTAGCTGCCAAGAGCACTTTTTACTATGCACACCCAACAAGATTGACGGGAGGAGCGCATTTCAGAAAACGTGCTCAGCTCGACGAGAACATGCGATTTAAGCAATACAATTAAAAATGCACCCAAAACCTAAACCAAACGTTGCAGGTGGTTATTTCTTCATGCGCAGTGGTCAACGCGGCACTCTCTAGCTGCCAAGAGCACTTTTTAATATGCGCACCCAACCAGAGTGACGGGAGGAGCACATTTCAGAAAACGTGCTCAGCTCGTCGAGAAAATGCGCTTTAAGCAATAAAATTAAAAATGCACGTAAAACCTAAACCAAACGTTGCAGGTGGTTATTTCTTCATGCGCAGTGGTCAACGCGGCATTCTCTAGCTGCCAAGAGCACTTTTTACTATGCGCACCCAACCAGAGTGACGGGAGGAGCACATTTCAGAAAACGTGCTCAGCTCGTCGAGAAAATGTTATTTAAGCAATAAAATTAAAAATGCACCCTAAACCTAAACAAAACGTTGCAGGTGGTTATTTCTTCATGCGCAGTGGTCAACGCGGCACTCTCTAGCTGCCAAGAGCATTTTTTACTATGCGCACCCAACCAGAGTGACGGGAGGAGCACATTTCAGAAAACGTGCTCAGCTCGTCGAGAAAATGCGATTTAAGCAATAAAATTAAAAATGCATCTAAAACCTAAACCAAACGTTGCAGGTGGTTATTTCTTCATGCGCAGTGGTCAACGCGGCACTCTTTAGCTGCCAAGAGCACTTTTTACTATGCGCACCCAACCAGAGTGACGGGAGGAGCACATTTCAGAAAACGTGCTCAGCTCGTCGAGAAAATGCGATTTAAGCAATAAAATTAAAAAATGCACCCAAAACCTAAACCAAACTTTGCAGGTGGTTATTTCTTCATGTGCAGTGGTCAACGCGGCACTCTCTAGCTGCCAAGAGCACTTTTTACTATGCGCACCCAACCAGAGTGACGGGAGGAGCACATTTCAGAGAACGTGCTCAGCTCGTCCAGAAAATGCTATTTAAGCAATAAAATTAAAAATGCACCTAAAACCTAAACCAAACGTTGCAGATGGTCATTTCTTCATGCGCAGTGGTCAACGCGGCACTCTCTAGCTGCCAAGAGCACTTTTTACTATGCACACCCAACCAGAGTGACGGGAGGAGCACATTTCAGAAAACGTGCTCAGCTCGTCCAGACAATGCGATTTAAGCAATAAAATTAAAAATGCACCCAAAACCTAAATTAAACGTTGCAGTTGGTTATTTCTTAATGCGCAGTGGTCAACGCCGCACTCTCTAGCTGCCAAGAGCAATTTTTACTATGCGCACCCAACCAGAGTGATGGGAGGAGCGCATTTCAGAAAACGTGCTCAGCTCGTCGAGAAAATGCGATTTAAGCAATAAAATTAAAAATGCACCTAAAACCTAAACCAAACGTTGCAGGTGGTTATTTCTTCATGCGCAGTGGTCAACGCGGCACTCTCTAGCTGCCAAGAGCACTTTTTACTATGCGCACCCAACCAGAGTGACGGGAGGAGCACATTTCAGAAAACGTGCTCAGCTCGTCGAGAAAATGCGATTTAAGCAATAAAATTAAAAATGCAACTAAAACCTAAACCAAACGTTGCAGGTGGTTATTTCTTCGTGCGCAGCAGTCAACGCGGCACTCTCTAGCTGCCAAGAGCACTTTTTACTATGCGCACCCAACCAGAGTGACGGGAGGAGCACATTTCAGAAAACGTGCTCAGCTCGTCGAGAAAATGCGATTTAAGCAATAAAATTAAAAATGCACCCAAAACCTAAACCAAACGTTGCAGGTGGTTATTTCTTCATGCGCAGTGGTCAACGCGGCACTCTCTAGCTGCCAAGAGCACTTTTTACTATGCGCACCCAACCAGAGTGACGGGAGGAGCACATTTCAGAAAACGTGCTCAGCTCGTCGAGAAAATGCGATTTAAGCAATAACATTAAAAATGCACCCAAAACCTAAACCAAACGTTGCAGGTGGTTATTTCTTCATGCGCAGTGGTCAACGCGGCACTCTCTAGCTGCCAAGAGCACTTTTTACTATGCGCACCCAACCAGAGTGACGGGAGGAGCACATTTCAGAAAACGTGCTCAGCTCGTCCAGAAAATGCGATTTAAAAAATAAAATTAAAAATGCACCTAAAACCTAAACCAAACGTTGCAGATGGTCATTTCTTCATGCGCAGTGGTCAACGCGGCACTCTCTAGCTGCCAAGAGCACTTTTTACTATGTGCACCCAACCAGAGTGACGTGAGGAGCACATTTCAGAAAACGTGCTCAACTCGTCGAGAAAATGCGATTTAAGCAATAAAATTAAAAATGCACCCAAAACCGAAACCAAACGTTGCAGATGGTCATTTCTTCATGCGCAGTGGTCAACGCGGCACTCTCTAGCTGCCAAGAGCACTTTTTACTATGCGCACCCAACCAGAGTGACGGGAGGAGCACATTTCAGAAAACGTGCTCAGCTCGTCCAGAAAATGCGATTTAAGCAATAAAATTAAAAATGCACCTAAAACCTAAACCAAACGTTGCAGATGGTCATTTCTTCATGCGCAGTGGTCAACGCGGCACTCTCTAGCTGCCAAGAGCACTTTTTACTATGCGCACCCAACCAGAGTGACGGGAGGAGCACATTTCAGAAAACGTGCTCAGCTCGTTGAGAAAATGCGATTTAAGCAATAAAATTAAAAATGCACCCAAAACCTAAACCAAACGTTGCAGGTGGTTATTTCTTCATGCGCAGTGGTCAACGCGGCACTCTCTAGCTGCCAAGAGCACTTTTTACTATGCGCACCCAACCAGAGTGACGGGAGGAGCACATTTCAGAAAACGTGCTCAGCTCGTCGAGAAAATGCGATTTAAGCAATAAAATTAAAAATGCACCTAAAACCTAAACCAAACGTTGCAGGTGGTTATTTCTTCATGCGCAGCAGTCAACGCGGCACTTTCTAGCTGCCAAGAGCACTTTTTACTATGCGCACCCAACCAGAGTGACGGGAGGAGCACATTTCAGAAAACGTGCTCAGCTCGTCGAGAAAATGCGATTTAAGCAATAAAATTAAAAATGCACCTAAAACCTAAACCAAACGTTGCAGGTGGTTATTTCTTCATATGCAGCAGTCAACGCGGCACTCTCTAGCTGCCAAGAGCATTTTTTACTATGCGCACCCAACCAGAGTGACGGGAGGAGCACATTTCAGAAAACGTGCTCAGCTCGTCGAGAAAATGCGATTTAAGCAATAAAATTAAAAATGAACCTAAAATCTAAACCAAACGTTGCAGGTGGTTATTTCTTCATGCGCAATGGTCAACGCGGCACTCTCTAGCTGCCAAGAGCACTTTTTACAATGCGCACCCAACCAGAGTGACGGGAGGAGCACATTTCAGAAAACGTGCTCAGCTCGTCGAGTAAATGCAATTTAAGCAATAAAATTAAAAATGCACCCAAAACCTAAACCAAACGTTGCAGGTGGTAATTTCTTCATGCGCAGTGGTCAACGCGGCACTCTCTAGCTGCCAAGAGCACTTTTTACTATGCGCACCCAACCAGAGTGACGGGAGGAGCACATTTCAGAAAACGTGCTCAGCTCGTTGAGAAAATGCGATTTAAGCAATCAAATTAAAAATGCACCCAAAACCTAAACCAAACGTTGCAGATGGTCATTTCTTCATGTGCAGTGGTCAACGCGGCACTCTCTAGCTGCCAAGAGCACTTTTTACTATGCACACCCAACCAGAGTGACGGGAGGAGCACATTTCAGAAAACGTGCTCACCTCGTCGAGAAAATGCGATTTAAGCAATAAAATTAAAAATGCACCCAAAACCTAAACCAAACGTTGGAGGTGGTTATTTCTTCATGCGCAGTGGTCAACGCGGCACTCTCTAGCTGCCAAGAGCACTTTTTACTATGCGCACCCAACCAGAGTGACGGGAGGAGCCCATTCCAGAAAACGTGCTCAGCTCGTCGAGAAAATGCGATTTAAGCAATACAATTAAAAATGCACCCAAAACCTAAACCAAATGTTGCAGATGGTCATTTCTTCATGCGCAGTGGTCAACGCGGCACTCTCTAGCTGCCAAGAGCACTTTTTACTATGCGCACCCAACCAGAGTGACGGGAGGAGCACATTTCAGAAAACGTGCTCAGCTCGTTGAGAAAATGCGATTTAAGCAATAAAATTAAAAATGCACCCAAAACCTAAACCAAACGTTGCAGGTGGTTATTTCTTCATGCGCAGTGGTCAACGCGGCACTCTCTAGCTGCCAAGAGCACTTTTTACTATGCACACCCAACCAGAGTGACGGGAGGAGCGCATTTCAGAAAACGTGCTCAGCTCGACGAGAAAATGCGATTTAAGCAATAAAATTAAAAATGCACCCAAAACCTAAACCAAACGTTGCAGGTGGTTATTTCTTCATGCGCAGTGGTCAACGCGGCACTCTCTAGCTGCCAAGAGCACTTTTTACGATGCACACCCAACCAGAGAGACGGGAGGAGCGCATTTCAGAAAACTTGCTCAGCTCGACGAGAAAATGCGATTTAAGCAATAAAATTAAAAATGCACCCAAAACCTAAACCAAACGTTGCAGGTGGTAATTTCTTCATGCGCAGTGGTCAACGCGGCACTCTCTAGCTGCCAAGAGCATTTTTTACTATGCGCACCCAACCAGAGTGACGGGAGGAGCACATTTCAGAAAACGTGCTCAGCTCGTCGAGAAAATGCGATTTAAGCAATAAAATAAAAAATGCACCCAAAACCTAAACCAAACGTTGCAGGTGGTTATTTCTTCGTGCGCAGCAGTCAACGCGGCACTCTCTAGCTGCCAAGAGCACTTTTTACTATGCGCACCCAACCAGAGTGACGGGAGGAGCACATTTCAGAAAACGTGCTCAGCTCGTCGAGAAAATGCGATTTAAGCAATAAAATTAAAAATGCACCTAAAACCTAAACCAAACGTTGCAGGTGGTTATTTCTTCGTGCGCAGCAGTCAACGCGGCACTCTCTAGCTGCCAAGAGCACTTTTTACTATGCGCACCCAACCAGAGTGACGGGAGGAGCACATTTCAGAAAACGTGCTCAGCTCGTCGAGTAAATGCGATTTAAGCAATAAAATTAAAAATGCACCCAAAACCTAAACCAAACGTTGCAGGTGGTTATTTCTTCATGCGCAGTGGTCAACGCGGCACTCTCTAGCTGCCAAGAGCACTTTTTACTATGCGCACCCAACCAGAGTGACGGGAGGAGCACATTTCAGAAAACGTGCGCAGCTCGTCCAGAAAATGCGATTTAAGCAATAAAATTAAAAATGCACCTAAAACCTAAACCAAACGTTGCAGATGGTCATTTCTTCATGCGCAGTGGTCAACGCGGCACTCTCTAGCTGCCAAGAGCACTTTTTACTATGCACACCCAACCAGAGTGACGGGAGGAGCACATTTCAGAAAACGTGCTCAGCTCGTCCAGACAATGCGATTTAAGCAATAAAATTAAAAATGCACCCAAAACCTAAACCAAACGTTGCAGGTGGTTATTTCTTAATGTGCAGTGGTCAACGCGGCACTCTCTAGCTGCCAAAAGCACTTTTTACTATGCGCACCCAACCAGAGTGACGGGAGGAGCGCATTTCAGAAAACGTGCTCAGCTCGTCGAGAAAATGCGATTTAAGCAATAAAATTAAAAATGCACCCAAAACCTAAACCAAACGTTGCAGGTGGTTATTTCTTCATGCGCAGTGGTCAACGCGGCACTCTCTAGCTGCCAAGAGCACTTTTTACTATGCGCACCCAACCAGAGTGACGGGAGGAGCACATTTCAGAAAACGTGCTCAGCTCGTCGAGAAAATGCGATTTAAGCAATAAAATTAAAAATGCACCTAAAACCTAAACCAAACGCTGCAGATGGTCATTTCTTCATGCGCAGTGGTCAACGCGGCACTCTCTAGCTGCCAAAAGCACTTTTTACTATACACACCCAACCAGAGTGACGGGAGGAGCACATTTCAGAAAACGTGCTCAGCTCGTCCAGACAATGCGATTTAAGCAATAAAATTAAAAATGCACCCAAAACCTAAACCAAACGTTGCAGGTGGTTATTTCTTCATGCGCAGTGGTCAACGCGGCACTCTCTAGCTGCCAAGAGCACTTTTTACTATGCGCACCCAACCAGAGTGACGGGAGGAGCACATTCCAGAAAACGTGCTCAGCTCGTCGAGAAAATGCGATTTAAGCAATAAAATTAAAAATGCACCCAAAACCTAAACCAAACGTTGCAGGTGGTTATTTCTTCATGCGCAGTGGTCAACGCGGCACTCTCTAGCTGCCAAGAGCACTTTTTACTATGCGCACCCAACCAGAGTGACGGGAGGAGCACATTTCAGAAAATGTGCTCAGCTCGTCGAGAAAATGCCATTTAAGCCGTACAATTAAAAATGCACCTAAAACCTAAACCAAACGTTGCAGGTGGTTGTTTCTTCATGCGCAGTGGTCAACGTGGCACTCTCTAGCTGCCAAGAGCACTTTTTACTATGTGCACCCAACCAGAGTGACGGGAGGAGCACATTCCAGAAAACGTGCTCAGCTCGTCGAGAAAATGCGATTTAAGCAATAAAATTAAAAATGCACCCAAAACCTAAACCAAACGTTGCAGATGGTCATTTCTTCATGTGCAGTGGTCAACGCGGCACTCTCTAGCTGCCAAGAGCACTTTTTACTATGCACACCCAACCAGAGTGACGGGAGGAGCGCATTTCAGAAAACGTGCTCAGCTCGTCGAGAAAATGCGATTTAAGCAATAAAATTAAAAATGCACCCAAAACCTAAACCAAACGTTGCAGGTGGTTATGTCTTCATGCGCAGTGGTCAACGCGGCACTCTCTAGCTGCCAAGAGCACTTTTTACTATGCGCACCCAACCAGAGTGACGGGAGGAGCACATTTCAGAAAACGTGCTCAGCTCGTCGAGAAAATGCGATTTAAGCAATAAAATTAAAAATGCACCCAAAACCTAAACCAAACGTTGCAGGTGGTTATTTCTTCATATGCAGCAGTCAACGCGGCACTCTCTAGCTGCCAAGAGCACTTTTTACTATGCGCACCCAACCAGATTGACGGGAGGAGCACATTTCAGAAAACGTGCTCAGCTCGTCGAGAAAATGCGATTTAAGCAATAAAATAAAAAATGCACCTAAAACCTAAACCAAACGTTGCAGGTGGATATTTCTTCATGCGCAGTGGTCAACGCGGCACTCTCTAGTTGCCAAGAGCACTTTTTACTATGCGCACCCAACCAGAGTGACGGGAGGAGCACATTTCAGAAAACGTGCTCAGCTCGTCGAGTAAATGCGATTTAAGCAATAAAATTAAAAATGCACCCAAAACCTAAACCAAACGTTGCAGGTGGTTATTTCTTCATGCGCAGTGGTCAACGCGGCACTCTCTAGCTGCCAAGAGCACTTTTTACTATGCGCACCCAACCAGAGTGACGGGAGGAGCACATTTCAGAAAACGTGCGCAGCTCGTCCAGAAAATGCGATTTAAGCAATAAAATTAAAAATGCACCTAAAACCTAAACCAAACGTTGCAGATGGTCATTTCTTCATGCGCAGTGGTCAACGCGGCACTCTCTAGCTGCCAAGAGCACTTTTTACTATGCACACCCAACCAGAGTGACGGGAGGAGCACATTTCAGAAAACGTGCTCAGCTCGTCCAGACAATGCGATTTAAGCAATAAAATTAAAAATGCACCCAAAACCTAAACCAAACGTTGCAGGTGGTTATTTCTTAATGTGCAGTGGTCAACGCGGCACTCTCTAGCTGCCAAGAGCACTTTTTACTATGCGCACCCAACCAGAGTGACGGGAGGAGCGCATTTCAGAAAACGTGCCCAGCTCGTCGAGAAAATGCGATTTAAGCAATAAAATTAAAAATGCACCCAAAACCTAAACCAAACGTTGCAGGTGGTTATTTCTTCATGCGCAGTGGTCAACGCGGCACTCTCTAGCTGCCAAGAGCACTTTTTACTATGCGCACCCAACCAGAGTGACGGGAGGAGCACATTTCAGAAAACGTGCTCAGCTCGTCGAGAAAATGCGATTTAAGCAATAAATTTAAAAATGCACCTAAAACCTAAACCAAACGTTGCAGGTGATTATTTCTGCATGCGCAGTGGTCAACGCGGCACTCTCTAGCTGCCAAGAGCACTTTTTACTATGCGCACCCAACCAGAGTGACGGGAGGAGCACATTTCAGAAAACGTGCTCAGCTCGTCGAGAAAATGCGATTTAAGCAATAAAATTTAAAATGCACCTAAAACCTAAACCAAACGTTGCAGATGGTTATTTCTTCATGCGCAGTGGTCAATGCGGCACTCTCTAGCTGCCAAGAGCACTTTTTACTATGCGCACCTAACCAGAGTGACGGGAGGAGCACATTTCAGAAAATGTGCTCAGCTCGTCGAGAAAATGCGATTTAAGTAATAAAATTAAAAATGCACCTAAAACCTAAACCAGACGCTGCAGATGGTCATTTCTTCATGCGCAGTGGTCAACGCGGCACTCTCTAGCTGCCAAGAGCACTTTTTACTATGCACACCCAACCAGAGTGACGGGAGGAGCGCATTTCAAAAAACGTGCTCAGCTCGTCGAAAAAATGCGATTTAAGCAATAAAATTAAAAATGCACCTAAAACCTAAACCAAACGTTGCAGGTGGTTATTTCTTCATGCGCAGCAGTCAACGCGGCACTCTCTAGCTGCCAAGAGCACTTTTTACTATGCGCACCCAACCAGAGTGACGGGAGGAGCACATTTCAGAAAACGTGCTCAGCTCGTCGAGAAAATGCGATTTAAGCAATAAATTTAAAAATGCACCTAAAACCTAAACCAAACGTTGCAGGTGGTTATTTCTGCATGCGCAGTGGTCAACGCAACACTCTAGCTGCCAAGAGCACTTTTTACTATGCACACCCAACCAGAGTAACGGGGGGAGCACATTTCAGAAAACGTGCTCAGCTCGTCCAGACAATGCGATTTAAGGAATAAAATTAAAAATGCACCCAAAACCTAAACCAAACGTTGCAGGTGGTTATTTCTTCATGCGCAGTGGTCAACGCGGCACTCTCTAGCTGCCAAGAGCACTTTTTACTATGCGCACCCAACCAGAGTGACGGGAGGAGCGCATTTCAGAAAACGTGCTCAGCTCGTCGAGAAAATGCGATTTAAGCAATAAAATTAAAAATGCACCTAAAACCTAAACCAAATGTTGCAGGTGGTTGTTTCTTCATGCACAGCAGTCAACGCGGCACTCTCTAGCTGCCAAGAGCACTTTTTACTATGCGCACCCAACCAGAGTGACGGGAGGAGCACATTTCAGAAAACGTGCTCAGCTCGTCGAGAAAATGCGATTTAAGCAATAAAATTAAAAATGCACCTAAAACCTAAACCAAACGTTGCAGGTGGTTATTTCTTCATGCGCAGTGGTCAACGCGGCACTCTCTAGCTGCCAAGAGCACTTTTTACTATGCGCACCCAACCAGAGTGACGGGAGGAGCACATTTCAGAAAATGTGCTCAGCTCGTCGAGAAAATGCCATTTAAGCCGTACAATTAAAAATGCACCTAAAACCTAAACCAAACGTTGCAGGTGGTTATTTCTTCATGCGCAGTGGTCAACGTGGCACTCTCTAGCTGCCAAGAGCACTTTTTACTATGCGCACCCAACCAGAGTGACGGGAGGAGCACATTTCAGAAAACGTGCTCAGCTCGTCGAGAAAATGCGATTTAAGCAATAAAATTAAAAATGCACCTAAAACCTAAACCAAACGTTGCAGGTGGTTATTTCTTCATGCGCAGTGTTCAACGCGGCACTCTGTAGCTGCCAAGAGCACTTTTTACTATGCGCACCCACCCAGAGTGACGGGAGGAGCACATTTCAGAAAACGTGCTCACCTCGTCGAGAAAATGCGATTTAAGCAATAAAATTAAAAATGCACCTAAAACCTAAACCAAACGTTGCAGGTGGTTATTTCTTCATGCGCAGTGGTCAACGCGGCACTCTCTAGCTGCCAAGAGCACTTTTTACTATGCGCACCCAACCAGAGTGACGGGAGGAGCACATTTCAGAAAACGTGCTCAGCTCGTCGAGAAAATGCGATTTAAGCAATAAAATAAAAAATGCACCTAAAACCTAAACCAAACGTTGCAGGTGGTTATTTCTTCATGCGCAGTGGTCAACGCGGCACTCTCTAGCTGCCAAGAGCACTTTTTACTATGCGCACCCAACCAGAGTGACGGGAGGAGCACATTTCAGAAAACGTGCTCAGCTCGTCGAGAAAATGCGATTTAAGCAATAAAATTAAAAATGCACCTAAAACCTAAACCAAACGTTGCAGGTGGTTATTTCTTCATGCGCAGTGGTCAACGCGGCACTCTCTAGCTGCCAAGAGCACTTTTTACTATGCACACCCAACCAGAGTGACGGGAGGAGCACATTTCAGAAAACGTGCTCAGCTCGTCGAGAAAATGCGATTTAAGCAATAAAATTAAAAATGCACCCAAAACCTAAACCAAACGTTGCAGGTGGTTATTTCTTCATATGCAGCAGTCAACGCGGAACTCTCTAGCTGCCAAGAGCACTTTTTACTTTGCGCACCCAACCAGAGTGACGGGAGGAGCACATTTCAGAAAACGTGCTCAGCTCGTCAAGAAAATGCGATTTAAGCAATAAAATTAAAAATGCACCCAAAACCTAAACCAAACGTTGCAGGTGGTTATTTCTTCATGCGCAGTGGTCAACGCGGCACTCTCTAGCTGCCAAGAGCACTTTTTACTATGCGCACCCAACCAGAGTGACGGGAGGAGCACATTTCAGAAAACGTGCTCAGCTCGTCCAGAAAAGGCTATTTAAGCAATAAAATAAAAAATGCACATAAAACCTAAACCAAACGTTGCAGATGGTCATTTCTTCATGCGCAGTGGTCAATGCGGCACTCTCTAGCTGCCAAGAGCACTTTTTACTATGCGCACCAAACCAGAGTGACGGGAGGAGCACATTTCAGAAAACGTGCTCAGCTCGTCGAGAAAATGCGATTTAAGCAATAAAATTAAAACTACACCCAAAACCTAAACCAAACGTTGCAGATGGTCATTTCTTCATGCGCAGTGGTCAACGCGGCACTCTCTAGCTGCCAAGAGCACTTTTTACTATGCACACCCAACCAGAGTGACGGGAGGAGCACATTTCAGAAAACGTGCTCAGCTCGTCGAGAAAATGCGATTTAAGCAATAAAATTAAAAATGCACCCAAAACCTAAACCAAACGTTGCAGGTGGTTATTTCTTCATGCGCAGCAGTCAACGCGGCACTCTCTAGCTGCCAAGAGCACTTTTTACTATGCGCACCCAACCAGAGTGACGGGAGGAGCACATTTCAGAAAACGTGCTCAGCTCGTCGAGAAAATGCGATTTAAGCAATAAAATTAAAAATGCACCCAAAACCTAAACCAAACGTTGCAGATGGTCATTTCTTCATGCGCAGTGGTCAACGCGGTACTCTCTAGCTGCCAAGAGCACTTTTTACTATGCGCACCCAACCAGAGTGACGGGAGGAGCACATTTCAGAAAACGTGCTCAGCTCGTCGAGAAAATGCGATTTAAGCAATAAGATTAAAAATGCACCTAAAACCCAAACCAAACGTTGCAGGTGGTTATTTCTTCATGCGCATTGGTCAACGCGGCACTCTCTAGCTGCCAAGAGCACTTTTTACTATGCGCACCCAACCAGAGTGACGGGAGGAGCACATTTCAGAAAATGTGCTCAGCTCGTCGAGAAAATGCCATTTAAGCCGTACAATTAAAAATGCAGCTAAAACCTAAACCAAACGTTGCAGGTGGTTGTTTCTTCATGCGCAGTGGTCAACATGGCACTCTCTAGCTGCCAAGAGCACTTTTTACTATGCGCACCCAACCAGAGTGACGGGAGGAGCACATTTCAGAAAACGTGCTCAGCTCGTCGAGAAAATGCGATTTAAGCAATAAAATTAAAAATGCACCTAAAACCTAAACCAAATGTTGCAGGTGGTTATTTCTTCATGCGCAGTGGTCAACGCGGCACTCTGTAGCTGCCAAGAGCACTTTTTACTATGCGCACCCACCCAGAGAGACGGGAGGAGCACATTTCAGAAAACGTGCTCACCTCGTCGAGAAAATGCGATTTAAGCAATAAAATTAAAAATGCACCTAAAACCTAAACCAAACGTTGCAGGTGGTTATTTCTTCATGCGCAGCAGTCAACGCGGCACTCTCTAGCTGCGAAGAGCACTTTTTAATATGCACACCCAACAAGAGTGACGGGAGGAGCGCATTTCAGAAAACGTGCTCAGCTCGACGAGAACATGCGATTTAAGCAATAAAATTAAAAATGCACCCAAAACCTAAACCAAACGTTGCAGGTGGTTATTTCTTCATGCGCAGTGGTCAACGCGGCACTCTCTAGCTGCCAAGAGCACTTTTTACTATGCGCACCCAACCAGAGTGACGGGAGGAGCACATTTCAGAAAACGTGCTCAGCTCGTCGAGAAAATGCGATTTAAGCAATAAAATTAAAAATGCAACTAAAACCTAAACCAAACGTTGCAGGTGGTTATTTCTTCGTGCGCAGCAGTCAACGCGGCACTCTCTAGCTGCCAAGAGCACTTTTTACTATGCACACCCAACCAGAGTGACGGGAGGAGCACATTTCAGAAAACGTGCTCAGCTCGTCCAGAAAATGCGATTTAAGCAATAAAATTAAAAATGCACCCAAAACCTAAACCAAACGTTGCAGGTGGTTATTTCTTCATGCGCAGTGGTCAACGCGGCACTCTCTAGCTGCCAAGAGCACTTTTTACTATGCGCACCCAACCAGAGTGACGGGAGGAGCACATTTCAGAAAACGTGCTCAGCTCGTCGAGAAAATGCGATTTAAGCAATACAATTAAAAATGCACCCAAAACCTAAACCAAACGTTGCAGGTGGTTATTCTTCGTGCGCAGCAGTCAACGCGGCACTCTCTAGCTGCCAAGAACACTTTTTATTATGCGCACCCAACCAGAGTGACGGGAGGAGCACATTTCAGAAAACGTGCTCGGCTCGTCGAGAAAATGCGATTTAAGCAATAAAATTAAAAAATGCACCCAAAACCTAAACCAAACGTTGCAGGTGGTTATTTCTTCATGCGCAGTGGTCAACGCGGCACTCTCTAGCTGCCAAGAGCACTTTTTACTATGCGCACCCAACCAGAGTGACGGGAGGAGCACATTTCAGAGAACGTGCTCAGCTCGTCCAGAAAATGCTATTTAAGCAATAAAATAAAAAATGCACCTAAAACCTAAACCAAACGTTGCAGATGGTCATTTCTTCATGCGCAGTGGTCAACGCGGCACTCTCTAGCTGCCAAGAGCACTTTTTACTATGCGCACCCAACCAGAGTGACGGGAGGAGCACATTTCAGAAAACGTGCTCAGCTCGTCGAGAAAATGCGATTTAAGCAATAAAATTAAAAATGCACCTAAAACCTAAACCAAACGTTGCAGGTGGTTATTTCTTTATGCACAGTGGTCAACGCGGCACCCTCTAGCTGCCAAGAGCACTTTTTACTATGCGCACCCAACCAGAGTGACGGGAGGAGCACATTTCAGAAAACGTGCTCAACTCGTCGAGAAAATGCGATTTAAGCAATAAAATTAAAAATGCACCCAAAACCTAAACCAAACGTTGCAGGTGGTTATTTCTTCATGCGCAGTGGTCAACGCGGCACTCTCTAGCTGCCAAGAGCACTTTTTACTATGCACACCCAACCAGAGTGACGGGAGGAGCGCATTTTAGAAAACGTGCTCAGCTCGACGAGAAAATGCGATTTAAGCAATAAAATTAAAAATGCACCCAAAACCTAAACCAAACGTTGCAGGTGGTTATTTCTTCATGCGCAGTGGTCAACGCGGCACTCTCTAGCTGCCAAGAGCACTTTTTACTATGCACACCCAACCAGAGTGACGGGAGGAGCACATTTCAGAAAACGTGCTCAGCTCGTCCAGAAAATGCGATTTAAGCAATAAAATTAAAAATGCACCCAAAACCTAAACCAAACGTTGCAGGTGGTTATTTCTTCATGCGCAGTGGTCAACGCGGCACTCTCTAGCTGCCAAGAGCACTTTTTACTATGCGCACCCAACCAGAGTGACGGGAGGAGCACATTTCAGAAAACGTGCTCAGCTCGTCGAGAAAATGCGATTTAAGCAATACAATTAAAAATGCACCCAAAACCTAAACCAAACGTTGCAGGTGGTTATTTCTTCGTGCGCAGCAGTCAACGCGGCACTCTCTAGCTGCCAAGAACACTTTTTATTATGCGCACCCAACCAGAGTGACGGGAGGAGCACATTTCAGAAAACGTGCTCGGCTCGTCGAGAAAATGCGATTTAAGCAATAAAATTAAAAAATGCACCCAAAACCTAAACCAAACGTTGCAGGTGGTTATTTCTTCATGCGCAGTGGTCAACGCGGCACTCTCTAGCTGCCAAGAGCACTTTTTACTATGCGCACCCAACCAGAGTGACGGGAGGAGCACATTTCAGAGAACGTGCTCAGCTCGTCCAGAAAATGCTATTTAAGCAATAAAATAAAAAATGCACCTAAAACCTAAACCAAACGTTGCAGATGGTCATTTCTTCATGCGCAGTGGTCAACGCGGCACTCTCTAGCTGCCAAGAGCACTTTTTACTATGCGCACCCAACCAGAGTGACGGGAGGAGCACATTTCAGAAAACGTGCTCAGCTCGTCGAGAAAATGCGATTTAAGCAATAAAATTAAAAATGCACCTAAAACCTAAACCAAACGTTGCAGGTGGTTATTTCTTTATGCACAGTGGTCAACGCGGCACCCTCTAGCTGCCAAGAGCACTTTTTACTATGCGCACCCAACCAGAGTGACGGGAGGAGCACATTTCAGAAAACGTGCTCAACTCGTCGAGAAAATGCGATTTAAGCAATAAAATTAAAAATGCACCCAAAACCTAAACCAAACGTTGCAGGTGGTTATTTCTTCATGCGCAGTGGTCAACGCGGCACTCTCTAGCTGCCAAGAGCACTTTTTACTATGCACACCCAACCAGAGTGACGGGAGGAGCGCATTTTAGAAAACGTGCTCAGCTCGACGAGAAAATGCGATTTAAGCAATAAAATTAAAAATGCACCCAAAACCTAAACCAAACGTTGCAGGTGGTTATTTCTTCATGCGCAGTGGTCAACGCGGCACTCTCTAGCTGCCAAGAGCACTTTTTACTATGCGCACCCAACCAGAGTGACGGGAGGAGCACATTTCAGAAAACGTGCTCAGCTCGTCGAGAAAATGCGATTTAAGCAATAAAATTAAAAATGCACCTTAAACCTAAACCAAACGTTGCAGATGGTTATTTCTTCATGCGCAGTGGTCAACGCGGCACTCTCTAGCTGCCAAGAGCACTTTTTACTATGCGCACCCAACCAGAGTGACGGGAGGAGCACATTTCAGAAAACGTGCTCAGCTCGTCGAGAAAATGCGATTTAAGCAATAAAATTAAAAATGCACCTAAAACCTAAACCAAACGTTGCAGGTGGTTATTTCTTCATGCGCAGTGGTCAACGCGGCACTCTCTCGCTGCCAAGAGCACTTTTTACTATGCGCACCCAACCAGAGTGACGGGAGGAGCACATTTCAGAAAACGTGCTCAGCTCGTCGAGTAAAATGCGATTTAAGCAATAAAATTAAAAATGCACCCAAAACCTAAACCAAACGTTGCAGATGGTCATTTCTTCATGCGCAGTGGTCAACGCGGCACTCTCTAGCTGCCAAGAGCACTTTTTACTATGCACACCCAACAAGATTGACGGGAGGAGCGCATTTCAGAAAACGTGCTCAGCTCGACGAGAACATGCGATTTAAGCAATACAATTAAAAATGCACCCAAAACCTAAACCAAACGTTGCAGGTGGTTATTTCTTCATGCGCAGTGGTCAACGCGGCACTCTCTAGCTGCCAAGAGCACTTTTTACTATGCGCACCCAACCAGAGTGACGGGAGGAGCACATTTCAGAAAACGTGCTCAGCTCGTCGAGAAAATGCGATTTAAGCAATAAAATTAAAAATGCACGTAAAACCTAAACCAAACGTTGCAGGTGGTTATTTCTTCATGCGCAGTGGTCAACGCGGCATTCTCTAGCTGCCAAGAGCACTTTTTACTATGCGCACCCAACCAGAGTGACGGGAGGAGCACATTTCAGAAAACGTGCTCAGCTCGTCGAGAAAATGTTATTTAAGCAATAAAATTAAAAATGCACCCTAAACCTAAACAAAACGTTGCAGGTGGTTATTTCTTCATGCGCAGTGGTCAACGCGGCACTCTCTAGCTGCCAAGAGCATTTTTTACTATGCGCACCCAACCAGAGTGACGGGAGGAGCACATTTCAGAAAACGTGCTCAGCTCGTCGAGAAAATGCGATTTAAGCAATAAAATTAAAAATGCATCTAAAACCTAAACCAAACGTTGCAGGTGGTTATTTCTTCATGCGCAGTGGTCAACGCGGCACTCTTTAGCTGCCAAGAGCACTTTTTACTATGCGCACCCAACCAGAGTGACGGGAGGAGCACATTTCAGAAAACGTGCTCAGCTCGTCGAGAAAATGCGATTTAAGCAATAAAATTAAAAAATGCACCCAAAACCTAAACCAAACTTTGCAGGTGGTTATTTCTTCATGTGCAGTGGTCAACGCGGCACTCTCTAGCTGCCAAGAGCACTTTTTACTATGCGCACCCAACCAGAGTGACGGGAGGAGCACATTTCAGAGAACGTGCTCAGCTCGTCCAGAAAATGCTATTTAAGCAATAAAATTAAAAATGCACCTAAAACCTAAACCAAACGTTGCAGATGGTCATTTCTTCATGCGCAGTGGTCAACGCGGCACTCTCTAGCTGCCAAGAGCACTTTTTACTATGCACACCCAACCAGAGTGACGGGAGGAGCACATTTCAGAAAACGTGCTCAGCTCGTCCAGACAATGCGATTTAAGCAATAAAATTAAAAATGCACCCAAAACCTAAATTAAACGTTGCAGTTGGTTATTTCTTAATGCGCAGTGGTCAACGCCGCACTCTCTAGCTGCCAAGAGCAATTTTTACTATGCGCACCCAACCAGAGTGATGGGAGGAGCGCATTTCAGAAAACGTGCTCAGCTCGTCGAGAAAATGCGATTTAAGCAATAAAATTAAAAATGCACCTAAAACCTAAACCAAACGTTGCAGGTGGTTATTTCTTCATGCGCAGTGGTCAACGCGGCACTCTCTAGCTGCCAAGAGCACTTTTTACTATGCGCACCCAACCAGAGTGACGGGAGGAGCACATTTCAGAAAACGTGCTCAGCTCGTCGAGAAAATGCGATTTAAGCAATAAAATTAAAAATGCAACTAAAACCTAAACCAAACGTTGCAGGTGGTTATTTCTTCGTGCGCAGCAGTCAACGCGGCACTCTCTAGCTGCCAAGAGCACTTTTTACTATGCGCACCCAACCAGAGTGACGGGAGGAGCACATTTCAGAAAACGTGCTCAGCTCGTCGAGAAAATGCGATTTAAGCAATAAAATTAAAAATGCACCCAAAACCTAAACCAAACGTTGCAGGTGGTTATTTCTTCATGCGCAGTGGTCAACGCGGCACTCTCTAGCTGCCAAGAGCACTTTTTACTATGCGCACCCAACCAGAGTGACGGGAGGAGCACATTTCAGAAAACGTGCTCAGCTCGTCCAGCAAATGCGATTTAAGCAATAAAATTAAAAATGCACCCAAAACCTAAACCAAACGTTGCAGATGGTCATTTCTTCATGTGCAGTGGTCAACGCGGCACTCTCTAGCTGCCAAGAGCACTTTTTACTATGCACACCCAACCAGAGTGACGGGAGGAGCGCATTTCAGAAAACGTGCTTAGCTCGTCGAGAAAATGCGATTTAAGCAATAAAATTAAAAATGCACCCAAAACCTAAACCAAACGTTGCAGGTGGTTATTTCTTCATGCGCAGTGGTCAACGCGGCACTCTCTAGCTGCCAAGAGCACTTTTTACTATGCGCACCCAACCAGAGTGACGGGAGGAGCACATTCCAGAAAACGTGCTCAGCTCGTCGAGAAAATGCGATTTAAGCAATAAAATTAAAAATGCACCCAAAACCTAAACCAAACGTTGCAGATGGTTATTTCTTCTTGCGCAGTGGTCAACGCGGCACTCTCTAGCTGCCAAGAGCACTTTTTACTATGCGCACCCAACCAGAGTGACGGGAGGAGCACATTTCAGAAAACGTGCTCAGCTCGTCGAGAAAATGCGATTTAAGCAATAACATTAAAAATGCACCCAAAACCTAAACCAAACGTTGCAGGTGGTTATTTCTTCATGCGCAGTGGTCAACGCGGCACTCTCTAGCTGCCAAGAGCACTTTTTACTATGCGCACCCAACCAGAGTGACGGGAGGAGCACATTTCAGAAAACGTGCTCAGCTCGTCCAGAAAATGCGATTTAAAAAATAAAATTAAAAATGCACCTAAAACCTAAACCAAACGTTGCAGATGGTCATTTCTTCATGCGCAGTGGTCAACGCGGCACTCTCTAGCTGCCAAGAGCACTTTTTACTATGTGCACCCAACCAGAGTGACGTGAGGAGCACATTTCAGAAAACGTGCTCAACTCGTCGAGAAAATGCGATTTAAGCAATAAAATTAAAAATGCACCCAAAACCGAAACCAAACGTTGCAGATGGTCATTTCTTCATGCGCAGTGGTCAACGCGGCACTCTCTAGCTGCCAAGAGCACTTTTTACTATGCGCACCCAACCAGAGTGACGGGAGGAGCACATTTCAGAAAACGTGCTCAGCTCGTCCAGAAAATGCGATTTAAGCAATAAAATTAAAAATGCACCTAAAACCTAAACCAAACGTTGCAGATGGTCATTTCTTCATGCGCAGTGGTCAACGCGGCACTCTCTAGCTGCCAAGAGCACTTTTTACTATGCGCACCCAACCAGAGTGACGGGAGGAGCACATTTCAGAAAACGTGCTCAGCTCGTTGAGAAAATGCGATTTAAGCAATAAAATTAAAAATGCACCCAAAACCTAAACCAAACGTTGCAGGTGGTTATTTCTTCATGCGCAGTGGTCAACGCGGCACTCTCTAGCTGCCAAGAGCACTTTTTACTATGCGCACCCAACCAGAGTGACGGGAGGAGCACATTTCAGAAAACGTGCTCAGCTCGTCGAGAAAATGCGATTTAAGCAATAAAATTAAAAATGCACCTAAAACCTAAACCAAACGTTGCAGGTGGTTATTTCTTCATGCGCAGCAGTCAACGCGGCACTTTCTAGCTGCCAAGAGCACTTTTTACTATGCGCACCCAACCAGAGTGACGGGAGGAGCACATTTCAGAAAACGTGCTCAGCTCGTCGAGAAAATGCGATTTAAGCAATAAAATTAAAAATGCACCTAAAACCTAAACCAAACGTTGCAGGTGGTTATTTCTTCATATGCAGCAGTCAACGCGGCACTCTCTAGCTGCCAAGAGCATTTTTTACTATGCGCACCCAACCAGAGTGACGGGAGGAGCACATTTCAGAAAACGTGCTCAGCTCGTCGAGAAAATGCGATTTAAGCAATAAAATTAAAAATGAACCTAAAATCTAAACCAAACGTTGCAGGTGGTTATTTCTTCATGCGCAATGGTCAACGCGGCACTCTCTAGCTGCCAAGAGCACTTTTTACAATGCGCACCCAACCAGAGTGACGGGAGGAGCACATTTCAGAAAACGTGCTCAGCTCGTCGAGTAAATGCAATTTAAGCAATAAAATTAAAAATGCACCCAAAACCTAAACCAAACGTTGCAGGTGGTAATTTCTTCATGCGCAGTGGTCAACGCGGCACTCTCTAGCTGCCAAGAGCACTTTTTACTATGCGCACCCAACCAGAGTGACGGGAGGAGCACATTTCAGAAAACGTGCTCAGCTCGTTGAGAAAATGCGATTTAAGCAATCAAATTAAAAATGCACCCAAAACCTAAACCAAACGTTGCAGATGGTCATTTCTTCATGTGCAGTGGTCAACGCGGCACTCTCTAGCTGCCAAGAGCACTTTTTACTATGCACACCCAACCAGAGTGACGGGAGGAGCGCATTTCAGAAAACGTACTCAGCTCGTCGAGAAAATGCGATTTAAGCAATAAAATTAAAAATGCACCCAAAACCTAAACCAAACGTTGCAGGTGGTTATTTCTTCATGCGCAGTGGTCAACGCGGCACCCTCTAGCTGCCAAGAGCACTTTTTACTATGCGCACCCAACCAGAGTGACGGGAGGAGCACATTCCAGAAAACGTGCTCAGCTCGTCGAGAAAATGCGATTTAAGCAATAAAATTAAAAATGCACCCAAAACCTAAACCAAACGTTGCAGGTGGTTATTTCTTCATGCGCAGTGGTCAACGCGGCACTCTCTAGCTCCCAAGAGCACTTTTTACTATGCGCACCCAACCAGAGTGACGGGAGGAGCACATTTCAGAAAATGTGCTCAGCTCGTCGAGAAAATGCCATTTAAGCCGTACAATTAAAAATGCACCTAAAACCTAAACCAAACGTTGCAGGTGGTTGTTTCTTCATGCGCAGTGGTCAACGTGGCACTCTCTAGCTGCCAAGAGCACTTTTTACTATGCGCACCCAACCAGAGTGACGGGAGGAGCACATTCCAGAAAACGTGCTCAGCTCGTCGAGAAAATGCGATTTAAGCAATAAAATTAAAAATGCACCCAAAACCTAAACCAAACGTTGCAGATGGTCATTTCTTCATGTGCAGTGGTCAACGCGGCACTCTCTAGCTGCCAAGAGCACTTTTTACTATGCACACCCAACCAGAGTGACGGGAGGAGCGCATTTCAGAAAACGTGCTCAGCTCGTCGAGAAAATGCGATTTAAGCAATAAAATTAAAAATGCACCCAAAACCTAAACCAAACGTTGCAGGTGGTTATTTCTTCATGCGCAGTGGTCAACGCGGCACTCTCTAGCTGCCAAGAGCACTTTTTACTATGCGCACCCAACCAGAGTGACGGGAGGAGCACATTTCAGAAAACGTGCTCAGCTCGTCGAGAAAATGCGATTTGAGCAATAAAATTAAAAATGCACCCAAAACCTAAACCAAACGTTGCAGGTGGTTATTTCTTCATATGCAGCAGTCAACGCGGCACTCTCTAGCTGCCAAGAGCACTTTTTACTATGCGCACCCAACCAGAGTGACGGGAGGAGCACATTTCAGAAAACGTGCTCAGCTCGTCGAGAAAATGCGATTTAAGCAATAAATTTAAAAATGCACCCAAAACCTAAACCAAACGTTGCAGGTGGTTATTTCTTCATGCGCGGTGGTCAACGCGGCAATCTCTAGCTGCCAAGAGCACTTTTGACTATGCGCACCCAACCAGAGTGACGGGAGGAGCGCATTTCAGAAAACGTGCTCAGCTCGTCGAGAAAATGCGATTTAAGCAATAAAATTAAAAATGCACCTAAAACCTAAACCAAACGTTGCAGATGGTCATTTTTTCATGCGCAGTGGTCAACGCAGCACTCTCTAGCAGCCAAGAGCACTTTTTACTATGCGCACCCAACCAGAGTGACGGGAGGAGCACATTTCAGAAAACGTGCTCAGCTCGTCGAGAAAATGCGATTTAAGCAATAAAATTAAAAATGCACCCAAAACCTAAACCAAACGTTGCAGGTGGTTATTTCTTCATGCGCAGTGGTCAACGCGGCAATCTCTAGCTGCCAAGAGCACTTTTTACTATGCGCACCCAACCAGAGTGACGGGAGGAGCGCATTTCAGAAAACGTGCTCAGCTCGTCGAGAAAATGCGATTTAAGCAATAAAATTAAAAATGCACCTAAAACCTAAACCAAACGTTGCAGATGGTCATTTCTTCATGCGCAGTGGTCAACGCGGCACTCTCTAGCTGCCAAGAGCACTTTTTACTATGCGCACCCAACCAGAGTGACGGGAGGAGCACATTTCAGAGAACGTGCTCAGCTCGTCCAGAAAATGCTATTTAAGCAATAAAATAAAAAATGCACCTAAAACCTAAACCAAACGTTGCAGATGGTCATTTCTTCATGCGCAGTGGTCAACGCGGCACTCTCTAGCTGCCAAGAGCACTTTTTACTATGCGCACCCAACCAGAGTGACGGGAGGAGCACATTTCAGAAAACGTGCTCAGCTCGTCGAGAAAATGCGATTTAAGCAATAAAATTTAAAATGCACCTAAAACCTAAACCAAACGTTGCAGGTGGTTATTTCTTCATGCGCAGTGGTCAACGCGGCACTCTCTAGCTGCCAAGAGCACTTTTTACGATGCACACCCAACCAGAGAGACGGGAGGAGCGCATTTCAGAAAACGTGCTCAGCTCGACGAGAAAATGCGATTTAAGCAATAAAATTAAAAATGCACCCAAAACCTAAACCAAACGTTGCAGGTGGTTATTTCTTCATGCGCAGTGGTCAACGCGGCACTCTCTAGCTGCCAAGAGCACTTTTTACTATGCGCACCCAACCAGAGTGACGGGAGGAGCACATTTCAGAAAACGTGCTCAGCTCGTCGAGAAAATGCGATTTAAGCAATAAAATTAAAAATGCACCCAAAACCTAAACCAAACGTTGCAGGTGGTTATTTCTTTATGCGCAGTGGTCAACGCGGCACTCTCTAGCTGCCAAGAGCACTTTTTACTATGCGCACCCAACCAGAGTGACGGGAGGAGCACATTTCAGAAAACGTGCTCAGCTCGTCCAGAAAATGCGATTTAAGCAATAAAATTAAAAATGCACCTAAAACCTAAACCAAACGTTGCAGATGGTCATTTCTTCATGCGCAGTGGTCAACGCGGCACTCTCTAGCTGCCAAGAGCACTTTTTACTATGCACACCCAACCAGAGTGACGGGAGTAGCACATTTCAGAAAACGTGCTCAGCTCGTTCAGACAATGCGATTTAAGCAATACAATTAAAAATGCACCCAAAACCTAAACCAAACGTTGCAGGTGGTTATTTCTTCATGCGCAGTGGTCAACGCGGCACTCTCTAGCTGCCAAGAGCACTTTTTACTATGCACACCCAACCAGAGTGACGGGAGGAGCGCATTTCAGAAAACGTGCTCAGCTCGACGAGAAAATGCGATTTAAGCAATAAAATTAAAAATGCACCCAAAACCTAAACCAAACGTTGCAGGTGGTTATTTCTACATGCGCAGTGGTCAACGCGGCACTCTCTAGCTGCCAAGAGCACTTTTTACGATGCACACCCAACCAGAGAGACGGGAGGAGCGCATTTCAGAAAACGTGCTCAGCTCGACGAGAAAATGCGATTTAAGCAATAAAATTAAAAATGCACCCAAAACCTAAACCAAACGTTGCAGGTGGTTATTTCTTCTTGCGCAGTGGTCAAGGCGGCACTCTCTAGCTGCCAAGAGCACTTTTTACTATGCGCACCCAACCAGAGTGACGGGAGGAGCACATTTCAGAAAACGTGCTCAGCTCGTCCAGAAAATGCGATTTAAGCAATAAAATTAAAAATGCACCCAAAACCTAAACCAAACGTTGCAGGTGGTTATTTCTTCTTGCGCAGTGGTCAAGGCGGCACTCTCTAGCTGCCAAGAGCACTTTTTACTATGCGCACCCAACCAGAGTGACGGGAGGAGCACATTTCAGAAAACGTGCTCAGCTCGTCGAGAAAATGCGATTTAAGCAATAAAATTAAAAATGCACCCAAAACCTAAACCAAACGTTGCAGGTGGTCATTTCTTCATGCGCAGTGGTCAACGCGGCACTCTCTAGCTGCCAAGAGCACTTTTTACTATGCGCACCCAACCAGAGTGACGGGAGGAGCACATTTCAGAAAACGTGCTCAGCTCGTCCAGAAAATGCGATTTAAGCAATAAAATTAAAAATGCACCCAAAACCTAAACCAAACGTTGGAGGTGGTTATTTCTTCATGCGCAGTGGTCAACGCGGCACTCTCTAGCTGCCAAGAGCACTTTTTACTATGCGCACCCAACCAGAGTGACGGGAGGAGCCCATTCCAGAAAACGTGCTCAGCTCGTCGAGAAAATGCGATTTAAGCAATAAAATTAAAAATGCACCCAAAACCTAAACCAAACGTTGCAGGTGGTTATTTCTTCATGCGCATTGGTCAACGCGGCACTCTCTAGCTGCCAAGAGCACTTTTTACTTTGCGCACCCAACCAGAGTGACGGGAGGAGCACATTTCAGAAAACGTGCTCAGCTCGTCGAGAAAATGTGATTTAAGCAATAAAATTAAAAATGCACCCAAAACCTAAACCAAACGTTGCAGGTGGTTATTTCTTCATGCGCAGTGGTCAACGCGGCACTCTCTAGCTGCCAAGAGCACTTTTTACTATGCGCACCCAACCAGAGTGACGGGAGGAGCACATTTCAGAAAACGTGCTCAGCTCGTCCAGAAAAGGCTATTTAAGCAATAAAATAAAAAATGCACCTAAAACCTAAACCAAACGTTGCAGATGGTCATTTCTTCATGCGCAGTGGTCAATGCGGCACTCTCTAGCTGCCAAGAGCACTTTTTACTATGCGCACCAAACCAGAGTGATGGGAGGAGCACATTTCAGAAAACGTGCTCAGCTCGTCGAGAAAATGCGATTTAAGCAATAAAATTAAAACTGCACCCAAAACCTAAACCAAACGTTGCAGATGGTAATTTCTTCATGCGCAGTGGTCAACGCGGCATGTTGGGTTGACAACATTTATCTGAAATCAATCTCGGAGACGGTAGGTCTTTCTTGGCTTAGCGTTTTCTCCTGCACAGAAGGGCGCATCCCAGACACAGCAAGTGTGGCTGAGATTCGCGCTCTGCTCTGAGTTTTGCCGAGCTTTTTATTGAGAAAGAAACAATTGGGCAAGTGTACATGATCGGGTAGGTTCACAGGCAGGAAATACATTCCAAAGTTATATCTCATTACCACAGAACAAAGGGGATACTCTCGTGGACGGAGCAGTATTGGACGTCTCATGACTATTAGCTTAACAAAAACGTAGTCTTTAGTGGCCCTGGGAATACATCCCGGTGTCGTACTCATGACTTCAACTTAAATGAGACCTCTGTCTGCTTCAGCCATCCCATGACAATCTCATGATCTGTACATGTCTAGCTAACTATGGGGCTTATTGTATAGCGCGGCTAATGACTCCAGTCATTAGCCGGCCATATGCCCCCAAATCATTTTCACAAGGCTAGATGGTCACATACTGCGGAGAGTCTTGCACACAAAAGTAGATACATAGAATCCACTGATAAAAAGTATATCATTTCCAACATTCCCTCCTGTTTTTAACATTGGAATTCATGGGAAAACAAAACATCAACTAATAACTACATATGTGTATAAATGAGTATATGCTTACACAACATAGTATAGTACCATCAAAAAGCTTGAAAATTTACATTCCAGAGTTTATCAGAACTACAGCTCTCCATTCGGCTTTGGCTGAGTTCGTCATAATGGAATGTTTTTTTCTTTTTTTTTTCTTTTGGATCATCAATAGGAAGAAAAATAGACAGGTAGGTGATTTACGCAAGGTGGTCCCACTCATCTTGTTCACGCTGGACCAACATGATATTCTGGACAGCAAACGCTGATGTCAACATTTTAGTCATCATGTGACGAATACAAGGTATGATGCAGGATGTAAAAATACAGAGAAATAACAGTATGACAACTAAAACAGTTGCAACCTTCAAGAGAAGTTGCCTCCAATCACCGTAAAACAGCCACCAAAAGGGATGGGCATCCTTGGCTGGAGCTTCATCTTGGGACATAGCCTTACGGAGGTTCCGAAGTCCTTGTAGCGCATATTCGATGTGGGTGTCATTTTCTCCTGGGATGTAGGTACAACAGGAAGTACCAACTATTTCACACACACCTCCTTTTTCGGCAGTCAGGAGGTCCAAAACCATTCGGGACTGTAGTGCCATTATTTTCAGAGCCTGCAGCTCTGTCTGGTAACCTGTAAGGGCTTCAAGAGTAAAATTGGCAAAGCTCTTCAAACTGTAGTCCATGGTTTCTATTCTGAGAATAGTTTTAGCCACACCCGCCTGTGGAAAGAGTGTGAGCGCCACCTTTTGTCCTGTGCTCCAAAGCTTGTATTCATCTGGTACGTCTGAGCCCCAGACACTGTCGTAGGGATGGAAGGTGGGAGCCACAGCTGCACGGGTCTTTCGTTGATGATGTTCCTGAAAATGTGTCAGACTGAGGAACACAGTGTGATCTGACACATATACGGGGGCACATGTGCCATCCCATCGTCCGGGAAGGATTGCGTAGCCTCGGCGACCACAGAGCCACCATCCCCCTTCGATGATAGAATGGGGATTTTCGCCTCCTGCTAGGATTTGTCTGATTGCTACTGTGGTATTCATCGAGGTCTCGCTGGTACCTTCTAGAAGTGCGGTGGTGATGCAGCGCTTTGTATCTCCCACCTTTATTCCATCAACACGTCTTCGTCGGAAACACAAGGGATGTGAGATGGCTTTACTCACTTTGAGAGTCACTGGAGCGGGTGTGACAACAGAACTTTTTGCCACTATTGTGAATGGCCTGGAGATGTTGTAACAGGGATGGGTGGCCAGTTGTGCATCGCTAATTCCTGACTGTTTCAGTCCTTCGAGGGGATTAAACCCAAAAGCCCTTAGTAATGCGAAACACCATCCATTTTTCTCTGGCATCGGTCGGGCATGTAGGACGGGCTGTTGACTTGATCGTGGCATTATGGAACATACGTAACAGTCAGTTTGGTTGGATGCTTTGGCCAACATTGACACATACTGGTACCACATGTTGTCTGCATGTGGTATATCTGGGTTTATCGTTATATACTTTGTCAACAGTTCGGTCGTCATTCTCTTGATTCGGGTGGGAGTTCCCCTTTCCCCTTGGGGACCCTGGACACTCCATGTCATCGGCAAGCATGCTACAGCCACAGCACAGACAAGCACTCCTCTGAGTGCCATTTTCTGTTCAGTTCCACAGAGCCACTTGAACCCCTAGGGAGCTAAATGGTCAGGATTCTTAGATCTTCACCGGTTTGAAACTGATGCCAAACTATAATTGACACCCCCTTTGTAGCCAGACTTCGTCCTGACCGGGGCCTAGGGGCCAAGCACTCTCTGCAGCTTACAGTGGCTGAGATGTATCCAGCTGGGTCTTTCTGCAATCTTGACAGCGGTGGGTGTGGCGAGTAGGACTTGGAATGGTCCCTCCCACCGGGGTGAAGACCACGTCTTTCTCTTGATTACTTTGATGAAGACCCAGTCGCCTGGTTTCGCAGAGTCATCCTGTGGGGATAAAGGAGTGGAGGGCAGTAAATTTGCATTTGAGACTTCTTTCATTTGCATGGTTTTGATCATGTAGTCAGCTAAAGTTAGCTCTTCTGTGGCTATGTCTAGATCATGTGAGAACAAAGGGAGCCTGTATGCTCTGCCATGAATGATCTCATAAGGGGTTAAACCCTTGCTACAGGGTGTAATCCTCATATAGAGTTTTACCAAATCTAGACATTCGGGCCATGGTCTTCCTGTTTCTGCCATGCATTTGGTTAGTCTATTTTTAATTGTTCCATTGGTCCTTTCAACAAGGCCAGCGCTCGATGGATTATAGGAACAATGATTTTTTAATGTAATCTGCAAATGTTCAGCCATTTTATTAATGACTGAATTGACAAAATGTGGCCCATTGTCGCTGTAAATGGTCTCTGGGATTCCATAGTTGGGAATGATGGTCTTGCAGATAGCCTTTGCTACTGTTATAGCGTCTGCATTTTTTGCTGGGACTATTTCTGTCCACCTTGAAAAGGAATCGATTAGGACTAAACAGTATTTGTACAATCCACACCTGTTTAGTTCTATGAAGTCCATATGCAACATTTGAAACGGGTATGTTGGTTCCGGGAATTTTCCTCTTTTTGGCCTTACGTTCCCTTGTGGATTATTTCTTATGCATACTTCACATGCTCTACAAAAAAGTTTTGAGTACAAATTGAAACCATATGTTGTAAAGTGTTGTGATATTAGCTCCTGCATCCCCCCTGTCGACACATGAGTACTTCCATGTGTCGAAATCGCAGCTGCTTTAAAAAGGGATTTAGGGAGAACAGGCTTATCATTTACAACGTATATGTCTTTGTCTGTCAGTTGTGCTCCTTTAGCTATCCACATTTTCTGTTCCTGTTTAGGGGCTAAATGTTGCATATCATGCAGAATCTGTGTATTTATTAGTTCCTCCTTATCTGATGGCAAGCTCAGAAATAGATCTGAGGTTCCATATTTGCCTGTAGCAGCTTCCTTTGCTATTTTATCTGCTAGGGCATAGCCCAGTGATACCAAGTCTTTCCTCCGTGTGTGTGCCTCGCATTTGCAAATTGCAAGCTTTGTGGGCAACATTACTGCCTGGAGGAGCTGGATTAGAAGTTGTGCATGTGTTATTTGTTTTCCTGTTGAAGTTATCATTCCACGCCTTTCCCATTGTTTTGCAAAATAAAAAAACTGTTGAAAATGCATACTGGCTGTCTGTGTATACAGTCAGGTCTTGTCCATCTGCTAGAGTGCATGCTCTGGTCAGTGCAATAATTTCAGCTGCTTGAGCTGAGAAATGCGAAGGAAGCGTTGCCGCTTCTATCACTGTATCTGGGTTTTCCACTACAGCATAACCTGTCTGCGTTTTTCCTATTGGTGTGCTTGAGCAAGATCCATCTACAAACCACGTTTTACCTGAGGTGAGTGGTGTGTCTGACAAATCTGCTCTGGGCAGCTGCAGTTGTTCAGTTTCCTCTACACAATTATGAGGTATACCATCATTTGGTGTAGGGAGTAAAGTAGCTGGATTTAATATAGTGCAGCGTTTAATGGTTATGTGTGGCTGTGACAGCAACAGAGCTGTGTAGGACAAATGCCTGGCTGGAGACAGCATATTCATTTTACTTTGAAGTAGCAACACATCAACAGCATGTGGTACAAACAGGTCTGTGGGATGGAACAGATAACATCTGCTGACGATTCTACTGCCATTGCGGCGGCACATATAGCCTGAACACATGGTGGCAAAGCTCTAGCTACAGGGTCAAGTCTTTTGGAATAGAAAGCTATTGGTAGCCATTTCATACCGTGTTGTTGAGTCAGCACTGATGTCATAAACCCATCTTTACAGTCCACTGTTTGCATAAACCTTTTGCTATAATCAGGTAGGATCACATTTGTTGTTTGAACCAATGCCATTTTCAATTTTGTGAATGCTTCTTCTGCTTCTGGTGTCCATGTGATTTTATCTTTGAGTGCTAATAGCTGTCCATGAGCTACCTCTATCAGTGGTTGAGCCATTTCAGCATAGAATGGAACCCATGCTCTGCAGTAATTACATAGTCCTAAGAAAGACATAAGTTGTTTCTTTGTGACAGGTCATGGTGTGTCTAATATAGCTTGTTTCCTGCCCTGTTGTACTGCTCTTCCCTTTGCTGAGAGTGTATGACCAAGATAATTTACTTCTGGTCTTACCCATTGTAACTTCTGTTTGCTGACTTTATTTCCTGTCTGGCCTAGGTGTTGCAGAAGGCGGAGGGAATCCTGTCTGCATGCTTCCTTTGTTTCTGAAGCAATTAAAATATCATCAACGTAGACCAGTACTTGACTCTCAGATGAAGGTGTGAAACCAGCCATACAGTTCATGATAGCCTGTGTGAAAATGGTTGGGCTATCGGTAAAACCTTGTGGTAATCTAGTATAGGTGTACCCCTGACCCTTATAGGTGAATGCGAACCAATATTGAGAATCATCAGCAACAGGAATAGAGAAAAATGCATTACTTAAATCAATCACTGTAAAATGAGTCCTATTTGGCTGTAATGAATTTAGTAATGTGTGCGGATCAGGAACATTTGGTGCTCTGGTCTGCACTGCACCATTTACAGCTCTCAAATCCTGGATCATTCTCCACTTTGATGCCTCTGCTTTTTGAACAGGGAATATAGGTGTATTACATGGAGAGTCATTACATTTCCTAATTATTCCTGCTTTTAACAGGTCTTTAATGACTGGTTCAATGCCTATAGAAGCTTCAGGCTTCAGAGGATACTGTTTTACTCTGGGTCTGTAAGAAGATATCGGTTTAATTTCCACAGGTGGAATGGCTGTAATCAGACCAACATCTGTCGGGCCCGTGGCCCACACAACAGGATCTACATTCTTCAAATCTTTTTCATCCTCCTCTGAAAATGCAATTGTTGCTGTCTGTCATTCTAGGGCATGGATTTTTGGGGTAGCTGTGAATAACATGCAAAATTTATGTCTATACATGTCACAGCTTGGGCTGTATTCGCAACTTGGAGCTTCCCATCCCATTTCACAAGGCTTATAATCAGTTGCTGTGACAGCTATTTTTAGCTTCGGACCTGTGTCTTTCCACTGAATATGTTCTGGTTTCAAAAGTGACATGTGGGGCATTGACCCTCCTCTATACATGTTTTTTAGATTTGTAGGTAAGATTACTGTGGCACCTGCGAATGATCTGTGATCAGAATATATATATTCAATGGACACTGGAACGGAGGGCTGGTTTAGGAACTCCTCACTATATTCACTATCTGTACATGGTGAAACTTTCATTGTGACATGTAATTTGGTGTACTGCATTTCATCTTGTAAATCAGAAATAGTGGTTTTTGCAAATTTGATCAGATCTGCAGTTTCTCGGTCACAGAGGGAGTGTGGGAAATCAAGTGAATAGTAAACGGCTTCATCATCCTCTGTGAGTAAGAGGTGTGGCACTCTGGCTGCTGTCATCCCATCTTTTAGTGGGAACACAGCTATGCCCAGGGCTGACATTAAGTCCCGTCCCAGGAGATTTACAGGACAGTGTGGTGAATAGACAACTGGTGCTGAAATCACGCTGCCTGTTTCTGGATCTTTAACCTTTAGTGGTAGGGTCATGTGTTCCAAGTATGTCTGACCATTAGCTGTTTTGACCCAAATTGACTGTTTTCCAGTGGTCAGGCCCTTAACTTTGTGTCTTAAAACTGATGTACAGGCGCCGGAATCACACAAAAAGGTTACTTTTTGTTCATTAACAATTAAATCTATTAATGTTTTTTTCTTTTAAGTGACTCAATGATTCGACTGCTGTAAAAACATCCAAGAGATCATGCCTGTCTTCAACATTTAGTCATGCGCTCTGTTCTGGCCGCGGTCCTTTTTTCTTTTTAGGACATTCTTTGGCCCAGTGGCCTTTTTCTCCACAATGCCAGCAGGCATTGGGGTCGCCAGACCAGCGGGGAGGATTTTTGGAAGCTGATCCTCTACCTCTCCCCCTGAAATTTCCTCTGCGTCCACCTCGGCCTCGATAGGGCAGGTGGTTCTGATAGAAGAATTCTGATTCTTCCACGCAAGTCCGAGTCTGCCCAAAACACTCCAGCTGACCCTGTTGGAGTTTTAGGTTTTTTTACAATTTTAGCAGCATGTCTAGCCCATTGCATTACATTGGAAACACTAGCTGTGTCTACCTCTACATTGTGTTTCCGAATCCATTCACTGATTTTGGATTCCATTCCATTTAAAAGGGCATTTTTTAATTGCTGTTGGTAGGGGCCTGCGTCTTGGTCGTCTGCGGGAATTCCACTGTGAACTCTAAATTCTTTTTCAAATCTCACTCTAAAGTCATCAACATCCTCACCCAATTTTTGTTTTATCCCTGCCAAACGTCCATAATCAGCTCTTCTCCTAAATGTTGTTCTACATCGGTCCCATAAAGCGTTTAATTGAGCCAAATATGGACCTCTTAATTGTCCATCATTTGGGTATTGAAAAACTTCCCCTTGATTAGTTCTACCTGTGTAATCTCCCCTCACTCTTCCCCATAAACGAGGGATGGAGCACTGGAAAGCTTCTCCTGCCTCCCTACCATTTAATCTATATGAGTGTATTACTCCTTCCATGTCTCTGATCCAGGATTCTACATCCTCTTGTGGATCAGGGATTCCCTCAACAGCTTCTCTGCACTCTCTGTTTGACCAAGGTCGAAACACGTACATGTGTTGATTATTTGGTCCGTCGGCATTTGGATTAGGGACCTGAATCATGGGATAATTGCCCATTATCGGGTCGTCACCTTCCTCGTCTGAGTATTTGTCGCGTGTTAGTTCAGTCATTTTGTCTGGGACAGCCTGCGGCTGGACTGTCATTCGTCTTGTCTTTTGTCTAGTGTGCTGAGAAACCGGAGAATAGGGTGGGGGCACACTGGCTTCAGCTCTAGCTGCGGCCTGTAATTCCCTCGAGGGATATAGACTGGAATGCTCAGGTTGTGCTTGAACTGCTTCTCCATTCACTCCGTCAAGTCCTTGTGGTGCCACGTCATTTTGTCTCTGTCTTTGTCCTCCTTGTCCTTCATTGTCCTCTGGCTTGACAAAACAAATTGTACCAGTCATTTTATTTTGCTGTGCTTTTCGGTCCTCTCTAGCTTTTAGTCCAGCTATGCGTCGTTTTTCAGCCTCTTTTAACCATAACTTCGCACATCCCAATTCTTTTTCCTTTTCTTCTTTTTTCTTTCCTTTTTTCATGATCACACTAGCCTCAAGTTTGGCAACTACATTTTTCCACTGATCTACTTTAAGGTGACCAGTCACACCATACTTTTTGTTCCATTTTGTCAACCATTCGATACTGTCTGGAAAGTTATTTAACATATACTTTTCATCTCCTGATACCTTGTCAGTAACACTTTGACGGCCCCCCATTTTAATCAATTTGGTCCAACTGTCAAATCCTAGGGATTTTTAAAGTTGGAATGTTTCTTTAGTGGGATAACGACTTTCTGTGGTAATTCCTGCTTCGACCAGTTTACTGGTGAGGAATTCTTGCCTGTGCTTCCACAGAAATTCGTTATTTCTTCCCACTATGTTACATGCAGCACAATACCGAGTGATACGTGCTACCATTCACACCACGGAATTTTCTTAAAATAACAAGGTGTATTTACGTCTACAAGTACATCTGTAGACCGAATCCCTATTATTTGGAATTCACAACAAGGACTCCGCCGCCCTTACCGGGGTACCCTTTTTCTGGGGACTGAAATACCCCAACCACGCGGCCAACGAAGAGATCTCACCAAGTCTCCGAGAGATTCCTCTTGAAGATTCCGTCAATCGTCACCGCCGAGAGGTGCTGAACTGGACTTCGCCGGCCTGGTGGATGAACGTCACTCCCCAAGGCTTTCTTCAGGCGTCCTTTGACCCCTGCCGTGCACGAATTCGGCGTCTTCAACACTCCTCGGATCAGCGAGCAGATTTTCAGGAAATCCCGGACGAGCCCCCAAAAATGTTGGGTTGACAACATTTATCTGAAATCAATCTCGGAGACGGTAGGTCTTTCTTGGCTTAGCGTTTTCTCCTGCGCAGAAGGGCGCATCCCAGACACAGCAAGTGTGGCTGAGATTCGCGCTCTGCTCTGAGTTTTGCCGAGCTTTTTATTGAGAAAGAAACAATTGGGCAAGTGTACATGATCGGGTAGGCTCACAGGCAGGAAATACATTCCAAAGTTATATCTCATTACCACAGAACAAAGGGGATACTCTCGTGGACGGAGCAGTATTGGACGTCTCATGACTATTAGCTTAACAAAAACGTAGTCTTTAGTGGCCCTGGGAATACATCCCGGTGTCGTACTCATGACTTCAACTTAAATGAGACCTCTGTCTGCTTCAGCCATCCCATGACAATCTCATGATCTGTACATGTCTAGCTAACTATGGGGCTTATTGTATAGCGCGGCTAATGACTCCAGTCATTAGCTGGCCATATGCCCCCAAATCATTTTCACAAGGCTAGATGGTCACATACTGCGGAGAGTCTTGCACACAAAAGAATACATAGAATCCAATGATAAAAAGTATATCATTTCCAACACGGCACTCTCTAGCTGCCAAGAGCACTTTTTACTATGCACACCCAACCAGAGTGACGGGAGGAGCACATTTCAGAAAACGTGCTCAGCTCGTCGAGAAAATGCGATTTAAGCAATAAAATTAAAAATGCACCCACAACCTAAACCAAACGTTGCAGGTGGTTATTTCTTCATGCGCAGCAGTCAACGCGGCACTCTCTAGCTGCCAAGAGCACTTTTTACTATGCGCACCCAACCAGAGTGACGGGAGGAGCACATTTCAGAAAACGTGCTCAGCTCGTCGAGAAAATGCGATTTAAGCAATAAAATTAAAAATGCACCCAAAACCTAAACCAAACGTTGCAGATGGTCATTTCTTCATGCGCAGTGGTCAACGCGGCACTCTCTAGCTGCCAAGAGCACTTTTTACTATGCGCACCCAACCAGAGTGACGGGAGGAGCACATTTCAGAAAACGTGCTCAGCTCGTCGAGAAAATGCGATTTAAGCAATAAAATTAAAAATGCACCCAAAACCTAAACCAAACGTTGCAGATGGTCATTTCTTCATGCGCAGTGGTCAACGCGGCACTCTCTAGCTGCCAAGAGCACTTTTTACTATGCGCACCCAACCAGAGTGACGGGAGGAGCACATTTCAGAAAACGTGCTCAGCTCGTCGAGAAAATGCGATTTAAGCAATAAAATTAAAAATGCACCTAAAACCCAAACCAAACGTTGCAGGTGGTCATTTCTTCATGCGCAGTGGTCAACGCGGCACTCTCTAGCTGCCAAGAGCACTTTTTACTATGCGCACCCAACCAGAGTGACGGGAGGAGCACATTTCAGAAAACGTGCTCAGCTCGTCGAGAAAATGCGATTTAAGCAATAAAATTAAAAATGCACCCAAAACCTAAACCAAACGTTGCAGATGGTCATTTCTTCATGCGCAGTGATCAACGCGGCACTCTCTAGCTGCCAAGAGCACTTTTTACTATGCACACCCAACAAGAGTGACGGGAGGAGCGCATTTCAGAAAACGTGCTCAGCTCGACGAGAAAATGCGATTTAAGCAATAAAATTAAAAATGCACCCAAAACCTAAACCAAACGTTGCAGGTGGTTATTTCTTCATGCGCAGTGGTCAACGCGGCACTCTCTAGCTGCCAAGAGTACTTTTTACTAAGCGCACCCAACCAGAGTGACGGGAGGAGCACATTTCAGAAAACGTGCTCAGCTCGTCGAGAAAATGAGATTCAAGCAATAAAATTAAAAATGCACGCAAAACCTAAACTAAACGTTGCAGGTGGTTATTTCTTCATGCGCAGTGGTCAACGCGGCATTCTCTAGCTGCCAAGAGCACTTTTTACTATGCGCACCCAACCAGAGTGATGGGAGGAGCACATTTCAGAAAACGTGCTCAGCTCGTCCAGAAAATGCTATTTAAGCAATAAAATTAAAAATGCACCTAAAACCTAAACCAAACGTTGCAGATGGTCATTTCTTCATGCGCAGTGGTCAACGCGGCACTCTCTAGCTGCCAAGAGCACTTTTTACTATGCGCACCCAACCAGAGTGACGGGAGGAGCACATTTCAGAAAACGTGCTCAACTCGTCGAGAAAATGCGATTTAAGCAATAAAATTAAAAATGCACCTAAAACCTAAACCAAACGTTGCAGGTGGTTATTTTTTCGTGTGCAGCAGTCAACACGGCACTCTCTAGCTGCCAAGAGCACTTTTTACTATGCGCACCCAACCAGAGTGACGGGAGGAGCACATTTCAGAAAACGTGCTCAGCTCGTCGAGAAAATGCGATTTAAGCAAAATAATTAAAAATGCACCTAAAACCTAAACCAAACGTTGCAGGTGGTTATTTCTTCATGCGCAGCAGTCAACGCGGCACTCTCTAGCTGCCAAGAGCACTTTTTACTATGCGCACCCAACCAGAGTGACGGGAGGAGCACATTTCAGAAAACGTGCTCAGCTCGTCGAGAAAATGCGATTTAAGCAATAAAATTTAAAATGCACCTAAAACCTAAACCAAACGTTGCAGGTGGTTATTTCTTCATGCGAAGTGGTCAACGCGGCACTCTCTAGCTGCCAAGAGCACTTTTTACTATGCGCACCCAACCAGAGTGACGGGAGGAGCACATTTCAGAAAACGTGCTCAGCTCGTCGAGAAAATGCGATTTAAGCAATAAAATTAAAAATGCACCCAAAACCTAAACCAAACGTTGCAGATGGTCATTTCTTCATGCGCAGTGGTCAACGCGGCACTCTCTCGCTGCCAAGAGCACTTTTTACTATGCGCACCCAACCAGAGTGACGGGAGGAGCACATTTCAGAAAACGTGTTCAGCTCGTCCAGACAATGCGATTTAAGCAATAAAATAAAAAATGCACCCAAAACCTAAACCAAACGTTGCAGGTGGTTATTTCTTCATGCGCAGTGGTCAACGCGGCACTCTCTAGCTGCCAAGAGCACTTTTTACTATGCGCACCCAACCAGAGTGACGAAGGAGCGCATTTCAGAAAACGTGCTCAGCTCGACGAGAACATGCGATTTAAGCAATAAAATTAAAAATGCACCTAAAACCTAAACCAAACGTTGCAGATGGTCATTTCTTCATGCGCAGTGGTCAACGCGGCACTCTCTAGCTGCCAAGAGCACTTTTTACTATGCGCACCCAATCAGAGTGACGGGAGGAGCACATTTCAGAAAACGTGCTCAGCTCGTCGAGAAAATGCGATTTAAGCAATAAAATTAAAAATGCACACAAAACCTAAACCAAACGTTGCAGGTGGTTATTTCTTCATGCGCAGTGGTCAACGCGGCACTCTCTAGCTGCCATGAGCACTTTTTACTATGCGCACCCAACCAGAGTGACGGGAGGAGCACATTTCAGAAAACGTGCTCAGCTCGTCGAGAAAATGCGATTTAAGCAATAAAATTCAAAATGCACCTAAAACCTAAACCAAACGTTGCAGGTGGTTATTTCTTCATGCGCAGTGGTCAACGCGGCACTATCTAGCTGCCAAGAGCACTTTTTACTATGCGCACCCAACCAGAGTGACGGGAGGAGCACATTTCAGAAAACGTGCTCAGCTCGTCGAGAAAATGCGATTTAAGCAATAAAATTAAAAATGCACCTAAAACCTAAACCAAACGTTGCAGATGGTCATTTCTTCATGCGCAGTGGTCAACGCGGAACTCTCTAGCTGCCAAGAGCACTTTTTACTATGCACACCCAACCAGAGTGACGGGAGGAGCACATTTCAGAAAACGTGCTCAGCTCGTCGAGAAAATGCGATTTAAGCAGTAAAATTAAAAATGCACCCAAAACCTAAACCAAACGTTGCAGGTGGTTATTTCTTCATGCGCAGCAGTCAACGCGGCACTCTCTAGCTGCCAAGAGCACTTTTTACTATGTGCACCCAACCAGAGTGACGGGAGGAGCACATTTCAGAAAACGTGCTCAGCTCGTCGAGAAAATGCGATTTAAGCAGTAAAATTAAAAATGCACCCAAAACCTAAACCAAACGTTGCAGGTGGTTATTTCTTCATGCGCAGCAGTCAACGCGGCACTCTCTAGCTGCCAAGAGCACTTTTTACTATGTGCACCCAACCAGAGTGACGGGAGGAGCACATTTCAGAAAACGTGCTCAGCTCGTCGAGAAAATGCGATTTAAGCAATAAAATTAAAAATGCACCCAAAACCTAAACCAAACGTTGCAGGTGGTTATTTCTTCATGCGCAGTGGTCAACGCGGCACTCTCTAGCTGCGAAGAGCACTTTTTACTATGCGCACCCAACCAGAGTGACGGGAGGAGCACATTTCAGAAAACGTGCTCAGCTCGTCGAGAAAATGCGATTTAAGCAATAAAATTAAAAATGCACCCAAAACCTAAACCAAACGTTGCAGATGGTCATTTCTTCATGCGCAGTGGTCAACGCGGCACTCTCTAGCTGCCAAGAGCACTTTTTACTATGCACACCCAACCAGAGTGACGGGAGGAGCGCATTTCAGAAAACGTGCTCAGCTCGACGAGAAAATGCGATTTAAGCAATAAAATTAAAAATGCACCCAAAACCTAAACCAAACGTTGCAGGTGGTTATTTCTTCATGCGCAGTGGTCAACGCGGCACTCTCTAGCTGCCAAGAGCACTTTTTACTATACACACCCAACTAGAGTGACGGGAGGAGCACATTCCAGAAAACGTGCTCAGCTCGTCGAGAAAATGCGATTTAAGCAATAAAATTAAAAATGCACCCAAAACATTAAACCAAACGTTGCAGGTGGTTATTTCTTCATGCGCAGCAGTCAACGCGGCACTCTCTAGCTGCCAAGAGCACTTTTTACTATGCGCACCCAACCAGAGTGACGGGAGGAGCACATTTCAGAAAACGTGCTCAGCTCGTCGAGAAAATGCGATTTAAGCAATAAAATTAAAAATGCACCCAAAACCTAAACCAAACGTTGCAGGTGGTTATTTCTTCATGCGCAGTGGTCAACGCGGCACTCTCTAGCTGCCAAGAGCACTTTTTACTATGCGCACCCAACCAGAGTGACGGGAGGAGCACTTTTCAGAAAACGTGCTCAGCTCGTCGAGAAAATGCGAATTAAGCAATAAAATTAAAAATGCACCCAAAACCTAAACCAAACGTTGCAGATGGTCATTTCTTCATGCGCAGTGGTCAACGCGGCACTCTCTAGCTGCCAAGAGCACTTTTTACTATGCGCACCCAACCAGAGTGACGGGAGGAGCACATTTCAGAAAACGTGCTCAGCTCGTCGAGAGAATGCGATTTAAGCAATAAAATTAAAGATGCACCTAAAACCCAAACCAAACGTTGCAGGTGGTTATTTCTTCATGCGCAGTGGTCAACGCGGCACTCTCTAGCTGCCAAGAGCACTTTTTACTATGCGCACCCAACCAGAGTGACGGGAGGAGCACATTTCAGAAAACGTGCTCAGCTCGTCGAGAAAATGCGATTTAAGCAATAAAATTAAAAATGCACCTAAAACCTAAACCAAACGTTGCAGGTGGTTATTTCTTCATGCGCAGTGGTCAACGCGGCACTGTCTAGCTGCCAAGAGCACTTTTTACTATGCGCACCCAACCAGAGTGACGGGAGGAGCACATGTCAGAAAACGTGCTCAGCTCGTCGAGAAAATGCGATTTAAGCAATAAAATTAAAAATGCACCTAAAACCTAAACCAAACGCTGCAGATGGTCATTTCTTCATGCGCAGCAGTCAACGCGGCACTCTCTAGCTGCCAAGAGCACTTTTTACTATGCACACCCAACCAGAGTGACGGGAGGAGCACATTCCAGAAAACGTGCTCAGCTCGTCGAGACAATGCGATTTAAGCAATAAAATTAAAAATGCACCCAAAACCGAAACCAAACGTTGCAGATGGTCATTTCTTCATGCGCAGTGGTCAACGCGGCACTCTCTAGCTGCCAAGAGCACTTTTTACTATGCACACCCAACCAGAGTGACGGGAGGAGCACATTTCAGAAAACGTGCTCAGCTCGTCGAGAAAATGCGATTTAAGCATTAGAATTAAAAATGCACCTAAAACCTAAACCAAACGTTGCAGGTGGTTATTTCTTCATGCGCAGTGGTCAACGCGGCACTCTCTAGCTGACAAGAGCACTTTTTACTATAAGCACCCAACCAGAGTGACGGGAGGAGCACATTTCAGAAAACGTGCTCGGCTCGTCGAGAAAATGCGATTTAAGCAATAAAATTAGAAATGCACTTAAAACCTAAACCAAACGTTGCAGGTGGTTATTTCTTCATGCGCAGTGGTCAACGCGGCACTCTCTAGCTGCCAAGAGCACTTTTTACTATGCGCACCCAACCAGAGTGACGGGAGGAGCACATTTCAGAAAACGTGCTCAGCTCGTCGAGAAAATGCGATTTAAGCAATAAAATAAAAATGCACCCAAAACCTAAACAAAACGTTGCAGGTGGTTATTTCTTCATGTGCAGTGGTCAACGCGGCACTCTCTAGCTGTCAAGAGCACTTTTTACTATGCGCATCCAACCAGAGTGACGGAAGGAGCACATTTCAGAAAACGTGCTCAGCTCGTCCAGAAAATCCGATTTAAGCAATAAAATTAAAAATGCACCTAAAACCTAAACCAAACGTTGCAGGTGGTTATTTCTTCATGCGCAGTGGTCAACGCGGCACTCTCTAGCAGCCAAGAGCACTTTTTACTATGCGCACCCAACCAGAGTGACGGGAGGAGCACATTTCAGAAAACGTGCTCAGCTCGTCAAGAAAATGCGATTTAAGCAATAAAATTAAAAATGCACCTAAAACCTAAACCAAACGTTGCAGGTGGTTATTTCTTCATGCGCAGTGGTCAACGCGGCACTCTCTAGCTGCCAAGAGCACTTTTTACTATGCGCACCCAACCAGAGTGACGGGAGGAGCACATTTCAGAAAACGTGCTCGGCTCGTCGAGAAAATGTGATTTAAGCAATAAAATTAAAAATGCACCTAAAACCTAAACCAAACGTTGCAGGTGGTTATTTCTTCATGCGCAGCGGTCAACGCGGCACTCTCTAGCTGCCAAGAGCACTTTTTACTATGCGCACCCAACCAGAGTGACGGGAGGAGCACATTTCAGAAAACGTGCTCAGCTCGTCGAGAAAATGCGATTTAAGCAATAAAATTAAAAATGCACCTAAAACCTAAACCAAACGTTGCACGTGGTTATTTCTTCATGCGCAGTGGTCAACGCGGCACTCTCTAGCTGCCAAGAGCACTTTTTGCTATGCGCACCCAACCAGAGTGACGGGAGGAGCACATTTCAGAAAACGTGCTCAGCTCGTCGAGAAAATGCGATTTAAGCAATAAAATTAAAAATGCACCTAAAACCTAAACCAAATGTTGCAGGTGGTTATTTCTTCATGCGCAGTGGTCAACCTAACCAGAGTGACGGGAGGAGCACAATTCAGAAAATGTGCTCAGCTCGTCGAGAAAATGCGATTTAAGCAATACAATTAAAAATGCACCTAAAACCTAAACCAAACGTTGCAGGTGGTTATTTCTTCATGACCAGGGACAGTCCTCTGTTGATTTTGAGGCAGCCAGTAGAGTACAAGAACTCAGTTCAGGACTTGTACCATGCGCTAGGCAGAACACACAAATTTCACAAAACTATCTCCGTGTTATCAGTCTTCCTGTGTAGTATTTGTTCCTTACACCCCAAATCTTCCCATTAACATATTGTATCCTATCAGTTGCGCACACTCATCATCTTACTATCAAGCCACCCTTATCAAAAGCTTTTTTTTTTTTTTTGGAGTAATCCATCCACCCTACCCATTAACACGGCTAAAATCCTTGTTCCAGTGTTTAGCATCAAATAAAGTTCCGAAATCCTTTGTAATAAACTGTAATGTAATTTAAAAATCTACCAACATGGTTGTATATGCGGTGAATGTTATTGTTCAATCTATAGGTCATACAGCGCCGGTGTTCCAAATATGACACTCCTCCTTGATTTAACAACAACATAAGTTATTATTGTCAGCAGCGCTAAAGGATAGTGCTTGGAAGTGAATGTCTTATCGCCCAATTTAAAACACATGCCACATTTGAGCTAGTATTCATTCCTTTATTTATGTCCCATCCTCATGTTAGCTGGCATGTGTCAGAATTAAAATGGAATTTTGCTTTTAATTTTAAGTCTTTCAAAATTGCTATATCCTTACTGCACCGAGATAAACTGTTAAATATATCTTTAAAAACAAACAAAAACAATCTATGCTCCTGCACAGACTCTTAAAAGTGGCACCCAAATGCCAGATTACAAATCAAACCTCCTCCTTCACTCTCACATTTTTGATAAAACAGTCTACTTATCTAGACACTGTCATCACATACGAAATAATGGCCTGCAAATTAAATATAATGTTGTTGCTGTGGTCCCTCAAAACATGTGACTAGGATTTGGAGATTTATTAACCCCCATCCATAACCAATCAATAATTCCTCCTAAATTTAAAATCTGCAATCATAATTTAATTTTATCCAATTCTACAATGTATGTTCTCTCTTACTCTCACATTTTTATGAGGGCTGGGCACTCTCCTCGTTGGACAAGTTTCTGACCACAACCCTCAGATTATTCTATCATTTCTAATTTTTACATTTAACAATGCAAATCTGATAAACCATTGTCTAGCACACCGTTTCCGTGCACCAATTTAACGCAATTCCATCCTTTATAACGAACTGATACACAAAGACAAACATACACATAAACAAACACACGGGCCCACAACATAGACATGACAATCTTCCCAGCTGATAACAAGGGTGGGGGGGGGAGGCAACTGAAGTGCGGAGAGCCTCGCCACCAATGTAACCCCCCACCTCTGTCCAAAATATGCATTTGTGCCCACCTGACCGTTTGGCCCAAACTTTAGAGCCGCACCCTTTTGAAAACAAAAATGGTTAGAGTTTAACCCCACCACACAATGGGATATAGTCTTCATGGTAATGAAATATACATTCTTTATCAAATTCTTGTTAAGCCATTTTTCTGACTCCAACTCTCATGCAAAATCAAAATAAAATCAACAATTTTATACAAATCAACTTATTGTTCTTCATGAATCACAAATCATCACTTCCATCGCATGAACAGCACCACAACTAATCACTCACTTCTTCAGCTGCGCCGCTGTCCCATCTGACAGCCAAGCCTGCTTTCCAAACAATATCATCATAGACACACTTCAACAATTATGTAGTGACCTGGTTAACCCAGTTACCCTTCGCCCTAGACAACAATATAAGTCTCTAAGGTCGCACTATTCAGGTCGCCAGGCATCCGTCCTGCTATATCAGCGACGCCTTCACCATTTGTTTTTCTTTTTTTTTTTTTTTTCATGAGTCCCCGACTCGTATTGGTGGCCTGGCCGATCCAATCCACCCCGACCTTAGGCAACAGTATAAGTTCCTAAGTGTCTACTATTGAGGCCACTCAGGTGCCCATATGCTAGTCACTGGCATCTCACAAGTTCCAGCGGTGTGAGCGCCCTTTGCTGATCAGACAAAGTCCTCACCACCTTTCTCTTAATTCACCACGACTCGGACATCCCAGATGTCCCTCGCCTTAGACAGCCCTATAATGTTCTAAGGTCACACTATTGGAGTCGCTCGGCATCCGTACTGCTATATCAGCGACGCCTTCACCTGTTTTTGTATTTTTAATTTTTTCCACAAATCACTTTTACCAAGTTCCACACAAACACACACTTCTATACAACCACCATCGCTGAACCCAGAGCTGAAATTATTATTTTTTGTATTCCGCTTTCACTCCACAATATTCCTGAACTGGGAGAGAGAAAAAAAGTTCCCCCCTTACCTTTTGTGCCGATCGGACTGCAATACTGTTGAGCAAGAGCGGAGAAGGAAGAATCCTTTGTGGAGCATGCACTTTGCCTTCTGAAGAAATAACGTCGGATGGTCACCATTTGTTGGATTCTGTCCACAATTTAGGGAGTGCGTTATCTGCGCCTCACGGCAAAAGCCTTTGCCAATCACCTGTTATCCAATTTACTCACTGCGTGCTCGTTTGATTTCTTCAGATTTAGGAAAATGCAAAGACACTGAAGCAGAAATTAGACTTAGACAGATTGGTTGAGTTCAATCACAATTTTTGTTCGAAAAGCTCTGTTTTCAGGAAAGTACAATACAGCGCTGGGCCCTTCAAGAGCGGAAAGTCTCCATTCAGAAAAGGCAAAGTCCAAGGTTGTTAGATCAGTTTTATATTCAGTAGCACATTGTGGGCCGGGATTGATGGGCGATGAGTCTTCGGGGTGGGGCAAGTTCGAAGGAGAGTCTGCTTCCATGGGAGTGGTGCTGGCTATGGGCGCTTCGGTGTGTAGGTGGGGGGCTGTTGGTGTGTGTGTGTGTGTGTAGGGGGCTGTTGTCCTCCATCCCGTCTCTCGGCCTTGGCGATCATCTTTGGCCGAGTTCTCGGGTGGGGCTGTTGTCTTCCCTCCCGTCTTCCGGCCTTGGCTATCATCTTTGGCCGAGTCTTTGGCTGGCTCCCTCTGGCACCTGCTGGATTTATCTCCACGTGACCTTCCTGTGAACATTCTTCTCCAATCTTGGACATACACTGTCGTACCTCATTCAACCGTTGTCAAGTGGCCCACACTTTTGTGGGGTTAAACTGCAGCTCCCCACTTGAAAGGCGCTTGGACAAAAGGATTTGAACTGGACTTCACTCAGTGATCATGACTGTTTTTTTTCCTTGTCTTTGGTTTATTTTCATCTTCAGCCAAACACAGCCAAACACAGCCAACACAGCCAACACAGCTGACACAGCTGACACAGCTGACACAGGTGAAAAACCTTAAAATAAACACAAATAGATGGTCAAACTCTAAACCATAATTAAGCAATACAATCCAAAATCAAATACTTAGGTTTTAAATACTAAGTCAGGACGACGTAGCCAAACAGCTTTCAACCCTGGTAAGTACATACAAACATTTTTCCCTATTTTTTTTTTAGCTTTTACTTTTTAGAATACACCACATAATTTACCACAATTTCACTATAATGTTGAGCATAACTATAACCCATCAATTTTACATATTAATTTCCTAAGCCACCCAGATGTGAGCTGGAGCCCCATATTCAAATGTCCAAAGCCTCACCGGCTCCTTCTTTTGTTTCGTTTTCCAAGCTTTCCGCTGCAGTCCTGCCCTTTGGAAATGCTGCCTTGTCTAAATCATGGCAGGTTACCGTGAGCTCCAACACTCTCCCTCTTAATTAACCCCACCTGGTGCTCTCAACAGCCTGCCTCCTTGGGTGTGGCTGAGACACACCCAGGCAGAGAGGGTGCGGCTTCCAACTCGTCTCAACAACCGTATCTTTTCTTTGTTAGGCAAACTATTTCACTCTGTGCAGAACGTTCAGTAGTAATCAAAACAAAACAAACATGGTTAGGTTTGCATAGTAAAAAGTACTCTTGGGGGCTTTAGAGAACCGAGTTAACCTTGGCACATGAAGAAATGACCACCTGCAACGTTTGGTTTAGGTTTTATAAGTATTTTTAATTTTATTGCTTAAATCGCATTTTCTCGATGAGCTGAGCCCGTTTTCTGAATTGTGCCTCTTCCGTCACTCTGGTAAGGTTGGCATAGTAAAAAGTGCTCTTGGGGGCTTTAGTGTGCCGAGTTGACCTCGGCACATGAAGACATGACCATCTGCAGCGTTTGATTTAGGTTTTATGCGCATTTTTAATTTTATTGCTTAAATCGCATTTTCTCGATGAGCTGAGCACTTTTTCTGAATTATGCCCCTCACTTCACTGTGGTTAGGTTGGCATAGTAAACATTTCTAGGGGGCTTTAGAGTTCCGAGTTGACCATTGCGCATGAAGAAATGACCATCTGCAGCGTTTGGTTAAGGTCTTAGGCGCATTTTTAATTTTATTGCTTAAAGCGCATTTTCTTGACGAGCTGAGCACGTTTTCTGATTTGTGCGCCTCCCATCACTCTGGTTAGGTGGGCATAGTAAAAATTTCTAGGGGGCTTTAGAGTTCCGAGTTGACCATTGCGCATGAAGAAATGACCATCTGCAGCATTTGGTTTAGGTCTTAGGCCAGGGGTGGGCAAACTTTTTGACTTGCGGGCCGAATTGGGTTCTAAATTTTGACCGGGGGGCCGAACCAGGAGCAGATGGATGTAGTGTTTGTGTGAAGTAATATAAACGACCTGTAAAGGTCATTGCATAAAAGGTTTTGGCCTTTAGTAGGTAGTAAAGCATGGATATTCAAAAAAGTTTTTTGAAAACAAATGCATTTATTAACAGCATTAAAAAAAAAAAAAACATCCCTAAAAAACTGCTATCAGTAATTCTCATAAAATATGACACTGTTATTATGAATAACAGTCTCCATCACTTCAGTGCCTGCAGGTCAGATTAATGAAAGATGTATGTTTATCTTATGAGATCACATCAAACGGCAAACATTCTGACCAAATATATCATCTTGAAGAATCGGCGAAAGCATACATCCAAATAAAGTCATCAAAACGGCAATACGGTGAGGGGTATCTGAAAATCAGAGCAGAGTTTTAACTCACAAACACCTGGTAACAGAAGTGAGGAAACGGAAAACACTTCCTTAAAGTAAGCCTCAAGAACTTTAAAGGTTAAGATTAGTCACAAACAGGTGGTGCATCAATGTCCTTGAGCATCCTGCATTGTTTGAAAATGAGAATGGTCGCTAGTTTCAATCCCTGCTATTTGTACGGATCATATTCAAAATGCATTTTTTTACAACAAACTTGAAAGCCTCCCCTTCATTTTCAGTGTTCATTTGATGTCTATGTTCATGTGGCTGAACGTCACGTCGCGTACGTCGAGCCAAATTGGCCACTCTTTTTAAACACTCGGCACTCAGTGTCCACCTTGCTTTTTCCGTGGGCGACTCATTTTAATGGAAGGATTCCAGGGGAAGGTTTGTGGGTGGCTTTAGCGTAAAACTGTATCCGAAAACTCGGCGCGCAAATTACAAGAATGCTGTCGTCACAGCCCACGCTCTAAATTCGGCACTGCTACAAATAGAGCGCGAGTGCGCCATTTCCGTACTACTGAGTACGTACACGCACTTGTGAGTGTGCACTGAGCTTTTTGACACGGCTTCCGGTAGTAAATGCGCAGGCGAGTGGTTCCCCATCTACTGGGTAAACGCAGTCATTGCAGGCAAAATGACAGAAAAAAAAAAGTTTAATAATACAATTTATTTAGGGTTGGCGGGCCGGATTAAACTGTCCCGCGGGCCGGATGTGGCCCGCGGGTCGTAGTTTGCCCATAACTGTCTTAGGCGCATTTTTAATTTTATTGCTTAAAGCGCATTTTCTCGACGAGCTGAGCACGTTTTCTGATTTGTGCGCCTCCCGTCACTCTGGTTAGGCGGGCATAGTAAAAAGTGCTCTTGGGGGCTTTAGAGTGCCGAGTTGACCACGATGCATGAAGAAATGACCACCTGAAACGTTTGGTTAAGGTTTTTTGCGCTTTTTTAATCTTATTGCCTGAATCACATTTTCTCGACGAGCTGAGCATGTTTTCTTAATTGTGCCCCTCCCGTCACTCTGGTTAGGTTTGCATAGTAAAAAGTACTCTTGGGGGCTTTAGAGTGCCGAGTTGACCATGGCACATGCAGAAATGACCATCTGCAGCGTTTGGTTTAGGTTTAAGGAGCATTTTTATTTTTATTGCTTAAATCGCATTTTCTCGACGAGCTGAGCACGTTTTCTGAATTGTGCCCACTCTGGTTAGGTTGGCAAAGTAAAAAGTACTCTTAGGGGCTTTAGAGTGCCGAGTTGACCACTGCGCATGAAGAAATGACCATCTGCAACGTTTGGTTTAGGTTTTTTGCGCTTTTTTAATTTTATTGCTTAAATTGCATTTTATTGACGAGCTGAGCACGTTTTCTAAATTGTGCCCCTCCCGTCGCTCTGGCTAGGTTGGCATAGTAAAAAGTACTCTTGGGGGCTTTAGAGTGCAATTCTGACCTCGGCACATGAAGAAACGACCACCTGCAACGTTTGGTTTAGGTTTTATAAGTATTTTTAATTTTATTGCTTAAATCGCATTTTCTCGACGAGCTGAGCACGTTTTCTGAATTGTGCCCCTCCCGTCACTCTTGTTATGTTGGCATCGTAAAAAGTTCTCCGGGGCTTTAGGGTGCCGAGTTGACTACTGCTCATGAAGAAATGGCCATCTGCAGCGTTTGGTTTAGATTTTGGGCGCATTTTTAATTTCATTGCTTAAACCGCGATTTCTCGAGGAGCTGAGCATGTTTTCTGAATTGTGCCTCTCCCGTTACTCTGGTTCGGTTGGCATAGTAAAATGTACTATTCGGGGCTTTAGAGTGCCGAGTTGACCACTGCGCATGAAGAAATGACCATCTGCAGCGTTTGGTTTAGGTTTTAGGCGTGTTTTTAATTTCATTGCTTAAATCGCATTTTCTCGACGAGCTGAGCACGTTTCTTGAATTGCGCCCCTCCCGTCATTCTGGTTAGGTTGGCATAGTCAAAAGTACTCTTGGGGGCTTTAGAGTGCCGAGTTGACCTCGGCACATGAAGAAATTACCACGTGCAACGTTTGGTTTAGGTTTTATAAGCATTTTTACTTCATCCATCCATCCATCTTCTTCCGCTTATCCGGGGTTGGGTCGCGGGGGCAGCAGCTTTAGGAGGGACTCCCAGACTTCCCTTTCCCCAGCCACTTCATCCAGCTCATCCCGGGGGATCCCAAGGCGTTCCCAGGCCAACTGAGAATAGTCTCTCCAGCGCGTCCTGGGTTGTCCCCGGGGTCTCCTACCGATGGGACATGCCCGGAACACCTCCCCAGGGAGGCGTCCAGGGGGCATCCTGATAAGATGCCCGAGCCACCTCATCTGGCTCCTCTCAACGTGGAGGAGTAGCGACTCTAATCCGAGTCTCTCCCGGATGACCGAGCTTCTCACACTATCACTAAGGAAGAGCCAGGACATCCTGTGGAGAAAACTAATTTCGGCCGCTTGCATCCGGGATCTCGTTCTTTCGGTCACGACCCATAGCTCGTGACCATAGGTGAGGGTAGGACCGTAAATCGACCGGTAATTTTAGAACTTTGCGTTTTGACTCAGCTCTCTCTTCATCACAACTGACCGATACAGGATCCGCATTACTGACGACGCTGCACCGATCCACCTGTCGAATTTGCACTCCATCCTCCCCTTACTCGCTTTTTTAATTTGATTGCTTAAATCGCATTTTCTCGACGAGATGAGCACGTTTTCTGAATTGTGCCTCTCCTGTCACTGTGGTTAGGTTGGCATAGTAAAAAGTTCTCAGGGGGCTTTAGAGTGCCGGGTTGACCACGGCACATGAAGAAATGACCACCTGCAACGTTTGGTTTAGTTTGTATAAGTATTTTTAATTTTATTGCTTACATTCCATTTTTTCGACGAGCTGAGCAAGTTTTCTGAATTGTGACTCTCCCGTTACTCTGGTTAGGTTGGCATAGTAAAAAGTACTCTTGGGGGCTTTAGAGTGCCGAGTTGACCACGGCGCAGGAAGAAATTACCACCTGAAACGTTTGGTTTAGGTTTTTTGCGCTTTTTTTATTTTATTGCTTAAATCGCATTTTCTCGACGAGCTGAGCACGTTTTCTTAATTGTGCCCCTCCCGTCAATCTGGTTAGGTTGACATAGAAAAAAGTGCTCTTGGGGGCTTTAGAGTGCCGAGTTGACCCCGGCACATTAAGAAATGACCACCTGCAACGTTTGGTTTAGGTTTTATAAGTATTTTTAATTTTTATTGCTTAAAATCCATTTTCTCGACGAGCTGAGCACGTTTTCTGAATTGTGCTTCTCCCGTTACTGTGGTTAGGTTGGCATAGTAAAAGGTTCTCTAGGGGGCTTTAGAGTGCCTAGTTTACCACTGTGTATGAAGAAATGACCACCTGCAACGTTTGGTTTAGGTTTTAGGCGCATTTTTGATTTTATTTATTAAATCGAATTTTCTCGACGAGCTGAGCACGTTTTCTGAATTGTGCCCCTGTGGTTAGGTTGATATAGTAAAAATTACTAGGGGGCTTTACAGTTCCGATTTGACCATTGTGCATGAAGAAATGACCATCTGCATCGTTTGGTTCAGGTCTTAGGCACATTTTTAATTTTATTGCTTGAATCGCTTTTTCTCGACGAGCTGAGCATGTTTTCTTAATTGTGCCCCTCCCGTCACTCTGGTTAGGTTTGCATAGTAAAAAGTACTCTTGGGGGCTTAAGAGGGCCGAGTTTACCTCGGCACTTGAAGAAATGACCACCTGCAACGTCTGGTTTAGGTTTTATAAGCATTTTTAATTTTAATGTTTAAATCAGCTCGTCGAGAAAATGCGATTTAAACAATAAAATTAAAAATACTTATTAAACCTAAACCAAACTTTGCAAGTGGTCATTCCTTCATGTGCCATGGTCAACTCGGCACTCTAAAGCTGCCTAGATAACTTTTTACTATGCCAACCTAACCACAGTGACGGGAGAGGCACAATTCAGAAAATGTGCTCAGCTCGTCGAGAAAATGCGATTTAAGCAATAAAATTAAAAAAGCGCCTAAAACCTAAACCAAACGCTGCAGATTGTCATTTCTTCATACGCAGTGGTCAACTAGGCACTCTAAAGCCCCATAGAGAACTTTTTACTATGCCAACCTAACCACAGTAAGAGAGAGGCACAATTCAGAAAATGTGCTCAGCTCGTCGATAAAATGTGATTTAAGCCATAAAAATAAAAAAGCGCAAAAAACGTAAACCAAACGTTGCAGGTGGTCATTTCTTCATGTCTCGTGGTCAACTAGGCACTCTAAAGCCCCAAAGAGCACTTTTTTCTATATCAACCTAACCAGATTGACGGGAGGGGCACAATTAAGAAAATGTGCTCAGCTCGTCGAGAAAATGCGATTTAAGCAATTAAATTAAAAAAGCGCAAAAAACGTAAACCAAACGTTTCAGGTGGTAATTTCTTCCTGCGCCGTGGTCAACTCGGCACTCTAAAGCCCCCAAGAGCACTTTTTACTATGCCCACCTAACCGGAGTGACAGGAGGGGCACAATTCAGAAAACGTGCTCAGCTCATCGAGAAAATGCGATTTAAGCAATAAAATTAAAAATGTGGCTAAAACCTAAACCAAACGCTGCAGATGGTCATTTCTTAATGCGCAGTGGTCAACTCTGCACTCTAAAGCCCCCTGACAAGTTTTCACTATGCCCACCTAACCAGAGTGATGGGAGGGGCACAATTTAGAAAAGGTGCTCAGCTTGTCGAGAAAATGCGATTTAAGCAATAAAATTAAAAAAGCGCAAAAAACATAAACAAAACTTTGCAGCTGGTCATTTCGTCATGTGCAGTGGTCAACTCGGCACTCTAAAGCCTGATCAGAAAGGCCGCTCGCAATTGCCGATCATAACGGCGTCATATGCAATGACGTTGTGAAGGCGGCTGTCTGTGTGCATGTGTGTGTATGTGCATGTGTGTGTGCGTGTGTGTGCTCGCGCTTGTCCGTGCGACATCCCTGGCACAATCATGCGCCCAGCGCGTAACGGCTGCGTGCAATGGCTGCGCACAACGGCCGCGAGTAACCGCCGCGCGCAGCGGCCACTCGAAAGCCGCACACTTCCTCTTGGTTACAACTGCAATGGCCGATCAGAATTGCTGCGCGCAACAACCGCGCGCAATGGCCGGTCGGAAAGGCCGTGCGCAATTGCTGATCGCAACGGCGGCGCGCAACGTCCACTCAAAATCTGCACACTTCGGTTGAAACCGCTATGACCGATTGGAATTGCCGCTGCAATGATCATGCGCAATGGCTGATCGGAACTGCTGCCAGGAGGGCGTGGAAAAGGCCCAGTGTGCCTCAGGACTGCTAAAAAGTGTCCATCCGCTTTCCTGGTGCTTTTTTTTGGCCGCCTCGGGCGTGTGAGCAGCCTCACGGTAGTCCCAAGAGCGCGTGGAAAAGGCACAAAGTGCCGTCGGACCGCTGAAAATGGTCTATCCGCTCTCCTGGTTCTTTTTTCGTCCGCCTCGCGCGTGTGCGCGGCATCTCGGTAGTCCCAGGAGCGCGTGGAAAAGACACAAAGTGTCGTCGGACCACTAAAAATTGTCCATCTGCTCTCCTGGTTCTTTTTTCGGCCGCCTCGCGCGTTTGCGCGGCCTCTCGGTAGTCCCAGGAGCGCATGGAAAAGACACAAAGTGCCGTCGGACCGATAAAAAGTGTCCATCCGCTCTTCTGGTGCTATTTCCGCCCACTTCCCGCGTGTGCACGGCCTCCCGGTAATACAGGTGTTGTGCTCGACTTGGTTCCCCCGTGAGATTTTGTTCCCCCTGCCGCGGGAGCGCGCACGCCTTGTTTGTAAAGCGAAAAACCGATGCCGTACGGCGTCGTATGGCGTCAGCACTATGTTGTTTTCAATAAAAACATGAAGAATTCACGTTTGCGTCAGTCAATTTTAATTTTTATAAAGGATTATTCTCATTTGATGTCTTTAAATTCATCCGCGTTCTGCCATTGAAGCGGGGTGCATTCAAAGACCAGTCGTACAGACAGAACACTCATTCACTTAACCAAAAAGCAACGATATAATTACGTGAGCTCTTTGCATAAACCTCGATGCAAAGAAACTCCTCCTTTTGGGTACCGTTACATGCTACAATGAGTATATATTACAAAGGAGACTTTATACTTAATTGTGATCATCATTCATCCATCCATTTTATTACTCAGGTATTTTCAAAGCAAATTATTATTGTTGCATTTATTAATTTGCTTTAAAATGACAGCGCAATATAATTAAAAGCTGACACTATAGCAATGTCAAACGTGTTCATTTAAGAAAAAGCCACACACGTTTTGTGATCAAATCTTTCATAACGAGAATGATTTGAGTGAATTGATTTGAATGAATAATTGAGAAGAAATTTCAGTTCTGAAGACTCCTTTTGTCCCAAGCAAAGTGAAAGGTGGTGGGATAAAAATTGTAACAGGAACGCTATAAAAAATGTCAAGCCGTGAATATTTGTGCCCCCCTCCCATTTTGAGAACGGTGAGTCCTGGACATCGACTGGCTTTTTTTCTGTCTTCCTGGGTGTCTGTTCAGGTAGTGTGGCACATTTGAACAGGTTCCCTTATTCCTAGGCCAAATTACAGGGGGCCCCGTGAGGATATGTCCCCCCCCCCCCTTATTTTGAGGGGAAACATATCCTCACGGTGGCCCCGTGAGGATATGTCCCCCCCCCCCCCCCCCTTATTTTGAGAACGATGAGTCCTAGACTCCAACTGTTTTTTTTTCCTGTCTTTCCTGACAGAAAAAAAGCCAGTCGATCATGTAATTATAGCGTTGCTTTTTGGTGAAGTAAATGAGTGTTCCGTCTGTACGACTGGTCTTTGAATGCACCCCGATTCAACGGCAGAACGCGGATGAACCTAAAGACATCAAATGAGAATAATCATTTCTATAAATTAAAATTGACTGACGCAAACGTGAGTTCTTCATGTTTTTATTGAAAACAACATAGTGCTGACGCCGACCGGCATCGGTTTTTCGCTTTCCAAACAAGGCGTGCGCGCTCCCGCGGCAGGGGGAACAAAATCTCACGGGGGAACCAAATCGAGCACAACACCGGGAGCTCGTGAAAAAGGTACAAAGTGCTGTTGGACCGCTAAAAAGTGGAGAGAAGGGGAGGTTTCAGCGAATGAAGCTAGCGGGGAGCTGTGCACGAGGTGGGTTTTTCGTCATTTCTGCCCGACCGGGTAACTATAGCGGCCGTTGCGATTGGCCATTGCGCGCGGCCGTTGCGATCGGCCATTGCACGCGATCGTTCTGATTGACCATTGCGCATGGTTGTTGCGCGTCGCCTTTCCGATCGGCCATTGCCCTCGGTCATTGCGCTCCTGTTGGAGCGTCGCTGTCGGAATGTCGCCCTCCGGCCTAAGCTCAAAAGTAAATGAACGTGAATTCGCACAATTTCAACCAAGAGGAAGTGTGCGGGTTTGGAGTGGCTCTTGCACACGGCCATTGCGATCCACCAATGTGGGCCGCCGTTCCGATCGTTCATTGTGCACGGTCGTTGCGCACGGCCGTTCCATTGGCGGATCGGAACAATCGGCCATTTTGCAAGGTCGTTGCGCGCAGCCGTTCCGAGCGACATTGCGAGCAGTCATTGGATTGTCGCTGTGGAATGTTGTCCTCCGGCCAAAGCCCAAAAGTAATTGAATGGGCCTTCGCACTTTGTGTAATTTCAACTGAGAGGAAGTGTGCAACTTGGGAGCGGCCGTTGCGCGCGGCCGATGTGTTCGGCCATTGCGCGTGGCAATTCCGATCGGCCATTGCAGTTTAAACCGAAAGGAAGTGTGCGACTTTGGATCGGGCGTTTCGCGCGGATGTTGTTATCATCCATTGCACACGGCCGTGCCAATCGGCCATTGCGCGCGGTTGTTGCGCGCGGCAAATCCGATCGGCCATTACAGTTTCAACCGAGAGAAAGTGTGTTGATTTGGAGCGGCCGTTGACTGCGGCCGTTTTAATTGGCCATTGCGAGTGACCATTCTGATCGGCCATTGCGCACAGTCGTTGCGCACAGCAATTCCGATCGGACATTGCAGTTTCAACCGAGAAGTGTGCAGCTTTAGAGCGGCTGTTGCGCGCGGCCGTTGCAATCGGCCATTGCGCCCGGCAGTTCCGATCGGCCATTGCGCTCGGTCATTGCACGCGGCAATTCCGATCGGTCATAGCGGTTTCAACCGAGAGTTCGTGTGCAGCTTTTGAGCGGACGTTGCGAGAGGGCGTTGCGATCGGCAATTGGGGGCGGCCTTTCTGATCGGCCATTGCGCGCAGTTTTTGCGCGCCGCAATTCCGATCGGCCATTGCAGTTATAACCAAGAGGAAGTGTCCGGCTTTTTAGCGGCTATTGCGCGCGGCCGTTGCTCGCGGCCGTGGTGTGCAGCCATTGCACGCGGCAGTTGCGCTCTTCAGGTGGTTACCTTTATTTATTACTTGACTATTGTTATTTTTAGTTCCTATATTCGTATTTATATTTACTGTGTTTTCTGGACTTTAAATTGCGTTTTTTTCATAGTTTGATCGGAGCTGTGACTTATAATCAGGAGTAATTTATATGTGAAATTGGTAACATAATATTATTTGATCATTAATACATTACTTAGTATAGTCACATATTATTTTCACTTCGAACAACAAGAGGGCGCACTAGGCCTGTGGAATAACTGGCTTCTTCACGGCAAGGATCTTAAAAGGCCTGCCTGTTACTTATAAACCATTATCTGTACACGTTACACAGAGTGATGAGAAGATGACATTTGCTGAGTTTAAGACAAAACTGAGGAGCTATGAGATTACAGAGAAGTTTGGCGCTTCTGGTTCTGGAGAGGACAATGTGATGAAAGTCAGAGGAAGAGACAATTGGAGCACAAAGCTTACATGTTACACCTGTGGTCAGAAGGGCCACAAAGCCACGGACTGTGCGTCAGCTGCTGGAGAGCGCAGAGAGCCGAGGCAGTGGTGCAGCTTCTGCAAAAGGGCCACGCACAAAGACGCGCACTGTCGACGCAGAAAGCGGGACAAGGTGAAGCAAGCGGTGGATGAGGAAGACCATACGCTTGCATTCAAGGTCCAACTGGAGGATGCCCCGGTCAGAGTCAAGGCGAAGAGTCTTCTGGTCGACTCAGGAACGACAAAGCACATCATCGCTGACATCGGGAGATTTGTGCAGTTCGACCCATCTTTCAAGGTTGGAGCCATATTCTGGAGTTGGCTGATGGAGTGTGACACCGGGACTGCGCAGAGGAAAGGCACTACCAAGTTGCGCTTGAGAGACGGTAAAAGCCGAGTTGTGGATATGTTTCTGATGGAGGCGCTCTATGTGCCATCATTTTCCCAGGACATCTTTTCTGTTAAAGCGGCTACAGCGCAAGGAGCGACAGTCATCTTCAAGGAGGGACAGAATCAGCTCATCCATAAAAATGGTACAGGTTTTGATATTCATATGAATTTGTTCGCTATGACCAAAACAGTTCAGCATATCTTATTTTCTACCCAGAGACAGAGAAAGTAACCAAAAATAGACTGGTGAAGTTTGTTACAAAAAGTTTTATTGAATGTGACACTCAGACAGATGACCTGTATGAACATTTTGAGTCTAGAAAGAGGGTAGAGACCCCATAACCAAAACCGGATGAGACACAACCAATCCCACCTGATGTAAAAATAGAGTTTTGTGATTCAAACTTAAAATGTGATGGTGAGAGCAGCCAGAGTGGTCGTTATCCAAAGCGAGAGAGGAGAGCCCCTCAATATTATTCAGATTGTGATTATGAGGTCAAATGTGATGAAGCATTCACAAGTATTGATTATTGTTATCGTGTGACTTGTGATGTCCCACGAACTCCAAAAGAAGCTTTGAGCTCTTCTAAATCAGATCAGTGGGCCACAGCTATGAAAGAGGACATGGAGTCTTTAATAGAGAACAAGACTTTTACTTTGACGAGCAGGTTATAGTCAAGTGGCAGGATTAGACTATAAGCAGTGGGCCAAAGCTATGAAAGAGGAAATAGACTCTCTAATAGAGAACGATACTTTTACTTTGACGACTTTACCAGATATGTAGCAAAAGGTTGTAGTCAAGTGGCAGAATTAGACTATAATGATACCTTCTCACCAACTGCTGATATAACTTCTGTTCCTATTTTGATGCAGCTCGCAGTGTCAGGGTCGGTTGGTGTAGCATGGAGCAGGGCGACCAAGTGCAGCTTGGACCAGGGTTTATTGAAGCAACTCAAAATACAGACTCGGTAAACTGACATGACTTAAACAATAACTTGACTGACTGACCGGGACATGGAACAAGAAGACAGCAGGACATGACGGCACCAAGACAAGACGACACACCGAACGACAGGAACCAAAACCAATGACCAAAACCAAAACCAATGACCAAAACCAAAACCAATACCAATGATCCGACAGGGAGAGAGGGGCAGACAGGACTTTTATACAAGACAGGTAACGAGAGGCAGGTGGGAACAATCACACTGATCATGGGCACACAGGAGGGGAGGGGCGAGCACACAGACAGAAACCAAGACAACAGACACATAGTGGAGCAGTTGGGGACGAGACGTGACAGAACCCCCCCCACAAGGGACGTCTCCCGACGTCCCAAAAAAAAAAAACTAGGGGAACCAAACCGCACCGCACTCGGGCGGCGACTTGGGGAACCGAACCGCACCGCACTCGGGCGGCGACTTGGGGAACCGAACCGCACTCGGGCGGCGACTTGGGGAACCGAACCGCACTCGGGCGGCGACTTGGGGAACCGAACCGCACCGCACTCGGGCGGCGACTTGGGGAACCGACTTGGGGAACCGAACCGCACCGCACTCGGGCGGCGACTTGGGGAACCGAACCGCACCGCACTCGGGCGGCGACTTGGGGAACCGAACCGCACCGCACTCGGGCGGCGACTTGGGGAACCGAACCGCACCGCACTCGGGCGGCGACTTGGGGAACCGAACCGCACCGCACTCGGGCGGCAACTTGGGGAACCGAACCGCACCGCACTCGGGCGGCGACTTGGGGAACCGAACCGCACCGCACTCGGGCGGCGACTTGGGGAACCGAACCGCACCGCACTCGGGCGGCGACTTGGGGAACCGAACCGCACCGCACTCGGGCGGCGACTTGGGGAACCGAACCGCACCGCACTCGAGCGGCGACTTGGGGAACCGAACCGCACCGCACTCGGGCGGCGACCTAGGGGACAGAGCCGCACTCTGGCGGCGACTGCGGGGACAGAGCCGCACTCTGGCGGCGACCTAGGGGACAGAGCCGCACTCTGGCGGCGACTGCGGGGACAGATCCGCACTCTGGCGGCGACTGCGGGGACAGATCCGCACTCTGGCGGCGACTGCGGGGACAGATCCGCACTCTGGCGGCGACTGCGGGGACAGATCCGCACTCTGGCGGTGACTTCGGGGACAGAACCGCACTCTGGCGGCGTTTTCGGGGACAGATCCGCACTCGGGTGGTGACTTCGGGGACAGAGCCGCACTCGGGCGGTGACCTAGGGGACAGAGCCGCACTCGGGCGGTGACCTAGGGGACAGAGCCGCACTCGGGCGGTGACCTAGGGGACAGAGCCGCACTCTGGCGGTGACCTAGGGGACAGAGCCGCACTCTGGCGGTGACCTAGGGGACAGAGCCGCACTCTGGCGGTGACTTGGGGAACAGAACCGCGCTCGGGCAGCGACTTGGGAAACACAACCGCACACGGACGGCGACCTGGGGAAACAGAACCGCACTCCGCGGAAACTCGGGGAAACACAACCGCACTGGGGCGGCGACTTGGGAAGTCTGTACCGCGATCGGCGGCCACTCACAAAGTCCGTACAGTGATCGGCGACATTCGGAAGGCGGGGCTCTGCGCGGCGGCAAGAGCCATCACGCGCCGCAGCAGTGGGAGTGGAGCCAGGGACGATCGCGGGTCCGACGCAGCTGGCTTGGATGTCTGGCGACGTTCGCGGGTCCTGCGACGCTGGGGTGGAGCCCGATGGCGGCCGTGAGTCTGATGACGCCGGGAGGCACTCCAACGGCGGCCGTGGGTCCGGCGTCGCGGCACCAGAGTCCGATCGCGGCCGCAAAGCCGCTGGCGCCCGAAGCACTCCGATGGCGGCCGCGGGTCCGGCGTCGCGGCAGCGAAGTCCGACGACGGTCGCAGAGGCGATCGTGCCGGGAGGAACTCCGATGGCGGCCGTGAGTCCGGCGTCGCTGGAGCAAGATCCGATGGCAGTGCAAAAGCCCATGGCGCTGGAACAAGCTCGGACGACGATCGGGCGTCGCAGCGGGAGCTGGTGGTGGAGGGGGGTTCAAGCGCTGGCCGTTGTGATGGTCGGATCATTCTGTCAGGGTCGGTTGGTGTAGCATGGAGCAGGGCGACCAAGTGCAGCTTGGACCAGGGTTTATTGAAGCAACTCAAAATACAGACTCGGTAAACTGACATGACTTAAACAATAACTTGACTGACTGACCGGGACGTGGAACAAGAAGACAGCAGGACATGACGGCACCAAGACAAGACGACACACCGAACGACAGGAACCAAAACCAATGACCAAAACTAAAACCAATGACCAAAACCAAAACCAATACCAATGATCCGACAGGGAGAGAGGGGCAGACAGGACTTTTATACAAGACAGGTAACGAGAGGCAGGTGGGAACAATCACACTGATCATGGGCACACAGGAGGGGAGGGGCGAGCAAACAGACAGAAACCAAGACAACAGACACATAGTGGAGCAGTTGGGGACGAGACGTGACACGCAGTACAGTACATCGGATGGATGTTAAAACAGAAGTTCTCCATGCTCTACAGACTGTGTGATTTACATGGAGCAGCCTGAAGTGTTTGAGGTTAAATCTAAAACAGGAGAGAAACTAGTGTGTAAGCTCAATAAGTCACTGTATGGTTTGAAACAGTCAGGACGAAACTGGATTAGGATATTACACGATTTCCTTATTGAAAATGGTTTTGTTCAAAATATTGCTGACTATTTAGTTTACTCTAAAAATGTTGGAAATTACAGAATCCTGTTGATTATTTGGGTTGACGATCTTCTTGCAGCGAGTAATGTTGAAATGCTCAGTGAAGTGAAGGAAATGTTAGGGTACAATTTAAAAATTAAAGATCTTGGGAAACTAAGACATTTCCTTGGCAATGATTTTACCCAGACAAAAGCGGAAGTCAAAATGAATCAAAAGAGGTATATCACAAAAATTCTTGGCAGGTTTGACAAGACTCATTGCAAGCCAAGGTCAACACCATGTGAAATGAAATTTACATTTTACAATGATGATCTACCTACTGATGCTGTAAAATATCGTGAAGTGGTTGGAAGTTTGATTTGTGTAATAACATCTACTCGACCAGATCTAAGTTTTGTTGTTGGTAAATTATCCCAATACTTGTCTGAACTTAAAGAACAGCACTCGGTGGCAGCTAAACATGTTCTGAGATGTTTGAAATGCACTCTGGACCAGGAGTTGTGCTATAAAAAGCAAAATGTAAACTTGAAGCTTGTTGCCTTGTTTGCCAGACTGGGCAGCTGACCAGAATGACCGGCGCAGTGTTACTGGTTACTGTTAGAGATTTGCTCACTCCAACTTATTTTGCAAGAACCACACGGGAGACAAGTAAGTCATTTTAGACACCTGCAGGTGGAGAGTCCATTCGTCGCTATGCGTACAGCGATGTTCGAATAGAGCTCTGAACTCTCCTTCCTGCAAGAGGATATTTATTAAGAGAAACAGAGTGGGGGTTGAGAGTTGACAGGTTTGGTGAACCCCCGGCCTCTGGTAAGATCAGAGCAGGGGGTGTTTTACGATGTTGTGGGAAACAGAACAACTTTGATTGCTTCCTCTCCAGCTGGTCAATCAAGCAGAGGTAGCAACCACTTTATTTTACTGCGTTGTGAGAGCAAGACAAGATTGGTTAATCATTATAGTCTACATTCCAACATAATCCTATGATAAATGTAACCTGGAAAACTCTAACATCTCCCTCCTGTTTTATCATATGATTATGTCACCCCAAACAACAAAGACAAGTAAGAAAAAACATATATATATATATATATATATATATATATATATATATATATATATATATATATATATATATATATATATATATATATATGTATAATGAAGAAAGAAGAATAGTAAAAATAAAAAACAACAAACAATGATAGCAACACTTTCCAGTGTAGATAAGGCATCACCTTAATACCCCAGATCAAACTTATTGTGTAAGCGAAAAACCTGCTGGCCAGATGTTATTAGGTGGCCCCTATTGCAGTCATTGTCTTGTTAACTGTCACCGTGTGATTGTGCATGATTGTGTGAATGTCAAAAATTGAACGTACCTAACTTTCTGACCATCCAACCTCCACTGTGGTACAAAAAACCTTACTATTGTATTGAGTAGGTACATTAAGCAATCTAGCTTCCACCTGACTGCCAAATGTCCTGTTCTAAAATTTATATAACTCGACCTCTACGTCTTAAGCTTGATGAGCCAAAATATAAGATCTTGCTCTTGTTTCCTACCGTTTTAGCCTATTTGTTTTATCCAAATCCGTTCAATCTCTGATTATAATGCTTTTCTCTGTAGCCCTACGTATTTTTCAATTTTTATTTTTATCAAATCTCCTCAGTTCTGTCAAACTCAGTGCACAATGAACCTCCCTTCCACTTTGAACCAAGCTCCACCAAATTTGGGAACGCCGTAGCAAGGAGTGCGATTTGGTTGTCGGACACTCCAAGTCCATATCTTTTTGCCGCACTTCACCCTCTCAAGTTGGTGTTCTTTTGTTGTTGCTTCAGAGCGACCCCATGCATCACTCTTGAATGAGTCCATTGTTCAAATGAGTCAATTTTCATCATTGTGAGTTCCTCCGCTTTTCACTGTCTTTTCCGTCCCCGCGGATGTTGTATTTCCTCCGGAGTGTAGCACAACAGCAGTCTTTTCTTGTCCTTCGCCAAAGGTCAAAGGTGCTTCAGAGCCAGGCACCATTTTGTGGTTGTTCACGGCTGCAGGCGAAGTCTCAGATTGGGTTTCAGGGACTCTGACACTGAGAATGACAGGCTGGGACATCAAACTTGTAAGACTATCTCCAAATGTAGCTGCTTCCATCAATTTGCTGGTAACGTTTGTTTACCAAACTTCAAATTCTTCTAATAACAGCGGTCTCGTTTTTATATCGTAAATCCTGCAACTCGTCCTATTTTTGAGCTACATTTTATCTATAGTTCCAATTTAATTGGACAGTATGTTGTCTTCAGTATCATTATTGAAAATCAACTCATCGAGGTCTGCGCTCCACATCAAGCCCTGATCTGTATGTCTTGACCTCTCACATGTTATTGTCATGCTTGCTCAAAAATGTGACTTAGAGTATGGTGCTGTGAATTCTCAATCTCCCCAATGAAATTGGATCCCACCTCGTAGTTCTTATCGTTCTCATGTTCCTGTTAGCCTGCAATTGTCCAAATCAAAAATGTTTTCTTTTAACTGTCTTTCTTTTGAACCTCTAAATCTCTCGTGTTGCTAACCTATCTACACCAGAACAAAAAAATTACCACAGTATAACACCAAATGTATTCGAAAATTCATTGTCATAAAGTGTTGTATTATTACTATCTTCCACTATCTGTCCTACTCACTCCCTCCTTTTGAGGCTTGGCAATGCCCATGCCTCACACCTTGACAAACATTTTGGGAGAATGCGTTCTTTACTACTTACGATTCCATCATCATTTAATTTGACTTTCTTTCCAAAACGCTTCTCAATTTCCCAGTCCACACATCTTCTGCGTGTGTTACTGGTTCTCCATTTTTTTTTCTGTAGTTAATTATCAATCCAAAAGCTACGTGTTTCTTTCTAACATTCAACCTGCTCAAAATCACTCTTTCATCAAAGTCGCTCTACTAATTTTCCATAGTAGTCGCCAACAACTTCAACCATTCAACCTGTAATTTATTTTCATTCAGGCTATCATTCATCAATGTTCATTTGCATCTCACACACAGTCTCCAAAAAGGAGTCTTTCTATCACATTGGTCCCAATTCATCCAAGCTCACCACACAACATTCATATATCATTTTCAACTCGGGTTTCCTGGTAGAACAATCCACCAATTCAAAAAAAACTTAATTAAAACAAACAATTGGCAAATTAATCTGAATTTTTTCTTTGTTTTTAAATTTGAAGAACTCAATCTCTCAGATTTAGCTTGCATTTAGAATTTTGTATAATCTTATAACACAACCAATCAATTATTCCTATTAAATGTAGCATTGCAAAATCTTAAATTCACAATTTAGCTTCTTCCAATTCCTGATAGCATGTTCTGTCGTTTTTTTTTTTTTTTTTTTCTTTGAATTTCTCATGTGGGCTCGACACTTAACATGCACTAGTGTGGATTAGTTTCTGCTCGAAAACGGATTTCTCTCTTTTTCCTCTCATTTTTATCTTTCAAAATCATTTCTGTTCTGCGGTGCAAATTGGATAGACCACAGTCTAGCAATTTTTTTTTTATACTAAAACTTTAGCCAATCTTCATCATTTTAACATATACGCACACACATGCACAGCTCTCGCACGCAAAAGGTAGTTCCCAGCACCAATGATTCGTCACAGGCTGGCCATTTCCTGTGGTCGATCATGAGCTGGTCCCTCCCATGCACACGAGGACAGTACATTCTAATTTTATTTATTTATCTTCTAGAAGCAAGTTGCATTTCTTTACCACTTGATTTGCATATTTTAACTTTAATGTAACACAATTTGGGCTCTAGTCGTTTGTAATTTGGGCATACAAACAGCATTGTCATACTTCTTGGATGGACAGGAGCTCTAACAATCTAAAAAGATTTTTGATCAAATGACAATGACATGTTTTGCTGTCATATGGGAGAGGTTTCAGATCTTTTAAATTTCGATACATCATTTGCATAGGACCGGAAACTCCTCTTGCCCCTTGCTTTAGCCGCGGCTTGAGCTGCGGCCTTGCACCAGCTCACAGGGGCCTTATTGTCTCCTGGTCCACTTGTGACCGCATCAGTTTTCATCTTTCTAGCTTTTGTCTCTTGAATTCGTTCTCATCTCTTTGTGAAGATTTCAACCACATTCTAGCACTTCTACCACTTCTTCCACATTTCAAATGTCCTTGTACTCCATACATTATCTTCCACTTCAGCATGTATTGCATACAATTAAGAAATCTACTTGCCATGAACTTCTCATCTCAAAGAAGAGCAGACCAAGAGGTTTACCGTTCTTATTCCCCATCTTAATTTCAGTAGTTTAAGGTTTTACAATTTTTTTCAGTTTTTTTTTTCTTTTCTTTGAGGATCCTCAATGCAGGTTTAAATTGACCTTTCAACAGATTACTAGCCTGTTTTATTGCCGTGGATCAACGCTAGAACTGCTTCTTAGTCAATTTATCCTACCAGTCACATACTCAATCACACAAGTTATCCCTGCCTACGCGAAGTCCTCCTTTTAAAAAAAAGGAGCTGCTTCATCCAGTGAGGGGACTCTACAACACCCCCCACCTTCCCTGGGAACTAAAGACAAAAGTCCTTGTCCCCAGCCGTGCCAACGCAAAGTCCTCCTTTTTTTTTTTTTTTTTAAAAAAAAGGAGCTGTTTCATCCAGTGAGGGGACTCTACAACACCCCCCACCTTCCCTGGGGACTAAAGACAAAAGTCCTTGTCGCCAGCCCTGCCAACGCGAGGTTGTACTCCTTAGAACAGTGGTTGTCAAATAATGATTCACGGAGGTACTGAGATTTTAAAACAGTTTGAGAACCACTGCTCCAAAAGAGACACCTCATCCAGAGGGGGACTCTACAACACCCCCTCCTTCCACAAAACTTACTTATTCCTGTGCACTTCTTCCTTTTTACGCGTTTCACAAACAACAACACAATCACACAACTTCAGGCCTTTAACTTACTTGTCCCCTGGTTTGTTGCACTGCCGGGTCCCGTCAATCCACCTCTGTCAGACGAAGGCAGACCTAAGATGCTGGCCCAGCGAAGAATTCTCTTCCCAGGACTTTCTTCTCCAGGTCCTCCGAATGGACGCTGGCTTGTCGACAATGCAGCACGTCCTCCTTCGTCAGCCAGATAGCGGGTATGAGGGATCCCGGGTGTCGGCACCAAAATGTTAGAGATTTGCTCACTCCAACTTATTTTGCAAGAACCACACGGGAGACAAGTAAGTCCTTTTAGACACCTGCAGGTGGAGAGTCCATTCGTCGCTGTGCGTACAGCAATGTTTGAATAGAGCTCTGAACTCTCCTTCCTGCAAGAGGATATTTATTAAGAGAAACAGAGTGGGGGTTGAGAGTTGACAGGTTTGGTGAACCCCCGGCCTCTGGTAAGATCAGAGCAGGGGGTGTTTTACGATGTTGTGGGAAACAGAACAACTTTGATTGCTTCCTCTGCAGCTGGTCAATCAAGCAGAGGAAGCAACCACTTTATTTTACTGCGTTGTGAGAGCAAGACAAGATTGGTTAATCATTATAGTCTACATTCCAACATAATCCTATGATAAAGATAACCTGGAAAACCCTAACAGTTACTGTTTTAGTTTGTCTGAGGCTGGGGCTATTGTTTCCTTGAAATCTCAGAAACAGCCCACAGTCGCCTTATTTACATGTGAGGCCGAATACATGGCTCTGTCTGCAACAACTCAAGAAAGCTTATATCTGGATCTGGTTAACCTATTGAAAGGAATGGACAATACTTTGAACTTTATACCTGTGACTGTTTTTGAGGACAACCAGGGTGCTATTGCTCTCTCCAAAAACCCTGTGTGTCGACAGCGATGAAAACATATTGACATTAGATACCATTTTGTTCGCTCTGTTATTTCAGAAGGCAAAATTTTTCTTCTCTATTGCCCTACGGGTGATATGGTGGCCGATGTTTTTACTAAGTCTGTTGCTAAAGTCAGGATGGAGAAATGTGTATGTTTTCTATTTGGTAACTGAACTATGGACTATGGATATGTTATGTCCCTAATTGACCCTGTGACCCAGTGAGTGTGGGTGTGGTTACACACCTGTGTGCAATCCATAAATGGCAGCAGCTCATTCAAAAAGGTGATCACATGCAGGCCAAACCAAATTCATGTCTCTGCCTTATATTTGTCCTCCGTACTTATCCGTCTGCACCGGCTCTTACCGCGATGGCTGGGCCAAAAATAGTTCATGTATTATATGCTTATAAAAATCATTTAGATTTTTGATGCTCCAGACAGTTATTTATTTTTTGGGGGAGGGGGGGGGGGTCAATATGGCTCTTTGAACATTTTGGGTTGCCGACCCCTGATCAAGGCGGTCAAAGACACGCTCCAGACTGACAGGTCCGCCAGGAAGTTAACCCAGAATGAATCCAAACAGTACCACATCAATCAAGGTTTTGTGGTTTGCTTCAGAATGTGCACAATATCAGAGAAAATCTTTAAAGAAAATGACCGGAGAAGAGCGGCAGCAAGATGCGGCAGCAAGACGCGCCAGCGTTCGCTCACATCCGGTTCGCTCCAATATATTTATTGTTACAGTCAAACCTCGGTTTTGGAATGTCCCGGTTCTCGAACAAATCGGAATTCGAACAAAAAAAAATCGAGATTTCTTTGCTTCGGTTGTCAAACAAAATTCAAAATTCGGCGGTCGAACCTCGCGAGATGAGCCGAAAGGACCCGAGAAAATCGGACTGCACAGCCCGGATGCAGACTGACTCCGCTCGTTATTGTATTTTCGTTACTTTGAGGACTGTATTAAACCCCAATCATGCCTCCAAAGAAAGCAAGTGGGAGCAGTAAAGCCATCCTGAAACACAAAGATGCTCTTAAAGCAATGCGACAGATAGTGCCCGGCGCACTGCGGTTGCCCGATCGGACCAAATTAAGCTCCCTGTGCCCTGAGGTCCACTTAAATTTTGGTTTGTACATCAGGACTTTAAAAATATTTTCTAAATTTCAACGACAGCTCTGTCACAATAATGAAGTGTTGCCGTCGGCGGCGCCCTAAGGTTGCGTGATCGGACAAAATAGAGCAACTTAAAAAATGTTTAAAAAAGGTGTTTTGTTTTAGTCTTGGAACAGATTTTTTTTTTCCCATTATTTGTGATGGGAAAAATAGATTCGAAATTCAACGGATTCACTTCTCGAACCGCCTTTTGGAACGGATTGTTCTGCGCTGAGACGGCACTGCGCCGAGTTGGCGCTGCGCTGAGATGGCCAACTCGGCGCGGCGCCCTGTCGGCGGAGCGCGCGGGCCGTTTTGGCACAGGGCCCTCTTGTTACTGCGTCTTCTCGGTGCCGGGAGGGCGCGCGCGCATGCTGCGCCGAGGCGGCGCAGTGCCGAGTTGGCGCTGCGCCAAGAAGGTGGAGAGGGTGCCGCAAGGGCGTCACGAGGGTGCTGCAAAGCCTGGAGGGCGCCCCAAACGGGCGACACCCTCATGGTGCAGCACCCTCATTGCGCGTAGTCCTCTCGGCGAAAAGCCAACTCGGCACGGCGCCTTGTCGGCGCAGCGCGCGCTCCCTCTCGGCGCGGGGCCCTCCTAGCACTAGGTCCTCTTGGCGCCGAGAGGGCGCGCGCGCGTACTGCGCCGAGACGGAGAGGGTGCCACGAGGGTGCTGCATAAGGTGCCGTGAGGGCACCGCGAGGGCGCCCCAAAGGGGCAGCGCCCTCATGGCGCAGCACCCTCATGGCGCGTAGTCCTTTCGCCGCAGCGCCAACTCGGCGCGGCACCCTGTCGGCGGAGCGTGTGGGCCCTTTTGGCGCATCATCCTCTCGGCGGAGCACGCGAGCTCTCTCAGCGCAGTGCCCACTTGGAGAAGCTCCCTCTCGGCGCTGTGCCAAGAGCGCTACGCTGAGTGGGCAATGAGCCGAGAGGGCACATGGGCTGCACCGAGAGGATAATGTGCCAGGTCTCGCCGCGGCGTCCTCTTGGCGCGGTGTGATGTGGTGCCCTCTCGGCGCGGCGCTGCGAGGGCCCTGCGTCGAGAGGGTGCACGCGCTGTGAGCGCTGACCTGCAAGCGCTGCGCTGAAACGGCACTGCGCGGCGCGCCGAGGGGGTGCGCGTCTAGAGGTCGCCATGCTGCACCGAGAATGAGCCGCACCGTGGCGATGGGCCTTGGGGCGAGAGACACCGCACCTAGAGGCCGCGCGGCGTGAGGCCGCCACGCTGAGAGGACGCTGCACCCAGAAGGCCCTGCACCAAGAGGGTGCTGGACCGAGAGGGTGCGCGTGCTGTTAGCGCTGCGCCTAGAGGACGTGCCCAGGGTGCGCCAAGATGGCGCACGCGTGCAGCACCAAAAGTGCACTGCATCGACAGCACAGGAACGCTGTGCCGAGACGGCACTGTTCTAACAGGTCAAGAGTGCTGCGGAGTGTGCGCTGCACCCAGAGAATGTGTGTGTGCTGCGCCGGGAGGGCATGGTGTCTAGAGGGCGCCGTACCGCACCAAGAAGGCGCCACGCTGCTCCGACAGCGCACCGTGTAACGCCGCGCCGAGAAGGCGCCGTGTTGTGTCAAGAGTGCGCCGCTCTGATTGGACACTGCGCTGAGAGGACGCCGCACCAAGAGGGTGCCGCACCGACAGGGTGCGAACTATGCCGAGAAGACACGAGCGTTGCACGCGCTCCGCGCGCTGCGCCGGCAGAGTGGGCCGAGGGTGTGACGCGCCGAGAGGGCGTCGCACTGAGAGGGCACCGTGAAGAGAGAGCGCTGCGTCGCGCCGAGAGAAAGCGGTGTCGCGCCGAGAGATTGACGTGAGGATGCCGAAAGGTTGCCGCGCCGAGAGGGCACCCTGCTGCGCCGCGCCGAGAGAGACCCGCGCCAATAGGGTGCCGCGCAATGGCGGAAGTGTGTGGCACGGCGCCACGAGGTCGCTGTGGATAGAGGGCACCGCCGCGAGAAGGCGCCACGGCGAGAGACCGCACGGCAAGAGGGTGCCGCACCGAGAGGGTGCCGCGCTGCGTCGAGGGGGCGCGCGTGCTGCATGCGCTGCGCGAGATACGCGCGCTGTGCACACTGCGCTGTGATGGCGGGAAGAGGGTGCGTTGCGGCGGGAGGGAGCTGTGCGGCAAGAGCGCTGCGCCAAGAGGGTGTTGCGCCATGAGGACGCTGCGTCAAGAGAGCGCTGCGTTGAGAGGGATCCCGCGCTGCGAGCGCTGCTGCGAGAAGCCGCGCCGATTGTGCGCCGAGAGGACACGCACGCACTGCACCAAAAGTGCGCTGCGCCAAGAGGGCGCGTGCGCTGCACTGAGAGGGTGCTACGGCGAGTGGGCGCCGTGCCCCGCCAAGAGGTACCTGGGCTTTGCCGAGGGCACTGCGAGGGTGTCCTCTCGCGGCAGCGTGCTGCACCGCGCTGCACCGCGGTTCAGCATGGTGCAGCGCGGTTCAGCGCGGTGCTGCGCGTTGCAGCACGCTGCACCGCGCTGCACCGCGGTGCAGCGCAGTGCAGCGCAGTGCAGCGCAGTGCAGCGCTGTGCAGCGCAGTGCAGCGCGGTGCAGCGAAGTGCAGCACGGTGCAGTGCGATGCAGCGCGGTGCAGTGCGATGCAGCGCGGTGCAGTGCGGCGCCCTCTCGGCGTGGCGCACTCTCGGCGTGGCGCCCTCTCTGCGCGGCGCCTTGGCGCGGCAATCCTCTTGCCGCCACGCAGGGCAGTCTCATCACGGCACCCTCTCACTGCATTGTCCTTTCAGGGCATCTCATCAGGATGCCTCCTGGATGCCTCGTTGGGGAGATGTTACGGGCATGTCCCACCGGCAGGGGACCACGTGGACTCCCCAGGACGCACTGGAGAAACTGTGTCTCAGCTGGCCTGGGATTGCCTCGGGATCCCCAGGGATGAGCTGGACGAAGTGGCTGGGAAGAGGGAAGTCTGGGAGTCCCTCCTAAAGCTGCTGCCCCCGTGACCCGACCCCAGATAAGCGGAAGAGGATGGATGGATGGATGGATGGATGGATGGATGGATGGATGGATGGATGGATGGATGGATGGATGGATGGATGGATGGATGAAAACTTAATATTTTGCAGCGGTGCAGCGCGGTGCAGCGCAGTGCAGCGCAGTGCAGCGCAGTGCAGCGCAGTGCAGCGCGGTGCAGCGCGGTGCAGCGAAGTGCAGCGCGGTGCAGTGCGATGCAGTGCGATGCAGTGCGATGCAGCGCGGTGCAGCGCGGCGCCCTCTCGGCGTGGCGCCCTCTCTGCGCGCCGCCCTCTCTGCGCGCCGCCCTCTCTGCGCGCCGCCCTCTCTGCGCGGCGATCCTCTTGCCGCCACGCAGGGCAGTCTCATCACGGCGCCCTCTCACTGCATTGTCCTTTCAGCGCTGCGCACATTCGCCACCACGCCGAGGGTTGCGCACTGTGCAGAGAGGGCTTTTGCCGAGAAGGAGCAGCTCCCTGGCAGCGCGACGGCCTCTCACGGTGAGGCCCTTTTAAGGCAGCGTGGCCCGCTCTCGTTATGGCACCGTCCTGGCGCGGCGCCCTTTCGGGGATACGCCATCTTGGCGTGGCGCCCTTTCGGGGTGGTTCCCTCTAGGCGCAGTGGTCTCTCGGCACAGTGACCTCTCAGCACAGCCTGCAGGCCCTTTCGACACGACGCCCTCATGGCGCGGAACACTTCTGGCCCCCTAACGTTGCGACAACTTCTTGGTGCAGAGTTCTCTGGGCGCGGCTTTTTCTCGGTGCCCTCGCGCTACCCTCGTGGCACGGCACCCTCTTGGCGCGGCTGACTCCAGGGATGAGAACGGCAAGTGTGAAAAACCACTGAGAAGTTGCCGTGGTTCGAGGTCCACATGACCCAATTGGGGAGCCACATTCCCCAATGAGGAGCCGCATGACTCCATTGGTGTATTTGTGTGGACAATGTTCCGTGCCTCCATTGTTGAAGCAGCCGACCTGAGGTGTTGCCATAAGGTTGTCGGTGCCTGTTATAGCGACAATCCCTGAACCCGCTGGTGGAACCTGGCAGTAAGGGATGCCGTCAAGCTGAAGAAGGAGTCCTATCAGGCTGTTTTGACCTGTGGGACTCCGGAGGCAGCCGACAGGTACCGGTTGGCCACGCGGAACGCGACTTTGGCAGTTGCTGAGGCATGGGACGAGTTTGGCCAGGCCATGGAGAATGACTTCCGGATGGCTTCGAGGATGTTCTTGTCCACCATCCGGCGTCTCAGGAGGGGGAAGCAGTTTACAGTGGAGATGGGTTGCTGCTGACATCAACTTGGGAGGTCGTGAGTCAGAGGAGAGAATACTTTGAAGACCTCCTCAATCCACCAACACGCCTTCCATTATGGAAGCAGGGCCTGGAGACTCTCAGGTGAACGCACAAATCTCTGGTGTCGAAGCCACTGAGGTAGTTAAAAAAAACTCCTTGGGGCAAGGCCCCAGAGGTGGATGAGATCCGTCCGGAGTTTTTAAAGGCTCTGGATGTTGTGGGGCTGTCATGGTGGACACGCCTCTACAGCATTACGTGGACATCGGGGACGGTGCATCTGGATTGGCAGACTGGGGTGGTGCTTCCTCCTCTTTGAGAAGGAGGACCAAAGGGTGTGGACCAACTACAGAGAAAATACTCCTCAGCCTCCCTGGTAAGGTCTATTCAGGGGTGCTAGAGAGGAGGGTCCGTCGAATCACGGATTCAGGAGGAGCAGTTTTGCAGAAAATGTGATGCTGTTGGCTTTTTCAAGTTGTGATCTCCAGCTCTCACTGGAGCGGTTCACAGCCGAGTGTGAAGCGGTCGGGATGAGGTTCAGCACCTCCAAATCTTAATCCATGGTCCTCAGTCGGAGAAGGGTGGAATGCCCTCTCCGGATCCGGAATGAGATCCTGCCCCAAGTGGAGGAATCAAGTATCTTGGGGTCTTGTTCACGAGCGAGGGCAGGATGGAGCGCGAGATCGACAGGTGGATCGGTGCAGTTGGCTGTCGGCTGTAATGTACCGGTCCGTCGTGGTGAAGAGAGAGCCGAACCAAATGGCAAAGCACTCAATTTACCAGTCAATCTACGCTCCCACCCTCACCTATGGTCACAAGCTATGGGTCGTGACCGAAAGAATACGATCCCGAACGCAAGCGGCAGAGATGAGTTTCCTCCGCAGGGTGTCCGGGCTTTCGCTTAGAGATAGGGTTAAAAGCTCGGTCATCCTGGAGAGACTCTGAGTAGAGCCGCTGCTCCTCCACGTCGAGAGGAGCTAGATAAGGTGGCTCGGGCATCTCATCAGGATGCCTCCTGGATGCCTCGTTGGGGAGATTTTACGGGCATGTCCCACCGGCAGGGGACCCCATGGACTCCCCAGGACGCGCTGGAGAAACAGTGTCTCAGCTGGCCTGGGATCGCCTTGGGATCCCCAGGGATGAGCTGGACGAAGTGGCTGGGAAGAGGGAAGTCTGGGAGTCCCTCCTAAAGCTGCTGCCCCCGTGACCCGAACCCAGATAAGCGGAAGGGGATGGATGGATGTATGGATGTATGGATGGATGGATGGATGGATGGATGGATGGATGGATGGATGGATGGATGAAAACTTAATATTTTGCAACATATATAAAAACATCTTGTTATCAAAGAACACTCATATTACCGTATTTGCCGGTGTATTGGTCGACCTTTTTCGATCCAAAATCGACCGAAAAAAATCGACCTCGACTTATACACCGAGTCATAAAATTTAACTTCGTATTCATCGCTTCAAATGTGATGGTAACCAAGGCCGTTTCTCATGCATCTCATTGTGCGTTGCAATTTGAACCGGGCGGCGTGCGCGAGTGCGCGGCCCGCTGGAAGTCGAATGAGGCTCAGCGATCTCCTCCGCGGTGCTTATAAACAGCCGATCCGCTCGGCGGGGGCTATTTTCGGCCACTCGGCGCGTGCACACGGCCTCCCGAATGTGCCGGGCGGCGTGCGCGAGTGCGCGGCCCGCTGGAAGTCGAATGAGGCACAGCGATCTCCTCCGCGGTGCTTATAAACAGCCGATCCTTTCGGCGGGGGCTATTTTCGGCCACTTAGCGCATGCGCACGGCCTCCCGGATGTGCCGAGCGGGTGCGCGAGCTCGCCGGCCGCTGGAAGTCGAATGAGGCTCCGCGATCTCCTCCGCGGTGCTTATAAACAGCCGATCCGCTCGGCGGGGGCTATTTTCGGCCACTTGGCGCGTGCGCACGGCCTCCCGGATGTGCCGGGCGTGTGCGTGAGCTCGCCGGCCGCTGGATGTCGAATGAGGCTCCGCGATCTCCTCCGCGGTGCTTATAAAATGCCGATCCGCTCGGCTTGGAGCTATTTCCGGCCTCCCGTTGGTGCCGGGCGGCGTGCGCGAGCTCGCCGGCCGCTGGAAGTCGAATGAGGCTCCGCGATCTCCTCCGCGGTGCTTATAAACAGCCGCATGCGCACGGCCTCCCGGAATTTGAACACATTTCGTCAATAAATTTCGCATATTGAATTTTGAAGTTTAATATAATGCAACAATTGAGCTCGACTTATACAAAGGATAGATCATAAAATCGTACATTTCCGTCGAATTTTAGGGGGTCGACTTATACACCGAGTCGACCTGTACACCGGCAAATACGGTACCTACCTTTTGGAAATGAATTGTGAAAGACAAATTATAAAGTTTTAATTAGCATGTAAATCAAAACATATGAAGAAATATAAAAACTGAAGTACCTTACCACAGTTGTACTAAATTCATTTTGTCTTCACTTATAAATTAGTTGACTGGTTCTTTTATCACAGAAAAATCAGAATTTAGGTAGTTTTACTTACCTTACATGTTTCGGCGTGTATTTTCGCCTTCATCAGAATGTCACTGGTGTAGGTGTCTTTATCAGCTGATGAATGAAGGTGTGGCTCACCTGTCAGATTTGACAGGTGAGTCACGCCCTCTCCTGTCCGTTCACCCCTCCAGAATGCTGCTCCAGGTGGTAGAGAGCATGAAAGCTCCCTCGTCCGTGTTGATGGTCCTCAGGCCCCGCTTGCAATAACATTGTTACTGTGCAATAACATCCCGCTTGCCACACCTTTTTTGTCTACACTGTTTGTACTATGTGTCCTCTCTGCATCCATTGCAGCCTGGTCATCCTAGAAGAGGGACCCTCCCATCTGTGGTCTCTTCTCAAGGTTTCTCATTTCCCCTAGCTGGAGTTTTGAGTTTTTCCTTGCCTTCTTGGGAGTTTAAGATCAGGGGGTGTTTGAGAATATCTTTCGTTCTTCACATGTCCTGAGTGTTGTTGTTAGTCACCTAAATGTTGAACAGAGGCTGTGATTTACCGAAGTCAAATTCCTTGTTTGGCACGCTCAAACATGGCGAATAAAAAACTCTTAAATCTTGAATCTTGAATCAATGGCCTCCCTGATCCAACTCTGATGTTTGTTTTCTTCGGTAAGGATGAGTCTGGCCTTCTCCGAGGCCATTATGTGATTTTCTTTTTTGCAATGGTCGGTGATGGCTGACTTGTAGTGTTCCTGTTATGCTTGTTCTTTTTTTTCCTCATTTGTTTTGTTGCTGTCTCCTTCTCACACTCCTTCTTGTGTTCGTTTTTTCTCATAGTAAAGTTCCTCCCCGTCTCCTCGATGTACGATTTATTGCATAATTTGCATGGGATCTCATATATGGAGTTGTATTTATTTTGCATGTGTATTTTGTCCTTTGGATGAACCAGTATCTGATGGAGTGTCGTGTGTGGTTTGACCGGGGTGTTTATGTGTGTTTTATCAAGGCTCTTTGGATGCGTTCCGTAACCCCTCACGTACGGAAACGTCACCATTTTTCTGTGTTCTATGGTACTTGTTTGTTTTTTCTTTGTCCCTGTGTTGTGTTGTTTTTGACCTGCCCTTCACTTTTAGTTATTACCATTGTGGATACTGACACCTTTTAAGTGCGTGTCATATGTGTTTTTCTTCCTGTGTTCTTTCATACTGGTCTGTGATTATTGTTGTTTGTTCGTGTAATGCTCTGAATACTGACAGTTTGTGGATAGTGAGGTGTTAAGATGTCCAGGCCAGGTATTGGTTGGTGTGTGTGGGTTTTCTGTGTACTTTTATTTTTATATCTCTGTTGTCTGTGTGGTGTATGTTTATGTCCGGAAAGGTTATGGATTGATCTGTTGGATGGATTTGTTTCCTCTTCATGTATGTCCTGTTTGTGTGGTGTCTATGTTGTTGAGATGGTATGTGAGGTGTTGTGTATGTCCTGTTTCCACTTTTTCCAGATTGCCGTCTACGTAGCGTTCCCATAATATGGGTCTGTTGCAGGTCTTCTATGAAAAAACTGCACATGGTGGCAGGCTGTGGGTCTCCCATGGGGAATCCTTCTTTGTTTCTGTAAATTGTGTTTCTGAATTGGAAGTTTATGGAAGTGGCAATGAGATGGAGTAGCTGAAGGATGTCCTGTACTGTTTGAATTATGTCCTGTACTGTTAGATTTGTGCACTTTTTGAGTCTCCTGTCTGCTAATAATCTGTCATGCACTATGTGTATGGTGGCCTGTGTGGGTGTTTTTGTGAAGAGTGAAAAAACCTCATTTGCTATGAACATTTCATGTTTTTGTAGTTTTATGTGGTTGAGTTCTGTGGTGGGATATTTTGACTTTTAGCAATGATCATCTGGGTCCCAGAAATGGTTTTATTATTTATGTGAGTGATTTTGAAAGGTTGTATGATCCTATGCTGTCTACAATGGGGAGGAGAGGTGTACCTCATTTATGGATTTTAGGTATACCGTAGATCCTGGGAATGATGTTTGCTGTGGGTAATAAGTGATTGTATGATTGGTTTTGAATTTTATTTTCATCGAGTAATGGTTTAAGTCACCAGTGTCAAACTCAAGTTCCGGGGGCCACATTTGGCCCGCCACATCATTTTATATGGCCCGCAAAGACAAATTGTGCATCAAATCCGTGTGTCATTTCTAGAATTGCAAATTGTCTTCACTTTTAATAATATCTTTGTTTTGTTTTTAATATTTGACGAGTTTTTACTCGTCTGATTTGAAAACGAGTTATTGGTTAATTTGTTTTGAGATTTTACTGTGTATAATTTGAGGTGCTCATACATTTAATTGGGTTGACAGTCATAATAACCCTCCGAAAGAAGCTATGACTACAATGCGGCCTGCGAAATAAAAGAGTTTGACACCACTGGTTTAAATCTAGGGTTAGGGTTTCAAAGTAGGGTTTCATACTAGAGTTAGGATTTAAAAGTAGGGTTCAAAGCTAACGTTAGGGTTCTAAAATTGAGTTTAAAGCAATGATAAGGATTTCAAGTGCCATCGGACCACTAAAAAGTGTACATCCGCTCTCCTGGTGCTTTTTTCGGCCACCTCGTGTGTGTGAGCGGCCTCCCGGTAGTCCCAGGAGCGCGTGGAAAAGGCACAAAGTGCCGTCGGAACGGAGAAGAGGCGGATATGCGCTAGTGCGAGTGACGGTGTATTGACTTGGCGTGTCTGCCAGAGGGAGGTAATTCCCCGCTACAGCTGCAGCGGCAGCGCTGAAAAGTCTCCCCGAGCCCCTGGAACTCTTCACGGGGGTAGATGCGTCCCATGCACGGTACCAGATCGCGCTCCATGGTCAGCAAAGCCGCTTTTGTTGGGGTAGCGGCCCGCTGGAGTCTAATAACGCTTCGTGATCTCCGCCGCGTTTCCTCGTCAGCTTTTCCAGGTGGCAAAACTCGACGCATTTCTCGCCGTAACTATCAATTAATAGTTGTACTAAGTTCATTTTGTCTTCACTTATAAATTAGTTGATTGGTTCTTTTATCACTTTTATCATTTAGGTAGTTTTAATGCCCGGGGTGAAGAACGCCGTTTAGAAGAAAATGGATTTTTCATTCTTTTTGAGATTGGACCAAAATCTACTAAGATGAATTTCCAGGGTCTTCAAATTGGACTTATTAAAGGTTTAGTTGCATTGTTCCACAAGAAAGCGGCATTCAACGTGCTTCAAATTATCTGATCACAGTCGAGGACAAGTCAGCCAACCATGGAGAAGACAGCTGGTTGAGGAAACAGGACAGACTCTGCAATTCTAGTGCTGGGGTCACGGGCCAACAATTAAATGCTGAATCACACCACACTACATTCCTTAGATAGAAAGTGTTGCTACAGTTCCAAACCCCCTCCCTTTAGTGTAGCAATGCCTCTGTAACCAGGGCAACCAAAACATTAAAATGAGGAAGGACTCAGAATTGATGAAGATTGTAACTGAGCTTCCTTTCTCTATCATTCTCCTCGCGAGTAAACCTGTCCTGGTTTTCTTCTCTTTGTTCCAGCTTGTGGTTTAATGTCTGATGGTACTTAAACCTGACAGGCAGTGATGTCCCCCCCCCCCCCCCCCCCTCCCAGGTTGAATTTGTCCGTGTCACCTAACCGTGTTACAAAAAACATTGGGGAACGCTGCTCTTTTTCAACTGAGACTCACTGGCTTTAGCTCATTTTCTGTGAAGAACATATATCAGAATACATATTTAATGACCACACACACCATACACCCCCCTACACATTTCTATTACATATAAGATGTCCACTGGACCCTGGGCTAATAGAAGTGTAGAATTTGATGTCCTCTGTACCACACACATACACACACACACACAAATGCACACGCACTCACACACGCACACACACGCACAGCATGCCTAGAGAGGAGGAGGACAAAGTGTAGGGTGCAGGTACACAGAACATCAGTGGGTCTAATGTGCAAGAAAATGAGAGCGGACAGTGTTGACAACCAATGTTGCAACCTAGTGTGGGAAGCATAGGTGCAGAAACGTAAAAGAAACAGTTCCCATACATTGTTTGTCAACACTGTCTGCTCTAATTTTCTTGCACATTTGACCCTTTGTCAATCTGCTTCAAATTGGAGGCGGGACACTATAATTACAACTTTGCCAGTGTGGTTTCTTATCACATTTGATCAATATGACCAAAAGGTACTCTGCGCAGAGGGCCTTTGAATTGATTTTGGAAGAGAGTGAAGTTTTTGATTATGATGTAGAGGGAGAGGATTCAGAAGAAGAGGTTTCAGATTTTGAGGATCACATTTCTGAAAATTCAGTCTGACAGTGACTCAGAAGAAGATGATGAGATTGAGCATCAGCCAGTTACAAAACAAACACGAGCCACAGGATCGGGCTGTCAGCAGCGAGCCCAAGGACCAAGCAGTCAGCAGCCAGCCCCAGGCCCAGAACAAGCCAATCAGCAAAAAAAAAAACGAATGTAAAAGTTAATAAATGGATGACTGTTCCTCAGTTCTTCACTGTATATTTGAGGTGGGCGCATTAAGGATTTAGGGATTACGAGCGCCCACTGTCATAAGGCTGGAGAATTTTTCTGTTGCCTGCTTTGGGTCTCTTTTCAAAGCCGTTTTGTTCATTTAAAGAAACACCAAGTTACAGACAGATGACAAAAAACACTAGATATTATATACGTCAGCTTAACTACAGAAATTAGTTAATATAGCCACAGTGTTTGAACGATCAAACAGCGACATAGAGACAGACAGTTCAGTCTAACTGCATAACCTGTCAGCATAACCGTGTGATTACGCAATCCTCATAGGAGGCAAGGCACGAAGTTGCCTGCTCCGAGCGACTTGTCTAGTTTCAACATAACTATAAAAATTCAGCGATTTTGGTTCAAAATTTTACAAAACTACTGAAATTGAAAAGAAAATTGCTTTATAATACAAATAATTGAATTTTTTTTTTCCCCTATTAATGATGACAGGAGAGGCATGGCCTCCCTTGCCTCCACTGACCACACGTCCCTGGAAGCCATGGAAAGTCAGTCGGCATCCGGGCCGCGGTCGGGATTTCTCGGGTCCTCTCGGCTCATCTCGCGAGGTTCGACCTCAGAATTTTTGTTTGACAACCGAAGCAAAAAAATCTCGAATTTTTCGTTTGAATTCCGATTTGTTCGAGAACCGGAATGGGGTAATGTTCATACAGTATCTCACAAAAGTGAGTACACCCCTCTCATATCTGCAATGTTTTGATTATATCTTGTCATGGGACAACACTGAAGAAATTACACTTTGATCCAACGTTAAGTAGTCACTGTAAAGCTTGGATAGCAAAGTGTATTTATTGTTACTTCTAAGTAACTCGATATACAACAATGATTGTGTCTAATGCTAGCAACAAAAGTGAGTACACCCCAACTGAAATTGTCAAAATCGGACCCAAATATCAGTGTTTCGAGTGGGCACCATTATTATTTCCATTGTTTACTCATCTCACTGAAACATTTAAGCCTACCAAGCAGAAACATATCCATTCTTGACGTAGAGTCTCTCATAAAATTGATCACAGTGACTAACTGACCTTAATCATGATTGACAAAATCAGTCAATTGTACATGTTTTGAACAAAATGGCTGGGTGGGAGAAGGGGTTAGGCCCTAACCCCTTCTTCTCTGCAGCTGCCAAGACATACAGTTTACACAGCGCTGTGAAGCCATGGCTGAGTATGTCATTCAGCAAATTTAGAAGGATAACAGTGATTGTGTTTTTCACTGCAGTTTGACGAATCTACTGACAAGCGTGACACAGCACAGATGTGCATTTTCATTCATATAGTGTTTAGTGACCTCACTGCAAGAGGAGTGGACAATACTTCCCATGAAAGAAAAAAAGTGAGAAGACAAATTCCAGTCATTTAATTTTTTATTGAGAAAACTCCCAGTATACAAATAGGCGTCTATTATGATTGATGGAGCACCCGCAATGGTTGGCCGCGTATTGCCAAATGCAGGCAGGACGATGCTTTTGCAGATTTCTTGAACTACCATTGCATAATGCACACACAAACGTTTTAGCGCTAAAATGCTCAAATTGAAAGAGATCATGGATGTGACAACAAAGATTCCCTGTTCTGTTCGAGCCAGATCTCTTCAAAAATGGTTATTCCGTGAATATCTACCTAGAGAAGGTTGACTAGCTGAAAATGTGTGAGCACCCCTGCTCTATATGATGATCATCACCCATTAAGAACATTTACTAAGAGGAGCTATAGTCAAAAACCATGAATGACACTGACTATATAAATGCTTGGGAAAAGAAAACATTAACATTTTTGACATTCTAAACTAAAGAAGCTGATTTACATTCCAAACGTCTACATGTGATGATTTTTCAATTTAACTAGGGACACATTTTCAATATTTCCACAGCAAAATATTTGTCTTTTCACCAGCACAATCGACATTCTAACAGATTCCAACTGAATTCCCCACTCATATGTGGGTTTGGATTCCGGACGTGCCGTGTTTTTAAAATTGTGTCGTGCATAATTCACTTTACCATGTGTGTGTTCTGTTATATGTTAAGGAGTTCTGATTAAAATTAGAGTTGTGGTTCCTTTTAAAGAAACACCAAGCTATTTTCGGGAATGTCTGCCGTACGCGCACTTGCTCCTTTTTTTTCTGCTCCTCTTATTTATTTATTTATTGTTGTGTTATTTATTCATTATTTATTCAGCACACTTTTGTTATACTTGTTTAGTTGTTTGTCTGTTGTGAGCCATGTCTTGTCACCGTGGGATAGGGGGGAACGAAATTTCGGTTTCTTTGTGTGTCTTTGGCATGTGGAGAAATTGACAATAAAGCTGACTTTGACTTTGACTTTAAGAGTTCCGGTGACGGCTTTTTCTGTCATGCACATGGGATGTACTTTGGTCAGTTAATAAACATGGCTCGCAGAGCCTGAATGTGAGAAGTTTTCTGCTCGTTTTCTACGCCTTTAAAGTACTACATGGTATCTGCCCTCGGAAGTTCTACAGCCTTGAGGGTGGTGAGCCTTGTTAAACATCCTCCTCTGACAAGAAAGTATGAATCTCTGAAGGAATACTTACTAAAGACGTTTGACCTGTCTGGCACTGAGAGGGCCTGTAGGCTTTTCTCTTTTTAGGGGCTCGGTGACAGCAAGCCCTTAGAACTAATGGACTGGATGCTCGAACTGCTGGGTGACCACAAGCCGGATTTCCTTTACCTCTACCCTTTCCTGCGCCAACTGCCTGCTCATGTGAGAGCTGCTTTGGCCAACACAGCCAGCAGAGATTGCAGAGATGTTTTAGCTGAGGCTGTCAGGTGTGTCCAGGCTAGTCAGCAGCCCTGCGCAGCTGCCCTCCTCCCTACTGGTCTTGGATCTGATGTACTGGATGGTCACACGCTTGTCGCAGCAGCGGTTCCGCCTCATCAAAAGTCTACGGGTATGTGCTTTTACCATGCCAAGTTTGGCTCCAAGGCAAAACAATGCCGCTCTCTATGCAGCTTCGGTGTTGTGGGAAACATCAAGGCTGGCGCTCACTAGTGGCCGTGAGTGTCGGCCATGCCGGCAGGCTGCTCTGCATCAAAGACTCTGTCTCCGGCCGACGTTTCCTCTGCGACACAGGGGCGCAGCGGAGTCTACTGCCTGCCTCACAGTAGGACGTGGTGGCGGACACCCACGGCCCCCCATGGAAGCTACCAATGGAACCCCTATCCGTATGTACGGCACAAGGCGTGTCAAACTGTGTATTTGGGGGCATCACTTTGGCTGGGACTTTGTGATGGCCAAGGTTGCTGCCCACCTCTTCCACAGCAAAGCACGGTGTCGAGCACCACATTGACACCACCGGCCCGCCCCTATACGCCCGCGCTCGTTGCCTCGAGCCAAACAAGCTTGCCGTAGCCAAGACAGAGTTCGAGTCCATGGAGCGCCTGGGGATTGTTCGACGCTCCAACAGTCCTTGGGCCTCCCCCCTGCACCTCGTCCACAAATCAGGATGGGGCTGGATTCCTTGCGGGGACTACCGACGGGTCAACGACGTGACAACGACTGACCGCTACACGGTGCCCCACATCCAGGATTCTTTAGCACACCTAGCTGGCAAGGTCATTGTTTCGAAAACGGTTTCCTTCAGGTGCCCGCACACACTCTCGACATCCAAACACAGCTGTGATCACATCATTTGGTTTGTCTGAGTTCCTGTGCAAACCAGTTTGCCTCAAAAATGCTGCTCAAACTTTCCAGCGGCTCATTGACTACGTGTTAGGGGATCTGCCTTTTGTGTTTGTGTACCTTGACAACATCCGTGTGGCCAGTTCATCACCTTCAGAGCTCCTTTTGCACCTTCACACTCTGTTTGAGCACCTTACAGAGCACGGGCTCATCATCAATCCTGTCAAGTGCGAGTTTGACCTTTCCACCATGGACTTTCTGGGGCACAGAGTCACCAAGGACGGGATCGGTCCTCTCCCGTCAAAAGTAGTGATCATCACTATTTTCTCGCACCCAGTCACTGTCAAAGCCTTACAGGAGTTCCTTGGCATGGTTAACTTTTACCACCGTTTTCTCCAGAGGGCTGCCCAAACCATGTGACCCTTGTATGAAGCTCTGAAAGGTGGCAAGCCAAAACACCCTGTGGACTGGAACCCAGAAAGGGACAAGGCTTTTGCAGACGCTAAGACTGCCCTGGCTAAGGCTGCCATGTTGGCCCATCCTGCCTCCTCTGTCCAATCGCACTTACCACAGACGCCTCAGACTACGCAGTTGGTGCGGTTTACAAACTATGGATGAGTAATGCTTGGCAGCCGCTCGCCTGTTTCAGAAGGCAGTTGTGTCCCAGTGATCGGAAGTATAGCACCTTCGACCGGGAGCTACTTGGTGTGTACCTCGCCATCCGACACTTTCATTCACTGCTGGCGGGAAGCTGGTTCACCGTTTTTGTGGACCATGAGCCTTTGCCTTTCGCAATGTCCGAAGTCGTTCAACCATGCTCTGACAGGCAACAGAGGCAGCTGACTTACATCTCTGAATTCACAATGGACATTGCACACCTTTCTGGAAAACACAACCAGGTTTCAGACTGCCTCTATGTGCTGTTGCTGGAGCGGTCCACCTCGGCTTGGACTGCAGCAGCATGGCAGAACAGCAGGCCACTGAGCCGGACGTGCAGGCATGCTGTTTATCCAATGCTGGACTGCAGCTGCAATAGGTGGCATTCGACGACGCTGGCACCACTCTGCTTTGTGACATCTCTATGGGCTCTCCTAGGCCTGTTTGCCTGTGAAGTGCAGGTGGCCTCATTCCGACGCCATCCATGGCCTCTCACACCCCGGTACCAAAGCCTCACAACGGCTGGTGGCAGCCAAGTATGTGAGGCACAGACTTAAAAAGGACGTGAGGGACTGGGCGAACTTTGATCTAGAAGGGTATGAACTAAACTTCATTAATAGGGCTGACAAAAGGGGAAGGGGCAACCTTATATGTAGATAAAAGACTAAAATACAGGATTGTCAATCGTATGACTCCTGCCATTAAGGATATATGTGAATGTATTACCATAGAGATAAACATGGAAAAAAGAAAAGTATCACTGTCAGCTGTGTTTATAGAGCTCCTAGCTCCAGTATAGATACATTTAAGGAAATAATGGAAAATATCTTTACAAACATTGAGCAGAAGGTCACTTTTATTTGTGGTGATTACAACATAGATATATTAATAAATCCTAATAATTTACCAGCCATTGATGAATTCACTGCTACGATGTACAGTATGAGCCTTTAACCGACCATTACAAAACCCAGCAGAATAACATCTCAATCAGCTACAATTATAAATAACGTATTTAATAATAACTTGGAAGACAATATGATAAGTGGACTACTAATAAATGATAAAAGTCACCATCTGCCAGTGTTTAGTATTTATGACTGCCTTAGTAAGTTTTCCTCCTTAGGCCTTTTATAATCAGAGAGGATAGTAAGAATGGAGGATACCCTTAAAGTATTGAGATCTGAACTGCTGAGACAGGATTGGCGAAAAGTGTACGAAGCAATGGATGTTGAGTCCGCGTATGACTCTTTCTAGAAAACGATTATGACCATATATGACAAAAGCCTTCGGAGCAGGTTTCTTCGGCACAGGTACGATGGTGGCAGCCTTGAAACACGAAGGGATGATGGCTTGCTGCAGGGAAATGTTAAAGATGTCCGTGAAGACACCCATCACCTCCCCAGCACAGTCCTTCAGCGCTCGACCTGGGATGTTGCCAGGGCCCGCCGCCTTACGGGTGTTGATAGCGGCAAGCACCCTCCTCACGCTAGCGGCAGAGAGGCACAGGGGCTGCTCGTGAGGAGGGGAAGGGGCCTTCAGCGGGCAAGTGCTGTTCTGAGCGTCGAAGCGAGCAAAGAAGCAGTTCAGATCATTGAGCAGACGGATGTCGCCCTCACAGCTCTGCGGTGCGGGCCTGTAGTCCGTGATGGTCTGAATGCCCTGCCATAGGCTCCGTGCGTCCCTGCCGTCCTTGAAGTGGGCGGTAATCTTGCAAGAGAATGCCCTTTTCGCTTCCTTGATGCCCCGAGACAGGTCGGCCCTCACTGTTCTCAAGCCAGCCTCATCCCCCGCTCGGAAGGCTTTGTCCCTGGCCCTCAGTCAGGCATGGCTTCCAGTTAGCCCGAGTGACGATGAATTTTGTGTGGGTCACATCATCAATGCACTTCGTGATGTAAGAGGAAACAGAGTCAGTATACTCCTCTATTTAATAATTTCTTTCTAAATGTGGGGCCTAAACTTGCAATGGAAATAAACCATCCACAAGGAAGAGGTGTTGAGAGATTCAAGGGAGAGAGGAATCCAGCCAGCATCTTTTTAAAACAGACAGATAGAAAGGAAATTATTGATGTTGTCAATACATTTAAGAACAAAAAATCATTAGACTGGAATGGTCTCAATATGACTTTAAAGGCCCAGAGACATATGTATAAATTGGTTTTAGTTGGCTTATGGGCTTATAAATATAAATTAACGATCGAAACAACGAAAAGGAAGCTGTTGCTCTGAAAAATATAATTTAAAGTTGTCGCGCAGACCACTTTGACTGCACCGAGCCGCCAGCCGGAATTGACGTCTCATGACGTCTCAAGTTGTACGCGTTTAGCTTCAGTGAATGTAAACAAAAAGAGAAGAGGGGCCAGCGCGGAGACGTCGGGCCAGGCTTGCGGCCAACCCAGCTCGCCCAGCCGTGCCTTCCATTCTCCTGCCGTACGTTCGTTCGCGGGACGACAAGATGGGTTGCGTTCGCCTGATAGGATCCACGAACCGGACAGTGCGTGCCTGTTGTGTGCTCGTGTTCACAGTGGCCTGGTTGACTGTCATCTTTCCGGACTCTGCTGTGCATCGGGAGCGGCTAGCGTGCTATCACTCTTATTGTTCATTGATGTTGACTTTTTGATTTATTTTTCCTGTGTCGTTTACTTGTATGTGCGTTGTGAACTATGTCTTGTCACCCTGGGATAGTGAGAAACGTAATCTCGATCTGTCGAAGCGTGACGGGAGGGGCACAATTCTGAAAACCTGCTCAGCTCGTCGAAAAAATGCGATTTAAGCAATAAAATTAAAAATGCTCCTAAAACCTAAACCAAACGCTGCAGATGTTCATTTCTTCATGCGCAGTGGTCAACTCAGCACTCTAAAGCCCCCTGAGAACTTTTTACTATGCCAACCTAACCACAGTGACGGGAGAGGCACAATTCAGAAAACGTGCTCAGCTCGTCGAGAAAATGCGATTTAAGCAATACAATTAAAAAAGCGCAAAAAACCTAAACCAAACATTGCGGGTGGTCATTTCTTCATGTGTCGTGGTCAACTCGGCACTCTAAAGTCCCCAAGAGCACTTTTTTCTATGCCATTCTAACCAGAGTGACGGGAGGGGCACAAATCAGAAAATGTGCTCAGCTCGTTGAGAAAATGTGATTTAAGCAATAAAATTAAAAATGCGATTTAAACCTAAACCAAACGATGCAGATGGTCATTTCTTCATGCGCCGTGGTCAACTCGGCACTCTAAAGCCCCCTAGAGAACCTTTTACTATGCCAACCTAACCAGAGTGATGGGAGAGGCACATCTCAGAAAATGTGCTCAGCTCGTCGAGAAAATGTGATTTAAGCAATAATATTAAAAATTCTTATAAAACCTAAACCAAACGTTGCAGGTGGTCATTTCTTCATGTGCTGAGATCAACTCGGCACTCTAAAGCCCCCAAGAGCACTTCTTACTATGCCAACCTAACCAGAGTGACGGGAGGGGCACAATTCAGAAAACGTGCTCAGGTCAGCCCAAGTGAACTGCTAGATTCATCATATTCTGCGTCAAAAGAGGTTTCTGAATCGGATAAAATGATGCTAATATTGCCGCTAGAAACGGAGCTGTCGCTATCATCTGCCATGTTGTTTGGGTTTGTTGACATCCAGATGTACAACTTGTGACGTCACAGTAATGGCACCGCCAGTGTGGCTTTGTGCGGGACTCGATCGATAAACTGGAATTTCATTTTAGCTTTATTCTTAATAATCGGTGTCCATTTTTAATTTCTAATGCGGCAAATGTGTTCACTTTATACATTCTATAAAATTCTGTTGTAATTGAAAAAAAAAGGGATGTCTCTAGGCCTTTAATAAAGCATGTAATTGACACCATTGCAGACCCCTTAACATACATTAGTAATCTGTCTTTCAACCAAGGCTACTTTCCGAGCAAAATGAAAACTGCCAAGGTTATCCCAGTATACAAAGCTGGAGACAAAAATAGCTTTAGCAACTATAGGCCAATTTCACTACTCTCCCAGTTTTTCAAGATTCCCGAGAAACCTTTTGTTGTACGATTGGACAGCTTCATTGACAAACATAAATTGGTCACAGACAGTCATTATGGCTTCAGAACGAACAGGGGAACTGCCATGGCTTTAGTGGACTTAGTGGAAGAAGTAACAAGGGCCATTGACAATAAGAAATTTGCAGTGGGTGTATTTATTGATCTGAAAAAAGCCTTCAACACAATAAATCATGATATATTATTGCAAAAACTTGAAAGGTATGGGATCAGAGGGGTGGGGCTACACTGGTTAAAAAGTTACATTAAAAACAGAAAACAGTTTGTGCAGGTGGGTGAAATAAAATCCTCTCTTTTGGATATAACTTGTGGTGTACCGCAAGGGTCGATATTGAGACCAAAATTATTCATATTATACATAAACAAAAGCTGTGATGTTTCAACAATTCTAAAATATGTCATTTTTGCTGATGACAGATGTTAGAGATTTGCTCACTCCAACTTATTTTGCAAGAACCACACGGGAGACAGGCAAGTTCTTTTAGACACCTGCAGGTGGAGAGTTCACTCGCTACAGGAATGAAATCCGGAGCCTCTCCCAACTGCAAAGGCATATTTATTAAGAGAAAGAGTGGGGGTAAGAGTAGACTGAATAGGAAGCCCTTGTGCTCTGGTCAAAAAATATCAAGGGATGTTTTACGACCTTGTGTAGGATGAGACAAGGTAGGTTATTTATTACCGGTTGCATTCCAACATAATCATACGATAAGGATAATTTGAAAACCCCTAACATCTCCCTCCTGTTTTATCATATGATTATGCCACCGCAAACAACAAAGACAAGTAAAAAAAAACCCACACATATATATGTATAATGAAGAAAGAAGAATAGTAAAAATAAAAAACAACAAACAATGATAGCAACACTTTCCAGTGAAGATGAGGCATTACCTTGATACCCCAAGATCAAACTTATTGTGTAAGCGAAAAACCTGCCGGCCAGATGTTATTAGCAGGAAAATTCTTACACGGTCCCGTTGCCTAAGACGACCAGAATGCTATCAATAAAAAACAAAAACACAGAAACAGTACATCATTGTATCCATCACTTGCGAAGCATTTTCGATGGTCAAATCATCAAGTTTCTGTAAAACATGCTCAACAGAACAGCATCTACGCAATCCACGTGTCATTATCGTCATCACATCCGTCATCTCTAAGAAGTTGTATATGAACTTGGGCTACAGTAGAGGACACAAACTTCGACACAGCAGACTTCAAACATGGGATAACGCAGGACGTAAACAAGCACAACACCACCAGCACAACAAGCACAGGAGACAGCAATTTCAAAAGCAGTTGCCACCAGTTGCCAGAGAATAGCCACGAAAAGAAATCAAACTGATGTGGGACCTTGTCATTAGACATGGCCTGCTGTAAGTTCTTCAGTGAATTCATGGCGTCGATGTGGGTGTCATTTTCTCCTGTATGTGCAACAGGAAGTCCCAATGATGTGGCACACACCACCTTGTGCTGCCGTCAACAAGTCCAGAACCATCCTGTTTTGCAAGACCATCAGTCTAACAGCCTGAATCTTTCTATTTTGTCCATCGTTGACTTGCAGTGAGAGATTCACAAAGGATTGAAAACAATAGTTCAGTGTCTCGATGAAGAGCGATAGTTTCCCAACCCCAATCTGAGGGAAGAGCGCAAGGACAACTTTGTCTCCGACGGACCATACTTTATGGTCCTCTGGAACGTTCGCACCCCAGACAGGGTCATGAGGGTCAAAGGTTGCAACTGCTCTGCGTCGACGTCCAGAAGAGTTGTGTGCTCCTGTCAGCTGATGATGTTGTATCCTGTAGGTGTGGTCCGTCACCCACACTGGTGCACACACTCCTGTCCAGTTGGCGGGCAGCATCGGATAAACCTTGTGACCACAAAGCCACCAGCCATTCTGTATGAAGTATGTTCCGTTTGATGGTGTAGCCATGTTGGTTGGAGAGCCCTCACCACCTGAAATGGCTCTCTTATCTTGACACTCATCGGTGATGTCCAAAGCTCCCATCCAGTTTCCTCCTGGAGAGCAGTCGTCGTTAATGCAGACGTGGGTCTTGTTACCTTGGATGTAACATGTGTAATTCACTCCAGCTGGTCTCTTTGTGTAGGCCACTTGTGGTATTGTTCGTCCTCTAACAGTCACATTGAGATTTGTCCAGAATAGCTGATCACAGGCACCGTCAGCAAGTCCAGGGCGGTAAGGGTCGGCATCTTTGACTGCGACGGCACGGTGCTGATATCCAACTCCTCCCATGGATGCCATACATTTTGCTTCAGTGACATTCATTGCTCTGGCCTCCAAGCGAACTTGCGTGGAGGAAGGGGGGAGTTTCGAACACACATAACACCCCTCCTGTGTGTGAGCTCTCACAGTGAACTTGACATACCGGTACCAAGTGTTGGTTTCGTATGGGTTTCTGGGGTCCCATGACCAGTCCTCAAAGTTCTCATCATGCGACCATCGTTTTCCACGGGCAACATTGTCATTTGGTCTGTTCAGATGAGTCAATAGACCATAGCACGCTCCAACCACAACACAGCAGAGGATCCATCTGGCATATGGAGCCCCGTTGCTACTAGGATGGCAGAGACATCCCCTCGCCTAGCGGAGTGGAGATCGATGAATTCTTCACCAACATTGAGACGCCTCACCCTAAACGATGGGACTCCTTTGTAGTTAGCCTTCCCCACCACTCCGAATTAGGGGTCCAGCACTCTCTGCAACTTGCAGTGGCTGAGGTGAATCCAACTGGGCCGTTGAGAAATCTTAACCGCCGTGGGAGTAGCAAGCAAAACTTGAAACGGTCCCTCCCACCGCGGGCTGGCCCAGTTCTTTCTTTTGATGACCTTGATGTAGACCCAGTCTCCTGGATTGATGGGGTTGTCCACCTGTGAGGGGGAGAGATCAGGCGGCAGTAAATTTGCATTGGACACATCTTTCAGTTTGAGCGTCCTGATTAGATAATCTGCCAAGGTCTGTTCTTCGTCTGCTTTTTGCAAATCTGCAGGGAACACTGGTAGTCTGTATGGTCTCCCATGTATGACTTCAAAAGGTGTTAGTCCTTCGGAAGTGGGAGTAATTCTCATATAGAGCTTCACTAAGTCGAGGCACTCTGGCCAAGGTCTGCCTGTTTTTTCCATGCATTTTTTCAACCTGCTTTTGATAGTAAAGTTTGCCCGTTCAACCAGGCCTGCCCTCGAAGGATGCCAAGCACAGTGGTTTTTTAACGTTATTCCAAGGTGTACAGCCATGTTCTGCACAACTTGGTTCACAAAGTGTGGACCATTGTCACTGTAAATGGTTTGGGGGATGCCATGAGTTGGTATGATGGTTTTGCAGATAGCTTTTGCCACTGTTAAGGCATCTGCGCGTTTAGATGGAACTACTTCCACCCATTTTGAAAATGCATCAATCATCACTAGGCAGTATTTGTAAGGTCCACTTTGTGTGAGTTCAATAAAATCTATATGCATGATTTGAAATGGATAAGAGGGTTTTGGAAATGAGCCTCTCTTAGGTCTCATGTTTCCTTGTGGATTATGTTTCACACAAACAGGACATGCTTTACAATTTTTTTTTAAGTAAGCATCTAAACCAAAGGTAGTGAATTGTTGATCTATGATGGACTTCATCCCTCCTGTCGACACATGGCAAGGCCCATGTGTCGCAAGCGCTGCTGCCTTAAAAAGTGATTTTGGTAAAACAGGTTTGTCATTGATGCGGTGGATATTATCTGTATCCACTATTGCACCTTTTGTCGTCCACATTCATTCTAGATATTCATCCCATTCTTTAACATCTACAGAGGTTGTTGACAAAGTACACATATAAACATCATACTTTCATGGCAGTCCAGATCCGACACAGCAGATCATCCTGCAAAGGTCAAATTGATCTTTTAAATTGGAGGCATTCAGTGTTTTTGTTTTTGTTGAGACAAGCTCTACAAAAAAAAATTGTTTTGTTTTGAAACTGTTTTGAATATGAATCAAATCCATATGTTGTATAAAGCTGACTGACCTGCCCCACTATCCCTCCTCTTGAGCCATGTGACACGCACCATGGCTCAATATTGCTCACCATTAGCATAGGTTCTTTGGTGGGGTAGGTCATTTATAGATGCCATTCTCTAATCTTGCCCCTCTTTTCGTCCATAATTGAATTTCACTCTATGGACTTTGTCGCTGCACATCTTTAAAAATGTTTCAGTGATCTAATCTGCTTCTTGTGTGTATAAAATTTGAAGTGTCTTTTGCGCTGCAGCTTTGTGGTTCTGTCTGCAAGCTTGTTACCTCTTGACACCTTATCAGTCTCGTGTGTGTGTGTGTGTGTGTACTGCACACGTGCACATAGCTACTTTTCGTGGCAATTGGACTGTTTTGCAACTAGCTTAGCAAGTAAATGCATGCCCTCCCCGAATGGGGAGTGACTCAGCTAGCAAATGATTAGACATTTTCACTTTCTTGTAGTTTCTTTAGTTACTTTTCAATCTTTTTCTCATTGTTTATCACAAGAATCTTAGAAATTTGAATACGAATCAAAACGTATGTTTTATTTTACTCAATTGTATGATTTAGAGAATCCATATGTAGTAAAGTGTTGTATTACTACATATGATTTCATCATCTTTTAATTTGACTTTCTTTCCAAAACGCTTCTTAATTTCTCAGTTCACACATCTTCTACATGTGTTACTGGTTCTCCAGTTTTTTCACTAGTTAACTATCAATCCAAAAGCTACGTTTTCTTTTTAGCATTCAACCTGCTCAAAATCACTCTTTCATCAAAGTCGCTCTACTAATTTTCTATAGTAGTCGCCAACGACTTCAACCATTCAACCTTTCATTCAGGCAATCATTCATCAATGCTCATCATATGCATCTCATACAGTCTCCAAAAAGGAGTCTTCTTATCACATTGGTCCCATTTCATCCAAGCTCACCACACAACATTCATATACCGTATTTTCCGGACTATAAGTCGCTCCGGAGTATAATTCGCACCAGCCATAAAATGCCTCAAAAAGTGAAAAAAAACATATATAAGTCGCTCCGGAGTATAAGTCGCATTTTGGGGGCAATTTATTCGACAAAATCCCACACCAAAAACAGTCATGAACGAGCAACAACAGGCTAAACCAGTGGTCACCAACACGGTGCCCGCGGGCACCAGGTCGCCCGTGAGGACCGCATGAGTCGCCCGCAGGACTGTTCTAAAATTAGCTCAAATAGCGGCATTTGTCAGCGAGCTGCATCTATTTATTTTACAGTCAAACCTCGGTTTTCTAACGTCCCGGTTCTCGAACAAATTGGAATTCGAACAAAAAATTCGAGAATTCTTTTGTTTCGGTTGTCGAACAAAATTTGGAGGTCGAACCTCGCGAGATGAGGCGGGAGGACCCGAAAAAACCCGACCGCGCGGCCCGGATGCCGACTGACTCCGTTGTTATTGTATTTTCGTTACTTGCCTCACCAACCCCAACCCTCACCGCACGTCACTGCCCTAATCATACCTCCAAAGAAAGCAAGTGGGAGCAGTAAAGACATCCTAAAACACAAAGACGCTCTTAAAGCAATGCGACAGTGAGCGCCCGGCGCGCTGCGGTAGCGCGATCGGACCAAATTGAGCTCCCTGCGCACTGAGCTTCACTTAAATTTTGGAAAGTACATCCGGACTTTAAAAATATTTTCTAAATTTTAGCGACCGCTCTGTTACAATAATGCGACCAGCGCGGTGCAGTTGCGTGGTCGGTGACGCGACACTGTTGCGCGTTCGGCCGTGCGCTGCAGTTGCTGTAAGGGATCGGACAGTACAGCCAAGACTTTATTGTGGAAGGGGATGTTGGGGGTGGCTGGCGCTGGGGTGGCTGGCGCTGGAGCGGCGATCTGGCTGGGGTGGACAAGCAGTTCTGTGGATTCGAATTGTAAGTCAGATTCTCAGGGACAGATGAGCGAAGCATCACGGGACAGACTAACACTCGGGTCTGCGCTGGCGGCGCTGATATAGCGCTGTCCATGAACCCGTGGCAGGTGACGGCGATTCCACTGACAGGGGGGCGTGGTCCTGTCGCAGGTGCCACCAGCACGTGACAGTTGCGTGATCGGACAAAATTAAGCTCCCTGGGCACTTAAGTCCACTTAAATTTTGGAAAGTACATCAGGACTTTAAAAATATTTTCAAAATTTCAGCGACGGCTCTGTCATAATAATGCGACCAGCGCGGTGCAGTTGCGCGGTATGCGACGCGCTGCGGTTGCACGTTCAGCGGTGCGCTGCAGTTGTGCGATCGGACAAATACGCGCAAATGAAAAAATGCTTAAAAAAGTTTTTTGTCTTGAAACGGATTATTTGTAATATGAAAAATAGATTCGGAATTCGACCGAATTGCTTCTCGAACCGCCTTCTGGAACAGATTGTGGTCAAAAACCAAGGTTTGACTGTATTTTTGCTATTCTTGTTAAAATCACACTTACATGCGAATTGGAAAATGACAATAATAACACATAGCGAAAGCCAAATTGAGCAAATTGGCTATTTCAGAAGTGTGTGTGTCACGTCTCGTCCCCAACTGCTCCACTATGTCTCTGTTTTGGTTTCTGTCTGTGTGCTCGCCCCTCCCCTCCTGTGTGCCCATGATCAGTGTGATTATTCCCACCTGCCTCTCGTTACCTGTCGTGTATATAAGTCCTGTCTGCCCCTCACTCCCGGTCGGATCATTGGTTGTGGTTGTTTGGTGTTGGATTTATGTTGTGTGGTCATGTCATGATGTCTTTTTGGTTCCTGTCGTTGGTAATGTCACCCTGTCTTTTTGTTTCACGTCTTTTTGGTCAGTCTCGTTGTTAGGTTTTGTTAAGTCATGTCAGTTGCCGAGTCTGTTAGTTTGCGTTGTTCAATAAACCCTGGTCCAAGCTGCACTTGGTCGTCCTGCTCCATGCTCCACCGTGACAGTGTGTCAAACTGGTAGCCCTTTGCCTTAACCAGTACCCAGGAAGTAGCTCTCGGTTTAAGAAAGGTTGGTGACCCCTGGGCTAAACGATAGCAACAACAGGCTAAACGATAGGTATGCTAACGTGACAAACACAAACAAAGAGCTGAGAACGGGCCTGACGTAACATATAGAGTGATTAAGGACAACTATTACATGAATAACATGTTTATAAAACCATCAGTGTCACTCCAATTCATTAAATAGCAACAACAGGCTAAACGATAGGTATGCTAACGTGACAAACTCAAACAAAGAGCTGAGAACGGGCCTGACGTAACATATAGAGTGATTAAGGACAACTATTACATGAATAACATGTTTATAAAACCATCGGTGTCACTCCAATTCATTAAATAGCAACAACAGGCTAAACGATAGGTATGCTAACGTGACAAACACAAACAAAGAGCTGAGAACGGGCCTGACGTAACATATAGAGTGATTAAGGACAACTATTACATGAATAACATGTTTATAAAACCATCGGTGTCACTCCAATTCATTAAATCCATCGATCGTTCAATGTCAACAATGGGTGCGCACGGCTGAGGGCGCTTGCGCTTCAAAATATTCCACAGGCTCATATAACGATAGATGAACTATATTTTAAATAACTATAATACAAGCCAATAATATTATCAAACCATCCGTGCACTTTAATTCCATTAAATCCATCGATCAAATTCCTCGTCCTTTGTCAACATCGCCGCGCGTGCGCCCTGACGTCAGCCTCGTCTTTATTCCACAGATCTACTATATAACTATATTGTAGCGTTAACAAAGTACAAGGATAGACGTAGGTTTGGTAAACGGCTCTTTATTAAACAAAACAAACTTCCAAGCGTGTGGCGGCGTGGACTTCCAGACAGACCGGGCGTGCGTAATGGCCATGTCCGAGCCCCGCGCACCGTTCGCGGACAGCCACTCGGCCGAGCGTCGGCCCCCGACTCAGTAGAGACCGGGCGTGCGTAAAAGCCATAATAGTTTTTCAAACCTTCTATGTCACTCCAAATCCTTAATTCCTTCAAACTCTTTGTCCTCCGTGTCACTTAGAAATGATCACCGCTAATGATGGTAGTCCTTGTGTGGTCACGTTTGTATGTAAACAACCGGCGCGCCGCGCTACTGACGTCACTTGAAATAGTAATCCATTGGTACATCACGGTTCTCCAAACTTTCTTTCTGCTGCTCGATTACTGTTTTCAGCTGCATATTTTACAACTTGAAGTTTGTAACCTGCAAAATATGAATTTCTTCTTGGTGCCATTTTTCTTAAGCCCACCCAGTTGATGAGTCACGGCCAACGGTAAAATTTAGAGCGCCCTCATCCAGTTTCGCCTGAAAATATATTTTTTTTTGGTTGTTTTATCAAAGTCAAAGTCTGCTTTATCGTCGATATATTTTTTTATATACTAAGACACACAAAGAGATTGAAATTACATTTCCACTATCCCTCGGTGAGATAGTACACATATTCATACAAGCAACACAAAAAAAACCAAGAAGGCACTAACAATGAATAAATAAGAGTATTGAATAAATGATAAATAAACAAATAATAATAAATAATAATAATAAATATAAGAGGAGCAAAAATGGAGCAAGTGTACATACAGCAGACAGTGGACTTGGATATGGTGCTTTAAAGTGTTAATTGCTTTATTTGATGTTTTCTCTATTTTTTATGTTTTGAATATGTTCAAGATAACGAAATAAAAGCATGTGAAGTGATCAACTATACTAAAAATAACATGGGAAGTGGTTAACTATACTTGTAAGTGATGTCTTAATGATCAAGTAAAAATTTGTGAAAAAAAAACATATATAAGTCGCTCCTGAGTATAAGTCGCCCCCCCACCCAAACTATGAAAAAAAACGCGACTTATAGTCCGGAAATCACGGTATCATTTTCAACTCAAGTTTCCTGGTAGAACAATCCACCAATCAAAAAAAAAACGTAACTAAAACAAACAATTGGCAAATTAATCTGAATTTTTTTTCTTTGTTTTTAAATTTGAAGAACTCAATCTCTCAGATTTAGCTTGCATTTAGAATTTTGCATAATCTTATAACACAACCAATCAATTATTCCTATTAAATGTAGCATTGCAAAATCTTAAATTCACAATTTAGCTTCTCCCAATTCCCAAAAGCATGTTCTGTTGTTTTGTTAACTCCGAATTTCTCATGAGGGCTTGACACTAACATGCACTAGTGTGGATTAGTTTCTGCTCGCAAACAGACTTCTCTCTTTTTCCTCTAATTTTTATCTTTCAAAATCATTTCTGTTCTGCGGTGCAAATTAGATAGACCACAGTCTAAAACTTTAGCCAATGTTCATCATTTTAACATATACGCACACACATGCACAGCTCTCGCATCCAAAAGGTAGGTCTCAGCAACAATGATTCGTCACAGGCTGGCCATTTCCTGTGGTCGATCATGAGCTGGTCCCTCCCATGCACACGAGGACAGCACATTCTAATTTTATTTATTTATCTTCTAGAAGCAAGTTGCATTTCTTTACCACGTGATTTGCATATTTTAACTTTAGTGTAACACAATTTGAGCTCTAGTCATTTGTAATTTGGGCATACAAACAGCATTGTCATACTTCTTGGATGGACAAGACTTCTAATAATCTAAAAAAAAATTCTAATAATCTGACAATGACATGTTTTGCTGTCATATGGGCATCTATTCTTTCTTTCTCTGTATGAGCATAAGTGGTCAAAGAGGAGAAAATCTCACAGCAGTGGTCAAACTTCTTGTTTGTACAGGACTTCTAATAATGTGACCCTGACTTCTTTTGCTGTTATATGGGGGGGGGCTGCAGGTTTGTTAAGCTTGGATACAAGTTTTGCGTACGAGCGGAAGGCCCCTCTTGCTCCTCTGCTTGAGCTGCGCCTTCAGTTTCGGCTGGAGTCATGGCCGCGGCAGTGCGCCTGCGCACTGCGGCCTCATTGTCTTCCGGCCTGACAAACATAGTCTCAGCCTCATCACCTTTCATCTTTCTATCTTTTGTCTTTTGGATTTGTTCTTTTCTCTCTTGTGAAGCTTTCAACCACATTTTAGCACAATCCAATTCTCTCTCTTTTCTTTTTCAGTCCATTTTTCTTTTTATCCACACTCTCTTCTAAAACATCAACTACTATCTTCCACACTTCAACTCTCAACTTCCCTTCTACTCCATACTTTTTCTTCCACTTCGGCATATATTGCATACAATTAAGAAATCTACTCGCCATGTACTTCTCATCTCCGTCAAGAGGTAGAGATTTACAGTTTTTATTTCCCATCTTAATTCTAGTAGTTCTAGGTTTTACAATCTCTTTGTCTCGAAAATATTATTATTATTATTATTATTATTACTATTTATTTATTTAACTATGTCTTTGAGGATCCTCAATGCAGGTTTAAATTGACCTTTCAACAAATTACTAGCCTGTATTATTGCCGTGGATCAATGCTAGAACTGCTATTTAGTCAATTTATCCTACCAGTCACACTCCCAACCACACAAACTCAAGCGCTTTGTATTTTTCTCATGGCTCGGACAAACCAAAGCCGTATCTCATAGCTCGGACAAACCAAAGCCGTATCTCATAGCTCGGACAAACCAAAGCCGTATCTCATAGCTCGGACAAACCAAAGCCGTATCTCGTAGCTCGGACAAACCAAAGCCGTATCTCTCGTGCACCTGTGTTTTTTTTTTATATACGCGTTTCACAAACACAATCACACAACTTCAGGCCTTTAACTTACTTGTCCCCTGGTTCGTTGCACTGCCGGGTCCCGTAAATCCACCTCTGTCAGACGAAGGCAGACCGAAGATGCTGGCCCAGCGAAGAATTTCCTTCCCAGGTCTTTCTTTACCAGGTCCGGCTAGTGGACGCTGGCCCGTCGACGGTGTACAGCGCGTCGTCCTCCGTCAGCCAGATGATGGGTATGAGAGGTCCCGGGTTTCGGCACCAAAATGTTAGAGATTTGCTCACTCCAACTTATTTTGCAAGAACCACACGGGAGACAAGGCAAGTTCTTTTAGACACCTGCAGGTGGAGAGATCACTCGCTACAGGAATGAAATCTGGAGCCTCTCCCAACTGCAAAGGCATATTTATTAAGAGAAAGAGTGGGGGTGAGAGTAGACTGAATAGGAAGCCCTTGTGCTCTAGTCAAAACATATCAGGGGATGTTTTACGACCTTGTGTAGGATGAGACAAGGTAGGTTATTTATTACCGGTTGCATTCCAACATAATCATACGATAAGGATAATTTGAAAAACCCTAACAAACACCAAGTTACAGACAGATGACAAAAAACACTAGATATTATATACGTCAGCTTAACTACAGAAATTAGTTAATAGTGCCACAGTGTTTGAACGATCAAACAGCGACATAGAGACAGACAGTTCAGTCTAACTGCATAACCTGTCAGCATAACCGTGTGATTACGCAATCCTCATAGGAGGCAAGGCACGAAGTTGCCTGCTCCGAGCGACTTGTCTAGTTTCAACATAACTATAAAAATTCAGCAATTTTGCTTCAAAATGATACAAAACTACTGAAATTGAAAAGAAAATGACTTTAGAATACACATAATTGAATTTGTTTTTTCCCCTATTAATGATGACAGGGGAGGCATGCCTCCACTGACCACACGTTCCTGGAACCCATGGAAAGTCAGTCGGCATTCGGGCCGCGCGGTCGGGTTTTCTCGGGTCCTCTCGGCTCATCTCGCGAGGTTCGACCTCCGAATTTTTGTTTGACAACTGAAGCAAAAAAATCTCGAATTTTTCGTTCAAATCCCGATTTTTTTGAGAACCGGGATGGGGTAATGTTCATACAGTATCTCACAAAAGTGAGTACACCCCTCTCATATCTGCAATGTTTTGATTATATCTAGTCATGGGACAACACTGAATAAATTACACTTTGATCCAACGTTAAGTAGTCACTGTAAAGCTTGGATAGCAAAGTATATTTATTGTTACTTCTAAGTAACTCGATATACAACAATGAATGTGTTTAATGCTAGCAACAAAAGTGAGTACACCCCAACTGAAATTGTCAAAATCGGACCCAAATATCAATGTTTCGAGTGGCCACCATTATTATTTCTATTGTTTACTCATCTCACTGAAACATTTAAGCCTACCAAGCAGAAACATATCCATTCGTGACGTAGAGTTTCTCCTAAAATTGATGACAGTGACTAACTAACCTTAATCATGATTGACAAAATCAGTCAATTGTACATATTTTGAACAAAATGGCTGGGTGGGAGAAGGGGTTAGGCCAGGGGTGGGCAAACTTTTTGACTTGCGGGCCGAATTGGGTTCTAAATTTTGACCGGGGGGGCGAACCAGGAGCAGATGGATGTATTGTTTGTGTGAAGTAATATAAACGACCTGTAAAGGTCATTGCATAAAAGGTTTTGGCCTTTAGTAGGTAGTAAAGCATGGATATTCCAAAAAAGTTTTTTGAAAACAAATGCATTTATTAACAGCATTAAAAAAAAAAAAACATCCCTAAAAAACTGCTATCAGTGATTCTCATAAAATACGACACTGTTATTATGAATAACAGTCTCCATCACTTCAGTGCCTGTAGGTCAGATTAATGAAAGATGTTTATCTCATGAGATCACATCAAACGGCAAACATTCTGACCAAATATATCATCTTGAAGAATCGGTGTAAGCATACATCCAAATAAAGTAATCAAAACGGCAACACGGTGAGGGGTATCTTAAAATCAGAGCAGAGTTTTAACTCACAAACACCTGGTAACAGAGGTGAGGAAACGGGAAACACTTCCTTAAAGTAAGCCTTAAGAACTTTACAGGTTAAGATTAGTCACAAACAGGTGGTGCATCAATGTCCTTGAGCATCCTGCATTGTTTGAAAATGAGAATGGTCGCTAGTTTCAATCCCAGCTATTTGTATAGATCATATTCAAAATGCATTTTTTTACAACAATCTTGAAAGGCTCCCCTTCATTTTCAGTGGGAACAGTGTTGTTTGTCTCCCTTTTTTTGCTAGCGTGTCATAGTCTGGAGTAAAAATTGCTGTGGCAATTCTTAGGAGAGATCCGAGGTGTTGGTCCGTTTACCTAGATCTGTGACGGGTTGATGTTGATGTTCATGTGGCTGAACGTCAAGTCGCGTACGTCGAGGCAAATTGGCCACTCTTTTTAGACACTCGGCACTCAGTGTCCACCTTGCTTTTCCTTGGGCGACTCATTTTAATGGAAGGATTCCAGGGGAAGGTTTGTGGGTAACTTTAGCGTAAAACTGTATCCGAAAGCTCGGTGCGCAAATTACAAGAATGCTGTCGTCACAGCCCACGCTCTAAATTCGGCACTGATACAAATAGAGCGCGAGTGCGCCATTTCCGTACTACTGAGTACGTACACACACTTGTGAGTGTGCACCGAGCTTTCTGACACGGCTTCCGGTAGTAAATGCGCAGGCGAGTGGTTCCCCATCTATTGGGGAAACACAGTCATTGCAGGCAAAATGACCCAAAAAAACTGTTTAATAATACAATTTATTTAGGTTTGGCGGGCCGGATTAAATGGTCCCGTGGGCAGGATGTGGCCCGCGGGCCGTAGTTTGCCCATACCTCACCTAGAAGGTGAATAAATAGGAAGGAAGGACTCACCGGTGACGTCTTCGCCCACGTCCAAGCGTTGTACTTTGTATTTTCATCCTTCTGACAGTGGAAAACATATTGCTAGGGTTTTCCAGGTTATCTTTATCATATGATTATGTTGGAATGTAGACTATAATGATTAACCAATCTTGTCTTGCTCTCACAATGCAGTAAAATGAAGTGGTTGCTTCCTCTGCTTGAGTGACCAGCTGCAGAGGAAGCAATCAAAGTTGTTCTGTTTCCCACAACATCATAAAACACCCCCTGCTCTGATCTTACCAGAGGCCGGGGGTTCACCAAACCTGTCCACTCTCACCCCCACTCTGCTTCTCCTAATAAATATGCCCTTACAGGAGGGAGAGAGTCAGACCTCCATTCGATCATCGCTGCACACACAGCGACGAATGGACTCTCCACCTGCAGGTGCCAAAAAGGACTTGCTTGTCTCCCGTGTGGTTCTTGCAAAATAAGTTGGAGTGAGCAAATCTCTAACACATATAGCCAACAAACACCGTGGAACCTAAACGAATGAAAGAAAACTATCAGTTGGCCACAACCAACATTCCCAGATACAACACAACGTGACGTTGGGGTTAAAGGTTGAGTGAAGGGCCCTCGTTTTAAACTACTGTTTCGAAAAGGAGTGGGAACAAGTAAGACATATTTAATTTATTTAATGGGAAGTAGTAAGAGCTATTGAATTTATTCTATGTATTGTATTCTATTGTATTGTATTCTTTTGGATTGTATTCACACTAACCCCACTAAAACTTCAGCCCACAAAAACTAACCTCTGGCACCTAGTCTCTGGCACTTAGCCTCTAACACTTAGCCTTTAACACTTAGCCTTTAACACTTAGACAAGAAGGTGAATAAATAGGGTTAAAGGTTGAGTGAAGAGCCCTCGTTTTAAACTACTTTTTTGAAAAGGAGTGGGAACAAGTAAGACATATTTAATTTATTTAATGGGAAGTAGTAAGACTTATTAAATTTATTTAATCTACTTTTCTTCCCAGGCAAAATTCGATGTGCTGCAATTCCAAATGTCCAAAGTGAATGAAGGAATGAAGTCCTTTAAATTATGATTGTGTATAAATACTAGGCATAGACACAAAATCTACGGCACAAAATGGGCAGACTTTACTTGTTTGAAAAGGACTGGTTACAAGACAGACCTTTTAAATTTATTTAATGGGAAGAAGACTTATTTAGTTTAATTTATCTATTTTGTTCCCTGGCAAAATTCGATTTGCTGCAATTCCAAATTTCCAAAGTGAATGTAGGAATGAAGTCTTTTAAATTATGATTTTGTATAAATACTAGGCATATACACAAAATCTACGGCACAAAATGGGCAGACTTTACTTGTTTGAAGAGGACTGATTACAAGACAGACTTTTCAGATTTATTTAATGGGAAGACGACTTATTTAGTTTATTTAATCTATTTTTGTTCCCTGGCAAAATTGGATTTGCTGAAATTGTATTTTGCCAAATCTTGACTTGAGACCTGATAGGAAGTATTAAATGCTTAGTTAAATCGATAGAAGTCTGTAATAAGAACGAGTGGAGTAACGTTGGTTGAACCGATGAATGAAGGTTGAAAGCGATTTAAATTATGACTTTGTATAAATACTAGATATTAACAGAACATCTACTGCGCAGAATGGGCAGAGTTTACTTGTTTGAGAAGGAGTGGCTTATTTAACACTAAGATTTATTTAATCTGTTTGTTCCCAGGCAAAATTGGATGTGATGCAATTCCAAATTTCACCACATGATGGTGCCCAATTTTGACTTCGTAGGACATATTAAACACTTAGCTTGTTATTATGTTCAAGGTAATCAGTTTGTTTATTATTCTAATGGCCTTTTCAAAACTATTCTGGATTACTACTTTGGATCTATTCTACATTACTTGGCAACAACATACTCTGTAACAGATTAGGCAATATAATCACATATGTTAACTTGAGAGTGCCCACACTGAATCTACTTATCGTGATGTGTTAAATGAATTACTGTTAGACATCATTTGTCTGATAATCTACAAAATCTTTGAATTGAAGAATTTGTGATTTAATTAATAGCTTGTTATTATGTTCAGAGTAATCAGACTTGTATATAATTCTAATGGCCTTCTTTTGAAAACTATTCTGAATTACAACTTTGGATCTTATATTACTTTGCAACAATATACTCGGTGACAGATTAGGTAGTATAATTACATACGTTAACTTGAGTGCACACAGTGTATTTATTTATGGTTATTTGTTAAATCAAGTACTGTTAGACATGAAATAGGAAGTGTTTAACATAAATGGAGGACGAAATGGGTACTAACCATTGTAGCTCCTGGTCAATGATACGAGCCTCTTCTTGCAGTGGAAAACTTACAGCCAACAAACATCGTGGAACCTAAAGGAATGAAATCAAACATTAACATTTCACCTCGACCAATATTCACACGTACAATGCAACGCGGCTACACTTCTGCTAGGGTTAGCGCCTCAGCTACACGTTGCTATTACAGTGAACGCTAGCGACATCGACAACTTTAGTCAAACTACACAAACGTAAATCTCCTTGAACACAATGAGTGTTACTTACCGTGTACGCTCTAGACCAGGGGTGGGCAAACTTTATAACTGGCGGGCCGAATTTGGTTCTAAATTTTGATCGGGGGGCCGAACCAGGAGCAGATGGATGTAGTGTTTGTGTGACGTAATAGAAATGACATGTAAAGGTCATTGCATAAAAGGTTTGTGCTTTTAGTCGGTAGCATGGACATTCAAAAAAAGCTTTTTGAAAACAAATGCATTTATTAACAGCATTAAACAAATATTTCACCCAAAAACTTCTATCAGTGATTCTCGTTAAATATGACACTGTTATGAATAATAGTTTCCATCACTTCAGCGCCTGCAGGTCAGATTTATGAAATATGTTTATCTAATGAGGCGAAATCACATCAAACGGCAAACATTCTGACCAAATACATCATCTTGAAGAATCAGTGAAAGAATACTAGTATTGTTGTTCTCCCTTTTTTGCTCGTGCATCATGGTCTGGAGTAAAATTTGTTGTCGTAATTCTTAGGATAGAGCCGAGGTGTCGGTCCGTTAACCGAGAGCTGTGACGGGCTTCGTTGACGTTCATGTGGCGGAACGTCTGCTCACACACTTAGGTTGAGCCAAATTGACCTCTCTTTTTTTTTAAACACACGGCACTCAGTGTCCACCTTTCTTTTCCTCGGGCCACTCATTTTAGTGGAAGGATTCCAGGGGAAGGTTTGTGGGTGGCATTAACGTAAATTTGTATCTGAAAGCTCAGCGCATGAATTACAAGAATGCTAACGTCACAGCCCACACTCGCAATTCGGCACTGATGGAAATAGAGCGCGTAGTGCACCGGGTCTGTACTACTTAGTACGTACATGCACTTGTGAGTGTGCACTGAGCTTTCTGACACGGCTTCCGGGAGTAAATGTGCGGGCGGGCGCTTCCCCATCTATTGGGGAAACATAGTAATTGCAGGAAAAATGACCCCAAAAAAAGTTCAATAATACAATTTATTCACGTTTGGCGGGCCGGATTAAACGGCCCCGTGGGCCGGATGTGGCCCGCGGGCCATCGTTTGCCCATGTCTGGGTTAGGCCCTAACCCAGGCACTTGCCCGCTGAAGACCACTCCCCCCCCACACGAGCAGCCCCTGCGCCTCTCTGCCGACGGTGTGAGGAGGGCGCTTGCCGCTATTGACACCCGTAAGGCGGCGGGCCCTGACAACATCCCGGGTCGAGCGCTGAAGGACTGCGCTGGGGAGCTGTCGGGTGTCTTCACGGACATCTTTAACGTTTCCCTGCAGCAGGCCATCGTCCCCTCGTGTTTCAAGGCTGCCACCATCGTTCCTGTGCCGAAGAAACCTGCACCGTCCTGCTTCAATGACTACCGCCCTGTGGCACTGACGCCCATCATCATGAAGTGCTTTGAGCGGCTGGTCATGGAGCACATCAAGTCCGTTCTCCCCCCCACCATTGACCCTTTCCAGTTTGCGTACCGTGCCAAGCGGTCCTCTGAGGATGCCATCTGCTCTGCCCTCCACTCGGCCCTCACCCACCTGGAGAGAAAGGACTCATATGTGAGGTTGCTGTTTGTGGACTTCAGCTCTGCCTTCAACACCATTGTGCCGCAGCGACTCATCTGCAAACTCGACGAGCTGGGCCTCAGTACCTCCCTCTGCAACTGGATACTGGACTTCCTCTGTCAGAGGCCTCAGGTGGTGCGTGTTGGCGACAAAATCTCCGCCAGCATCACGCTGAGCACGGGGGCCCCCCAGGGCTGCGTGCTCAGTCCATTGCTCTTCACCCTGCTGACGCATGACTGCACTGCGACCTACAGCGACTGTTGGGTTGACAACATTTACCAGAAATCAATCTCAGAGGCGGTAGGTCTTTTGAAGTTAGCGTTTTCTTCTGCGCAGAAGGACGCATCCCAGACACACAGCAAGTGTGGCTGAGACCCGCGCTCTGCTCTGAGTTTAGCCGTGCTTTTATTGAGAGAGAAACAAAGGGGCAAGTGTACATGGTCGAATAGGTTTCCAGACAGGAAGAACATTCCAAGTGCATGACTGCACTGCGACCTACAGTGACAACCGCATTGTGAAGTTTGCTGACGACACGACTCTGGTGGGTCTCATCACGAAGGGCGACGAGACTCGGTACAGGTCGGAAGTTGACCTTCTGACCACGTGGTGCAGGGACAACAACCTCCTGCTGAACGTCAATAAGACCAAGGAAATCATTGTTGACTTCCGGAAGGGTCACACAACACACCTGCCGCTGATCATCGACGGTGCTGTGGTGGAGAGGGTGAGCTGCACCAAGTTCCTGGGGGTGCACATCAGTGAGGACCTCTCCTGGTCCGCAAACACCTCGTCACTGGCAAAGAAAGCTCAGCACCACCTGTACTTCCTGCGGAAGCTCAGGCGTGCATGTGCTCCTCAGGCAGTCCTGTCTACATTCTACCGTGGCACCATTGAGAGCGTCCTCACCAGTTGCATCGCTGTCTGGGGTGGTAACTGCACTGAACAGAACTTGAAGGCCCTGCAGCGCATAGTGAATACGGCTGGTAAGATTATTGGTGCTTCGCTCCCCTCCCTGAAGGACATTTACACCTCCCATCTCGCCCGCAAGGCAACCTCGATTGCCAGAGATGTGAGTCACCCGGCTCACTCTTTGTTTGACCTTCTGCCCTCTGGGGAGAGGTACAGGAGCCTGCGCTCCCGCACCACCAGACTCGCCAACAGCTTCTTTCTCCAGGCTGTTAGGGCCCTGAACTCGCTACCCCCTTCTGCGTAGCGTGCGGCACTGTTGCGCTATTTTCGGGAATGTCTGCTGTATGCGCACTTGCTCCTTTTTTTTCTGCTCCTCTTATTTATTTATTTATTTATTGTTGTGTTATTTATTCATTATTTATTCAGCACGCTTTTGTTATACTTGTTTACTTGTTTGTCTGTTGTGAGCCATGTCTTGTCACCGTGGGATAGGGGGGAACGAAATTTCGGTTTCTTTGTGTGTCTTTGGCATGTGGAGAAATTGACAATAAAGCTGACTTTGACTTTGACTTTGACTGAGACTGGAAGGTTGTGGGTTCAAACCCCGGCCGGGTCATACCAAAGACTATAAAAATGGGACCCATTGCCTCCCTGCTTGGCACTCAGCATTAAGGGTTGTAATTGGGGGGTTAGATCACCAAATGATTCCCGAGCGCGGCACCGCTGCTTCTCACTTCTCCCCTCTCCCCCAGGGGATGGATCAAAATCACATGGGGATGGGTTAAATGCAGAGGACAAATTTCACCACACCCAGATGTGTGTGTGACGATGATCATTGGGGGGGGGGGGGACTTTAGCTGCCAAGACATACAGTTTACACAGCGCTGTGAAGCCATGGCTGAGTATGTTATTCAGCAAATTTAGAAGGACAACAGTGATTGTGTTTTTCCACTGCAGTTGGACGAATGTACTGACGAGCGTGACACAGCACAGATGTGCATTTTCATTCATATAGTGTTTAGTAACCTCACTGCAAGAGGAGTGGACAATACTTCCCATGAAAGAAAAAAAGCGAGAAGACAAATTTCAGTCATTTATTTTTTTATTGAGAAAACTCCCAGTATACAAATTGGCGTCTATTACGATTGATGGAGCCCCCGCAATGGTTGGCCACGTATTGCCAAATGCAGGCAGGATGATGCTTTTGCAGATTTCTTGAACTACCATTGAATAATCCACCAACAAACGTTTTAACGCTAAAATGCTCAAATTGAAAGAGATCATGGATGTGACAACAACATTGCCTGTTCTGTTCGAGCCAGATCTCTTCAAAGATGGTTATTCCGTGAATACCTACCTGAAGAAGGTTGACTAGCTGAAAATGTGTGAGCACCCCTGCTCTATATGATGATCATCACCCATTAAGAACATTTACTAAGAAGAGCTATAGTCAAAAAGCATGAATGCCACTGACTATGTAAATGCTTGGGAAAAGAAAACATTAACAGTTTTGACATTCTGAACTATAGAAGCTGATTTACATTCCAAACTTCTACATGTGATGATCTTTAAATTTAACTAGGGACACATTTTCAATATTTCAACAGCAAAATATTTGTATTTTCACCAGCATAATAGACATTCTAACAGATTCCAACTGAATTCCCCACTCATATGTGGGTTTGGATTCCGGAGGTGCCGTGTTTTTAAGATTGTGTGGTGCCTTCTCCAAGGCCGGCATAATTCACATTACCATATGTGTGTTCTGTTATATGTTAAGAGGTTCTGATTAAATTTAGAGTTGTGGTTCCTTTAAGAGTTCCGGTGACGGCTTTCTCTGTCATGCACATGGGATGTACTTTGATCAGTTAATAAATATGGCTCACAGAGTCTGAATGTGAGGAGTTTTCGGCTCGTTTTCTTCGCCTTTAAAGTACTAAATGGGATCTGCCCTCGGACGTTCTACAGCCTTGAGGGTGGTGAGCCTTGTTAAACGTCCTCCTCTGACAAGAAAGTATGAATCTCTGAAGGAATACTTACTAAAGACGTTTGACCTGTCTGGCACTGAGAGGGCCTGTAGGCTTTTCTCTTTTCAGGGGCTCGGTGACAGCAAGCCCTCAGAACTAATGGACTGGATGCTCGATCTGCTGGGTGACCACAAGCCAGATTTCCTTTACCTCTACCCTTTCCTGTGCCAACTGCCTGCTCATGTGAGAGCTGCTTTGGCCAATACTGCCAGCACAGATTGCAGAGATGCCCACCTCTTCTCTTCCACAGCAAAGCACGGTGTCGAGCACCACATTGACACCACTGGCCCGTCCGTATACGCCCGCGCTCGTTGCCTCGAGCCAAACAAGCTTGCCGTAGCCAAGACGGAGTTCGAGTCCATGGAGCGCCTGGGGATTGTTCGACGCTCCAACAGTCCTTGGGCCTCCCCCCTGCACCTCGTCCACAAACCAGGAGGGGGCTGAAGTCCTTGCGGGGACTACCGACGGGTCAACGATGTTAGATAAATTGTATATATATGTTATCATGCGTTCCCTAATGAGTACTTATTAATAAAGTTATTGCGCAGAATGCTTGCTGTTTCTTCTTGCAGACATCACCCAGTCCACAACAAGTCAAACGATGTTGTCTGGAGCTTCCTGACCTTCTACACATCTGGGAATCCAAGAAAGTTGTTGATGTCTGCACATGTCATTTTGTCTATGCACTCTTTTCACATGACTACTTTATTTCCCATAACATTCACTTTTCGTTTCACATAGAATCTCGTTTCTTCTCTCATGAGACAAAGCCCACGCTTTCCCCCCCACCTATCAGGGACTAGTCTCACATTGTAGGTAGGGCATTCCTAAATAAAAAGAGAAGAGTGTAAACAAGACCTTTAGTGTATTTTGGATTGCTGTAAGTCTGGATGCACTCCTCGCGAGAAAAGACTCAACATTCTGTCTCACTGGTTTTGTCTGCTGATCCTTTTGCTGAATCTGAACCTAACAAACGACGTGACAACGACTGACCGCTACGCGGTGCCCCACATCCAGGATTTTTCAGCACACCTGGCTGGCAAGGTCATTTTTTAGAAGATGGTTTCCTTTAGGTGCCCATACACCCTCTCGACATCCCAAACACAGCTGTGATCACATCATTTGGTTTGTCTGAGTTCCTGCGCAAACCAGTTTGGCTCAAAAATGCTGCTCAAACTTTCCAGCGGCTCATTGACTACGTGTTACGGGATCTGCCTTTTGTGTTTGTGTACTTGACAACATCTGGGTGGCCAGTTCATCGCCTTCAGAGCACCTTTTGCACATTCGCACTCTGAGCACCTTACAGAACACAGGCTCATCATCAATACTGTCAAGTGCGAGTTTGACCTTTCCACCATGGACTTTCTGGGGCACAGAGTCACCAAGGACGGGGTCGGTCCTCTACCGTCAAAAGTAATGATAATCACTATTTTCTCGCACCCAGTCACTGTCAAAGCCTTACAGGAGTTCCTTGGCATGGTTAACTTTTACCACCGTTTTCTCCAGAGGGCTGCCCAAACCATGTGACCCTTGTATGAAGCTCTGAAAGGTGGCAAGCCAAAACACCCTGTGGACTGGAACCCAGAAAGGGACAAGGCTTTTGCAGACGCTATGACTGCCCTGGGTAAGGCTTCCATGTTGGCCCATCCCGCCTCCTCTATCCAATCGCACTTACCACGGACGCCTCAGACTACGCAGTTGGTGCGGTTTACAAACTATGGGTGGGTAATGCTTGGCAGCCCCTCGCCTGTTTCAGAAGGCAGTTGTGTCCCAGTGATCGGAAGTATAGCACCTTCAACCGGGAGCTACTTGGTGTGTACCTCGCCATCCGACACTTTCATTCACTGCTGGAGGGACGCCGGTTCACGGTTTTTGTGGACCACGAGCCTTTGACTTTCGCAATGTCCGAAGTCGTTCAACCATGCTCTGGCAGGCAACAGCGGCAGCTGACTTACATCTCGGAACTCACAGTGGACATTGCACACCTTTCTGGAAAACACGACCAGGTTTCAGGATTGTCAACCGTATGACTACTGCCATTAAGGATATATGTGAATGTATTACCATAGAGATAAACATGGAAAAAAAGAAAAATATCACTGTCAGCTGTGTCTATAGAGCTCCTAACTCCAGTATAGATACATTTAAGGAAATAATGGAAAATATCTTTACAAACTTTTATTTGTGGCGATTACAACATAGATCTATTAAATCCTAATAATTTACCAGCCAATTCACTGCTACAATGTACCGTATGGTCCTTTAACCGACCATTACAAAACCCAGCAGAATAACATCTCAATCAGCTACAATTATAGATAACTTATTTAATAATAACTTGGAAGACAACATGATAAGTGGACTACTAATAAATGATATAAGTCACCATCTGCCAGTGTTTGTTATTTTTGACTGTGATTATAAAAGGCCTAAGGAGGAAAACTTACTAAGACAGAGGAGAGTAAGAACGGAGGATACCCTTGAAGTATTGAGATCTTAAATGCTGAGGCAGGATTGGCAAAAAGTATACGAAGCAATGGATGTTGAGTCCGCGTATGACTCTTTCTTGAAAACGATTATGACCATATATGACAGAAGCTGTCCAATTCAACAAAGTAGATATACAACAAAAAATACTGACAAACCATGGATCACAAAAGGACTATCAAATGCTTGTAAAAAAAAAAACAAAAACGTTTGTTTGTATATATTTTATATTTGATTTATTGTTCTCTTGTTCAATGTTTTATTAAGTCCTTATACAAACTGATATACTAAGAAAATGTAAGAAGGATTATTATAATAGAGTGCTAGTGTCATGCTGTCATGTGTCGTCTGGATCACTTCCTGTTTTATTGTGTACTTTTCCTCTCGTTCCAGTCGGTGTGTCCTTCCCCTGTGCGTCCGGTCACGTGAACCCCTGATTCCCAAGTGTGTGCACCTGCGTCAATGACCAACTGTCTTCACCTGTGTTCCCCTCCTGTGTCCATATAACCCGCGTCTTTCCCCGTGTCCAGAGCCAGTGCGTCTTGCCTTGTGAAAGAACACTAGCGATCACGAAATCCTCGAGTACCGCCTAGAAGCTTTGTTTGATCACCCATGGTAACTTGGTTACATCGCTATCTTGTTATAGTATTTCCCTCGGTTCGAGGCGCTTTGATTTCCCCTTTTTTTCTCCCTCGGTTCGAGGCGCTTTGATTTCCCCTTTTTCCCTCATATTGAGGCGTTTTTTGTTACTACTACCAGTGGAGGCAATAAACACATCTTTTGACATTGGAATCTCGGCATTCGAGTCCTCTCCCTGCTCCGCGCCTGACAGCTAGAAAACAACAAAAACAAAATAAAGGGTACATGGACTATATCAAATTCAATTATTAGAAACAAAAAGACTAGCTCCTATTTCTCAGACTTCTTCATGGAAAATGGTAAAAAAATCACTAATAAAATAGATCTGGTGGAAGTCAAAGTCAAAGTCTGCTTTATTGTCAATTTCTTCACATGCCAAGACACACAAAGAGATCGAAGTTACGTTCCCACTATCCCACGGTACACAATATACATACAAGTAAACAACACAAAAAATAAAAACAAGAAGGCACAAACAATGAATAAATAAGAGTGATGAATAAATAATACATAAACACAACTTGTTATAGTATTTCCCTCGGTTCGAGGCACTTTGATTTCCCCTTTTTTTCTCCCTCGGTTCGATGCGCTTTGATTTCCCCTTTTTCCCTCATATTGAGGCGTTTTTTGTTACTACTACCAGTGGAGGCAATAAACACATCTTTTGACATTGGAATCTCTGCATTCGAGTCCTCTCCCTGCTCCGCGCCTGACATTATGCACTGGCCAGACATGGACTCGGCAGAGACAGCGCAGCTGGTCGCCCAAGTACGCTTCCAGACGTCGCAGCTGGGCCAACAACAGAAGCAGGTAGACGCTCTGAGTGTTGGTGTCCAAGAACTGGTGAAGAACCAGGAAGGCTTCAGAGAGGCGGTAGGCCCAGGTGGAAAGAAAAATGGACTGAAAAAGAAAAGAAAAGAGAGAGAATTGGATTGTGCTAAAATGTGGTTGAAAGCTTCACAAGAGAGAAAGGAACAAATCCAAAAGACAAAAGATAGAAAGATGAAAGGTGATGAGGCTGAGACTATGTTTGTCAGGCCGGAAGACAATGAGGCCGCGGTGCGCAGGCGCACTGCCGCGGCCATGACTCCAGCCGAAACTGAAGGCGCAGCTCAAGCAGAGGAGCAAGAGGGGCCTTCCGCTCGTACGCAAAACTTGTATCCAAGCTTAACAAACCTGCAGCCCCCCCCATATAACAGCAAAAGAAGTCAGGGTCACATTATTAGAAGTCCTGTACAAACAAGAAGTTTGACCACTGCTGCTAAATGTTCTCAAAATATAGACAATGTTGATGTGTGCCCAATGATACAGGTGCCAAACCCTATTGTAGGCGAAGGCCAACCCCCACTGTTAGAAAAATTGTATATATATGTTATCATGCGTTCTCTAATCAGTACTTATTCACAATATTACTGTTCAGTATGCTTGCTGCTTTGCCTTGCTTATTCTTATCTTGTACAACAGAACAGAAGGATTACGGCTGGGTCAGGGGCGAGATGACGGTTGTGTCAAACAAGATGCTGCTGACAGCTCAGCGTCCACCAGAACAGATCGTGAAAACAACACGTCAAACAATGCGTCATGAACCTTCTGATCTTCCTTAAAGAACGTCACTTTCTCGTTTTATCTCTCGGAATATCGCTTAAACTGTTTTGCTGATATAGCCATATCTGCACGCAACACTTTGTGCGTTACTTTTTGTTTCTTACGAGACGAAGCCACAATCTCTTCCCCCCCCCCCCCCCTAAGGGCTAATCGTCTCACACTGTGGGTAGGGCATTCCAAATAAAAAGAGCGAGGAGTGTAAAACAGATTTTTAGTGTAGTCGGATTGCTGTAAGTCTGATTGCACTCCTCGCGAGAAAAGACTCAATATTCTGCCTCACTTGTTTTTTGTCTGCTGATCCTTTTCTCTTATTCAGATATTCAGTTAGCACTTTGAACCTAACAGATTTTTGGGGGCTCGTTCCGGCGTCTCAATAGACCTATTTCGGGATTCCAGCTGACTTTTCGACCCAGGACAAGTCCTTGGCCAAGGCATATAGAGGAAACCCTTTTCACGGGGCTGACTCGATCAGTCGGCTGGACGCCGGAGTGGTTGACGAGATCATCCGAGGAGAAGGCCCAGCAGACTGTGAGTACGGATCTTGATTCTGTTAAAAGTAATGAAAGTGCAGTGACAAGAGGTCACTTAAAACCTTGACAATTCTAGACCCTATCAAGTCCAATTAGAAACAGTTAAATTCTGCATGGGATGGTGGAGTCCCCTGACGTAAAAGTCAGTAAAATTCCACGGGAGGGCGGACTCCTCTGTTTTCTAAAAAGTACAGGTAATTTGGAGCAGTTAAATTCCACTGAGGTGTCGTGGGGCCTCCTAACTTAACCTTCCTAATGTGTTAGCTTTCTGCTGCCATCTGTGGTGTTTTTCTTAACTCTTGTTTAGCTGGTTTGGCTCCCTTATCCATGAAAAGATAGGTTTTATATCTACTTCAAAAAAAGGCAAAATAAGTTTTCTTACACAATAGGAAGGTTAAAGAGTTTGTTAAAATCCACGGGAGGGTGGACTCCCCTGCTTGCCTGTGAGACGATAAAAGTGCGCATTGTGTGTGTGTGTATGGTTTGACTGAGAGTGACCTCATTTGAGCTCTCCTCTATGTAAACAACACAGGATTGTAAACAGTGGCTTTGTGTGGATGAAAGCAAGGACTCTCTGCTTCCTCCGGGAAGGTGAAAAGAGACTCGCCACACATCGAACATTTAACCACTGTCCTGTGAATAAAGTTGGCTTTAGGACACTGTAGGTGCCATTTGAATTGCCAACTCCGAAATTTAGAAAATAAACCATGGGAAAATCAAATAGCAAACAAAAGCCGCTACCCAGACATGAATTAAAATGCAAAGATTGGAAATTGATGGAAGAGGTCGACCCCGAAAATGTAAAATATCTTGACAAATGGATAACCGATTACAAATTTGATGGTCAGCTGAAAACGAATTCATTGAATAACCTAAAGCAATCAATTGATGCTAAATGTGGCGTAAAGAAGAATAAAGACAGATATTATCTAATAGTACAATGGGAATTGGAAGCTGAGAAGAGAAAATGTGGGCAGATGAGAGGAAAATTGAAAGATAAGGAAGACGAAGAAAAGATAAAAAAGAACTTGCTGTTGCACAGGCAGGAAGATGATGAGACAGTGTCAGGGCGGGCTCGCTTGAAGGCCGAGGCTGACAATGCGATGAATGAGGATGAGAAAAATGATCAAATTATAAAGACGGAGATTGCAGCACGCCAAAGCGAACCAATTTTTCCGTCTCTGTACCCCAAATTACCAAACACAGATCATCCTCCTGAGTATAGTGATTCTACTCGTGGTATGTTGACGCGGAGCCGTGCTAAGTTGGGTCCCTCGGCTGACGCATACCCGATGATTGAAGTGGCCAATCCTCATGATGATGGAGGACCCACCATTTTAGTATACAGAACATGAACCCAAGCTGATATAAAATCAGCAATTGAGGGCATAGCGTTGCCCACTGAAGATGTTGATCAATACTGTATCGACATGAAACAACTCATTGCTTCCTATAATTTGAGAGGCGATGAAGTACAACAGGCTTTCATGGCATCTTTAACCAAACAGTGGGCAAGCGTTAAAGGCACCTGGAATCCCTTTGATTCCCGGGGCCGTCCATTGGAATGTAATGGGGTGCCATTACAAACAGAAATTGACCAACTATTGGGCAGGATAAAAATAAAATTCGAACGTAGAGCAAATTACACAGACATTGGCCGAACCAAACAAAAAGAAGATGAGTTGTTTGAAGACTTTAGACACAGACTAGAAAGAGTGTTCAAAGCCAATAGTGGCTTGGAGCATGGAACTGATGTTTATGACCAACAACTCAAAAATGCTCTACATGCAAATTCGCGACCAGCAATCCAAAACTGGATCACTAAACATATGATCACTTTCCCGACATCTACCTTGCCACAGTTCATTGATCATGCTATACACGCCGAAAAAGTTGTCAATTCAAAAAGAGCAAAAGAGAAAGGGAAAACAGGCACCATTTTTTTGGTCAATGGAGAGCAGTCTGAAATGTTCTATCAAAATAAGACCTTCGAACCACGCCTAGGGGGGCGTGGTCGTAACAAATTTCGTGGCAAAGGTAGTGGCGGGTATAGTCGTGATTCTCCCAATTATAAAACAAATGACCAGCCCGCCTCAGGTCAGTCAAAACGATACAACGCTGAACCTCCTATTTGCTGGTCATGTGGAAAAAAAGGCCATATAGCAAGAAACTGCCCAGGCAAGGGCGAGAGTAAACCTCCCTTATGACTAGCCGACAGTCAAACTACAGTTGAAACAACTGCCTGGCCAACAGCTCCCCCTGTTGATGTAGATTTGAACATTCAAGATTTGTTGATGAACAATATTGAGAAGCCAGTGATAACTCTAATGGTAAACGGGACTCCAATAACTTTTTTGTGTGACTCAGGGGCATGTGTGACCACATGTCGTGACATACCTCCAGATGTGCAAAAAAGCGGTAAAACTTTTTGGGTGAGAGCAGCAAATGGGCTGGCAACCCCAGTTCCCCAGTCTCGACCAGTTTGGATACGGGACCCAGAAGGGGGAAGTTGTTGCATTCCCATTTTGCTGATGCCCAGTTGCCCTATTAATTTGCTAGGTAGAGATGCTCTCACTGCCCTTGGGCTTTCCCTTGTGTCTCTTAACGATCAAATTGTTGTCAAAAGGCGACACCAGTTACAGATTTTTGGTCAATTTCACTGCTACTACTTTTATTCATTGGATTTGGCTGATGCAGAAGTGATGGAATTTGGTTCCCCTCTTTTGGCCCGTGTGGCCACCCTTTTGCGCTGCCCTGAACAGGCAATGGAAGCCAATGAACTACACATAACGATGTGGCATAAAGACACACCTGGTCCTGATCACAACTACGAGAACATGCTTGAGGCTGCTACACCTGCCACCTTGACAACATCTTTCCTTCTGCATGATGGTGAGAGCCGTGCTTGTGTAGTCATACAAACGGCTCCCCCTGCTGTGCAGAAGTTACACGTGTCTCCCACTCCGCTCCACATCTCTCTCTACAGGCCTCACACTGCAACGTGGCAAAGTTTAGGATTTATGGCTGGTGAGGCCTTGGCAGCTTCTGACTGGACTCAGGTTAATCCTGACTCCTTTTATAGTCCTTCCACCAAGCTCTTCAAACAAAATATGACTCAAGACTTGTCATTCATTAGTGGAATCCACGCTGATCCTGGTGTTGAGCAAACACCCTCATTTTGAGATTATGTGTTGACGTCTGATGACGAGCACATCCTCGCTGAGGTCCCAAGTCATCTTTGGTCTACGGGTCCTTCTGACGTTGGTTTAGTGAAAGGTGCGCTTCCTGTTGTCATAAGACCTCGAACTGAATACCGCCCTTGTGTGAGGCAGTATCCTTTAAAACCTGATGCTTTACAGGGTATTGCACCTGTTATTTCTGATTTTCTAAAAGCAGGTGTCATTGGTCCTTGCCCTGATTCTCCTTGCAATACTCCAATTTTCCCTGTAAAGAAGGCGCCCCCTTCTGTGGGGTGGAGAATGGTGCAGGACTTGCAAGCTGTAAACAATGCTGTTATTCAGAGAGCACCTTGTGTCCCTGACCCGCATACCTTGTTGAATTCATTGACACCTGATGCGAAAATCTTTACAGTGATTGACATTAGCAATGCTTTTTTCTCTGTCCCTATTGCAGAAGAGAGTCAGTTTTGGTTTGCATTTACATATGCTGGCTCAAGGTACACCTTTACAAGGTTACCACAAGGGTACTGTGAAAGCCCGACAATTTACTCGCAGGTGATGGCAGCCAGCATGGCTAAATTTGTCCCGCCAATGGGAAGTCAAATCTTGCTCTATGTTGATGACATTTTAATAGCATCTCCTGATTTTGCCTCTTGCCAGAAAGACACACTTGCAGTGCTGCATCACTTGGCAAGTGAAGGCCACGAGGTCAGCAAGGACAAGCTTCAACTGTGGTCCACTGAAATTAAGTATTTAGGCCACAATCTAAGTTCCCAAGGTCGATCTATAGTTGAGAGCAAAAAGGCCTCTATTTTGCAAGATCCTAAGCCACTCACAAAGAAACAAATGATGTCTTTTTTGGGTCTCACAGGTTATTGTAGAAGCTGGATACTTGATTATGCCCAAATTGTTGCTCCTCTGTCCAAATTGATGTATGTGGAAAACATCTCAATGTCCACTCACTTAAAATGGACTCCTGAAGCTGAGGAGGCTTTTGTGTTGATCAAACAGACTTTGGTATCCAGCTCCACTCTAGCCTTACCCAACTATGATAAGGCATTTGTCCAAACTGTTGACTGCAAAGGTCATTACATGACCTCTGTTTTACTCCAATCACATGGCTCAAAGTTGCGACCTATTGCTTTTTATTCCTCTAAACTGGACAGTGTTGCATGTGCTCTCCCACCATGCGTGAGGGCCGTGGTGGCGGCCTCCATGGCTGTGGAGAGCAGTGCTGGTGTTGTGTTGTTTCATCCTTTAACACTGAAAATTCCTCATGCTGTCTCGGCCCTTCTGCTACAGACTAATATAACTTTTCTGTCGCCTGCACGTCATCTTTCTTGCATGGCTACGTTGCTGTCTCAGCCGCACCTGACCGTTGAAAGATGCACGACACTCAATCCTGCCACTCTCATTCCCCTTCCTGATGACGGTGAATTCCATGATTGTGTCGATGCTGCCCAACAGATTGCAAAGGCTCGGCCTGACTTGAAAGATACGCCTCTGCCAGATGGTGATGTGGTTTTTGTTGATGGGTCTTCTAAGAAAAATGAATCTGGAGTGACCCTTACTGGGTATGCCATTGTTACTGCCGACGAAGTCTTGGAGGCTGCTAAACTGCCATCCTATATGTCAGCACAGGCCGCTGAGCTCATTGCTTTGACTGGGGCCTGCAAATTGTTTGCAAACAAGTCCGTCACTATCTGGACTGATAGTCAGTATGCTTTTGCTACAGTGCACATTTTTGCTCAGCAGTGGAGCAACCGTGGCATGATAACTTCTACAGGGAAGCCCGTCACCCATTCCACATTACTAACTCAACTTTTGGACGCTGTCCAGCTACCTTTAAAGGTGGCTGTTTGCAAATGTGCTGCTCACACTGCAAGATCTGATCCTGTTTCTCTTGGTAATGCTTTTGCTGACAAATCCGCTAAGGCCGCTGCAGAAGGCCTGCTCCATGTCCTCTCGTCTCTCACTGATCATGATTCGATGCCACACATCTCCCCTGATGTGTTGCTTGACATGCAGTCTCAGAGCCTCTCCCAGGAACGACTCTCTTGGGAAAAACGGGGTGCAACTAAAAACACTGATGGTCTTTTTGTGTGACCTTTGGGCAAACCTATCTTGCCTCGTAACTTGTTCAAATGGGCTGCTATTTCGAGTCATGGGGTCACCCATGTCTCGACGGGGGGTATGGTGAAACAAGCTGAAGCTATTTATACAACATACGGCTTTGCAGCTTTCTCACAACAATTTTGCAGAGCCTGTCTGATCTGTGCTAAACACAACCCACAAGGCAATTTAAGACCTCAGAGAGGGAAATACCCGACTCCATTGTATCCGTTTCAGACAATACATATGGATTATATTCAATTACATAAATGTGAAGGGAAAGAATATTGTTTGGTCATAATAGACGCATTTTCTAAATGGGTAGAAACATTCCCTACCAAACATGCTGATGCACTCACAGTGGCAAAAGCCTTATGCAAAGACATCATTCCAAGGTACGGTATTCCAGAAAAAAATTACAGCGACAATGGTCCACACTTTGTAAATCAAATAGTGCATAACATTGGGAGAATGTTCCACATAAATTTAAAGAACCATTGTTCTTATCATCCACAATCAGCTGGCCTTGTTGAGAGATCTAACGTGACTATAAAAAACAGATTAAAGAAATGTATGGAGGAAACCAAACGACCATGGACTCAGTGCTTAGACCTGGTCAAAATGTACATAAATATTACAAGTACAGCAGGGCTAACTCCCTATGAAACTATGTTTGGAAGACCTTACAGGCTTCCTCAGTTCAAGAACACATGGGAGATCCCCAAGGAAGCCACATTAGCTGATTACATGAGAAAAATGTTGGAACGTCAAAAGAATCCAACCAATAACACTGATGATGAACCCATTTCTCCGCAGGAAGACCCCAAAGTGGTACCGGGAGACTGGGTTTTGATCAAGAGTATCAAGAGGAAGAATTGGCATTCACCCAAGTGGGAAGGTCCCTTGTTGGTACTACTCACGACACCTAATGCTTTGAAAATAGCCGAACGCAACACATGGATTCATTTATCTCATTGTAAAAAGGTGATCTCCGCAGACCCAACCTAAGTACGGAAGGTGAGCAAAGTCTGGTAATAGTGCCTGATCCTGGTGCCAAGATCCAGGGTTGACACGAAAGCTAGCAGAAGCCAATTTCCAAGACACCAACCCGAAGCTCAGGGTGTTGACTCTGAGGAGATCCAAAAACATGAGCATTAGAGAGTCATTTGGTGAGTGCTTTAATCGGGCTGTAGCCTGCGCAAAGTCTACCATGCGCTTTTGGTTGCTTTTGCTGATTTGTGTTACCATTATATTTTTTTCGGGGGTTATTTTATTCGTATGGATAGAGTACCATGAGCCTCGAACATTCTTCTCTCAGGCAACTACCAACACTGATTCTAATCAATATGGCTCATGGGAAAAAATTGCTAGACATAAGCGCAACACAAAATCCCCTTTCGATCATGTTGTTTGTACACCAGAAACCGTCCGCGTTCCAACTTGCGTACCATGGCTTTTGTCTTGGACTTACAATAACTCATTAATGTTTACTGTGGCTCCTAATACATCTTCTTCTATTATTTTACCAATGAAAAGTTTGAAAGGTTTTCGAAATGGTCACCCCACTACTGGGGATAAATGGCTCGGATATTGGTGGTATTTAACTGGTCACCCAGTTAGCACCGACTGGGGCACCCTTGTCACCACACAAACGCAAGATTTTTGGCCCTCTGGTTCCAGTGAAGAGGCTGTGTTCTTTGCTAAACGAGTAACTCTGAAAAATCAGGGCACAAGCCTCCTTTTGACTCTTACACTCCCTGATGGTCAAATTCGTCCTCCAAATGCCACTTTGTTTAACACTTCTTGTTGGGGTTTTCAACTGTGGGCTTGGTCCTCTGGAATTGATCCCCACTTTCCTATTGCTATTTGCATTAACAAAACAATGTCGATCGCAGACCGTCCCGTTACAAATAATTACACCTTGTCAGCAGGAGCAAAAATCACAAGTATGCCCCTCACTGATATAGACAGCTATTTTGTAGCCTCCACAGGAATAAGCGGTCAAACCAACAACTGGCTTCTTATGGCTGAGCAAGCCGCAAAAATGGCTAACACCAGTTGCATTGCATGTATGGGTCCAAGACCTCTTTTGAAAATCATACCTGCAAATATAGTTCCTAAGTGTGCTGTTGTTTTAATGTTAAACTCATCCATTTCACCCACTCATGATTGTTTTAAATGGGATAAGGTTTACCCTGTTGCCTCTATGACAAAATATAAACCCCTTTTTTTCGTCCGATGTAGCTAAGGGTCATTTTACATGCATTAGATTACCTGGTACTGGTGAGAAGCTCGGCGCCCTACCTACTCCATGGTGTGAGTCCATGACCAATGTCACTGCCCCTTTTTTGCCCATTGCTCGTAGTGATATTTGGTTTTGGTGTAATAGTAACAAACTTTATGATAGGTTGCCTTTAAACAGCTCTGGAATTTGCGCTTTGGTAACCCTATTGTTTCCTGTTCATTTGATACCAATGTCCTCTTATGATCTAACATCTTTTGCTAAGTCCGTAGTGCCCAAATACTGGCCAAGAACGAAGCGAAACGCCGAATGGCAGGGCGCAGCTAATCCAACTTACATAGATGCCATTGGTGTTCCTAGAGGAGTACCGGATGAGTATAAACTGGTGAATCAGATAGCAGCTGGTTTTGAATCTGCCCTGTGTTGGTGGTGTACTCTTAACAAAAATGTTGACAGGATTAACTACATCCACTACAACGTGCAGAGGCTTGGAAACTGGACCGAGGCGGGTTTCAAGGCGGTCCACTCCCAACTGGCCGCTACTTCCCTCATGGCTTTTCAGAATCGAATGGCCCTTGACATGCTACTCTCAAAAGAGGGCGGTGTCTGCGCCATGTTTGGTGAGCAATGTTGCACATTTATTCCAAATAATACTGCAGCCGACGGAAGCCTGTCCCGGGCCCTTGAGGGTCTGAGGACCTTGAATGGGAGGATGAAGGAACACAGTGGGGTGAACACGGAGGTTTGGACCGACTGGTTGAATGTGTTCGGAAAGTACCGCACCCTGGTTTCCTCGGTCCTGGTCTCCATTGCCGTTTTCTCTGCCATTTTGACCCTGTGTGGATGTTGCTGCATTCCTTGTCTCCGATCCTTAATTATTAAGCTAATTACAACTGCTATCTCTCCACCAGCTGAGACTTTTCCGTTACTCCAAAGGGATGACCTTTCGATCGACGGGAGTTCTTTCTCTAGTGACGACTCTGTCAGCGAATCCATTGTGGTAAACCTGTCCGATTTGTTTCGTGACTCTGGCTTTGACGATTAAGACTCAATTTCCTCCCAAGTGTAAGTTAGTTCTTGCGAAATGTGATCCCTTGGCTGAAAATCTTTTGAAGTGGCCATATGGGTGATAAGTTAGTCCCCGAGAACTTATGATAAACAGGGGGGAATTGTTAGAAAAATTGTATATATATATGTTATCATGCGTTCTCTAATGAGTACTTATTCACAATATTACTGTTCAGTATGCTTGCTGCTTTGCCTTGCTTATTCTTATCTTGTACAACAGAACAGAAGGATTACGGCTGGGTCAGGGGCGAGATGACGGTTGTGTCAAACAAGATGCTGCTGACAGCTCAGCGTCCACCAGAACAGATCGTGAAAACAACACGTCAAACAATGCGTCATGAACCTTCTGATCTTCCTTAAAGAACGTCACTTTCTCTTTTTATCTCTCGGAATATCGCTTAAACTGTTTTGCTGATATAGCCATATCTGCACGCAACACTTTGTGCGTTACTTTTTGTTTCTTACGAGAATGAAGCCACAATCTCTTCCCCCCCCCTTAAGGGCTAATCGTCTCACACTGTGGGTAGGGCATTCCAAATAAAAAGAGCGAGGAGTGTAAAACAGATTTTTAGTGTAGTCGGATTGCTGTAAGTCTGATTGCACTCCTCGCGAGAAAAGACTCAATATTCTGCCTCACTTGTTTTTTGTCTGCTGATCCTTTTCTCTTATTCAGATATTCAGTTAGCACTTTGAACCTAACACCCACATACATATATTTTCCGGCCATGGACTCTGGAAGAGGCAAGAAAAGCAGTTGAAGGGGTTACCCCTGTTACTGAAGACCCAGATATATGGGCAGAGGACATGGCTGGAATTATACATTCCTATAGACTGAATGGACATGAAGCAGGAGAGGCTGCAATGTCCTCCTTGGGAAAAGACTGGGCAAAGGTTAGAGGAAATTATACAGGTAGAAATAATCAAGGGCCTTTTCCCTATCCCATTGAGGGAAATCAATTGGACAATGGAATGGTCTTGTGCAAAGAGTGCGAACTATATTTCAAAGACGAGCGAATTATGGTCATTTGGCAGGAACAAAACAGAAGCCTGGCGAAGATACTGATGATTTTCGTTTGAGATTTGAAAAAGAATTCAGGGTGCGTAGTGGCATCCCATTCAATGATACAGCTGAGAGTGCTTATCAACAACAGCTTAAAAATGCGCTCCTCACTAATTTCCGCCCTGAAATAGGCAACTGGGTGAGGAAACATTTGGTGGAAGTGGATGTTGCAAGTGTGAGAACAACTATGCAATGGGCCAGACATGCTGAAAAAGTGATCAAAAAAGGCAAAAGTTCTGATGTATTTCATTTAGATAATGATGATGATGAACTAGATGAAGATACAACAGTCTTCTTCCAAGGGTCCCAGCAAGGTCACAGGCCGCCATATAAATCAAAACCCCCATCAGATACAAAGTGTTGGAACTGTGGGAGACGAGGACACTTTGCAAGGAAGTGTCGTCGGGCAAAACAATATCAATCAAAGGGTGCAGGAAGGGGCAGAGGAAAGGCCAAATTCTCAGCATGACTAGATTCCCCCCCTTTGACCTCTGATGCTCCTATAGAGGAAGAAATAGTAGATGTCCATACAGCATGGGACATTCTGAGTGCATTAAAAGAAAAACCATATGTTACTCTAAACGTTGGAGGCAGTGATGTCGAGTTTTTGTGTGATACCGGGGCTTGTAAAACCGTGATAAAAACTAAAGTCCCAAATGTAAAGGCCTCCCAAAATACTATTTGGGTGAAATCTGCTGATGGGCAGGTACACAAGGAAAGTATCTCTAATCCAGTTGAAGTGAGAGATAAGGAAACTGGAAGCATGGCTTCAGTTTCGATTGTCCTATCCCCAAAATGTCCCATAAACCTGTTGGGACGAGATCTGATGACTCGGTTGGGAATTGCAATAATTCCAGTAAAGGATGGCATGCGAGCATGTAGAGTGAGATATGTGGACTCATATGCTGCACAAGCAGGTGAACAGATTTACTGCTCCTATGCCATCCCTCCTGAACGAAACCCTAAACTCCCAAGCAGATTGCTGAGTGAAGCTCGAAAACAATTGTCCCAACCTGAATCAGAAATGACTTGTAATGAATTACATGTCACCATGAATATTCTCACTGATCCACAAGATGACTATATTGGAAGTTTTCTCAGCGACACAGAAGTAACTTTAACAATCACTGCTCTGTACACTGATCGCAGGTCATTTGCAGCTGCCGCTGTGCTCTTGCCCGCTCCTCAGAAAGACAGATACAAATTGTCGGCTGTACCCCACATCTCATTGTTTAAACCTCACAGTATAACGTGGGCAGATGTGGGTCCCCGAATTAAACGTGCTGGATCTGTGACTGATTATGAGGACAAAGGTGATGGGTGGAGCTACAGTACCAGTTGTGACGTGTGCAAGCAAACAGTGTGTGAAGTAGCTGTAGGCAGAGCAGGCGCTTGTGCGCTTCCCTGACTAGTTGACATTTATTTGAATGAAAAGGAGGAGGGGGAATTGGCTGGGCTTCCTGAAAAACTGTGGACCAAGGGCCCATCTGATGTAGGACTTTTAAAATCCATTTCCCCAGTACAGATCAAACCAAGATCAGAGTGCCGTCCAAGAGTTAAACAATATCCTTTAAAACAGGAGGCAATGAACGGGATTGCCCCTGTTATAAATGATCTTTTGACAGGAGGAATCATTAGGGAGTGTTCGGATTCTCCTTGCAACACTCCCATTTTTCCAGTCCAAAAGGCCGACAAAATTAATTGGCGAATGATACAAGATTTACGAGCAGTGAATGATGCAGTGCAAACAAGAGCACCCAATGTGCCTGACCCACACACACTTCTGAACACTTTGAAACCTAATCAGAAGTTTGTCACAGTAATTGATCTCAGCAATGCATTTTTCTCAGTGCCAATTCACCCAGACTCACAGTTTTGGTTCGCTTTTACCTTTAAAGGACAAAGCTATACATACACCAGATTGCCACAAGGATTTGCTGATAGTCCAACTATTTTCGTTCAAGCTATCATGGCCTGTTTGGCTGATTTTCAGATGTCAAACAAAAGCCAACTTCTAGTTTATGTAGATGATCTCCTGGTAGCCTCTGAAACTGAAGCTGCTTGCAAGGCAGACTCCTTAGCATTGTTACACTATCTCTGCAAAACAGGGAATAAAGTGAGCAAAAATAAGTTACAATGGGTCAGACAGGAAGTGAACTATTTAGGTCACACTTTGTCGGCTTCTGGAAGACAGATACAAAGAACCAGAAAGCAGATTATTTTAGATACACCGAAACCTGAAACAAAAAACAAATGATGTCATTTTTGGGGCTCTGCAATTACTGCAGAGCATGGATCCCACATTATGCGGGAAAAACACAACCGCTGCTGGATATTGTGCATGGAGTTCCCATGACAATGACAGAAAAAATCATGTGGACACCAGTAGCGGATGATGCTTTTGTAGTGCTGAAACAGGCTCTGATAGAAACCACAACTCTTATCTTGCCAGACTACAATAAAACCTTTGTGCAAACAGCAGACTGCAGGAATGGTTTTATGACCTCAGTGTTGCTGCAGAGTCATGGTAGCAAACTAAGACCAATTGCATTTTATTCAAAAAAACTGGATCCAGTGGCTCTGTCTTTGCCGGACTGTGTCCAAGCAGTATGCGCGGCGGCGCTTGCAGTGAGACAATCTGCAGATGTGGTGCTCTTTCACAAAATGGAGCTCCTGGTTCCACATGCTGTAGATGTGTTGCTGCTGCAAAGCAAAATGAACTTTTTGTCGCCAGCCAGACATCTGTCCTACACTGCTATACTTCTGTCACAACCACACATCGTGATAAAGAGGTGCACAATCCTTAACCCAGCAACGTTGATCCCGTTGCCAGGATGGAACACCACATAACTGTTTGGATGCTACAGAACATCTACAGCTGCCCAGAGAAGATTTAAGTGACACGCCACTTGACAAGGGGGAAAAGTGGTTTGTGGATGGATCATGTTCAAAGGATCCTAAAGGAAACAATCAAAGTGGTTATGCAATTGTGAAATTGCCAAACCAGATTGTTGAAGCAGAGAAGCTTCCATACACCAGGTCAGCACAGGCTGCTGAGCTGATTGCTCTAACAAGAGCTTGTCAATTAGCGGAAGATAAGGAAGTCACTGTATACACAGACAGTCAGTATGCGTTTTCTACTCTGTTCTATTTTGCGAAATAATGGGACCGCAGAGGGATGACAACATCAACCGGTAAGCCGGTTACCCATGCCTCCTTGTTAAAAGAATTGTTGCAGGCCATTCTTTTACCTGCTAAACTAGCTGTGTGTAAATGTGCTGCTCACACCACTGGCAGAGATGAAGTCTCAAATGGAAACAGATTAGCAGACAAAATTGCAAAAGAAGCAGCTGCAGGGAGACATGGCCATGATTTTTTTTTTAATGGGTTCAGAGGACACACAACTCATAGATAAGACTGTACTGACAGATATGGAGGGCAATGCTCCAATGGTGGAAAAACGAATGTGGACGACAAAAGGCAAACGACAAACCTGTTTTACCAAAATCACTTTTTAAGGCAGCAGCGCTTGCGACACATGGGCCTTGCCATGTGTCGACAGGAGGGATGAAGTCCATCATAGATCAACAATTCACTACCTTTGGTTTAGATGCTTACTTAAAAAAAAAATGTAAAGCATGTCCTGTTTGTGTGAAACATAATCCACAAGGAAACATGAGACCTAAGAGAGGCTCATTTCCAAAACCCTCTTATCCATTTCAAAGCATGCATATGGATTTTATTGAACTCACACAAAGTGGACCTCACAAATACTGCCTAGTGATGATTGATGCATTTTCCAAATGGGTGGAAATAGTTCCATCTAAACATGCAGATGCCTTAACAGTGGCAAAAGCCATCTGCAAAACCATCATACCAACTCATGGCATCCCCCAAACCATTTACAGTGACAATGGTCCACACTGTGAACCAAGTTGTGCAGAACATGGCTGTACACCTTGGAATAACGTTAAAAAACCACTGTGCTTGGCATCCTTCGAGCGCAGGCCTGGTTGAACCTGCAAACTTTACTTTTCAAAAGCAGGTTGAAAAAATGCATGGAAACAACAGGCAGACCTTGGCCAGAGTGCCTCGACTTAGTGAAGCTCTATATGAGAATTACTCCCACTTCAGAAGGACTAACACCTTTTGAAATCATACATGGGAGACCATACAGACTACCAGTGTTCCCTGCAGATTTGCAAAAAGCAGACGAAGAACAGACCTTGGCAGATTATCTAATCAGGACGCTCAAACTGAAAGATGTGTCCAATGCAAATTTACTGCCGCCTGATCTCTCCCCCTCACAGGTGGACAACCCCATCAATCCAGGAGACTGGGTCTACATCAAGGTCATCAAAAGAAAGAACTGGGCCAGCCCGCGGTGGGAGGGACCGTTTCAAGTTTTGCTTGCTACTCCCACGGCGGTTAAGATTTCTCAACGGCCCAGTTGGATTCACCTCAGCCACTGCAAGTTGCAGAGAGTGCTGGACCCCTAATTCGGAGTGGTGGGGAAGGCTAACTACAAAGGAGTCCCATCGTTTAGGGTGAGGCGTCTCAATGTTGGTGAAGAATTCATCGATCCCCACTCCGCTAGGCGAGGGGATGTCTCTGCCATCCTAGTAGCAACGGGGCTCCATATGCCAGATGGATCCTCTGCTGTGTTGTGGTTGGAGCGTGCTATGGTCTATTGACTCATCTGAACAGACCAAATGACAATGTTGCCCGTGGAAAACGATGGTCGCATGATGAGAACTTTGAGGACTGGTCATGGGACCCCAGAAACCCATACGAAACCAACACTTGGTACCGGTATGTCAAGTTCACTGTGAGAGCTCACACACAGGAGGGGTGTTATGTGTGTTCGAAACTCCCCCCTTCCTCCACGCAAGTTCGCTTGGAGGCCAGAGCAATGAATGTCACTGAAGCAAAATGTATGGCATCCATGGGAGGAGTTGGATATCAGCACCGTGCCGTCGCAGTCAAAGATGCCGACCCTTACCGCCCTGGACTTGCTGACGGTGCCTGTGATCAGCTATTCTGGACAAATCTCAATGTGACTGTTAGAGGACGAACAATACCACAAGTGGCCTACACAAAGAGACCAGCTGGAGTGAATTACACATGTTACATCCAAGGTAACAAGACCCACGTCTGCATTAACGACGACTGCTCTCCAGGAGGAAACTGGATGGGAGCTTTGGACATCACCGATGAGTGTCAAGATAAGAGAGCCATTTCAGGTGGTGAGGGCTCTCCAACCAACATGGCTACACCATCAAACGGAACATACTTCATACAGAATGGCTGGTGGCTTTGTGGTCACAAGGTTTATCCGATGCTGCCCGCCAACTGGACAGGAGTGTGTGCACCAGTGTGGGTGACGGACCACACCTACAGGATACAACATCATCAGCTGACAGGAGCACACAACTCTTCTGGACGTCGACGCAGAGCAGTTGCAACCTTTGACCCTCATGACCCTGTCTGGGGTGCGAACGTTCCAGAGGACCATAAAGTATGGTCCGTCGGAGACAAAGTTGTCCTTGCGCTCTTCCCTCAGATTGGGGTTGGGAAACTATCGCTCTTCATCGAGACACTGAACTATTGTTTTCAATCCTTTGTGAATCTCTCACTGCAAGTCAACGATGGACAAAATAGAAAGATTCAGGCTGTTAGACTGATGGTCTTGCAAAACAGGATGGTTCTGGACTTGTTGACGGCAGCACAAGGTGGTGTGTGCCACATCATTGGGACTTCCTGTTGCACATACAGGAGAAAATGACACCCACATCGACGCCATGAATTCACTGAAGAACTTACAGCAGGCCATGTCTAATGACAAGGTCCCACATCAGTTTGATTTCTTTTCGTGGCTATTCTCTGGCAACTGGTGGCAACTGCTTTTGAAATTGCTGTCTCCTGTGCTTGTTGTGCTGGTGGTGTTGTGCTTGTTTACGTCCTGCGTTATCCCATGTTTGAAGTCTGCTGTGTCGAAGTTTGTGTCCTCTACTGTAGCCCAAGTTCATATACAACTTCTTAGAGATGACGGATGTGATGACGATAATGACACGTGGATTGCGTAGATGCTGTTCTGTTGAGCATGTTTTACAGAAACTTGATGATTTGACCATCGAAAATGCTTCGCAAGTGATGGATACAATGATGTACTGTTTCTGTGTTTTTGTTTTTTTATTGATAGCATTCTGGTCGCCTGTGGCAACGGGGCCGTGTAAGAATTTTCCTGCTAATAACATCTGGCCAGCAGGTTTTTCGCTTACACAATAAGTTTGATCTGGGGTATTGAGGTAATGCCTCATCTTCACTGGAAAGTGTTGCTATCATTGTTTGTTGTTTTTTATTTTTACTATTCTTCTTTCTTCATTATACATATATATGTGTGTTTTTTTTTTACTTGTCTTTGTTGTTTGCGGTGGCATAATCATATGATAAAACAGGAGGGAGATGTTAGGGTTTTTCAAATTATCCTTATCGTATGATTATGTTGGAATGCAACCGGTAATAAATAACCTACCTTGTCTCATCCTACACAAGGTCGTAAAACATCCCCTGATATGTTATGTATATATGACTAGAGCACAAGGGCTTCCTATTCAGTCTACTCTCACCCCCACTCTTTCTCTTAATAAATATGCCTTTGCAGTTGGGAGAGGCTCCAGATTTCATTCCTGTAGCGAGTGATCTCTCCACCTGCAGGTGTCTAAAAGAACTTGCCTTGTCTCCCGTGTGGTTCTTGCAAAATAAGTTGGAGTGAGCAAATCTCTAACAGTGTTTCTTTAGATGAACAAAACAGCTTTGTAAAGAGACCCAAATGAAGCAACAGAAAAATTCTCCAGCCTTATGACAGGGGGCGCTAGTCATCCCTGGATGCTTAATGCGCCCACCTGTAGAATAAGTGACCTCCAGTTCAAATATACAGTGAAGAACTGAGGAGCAGTCACCCATTTATTATGTTTTACATTTTTTTTCTTCTTTTTTACATTTCGTTTTACAATGAAGGCTTTGGTTCATTACCTTCCACCTCTCTCCAAAAACACGTCTTTCTTCTAAATTAGTGCAGTCAAGAATAATTTACTGGATGGAATCTGGGATGACAAGATAAAAAGACTTGATGTCCTGTGTGTGAGTAACTGCCATCCGTGTTGGCCCTGGTTGCATTTACCCTTATCACATTGGCAGTCTTGCGGGGTGGCTCTTTTCTTGGCTAGACCAGAATGTTTTGACATCCATATTTCCTTACTTGCTCCATGCTGATTGGCTTGTTCTGACAGCCCGATCCTGTGGCTCGTGTTTATTTTGGAACTGGCTGATGCTCAATCTCATCATCTTCTTCTGAGTCACTGTCTGACTGAATTTTCAGAAATGTGATCCTCAAAATCTGAAACCTCTTCTTCTGAATTCTCAACCTCTACATCATAATCAAAAACTTCACTCTCTTCCAAAATCAATTCAAAGGCCCTCTGCGCAGAGTACCTTTTGGTCATATTGATTGAATGTGATAAGAAACCACACTGGCAAAGTTATAATTATAGTGTCTGTTAGGGTTTTCCAGGTTATCTTTATCATAGGATTATGTTGGAATGTAGACTATAATGATTAACCAATCTTGTCTTGCTCTCACAACGTAGTAAAGTAAAGTGGTTGCTTCCTCTGCTTGAGTGACCAGCTGCAGAGGAAGCAATCAAAGTTGTTCTGTTTCCCACAACATCGTAAAACACCCCCTGCTCTGATCTTACCAGAGGCCGGGGGTTCACCAAACCTGTCCACTCTCACCCCCACTCTGTTCCTCCTAATAAATATGCCCTTGCAGGAAGGAGACTTTTCAGACCTCCATTTCGATCATTGCTGCACGCACAGCGACGAATGGACTCTCCACCTGCAGGTGTCCAAAAGGACTTACTTGTCTCCCGTGTGGTTCTTGCAAAATAAGTTGGAGTGAGCAAATCTCTAACAGTGTCCTGCCTCCAATTTGTAGCAGATTGACAAAGGGTCAAATGTGCGAGAAAATTAGAGCAGACAGTGTTGACAAACAATATATGGGAAGTGTTTCTTTTGTGTTTCTGCACCTATGGTTCCCACAAAAGGTTGCAACTTTGGTTGTCAACACTGTCCGCTCTCATTTTCTCGCACATTAGACCCACTGATGTTCTGTTTACCTACACTTTGTCCTCCTCCTCTCTCGGCCTGCTGTGCGTGTGTTTGCTTCTGTGAGTGCGTGTGCATTTGTGTGTGTGCGTGTGGTACACAGAACATCAATTTCTACACTTCTATTAGCCCAAGGTCCAGTGGACACCTTATATGTAATAGAAATGTGTAGGGGGGCTGTATGGTGTTTGGTCATTAAATATGTATTCTGATATATGTTCTTCACAGAAAATGAGCTAAAGCCAGTGAGTCTCAGTTGAAAAAGAGCAGCGTTCCCCAATGTTTCTTGTAACACGGTAAGGTGACACGGACTAATTCAACCGGGTGTGGGGGGGGTCATCACTGCCTGTCAGGTTTAAGTACCATCAGACATTAAACCACACAGGTTTACTCACGAGGAGAATGATAGAGAAAGGAAGCTCAGTTGCAATCTTCATCAATTCAGAGTCCTTCCTCATTTTAATGTTTTGGTTGCCCTGGTTACAGAGGCATTGCTGCACTAAAGGCAGGGGGTTTGGAACTGTAGCAATGCTGCCTATCTAAGGAATGTAGTGTGGTGTGATTCAGCATTTAATTATTGGCCCGTGACCTCAGCATTGGAATTGCAGAGTCTGTCCTGTTTCCTCAACCAGCTGTCTTCTCCATGGTTGGCTGACTTGTCCTCGACTGTGATCAGATAACTTGAAGCACGTTGAATGTCGCTTTCCTGTGGAACAATGCAACTAAACCTTTGCTAAGTCCAATTTGAAGACTCTGGACATTCATCTTAGTAGATTTTGGTCCAGAATGATAAATCCATCTTCTTCTAAATGGCGTTCGTCACCCCGGGCATTAAAACTACAGTGATAAAAGAACCGATCAACTAATTTATAAGTGAAGACAAAATGAACTTAGTACAACTATTTCGAGATAGTTACAGAGAGCAATGCGTTGAATTTCGCCTCCTGGAAAAGCTGACGAGGAAACGCGACGGAGATCACGGAGCGTTATTAGACATCCAGCGGGCCGCTAGCCCAACAAAAGCGGCTTTGCTGACCGTGGAGCGCGATTTGGTACCTCGCACGGGACGCATCTCTCCCCCGCGAAGAGTTCCAGGGGCTCGGGGAGACTTTTCAGCGCTGCCGCTGCAGCTGTAGCGGGGAATTACCTCCCTCTGGCAGACACGCCAAGTCAATACACCGTCAGTCGCATTTAGAGCATATCCGCCTCTTCTCCGTTCCGACGGCACTTTGTGCCTTTTCCACGCGCTCCTGGGACTACAGGGAGGCCGCTCACACGCGTGAGGTGGCCGAAAAAAGCACCAGGAGAGCGGATGTACACCTTTTAGCGGTCCGATGGCACTTAAAATCCTAACCCTAGCTTCAAACTCATGTTTAGAACCCTAACCCTAGCTTTGAACCCTACTTTGAAACCCTAACTCGAGTATGAAACCCTACTTTGAAACCCTAACCCTAGATTTAAACCAGTGGTGTCAAACTCTTTTGTTTCGCAGGCCGCATTTTAGTCATAGCTTCTTTCGGAGGGTTATTATGACTGTCAACCCAATTAAATGTATGAGCACCTCAAATTATATACAGTAAAATCTCAAAACAAATTAATCAATAACTCGTTTTCAAATCAGACAAGTAAAAACTGGTCAAATATTAAAAAGAAAACAAAGATATTAAAAGTGAAGACAATTTGCAATTCAAGAAATGACACACGGATTTGATGCACAATTTGTCTTTGCGGGCCACATAAAATGATGTGGCGGGTCAAATCTGGCCCCCGGGCCTTGAGTTTGACACTGGTGACTTAAACCATTACTCGTTGAAAATAAAATACAAAACCAATCATACAATCACTTATTACCCACAGCAAACATCATTCCCAGGAGCTACGGTATACCTAAAATCCATAAACGAGGTACACTTCTCCGCCCCATTGTAGACAGCATAGGATCATACAACCTTTCAAAATCACTCACAGAAATAATAAAACCAATACTGGGACTCAGATGATCATTGAAAAAAGTCAAAACATCCCACCACAGAACTCAACCACATAAAAGTACAAAAACATGAAATGTTCATATCAAATGAGGTTATTTCACTCTTCACAAAAACACCCACACAGGCCACCATACACATAGTGCATGACAGATTATTAGCAGACAGGACACTCAAAAAGTGCACAAATCTAACAGTGTACTGTTAGATTACCTGTAGGATATCATTCAAACAGTACAGGACATCCTTCAGCTACTCCATCTCATTGCCACTTCCACATACTTCCAATTCAGAAACACAATTTACAGAAAGAATGAAGGATTCCCCATGGGAGACCCACAGTCTGCCACCATGTGCAATTTTTTCATGGAGGACCTGCAACAGAAGAGGGATGCAGCTGCACCAGGCTGCGACGACAGGGCGCTGCACCAAGAGGGCAACGCGTCGAGAGGTCGCACGCGCGCGCTGTGCCGAAGGGCACTGTTCCGAGAGGGTGCCGCAAGGCGAGAGCGGCGCCCACTTGGCGCTGCTGCCTATTGGTGCGGCACCGTCTCGGTGCAACCCCTCGGCGCTGCGTTCACTGCGCGCGCGCCCTCTCGGCGCAAGGCCCTCTCGGCGCAGGGCCCTCACGGTACTACGCCGAGAGGGCGCACGTCGAGTGGTTGCTGCGTTGCATCAAGAGGGAGCTGTGCCGCGGCAAAACGGGCCTCACGGCGAGAAGGCACCACACCTAGAGGTTGCGCATCGTAAGGGCGTAGCGCCGAGAGGGCGCCGCACCGAGAGGGCCTTGCGCCGAGAGGGTGCTGGACTGAGAGGGTGTGCGCGCTGTGAGCGCTGCGCCTAGAGGGCGGACCGAGGTTGCGCCGAGATGGTGCACGCGTGCTGCACCAAGAGGGCACTGCGCCGACAGCCCAGGCATGCTGCGCTGAGAGGATGCCGCACCGAGAAGTCGCCGCACCAACAGTGTGCGAATTGCGCAGAGAAGACACGAGCCCTGCGCGCGCTTCGCGCGCTGCGCCGGCAGATTTGGCCGAGGGTGTAACGCGCCGAGAGGGCGCCGCGCTGAGAAGGCACCGTGCTGAGAGAAAGCTGTGTCGCGCCGAGAGAGTGACGCATGGATGCCGAAAGGTTGCCAAGCCGAGAGGGTGCCGTGCTGCGCCGAGAATGAGCCGCACCGTGGCGATGGGCCTTGGGGCTAGAGACACCGCACCTAGAGAGCCGCGTCGATGGGGCGCCGCGCCATGGCGAAAGGGTGCGGCACGGCGCCACGAGGACGCCGCAGTTACAGGGAGCCAGTGCGAGAAGGCGCCGCGCCGAGAGAGGCCACGACGAGAGGGTCCTGCGCCAAGAAGGCGCCGCCCTGCGTCGAGGGGGTGCGCACGCTGCGCACGCTGCGCTGTGATGGCGGGCCGAGAGGGCGCGTGCGCTGCACCAAGAGGGTGCTACGGCGAGTGGGCGCCTTGCCCAGTCAACCGGTTCCCGGGCCGACAGGGCGCCGCCCCATGCCGAAAGGGTGCTGCACCGCAGTGCTTGGGTGCTGCGAGGGCACCGCGAGAGGGCGCCCTTGCGAAGCGCGCGCAACGCTCGTGTCTTCTCGGCGCAGTTCGCACCGTCGGTGCGGCACCCTCTCGGTTTGGCGTACTCTCAGCGCAGTGTCCAATCAGAGCGCCACACTCTTGACGCAACACGGCGCCTTCTCGGCGCGGCGTGACACGGTGCCCTGTCGGAGCAGCGTGGTGCCTTCTTGGTGCGGCACGGCGCCCTCTAGACACCGTGCCCTCCCGGCGCAGCGCACGCACGTTGTCCTGTCAGAACAGTGCCCTCTTGGCGCAGCGTGCCTGTGCTGTCGACGCAGTGCACTCTTGGTGCAGCACGCGTGCGCCATCAGCGCTAACAGCACGCGCACCCTCTCGGTCCAGCACCCTGCAGGGCCCTCCGGGTGCAGCGTTCTCTCAGCGTGGCGGCCTCACGGTGCGCGGCCTCTAGGTGCGGTGTCTCTAGCCCCAAGGCCCATCGCCACGGTGCAGCTCATTCTCGGTGCGGCATGGCGACCTCTCGACGCGCACCCCCTCGGCGCACCACGCGGGCCCTCTAGCTGCTGCGCCCTCTCAGCGCCGCACAGTGCCGTTTCGGCGCAGCGCTTGCAGGTCGAAGCAGGGCCCTCTCGGCACTGCGCCGAGAGGGAGCACGAGCAGGCACAAGAAGCCACCGCGTCACACCGCGCCAAGAGGACGCCGCGGCGAGACCCGGCACATTATCCTTTCGGTGCAGCCCATGTGCCCTCTCGCCTCATTGCCCACTCAGCGTAGTGCTCTTGGCACAGCGCCGAGAGGGAGCTTCGCCAAGTGGGCACAGCGGCGAGAGAGCTCGCGTGCGCCGCCGAGAGGATGATGCGCCAAAAGGGCCCACACGCTCAGCCGACAGGGCGCCACGCCGAGTACGCGCTGCGGCGAGAGGACTACGCGCCATGAGGGTGCTGCGCTACCCTTGGGGCGCCCTCGCGGTGCCCTCACGGCACTCTTTGCAGCACCCTCGTGGCACCCTCTCCTTCTCTGCACACGCGCCCACTCGGCGCCGAGAGGACCTAGTGCCAGGAGGGCCCCGCGCTGAAAGGGCGCGCGCGCTTCACCAAAAGGGCCTGCGCACTCCGCCGACAAGGCACCGCGCCGAGTTGGCGCTCCGCCGAGAGGACTACGCGCAATGAGGGTGCTGCACCATGAGGGTGTTGCCCGTTTGGGGTGCCCTCCAGGCTTTGTAGCACCCTTGTGGCGCCCTTGCGGCACCCTCTCCGCCTTCTCGCACCGACTCGCGCGCCCTCCGGGCACCGAGAAGATGCTGTGCCAAGAGGGCCCTGTGCCGAGAGGTTGCGCGCGCTGCGCCAAAACGGCCCGCGCGCTCCGCCGACAGGGCGCCGCGCCGAGTTGGCCATCTCAGCGCAGCGCCAACTCGGCGCAGCGCCGTCTCAGCGCAGCACAATCCGTTCCAGAAGGCGGTTTGAGAAGTGAATCGGTCGAATTTCGAATCTATTTTTCTCATTACAAATAATGGAAAAAAATGTTATCCGTTCCAAGAATAAAACAAAACACCTTTTTTAAGCATTTTTTAAGTTGCGCTATTTTGTCCGATCACACAACTGCAGCGCACCACCAAACGCGCAACCTTAGGGCACCGCCGACGGCAACACTGCATTATTGTGACAGAGCCATCGCTGAAATTTAGAAAGTAATTTTAAAGTCCTGATGTACAAACCAAAATTTAAGTGGACCTCAGGGCGCAGGGAGCTTAATTTGGTTTGATCGGGCAACCGCAGTGCGCCGGGCACTATCTGTCGCATTGCTTTAAGAGCATCTTTGTGTTTCAGGATGGCTTTACTGCTCCCACTTGCTTTCTTTGGAGGCATGACTGGGGTTTAATACAATCCTCAAAGTAACGAAAATACAATAACGAGCGTAGTCAGTCTGCATCCGGGCCGTGCAGTCCAATTTTCTCGGGTCCTTTCGTCTCATCTCGCGTGGTTCGACCGCCGAATTTTGTTTGACAACTGAAGCAAAGAAATCTAGAATTTTTCGTTCGAATTCCGATTTGTTCGAGAACCGGGATATTCCAAAACCGAGGTTTGACTGTAACAGTAAATATACTGGAGCAAACCGGATGTGAGCGAATGCTGGCCTGTCTTGCTGCCGCTGTTCTCCGGTCATTTTCTTTAAAGATTTGCTCTGATATTGTGCACATTCTGCAGCAAACCACAAAACCTTAATGGATGTGGTACTGTTTGTCTTCATTCTGGGTTAACTTCCTGGCGGACCGGTCTGTCTGGAGCGTGTCTTTGACTGCCTTGATCAGGGGTGGGCAACCCAAAATGTTCAAAGAGCCATATTGAACCCCCTCCCCCCAAAAATAAATAACTGTCTGGAGCATAAAAAATCTAAATGCTTTTTTTAAGCATATAATACATCAACTATTTTTGGCCCAGCCATCGCGGTAAGAGCCGGTGCAGACGGATAAATACGGAGGACAGATATAAGGCAGAGACATGAATTTGGTTTAGCCTGCATGTGATCACCTTTGTGAATGAGCTGCTGCCATTTATGGATTGCACACAGGTGTGTAATCACACCCACACTCACTGGGTCACAGGGTCAATTAGGGACATGACATATCCATAGTCCATAGTTCAGTTACCAAATAGAAAACATACAAATTTCTCCATCCTGACTTTAGCAACAGACTTAGTAAAAACATCGGCCACCATATCACCCATAGGGCAATAGAGAAGAATAATTTTGCCTTCTGAAATAACAGAGCGAACAAAATGGTATCTGATGTCAATATGTTTGCATCACTGTCGACACACAGGGTTTTTGGAGAGAGCAATAGCACCCTGATTGTCCTCAAAAACAGTCACAGGTATAAAGTTCAAAGTATTGTCCATTCCGTTCAATAGGTTAACCAGATATAAGCTTTCTTGAGTTGTTGCAGACAGAGCCATGTATTTGGCCTCACATGTAGATAAGGCGACTGTGGGCTGTTTCTGAGATTTCAAGGAAACAATAGCCCCAGCCTCGGACAAACTAAAGCAGTAACCAGTAACACTGTAACATTCTGGTCAGCTGCCCAGTCTGCATCACTATAGACAACAAGCTTCAAGTTTACATTTTGCTTTTAATAGCAGAACTCCTGGTCCAGAGTGCATTTCAAACATCTCAGAACATGTTTAGCTGCCACCCAGTGCTGTTCTTTAAGTTTAGACAAGTATTGGGGTAATTTACCAACAACAAAACTTAGATCTGGTCGAGTAGATGTTATTACATAAATCAAACTTCTAACCACCTCACGATATTCTACAGCATCAGTTGTCACGGTCGGGTGGGGCATGGAGCAGGACGACCAAGTGCAGCTTGGACCAGGGTTTATTGAAGCAACTCAAAAGGCAAACTGACATGACTTAACAAAAAATAACTTGACTGACTGACCGGGACGTGAAACAAGAAGACAGCAGGACATGACGGCATCAAGACAGTACGACAACACCGAACGACAGCAACCAATGATCCGACAGGGAGTGAGGGGCAGACAGGACTTTTATACACGACAGGTAACGAGAGGCAGGTGGGAACAATCACACTGATCATGGGCACACAGGAGGGGAGGGGCGAGCACACAGACAGAAACCAAGACAACAGACACATAGTGGAGCAGTTGGGGACGAGACCTGACAGAACCCCCCACACAAGGGACGGCTCCCGACGTCCCAAAAAAAAAAACTAGGGGAACCGAACCGCACTCGGGCGGCGACTTGGGGAACAGAACCGCACTCTGGCGGCGACTTGGGGAACCGAACCGCACCGCACTCGGGCGGCGACTTGGGGGAACCGAACCGCACCGCACTCGGGCGGCGACTTGGGGAACCGAACCGCACTCGGGCGGCGACTTGGGGAACCGAACCGCACTCGGGCGGCGACTTGGGGAACCGAACCGCACTCGGGCGGCAACTTGGGGAACCGAACCGCACTCGGGCGGCGACTTGGGGAACCGAACCGCACCGCACTCGGGCGGCGACTTGGGGGACAGAACCGCACTCTGGCGGCGACTTGGGGGACAGAACCACACTCTGGCGGCGACTTGGGGGACAGAACCGCACTCTGGCGGCGACTTGGGGAACAGAACCGCGCTCAGGCGGCGACTTGGGGAACAGAACCGCACTCGGGCGGCGACTCGGGGAACCGAACCGCACCGCACTCGGGCGGCGACTTGGGGAACCGAACCGCACTCGGGCGGCGACTTGGGGAACCGAACCGCTCTCGGGCGGCGACTTGGGGAACCAAACCGCACTCGGGCGGCGACTTGGGGAACCGAACCGCACTCGGGCGGCGACTTGGGGGACAGAACCGCACCGCACTCGGGCGGCGACTTGGGGGACAGAACCGCACTCTGGCGGCGACTTGGGGGACAGAACCGCACTCTGGCGGCAACTTGGGGAACAGAACCGCGCTCAGGGGGCGACTTGGGGAACAGAACCGCACTCGGGCGGCGACTCGGGGAACCGAACCGCACCGCACTCGGGCGGCGACTTTGGAAGTCTGTGCCGCGATCGGCGGCAACTCAGGAAGTCCGTACGGCAATTGGCGGCGACTCCGGAAGTCTGTACCGCGATCGGCGGCCACTCACAAAGTCCGTACCGTGATCGGCGGCATTCGGAAGGCGGGGCTGTGCGCGGCGGCAAGAGCCATCACGCGCCGCAGCAGTGGGAGTGGAGCCAGGGACGATCGCGGGTCCGACGCAGCTGGCTTGGATGTCTGCTGACGTTCGCGGGTCCTGCGATGCTGGGGTGGAGCCCGATGGCGGCCGTGGAGCCCGATGGCGGCCGTGAGTCTGATGACGCCGGGAGGCACTCCAACGGCGGCCGTGGGTCCGGCGTCGCGGCACCAGAGTCCGATCGCGGCCGCAAAGCCGCTGGCGCCAGAAGCACTCCGATGGCGGCCGCGGGTCCAGCGTCGCCGGAACAAAGTCCGATGGTGGCCACGGGTCCGGCGTTCCGGCAGCAGAGTCCCAACGATGCCGTGAAGCCCATGACGCTGGAACATACACGGATTGGCCGTCGTGGATTGGGCATCGCAGCAGGATCTGATGGAGGAGGGGGGGGTCCAAGCCCTGGTCGCTGTGATGGTCGGATCATTCTGTCACGGTCGGGTGGGGCATGGAGCAGGACGACCAAGTGCAGCTTGGACCAGGGTTTATTGAAGCAACTCAAAAGGCAAACTGACATGATTTAACAAACAATAACTTGACTGACTGACCGGGACGTGAAACAAGAAGACAGCAGGACATGACGGCATCAAGACAGTACGACAACACCGAACGACAGCAACCAATGATCCGACAGGGAGTGAGGGGCAGACAGGACTTTTATACACGACAGGTAACGAGAGGCAGGTGGGAACAATCACACTGATCATGGGCACACAGGAGGGGAGGGGCGAGCACACAGACAGAAACCAAGACAACAGACACATAGTGGAGCAGTTGGGGACGAGACCTGACATCAGTAGGTAGATCTTCTGTCAGTGTGAATGTAGCCCTCTGTCCAAATCCCAAAAGTAAATGAACGGACCTTCGCACTTTGTGTAATTTCAACTGAAAGGAAGTGTGCAACTTGGGCAGCCGTTGTGGTCGGCCATTGTGCGCGGTCTTTGCATGCGGCAATTCCGATCGGCCATTGCAGTTTCAACCGAGAGGAAATGTGCGGCTTTGGAGCGGCCGTTGCACGCGGCCGTTGCGATTGTAATTGCGCATGGCCGTGCCAATCGGCCATTGCGCGCGGTTGTTGCGCGCAGCATTTCCGATCGGACATTGCAGTTGTAACCAAGAGAAATTGTGCGGCTTTTGAGCAGCCGTTGCGGGCGGCCGTTGCTCGCGGCTGTTGTGTGCAGCTATTGTGCGCGGCCATTGCCGTTACGCGCTGGGCACATGATTGTGGAGGGACGTCGCACGCACAAGCGCGAGCGCACACGCGCGCACACACACGCACATACACACACATGCACAGAGACGCACGCGTTCACAAGTCAGGCAACAACAAAGGCAAGTGCACCCTTACACAATCAGTGACTCACTGATGTTCGGCGCTTTTTGAGGCGTCATTTGGAGCTTGGATGCTTCGCCCGAGTTCATCTCCGCGCGCGAGGCGGCCGAAAAAACAACCAGGAGAGCGGATGTACACTTTTTACCGGTCCGACGGCACTTTATGCCTTTTCCACGCGCTCCTGGGACTACATAAAGGCTGCGCACACGCGTGAATTGGCCGAAAAAAGCACCAGGAGAACGGATAGACAGTTTTTAAGCTCAGCGGCGGAGATCACGGAGGGTTATTAGACTTCCAGCGGGCCGCTAGCCCACCAAAAGCGGCTTTGTTGACAGTGGAGCGCGATCTGGTACCTCGCACGGTACGCATCTCCCCCCCCCGCGTAGAGTTCCAGGGGCTCAGAGAGACTTTTCAGCGCTGCCGCTGCAGCTTTAGCGGGCAATTACATCCCTCTGGCGGACACGCCTTGTCAATACACCGTCAGTCGCACTTACCGCTTCTCCAGGCCGACGGCACTTTGTGCCTTTTCCACGCGCTCCTGGGACTACCGGGAGGCCACGCACACACGCGAGGTTGCCGCTCCTGGGACTACCGGGGGTCCGTGCACACGCGGGAAAAAAGCACCAGGAGAGCGGATGGACACTTTTTAGCGGTCCGACGGCACTTTGTTTCTTTTCCACGCGCTCCTGGGACTACCGAGAGGCCGCGCACACACGCGAGGCGGCCGAAAAAAGAACCAGGAGAGCGGATGGAACACAAATGAATAATGCTCTAAGCCTTGATGTCTATTCATATGCAAATGAGATAGGGGTCATAAAATGTTATGACCTTTTTATGACTTGTTATGGTATCATAAATCACCCCCTTTTGGATTGGGGAGGGGTTGGGGGCATCAAAATGGCGCCAGTCGTGACGGCGCCATCTTTGTCGCCATTTTGGTTTGCTGGCGCCATTTTTAGATGTGGATATGTATGGGCATGTATTTTTATGAATCAAAACAGGTGCAGCATCTGAGCTAGCTTTGCTATGAGCCAGTACGTGTGGGTTGAAGAGGGGGCCGTTTTGTTGAGAAAAAGAAGGGGAGGGGTGTTTGTGTTAGTATGGGGGGTCGTGAGAGTCGGCATTATTGGTGCCAAAGATATCTGAAAGAGAGTCGCATATAATTTGACAAACAATAGTTTAGAGGATCAAGGGGTGTGTTTTGTTGAGAAAAAGACATCTAAAGGAGAAAAAAAATCAAGGTGTCGTCGCATGTAATTTGACAAACAATAGTAGAGTCAACGTTATTGGTGCCAAAGTTATCTGAAAGGGGAAAAGGAGAAGAAATCCTCTGAAAGAGCCGTTTTATGACTTGTTATGGTGTCATAAATCATAAAAAAAATCAAGGGAGGATCAAGGGGGGTTTTGTTGAGAAAATAATTGAAGTGTTGTCAGCATGGTGCCAAAGTTATCTGAAAGAGAAAAAAATAAACGTGTTTGACAAACAATAGTAGAGTCGGCATTATTGGTGTCAAAGATATCTGATGAGGTAGAGCCTTTGATGCGTCATGAGCATGCGGCCAAAGTTATCTGATTTCTCGCGAAACGTGATCCCATAGGCGTGGACTTACCCCCGCCAAATTTGAAGTTGGTTTAGTGCGAATGACCAACGCTCATTTTGAGAAGACAAGCCATCGCTCTGAGCAGCGGAGTCGAAGAGCGTCAAAAGCTGTTTCGAGAATGGTTAAAGGTAAGTCATGTTACTATCTGTCGTCGTAATAATAATGATAATAATAATTATAACAAATAATAATAATAATAATAATAATAATAATAATAATAATAATAATAATAATAATAATAATACACTGTGGTTATTTCATAAAACAAGATGTAATGTTTATGTAATGTTTGTAGACATCATCGCTCTTGCCGATGTCCACGCATCTTTTGACGACGACTTTAGCGACGCTTACCTAACACAATCAGACTACGGTGAGTCAATCGTTCATCTAAGATAGTTCAAATAAATGCTAGTAGTTGATGATTCTATTTTATATATGTAACAGATCTCGTGGCCGCGGCTACTAGGAAAAACAATCAGCCGACACAAGCTGCCTTCGAACGCCATTTTGAAGCAGAGGAAGCGGCAGAGCCAGAGAGACCAAGCGCATCAGAGTCACGTGCTACCGTTGGAACTAATCCAATTGCATCCCACGCCGACCGACAGGAAACATCGACGGACGCAGTGTTAGCTGAAGCTCTATCTACATACGGAGGGCTTGAACCATCATCAAGAGTCGACAAACAATGTTGGAGGTATTCCTTCTATTTTTTTCTCTTTGTATGCTATTTTCGGTATTATAACGGAATAACTTTTTATATCTACTTCCAGGTGAGCGTCGTGACACGGAGGTACAGAGAGGAAGGGGGAGGAGGAGGAGGGGGCCGCTCTTCTACAACAAGCGCCACTCAGCCAGCAGGAGTCCTGTAAAGTGTTGTGGTAACTGTATCTACAAAAGACGGTTACAAGAATGTTTTAAGATAATACGTATTCTGACAGATTTAGCCTACCATTTAGCGAAACAAGCCAAAAAAGTGACACACCAGAGCTAGATTTGTAAAGCGCTAACAATATGTCTACGAGTCGAATAACAGATTTACTCAACAATGTGAGCACGGCTTTGTTAGAGGGGGAAAGACCAGTCAGTCCTGCTATTCTTACCCATTTACAAGCTGTCATAGATTAACTGAACAATCAAAGTCTGAATGAAGGTAGACAGAGTCCTACACAAATCCCGTCACAATTGCTAAACATGTAATGACAGTAACGGGCGTATCAGTCTTGATATTCTTGTCCAGTTGCTAAACATTATCCAAAATCTAAATACGCAGCCTATGGTTGACCCGTTGACCGCTAACCTTATCGATTCATCGCCGGCTGCTACTGACGACATTTCACCGACATTTCACCCTAACAACTGCTCTGTTATAATTGATCACGAAATAGATGTTATTGATGACAACACACCAGCATTTCAACACATGCCCCAGCAATCTAACAGCAGTTCTGTATTAGCTGATCAGCGCGGCGGTTCTGTTGTAGTCAATAGACCGCATTTCAATAATGTAGAGGTAAGACGACAGTTAAATATACCATCGCAATAGAACATTAATGATTTTGCAACCTTCTACCTCCAAATTGAAGATAAAATAGATGATGTTATGCAAGAGGTGGTTAGCCGAGCACAACCAGGTGATGTAATTCAGGCCGAGTTAGTGGGTAGTGTTGGGGTTTTCCAGGTTATCTTGATCCTATGATTATGTTGGAATGTAACCTGTAATAATTAAACTCGCCTGTCCTGCCTTAACAAAAGTAGTAGAACAAAGTGCTAAGATCTTTTGAACTGATTGACTAGCTGCAGAGGAAGCAATCAAAGTTGTTTTGTTCACACAACATCGTGAAGGACCCCCTGCTGTGCTTTGATCAGCCAGGGGCTTCGGCCATTTGTCCACTCTCAACCCCCACTCTGTTTCTCTCAATAAAAATGCTCCTGCACGAGGCCTGAGTCAGACTTCATTCGATAATCGCTGTTCAGACAGCGACGAATGGACTCTCCACCTGCAGGTGTCTAAAAGAAATTGCTTGTCTCCTGTTTGGTTCTTGCAAAATAAGTTGGAGTGAGCAAATCTCTAACATTTTGGTGCCGAAACCCGGGACCCTCATACCCATCATCTGGCTGACGGAGGACGACGCGCTGTACACCGTAACGGGCCAGCGTCCACTAGCCGGACCTGGTAAAGAAAGACCTGGGAAGGAAATTCTTCGCTGGGCCAGCATCTTAGGTCTGCCTTCGTCTGACAGAGGTGGATTGACGGGACCCGGCAGTGCAACGAACCAGGGGACAAGTAAGTTAAAGGCTTGAAATTGTGTTGTGTTGTTAAACGCGTAACACATAGAGGTGCACGGGAGATAGCTTGGGTTCAAGTCCCAGTGGAAGAAACAGGCTAAGAAAGGCAGAGCTTCTTTTTCGTTCATCGAAGAAGTGTGTTGACTCTTCTTTGTCTGTTTTTCCGAGCTGAGGGATCTGGCTTGGGTTAAAGTCCCAGTGGAAGGAACGTGCTAAGAAACACGGAGCTTCTTTTTTGTTAATCAAAGAAGGGCGTATATTTTTCTTTGTATGTTTTTCCAAGCCAAAGAATAGCTTGGGTTCAAGTCCCAGTGGAAGAAACGGGCTAAGAAAAACAGAGCTTCTTTTTCTTAATTGAAGAAGGGCGTAGATTTTTTCTTTTGTCCGTTTTTCCAAAGCTGTTTGGGAGGGTTTTAAACCCATCCCTGGATAGGCCTAAAAAAGCGCTGGAGTTTGTGTGATTGAGTGTGTGACTGGTAGGATAAATTGACTAAGAAGCAGTTCTAGCGTTGATCCATGGCAATAAAACAGGCTAGTAATTTGTTGAAAGGTCAATTTAAACCTGCATTGAGGATCCTCAAAGAAAAAAAAAATTGAAAAAAAAATTGTAAAACCTTAAGCTACTAAAATTAAGATGGGAAATAAGAACGGTAAATCTCTTGCTCTGCTCTTCTTTAAAACGAGAAGTTCATGGCAAGTAGATTTCTTAATTGTATGCAATACATGCTGAAGTGGAAGAAAATGTATGGAGTACAAGGAAATTTGAAATGTGGAAGAAGTGGTAGAAGTGCTAGAGTGTGGTTGAAAGCTTCACAAGAAAGAAGAGAACAAATCCAAAAGACAAAAGATAGAAAGTTGAAAAGTGATGAGGCCGCCATTCAATTGAGATTTGAAAAAGAATTCTGGGTACATAATGGCATCCCATTCAATGATACAGCTGAGAGTGCTTATCAACAACAGCTTAAAAATGCGCTCCTCACTAATTTCCGCCCTGAAATAGGCAACTGGGTGAGGAAACATTTGGTGGAAGTGGATGTTGCAAGTGTGACAACAACTATGCAATGGGCCAGACATGCTGAAAAAGTGATCAAAAAAGGCAAAAGTTCTGATGTATTTCATCTAGATAATGATGATGATGAACTAGATGAAGATACAACAGTCTTCTTCCAAGGGTCCCAGCTAGGCAGAGGGAGAGGTAGAGGCCAACAAGGTCGCAGGCCGCCATATAATTCAAAACCCCCATGAGATTCTGACAACTGTTGGAACTGTGGGAGACGAGGACACTTCGCACGAGAGTGTCGTTTTGCAAAACAATATCAAAGGGTGGAGGAAGGAGCAGAGGAAAAGCCAAATTTTTAGCATGACAAGCTTCCTCCTCTTTGACCGCTTATGCTCATACAGAGAAAGAAAGAATAGATGCCCATATGACAGCAAAACATGTCATTGTCAGATTATTAGAATTTTTTTTTAGATTATTAGAAGTCCTGTCCATCCAAGAAGTATGACAATGCTGTTTTTATGCCCAAATTACAAATGACTGGAGCTCAAATTGTGTTACACTGAAGTTAAAATATGCAAATCAAGTGGTAAAGAAATGCAACTTGCTTCTAGAAGATAAATAAATAAAATTAGAATGTGCTGTCCTCGTGTGCATGGGAGGGACCAGCTCATGATTGACCACAGGAAATGGCCAGCCTGTGACGAATCATTGTTGCTGGGAACTACCTTTTGCATGCGAGAGCTGTGCATGTGTGTGCGTATATGTTAAAATGATGAACATTGGCTAAAGTTTTAGTATAAAAAAAATTTGCTAGACTGTGGTCTATCCAATTTGCACCGCAGAACAGAAATGATTTTGAAAGATAAAAATGAGAGGAAAAAGAGAGAAGTCTGTTTGCGAGCAGAAACTAATCCACACTAGTGCATGTTAAGTGTCGAGCCCACATGAGAAATTCGAAGAAAAAAAAATGACAGAACATGCTTTCAGGAATTGGAAGAAGCTAAATTGTGAATTTAAGATTTTGCAATGCTACATTTAATAGGAATAATTGATTGGTTGTGTTATAAGATTATACACAATTCTAAATGCTAGCTAAATCTGAGAGATTGAGTTCTTCAAATTTAAAAACAAAGAAAAAATTCAGATTAATTTGCCAGTTGGTTGTTATAGTTAAGTTTTTTTGAATTGGTGGATTGTTCTACCAGGAAACCTGAGTTGAAAATGATATATGAATGTTGTGTGGTGAGCTTGGATGAATTGGGACCAATGTGATAGAAAGACTCCTTTTTGGAGACTCCGTGTGAGATGCAAATGAACATTGATGAATGATAGCCTGAATGAAAAGAAATTACAGGTTGAATGGTTGAAGTTGTTGGCGACTACTATGGAAAATTAGTAGAGCGACTTTGATGAAAGAATGATTTTGAGCAGGTTGAATGTTAGAAAGAAACACGTAGCTTTTGGATTGATAATTAACTAGAGAAAAAAACTGGAGAACCAGTAACACATGTAGAAGATGTGTGAACTGAGAAATTGAGAAGCGTTTTGGAAAGAAAGTCAAATTAAATGATGATGGAATCGTATGTAGTAAAGAACGCATTCTCCCAAAAAGTTTGTCAAGGTGTGAGGCATGGGCGTTGCCAAGCCTCAAAAGGGGGGGAGTGAGTAGGACAGATAGTAGAAGATAGTAATAATACAACACTTTATGACAATGAATTTTCGAATACATTTGGTGTTATATTGTGGTAATTTTTTTGTTCTGGTGTAGATAGGTTAGCAACACGAGAGATTTAGAGGTTCAAAAGAAAGACAGTTAAAAGAAAACATTTTTGATTTGGACAATTGCAGGCTAACAGGAACATGAGAACGATAAGAACTACGAGGTGGGATCCAATTTCATAGGGGAGATTGAGAATTCACAGCACCATACTCTAAGTCACATTTTTGAGCAAGCATGACAATAACATGTCTATCACATGAGTGTCAAGACATACAGATCAGGGCTTGATGTGGAAAGCAGACCTCGATGAGTTGATTTTCAATAATGATACTGAAGACAACATACTGTCCGATTAAATTGGAACTATAGATAAAATGTAGCTCAAAAATAGGATGAGTTGCAGGATTTACGATATAAAAACGAGACCGCTGTTATTAGAAGAATTTGAAGTTTGGTAAACAAACATTACCAGCAAATTGATGGAAGCAGCTACATTTGGAGATAGTCTTACAAGTTTGATGCCCCAGCCTGTCATTCTCAGTGTCAGGGCCCCTGAAACCCAATCCGAGTCTTCGCCTGCAGCCGTGAACAACCACAAAATGGTGCCTGGCTCTGAAGCACCTTTGACCTTTGGTGAAGGACAAGAAAAGACTGCTGTTGTGCTTGGAGGAGGACAAGTACACTCCGGAGGACAGACAACATCCTCGGGGACGAGAAAAGACAGTGAAAAGCGGAGGAACTCACAATGATGAAAATTGACTCATTTGAACAATGGACTCATTCAAGAGTGATGGATGGGGTCGCTCTGAAGCAACAGCCAAAGAACACACACGTGAGAGGGTGAAGTGCGGCAAAAAGAAATGGACTTGGAGTGTCCGACAACCAAATCGCACTCCTTGGCGTTACCAAATTTGGTGGAGCTTGGTTCAAAGTGAAAGGGAGGTTTATTGTGCACTGAGTTTGACAGAACTGAGGAGATTTGATAAATAAATAAATAAAAATTTGAAAAATACGTAGGGCTACAGATTATAATCAGAGATTGAACGGATTTGGATAAAACAAATAGGCTAAAACGGTAGGAAACAAGAGCAAGATCTTATATTTTGGCTCATCAAGCTTAAGACGTAGAGGTCGAGTTATATAAATTTTAGAACAGGACATTTGGCAGTCAGGAGGAAGCTAGGTTGCTCAATGTACCTACTCAATACAATAGTAAGTTTTTTTTGCACCACAGTGGAGGTTGGATGGTCAGAAAGTTAGGTACGTTCAATTTTTTACATTCACACAATCATGCATAGGAGCCACACGGCGACAGTTAACAAGACAATGACTGCAATAGGGGCCACCTACGACTGCACCGACATGAAAAAGTAGAAGTGAGAGAGCAGAGTATGGGATTATATGCTAAAACGTCTGCTATACAGTTACCAATAGGAGATTCTATCAAGAGAAGCTACATGAGAGATGGATTAGAATCTCTTTGTCTGCGTGGGTGCGTGTGTGTGTGTGTGTGTGTGTGTGTGTGTGTGTGTGTGTGTGTGTGTGTGTGTGTTCACACCCTGTGTGGGTGCGAGCGTGTGAGGAGAAAGAAGGCATGGATAATACAATCTCTTTTACACCAGGAGGCAATAAATGGGAACGCCCCTGTCATAAATAGTTTTTGGTTAAAGGGAATCATTAGGAAGTGTTCAAACTCTTCCCGCAAACATTCCTAATTGCCAGTTAAATGGGCACTACAATTGACTACGAGAGTTGCAAACAACAGATGAAGAGCAGTCCTTGGCAGATTATATGATCAGGACGCTCAAACTGTGTCAAAGACAAATTTACTGCCGCTTGATCTTTCCTCCTCACAGGTCGACAACCCCATCAATCCAGGAGACTGGGTCTACATCGAGGTCATCAAAGGAAGGAACTGGGCCAGCCACGACGGGAGGGACCATTCCAAGTCTTGCTGACTACACATGTTGCACCCAAGGTTGCAGGACCCACAAATGCATTAACGACGACCGCTCTCCAGGAGGAAACTGGATGGGAGCTTTGGACATCACCGCTGTGTGCCAGGATGAGAGAGCCGTTTTCAAGGTGTAAGGGCTCTACTACCAACATGGCTGCACCATCGGACGGGACCTACTTCATTCAGAAGTTCAGAGGCACTGCCTCGCCTGCATCCTATGAGTGCACGTGCCTGTTCAGTACGGATCATGGTTTTGTGGTCACAGGAGTTGTCCGATGCTGCCTGCCAACTGGACACGAGTGTGTGCGCCGGTGTGTGTGACAGACCTCACCTACAGACTAGAACATCATCAGCTGACGAAAACAAGGGCACATATACAACTTCTTAGACGTGACAGTTGTGATAATGATAATGAGACGTGGATTGCGTAGATGCTGTTCTGTTGAGCATGTATTACGGAAACTTGTTGATTTGACCATCGAAAATGCTTCGCAAGTGATGGATACAATGATGTACTGTTTCTGTGTTTTTCTTTTTATTTTTTATTATTCATAGCATTCTGGTCGCCTGTGGCAACGGGGCCGTGTAAGAATTTTCCTGCTAATAACATCTGGCCAGCAGGTTTTTCGCTTACACAATAAGTTTGAGGTAATGCCTCATCTTCACTGGAATGTGTTGCTATCATTGTTTGTTGTTTTTATTTTTACCATTCTACTTTCTTCATTATACTTATATATGTTTTTTTTCTTGCTTGTCTTTGTTGTTTGGGGTGGCATAATCATATGATAAAACAGGAGGGAGATGTTAGGGTTTTCCAGGTTATCTTGATCCTATGATTATGTTGGAATGTAACCTGTAATAATTAAACTCGCCTGTCCTGTCTTAACAAAAGTAGTAGAACAAAGTGCTAAGATCTTTTGAACTGATTGACTAGCTGCAGAGGAAGCAATCAAAGTTGTTTTGTTCACACAACATCGTGAAGGACCCCCTGCTGTGCTTTGATCAGCCAGGGGCTTCGGCCATTTGTCCACTCTCAACCCCCACTCTGTTTCTCTCAATAAAAATGCTCCTGCACGAGGCCTGAGTCAGACTTCATTCGATAATCGCTGTTCAGACAGCGACGAATGGACTCTCCACCTGCAGGTGTCTAAAAGAACTTGCTTGTCTCCTGTTTGGTTCTTGCAAAATAAGTTGGAGTGAGCAAATCTCTAACAGGTAGTAACGATAGAGCTCACATCTACCAGCAAACGAGTGACATAAACTCTATCAGAGATAATGTATCAGACATGCTTGAGCGTTTAGCCCAATCAAATACAGAGCTTCTGGCTGATGAGGGTTTAGAGCTCATTGTACAAATAGTCACTCCATTGCGCTTTGGAATGCGTCGCAGGTTGTTGAACACTACCAACAGAGAGATTTTGAGGTTGAAAAAATGACACTTACGCATACCTCGTAATAAAGACAACAATTTGTGTTTTGCTCTCTCACTAACCTATCTGTTAAATAACAAACTCACAACAAAACAGGTCACAAGACAGGCACGGCTCTTACACGAGAGTGTATGATTGGATTGTCAAACACCTGTGAGTCTGGGCGATGTCCATAAATTTGAGAAAGTCCTCAAACAGAAAATAACTGTAATGTATCGAAAAGAGGACTGCCGCCCTATGACTTTTTTCGACACACATTATCCCAAAACAGATAATGACATTTTTTTTGTCTTACACCTCTAGGGTCATTACTACGGCGTGAAAGTGATAGAGGCATTCGTATGTCATGCATTCTTTTGCAGACATTGTTACAAAGGGCACGAGAATTGGCAACAGCACCAGTGTGAAGGACACTGTAGCGTTTGTCTCGATCCCTGTTGTAAACAACGACGGATTAAACCTGTCATCTGCCCCGACTTTAGCAAAACTTGTCGTAATGAGGAATGCTTTGCCAAACAAAGAGTTTCGAGCGACTAATCGTGTGAGCAACTGCACTTCATACAAAAAATGCTTGCAGTGTGGTCTTCAGTATTATGTGAAAGCTGATGGTACCGGTGCTAAACATCGTTGCCCCGTTAAAAAATGCACAGTGTGTGATGAACCCCCACTCGTGCTACATTCAGCCCATCAAGCCTCAACCACCGTGCAAAAATGTGGTATACTACGATTTCGAAACCTATGTAGACGTAGATGCTTTACACAAACCTTTTCTCATCTGTTGCAAATCAAATAGACTGACGAAACAGTGGTTTGGCACAGATTGTGTTGACAAATTTCTCAGATTTTTTCGAATGCCACGGTTTAAACAAACTACTATTGTTGCACATAATGCGAGAGGTTTTGATTCATACATACTGATAAGGAGAATGCTTGAATGCCCTGCATCAGAATGTCAAGTCTAAGACCTATCTTAGACTTGACATTCTGATGCAGGGGAGTAAAGTTCTATCATTTGTCGATTTAGACACAAAATCTCGATTCATATACTCTCTCATTCTTGACGATGCCTCTAAGTGTGATGCCTAAGGCCCTGGGGTTTGAACACAAATCAAAGGGTTACTTCCCACACAAATTCAGCTCTTTAGAGCATCTAAACTACGTAGGGTCTCACCCTGACCCCGCGTACTACAATATTGAGCAAATGTCACCCTCTCAACGAGCAAAGTTTGACGAATGGTATGCCAAAGAAGCTAACAATGTGTTTGATTTTGCTAAACAGGCGATAGCCTACTGCGAGAATGACGTTGACCTGTTAATGCAGGGGTGTGAGAAATTCAGGAGCGAGTTTTTTGAGGCCACCGGAACAGACCCATTCAACGCTGTGACAATAGCTTCAGCGTGCATGAAAGTTTTTCACACACATTTTCTAACCCCTCAAACACTAGCCATTACACCTTCAGACAACTATATGCGTCAGCACAAAGATTTTTCGCATGACTCTATTCAGTACATGCAATGGATCATACGCAGCTAAAATATCCAAATTAGACATGCATTGAACGGGGGTGAAGTTAGGACAGATAACTACACGGTAGACGGCTATTCTGAAATTGGGGGCGTAAAAATAATGTTTGAGTATTTTGGTTGTTATCACCACGCCTGCACAGAATGCTTCGACCTCTCTAAAATATGCCCGACAACAAAACGCCCTTTTCAGGAGAGGTTTGATAAAACACAAAAAAAATTCAGGACCTACAGCTTAGACAGGATGTGTACCTTGTAATTATGTGGGAGCATGAATGGTTGCAAATGAAAAAGATGAACATAGAGGTGAAGGAATTCTTGAAAAAAAAAACAAATTTCTTACACCGCTCAAACCGAGGCAGGCTCTTTTTGGGGGCAGAACAAACACATTCGTTTTAAGATACACGGTAGAGCCTAACGAGCGTGTGTTGTATGTTGATGTGACGTCATTATACCCTTTCATCAACAGTACAGGCACCTACCCTATCGGTCATCCAACGATTATCCACGGTGATTTTAAAGACCCCAGGTCGTATTTCGGTTTCATCAGCGCCACAGTCAACCCACCCCGTGGTTTGTATTTTCCTGTTCTACCCTTCAAAACAGGTTAAGGTAAACTCGTCTTCACGCAGTGCCGTGCATGCGCTGAGTGTAACAACCAGCAAACGGCGTGTACACATAATGATGAGCAAAGATCGTTAACAGGTGTTTGGACAACCCCTGAATTTGTTAAGGCACTTAATCTCGGGTACACGGTTGCAGATATTACCGAAGTATGGCATTACACAAGAACGAGCGACATAATTTTCCGTGATTACATGCGAACGTTTCTAAAAGGTAAACAGGAATCTTCAGGTTATCCGGCTCACGTGGTCAACCAGGCGGATAGAGAAAGATACATAGATTCATCAGGGTATCCAACTAGACCCTTCCAAAATTGCTGTAAACCCGGGCAAAAGGCAAGTGTCAAAACTCTGTCTTAACAATCTATGGGGAAAACTTGCGCAGCGTGAGAACATGACAAACACAAAAATTGTGACAAAATCTGAGTATTTTTTTGAACTTCTGTTTTCAGGTCTGTACAATGTGGAATTCTTCCATTTTATCAGTGAAAAGCTTTCAATTGTGCAGTATTGTTTCAACATAAACAATGAGATACCCTCCTCAAAAACATCAAACGTGGCTGCAGCGTGTTTCACAACAGCCTATGCACGCCTAAAAATGTACAGCTATTTAGAAATTTTACAGAGGCGTGTCCTTTACACCGATACAGACAGCCCCGTGTACACGGTGAAACCGGGCAAAAGTGTTCTCCCTCTAGGGCAGTGGTCACCAACACGGTGCCCGCGGGCACCAGGTCGCCCGTGAGGACCGCATGAGTCGCCCGCAGGACTGTTCTAAAATTAGCTCAAATAGCGGCATTTGTCAGCGAGCTGCATCTATTTATTTTACAGTCAAACCTCGGTTTTCTAACGTCCCGGTTCTCGAACAAATTGGAATTCGAACAAAAAATTCGAGAATTCTTTTGTTTCGGTTGTCGAACAAAATTTGGAGGTCGAACCTCGCGAGATGAGGCGGGAGGACCCGAAAAAACCCGACCGCGCGGCCCGGATGCCGACTGACTCCGTTGTTATTGTATTTTCGTTACTTGCCTCACCAACCCCAACCCTCACCGCACGTCACTGCCCTAATCATACCTCCAAAGAAAGCAAGTGGGAGCAGTAAAGACATCCTAAAACACAAAGACGCTCTTAAAGCAATGCGACAGTGAGCGCCCGGCGCGCTGCGGTAGCGCGATCGGACCAAATTGAGCTCCCTGCGCACTGAGCTTCACTTAAATTTTGGAAAGTACATCCGGACTTTAAAAATATTTTCTAAATTTTAGCGACCGCTCTGTTACAATAATGCGACCAGCGCGGTGCAGTTGCGTGGTCGGTGACGCGACACTGTTGCGCGTTCGGCCGTGCGCTGCAGTTGCTGTAAGGGATCGGACAGTACAGCCAAGACTTTATTGTGGAAGGGGATGTTGGGGGTGGCTGGCGCTGGGGTGGCTGGCGCTGGAGCGGCGATCTGGCTGGGGTGGACAAGCAGTTCTGTGGATTCGAATTGTAAGTCAGATTCTCAGGGACAGATGAGCGAAGCATCACGGGACAGACTAACACTCGGGTCTGCGCTGGCGGCGCTGATATAGCGCTGTCCATGAACCCGTGGCAGGTGACGGCGATTCCACTGACAGGGGGGCGTGGTCCTGTCGCAGGTGCCACCAGCACGTGACAGTTGCGTGATCGGACAAAATTAAGCTCCCTGGGCACTTAAGTCCACTTAAATTTTGGAAAGTACATCAGGACTTTAAAAATATTTTCAAAATTTCAGCGACGGCTCTGTCATAATAATGCGACCAGCGCGGTGCAGTTGCGCGGTATGCGACGCGCTGCGGTTGCACGTTCAGCGGTGCGCTGCAGTTGTGCGATCGGACAAATACGCACAAATGAAAAAATGCTTAAAAAAGTTTTTTGTCTTGAAACGGATTATTTGTAATATGAAAAATAGATTCGGAATTCGACCGAATTGCTTCTCGAACCGCCTTCTGGAACGGATTGTGGTCAAAAACCAAGGTTTGACTGTATTTTTGCTATTCTTGTTAAAATCACACTTACATGCGAATTGGAAAATGACAATAATAACATAGCGAAAGCCAAATTGAGCAAATTGGCTATTTCAGAAGTGTGTGTGTCACGTCTCGTCCCCAACTGCTCCACTATGTCTCTGTTTTGGTTTCTGTCTGTGTGCTCGCCCCTCCCCTCCTGTGTGCCCATGATCAGTGTGATTATCCCCACCTGCCTCTCGTTACCTGTCGTGTATATAAGTCCTGTCTGCCCCTCACTCCCGGTCGGATCATTGGTTGTGGTTGTTTGGTGTTGGATTTATGTTGTGTGTTCATGTCATGATGTCTTTTTGGTTCCTGTCGTTGGTAATGTCACCCTGTCTTTTTGTTTCACGTCTTTTTGGTCAGTCTCGTTGTTAGGTTTTGTTAAGTCATGTCAGTTGCCGAGTCTGTTAGTTTGCGTTGTTCAATAAACCCTGGTCCAAGCTGCACTTGGTCGTCCTGCTCCATGCTCCACCGTGACAGTGTGTCAAACTGGTAGCCCTTTGCCTTAACCAGTACCCAGGAAGTAGCTCTCGGTTTAAGAAAGGTTGGTGACCCCTGCTCTAGGGGATTATCTGGGTGATTTGACAGATGAGCTTCCGAATGACAGCATTTTAGAATTTGTCTCAGCGGGGCCAAAAACATACACTTACAAAACAAGACGGTCATCTCAGACGGTCAAGAAAGTGAAGGGGATCACGCAGACTCACGGAAGCGGTCAGAGCATCAATCTTGATAGCATGCTGAATTTGGTTCAAGGATACATCGACACAGCAGGTGCAACCTCAGATGTGCTATACACTCCTCAACATAATATCGTTCGCGATAAGAGAGGGTTTCATCTCAGAAACATGTCATTTTCCAAGCGGTTTCGTGTGGTGTACGATAAAAGAAGGATGCTAGAGCGAGGCACGACTGAACCGTTTGGCTACTGATATTTATATCTATCCACACGTGTGTCTGTGTGTGGAAATGGCTTTTAACCAGATTGAATTTGACCCTAGATTAGAACTTCCTTTTTCATCTCTAGTAGCAGGGCCTTCAGGTTGTGGCAAGACTTTCTTTGTAAAAAATGTATTGGAAAATCCTGAACATGTTATGAGAAAAAAAAATGATAATATTGTCTGGGTTTATACTTCATATCAACCAATGTACGATGAGCTCATAAAACTTGAATAAAGACATTATTTTTATCAAGGGGCTGCCTGGATCTTTTGATGACGAGAAGCTGTTCCCACCACAGCAGCAGCATCTACTGATTTTGGATGACATCATCATCCAAGCTTCGGATAATCCGGAAGTGGTCCGAATATTCACCCAATATAGACATCATAAAAATTTAAGCGTTATAATGCTAACACAGAATGTATTCCATCAGGGCAAATTCAGCCGTACTATTAGTTTAAACAGTAATTATTTGATCTTGTTCAAAAACCCCCGCGATAAATTGCAGGTGAATGTCCTGGCGAATAAAATTTCTCCCAACAACCGGAAGTTTTTCCTGGAATGCTTTGAAGATGCTACGAGAGAGCCGCATGGGTATTTACTGGTAGATTTGACACCTTCATCTCCAGAACAATATAGACTACGTACAAGTGTACTACATAACCAGTGGCCTGTCGTTTATATCCCCAAATAATAAAACGATGATGAAGCTTTTAAAAACAAATGCTCCGTTACTCAAATCTTTGTTTACATCCAAACCGGCCAAACGTAAGCATTTGCTCCTCAGAGGGCCGATGGGTTTAGTGAAAGCATTATGTGAGATTGCTCTAAATCTTTTTAAAGGACATGTACCCTTAAAGTCCAAACTTTACAAGACTTAAAAAGCAAAAGAAAAATATCCGCTTTTTGGCTGATAAGAAAAATACTTTGAAGAAGAAAAGAGCTGTGTTAGTTCAGAAAGGTGGTTTTATATTGCCGTTACTGGCCGCTTTCGCACCTGTTCTCGGAAGTGGCATTAGTGGTTTTATGAACAAATCATAAAATGAGTTTGAAAACGGCTCAGAAAATGTTCCTGATTTCACCTTATCAGCTCGAGAGGCTGAATCGACCTGCTCCGACCATCCGTGATACAGCCGAGTATTCTTTGGATGAAGAGATGAAACAGGTTTTGGATAATAAAAATTTAAATCAATATGAAAAGATCAAAATTTATCAAACCTTAATACAGCGTTACATGGGGTTGGTCAAACAAAAAGACTCCGAGCAAATTCCTATTACGATTCGCAACGAAGCCAATGAGGGGGGTGAAAAGAACCCACCGGCCAAGATTGAACATTGTGGGCATACTTTGGACGCTGGGGCTATTTTGGACGCAATTAGCCCTCGTTTCCGATGCAACGCCAGCTATGTGCTGAAAAGACTGTCGGCAGAAAATGTAAGCTGGACGCCGTTAAGTGAATTTTTTTTTTAGAGGAAAAACTGTCAAAGGCTCCCATATGAGCGATTTGTTTAGACATCTGTGTGTGAGTGGGAAAAATTAAACGACCAACCGGTAGGATGGGGTGAATTTCTCCGAACGCTAGCCCGATTAAACCTACCGGAAACAAGCATCTCCAATCCCTTGGTTCGTGCAGATTTTAAACGTTTAAAATACGCTAGGGGTGAAGATGAGGATGTTTCTTATGTAGAAGATGTAAGCGTGATAAATGAAAGAAAAAGAAAGAGGACATCGCCGGTAGTAAAATGGGTTAGTTATTAGGCGATAGATACTCTGTCAAGTCAAGTCAAGTTTATTTGTATAGCCCTAAATCACAAACCGTCTCAAAGGGCTTCACATAGCCAAAAATTGACAATTATTCTCAAAGCATCCCCTGATCTTAAGCTTCCTTAAGGGCAAGGAAAAACTCAAAACCCCTGCCAGGGGAAAATGAGAAACCTTGAGAAGGGACCACAGATGGAAGGATCCCCCTTTCAGGATCACCTGGTTGTAATGGATGTTGTTAGCGGAAAAAAAAAAAAAAACGCATGACTCTGTAACTCTCTTTAACAATGTTTATTGAATAAAATAGATTTTTATAAAACATTAACACGGTTTCAAACAATGATTTTTTTTAAATTTATGCAATGAACATGATGTCTGCCCGCCGCACATCCGGTCTGGACTTCGACATTTTTTGACAAACTCACTAACCATGGCGTCGTTATGGAGGGGATCGGGATTGTAATGAGTCATCACTTAATGATAGGTGAGTCCCCACCCACGTTGGCTCAAATAATACACGCAGTGTTGACCGCAGGTGTATGTCAGCTCGTGTTGCAGCTGGCCGTTCTGATATTTGACCCGTTTAGAATGCTTCTTCAAAAATCTGTATATACTTGACGGGTAATATGGACTGTCCGGTGGCAAACCAAAAGGATCAAAGAATGTGTCAGGCTAGGTTCAAGGCAGAGGACTCGGATGCAGAGTCTTTCTTACACGGATTTTTTCCAACTGGTGGGAGACAGAAAAAGCAACTCAAAGCGCCTCTTACTGAGGGAAAAACATTTGGCAAAAAGTACAAACAAAAAAACGTCGCACTCAGGCGAGACAGAAAAAGGAACTCAAGGCGCCTCTTACTGAGGGAAAAACATTTGGCAAAAAGTACAAACAAAAAACGTCGCACTCAGGCGAGACAGAAAAGAGGTTTCTTACTAGATATTCTCGCTACCAGGAATCGCTGGTGGTCGGGACGAGGCAAGACACACTGGCACAAGACAAGGGGAAGACACGGACGAAATACACACAAAAGGGCGGGGACACAGGTGCAGACAATTAGTCCCAACGACACAGGTGCACACAATCGGGATCAGGGAATACAAGACAACAGAAGCACAGAGGAAGGAACCACGAACTGAAACGGGAGGGTTGACAAAATAAAACAGGAAGTGAAGCCACGACACAAGACAAGACAAACATCCGAAAAATAAACATGACAGCATGACAGAATGTGGCCGAACCGTCCGATTCTAAAGTCAAAGTAAGCCAATGCTCCCCGAGCAGATGTCTCGGATGAGTGTTGACGATGAAATATTTTGGAAGCGGGTCTCTGGCATCAGCTAACTCGTCCGATGCGAAAACGCCTCCAAATAACGCTCTCTGCATCGGAGTCATAATCAAGTCCAATTCACAACCGTTCATGGCGTTAATGATAGTTCATCAATACTTCCCTCTTGCCGTTAATCTCAATAAGGGAATCGTATGCAGCGTTATACAATAAGAGGTGCTGTGTGTGGTAATGGCGCTCTGAAACGTAGATCAAGGCGTAAAACCCCGTTGTTTATGGGTGTCAAAGCCCCAGAATCATCTGGCTGACTTTAATTGAAAACAAAAAGTGAGTAGCCTTGACTAAAATCCTGTTGATTGATACAAAAAGGTAGATCTTTCAAAAAACGCCCTGTTGCTGTGTATAAATTATGAAATTCGCGTGTACATATCCCAGCTTCGAAATTGGGCTGAAAAGCTTTGGCAGGTATTTGTCGACCTTTGTGACTAAGAGCCAAGTACTCTATGTTATAATGCAAAAAATTAAATGGGTTTAAATCTCTCCGTCCCATGAAACTGTTGTGATTTACTAGGGCTATTACAATTTGTTTAGGGATATGTCCGAGGAAGAGGTTATCCTGATGGCAGATTCTTGAGTTTTGATGAATGATTGATTCTGGTTAATGGATAATGGATCTTTGGCATGTGGAGAAATTGACAATAAAGCTGACTTTGACTTTGACTTTGACTTTGACTTTGAAATGGAGAAGGGCCATTTTTTAAGAGAAAACATCTGTCTTGCGTCTCCTTCGCCCCTCCGTGAGTCGTCACCTTATCGTGGTGGACGGGTTTGCGTGCACCTAGGAGCCCTGTTGTCGGGGGCTTCATGCCCCTGGTAACGTCACCCATGGCAAACGGGTCCTAGGTGAGGGGTCAGACAAAGCACGGCTCACCCAAGCCCCTTATGACGAAAAACACAAATGGACTTTGTTTTCCCTCGCCCGGACGCGGGTCACCGGGGCCTCCCTCTGGAGCCAGGCCTGGAGGCGGGGCTCGAAGGCGAGCGTCTGGTGGCCGGGCCTTCGCCCATGGGGCCCGGCCGGGCATAGCCCGAAATGGAAATGTGAGTCCCCCTTCCCATGGGCTCACCACCTGTGGGAGGGGCCGAAGGGGCCGGGTGCAATGTGAGCTGGGCGGAAGCCAAAGGCAGGGACCTTGGCGGTCTGATCCCCAGCTGCAGAAGCTGGCTCTTGGGACATGGAATGTCACCTCTCTGGCTGGAAAGGAGCCCGAGCTGGTGTGCGAGGCAGAAAAATTCCGACTAGATGTAGTCGGACTAGCCTCCATGCACAGTTTGGGTTCCGGTACAACCCCTCTCGAGAGGGGTTGGACTCTCTTCCACTCTGGAGTTGCCCACGGTGAGAGGCGTCGAGCAGGTGTGGGTATACAGATTGCCCCCCGGCTGGGTGCCTGCACATTGGGGTTCACACCGCTGAACGAGAGGGTAGCCTCCCTCCGCCTTCGGGCGGGGGGACGGGTCCTGACTGTTGTTTGTGTCTATGCACCAAACGGCAGCTCAGAGTACCCACCCTTCTTGGGGTCCCTGGAGGAAGTGCTGGAGAGCGCTCCTTCTGGGGACTCCATCGTTCTACTGGGTGACTTCAATGCTCACGTGGGCAATGACAGTGAGACCTGGAAGGGCGTGATTGGGAGGAACGGCCCACCCGATCTGAACCCGAGCGGTTTTCTATTGTTGGACTTCTGTGCTCGACACGGATTTTCAATAATGAACACCATGTTCAAGCATAAGGGTGTCCATGTGTGCACTTGGCACCAGGACACCCTAGGCCGCAGTTTGATGATTGACTTTGTAGTCGTGTCGTCGAATTTGCGGCCGCATGTTTTAGACACTCGGGTGAAGAGAGGGGCGGAGCTGTCAACTGATCACCACCTGGTGGTGGGTTGGCTCCGATAGTGGGGGAAGAAGCCGGTCCGACCTGGCAGACCCAAACGCTCTGTGAGGGTCTGCTGGGAACGTCTGGCAGAATCTCCTGCCAGGAAGAGCTTCAACTCCCACCTCCGGCAGAGCTTTTCCCACGGTCCACCATCCGGCGTCTCAGGAGGGGGAAGCAGTGCAACGTCAACACTGTTTACAGTGGGGATGGCGTGCTACTGACCTCGACTCAGGACGTAGTGAGTTGGTGGGGAGAATACTTCTAAGACCTCCTCAATTCCACCTACACGCCCTCCATTGAGGAAGCAGGGCCTGGAGACTCTGAGGCGGATTCTCCAATCTCTGGGGTCGAAGTCACTGATGTAGTTAAAAAACTCCTCGGTGGCAAGGCCCCGGGGGTGGATGAGATCCGCCCGGAGTTCTTAAAGGCTCTGGATGTTGTGGGGCTGTCATGCCTGACACGCCTCTACAACGTTGCGTGGACATCGGGGACAGTGCCTCTGGATTGGCAGACTGGGGTGGTGGTTCCCCTTTTTAAGAAGGGGGACCGGAGGGTGTGTTCGAATTACAGGGGAATCACACTCCTCAGCCTCCCTGGTAAGGTCTATTCAGGGGTGCTGGAGAGTCCGTCGGGAGGTCGAACCTCGTATTCAGGAAGAGCAGTGTGGCTTTCGTCCTGGCCGTGGAACAGTGGGCCAGCTCTAAACCCTCGGCAGGGTCCTCAAGGGTGCATGGGAGTTCGCCCAACCAGTCCACATGTGTTTTGTGGACTTGGAGAAGGCGTTCGACCGTGTCCCTCGGGAGGTTCTGTGAGGGTGCTTCGGGAGTACGGGGTGCCGAGCCAACTGATAAGGGCGGTTCGGTCCTTGTATCACCGATGCCAGAGTCTGGTCCGCATTTCCGGCAGTAAGTCGGATTCGTTCCCAGTGCCCTTTGTCACCGATTCTGTTCATAATTTTAATGGACAGAATTTCTAGGCGCAGCCGAGGCGTTGAGGGGGTCCGGTTTGGGGACCTCAGCATCGCGTCTCTGCTTTTTGCAGATGACGTGGTGCTGTTGGCTTCTTCAGGCCGTGATCTCCAGCTCTCGCTGGAACGGTTCGCAGCCGAGTGTGAAGCGGTCGGGATGAGGGTCAGCACCTCCAAATCCGAGTTAATGGTCCTTGATCGGAAAAGGGTGGAATGCCCTCTCTGGATCGGGGATGAGATCCTGCCCCAAGTGGAGGAGTTCAAGTATCTTGGAGTCTTGTTCACGTGTGAGGGGAGGATGGAGCGTGAGATCGACAGGCGGATCGGTGCAGCGTCGGCATTAATGCGGACCCTGTACCGGTCCGTTGTGGTGAAGAGAGAGCTGAGCCAAAAGGCAAAGCTCTCAATTTACTGGTCGATTTACGCTCCTACCCTCGTACGTAGCGCTCCACTTCAGTGTGACTACGATGGGAGACGAGGAAACGCTGGTGCGTTTACTGTGCCTTACAACATTGGCAGCGGACAGTATGAAGCCAAATAAATTAAGGCGGCACTTATGAAGTCATTGCACCCCAATCACGCTGACAGGATGCTTGAGGTTTTTCAGCGAAAACGGGCTGAATGAATATCATCTCACTTTGTGAATGTTACTTCAGTCAATCAGCAAGCACTGTAAGCATCATATAAAGCAGCGTACCATATTGCGCGGTGCAAAAAAAAAAAAAAAACACCATTGCAGAAGACTAATACTACCTGCAGCCGTGGAATGCTTGCCTCATTTTGATTAAAAAAACGCAGACATTTTTTTATTCATTTTTGTTTTGTAGGTTAATGTTTTATATATTGTGCTCCTGAGTTAATGTTGCTGATTACTTTGAATTGAATATTATTTATTAAGTGGAGGAGTTTAAGTATCTTGGGGTCTTGTTCACGACAATGGAGTGCGAGATCGACAGGCGGATCGGTGCAGCCTCGGCAGTAATGCGGACTCTGTACCGGTCCGTCGTGGTGAAGAGAGAGCTGAGCCAAAAGGCAAAGCTCTCAATTTACCAGTCGATTTAAGCTCCTACCCTCACCTATGGTCACGAGCTATGGGTCGTGACCGAAAGAACGAGATCCTGGACACAATCGGCCGAAATGACTTTTCGCCGCAGGATGTGCGGGCTCTCCCTTAGAGATAGGGTGAGAAGCTCGGTCATCCAGGAGAGACTCGGAGTAGAGTCGCTACTCCTCCACGTTGAGAGGAGACAGATGAGGTGGATCGGGTAGCTCATCAGGATGCCTCCTGGACGCCTCCCTGGGGAGGTGTTCCGGGCATATCCCAACGGTAGGAGACCCCGGGGACGACCCAGGATGCGCTGGAGAGACTATGTCTCTCAGCTGGCCTGGGAACGCCTTGGGATCCCCCGGGATGAGCTGGACGAAGTGGCTGGGGAGAGGGAAGTCTGGGAGTCCATCCTGAAGCTGCTGTCCCCGCGACCCGACCCCGGATAAGCGGAAGAAGATGGATGGGTGGGTGGATGGATGGATTATTTATTGCTGTTATTTAATGTAATATTATGTACGTTTCTTATTATTTATTGTATTTTTCAGCATAAAATGGCAGTTGTTCAAGAATGTTTATAGTTTGAATAATTATAATTTATTTTTGAATTTCAGGTAAAGCAATGCACTTTGAATCTGTTCTGTTACAGACAAAAAACAATGTTATTAATAAAGTTATTCTTTATTGTACGTTGATCTTTCTTTTTTATTAATGTTTTTGTTTTTCTTTAATGTTAATAACATGGGGGGGCGTGAAATGTTTTCCTCTCCTTAGGGGGGGATTACAGAAAATAATTGAGAAGCACTGGCCTAAGGTGAGTCAGGACATGACAATACAGAAATCCCTCGTTTATCGCGGATAATTGGTTCCACAGTCACCCTCTCATCTGTACATTTTTTGTGTGTCAATAAATGTATACGAAACCATTTAAGTGCATATTTTATTATTAGAACATTAAATACTTGTTTCAACCATGTAAATAATGCATTACTAGTATAAATAACATACAGAAGTTTTTCTATAAATGTTGAAAATATAAATATTATATGTGTGTGCGTCTAACATGTTAACAAGGAGTACTAGGCAGGCTAACGCGTTACTACTAGTACTACATTGTCCTAAAGGTTGGACACGTGATCGTTCATTTCTCTTATTAGGAGACCCACTTACATCGTCAACTACTGTAACCGACACATGTACACGAACGTAAAACAGGAAGTGATATCGCCTGAAAACGGCCTTCAAAATAAATCACCCTACCTCAAATCAAAGCATGGCTGATAAACATACTGTACGAACCGGACCAGCAGATTGCCTGTTTTTGAACTGTTTTAGAAACCTTTACAGACGGTTAAAATCCACATACCGTATTTGCCGGTGTACAGGTCGACTCGGTGTATAAGTCGACCCCCTAAAATTCGACGGAAATTTACGATTTTATGATATATCCTTTGTATAAGTCGAGCTCAATTGTTGCATTATATTAAACTTCAAAATTCAATATGCGAAATTTATTGACGAAATGTGTTCAAATTCCGGGAGGCCGTGCGCATGCGGCTGTTTATAAGCACTGAGGGAGGAGATCGCGGCCGGCGAGCTCGCGCACGCCGCCCGGCACCAACGGGACGCCGGAAATAGCTCCAAGCCGAGCGGATCGGCACTTTATAAGCACCGCGGAGGAGATCGCGGCGCCTCATTCGGCTTCCAGCGGCCGGCGAGCTCACGCACCCGCCCGGCACATCCGGGAGGCCGTGCGCACGCGCCAAGTGGCCGAAAATAGCCCCCGCCGAGCGGATCGGCTGTTTATAAGCACCGCGGAGGAGATCGCGGCGCTTCATTCGACTTCCAGCGGCCGGCGAGCTCGCGCACCCGCCCGGCACATCCGGGAGGCCGTGCGCACGCGCCAAGTGGCCGAAAATAGCCCCCGCCGAGCGGATCGGCTGTTTATAAGCACCGCGGAGGAGATCGCGGCGCCTCATTCGACTTCCAGCGGCCGGCGAGCTCGCGCACGCCGCCCGACACCAACGGGAGGCCGGAAATAGCTCCAAGCCGAGCGGATCGGCACTTTATAAGCACCGCGGAGGAGATCGCGGCGCCTCATTCGACTTCCAGCGGGCCGCGCACTCGCGCACGCCGCCCGGTTCAAATTTTCTAAGTGCAACGCACAATGAGATGCATGAGAAACGGCCTTGGTTACCATCACATTTGAAGCGATGAATACGAAGTTAAATTTTATGACTCGGTGTATAAGTTGAGGTCGATTTTTTTCGGTCGATTTTGGATCAAAAAAGGTCGACCAATACACCGGCAAATACGGTAATAGTTATGCGCGCATGTGTTCCGTGAGCGTTCTCTCCCCCTCGCCACCCATTCCTTTCTCCCTCCAAGTAGTATGCTGCCCCGCTACAAGGCACAGCCCTCGTTAATATAATGGCTAATATCTCTGCCTGTCACGTGGACGGGGAGTTTATTTATTTGTACGAAATAGCATTTAAGCAGGTTTTCGACCCTTGTGCGTTAACCTGTGTTTGCAGCAGAGTTATCATATAGCTCTATTGGTTGATATGATAAGATCATAAGATGGCGCCGCGGATGGCCACCTCAGTGACTCGCTCTATCCTACTTTTTGTTATTTTGTGTGTTTTGGGGTCTTCTGCTGCCCATCCCGGATCACTTTTAGCAGAGAAGAACTGTTAAACATACGACAGACACTGGCACTTTCTCTCCCGTTTTCACTGACCCAGGCAGTCTGACGGAGATTTTAGCTGGAGCAGCAGCACTCTACAATTTCTGCCAAAACAACAGTGTGGCAAGCGCGCCAGTGTCTTCGTGAAGTTGAGGCAGAGAGGGTTCCGTGCTCGCTATCATCAATTAATCTGGCGAATGTCCACTCCCTGGCGAACAAGATGGACAAACTGCTGCTTCTCATTCCAAGCGGACATTCACCAGATGAATTGATGGTAGGGCAGAACGGAACCCTCTCTGCCTCAGCTTTACGAGGGCTCCGGCTCGTTTTCCGCGTCGTCGTCGTGCTAGCTTGTATAGCACCGCCGCTCCAGCTAAAATCTCCGACAAACAGTCTGAATTAGCGAGAACAGGAGAGAAAATACCAGAATAAGACTGTCCGATGTTTAACAGACCTTCTCTGGTAAAAGTGATCCGGAATGGACAGCAGAGGACACAGAAAACACACAAAATAAGACAATGAAACAGAGAGCGACTCACCGTGGCGGCCATCCGTGGCCCCATCATGACGTCATATCTTTTAAGCGAATGCTGAACTTAACTTCCCAGGCCAAAGCAAACCCCTGTCACGAAGAAGAAAGATGAAAATAGCGGTAGCACGAAGAAGAAAAATAAAAAATAGTGGTAAGAAAGAAAAGAGAAGAAAATAAGAGAAGAGATCACAGAAAATGGAGAAACGTAGCGACAATCTGGAGAAAAGTGCAGCTGAGGAGAAGTTATGATGCAAACTGCAAGATGATGGTGATAAATGAGGCATGTTAGGTTACGGATTTTAGTTATTGATCTGACTCCAAATTGTGATCAACACTTAACACATGAGTTGCTATGTCCCAATCCACACACTGGCGCACCTAACAATTTTGCGAGTTCGTTCTGTCAAAGAGAAGACCAGTAGATCAATCAGACCAAATTTACCAATTGTTTATTCCTGACAAAGCGCACTAATACAGGCCTGGGTCCCGGGTCCCTCACACTAAAACTCGTGCGTTTTTGTGACCACCAAAAGACGACACATTCTTCCGGGTTGCCCAGTTTTAAAGAAACACAATATGAATATTAAAGCATGCAAAACATTGTGAGATGATTGGTCGATGGCCATCTCCTCCCCGTGTCGGTGTTATCGCTGAGGTCAGGCGGTTGGGTTTTCCCCGCGAAGCCCGACCACCTGGACGTGATATTGTTCTCGTTTCTCACCGACCTTGAGGTGTTCTTGTCCGGTACTCCCTGTCTGGGCCTATTCCACAACACTTCGAAGAAAACAAGTTCATGCAGTTTGCCTCCACATTCTTCGCCACCCACCAATCCACACGGGCACTCCAATACTAGATATTATATTAATATGATTATAAGTTTAACACAACCTTAAAAATATGTTTGCAAACTGCCGAAAGCACATTTCCCTTTAGGCAGAGTCTTCAAACAATTGCAAAGCGGCTGTGAAATATGGTGTCACAGATTGTAAATTACAGAGCTGGAAAGCTCAAAAACATCGCCTAGAACATGGGTCCCCAACCCCCGTCACTTGGGTCACTTGGTACCGGGCCGCCAAGCCACACAGAAAAAAATAAAATACATTTATCGATGATCAATTAATTCAGGTCAAGACGCTTGTCCCGGTCACGTGACATGTTTCCCCTGTCGAGCCCGCAAAGCTAGCAAAAGTTAGTAGGAATTTATTTTGAAAAATATAAAAAATATGGAGATTCTCTCCCAATTATAGTATCTGTCGTTTCAGGTCAAGACGCTCGTCTCGGTCACATGACATATCACCTCAGTCGAGCCCGCGAAGCAAGCAAATATGAGCAAGAAACAGATGTTTGGAAAGCTTCTTTGGAAAGGGAAAAAAGCCCAATGAGCAGACGGAAGAAGAAGAGGCTACGACTTCTAAGAAAAGGAAAGCTGCATTTAAGAGAACATTTCTGGAGTCCTACTTAAAATATGGATTTATCGCCACAGGTGACTCTGACGCGCCAAGCGCACTCGGCACATGTGACGACAGGCTAGCTAACGAGGGAGTTAAGCCTTCAAAACTGCTTCGGCAAATGGAGACCAAGCATCCTGTATTAAAAGACAAACCTTAACCACTTCGGGTGTCATTGTCTCCCGTTACGCCTAGATGGGACCGGCTCGTTTCTGAGAAACAAGCTCAGTGCTCCCACTAATTCAACATAATGGTGAGTTTTATTTTTATGTCATTTTTACTTGTTTTTGTGCCAGTTGTATCATTTTATTTCATCGTATTTGTATATTTATTATAAATGTATTATTTATTTATATAAAGGCCGGTCCGCGAAAATATTTCTGACACGTAACCGGTCTGTGGCGCAAAAAAGGTTGGGGACCACTGCCCTAGAAAGTGCTCACAATCAGAGAAAGGCTTTCCGTGTTCCTCAGAGCGGCCGCTTTCAAGAGTTCGACAGGAGGGTGTACGTCAGGGGTCACCAACCTTTCTTAAACCGAGAGCTACTTCCTGGGTACTGGTTAAGGCAAAGGGCTACCAGTTTGACACACTGTCACGGTGGAGCATGGAGCAGGACGACCAAGTGCAGCTTGGACCAGGGTTTATTGAACAACGCAAACTAACAGACTCGGCAACTGACATGACTTAACAAAACCTAACAACGAGACTGACCAAAAAGACGTGAAACAAAAAGACAGGGTGACATTACCAACGACAGGAACCAAAAAGACATCATGACATGAACACACAACATAAATCCAACACCAAACAACCACAACCAATGATCCGACCGGGAGTGAGGGGCAGACAGGACTTATATACACGACAGGTAACGAGAGGCAGGTGGGAATAATCACACTGATCATGGGCACACAGGAGGGGAGGGGCGAGCACACAGACAGAAACCAAAACAGAGACATAGTGGAGCAGTTGGGGACGAGACGTGACACACACACTTCTGAAATAGCCAATTTGCTCAATTTGGCTTTCACTATGTGTTATTATTGTCATTTTCCAATTCGCATGTAAGTGTGATTTTAACAAGAATAGCAAAAATACAGTCAAACCTTGGTTTTTGACCACAATCCGTTCCAGAAGGCGGTTCGAGAAGCAATTCGGTCGAATTCCGAATCTATTTTTCATATTACAAATAATCCGTTTCAAGACAAAAAACTTTTTTAAGCATTTTTTCATTTGCGCGTATTTGTCCGATCGCACAACTGCAGCGCACCGCTGAACGTGCAACCGCAGCGCGTCGCATACCGCGCAACTGCACCGCGCTGGTCGCATTATTATGACAGAGCCGTCGCTGAAATTTTGAAAATATTTTTAAAGTCCTGATGTACTTTCCAAAATTTAAGTGGACTTAAGTGCCCAGGGAGCTTAATTTTGTCCGATCACGCAACTGTCACGTGCTAGTGGCACCTGCGACAGGACCACGCCCCCCTGTCAGTGGAATCGCCGTCACCTGCCACGGGTTCATGGACAGCGCTATATCAGCGCTGCCAGCGCAGACCCGAGTGTTAGTCTGTCCCGTGATGCTTCGCTCATCTGTCCCTGAGAATCTGACTTACAATTCGAATCCACAGAACTGCTTGTCCACCCCAGCCAGATCGCCGCTCCAGCGCCAGCCACCCCAGCGCCAGCCACCCCCAACATCCCCTTCCACAATAAAGTCTTGGCTGTACTGTCCGATCCCTTACAGCAACTGCAGCGCACGGCCGAACGCGCAACAGTGTCGCGTCACCGACCACGCAACTGCACCGCGCTGGTCGCATTATTGTAACAGAGCGGTCGCTAAAATTTAGAAAATATTTTTAAAGTCCGGATGTACTTTCCAAAATTTAAGTGAAGTTCAGTGCGCAGGGAGCTCAATTTGGTCCGATCGCGCTACCGCAGCGCGCCGGGCGCTCACTGTCGCATTGCTTTAAGAGCGTCTTTGTGTTTTAGGATGTCTTTACTGCTCCCACTTGCTTTCTTTGGAGGTATGATTAGGGCAGTGACGTGCGGTGAGGGTTGGGGTTGGTGAGGCAAGTAACGAAAATACAATAACAACGGAGTCAGTCGGCATCCGGGCCGCGCGGTCGGGTTTTTTCGGGTCCTCCCGCCTCATCTCGCGAGGTTCGACCTCCAAATTTTGTTCGACAACCGAAACAAAAGAATTCTCGAATTTTTTGTTCGAATTCCAATTTGTTCGAGAACCGGGACGTTAGAAAACCGAGGTTTGACTGTAAAATAAATAGATGCAGCTCGCTGACAAATGCTGCTATTTGAGCTAATTTTAGAACAGTCCTGCGGGCGACTCATGCGGTCCTCACGGGCGACCTGGTGCCCACGGGCACCGTGTTGGTGACCACTGGTGTACGTGGACAGTGACACTGAGCACAGTGAGGCAGAGGATGTTTGTGAGGAGTAATGTTCTGACATGACAGATCTCAGCTACTCTCAAGTTTAAACGAGTTTGCATTATTTTATTGCAATGTTTTTCTTTATTCAGATTTGTTTCAAGACTACATTTAAAGTTAGACCTCACTTTGATGGTTAATGCAGTTATTGCAATTTTGTTGTTTTATCACAGTAAATTGCTTTATTTACATTTCAAAAACCAGAAGCCATTCATTTACAAATGTGATTGCACTTTAGTTTACATATTTAAATGTTCAGATATTAAGATGTGTTAGACAACTTTTGCATGATTTGAATGAGGCAAAATAACATGCTTTTTCTCTCAAATATTTTGTTATAATCATTTGTTTCAGAAGTACTGTAATTATTTTCTGTATAAAAATGAAAATTGGTGTTCAAAAAGTCTTTTTTCAAACTTGAGTCTTGAAAAAGAGGGGGTCGTCTTATAATCACGGTCGTCTTTTATTCGGGCGAATACGGTAATTATTATGCAGTCTAATCTAATGGATATAACATTGTATACATATGATACAGAGTGACTAAATCATGGGATAATTGTTAACTATTCTAGACAGTTTATTTTTTTTCCATTTGATCCTGATATGTAGCATGTGGCCACTGCTGTATGGTGCCCATTAAAGAAAAGACAGTTGTGCTTCTTATATATTTTTTTTCATGCCAATACGAATTCCCTCGACATTGGAGACTTGAGTATGTAATCCAAACTTAGTAGAGAGAAGGTGCGGGTTCATTTGATCCTGACTCCAGATGGGAGCTAGCGACTGCTCAGGTGTCCATTTGTACAGACTTTCATGGTGAAATGAGCCAGTAGCAGAATACCACTTTGGATTATTTCACAATGATGAAGCACTTTGCCAAGAACAGTAAGTTTGGACAATTAGTCCAACCCAAAGTGCTAACAATTCTCTTGTCTTTATTTTATTTTCTTTGCTTGAACATTCATCTCTTTGTTTTTCTACTTAAAATTCACTGTGATGCCTTCGTATATGATTTCTGTTTTTTTACAGATTCTGCAAACAAGACCACTGTGAATGAAACACCTAGTACTCTCTCAACAGTAAGAATATCAAATACGTATGCTTTTAAATAAACAAGTGTTGTAATAATGCAGCAAAAATAACTCAATGATTGTTTTTCTGACATGGTAACGTAACTATTATATTGATATTGCACCAAACGTTTGCTTGAAAGTGATTTGACTCAATTGATAGAACCTTTTCAGTATTGATTACTTGTGACAGAGCCGTTGCTGAAATTTAGAAAATATTTTTAAAGTCCTGATGTACTTTCCAAAATTTAAGTGGACATCAGTGCGCAGGGAGCTTAATTTTGTCCGATCGCGCAACTGCAGCGCATCGCCGAACGTGCAACCGTAGCGCGCCGCTGACCGGGCAACTGCACCGCGCTGGTCGCATTATTGTGACAGAGTGGTCGCTAAAATTTAGAAAATATTTTTAAAGTCCTAATGGAATTTCCAAAATTTAAGTGGACCTCATTGCGCAGGGAGCTTAATTTGGTCCGATCGCGTAACCGCAGCGCGCCGGGCGCTCACTGTCGCATTGCTTTAGGAGCGTCTTTGTGCTTTAGGATGGCTTTACAGCTCCCACTTGCTTCCTTTGGAGGCATGATTAGATTTGATGCAATCCTCAGAGTAACGAGAACGTAATAACGAACGGAGTCAGTTGGCATGCGGGTCATGTAGCGGTAGCAGTAGCCGATGGTGGCCTCGGTCTCGATGAAGAAGAGGAAGGCCGAGGGATTTTTTCAGTCAGTTGGCAGTCCTCTCGGCTCATGTCGCGAGGTTCGACAACCGAAATTTCGTCCAACATCCGAAGGAAAACAATCTCGAGTTTTTTGTTCGAATACTGATTTGTTCGAGAACCAGGACGTTCGAAAACCGAGGCTCCACTGCATATATAGGCAAGTTAATTTATATAGCCCTAAATCACAAGCAAGTCTCAAAGGGCTTCACATGTATAAAAACTGGCAATTATTCTCAAACATCCCCTGATCTTAATTTCCCAGGAGGGCATGGAAAAACTCAAAAAACCCTACTGTGTGAAAAATGAGAAACTTTGAGAAGAGACCACAGATAAGAAGATTTCCCTTCCAGGATGACCAGGCTGCAATGGAAATATTTGTAAAATATTAATATACAACTATCACAATATACGAAGTCCTGGAACGAATTGAATTCGTATGTAGGGGTTTGATGGTAAATTCATAATCGCTGACCTTGGTTTGGCATATGGCTCTGACAGACTTTTTGGTAGGTCTTTGGCTGTTAAAATAGGGAAATTGCAGTGGTTCCTAATAATAATAATAATAATAACAATAATAATAATATAAAAACTTATAAAAATGAAAATACATTTCAGCCTTTTGTTGTCTTTTGTTCTGACAAAATATATGTCTTATCTTATAACGTTTCCGATAGTTTTGGCAGCAACTTCCGCCTTCGTCAGAGAGTGTCACGTCATGGTGTGTGACACGTCTTTTTCAGTTCTGACTATGGAGGCGTGACCCACCCGTCAGATCTGACAGGTGGGTCACGCCCCCTGCTGTCCTCTTGCCGTTCCAAAATGCTGGTCCAGGTGGATGAGAGCATGAATGCTCCCTCATCTCTGTTCATTGTGGATTGTCCATTTTTCCTGATTTCTATAGCCTCCATAATCCAGCGGTTTTCTTCGATGCGTATGACTCTGGCTTTATCCCAGTTCATGATGTAATTTTCCCTTTTACAGTGATCTGTTATGACTGATTTGTGGGTCTCTTGCAGTGCCTTTTCCTTTATTGCTCTTGTACGTATATATATTTTCCCGTCTCCTTCTCACATGTCTTTTGGTGTTCTTTTTTCCTTGTGCTGAAGCTCCTTCCCGTTTTTCCGATGTATGTATTATTGCATGATTGACAGGGTATTTTGTATATTACATTGCACTTTTTGTTTCGTTCTAATTTATCCTTGGGGTGTACTAATAACTGTCTCAGTTTTTTTGTGTGGTTTGACCGGTCTGTTGATATATTTGCGCATGGCTCTCTGTATTTTTTTTTACTCCTCTGATGTACGGTAGCGTCACCATTCCTCTGTTCTCCGTCTCCCTGGGTTTTTTCTTCTTCTTTGATACTGTTTCTTTTTTCTTGACTTGTGCTGCTCCTTTGTTTATTGCCCATTGTGGATATTGACATGTTTTCAGTGCTTGTTGAATGTGCTTCTCTTCTGTTGCTCTGTCTTCTGAATCCGTGATTATTGTTGCGCGTTCATGTAGTGCTCTGATGACTGACATTTTGTGTGCTGATCTCGATAATAAATATTGATCGGTGCGGGTGGGTTTTCTGTGGATTTTTATTGTTATGTCTCCGCTGTCTGTGGGCTGTATTTTGATGTCTAAAAATGCGATGGTGTCTGTTTCTTCTTCGTGGGTGAATTGTATGCTTCCAATTCAAGATGGCGGCGCGTGCACACGCAGCGGCCACTCTCTGTCCCGTCAGTACGGTGATTTGTTCGTCTAATGAGTGTTCGTCCGACAGTCTTGTGTGTTCGTCTCGTCCGTGCTACAAGTACAGCAGGCAGGTTCTGCTTGACATCGGCAGAAGTGGGTTTTGCGGCGTTCTGGACTTTGAAGTGTCGACATTAAAGGCGCTCGGACTGCTACGTCCTGAAACGTCGCCGACCTCACCCGCTATTCCTCCCCCGGTTGGGAGCCGTCGGAAACGGTGTGCGAGGAGGCAGAAGAGGGGCAAGCGCGGAGGCGTCCGGGCCAGGCTGGCGGCCAACCCAGCGCGACCGGCGGTGCCCTCCATTCTTCTGGCGAATGTTCGATCGCTGGACAACAAAATGGATTACGTTCGCCTGCTGAGGTCTACGAACCGGACGGTGCGGAACTGCTGTGTGCTCGTGTTCACCGAGACCTGGTTGAGTGACAACATTCCGGACTCTGCAGTGCATCTGGAGCGGCTAGCGTGCTATCGGGCGGACCGTGCCATTGTACGAGGGGGAAAGTCGCGAGGAGGTGGAATATGCGTCTACATCCGAGAAGAATGGTGCCGGGACTCTGTGGTGGTATGTAAGCACTGCTCGCCGCTTGTGGAGTTTGTGATCATTAAGTGCCGTCCTTTTTATCTGCCGAGGGAATTTACCGCGATTCTGCTAGTCGCGGTATACATCCCGCCTTCCAACATCGAAGGAGACAGGATCCCGGCGCTTGGTGAACTGTACCAGGCTGTCAGTGAACAGCAAACAGCGCACCCTGACGGTTTCACCATCTTCGCTGGAGACTTCAATCATGCCAACCTGAAGTCTGTTTTCCCGAGGCTTCACCAGCATGTTCCTTTTCCGACACGTGGAGACAGCTTCCTGGACCTAGTCTACTCGGCGCAAAAGGGAACTTTCAAAGCCACCCCCCTCCCCCATCTGGGGCTTTCTGACCATCTCACCGTTTTGCTTTTGCCCGCATACAGACAATTGGTAAAGGCATCCAGGCCGGTTCAGAGGCAGGTTCGAGTGTGGCCTGAGGGTGCCTCCGATGCACTTCGTGACTGCTTCGACACCACTGACTGGGACTTGTTTAAGCAGGCAGCCACCTACAACGATTGGACGGACATAGAGGAGTATACTGACTCTGTTACCTCTTACATCACGAAGTGCATCGATGATGTGACTTGCTCGAAATCCGTCGTCACTCGCGCGAACTGGAAGCCGTGGCTGACGGGGGCTGTCCTCAGACTGTTGAGGGCCAGGGACAAGGCTTTCAGAGCGGGGGATGAGGCTGGCTTGAGGACAGCGAGGGCCGACCTGTCCCGAGGCATCAAAGAAGCGAAGAAGGCGTTCTCGTGCAAGGTCTCCACCCACTTCAAGGACAGCAAGGTCGCACGTAGCCTTTGGCGGGGCATTCAGACCATCACGGACTACAAGCCCGCGCCGAGGAGCTGTGAGGGCGACGTCCGTCTGCTGAACGATCTGAACCGCTTCTTTGCTCGCTTCGACGCCCAGAACAGCACTTGCCCGCTGAAGAACACTCCCCCCCCACACGAGCAGCCCCTGCACCTCTCTGCCGACGGTGTGAGGAGGGCGCTTGCCGCTATTGACACCCGTAAGGCGGCGGGCCCTGACAACATCCCGGGTCGAGCGCTGAAGGACTGCGCTGGGGAGCTGTCGGGTGTCTTCACGGACATCTTTAACGTTTCCCTGCAGCAGGCCATCGTCCCCTCGTGTTTCAAGGCTGCCACCGTCGTTCCTGTGCCGAAGAAACCTGCACCGTCCTGCTTCAATGACTACCGCCCTGTGGCACTGACGCCCATCATCATGAAGTGCTTTGAGCGGCTGGTCATGGAGCACATCAAGTCCGTTCTCCCCCCCACCATTGACCCTTTCCAGTTTGCGTACCGTGCCAAGCGGTCCTCTGAGGATGCCATCTGCTCTGCCCTCCACTCGGCCCTCACCCACCTGGAGAGAAAGGACTCATATGTGAGGTTGCTGTTTGTGGACTTCAGCTCTGCCTTCAACACCATTGTGCCGCAGCGACTCATCTGCAAACTCGAGGAGCTGGGCCTCAGTACCTCCCTCTGCAACTGGATACTGGACTTCCTCTGTCAGAGGCCTCAGGTGGTGCGTGTTGGCGACAAAATCTCCGCCAGCATCACGCTGAGCACGGGGGCCCCCCAGGGCTGCGTGCTCAGTCCATTGCTCTTCACCCTGCTGACGCATGACTGCACTGCGACCTACAGCGACTGTTGGGTTGACAACATTTACCAGAAATCAATCTCAGAGGCGGTAGGTCTTTTGAAGTTAGCGTTTTCTTCTGTGCAGAAGGACGCATCCCAGACACACCAGTGTGGCTGAGACCCGCGCTCTGCTCTGAGTTTAGCCGTGCTTTTATTGAGAGAGAAACAAAGGGGCAAGTGTACATGGTCGAATAGGTTTCCAGACAGGAAGAACATTCCATAGTTATATCCCATTACCACAGAACACAGGGGGTACGTCTCATGACCATTAGCTCAACAAAGACGTAGTCTTTAGTGCCTCTGGGAATACATTGCTGTGCCGTACTCATGACCTTTGTCCGCTTCAGCCGTCCCATGACAATCTCATGATCTGCACATGTCTAGCTAACTGTGGGGCTTATTGTATAGCGCGGCTAATGACTGCCATATGCCCCCAAGTCATTTTCACGAGGCCAGATACTGCGGAGAATCTTGCACACAAAAGTAGTTACATAGAATCCAATGATAAAAAGTATATCATTTCCAACATTCCCCCCTGTTTAACATTAGAATTCATGGAAAACAAAACATCAACTAATAACTACATATGTGTATAAATGAGTATATGCCTACATAATATAGTATAGTACCATCAAAAAGCATGAAAGTTTACATTCCAGAGTTTATCAGAACTACAGCCCTTCATCCGGCTTTGGCTATGTTCGTTATAATGGAATGTATTTTGTTCTGGATCGTCAAGAAAAATAGACAGGTAGGCGATTTACGCAAGGCGGTCCCACTCATCTTTTTCACACTGGGCCAACATGATATTCTGGACAGCAGATGCTGATGTCAACCTTTTAGTCATGTGACTAATTAAATAATGCCGCATGTGGTCATTTGATAAAGTAATGAAGGACATAATATTGACACAATATCACAGCATACTGCAAAGTTGAAATGCTCTTAGTTTTGCCCCCCTTGCATATGTATGTGTCTGTCGATGAATTGCTCTGGGATCACTGCCCAGGGCCTGCTGTCCATCCAAGATCTTTATGTCCACTTCACCGTCCTCAGAGTCTCTTCCCAGGCCCCGGTCAGCGTTCAGGAGTTCCCTAGTAATCGACATCTCCATAACCAGTCATCAGCAAACAATTCTTCTCCTTTGTGGTTGTTCGGGGCACGAGGATGATTGGTGGTCGTTGTCTCATCGGAGTGTTCAATAGAACCTCCAAGCGTCCCTGCATCTACTCCTACGATCCAGAGGCCCGCGTGAACCTAAAACAAACAAACAAACAACAACACTCCCCCCAGGAGTTATGAATTATCTTCCTTATTTCTCATCGTGCTGTCAGTCTCGCACGATTTCTCCTGTGACTGCTGCCTGTTGAATTCTGGCACGTCCTGTTAAAGCCTCCAAAACAAGTGAATCCAAAAAGGCATTGAATGTCACAATTAAATTTTATATGTATCTACTTACGCACTCAAACGTAACTCCACCCCCCTTTGACACATTCGCCCAATGTGTCATTAGGCATTTAAAAAGGAACCGGCAAACGTCCTACCACATCATCACGTCTTGCAGCCAGTCCTGTCGAACCTTGCAGTCATCCAGGATCGTCATCCCCAAGTTCCTGAAAATTGACTGTGCACCTCACACTCGGCAATACCAACAACGGACACTTGTGCTCACAAAACTACACAGGCATCGAGTATCTACTAAATGAAAATAGACACACAATGAATCATGGCGCACGGGGATTCCGTCCTGAAAATCATCAATCATCATAAAAATCAAAAGGGTTAGGGTTAACATTTTCACGTGAATTCAACATAAACTTTCCAAGACTGCAATCGACAACCTGCAAAAGTAATACAAGTTATAAAACAACCAGCAATCTGCTCCTTGGCTGTCGGTTGACGCTGCAATAAGTCAAGTGACACACAGAAACAAAGCCAAGCTCGCACTTGCCACAAGCAAGCTTAAGTTCCATATGTATGGTTGTCATCTACATAGTCTGTCACCTTGTCGGGTGAGTTCAGGTTCGTCATGTCATATGTCCATCGTCCTAGTGTTCGATATCAGTCCTGTCTTGTCCATCCGTGTTGCTGAATTCGGCCTTCTCCATGAACTATTTTTGTTGTTCATGGTGCCTTTGATTAACCATCGGCTGTTAGTCATCACGCTTGGGTGTTCCCGTCTCAGGTGAGAGGAATCTTACCCTCAACCCTTTCATACCAACTACAAAATACTTTGGCCTTTCATACTGCCCTCAACACACACACACACACATATTCGTAACCACACAAGCGCCAATCCATTTGCATCTATCACTCATACAACAGCAAACAAATTTAGTATGTGTAAGTGAATAGGCAATCAGCGAATATTAACGGTAAACCCTTCATTTCTGGATGTCCTTCCCAAGTGAATATTTTGTACATTCGTACCGGACCTTTACTGTAAAATTGCCAATTAAATGCCTAAAAATTCAGTCATTTGTACTGCTGAGCATGTTCATGGGTGAGCATGGGGAAAGAAGCAGCCTCAGTAGGTCCTTAAATAATCTTGTCCTAATCCATCGTTCTGATCGAGCACCTGGGTAAAGATACTCAAAAGTCTTCCTCCAACAGTCTACTCCACTACATTATTTTCACTTTGCCATGTTAAGGCATTTGTTTTCCGAGTCCTATCACATTTGTCATCGCGTTCACTGTCACTTGGTGTGAGTCTCATGCAGTGTTATTCTTAACTGTCAAAAGTTTTCATGGCTGTTATTCCTTGATCTTATCAAACTTTTTGTTTTGACACCAGAATTTCCCTATGAGGTGTGATTAACTTCTACTTTATTAATTACCTCCATTGAACAATCTAATCACCTTTTGACTGCATTCTAGTAGATCCTAATGCCCTATTTTTCCTTCTCCGAACTGTTAATGACTAAATGTCTAATTGTTAAGCTGGATGGGCTAAATGTGATTCTACTCTTATCTCTTACAATTTTAGCCTATCTGTTTCATCCAAATTTATCCTCTGACTATGATACTTTTTCTTTCTTCGTAACACTACACAATTTGTTCCTTATTTGTTTATCTTTTAGCAAGACTCCTCAGTTGTGTCAAACTCAGTGCCCAAGCAAGCTTCCATCCACTCTGACCCAAGCTCCACCAAGTTTGATAACGTCTCAGCAGCTTGATGCATCTTTCAGGTCTTGTGTGTCTTTCGCCGCACCTCATTGTCAGGTTGTTATCTTTGGTTGTAGTCTCAGAGTCAACTCATCCCTCACTCTTGGATGAGTCCATTTTCAACAGAGTCCATTCTCATCTTGTGAGTTCCTTCACTCTTTGTACTCCACCGCCGAGGATGTCGTTCTCCTCCAGAAGTGTTGTGCTCCCCCCAAGCACAAATTTAGTCCTTCTTTGCTCTTGCAAAGGTCAAAGGTGCCTTAGAGCCATGCACCATTTTTCTTGATGTTCTCAGCTGTCGATGGAGTCTCGGGATCGAGTTTCAGAGTCACTGATGGATACTGAAAAAGACAGACTGGGATACCAAACTTAAATATCATCTTCCAATTTGACATACATTCCATAGTGCCTTCTGTTAATCAAACTTCAAATTCTACTATTATCAATAATCTAATCTACCTGAGGAGGACAGCGCCTTTCCTTCATGAGCGCTCGGATATATTGTGATGGACCTCATTTGAACCATTTTAAATTGACAGATTACCCTAAACTTAAATTGCAAGTCTTAACTGTTATTTCTCTCAATTATACTGTAATTTCCAGAAACTCCTCCTATTTTCAGGCTACTATCTATCTTTTGTTTTCCTAACTTTGATTTTATGCCATTCTCTCTATTACCTTTCCACCTTTCCTGATTTGAGCCTTCAATTTCTGATCTAGTTGCCAAATTTTGCCTAGTATCATCTCTATTTTGACCTCAGTATTAATGGTGTTATGCTCACTTTACAGATATTACTGAACTGTCCTGAATTTATAATTCACTGCTAGTACATCGAAGGCCATTTCTCAGCTGTTCACTTTTTCCATGTTCCTGTTAGGCTCCACTATTCGAATCTTCGAATTTTCATATAGAGTTTCTTTTAGGTTCCTGTGTGGATCATGTTTCACACAAACAGGACATGCTTATTTTTTTTTTTTTTTTTCAAGAATCTAAACCAAAGGTAACTAATAGGTAACTAATAACTCATCTCCCCCCCTGTTGTCACATAAGTGACACAACAGGCGTTGCCTTAAAAGTCATTTTAGCAAAACAGTTTTGTTATTGACATCGTCAATAACACCTTATCTATTATCACACCCTTTGTTGTTTGAACTAATATCATTTTCAATCTTGTCAATCCTTCTTCTACTTTTGGTGTCCACGCGAATGTATCTTTGACTGCTAACGGCACTCCTGTTAGTGGCTTAGCAATTTCAGCATAGTGTGGAGCCCAAGCTCTGCAGTAATGACAGAAAAAAAAAAACATCAGTTGTTCTTCGTGGCAGGTCGTGGTGTGTCTAATATAACCTGTTCCCTGCTCTCCCTTTCGCTGAGAGTAAACCAAGATAGTTTACTTCTGGTTTTTACCCATCCTAACTTCTGTTACTTGACTTCACTTCCTCTCTGGCCTAAATGCTGCATGAGGAGAAAGGAATCTCATCCTTACACTTCCTTTGTTTCAAAAGCAATTATCATCATTGTAGACGAAAACTTGAACTTTTGTCTACTTGAAGCCCTTTGAGACTGTTTGTGATTTAGGGCTATACAAATAAACTTGACTTTTAGATGAAAGCCTAAAACGAGCCATTCAATTCATGATAATCAGTCAACCACTGTGAAATAAGGCCTGTTTTCTTTTCTTAGCATTAAATATTATGGCAACTACTGTGTAGTGTTTTTACCTCCCTCAATTTTCTTGCCTAGTTTATCTTTTTGCCTCTTTTACATTTACACTGTGTGTATTTCTGCATCTTCTGTATATCTTTATCTCTTGTGTTTTTTCTTGTGTATTTTGTATTTTACTGCTACTGGACACATAATTTCCCTGAAGGAGTAATCCCAAGGGATTAATAAAGTTGAGTCTAAATCTAAGTCTAAGTCTAAATATGCTCAAAATCACTCTTTCTTCAAAGTTGTTCTACTACATTTCACATAGTAGTCTCCAACGTCAACCAGTCAAGCTGTATCTTGTCATTCATTCCTGCTCATTTGCATCTCACACACGCGCACACACACAGGCACGCACGCATGCACTGTTCTCACTCTCCTCAAGCTCTCTTCAAGCTGTCCACACAGTCATACTACATAATTTTTAATTCACAGTCCTCATTTGAATCTGTCCTATCTCAAGGTTCTTGATAAAACAACCCACTCATTCCGATTTTGACATATTCCAAAAATTCACTCAAGAGATGCTTGCATTCAATTAATTCCATAAGCTTTTCATTTCCACAAAATTTGCAAATTTAGGGCAATTTTCCTTCCACTCATTCTAAAAGGCAAATTCTACATTTCACCTTTACATTGTCCCAGTTTGAAATTCACATCATTCAGCCCATTTAAATCACACTGGGAAAGTTTTTAAACATTCCCGAAATTGCAAAATTAAAAAATTCATATTTTCACGTTAAATTATTACTTCTTTGTATGGCATGCTCAAACTTGGCCAATAAAAGATTGATTACAATTTCTGCAAAATTTTACAAAATTCATATTTCACCTCTAAGTTCTACACGTTTCAACTGATTCAGTTCTGCTCGAACATCATTCTGTTGTATCTCCTAAGTATTTATTCATCTTTTTTGCCTGTCTTTACCCCAATTTCTTCAAAAATTGCATTTTCCAGTTTTAATGTCTCCTTTTTTTTTTTCTTGCAGTGCAAATCGAATAGACCCCAGTCTAGTAACTTTCCTTGCACACTATTTTAGCCAATTTCAAAATTTTAACACATAGACACACATAAACACACAGAGAACACAAGGACAACACAAAGGCCCACAACAAAAACAAAGTGCACAAACAACATCAACAAACAATGCTGTGCAAACGTCTTCCTCTATTTAATGTTTTGGTTTTACTATTTTTATTTATTTTTTCTCACATTAGTGGCCTTTCAATAAGGTTTGACAACTGTATCATTCGCATACATCAGTGTCATTTATACTTTGGGGAAATTTAACAGCTTTGGTCATGCTTCTTGTTTGTACAGGAGTTCTTATTGACTGACCATGATATATTTTGCTATTATATGGGGGGGGGTTCAGGTCTTTTAAATTAGATGCATGTTTTGCATAGGAGCAGAAGGAGCTTCTGCCTCAGGCTCCTCTTCTTGAGCCACGCCTAACAGTGCGCCTACGCACTATAGCTTCATTGTCTGACAATCATACTTGCGGCCTCAAGTTTGGTAACTTATTTAACGTATACTTCTCATCCCTGATACATTGTCAGTAACACTTTGACGGCCCCCCATTGTAATCAATTTAGTTCAACATTTAAATCATAGGGATTTCTAAAGATGGAATGTTTCTTTAGTGCAATAACAACTTTCTGTGGTAATTCCTGCTTTGACCAGTTTTCTGGTGAGGAATTCCACAGAAATTTGCCATTTCTTCCCACCATGTTACATGCAGCACAATAGCGAGTGATACGTGCTACCATTCACACACATTCACACCGCGGAATGTTCTTAACACAACGAGGTGTATTTCCGTCTACAAGTTCCATCTGTAGACTGAATTCCTATCACTTGGAATTCACAACAAGGACTCCGCCGTCCTTACCCGGGTACCCTTTTTCTGGGGACTAAAATACCCCAACCACGCAGCCAACAAAGAGGTCTCACCGAGTCTCTGAGAGATTTCTTTTGAAGTTTCCGTCAATCATCGCTGCCGAGAGGTGCTGAACCGGACGCCGGCCTGGTGGATGAACATTGTTCCCCAGGGCTTTCCTTCAGGCGTCCTGTGACTTCTGCCGTGCACGGATTCGGCGTCTTCAACACTCTTCGGATCAGCGAGCAGATTTTCAGGAAATCCCGGACGAGCCCCCAAAAATGTTGGGTTGACAACATTTACCAGAAATCAATCTCAGAGGCGGTAGGTCTTTTGAAGTTAGCGTTTTCTTCTGCGCAGAAGGACGCATCCCAGACACACAGCAAGTGTGGCTGGGACCCGCGCTCTGCTCTGAGTTTAGCCGTGCTTTTATTGAGAGAGAAACAAAGGGGCAAGTGTACATGGTCGAATAGGTTTCCAGACAGGAAGAACATTCCATAGTTATATCCCATTACCACAGAACACAGGGGGTACGTCTCATGACCATTAGCTCAACAAAGACGTAGTCTTTAGTGCCTCTGGGAATACATTGCTGTGCCGTACTCATGACCTTTGTCCGCTTCAGCCGTCCCATGACAATCTCATGATCTGCACATGTCTAGCTAACTGTGGGGCTTATTGTATAGCGCGGCTAATGACTGCCATATGCCCCCAAGTCATTTTCACGAGGCCAGATACTGCGGAGAATCTTGCACACAAAAGTAGTTACATAGAATCCAATGATAAAAAGTATATCATTTCCAACAGCGACAACCGCATAGTGAAGTTTGCTGACGACACGACTCTGGTGGGTCTCATCACGAAGGGCGACGAGACTCGGTACAGGTCGGAAGTTGACCTTCTGACCACGTGGTGCAGGGACAACAACCTCCTGCTGAACGTCAATAAGACCAAGGAAATCATTGTTGACTTCCGGAAGGGTCACACAACACACCTGCCGCTGATCATCGACGGTGCTGTGGTGGAAAGGGTGAGCTGCACCAAGTTCCTGGGGGTGCACATCAGTGAGGACCTCTCCTGGTCCGCAAACACCTCGTCACTGGCAAAGAAAGCTCAGCGCAGCCTGTACTTCCTGCGGAAGCTCAGGCGTGCATGTGCTCCTCAGGCAGTCCTGTCTACATTCTACCATGGCACCATTGAGAGCGTCCTCACCAGTTGCATCGCTGTCTGGGATGGTAACTGCACTGAACAGAACTTGAAGGCCCTGTAGCGCATAGTGAATACGGCTGGTAAGATTATTGGTGCTTCGCTCCCCTCCCTGAAGGACATTTACACCTCCCATCTCGCCCGCAAGGCAACCTCGATTGCCAGAGATGTGAGTCACCCGGCTCACTCTTTGTTTGACCTTCTGCCCTCTAGGAAGAGGTACAGGAGCCTGCGCTCCCGCACCACCAGACTCGCCAACAGCTTCTTTCTCCAGGCTGTTAGGGCCCTGAACTCGCTACCCCCTTCTGCGTAGCGTGCGGCACTGTTGCGCTATTTTCGGGAATGTCTGCTGTACGCGCACTTGCTCCTTTTTTTTTCTGCTCCTCTTATTTATTTATTTATTTATTGTTGTGTTATTTATTCATTATTTATTCAGCACGCTTTTGTTATACTTTTTTACTTGTTTGTCTGTTGTGAGCCATGTCTTGTCACCGGGGGATAGGGGGGAACGAAATTTCGGTTTCTTTGAGTGTCTTTGGCATGTGGAGAAATTGACAATAAAGCTGACTTTGACTTTGACTTTGACTTGACTTTGAGTAGTGTCTATTGTGTTGAGGTGATCTGTGAGGTGTTGGTGTATGACCGTTTTTTTTTTTTTTTCTAGGATGTCGTCCACATATCTTTTCCACAGCGTGGGCCTGAGTGCTTTGGGTGTTGTAGTGGTTTTCTCCTCCAAGTCCTCCATAAAAAAACTGCACATGATGGCCGACAGTGGGTCCCCCATCGCGAAGCCTTGTTTTTGTCTGTAAATTTGATTCCTGACTGTAAAGTATGTGGATGTGGCAATAAACTATAATAACCGTTTAATGTCCTGGGTGGTGAGGTTGGTGCGTTTGTTGAGAGTCATGTTCATCTGAAGTCAGTCTTGCACGATTTTTAATGTTGCTTGTACTGATGTTTTGGTGAAAAGTGAAATGACATGTGATATGAATATTTCCTCCCTGCCCACCTTAATGTTTCTGAGTTCTTTTGCCAGTTCTTGCAGTGTTGTTCTGTTTTTCCAAGTAAGGGTTTTATTACTTATGCGATAGCCTTTGATCAATTGTAGGTGACTGAACCGATACTGTCTACTATTGGGCGTAGTGGTGTTCCTGGTTTGTGGATTTTTGGCGTGCTATATATCCGTGGTGTGATGTTTGCTGTGGGTATGAGATGGTTGTATGTTTGCTTGTTTATTTGTCAGTTAGTAGAGGTTTTAATAGTGCTTTGAGTTTGATTTTCTTTTGTTGAATTGTTTGAAAGGGTTAACAAATGTGTAGTTTGAGTGTTCGTAAAACATCGAAACGTAATTCTATTTTATTTATCGGAGGTGGTCAATATTCAGAGTCAAGGCGTCCGAGTCGTCTGTAGCCTGTCTCGGGAGTGAGACCGCCGCGGCTTCAGATATGGGACCCTGAGAAACAGACAGAGATGGAGAGGAGTGGTCGGGCGTCTCTTTCCTCGAGGAACTCCTCGGGCGTCCTGCTATCCAGGAACGGGCAGAGTCATTTTAGCCCTCCCTATCCACTCGGTACTGAAGACTGGAGGAGGGTGCGTACTGTGTAAGCCGAGGCCCCAATGATGATCCGAGGCAGCGGCGAAATGGACGCTGGAACCAGGTGACTTTCCTGGACAGGCCGTACCCGCGATACATGGAACGTGGGCGGCCGGGCCAATTACCTTTCAGACGGGGAAGGGTCCCACGAAGAGAGGTGTCAGTTTGCGAGACTCAACCCGGAGAGGCAGGTCGCGTGCCGAAAGCCACACTCTTTGACCGGCTTGGTATGTCAGTGTCTGTTTGCCTGGCAGGTGTAGTTGGCCACCGATTGGAGGAGAGACGACCGAGTTCTCGCCCAGGCCCGATGACAGCGGCACACGCACACCAGAGCGGATGGGCAGGCAGCGCTTCATTTTTGTTCTTTGAACAATGGTGGTTGGTATCTGAAAACACAGTGGAACAGTGAGAGTCCCGTGGCGGAGCTGGGGAGTGTGCATACTCCCCCCATGGGAGTTGCTGGGCCCGGCCCCGTGGATTACTAGAGGTCATACATTGGAGGGACTTACCGAGCCCCTGGGAGCTGGATTGCTGGGCGGACTGGCAGCGTGTCTCAGGCACTGATGGTGGCACCGTTCGCTCAAGCCCCGTATCGCGCCCGTCTCCCATTCCAGAGACGGATTATGCTGGCGCAGCCAGGGGTTCCCGTGGATGAGTTGGCGGCCTGGGAAGGGCAAGAGATAGAACTGGATTAGTTCCCTCTGATTATTTGAGAGTGGCAGGGTGATCGGCTCTGTAATGGAGGTCACTTCGCCGATCAGACGCCCATCAAAGGCGCAGGCCGGGACGGGTGGCGTCTGGGGCAGGAGTCTAAGGTTCCTCTGACGGGCGAGCTCACTGTCCAGGAGAATTCCCTCGGCTCCATAGTCCACCAGACCCGCCACGGTCCTGACTCCTACCGGAAGGAGAAGTCTGGCCTGTAGCATGAGGGCGTTATCTTCGGGAGAGCCAGTACCGGTCAAGCTCACGCGGATCCCCTCGGCGCCACGTGAGCTCTGGTCTTTTAATGGACAGGTGGCAATTCTATGTCCCTTCTCCCCCCAATAAAGGCAGAGGCTTTAGGTGATTCTCCTCTGTCGTTCCTCTATCGATAGGCGGGTCCATCCGACTTCCATGGACTTCCCGAGGCTGGAGCCTGGGGCTGTTGGAGGTGTGTGGTACGGAAGTCTATATTGGTCGCGGACTGCTGGAGGTCTGTGTTGCTCGCGCTCTCGGCGCCAAGTGCAGAGACGCCGGTCGACGCGGTCCGCCAGATCCATTGCCTCCTCAAGGATCTTGGGGCGCTCATGGAAGATCATCTTGTCTTTGATTCCCTCCACGAGCCCGTGGAGGTAGGCGCCCACCAATGATGAGCTGTGGTCTGGAAATGGAGAGAGTACTGGGCCACAGACCGGTCGCCTTGACGGAAACCCATGAGTTCCTCCGAGGCGTCGGGAGCGGCGGAGCCCAGGTCGAACATACGGAATAGTTCCGCTGCGAAGGCGTCGAAGGAGGAGAAGGCAGGGCCCTGCCGATCAAATCCGGCTGTGCCCCAGAGTCGCGCATCGCCTGTCCAGTTGCGTGATGACGAAACCCACCTTGGCCTGCTCGGTGGCGAAGATGCGGGGCAGTAGGCTGAACTGGATGCGGGGGCTCTTGAGGAAAGCCTTAACATGTTTCGGATTGCCGTCAAAATGTTCGGGGTTGTCAACCATCGGTTCCAGTTCCTCATTCATTTTAATGTAGTCTACCATGTTTGGGAATTTGTCAGACTGCACTGAGCCATGTTGTATATTCCAGCGTAATTTCTTTGGCGCACCTGAAAATGTTGGTAAGAAAAGTAGACCAGACTTTAGAGCCTGCCTCAACTCCTGTCTGAGCTCACCACTATGCGGTTAGAAACATTAACAAATGTAATTTGGAACCTGGAATGTACGGACCCTCATGAACAACAAACACAGCGAATGACCTGAAAGGTGAACCTCCATCATCGTCAGCGAGCTAAGGAGACTGGCAGACGAAGGGCAGCTGAAGAAAGAGAAGGGGAGATATACCTTCTTCTGGAAAGGAAGACCCACTGTTGAACCTAGGATCCATGGTGTGGATCTTGCTATGAAGAACACCCGCCAGCCACTTCTCCAAACTCCCTCTGGGCATCAATGAACGCCTTATAACCATTCCCCTGATGCTCATGGGCGACCAAAAGGCCACGGTTGTAAATGTGTACGCTCCAACATTTGACTCACAGTACGAAGTGAAGGAGGCCTTCTACACTGACCTGGATAACATCTTATCCCGAGTTCCCAAGGAGGACAAGCTTGTCCTGCTTGGAGACTTCAATGTCATGAACTATGGAAAGGCATGATTGAGAAGGAAGGAGTTGGCAACACTAACTCTAATGGTGTTCCGCTACTATCAAAGTGGACAGAGAACAGCCTAAGCACACACTTTTCTTCCAGAAGAACAAACTCAAAACATCCTGGATGCATCCTTGCTCCAAGATCTGGCATCTCATTAATTACAGTCGTCTGCACTAAAGACTGACACGATGTGCTCAACACCAGAGCGATGATCAGTACAGATGACTGCTGGACAGACTATCCGCACCATCTGCTGCATCATGTCTCTTATGTGGAAAAGAAGGATGCAAAAAGGGCAATTTCAAAGCTCAACATCAAAAAGCTGGATGACGCCGCCTTTCAGCAGCAGCACCAATCTGCATGACCAATATCCAAATGATATAGAGGCACACTGGGATCTGTTCAAGATTATTACCAATGACTCCTCTAAAAGCACCATCGGCTATAAGACCCGTAAACATAAAGACTGGTTTGATGAGAATGAAGGCGAAATCCTTCGGCTCATTGACACCAAGCGGGGAGCCTTTATAGCCTGGCAAAATGACATCAGCTGTAAGACAAAAAGAACAGCCCATGCTAAAGCAAAGGCAGTCATCAAATCTCGGGCCAGGCAACTGCAGAACAAATGGTGGATAAGAAAACCTCGCGGGATCCAGCAGCTTGCTGACTCTGTGGACACCAGAGATTTCTTTGATGCCACTAGACCCATATTTGGCCCTACCCAACGCTGCCTGCCTCCCCTTCAATGCAAGGACGGACTGGTGCTGCTGAAAGACAATGATTTGATGGCAACCACATAGAAAGAGCACTATGAGGAGCTGCTGAATCAGGACACCACCCCTGAGATGGAAGCTCTTGAACAGCTGCCTCAACTGCCCAACAAAGAGGACATGGGTGTACCTCTCAGCTTAAAAGAGGTGCAGGATGCTATAAGACGGAGGAAGAACAACAAGGCGACTGGACCTGATAGTATCCCAGCAGAGATCCTGAAGGCAGGTGGCCCTGACCTCCTCAGCCATATCCTTGCCCTGCTCTTCAAAGTGTGGGAAAAGGAGGAAATCCCAGCACAGATCAGGGATTCGCTAATAGTCTCCATCTTTAAGAGAGGAGATAAGGCAGACGGTGGAAATCGCGGTATTTCCCTTCTGTCCACCACTGGGAAAGCCAACAAAATTTGCTGTCCAGACGGTTACATCCGAGTACTGAGACTGTTCCATGACGACATGTAAGCCACAATTGACAGCGGTTGGATGGAATTAAACATAACCCCTCAGGGTTCACACGGGAGTGAAGCAGAGTGGCGTGATCGCTCCCACACTTCTCCAGCTTGTTCTCTGCCATCCTACATCATACGGGAAAACATATACCTGAAGGAGTCAGAATCATGTATAATACAAGACTGACGGTCAACTCTTCAACAACAACAGATTCAAGGCTAAGGGCGGGACCACCACCACATCCATCACCGAGCTACAGTATGCAGACGACAGTGCCCTTGTGGGTCACTCAGAAGGCCTGCAGCTGCTTTTGGATGCCCTTGCCAAAACATACAAAGAGCTTGGTTTGGGCCTCAGCATTAAAAAAAAACAAATCCTATACCAGCCACCTTTCAACACAATAGCCCTTGCTTCACCTCCAAATATCTCAGCTGACTGAATCCAAATTGGAAATGTGGACCACTTTACCCTCCTCAGGAACCTCCTGTCCCCAAGGCAATCATTGACGAGGAAGTCGCCTCCGCTCTGCCATTGGGCCATTCTCTAGACTGAGAAAGACCGTTTTTGAAAGCCGCAACCTCTGAGTAAGGAGGTGGTATATAAACCAGTAGTGCTTCCATGCTACTACATGGATCAGAATGCTTGTCCACATACAGTAGGCCCTAGAGCAGACATATCCAAAGTCCAGTCCGCGGGCTAAATCCGGCCCCCGGTCAGATTTCACACGGCCCGCTGCTTCGGTCTTACAATGTATTATTTAAAGCCCGCCTGCACTGTTAAACTGCATAAAAAAAAATCATGAAACTTGAAACTGTAATTTCTCTTATTACAAAAATGTGGCAGCACCACCCCTCTCCGCTCATTTCTGCCATGGCGACTGAAAAGAAAACGAGGAAAGTTGACATTGAGGGCTGTCGTCTTCAAGAGAAATGGGAATTACATTACTTCACTGAAAATCAAGGCAATTGTGATTGTCTAATTTGTAAAGGGTTGCCTTGTTTAAGGATTTCAACCCAAAGAGACACTATCAGACTAAACATGCTAACACAAACAACAAGCTAACAGGGAGTGACCGCACTGATAAAGTGAACCAGCTCCAAGCTGAACTGGCATCACAACAGCGATTCTTCACGCAGGCTGAGTCAAAAGTAAATATTACTAAAGCAAGTTACAAAGTGGCCATGTTAATACTGTTGATGTTATGAACCTGTAGACATGACACAAACTATTACTTTATGAAAGATATTGTAAATGACAAGAGCAAAATTCACTTGTTTTAAATTTTGATAATAACAACTAACCCCAACCCTAACCCAACTTTGCATTACTTATAACTCCGGATTAAAATGTTCATGAGGCAAAATTAACTTTAAATTCATGTAAATCTAAGGTATTTCATACAGTTTGTTAAAAAAAAAGTTAAAGTCCCAATGATCCTCACACACACATCTGAGTGTGGTGAAATTTGTCCTCTGTATTTAACCCACCCCCGTGTGATTTTCAAAGTCAAAGTCAAAGTCAGCTTTATTGTCAATTTCTCCACATGCCAAAGACACACAAAGAAACCGAAATTTCGTTCCCCCCTATCCCACGGTGACAAGACATGGCCCACAACAGACAAACAAGTAAACAAGTATAACAACAGCGTGCTGAATAAATAATGAATAAATAACACAACAAATAAATAAATAAGAGGAGCAAAAAAAAGGAGCAAGTGAGCGTATAGCAGACATACCAGAAAATAGCGCAACAGTGCCGCACGCTACGCAGAAGGGGGTAGCGAGTTCAGGGTCCTAACAGCCTGGAGAAAGAAGCTGTTGGCGAGTCTGGTGGTGCGGGAGCGCAGGCTCCTGTACCACTTCCCAGAGGGCAGAAGTTCAAACAAAGAGTGAGCCGGGTGACTCACATCTCTCGCAATCGAGGTTGCCTTGCGGGCGAGATGGGAGGTGTAAATGTCCTTCAGGGAGGGGAGCGAAGCACCAATAATCTTACCAGCCGTATTCACTATGCGCTACAGGGCCTTCAAGTTCTGTTCAGTGCAGTTACCACCCCAGACAGCGATGCAACTGGTGAGGACGCTCTCAATGGTGCCACGGTAGAATTTAGACAGGACTGCCTGAGGAGCACATGCACGCCTGAGCTTCCGCAGGAAGTACAGGCGGCGCTGAGCTTTCTTTGCCAGTGACGAGGTGTTTGCGGACCAGGAGAGGTCCTCACTGATGTGCACCCCCAGGAACTTGGTGCAGCTCACCCTCTCCACCACAGCACCGTCGATGATCAGCGGCAGGTGTTTTGTGTGACCCTTCCGGAAGTCAACAACGATTTCCTTGGTCTTGTCGACGTTCAGCAGGAGGTTGTTGTCCCTGCACCACGTGGTCAGAAGGTCAATTTCCGACCTGTACCGAGTCTCGTCGCCCTTCGTGATGAGACCCACCAGAGTCGTGTCGTCAGCAAACTTCACTATGCGGTTGTCGCTGTAGGTCGCAGTGCAGTAATGCGTCAGCAGGGTGAAGAGCAATGGACTGAGCACGCAGCCCTGGGGGCCCCCCGTGCTCAGCGTGATGCTGGCGGAGATTTTGTCGCCAACACGCACCACCTGAGGCCTCTGACAGAGGAAGTCCAGTAGCCAGTTGCAGAGGGAGGTACTGAGGCCCAGCTCGTCGAGTTTGCAGATGAGTCGCTGCGGCACAATGGTGTTGAAGGCAGAGCTGAAGTCCACAAACAGCAACCTCACATATGAGTCCTTTCTCTCCAGGTGGGTGAGGGCCGAGTGGAGGGCAGAGCAGATGGCATCCTCAGAGGACCGCTTGGCACGGTACGCAAACTGGAAAGGGTCAATGGTGGGGGGGAAAACGGATTTGATGTGCTCCATGACAAGCCGCTCAAAGCACTTCATGATGATGGGCGTCAGTGCCACGGGGCGGTAGTCATTGAAGCAGGATGGCGCAGGTTTCTTCGGCACAGGAACGATGGTGGCAGCCTTGAAACACGAGGGGACGATGGCCTGCTGCAGGGAAACGTTAAAGATGTCCGTGAAGACACCCGACAGCTCCCCAGCGCAGGCCTTCAGCGCTCGACCCGGGATGTTGTCAGGGCCCGCCTCCTTACGGGTGTCAATAGCGGCAAGCGCCCTCCTCACACCATCGGCAGAGAGGTGCAGGGGCTGCTCGTGTGGGGGGGGAGTGGTCTTCAGCGGGCAAGTGCTGTTCTGGGCGTCGAAGCGAGCAAAGAAGCGGTTCAGATCGTTCAGCAGACGGACGTCGCCCTCACAGCTCCTCGGCGCGGGCTTGTAGTCCGTGATGGTCTGAATGCCCTTCCAAAGGCTACGTGTGTACTTGCTGATTTTGATCCATCCCCTCTAGGAGAGGGGAGGAGTGAACAGCAGCGGTGCACGCTCGAGAATCATTTGGTGCTCTAACCCCCCAATTCCAACCCTTGATGCTGAGTGCCAAGCAGGGAGGCAATGGGTCCCATTTTTATAGTCTTTGGTATGACCCGGCCGGGGTTTGAACCCACAACCTTCCAGTCTCAGGGTGGACACTCTACCACTGAGCTGGTTCAATGTTATTTCACTCTTCAGATATGAATGAAAGGCAGAATTTGTGTTTTTAGAGTTGTTCACATCTGCCTGAGTGACGCCGGTTCTCGGGACTGTGTGGCGGCGAACTATTTATTTTATAGTTATTTGATATATTTTATTTCGTGTAGCAACTTGTATATGTCTTTATCGCTACAGTTCAGTAGTTGTTGGGTAGTTGAACTCTTTTTTTTGTTAAATAAAGAGTCGTTTACCAAACCCACGTCTTTCCTTGTACTTTGATTACGCTACAATATAGTTATATACTAGATCTGTGGAACAACCACGAGGCTGACGTCAGGGCACACGCGCGGCATTGTTGACAAAGGACGAGGAATTTGATCGATGGATTTGATGATTTGGAGTGACACAGATAGTTTCATAATATTATTGTCATGCTTTCATGTTTTTTTTCAGGTTGTTGTTGTCTTGTCTTGTGTGTCGTATTTTCACTACCTGTTTTATTTTGTTACCTCTATCGTTTCAGTTCGTGGCTCCTTCCTCTGTGCTTCTGTCGACTTGTATTCCCTGATCCCGATTGTGTGCACCTGTGTCCTTGGGCCTAATTGTCTGCACCTGTGTCCTCGCCCTTCTGAGTGTATTTAGTCCGTGTCTTCTCCTTGTCTTGTGCCAGTGCGTCTTGTCTCGTCTCGAGCACCAGTGATTACGTGAGTTAAAGACATCCAGTAGAGAATACCATTGTGAGATACCCTTTTTTGTCAAGCCTGAGTTCCGTGTTTTTTTCAGTATTGTTTTGCCACCGTGATTTCCCTCTGTTAGAGGCGCTTTGAGTTTTTTCTGTCTCCAGCCAGTTGGAACAAATTTCTTTTTGATTGACACTCTGCATCCGAGTCCGCTCCCTGATCCAAGCCTGACAATTATTGCTTATATAATAGGTATTTGATATATAATTTATATATTGTTATATGGGCCTGTGGAATATTTTGAAGTGCAAGCGCCGTCAGCGGCGCACACCCATTGATGACATAAAGGACGATCGATGGATTGAATGAATTGGAGTGACACAGATGGTTTTATAAATGTGTTATTTATGTAATATTTTTTTAATAACTCTGAATGTTACATCAGACCCGTTCTCAGCTCTTCGTTTGTGTTTATGTCACGTTAGCATACCTATCGTTTAGCATGTTGTTGCTCGTTCCTGTCTGTTTTTGGTGTTGGATTTTGCCGAATAAATTTCCTCCAAAATGCGATTTATACTCCGGAGCGACTTATATATGTTTTTTTTTTTTTTTTTTTTTGACGTTATTGTGCATTTTATGGCTAATGCGACCTATATTCCGGACCGACATTTAGTCCGAAAAATACGGTAGTTAAAAAATGTCCGAAAAAATTATTGGCCCCCGGGCCCCTTCACTTTATCAATCCTGGCCCTCCTGGCAAAATGTTTGGACACCCCTGCTCTACTGGATCATCCAAATGCTCTCTAGCAAACTTCAGATGGGCCTGGACATGTCCCCCTGGACATGTCCCCCTGGACACTCCAGGATTTGAGTCCCTGGCGGCGTAGTGCGTTACTGATGTATCTTTGTTACTTTGGTCCCAGCTCTGTGCAGGTCATTCACTAGGTCCCTCCGTGTTTTTCTGGGATTTTTGTTCATGTTTCTTGTGATCATTTTGACCCCAAGGGGTGAGATCTTGCGTGGAGCCCCAGATCAAGGCCATTATTTACCAAATACTTATTTTAACCATAATTTGAAAATAAGTTCTTTAAAAATAAGACAATGTGATTTTTCTGGATGTTTTTTTTTTTTTTTTGTCTGTCATAGTTGAAGTGAACCTATGATGATATGATGAAAACTACAGCCATCTCTCATCTTGTAATTGGGAGAACTTGCACAATTGGTGGCTGACCAAATACCTGACAATATCTGTGCCGCATGTACTTCTGGAGTCAGCAGCAGCGTTTTTTTCAAGTGACACAGAGGACAAATATTTCGATAGATTTATTGATTTGGAGATACACGGATGGTTCGATAAAATTGTTATTTATATTATAGTTATTTTATACACCGTATTGGCCCGAATATAAGATGACCCCGATTATAAGATGACCCCCTCTTTTTCAAGACTCAAGTTTGAAAAAAGACTTTTTGAACACCAAATTTAATTTCTATACAGAAAAACTGTCAATCACATCTCAATATCTGAACATTTAAATATGTAAACTAAAGTGCAATCACATTTGTAAATGAATGGCTTCTGTTTTTTGAAATGTAAATAAACCAATCTTATGTGATAAAACAACAAAATTGCAATAACTGCATTAAGCATCAAAGGTAAGTCTAACTGTAGTCTTGAAACAAATCTGAATAAGGAAAAATAATGCAGACTGCTATCGCTATTGTTGGGGAGCCTGAGGTCTGTATAGGGGGTTTGCTCGGATATTATGCTCTTTTCACCCCCGGGTGTCAGTCAGAACACAGGAGGGAAGACGTGGTTGAGTTTTGGTTGCTTTACTGAATTATTGGCAAAAAAATTATGATAAATAACCATAAATGAAATACTCTCGGCAACACACCAACAGTCATCGATCGAGACAAGAAAATAGATTTGCTGGCGACCGTTAGTCAGCAGTGGTGTTGTTTATTAGTGACACAAAGGACGAAGATTTCAATGGATTTAATGATTTGGATGGTTTGATAAACTTGTTGTTATAATTACAGTGGAGCCTTGGTTTTCGAACGTCCCGGTTCTCAAACAAATCGGTATTCGAACAAACATTTTGAGATTTTATTGCTTCGGATGTCGGACGAAATTCGTTTGTCGAACCTCACGAGATGAGCCGAGAGGATGCATGCCAACTGACTCCGTTCGTTGTTACGTTCTCGTTACTCTGAGGATTGCATCAACTCTAATCATGCCTCCAAAGGAAGCAAGTGGAAGCAGTAAAGCCATCCTAAAACACAAAGACGCTCCTAAAGCAATGCGACACTCACCGACCGGCACGCTGTGGTTGCGCAATCGGACCGAATTAAGCTCCCTGCGCACTGAGGTCCACTTAAATTTTGGAAAGTCCATTAGGACTTTAAAAACATTTTCTAAATTTTAGCGACTGCTCTGTCACAATAATGCGACCAGCGCGGTGCAGTTGTGCGGTCGGCGGCGCGCAACGGTTGAGCACTCCAAAGAATCATTTAATCACCCCCTAAACTTCCTCACTGTAATTCTGTGGTTGGACATTGGACCCAATGAGCACACAACTCTTCAGTTACTACACTTATATAAATAAAGACAAGATGAACTTATTTGACTGTGTCATAATTTTAGTAAATATCTGTAAAAAAAAAAAAAAAAAACACGACTAAAATGTAAAATCAAAGAAAATACAAAAAAAAAAACCTTCAACTTAACTCCTGTGGTTTGCTTGACACAATTGGTCTTTTCCACGACAAATGTTTTATTGGCACTTAATGTATTCATATTTATTTATTTATTTATTTATTTATTTATTTATTTATTTATTTATTTATTTATTTATTTATGTTTTATTTTAAATAGGACTTTAAAGCTGAAGCAACTGGACAGCAAAACGCCTTCAGGATGGAAGTGGTTTCAGTGACAGAGGAAGACCTCCCCACTGTTGAGACACCAAGGACAATAAACATCAGCCCTCTGGGTAGTTTAAACACTTCACCTTCTGACAACTTCAGAAACCCTGAAGACTCCCAAATGGCATCAAGTCCAACCATGCCAGTCACCAAGGTTCAGCCATTTCTGACTGGTAAGTCCTAACCCAATGGCAAAGAATAATGTAGAGCGACATGGGCCATTTGGTCCTTCAAAATCTAGTGTCAAGACTTTTAGTGTCCATCATAATATAGCAAACTTTGGGTTGTGAAAGAAGCCTTTTTTTTAATATCATATCAGCATATGGTTTCTTTGCCAGGATTTTAAATTTGCCTTATGTTTAATCACAATTTTCAATGAATTAATTTGCTTACCATTGAGGACAATGGCTAAATGAGCAGTTTTATGTCATTAAATGAGTACTAGATAATGTTAATGCATGCGGTTACGCATTTGCTATGCAGTATTCATTACACATCAAACTGACTGTTTCATTGGCTTCCAGAAAATGTATCAACAGCATTTTGGAGGACTTTTTTGTCTTTTGCTCCATATAAGATGTGACATGCAGAGCAGAACAGCCAAGTGCGGTTTGACAATCTTTATTTGATCCGGGGAAAGGGGAAGAGGACGCCCTGGCTGGAAGCCAGGGAACGCTCTCACCGCAGCACGGCAGATGATTCCGGAGCCGGAGCACAGCGAGGCAGGCATGCGTGGGGAAGTACCTGTGAAGAGCGAAGCCGTGGTCGAGCATTGAGTCGGGGTTGGGCGGCGAGCAGGACGTGGTTGGAAGCAAGCGATCGGTCAGGACGGGCGGCGAGCAGAACATGGCCAACAATGGGCAGATGGTCCGGGCAGGCGGCAGGCAAGACGAGACAGCGAACGAAACAGGTCGGCAACGGGAGTCAGACGGGTAAAGAGCAGTGAGCATACGGGTAGCATCACGGGACAGACTCACAAAGAGGAACACACAGGCAGGGTTTAAATAGCCCCGTCCACTGACCACCAGCAGGTGTACGTGATCTGGCCAGATTGGAGGGGTGTGGTCGTGCGCGTGTGACAGGTGAAGTTACCAGACTTGACTGACGGATAGTTGATCGTGAAAGAACCTCGCCCTCAAGGGGTGGCTCTTGACGTCCCCAAAAGCGATGGCCGGGGGGGGGGGGAGAATCAGAGGAGGTCAATACTTGGTCGAAGCATCCTCGTCATACGCAACCGGCGCTGGGGGCGGGACCGCGGCCACTTCAGATGCCGAACCCTAGGAAACGGACAAGGGAGGTAGGGAGAGGTTGCTTGCCACACTCCTTGCGGATTTCCTCAGGGATCCCAGCCGACGGGCAGGCTGGTCCGGGTGGCGCCGATGGAAATTGGCAACCAGCTCAGGGTCCAGGATCCAACACGCCGGTACCCAGGAACGGGCAGAGGCGTCTTCGCCTTCCCAGTCCACCAGATATTGAAGTCCACGCCTCCGGTAGTGGGACTGGAGGAGAGAGCGTACCGTGTACGTTGGAGGCCCGCCGACGATCCGAGGTGGCGGCGGCATGGATGCTGGAACCAGGGGGCTTTCGTGGACTAGTCGCACTTGCAACACGTGGAACGTCGGGTGCACCCTCATAGAGTGAGGGAGTCCGAGTCGGGGCCCACGAAGCTGGGTGCTAGCTTCCGTGACTCGACCGGGAGAGGCAGGTCGCACGCCGACAGCCACACTGTTTGACCGATCCGGTACGTCGGGGCTGGCGTCCTGCGCTTGTTGGCCTGGCGAGAGTAATTAGCCACTGATCGGAGGAGGGATGCTTGCGCCCTCGCCCAGGTCTGGTGACAGCGGTGCACACATGTTAGTGCGGATGGGAAGGCAGCACGCCATTGCTGTTCTTTGAACAGTGGAATGCTGGAATCCAAACACGCAATGGAATGGCGATAGCCCAGTGGCGGAACTGGGGAGAGAGTTCTGCGCGTATTCCACCCACGGGAGCTGTTGAGCCCATCCACGTGGGTTCTTAGTAGACATACATCGGAGGGATTTACCAGGTTCCTGGTTCAGCTGCTCTGCCTGCCCATTGGACTGCGGATGGAACCCTGATGTGCGACTGGCCGTAGCTCCCAGGAGACGGCAGAACTCAACCCAGAATAGCGCCGTGAACTGTGGACCGTGGTCGGACACGATATCCCTGGGGAGGCCATGGTAGCGGAACACATCTCTGAGGAGAACCTGGGCGGTCTGTTTTTCCATGGGCAATTTCGGGAGAGGGACAAACCGTGCCATCTTGCTGAACCGGTCGACCACCGTGAGGATAACTGTGTTGCCTTCTGCTGGTGGTAGCCCAGTGACAAAGTCCACCGCCAGATGGGACCATGGCTCGTGGGGAACGGGCAATGGCTGGAGGAGGCCGGCTGGAGGTCAATTAAAGGCCTTGCATCAATTCCACGTAGGGCAGGCCTTGACATACTCCTTGACGTCCGCCTCCAGGATTGGCCACCAGAAGCGCTGAGCCGCCAGGAACTCGATCCATGCTGCCCCCGGGTGGCAAGCAAGGTGGGAGTCGTGTGCCCACTGCAGCACCTCGGTCTGGAGATCATTGGGCACGTCTGGACACGAGCTGGGATCAGGCTAGTCACGGGTGGCGCCGCCTCTACTCGTTCCTCTATGTCCCAGGTGACAGCCGCGGCCACCACTGACCTGGGTAGGATGGTGGGAGTCTCGCCCCTCTCCTCCTCATCCCCTGGAAAAGCATGTGACAGAGCCTTAGCATTCCGCGAGCCTGGGCGATAAGAAAGAGACAAGTTGAACCGGCCTGAAAAACAGGGACCACCGGGTCTGGCGAGCATTGAGGCGCTTGAGATACTCCAGGTTTTGGTGGTCTGTCCATACGAAGAACTGGACAGGTGCTCCCTCCAGCCATTGTCTCCACTCCTCCAGGGCTTGCTTCACTGCAAGGAGTTCTCGATCGCCAATGTCGTAGTTCCTCTCCACCTTCGACAAGCGACGAGAGAAAAAGGTACACGGGTGGATCTTATTGTCCTGTTCACTCCATTGTGAAAACACCGCTCCGCTATGTCAGAAGCATAACGCCGCTATGTCGGAAGCATCCACCTCTGCCTGAGGATCGGAGCCGATGAGAACCTTCCCTTCAGCTGTCGGAACACCTGAGCAGCTCCATCCGTCCATCGGAATGGCGTCGCCGGGCTCGTGAGGGCTGTGAGTGGTGCGGCTACCGCACTGTAGCCCCAGATAAAACGGCAGTAGAAATTGGCAATTCCCAGAAACTGCTGGACCTGTTTACGTGTCTCCGGCATCGGCCACGTCGCGACTGCCTTCACCTTATCTGGCTCCATCTCCAGGGAGCCTTGGCGTACTACGTAGCCGAGGAACTTGACCGTTTAAACGTGGAGCTCGCACTTTTCCGCCTCCATGAAGAGTGAGTTTTCCAACAGGCATCGTAGCACGGCCCGGACATCTAGGTAAACAAACACAAACTTGTTCAGCATGTCCCTGAGCACGTCGTTGACCAAGGCCTGGAACACAGCGGGGGCATTGGTCAACCCGAATGGGACCACCAGATATTTGTATTGGCCATTAGATGTGTTGAAGTCTTCCACTCGTCCCCTTCGCGTATCTGCACCAGATGATAGGCATTCCGGAGGTCCAGCTTAGTGAAAACCGTGGCACCTTAGAGGCTCTCGAATGCTGACGTAAGGGGGGCAGTGGGTACCGGTTCTTGACAGTGATGTCGTTAATGCCCCGGTAGTCGATACAAGGGCGGAGCGTGCCATCCTTCTTATCTACAAAGAAGAACCCCGCTCCGGCGGGTGACGAGGACGGCCGGATGATTACGACGGCAAGGGAGCCCTGGATATACTGATCCATCACCTTGCGTTCGGGGCTGGAGAGGGAGTAGATCTCTTGGGTGGTGAGGTGCCGAGCAGCAGATCAATAGTGCAATCGTAGGTGCGGTGTGGAGGCATGGAAGTGGCCTTGGTCTTCCTGAACACCTCCTGGAGGTCATGATACTGGGCCGGAATGTTAGAAATTTCTGGTGACGGACTGGGAACTGGGTTACTGGGTGGACTTACTGGGGCTCTCAGGCACTGGTGGTGACAATGTTAGCTCCAGCCTCCCACTGCCCCCCTCTACCAATCCAGAGATGGATTATGCTGGCGGGCACATGGGTGCTCGAGAATGAGCTGTCGGCCTGGTAGAGGTAAGAGGTAGAACTGGATTAGTTCATGGTGGTTGCCGGACAGGAGTAATGTGACGGGCTTGGTAATGGAACTCACTTCTCCTATCAGGCGCCCGTTGATGGCGCGGGCCGGAATGGTCAGGGGCAGGCACCGGAGGTTCCACTAATAAGCTAGCCCGGTGTCTATGAGGTTGCGCTCAGCCCCAGAGACCACCAGGGCCGTCAAGGTCTTGACCCCGCCGAGAGGAGGAGCCGGGCCTGCAACGTGAGGGCCCTGCTTCTGGGAGAGCTAGTTTGGGTCGAGCTCACGTGGAAACCCCGACACCGCGTGAGCTTTGGTCTTTTACCGGACAGGTGCGGATTCTGTGACCTTTCTCCCCGCAGTACAGGTAAAGGTTCTGTGTGATCCTTTACAATCGTTCCTCCCTTGGTAGGCGGGTGTGTCCTAGGTCCATGGGCTCCCCAACTCCAGCCCCTACTGAAGCTGGCGATGTACGGGATGGCGGTCAGGATCATTCGTTGCCAGCTGGGGATGGCTGCCGTTCTCGTTCGCGGCGTCGGGTGCGCAGCCGCTGATCGATACGTGTCGCCAGATCCATCGCCTCCTCAAGGGTCTTCAGGCGCTCATAAAAGAGCATGGTGTTCTGGATCTCGCCTGCCAGGTAGTGGAGATAGGTGCCCACCAGCGAGAGGTCATTCCAATTGCTTCTACGCGCTTCTCTGCCCATGAGCTCCTCTCAAGCGTCTTCTGCCGAGGACCCCAGGTCGAACGTACGGAGCAGTTCCGCGGCGCAGGTTTCGAACTCTGCCTTTCCCCAGAGCCTGGGCTCACCAGTCAGGTGCGTGACGACGTACCCGACTTTGGCTTGTTCAGTGGCAAATGTGCGGGGCTGAAGGCTGAACTGAATACGGCAGCTGGTAATGAACGTCCTTACGTGTTTGGAATTGCCGTCAAACCACTCGGGGTATTCGATCCTTGGTTCTGGCTCAGTTGAGGGGTGACGCGACACAGGCGCAGCCACTGCATTGGGCATGGTGGCCCGACTGCCTCGGGGTAATGCACTTGTAGGACCTGCCCCGTGTCCTGCGAGATAGCTCCAACTGCTGCTGATGCAAAGCAAGCTGCTGCTGTTTTTGCCGACTGATCTCCGTCACTGTGCGGAGCTCGGTGACCAGGGTACTGACAGTGCCCTCGGTGCGTCCCGACCGGTAAAGCGCAGCCTGGTGTTCCGCAGTCTGTATTGTGACGTGCAGAGCAGGACAGGCAAATGCGGTTTGACAGAGTCTTTATTTGATCCGGGGAAAGGAGAAGAGGATGCGCTGGCTGGAAGACGGGGAACGCTCTCGCCACGGCACGGCAGATGATTCCGGAGCGCAACGAGGAAGGCACGTAGCGTGGGGAAGTTCCTGTGAAGAGCGAAGCCGTGGTCAAGCATTGAGTCGGGATGGCCGGCGAGTAGGACGTGGTCGGAAGCAAGCGATCGGTCAGGACGGGTGACGAGCAGAACGTTGTCAACAACGGGCAGATGGTCTGGGCAGGCGGCGGGCAAGACGAGATGAGTCACCGAATGGAACAGGTCGGCAACGGGAGTCAGACGGGTAGAGAGCAGTGAGTATAGGGGAAGCATCACAGGACAGTCTCACAAAGAGGAGCACATAGGCAGGGTTTAAATAGCCCCGTCCACTAACCAGCAGCAGGTGTGCGTGATCTGGCCAGATTAGAGGGGTGTGGTCGTGCGTGTGTGACAGGTGGAGTTACCAGACTTGACTGACGGATAGTTGATCATGACATAAGATCACATTTTTGACACTCTAAACATGCACAAAAATGCAAAAAAATCTAACTCCGTTTATTAATCTTGTAGGGGAAGGGGATGTGGAGATTGAACACAATGTGGCCGGAGGCCGAAGCGAAGGCGTAGTCGGGACTGGCAATCGGTCGAGGCTGGCAGCGTTCAATCGTGGTTCTAAACGGTCATTCGGTCGCGGCTGGTGGCGTTCAATCGTGGTCATGGACGGGCACCTGGAAGAGACCACAGGAAAAGAGGCACGAGCACGAGAAGCAAACGGTTGGCATACAGGGACTGGTTGGGATCACAGTGTTTAAGTAGGGCCTGAATAACAAGCAGTGACAGGTGCAGGGGATTGACGTGATTGGGGGGAGGGGTGGCTGTAAGTGATTGATGTCATGGAAAATTGGGTGACTGGATAATAGGTGATGCAAGTATGTGGCAAACATCCTCGCCCCGACCCTCTTCAGCATGATGTTGTCGGCTATGCTGACTGATGCCTTCCGGGAATATGATAGTGGGATCCCATTTAGGTACAACGCAAAAGCGGGAATCCAGAAGAACAGGACAGCAACAAGGCAGATGAAATCCAGGGCTACACTAACAGCCACGACTCCAAGTGTTTTTATGATGCGCCAAAGGTGATCTACAGACCTCAGGCCTCTGGATCCTCGCCCCCTCCTCAATGCAGATGGGATGCAGTTGCTGATTGAGAAGAAGCAGATACTGGAGAAATGGGCAGAAAATTTCAACAGCGTCCTCAACCGCACAGTCTCAGTGTATGACGGAGCCATAGACTGTCTGCCTCAAGTAGAACCCAACCTTGACCTGGAACACCTCCTCACTGAAGAAGTCAAAAAGGCTTTCAAGCAACTCACCTGTGGCAAAACACCAAGATCCGACGCTATCCTTGCCGAAGGAGGCCCTGAAATTGAATACAGAAATTGACTGCATTTCCGGTTCATGTGACAAGAGCAAAAGGTCCCACAACAGTTCAGGGATGCCAATGTTGCCCACATCTACAAGAGGAAAGGGCAACCGCCGGTCTTGCAACAATCACAGAGGCGTCTGTATATGGGAAGGTGATGGATCGAGTGCTGCTCAATCGTCTCCTCAATCTTGAATCTTGAATCAGTACCAAAAAGACTGAAATAGTCAGCCTGCCCTCATCACAGTCAAAGGGCAGAAGCTACAGGCAGTGAACAACTTGAACTATCTAGCCAGTACCCTCTCACGAGCGGTGAACATCGACGTTGAGGTCAAACACAGGGTCACTAAGGCCAGCACTGCTTTCGGGAGTCTCCGTGAAAATGTGTGGGAGTGAAGGGGACGCTGTCTGTCCACCAAGCTGAAGGTCTACTGTGCAGTGGTTCTTACCACCCTTCTCTACGCTAGCAAAACCTGGACCTGAACAAAATTTGGTCTACAGCAGACACGCCCAACAACTCAACCATTCCAACTAAGTTACCTCTTAGACTCTTCCGCATCAAATGGCAGGACAAAATCCCCAACACGAAGGTCCTTGCCCAGGGTCTACACCAGGGGTGGGCAAACGTTTTGACTTGAATTGGGTTCTAAATTTTGACCGGGGGCTGAACCAGGAGCAGATGGATGTAGTGTTTGTGTGAAGTAATATAAATGACATGTAAAGTTCATTGCATAAAAGGTTTCGGCCTTTAGTATGGGAGTAAAGCATGGGTATTCCAAAAAAGCTTTTTGGAAACAATTGCATTTATTAACAATATTAAAAAAAGATTTCACCAAAAAACTACTATCAGTGATTCTCATTAAATACAACACTGTTATTATGAATAACAGTTTCCATCACTTCAGCGCCTGCAGGTCAGATTTATGAAAGATGTTTATCTAATGAGGCAAAATCACATCAAACAGCAAACATTCTGACCAAATACATCATCTTGAAGAATCAGTGAAAGAATACATCTAAATAAAGTACTAATAAAGACATTACTAATAAAGAAATCAAAATAGCCAAACGGTGACAGATATCTGAAAATCAGAGCAGCGCTTTAACTCACAAACACCTGGTGACAGAGGTGAGGAAACGGGAAACACTTCCTTAAAGTCGGCCTTAAAAACTTTAAAAGTTAAGATTAGTTGAAAATAGGTGGTACATCAAAAACTTGCCCCTGTACTTGACTTTTGATCCGCAGTTTGTTGGGAAAAAAGTTTTACTGAGTCTTCAAACTAGCTGTCAACCTCTCCGCTGTAGCCACCCGTTCATGTGTTGACTGCTAGCGTAGTTAGCATGCTTCGCTGCAAAGTGACGGCTAATATTGTACTCCTTGCAACCATTTCATGGCATATCAGACAAACAGGCATTGATCGGACTTCAGCAAAAAAATATTTTGTTGTCAACTATTTTTTTAAACATTCGGCACTCAGTGTCCACCTTTCTTTTCCTTGGGCCGCTCATTTTGATATAAGGATTCCAGAGGAGGTTTTTTGGGTGCCTTTGACGTAAAACTGTATTTGAAAGCTCAACGCGCGAATTACGAGAATCCTAACGTCACAGCCCACACTCGAAATTCGGCACTGATAGAAATAGAGCACGGAGTCCGTACTCTTGTGTATGTACACGTACTCGCGAGTGTGCACTGAGTTTTCTGACACGGCTTCCGGGAGTAAATGCGTGGGCGGGTGTTTCTCCATCTACTGGGGAAACACAGTCATTGCAGGGAAAATGACCCCAAAAAATGTTTTATAATACAATTTATTCAGGTTTGGCGGGCCGGATTAAATGGTCCCATGGGCCGGATGTGGCCCGTGGGCCGTAGTATGCCCATGTCTGGTCTACACGCTCTTACAGAAAGCACAGGTCAGATGGGCTGGACACGTGAGGATGCCTGACAGCCGACTGCTGAAACAGCTGTTGTACCAGGGCAAACGGACTGTGGGAGAACAGAAGAAACACTTTAAAGTTAGCCTGAAAGCTTTCTTCAGAGACCTCAGCATCTACACCATCAGGTGGGAGATGCATGCTCTCAACTGGAGCTCGTGCAGCCAAAACCCGACGCTGCACAGAGAAAACATGCCGACTGCAAGGCCCGTGCTGCTGCCATTACAGCGACTACACCCACCCACTTGTGTCCCACATGCGCGCAAGCCTTCAGGGCCCAGATTGGCCTCAGCAGTCGCAACCGGACCCACAATCCCTGCTCACCGATCTAGATTGAAGTCAATGGTC